>NC_141999.1:15831036-17131036 GCF_049901715.1 Pseudonaja textilis
AGAAAGTGCAGGTGCTGTTGGGCCTTCTTTGCAGGGGCCATAGTGTGGACTGACCAAGTAAGATTGTCAGAAATATGAGTTCCTAGAAATTTAAAACTATGAACTCTTTCCACACAGTCTCCATTGATATATAGTGGGAGAGGCTCTGTTTTGCATCTCCAGGTTAAGTATGTTGAATGAAAGTAAGTTGAATGACAACAAGAACCTGAGAAGAGGAAAGAAAGCTGGTACTTGTGTCTGTAGCATGGATGCAGAGTGTGTTAGGATTCCAACAGTTATTCCAATTTAATGATGAGCCTTGAGCCACACTCCCAAAACTAAAAAAGATTTATTTGAAGTTAACGTTCTACATCTAGCATTTACCTGGGCATAGCCAATTCTGAGATATGTAATTCACTGTCACCCTTGATCCTGCTTTTCCCCCCCACCCCTCTGGGTGTATCATACAATGAAAAATGTCTATAGCCAAGAGTCATCAATCATGCTCTCCAATTAGATTTTTGAGGGGCAGAAGCTTCAGTCATCTAATCTTCAAAGAAAATACAAATGGAATGTACTTTCGATTCCACGCTGCCCGCCTGCTCTTTGAAACTTCCCCCCTTCTTTCTGTTGACAGCTATAAAACGTGTATACAAAATGTTTATGAGTTGACATTGTGTTATATTGGAGTCCTAGTGGACAACCATTTAAATATGAGCCAGCCGTGTGCTGCAGCTGCTTAAAAAGCCAACACAGTTCTAGGCTGCATAAACACAGGGATAGAATCAAGATCACGTGAAGTGATAATATTACTTTATAATGCCTTGGTAAGGCCACACTTGGAATACCGCATCCAGTTTTGGTCACCACAATATAAAAAAGATATTGAGACTCTAGAAAGAGTGCAGAGAAGAGCAACGAAGTTGATTAGGAGTCTGGAAGCTAAAACATATGAAGAACAGTTGCAGGAACTGGGTATGTCTGGTTTAATGAAGAGAAGGACTAGGGGAGACATGGTAGCAGTGTTCCAATATCCCAGGGGCTACCACAAAGAAGAGGGAGTCAAGCTCTTCTCCCAAGCACCTGAGGGCAGGACAAGAAGCAACAGGTGGAAACTAATCAAGGAGAGAAGCAACTTAGAACTAAGGAGAAATTTCCTGACAGAACAATTAATCAGTGGAACCACTTGCCTCCAGAAGTTGTGAATGCTCCAACACTGGAAGTTTTTAAGAAGAGATTGGATAACCATTTGTCTGAAGAGGTGTAGGGTTTCCTGCCCAGGCAGGGGGTTGGACTAGAAGACCTCCAAGATCCCTTCCAACTCTGTTATTCTATGAGACTTCTATATATAGTATATAAAAACACTCACTCAGGTTCAGAGAAGTTGGTGGAAGTTGTTACTGCCTTGCTTTGTTGAGCAAAGAGGCATCTGTAAAACTTAAGCAGAGGGGGGAGGGGAATCTATGCTTGCCCAAAGCATGAATACTTTAATTCTTCATAAATAAGTAACATGGCTGCCTTGCACTGATCTCAGTGCTCTCATTATGCTAAGGAATATGAAACAACTTCTGTAAAATACGTTGGGGTAGCTTTATTCAGCCTGGTGCTGGATAGGGGAATTCTGTTCCCATCATCCTCACCAGCCTGGGCAAGTTGCTCTTATAACACATCAAGAAAGTGCCAGGTTAAAAGCTCCACTATGACTATGTGAGTTTGATTTTTATTTTCAACACAAATAACTGGGCATCGAAAAGGTCTGTGTTAGGATTGGGCAACTGGAGACCTTTTGTACCAATATGCCTCTGGATACTTCTGTCTCCATCTGTGAAGGGTTCAGCTGGAGTGCATTTTATTAGTTCAGCATCCAGGAGAAGTTCGAAGTAAAAAAAAATTGTCTTCTTAGTGACTATCACTGCAATTCTTAGGTGCTCTCTCTGGACCACTTCAGACCCAGAGATGAGCAATCAACATGGCAGGCAATGGGAGACCATTGTTTTGTTTTGCAGTGATCCTAGTTACCCCCTTCCGGAAGGTAGGGATGGGGACACCATTTTGTCAATGTTTAGAGAAGAAGTTTGGGAAAAATAATTGGGGAACTGGGAGGGAAGATTTTTTTTCCCTACAGTGGAAAGAGGAAAGAGTAGCGCCAGACAGAGGACAGGAATGATGAGGGAAGGTCTTTGAGAAGAAAGGCCTGCAGGCTGCTAGCATCATCACCCGCTTTTGTGATGATAACAGAGCCTTTCTAAATTCCATATCTATTCACCACCCGCCTATGCTTCCTCATTGTGCAGGGTGAGGACGCACAAATAAAAGGTAGAGATTTCCCCTGTCCAGTAGCGTCCAACTCTAGGGGGAAGGGCTAATGCTATACTGCAAACCAGGGCATATAAAACCTTTGCCAGATCAATTCTTGAATACAGCTCATCTGCCTGGAATCCACACTGTATAATGGACATTAACTGTAGAATCCCACCCCTGGTATAGTCCAAAAGATTTGGATGGTATAAGGTTGGAAAAGACGGTTGTACAGTTGTTCTGCATTTGAACTTCCCACCTGCTATCGATGTGGGAAATATCTGACCCAATTTCATAACTCATTAGCAAGTCAAATTCCTTGGGAGAAGCTGGTTTGGAAATTCTGATCCTAACCTTGATTAATTTCAGTGGCTTACACAACTCTTTGCACTTCCTTATATGTCAGTGCCACTTTCAGCCCTCCTTTCCAACTCTTACAAAATCTGATACGAGTAGATATTGATAACAATAAATGCCTGGTTATATTTGCACTGGCAGCTGAAAGCTGGCATGCTTGAAGGAGGATGGTGTTATAGGATTATTATTCATTAACACCCATGAGCCCCAAAGACAATGGATTTACCCTCATTCAGTCCTTTTAATCCTGTGCAGCATTTGTGCAAGGGAGGAAGAATCTGCTAGCATTTTGGCCACGGTCGAGATCTGATCCTTGCTCCATCTGTCAGAGGCAGGCAATTTTCAGATGGAGAAGGCTAAACAGAGATAGAAAAACTATTTGCCCGGGCAAAGAAAAATAGTCATGAGGGCTCTTTGGTTATGGAGCAACTCAGAAGTGGTATTCAGCAGGTTCTGACCAGTTCTAGAAAACCAGTAGCGTAAATTTTGAGTAGTTCAGAGTACAGGCAAATACCACCTCTGACTGGCCCCACCCCTATCTCTTCTCCACCTCCCGAGTCCCAGCTCATCGGCTGGGTCTCCTTTGATTGCCTTGCACAGGAGAACAGAGCTGGAAAGCAGGTTAGTGGGGTGGGGAGGGAATGGGGATTTTGCAGTATCCTTCCCCTGCCACGCCCACCAAGCCACTGCCTACCAAGCCATGTCCACCGAGCCAAGCCACCGCCCACAGAACCAGTAGGTAAAAAAAAATTGACTCCCACCACTGGACAGCTCCATGTGAAGTGCCACAGAGAGGAAATGGATCGATTGCAACTTATTCAAGAAACATGGCCAAACCTACTTGGTCCATGTTTCATCCAAAGTGTGGATCAAATGGAAAAGAAGCTAAAAGGAGCCCCAAAGCCCACCTAGCCTAGCCTCCTGCTTTATCAATAGCCAAAGAAAGAAGTTCTAATGGAAACCACACAAGCAGGATATCCATGTAACTGATCTCATAGTCCCCAATAATAATTACAAAATGGCACGCTTCCTGTTATTGAAGGTAAATATAGCCATTATAACAGCCTTAAGTCTCACAAATTCATCTACAGCAGGGTTGTCGAACCTTGGTAACTTTAAGACTGGTGGACTTTGACACTCAGAATTGCTGGCTGGGGAATTCTGGGAGTTGAAGTCCACCAGTCTTAAAAGTTGCCAAGCTTGGACATCCCAGCTTTAAAGATGTTTTCTCAAAAGTAAGTCTACCAAGGAGGCCTGCTTGCAAAGAAAATACACTTGGGTTCAAGCATCCTTTCCCTGTTGATCCCTTCATTTCATTATGTCCTGTTCATTATGTCCTGTGAATTCATCTACAGTAGGGATGTCCAACCTTGTCAACTTTTAAGACTTGTAGACTTCAACTCCCAGCATTCCAGTTAATGCTGGCTGGGGAATTCTGGGAGTTGAAGTCCACAAGTCTTACAGTTGCCAAGGTTGAACACCCCTGAACTACAGTAACATAGTGTAGGGAACCTGATGATATGCTGACTTTTTGGGTTTCAATTACCACCAGCCCCAGGCAAGATGGAAAGAGTAAGTGACTGTAGGCTCTGTAATCTAAGTTTATGGAAGACACAGGTTACCTAATCCTGTCTTTGTTTGCACAAAATACTTAACTTTAACAGTTGCAAACTGGGGAGCAAGAGATGGGCAGTATTCCATGCCCACCAAACTGGCTTCAGGATGTTCTGGAAAACCTTCAAATTGGCCTCCAAAGCTTCTTCATCTTTACTGAATTGTAACCAAGCCATCAAGTATATAGTCAGTAAAAAATTAGGTAAGATTTTCACTTGAATTCATTTTAAAACAATTCAATTCCTATTCTGGCCTCATACATTTTTTATGCTGATCTCATTCCCTTTTTTACAATGCTGCTCCCATTTTTCCAGCACACTGCTTCAAGTCAAATATAGACTTTTCTTTTTATTGGGTGCATCTTTCTTTGCCTTTATTTTTTGCAATTAAAATCAATAGTATTAAAAACTAGTATTTGCGTAGGTTTCCCACGCACCCTTTCCTATTCTCCATTTCTTTCTCTCTTTGTACTGTGTCTGTTGCTAGCATAAACTTGACCTGAAGGTATAATTTGAAAAGATATAGATTAATAGTCACCCTACTTATGTTATTAAGTTATGGGTTTTTTTAAAAAAAAAATGCCCTTACAGGTATTCCAGATCTCTTCCATGCCATCCTTGTGACCTCCAAATTGCATTTTGTAGCCGTTCAGTTCAAAAATTAAAGGCAAAACAAAAGGGAAAGTCCCTGGGATTGTTGTAGCAGGAGTTGCATGGGCTGAGGTTAGCTGTCACTTTAACAAGTCGCATAGAAACTAGGAGAGCTTTTGGGGAGAGAAAATTGTAGACCCCTAGTCAAAAATTATTGCCTACTTTGATTTACAACCGTTCTTCATTATAATGAACTAAAACCCTTTTAATATATACTAACAGATGTACTTCTGATTAACAAAGGGGGGGGGGGAGATTCTTATTTTCCAGCCACTCTATGTGGCAAATTTAATCCCAGTAATAGTATTCCTTTCTTAACACACCGACCCACACACACTTTGTGTACTAATGCATATATTACTCAAGATGCTTCACAATGATTAAAATCAGAGTTCTGCCATGGAACAAGCAACATCAAACAAGGCAAAACAAATACAGGTGCAGCCAATGAAAGTACGATCTTCAGATAAAATCTACCTGGCAAGCAGAAAGCTGTTCGAATGAATGAATAACTCTTGCTGAGTAGCAGATGACAACACAAAGAAAGGCAAACCGGACTTTATAGGGGGAAAATATGTTTCATTAGCTACATGCAGACATTTTCAGAATAGATAAGTGATCGTTTGACTTTGTTTTAGGGGATAAAAATTTACCAAGTTTGCAAATTCTTCTACAAATGGGATGGGAAGCACAGATCCTGACAAATTAAATGCAGAAAAACATGAGACTGATCAACCCACCAAAGCAAGATTAAAAGGTAAAGGTTCCCCTTGCACCTATGTGCTGGTCATTTCTGGCTCTAGGGGACAGTGCTCATCTCCATTATAAAGCCAAAGAGCCAGCCGAAGACACCTCTGTGGTCATGTGGCCAGCATGACTAAATGCCGATGGCGTACGGAACGGTGTTACCTTCCCACCAAAGTGGTCCCTATTTTTCTACTTGCATTTTTTACATGCTTTCAAACTGCTAGGTTGGCAGAAGCTGGGACAAGTAATGGGAGCTCACTCCATTACATGGTGCTAGGGATTCAAACCACCAAACTGCAAATCTTTCTGATCGACAAGCTCAGCGTCTTAGCCACTGAGCCACCATGTCCCAAGAATAGTTATCTCGTAAAAGTGTGGATTTGAATCTTTTTGAATGAATGTCTTGATTAAATATAATTGCAATTCCATATGACTTTGAAATGTTGCTATTTACATTACTTTAGGAGTGGAATTTGCTTGGACCTAGCCATAGCATAATTGCTTGAGGAGATATAATTCCATCCGATGTTTTCATGCACTTAATATAGGGTTTCCTGTTTGAGCTGGGGGTTGGATTAGAAGACCTCCAAGGTACCTTCCAAAATGAACTAAATTGGTAATAATTGAGACATCCCTAGCTAAAAAGAAAAAAAAAGATATCATGAGTTTCACACCACTGAAGGACATTGCAACTAAAGGTGCAACATTTAATTAGATCAGTTGATTTTTAAAAAACTGTTAACCAATTAAATAGTATACTAAATGCAACAATTAGCAATTTTGTTATAAATTCAGATGCTCCTATCAATTGTAAATGACCTCTTCATCTTAAAACAAGACAACAATAAAATACAACACATTTTTAAAATTGGCCATTTGCTAAATTTCAGTCTATCCAAATAAAATTTGGAGATCCTGCTCATAAGATGCAGTGTTGTTGCCTGTCATTCCTGGTTCATATCAAATTAACTTTCCTTTGTGAAAGGAGTTTTTTTGTGTGTGTGTGTGAATTGACAAACTCACTATACCACAGATGTCAAACCTGCGGTGTCACGTTGCCATCATATGACATTTCGCGCCTTTTTTCCCCTTCACGGAGCTAGGCTGGGCGTGTCCTGTGCATAATGCATCCAGCCCATGGGCCACCAGTTTGATACCCCTGCAGTCTATACCAGAGATGGTATTCAGCCAGTTCAGACCTGTTCTGGTGTACCAGTAGTGGAAATTTTGAGTAGTTCGGAGAACCGGCAAATACTTCCTCCGGCTGGCCCTTCCCTTCCCTATCCTATAGTCCCTTGTTTTTTAGCTCAGCTGATTTGTGTGGCAGAGTGGATTGCCGCGCCTCAGCTGAGCTAAAAAGCAGCTCAGCTCACCGAGGGTGGTCTTTGAATGCTGCGAAGTGTGGTCTCATAGAACTGGTAGGAAAAGATTTGGAATCCCACCATTGGTCTATACATATAATTTTTAAAGGGTGGGGGGGACTTTGGAGGTAGAATGGGTAATGTGAGGGAAACGCTCAGCCCTTGATAATCTATCCTGAGCAACACCCTTATTAAAATCAACCGAAGAAGCTGTTACGGATCACACCCAGGAATGCCGGCAGCTGGTGAATTCTCTGGGATTTATTCGCAGCTTAATGACAGGGTGTTCCTGCAGCAGCAGCTCTTCATGGCCTTATTTATTTATTAGATTTTTATGCCATCTTTGTTACTTTAGAAGTAACTCAAGGCCGCAAACATTCCTAGTAATCCTTCCTCCTCCTGTTTTTCCTACAACAACAATCCTGTGAGGTGAGCTAGGATGAGAGAGAGTAATGGCTCAAAGTCGCCCAGGTGGATTTCATGCCTAAAGTGTGTCTAGAATTCACAGCCTCCCAGTGACTGGACCAAAGTCACCCAACCAGCTTTCATACCTAAGGCAGGACTAGAACTCACAGTCTCCTGATGATTGGCCCGAAGTCTTGCATGCTTAAGGCAGGACTATACTTTACAGGCTCATGATTTCTAGCCTGGTGCCTAAACTGCTAGACCAAACTGGCTCTCTTCATCTGCAAGAGCTGTAATGTGTGAAACAAGGGGTGGGCTGCTACCGGTTCACACCGGTTCAAGAGAACTGGATGTTAATTTTACATCTGGTTCACCTAACTGGTAGTTGCAATGACTGGTTGGACCTGCAGTGCACATCCCAGGAGTCTCCACATGGCCCGTTTTGGATCCCAGGTAAGTGCAGGGCCTGCACAGAGGCTCAGGGAGGGTGATAAATGGACATCCCAGAGGCTCCAGAAGGCCGGAAATGGGCCCGTTTCTGGTCTCTGGAGAGCCCCCGGAACCGGAAAAGGCTGTTTTCACCCTCCCGGAGGCTCAAGAAAAGCCTCTGGAATCTGGGGAGAGCAAAAACATGGTCCTCCCCCACTATGGTGCAGGAGGCGAACTAGGCCACGCCCACAATGGCCATGAACACCCAGCAGCTAGGCAGAGAGCTGGTTGCTAAAAAAATTTAAGCCCACCAAAGATACCTCCCATCTGTCAGGGCTCCAGAAGCAAGTTTTCTCTCACATAATATGTTTTCTGAAAACATGTTCTCCCTTAGATCTGTGTGACTCTCACTCTGGTGGCTTCCAGAGGGCCTTGAAGCCTTGGCTCTTCTCCTAGGCCCTGACTGGCTAGTTGGAGTCCCTTCTTGGGTACATGATATATTTTGTTGGTGCTGACTCAGATTCATTTTGTTTAATGTTCTTTTTTTTTAAAAAAAAAAATTGCATATCCCATTTTATTTTTATGTAGTGAGTGGTCCAGAGTTGGTTTGGAATGGGGTGGCCACCAAATCCAATCAAATACATATCTGGATTTGTCTTGTTTCTACTTAGATTTAAGCCCCATTGATTTTCTGTGTTACAGAAGAACGGAGCTGAATTGCATCTTCTGGTTCAGTGCAAACTATCTCTGGAGCAGATGAGGGGGACCAGATGAACTCCAAGGAACGGCATCTGCTCTGCATGCCAATTCAGGTTCAGTGCCCGGCCTCTCTAATGAATCAGCTAGGTAGGAGAAAATCACTGCCTGGGGCACCTCCAGCCCTTGATCAAATTTCAAAACTTCCACGCAAACCTCAGATCAGTCCTCTGGTAAAAAGAGGCATCTCCTGCCCCTTAACAGCAGCCTTCAACCTAGGAGAGAGAGAAGTGGGTATCAGAAAAAGAAAGGAAGAATCCCCTCACAAATGAAGGCAAATAGACACCTCCCAGGATAATGTTGCAGGATCCGATCTGAGTCAGTCACCAAAGGTTTATTCTTCCAAGCTTTGAGGCTTCTGGTGGAGCCCATCCTTGGGAAGTTCTTTCTCTCTCCAAATGTGTGTCTTGGGCTGTTCTACCTGTTGTATTTATATGGTGCCTGGTTGTGCATGGCAACAAGCCCCAAGCTTCTGGGCCAGGGGTGGGATTCAAAAAATGTTACTACCAGTTCTCTGGACATGACTTGGTGGGTGTGGCTTGGTGGGCGTGGCAGGAGAAGGATACTGCAAAATCTCCATTCCCACCCCACTCCAGGGGGAAGGATATACTGCAAAATCCCATTCCTTTCCCACCCCACTAACCTGCTTTCCAGCTCCGTTCTCCTGTGCAGGGCAACCAAAGAAGACCCAAACGATCAGCTGGGATTCAATGGGAGGTGGAGAATAGATGGGGGTGGGGCCAGTCAGAGGTGGCATTTGCCGGTTCTCTGAACTACTCAAAATTTCCACTAACAGTTCTCCAGAAGTGGTCAGAACCTGCTGAATGCCACCTCTCTTCTGGGCACCAGGGCCTAGTTCCGTAGACAGAGGTATTTCCACGGATCGGAGTGGGGCATGGTTTTGCATGCTAACTGCATCTTTCAATTGTTCACGTAGCCTGGTTTCTGACATGCCATGCACTGGGGATGGGTGGGCTGGGGGACCCCTTGTGTGTGTGTTTTAGTTGTTAATTAGAGTGTTGATGGCTGGCTAGCATGCCTTCACCCATTTTTGAGCCAGGCACTGATCTCTTGCCTCAGCCCACCCAGCATGCGGTAACCAAAGGATTCCCATAAGAAGGGGACTTTTCAGCCAGTTTTGTCCAACCGCTCACAAGAACCACAATCAGCCAGGTTAAACCCCTTGTCTCTTCTTTTCTCACCTAAATCCTATGCTAGTCAGGATGCGCAAAGGTGCCTGGCTACATTCCAGCATACATCCTTTGTCACCCTTCCTGCCCCTGAGGACAGAAGGCGAGCCCAGGCTCCCTGTACTTAGCCTTTAATCATAAACCCAAGGCAACTAATGACAGACTGTCACCATGTCATAGCAGGCAGAGTTAGGATGCAATATACAGAGGGGTGTGTGTGTGTGTGTGTGCGTGTGTGTGTGTGTGTGTGTCCTCTTACCAAGGCTATTAGATTAGAATCAAGGCTGGTTTAACCAGTATGCTAAAGACACCAGCCAAACTGGGGCATCGTCAGCGAGGTACCTGTGTGATTCCAGCTGGGGGCATTTGATGCTTCCTCTTCTAAAAATAAGAGAGGACTATTTTAGCTCCCTCTTAAAACAACGCATCCATTTCAGAGCCGGCGAAGAGCTTTCATCTTCTGCTGTGCCTCTTCTGCACAGAAATGAGGGCTCTGCAAAAGTTCCACGGGGCGCGCTTCGCTTTGACGAGGCTTTGAGGCTTTGAGCGTCTTTCAAGCTCCTTTGGGAAGAAAGGCAGCTCTCCTTCCCTAAAAGGAGGAGCGAAGTCAGTTCAGGTTGCCTTTGCAGGGTTCCCCTGGCTTTTCAAAAGTGGGAGGGGGTGGGGGGTGGGGGTTTACAAAACGTAGGATCTTGAGAAAGAACAGGACTCGTTCACTCCCTGGCTGGCGTCTTGTTTGTAAGCCTGCCACAAAACAAAATTGTCTTCGGAGGCTCACTTGTCCCCCAGAGTTTACACCTCTCTGGATATTGGGCCACTATTCCCATCAGTTTAAACTCATTTTGGGAGGGAAAGCACGGATTTAAACAGATATGCAAATATTAGAGAGCCTTTTGTGGGTGAGGGTGCGGGGGGGAATCTGTAAATTAATCCAAAAATAGAAAGGAACAGAATTATGAACAAATGCTCTGTCAATTGTGGGCATCTGAATTTATCCCGCTTTCATGTATTATTATTACTCAGTCCCTTCTCCCTTGTTATCTCTTGATTTATTTTTATTTATTTATTTGATTTGTCAATCCCTTACAAGATAATAGGTATAAGTATAAACATGAGTGTTGTGGGAACACTTTCCCTTCAAAGGCTTCCTTGCAGCAAATATTGCTTTAATGCTAGATGGCTAGATTGCTTAATCGACAGGCCCCAGTGCAAGACAATTCTGTAGGAATTCTGCAGGGAGGCCTAGCGGGCCCCATGCTGTGTATGGCTTCATAAGTAATAACCTGTGTTTCGAACTGTTCCTAGAAGCCAAGTAGCGACTAGTACAATGATATAGCTGGGGTGTTACATAGGGAGAGTGATTTTTTTTTTCATTACTCATGCTTTTAGATCAGCTGGAACATCAAGGGCAGCCTCGTGCAAAGCATGTTGCAATAAGCATGTTCTCTTGTGTAAGAGAACTAAAGACATGGGCGACTATAAGGAGGACCTCTTAACCCTCTAATGGATGCAACTGATAGACTCTGAACCGCTGTCCAAAGACTTGGTTGGAGGCAATTGTTACCTGCTCCTCAAGCAAGAGCTGAAGGTTCTGGAACATTTCCGAATTGTGCATCAGTCCCAACTGGAGTAGCATAACCCCATTTAGGCAGGGATGGGATTAATTTTTTTTAACAACCGGTTCTGTGGGCGTGGCTAGGTGGGTGTGGCTAGGCGGGCGTGACCATTTGACTGGGGTGGCTAGGTGGGTGTGGCTAGGCGGGCGTGACCATTTGACTGGGGTGGCTAGGTGGGCGTGGCTAGGCGGGCATGACCATTTGACTGGGGTGGCTAGGTGGGCGTGGCTAGGTGGGCGTGACCATTTGACTGGGTGGGCGTGGCTTCTTCTTCTTTGCAGCAACCCCCTCCCCCCCCCAGTTTTTTTGTTTCCTGGGCCTCAGGGCAGCCTCCAGGGGGGACGTTTTTGCTCCCAGAAAGCTTCCCTGGGGCCCAGGAAGGCAAAAAAATAGAGCGCAGGAGGGTGCAGTACCCCTCTACTCCCCCACTCCCTCCCCTGTGCCCCCTTTGCCTCCTGGGCCTCAGGGAAGCCTCCTGGGTGAAGCAGTAAGACAGCAAGGGGGATCCCAGCACAGCTGATCATTGGAACAGCTGATCGTTAGGAGGGGAGAAAAGAAATACCTTAAGACTGGGCCGGGGAGAATGCAGTCAGCGATGTCGGGCATGTGCACGATTTGGCGCATGGTCAATAAGGACTGAATGGGCAGGGAGGGGCAGGAGGAGAGGGGCAGGGCCAGCCAGGGGCATGGATTGCTGGTTCTCCAAACTGCGCAGAATCATAACAACAAGTTCTATAGAACCGGTCCAAACCGGTAAAATCCCACCCCTGCATTTAGGACCAAAATGGAAGTTCTCCAGAACCACAAGAACCAAGCATCCATGGTCACTTGGACTTATTAGAACTTCATTTGCTGAAATTAAGGATAAGGACCTTGAAGCTAAACAGTATTGTTAGGGCAGCCATACCCATCATGCACTCTTTAAAATGAGCTAAGTTGGAAGGTCTAAAGTGCGCGCAACAATTCTAGGCAGTGTAGCCTATGGGAGGAATTCAAACACTTGTTGTACCCTACCTTGAGAGCTGTAACAAGTAGAACAGCAAGGTATGAATCGAAAAATACAATGAAATAATTGTAATCCCAGCCACGTAAACAGGGGACCAGGTTGAGGAGATGGTTACAAAAATAATAGCAAATTATTCTGGAAATGTGAATCCTTACCTAAACCAAAATATACTACAAATAAAGGAGAATATTTATAGTTCAAGGTTGAACTGAGGAGTCCTTGGTGCTCTCTGTGCTTGGTTGTTTTCTTGCAGATGTTCCATTACTCAAACTACCATGTTTCCCCGAAAATAAGACCCTGTCTTATAATTATTTTGCCACCAAAAAAGCCACCAGGTCTTATTTGGGAGGGGGGATGTCATCCACTGACTAACCTCACTTATGCATGTCGCCCCCCGGCCTCCTTTTCACTGTCAGAGGCCTTCGGGAACTTCTGTGGCTGGCAAGGCTTTCCTAAACACCTCCGCAGCAGATAACGGAGCTCTGGTTCAATCCGAAGCTTTGTTATCAGCTACAGAGGCCTTCAGGAAAACTTGGCCAGCCTTGCTATCTGCAGAAGAAATGGGTCAGCAGAGGCAGGTGTCAGAGTGTGCGAGGCCTGGCTACAACTGTCCAAAGGTAAGTGGTAGGACAGCTCCACCCCTTCCCATTCCCCACCCTAGCTTAATTTTTACCTGTGCACTCTGGAGTGGGAAGGATCTTAATTAGGGCTTATTTTGTGGGCAGGGATTATATTGGGCACGCATGTAAAAATCAAGCTAGGACTTACTTTCAGGGTAGGTCGTACTTTCGGGGAAACCGGGCAGGTAACATCATCAGTGTCCAGTGCACTGATAATGTTATCTAGTTTGGGTAATGAATGTCTGCCCAAATGTACTGTTCACGCAGAGGAGAGTTGTTAACAGATTTCAGTAATCCAACATTTATAACATTATGAAATTGGTTTTTTTGGGGGGGGGGGGATGAATATCCCTAGAAGGCATCAGAATATGGACCGTTGAAAGTAGAAGAAGAATGGAATGGGAGAACTTTGAAAAGGCATGATTAACTGAACAACTGTTTGCAAGAGTTTCCTCTCCATTTAATCTTTGTTTCGTCTCTCCTCTGCTTTCTTTTGTAAGCTCCATGGGGCAAAGAGCACTTTGCTTTTTTGTTACAGTACATAGCATGAGCAACACCTTGTGCGATAAAATTATTATTCCTGTAATTATTTCCATTCTCTCAGCAGATCCATGGAAGTCGCTATCCCCTTGTGCCTCGTGCTGACAAAAAGTGTGCCTTTGATGCCAAGCCCAACACATCACAGATCATAGAAAGTTCTTTTTTATTGCTTATAGAGATGGTGCAAACCATGAATCGCTAGGAAGACACAGACACACACTGTGGTGGGAGGATTTATGTCATTTTTTTAAAAAAAAAATTGGGAGGTACTTCAGTCATAGTACTAAAAGCATCATTAAGACTTCAGTGGCTTTTTCCTGTAAAATGCAAAGGACCCCATATAGAGAACAAGCTATAGGTAGCAAAATTCTGTGTTTTCTTTATCTTCTTTTCTTAGTGGGTGTCAGGAGCATGAAGCTCATAACTTGTTTTCAAGGTGTGTCTAAAGCAAGCCAACTGTAATATAAGATGCACTTGCCAATTCTCTTTTTTGAAAATGCATGCTTATACTTGGACACATTTTTTGACTAGAAGGACTGTTGTTATTGATTCTTAATAAGGATTATTCCTTTTTTTTTTCCTTATCCGCAAACTTGCTGACTTGTCAAACACGTGTCTATTGACGTGGGAAGTCAAAGCAAAAATAAATGGAGATAAGAATAAGGAAATAGTTGAAGGCAGGACAAACATTGCTCTTGATTTAATGTAAGTTTAGTTTAAATTAAATGTGTTAATTGTATCTTTAATATGCATGTAGTTAATGATTTCCCTCTTCTACAACATTAAAAATGGTACTCTGGTGATATCATTGAAAGGGTTCCACACTGGTCTAAATAGAAACCTGGGGTAATGCACCTGTGTTTCAAAATAGGGTCATAGGTCTGAAGCCTTGGAAGTTTTCTCGTCCAACCCCTGCTGTCCAAGGCAGGAATCCTTATATCATGGCAAAGTTTACAGTCCCGTGAGCGTTCTGCCTGGGAAGACTCGCTGTAGTTCATGGTGGGATTTTCCTTTGAAGTTAATATCCCTAAAAGAGGATTGTTAATGAAGAACCATTCTTGTTCTCTTTGCATTGGAAACCATATTTGTTCTTAATTGGAAAGCTTAAGCACAAGCTGATGGGGCCCACTACTTTGAAAATATCAAGCTGTGCATTTGCTTTAGATACTTAAATACAACTCAGGGTTCAGATCACAGCTTCTCCATGGCAGCTAAATAAGTAACACATTCATAGTTTGTAAACTGTTTCTCACAGCTTGTTTATTTAGGGTTATAACTCAAGTCAGGCTCCTTATGGAAGCGTGACTCATTGTTTAATGTGTCAGCTTATTAGCAATACTTGTTTTTGCCTTATATTTCTTTTGCTACCGGTAATTGCTGAGCCCACTGTGAGCTTCAGTTTTTCGACAGCAGTAATGCAAAAGGGAACAAGAGAAACCAGACCTTGCTAGAGCGATACTGGGGGAAATTAGCACAGTTCACAGACTTTTGTAGAGAAGTTGTGCAAATTCTACAAAATGGAAATGTCCTAATTGATCTTTAATACACGATAATCCAATTATTTGCCACACTGAATAGTGCAGATTCAAAAAGTCTGCCCAAGGTTTTATGCTAAAACTTGATTTAGATTGTAGTTTTTTTTAAAAACTTGCTTCCTGTATTTATGAAAGTTGTACTTCCAAGTTCACACTTTATTCTGCATTTTCCTAAGCCAGTGTGGGTCTCTTCATAAATCTATATGTCTAAGATAATTAAAGTTATTCTATTTGTGGCGAGACACAAAAACAATCAATTCTCTGGCTATGAACCAGGCCTTTCTTGTATGATCCCTCCTTCATTATCCCTCTCAAAGTTGGATGTACTTCCTTTCTGTCAATAAAAAATACATAAAGAATAAAAGCTAGCATATACTAATGTGTATAACACACACACAAAAAGGCACCAATTTTCAAAAGACAAATCCAAATGAATTCAAAGCAATGTGCACAATAATACTTAAGGAGACAGAGCAAGGAAACTACAGAAAACCAAAACTGACAGATGCATCAGTGTTATTCTATATTTTCTATTCTATATTTACATATACAGTAAAAACCGAGACTGTCTTATGAACAGAATTGCAAGCTCTTCAACAGATATAACCACCTTCTTCACTATTATGAATTAGGCAGTCATTCTGTATTTACTTGAAGCACATTTTCCAGCTAAAAGAAGATTCTAGAACTGCCATTTTTTTTATCCTGGCTTACATAGTTCCTCAAATGATACATTAAAAACATTGTGAGTACTATAATACACTGGAATTCATTAATTAATTAAATGGGAGTCGTGAGGCTAAGCTAAAGAAATGAGCTGCAAATGGCAACAATTTTAGGCAGCACAAAGACTGAAAAGATATGAATATGAGAAATGAAAGAATGACTATAAGAGCGCACAACAAAGACATATACGCACATAGCAACATGAACATGGGTTTGTGCAATAGCAATGTACCATGGAATAGAAGACTATTCACACACACAGCATGACATTTCGTGCTGCAGGACATATGCAGGACTAATTTCTCTGCCAGTTTATTTCCAAACTTGCCCTGGAAAACTGAGAATAAATTACATTTCCAAATTTGCCTCCATTCAGCAATGCAGAGTTGCGTTGCCCCTTGCTGAGGAACCATTGGGAAACAAAGGAGATTAAAAATAAATAAATACAAGTCATAAAGTGCATTTGACAGTGTCCTTTTAAATTATCCTTCCCCCACCCTACCCTAACATACAGTACAATAAATTGCACGCACCAGCCATAAAAAGCACCTGAAAAACTCTTGGAAAGATTTATGGGCATCTAATTCCAACTCTCAATAAAATGAACACGCTGCTTGCAAGATAATTTCTCATCAGCAATATTTCATATTCCTGAACAACTCCCTTCAGTCATACTGTCCCAAGCAATACAGCACTGTCAACCCTTCTGAATCACGCCTATGTCGAAAGGACAAACCCAGCTCATTTATGACACTTCCCAGTATCCCAACCTCCTTCTGTTAGCTTTACCTATCCAATGCAATCCATGTGATCAAATCCCTATGGAATATCGCTGACACTTTCCAAGGAGGAAGAAAAAAGAATCTCAGGTTGTGTTCAGTTGATTCACACATATTATCACGTACCAATTCAAAGGAACCAGAGCTCTCTTGAACCAGCTTCATGTTCTGAAGGCAAGAATACAGTAAGGGAAAAAACTGGATCATCATGTCCTTAGTGTTGGCCGCAAAACCAACACAGAAAGAGTCACTTTGCTGCAAGATGAGCAGCAAAATTTTCAAAAATGCTGGGCAAGAGGCCACTTTCTGGAAAGCCCAGTCTTATTCACCTGTATTTACCTGTCAGGCACAAAGAATCAGGATCACACAGGTTAAGTTCCAGTTAAGAAGATTTATTGCACAAGCCCATACATAAGAACCTGGTCAACTAATGGGCAGCACAAAATTGGTGCTAGATAAGAGTCAATGGAATTGAAGGGTGGGATGGACTTGGAGCATTTATGGACATGGAATGATTCTAGGCTGAGTCTTCTCTTGACTCTACCCTCAGGCTGTCTCTTCTTCCCCTGCAGACTTAGCAGGCAAACATTTATTTTGTTTGTATCTATGTTTGCCCTTGAGGCAGGCAGTCTTTAGAATAGAATAGAATAGAATGGAATAGAATAGAATAGAGAAAAGAAAAGAGAGAAGAGAGAAGAGAGAAGAGAGAAGAGAAGAGAAGAGAAGAGAAGAGAAGAGAAGAGAAGAGAAGAGAAGAGAAGAAAGAATAGAATAGAATAGAATAGAATAGAATAGAATAGAATAGAATAGAATAGAATAGAATAGAATTCTTTATTGGCCAAATGTGATTGGACACACAAGGAATTTGTCCTGGTGCAAATACTCTCAGTATATATAAAGAAAAAGATACATTCGTCAAGAGTCAAGAATCATTAGGTACAACACTTAATAATCATAGCAATCAATAAGCAATCAAATCATACTAGGAAACAGTCAATATAAATCATAAGGATACAAGTGACAAAGTTACAGTCATACAGTCACAAGTGGGAGGGGGTGGGTGATAAGGAGTGATGAGAAGATTAATAGTAATAGTAGTGCAGACTTTGTAAATACTTGGACAGTGTTGAGGGAATTATTTGTTTAACAGAGTGATGGCGTTTGGGAAAAAAAACTGTCCTTGTGTCTAGTTGTTCTGTTGTGCAGTGCTCTATCTATAGCGTTGTTTTGAGGGTAGGAGTTGAAACAATTTATGTCCAGGATGTGGATATTTTCACATCCTGGACATAAATATTTATGTAGATATTTTCACAGCCCCCTTTTTGACTTGTGCAGCACACAGATCCTCACTGGAAGGCAGGTTGGTAGTAATTGTTTTTTTCTGCAGTCCTAATTACTCTCTGAAGTCTGTGTCTGTCTTGTTGGGTTGCAGAACCAAACCAGAGACTCTTGAACCAGCTTCATGTTCTGAAAGCAAGAATACAGTAAGGGCTGGTGCAATATAGAGGTGCAGATGACAGACAGATGACAAGTCCATGTAGTTTACATTATCTATGTCTAAACACCAAAAAGACAAAATATTTTTCCAGAAAAAAATACTGTGGTTAATTAGCATGGACAGTCCCAAAGTGAGAAGCCTTAGGGTTTTTTTTTCCAGATGTAACTCTTATGGGCATAACAGAAGCATTATGGAGATAGATAGAAAGTGGGAGGTCATGTGATCCATTCTCAATTCTGCATTTAACAAAATGGTGGACAGGTACGAAGTATCCAACATCTTGATCTTTAACCAAAATATTATAAAGTAAGGGTTGAGATGGAATTTAAGCCTATGTGACCTAACATGTCAACGCTCAGTCTTTTAGGATTTGTTGAAGACAGATCTGATGGCGGAAAGTTTCTTTTTTCACTGTCACAGGGATCAGCCAATCACCGGGCTACACAGGTTAGACTGAGGGAAGTGGCTGTATGATTGTCACATATTCCAACTCAGCACTCGAACTACATAGGTTTTGATAGAATTCAAAAGAACCATTTGACTTTGAACTCAGTACATGGATGTTTTAATGATGGTCTCCAGAATGAGAAATGCAGAACTCCAGCAGGTGATGGAGGAACATACAGTACATCAAAGGCTATGGCTTAATGTGACATGACTCAATCACAGAATCTGGTCCAGAAAAAAAGGGTCTGTCCTAGGCAATCTGCTCTTCCTGCAGAAGAGAAGAGGAGAGAAGAGAAAGAGAAAAAGAAGGACAGAGAGAGAAAAATATCTCAGTCACTGCAGTAATTCCAAAATACTCTTTTTTCCCCCCAATGGGCAATTGATTAAAATTAGAGCTGCAGTCCACACTTTTAATCTACATTTAACGAACATGTTGATTAATCCTACTATTTCAGTGATAGGTGCATTCAGCCTTAATTAACATGAAAGGAGGAATGGTGTCTGGATACATTTTCCAGAGATTACATTAATTCAAGCATGCAAATTTCATGGTGCTTGATCTCCCTGGGCAGTAAAATTTTCCCCAGGCACTTTTTAGGACTTGCACCTAAATCTATGTGCCACTTTTTATAGTGGGGGGAGAAGGGAGAGGGGAGAGAGAGAGAGAGAGAGAGAGAGCTTTAGCCGGTAAAACTCACATTTATTTCATGTAAAAATCATACGTATTTTTTGCAACTTCTTGAAGCAATGCCGCTCTTACTCTCCATTAATGTTACTACATGAACTATAGAGAATGATCCTGACTTTTGGTGCTATTTATTTTGTCTTGCCTGCAGCAGCAAAGAATTGCAGCCACTGTTCATACATTTCCTTTTTTAAACAGTTGCTGGGATGTCCATCTGGCCTTGCAGCCATGGCTGTGTTTCTACCACACCAGCATATTTATCTGCTTTCACCCTATATCCATCAGTTTCTGATAGATAACCAATTTTAATATGACCCTTTAATATGATTTTCCCCATCCAATCCAGACATTCTAGATGGATTACCAAATAGAAAGCAGAGACTGCAAATTTTTAGTATGGCCAGAGACTACTGAATAGAATGGAATGGAATGGAATAGAATAGAATAGAATAGAATAGAATAGAATAGAATAGAATAGAATACTTTATATAGGTATATAATTCTGTATACAGGTAGTCCTTGACTTATGACAATTGAGCCCACAATTTCCACTGCTAAGTTGTTAAGTGAGTTTTGCCCCATTTTGCAACCTTCCTTGCCACAATTGTTAAGTGAATCACAGCGGTTGTTAAGTCAGTAACACGGTTGTTAAGTAAATCTGGCTTCCCCATTGGCTTTGCTTGTCAGAAGGTTGCAAATGGTGAACCAGTTGAGAAACATCTGAATTCTGTCCACGTGACCATGGGGATGCTGCCAAAGTCGTTAAGTGTGACAAGCAGTCATAAGTCTCTTTTTTTACAGTGCCATTGTAACTTCACATGGCCACCAAATGAATTGTTGTAAGTTGAGGACTACTTTGTATACATGCAGTATTATTTTGGGAGAGGTGGGAGGAGAAATAATACTGAATAAGGAAATTGTGCCAAGGGATTATAGATAGAAGCAGGATTTCACATATTTGCCTGGCATTAGGGAAGAACTGTGAAAGTTCATTTTATTGTTTTTTAAATATACTGTACCGTATGAAGCTGACACCACAGATTGTACTACTATATCAATATGTTTATTCAACCAGTTTAATCTATTATAAATGAACTATTGGCCACATTTGTACAATAAACTAAGCTTAGTGTTAACCTTTAATATGGCTTGTAGTAGGGTGTGAAAATGGACCAGCTGGATGGTTTATGGTTCAATATTTTGTGCAAACTCAGAAAATTAATTAATTTGTAAATGGGTTGGGCGTTTTGTAGGAATGTAGCCAAAGTTTAAGGAGACAGGGTATTAGGAAACTGCATTGCTGTTGTTTTTAGTGGGTACAATTGGATGGAAGTCCAGGGAAATCCCACCTAATACATAAGAAACAATCCGTGTCTGCACTCTGCTCTGAGATTTTGGATTCCCCATATGTGAGATAAAGACTTGATATGATAAGCATGGATTAAGTGGTGTGGGATTAAAGAGCGTAAAGTATCCTGGGCCCCAGAAATAAAGGGAAGACCAAAAAAAAAAATCTATTGGCAAGTGGACAGCAGGGATGAAATGGATGCATGCAGAAAGTAATCAAGGAGAGAAGTAATCTAGAACAAAGGAGAAAGTTTCTGATAGTCAGGAGAATTAATCAGTGAAACGACTTTTGCCTCCAGAAGTTGTAAATGTTCCAACACTGGAAGTTTTTAAGAAGAGTTAAACATTTGTCTGAAATGGTATTCGGCAGGGGAGTCAAACTCATTTAATTGAGGGACGCATCAGGGTTCTCTTTGACCTCAGGGGCCGGGGGGGCGGGCATAGCCAGAGTGAACGTGGCCAGCTTGACATTGTGCCTTTGGTAGCACGAGCACTCTGCCAGCGAAATCGAGCTCCCAATCTTTGTTTTCAGCCTCAATGGCTTCCTGCAGCCCTCTGCCAGTGAAAACGGAGCTCTGTTTTCACTGGCAGAGGGCTGCAGGAGGCCATAGCAACTGAAAACGAGGCCTGGGAGGGCTGCCAGTAGCCTTCCTGAGCTCCATTTTTGCTGGCAGAGGCACTGCAGGCTAGTCCTTCGCTGTTTCTAGGGCGGCCCCATGCACCAGATCTAAGCACCCCACAGGCTGGATCCAGGCCCCGGGCCTTGCGTTTGGAATAGTGGTGGGATTCAAATTCTTTTACAATTTTTTCCTGGTTCTGTGCAGTGATGGGATTCAAAAAATGTTACTACCGGTTCTCTGGACATGGCTTGGTGGGCGTGGCAGGTAAAGGATACTGCAAAATCCCCATTCCCTCCCCATCCCATTAACCTGCTTTCCAGCTCCATTCCCCTGTGCAGGGCAACCATAGAAGACCCAGCCGATCAGCTGGGACTCAATGGGAGGCAGAGAATAGATGGGAGTGGGGCCAGTCAGAGCTGGTATTTGCCGGTTCTACAAACTACTCAAAATTTCCACTACCGGTTCTCCAGAACTGTTCAGAACCTGCTGAATACCACTCCTGGTTTGGAACCAGGGTAGGATTCTACCAATTCGCACCTATTCGCTAGAACCGGTTGTTAATATTCTAAGCAATTCAGAGAACTGGTTGTTAGAAGAAATTACTGGCCTAATCCTGTAAGGAAGGCAGGAAGGAAACATTCTGGTGTGGCTTACAGAAACTGCCTCTCCGTTAACCCTTATTACATTCTTGACAGGACAAGACTTCCTGTCTCTGGAACTTCTCTGGAGTTTTTCCCCCCTCCTTTGCTGGTACTTTGCTTGTATGGAGTGACCATTCAATGTTACAATGGCACTGAAAAAAGCGACTTATGACCATTTTTCATGCTTATGACTGTTGCAGCATCCCTGTAGTCATGAGACACCAGGCGAGGAGATGCGTGCCTTGATGTGAGTGATATTGAGTTGGCCACGCCCAGCCAATAACATGACCACCAAGCCATGCCCACCACCTATGCCACAGCCACAGAACCGGTTGTTAAAAAATTTGAATCCCACCCGTTTGGAACTCCTGGTATAGGGTTTCCTGGGCAGTGGGTTGGACTAGAAGATCTCCAAGGTCCCTTCCAATTCTGTTATTCTGAAGTCTAATGTTGACCCTAAACTTACTGGAGCAAAAAAAGGGTGTGTGTGTGTGGGAGATTTGCTTTTCTTCCTTCCCTGAAGCAAAGACTAAATAGGCCTCCTGTAACAGGCTGTGGCCTTCATTCTACTTCTGAGTGCTAATTTAAATGCAACACACATTGACATAGATCTGCGAGGGGCGGTGCTGAATCCAGCTCAATTTTCCCTGTGATTATACATTTCCATGCAATTTATTTCTTAAAAAAAAAAAAAATCCCTTCCTTTCTTTTCTAAACTCTGCCTTGTGTCTTATGTTTGTAGTTATTATCTTGTTAATGTAGATTATGCTATAGTGTTTGGAATGTGTTGAAATCAATACTTGTGCTTTTCTTTCTTTGTTTTCACTTTTCAGTTTAATAAAGAGATCTTTTTTTAAAAAAAAATAAAATGAATAAAATGCAGGGTTTAGCTACGATTGTTTGTTTTCTTTCATTCTGTTACTGTTCTTACTATATTTTACCTTTCATTGGCTATCAAATCAAATTAAAATTCCGCTGTAAGACCCAGGAAAGGACTAGCTGGTTTGGTGCCTTGACATTTGGTGACGTTACAATGAACCCTGAAAAAGCTACTTTCGACCTGAATTTGAAGTTCCAACATCCATCCATGGACCTCATGACCACATTGAGTGCTCATCAATTGTGTAACCAAGAGAAGGGATGGGCAGGAATTAAATTGGACATATGTCTCTGGAGATTCTCAGTCATCCAGGTCATGGTTATCCCAAAGGTGGTTTTTTTCAAGAGGCAACTGGACTTTCTGTTTTTTCTTTGAAGACGTCTCACTTCTCACCCAAGAAGCTTCTTCAGCTCTGACTGGATGGTGGTGGGGAATGGAAGGATTTATACTCCTTGCAGACAGCTGGTTATTTGCATTCTTTTAGCAGATCGTTAAGGTCACCTGGAGGTTTATCTGTGTTATCAGGGTCACCTGAGTAATGCAAATTGGTGTGAAGCCTTCTTGGAACTGTTGAAAGGACTGTGTTGTAAATTGGAGGTAGATGATATCATATCCCTCCCCCTTTTGACACAGGTCATAATTTCTAACACTTTTCCAGCTCCTAATAATGGGGAGAAGATTTGTAGCTCAAGGTTGAACTGTGGGGTCCTTGGTGCTCTCTGAGCTTGCTTGTTTTCTTGCAGATGTTTCATTACCCAAACTAGGTAAGAATAGAATAGAATAGAATAGAATAGAATAGAATAGAATAGAATAGAATAGAATAGAATAGAATAGAATAGAACAGAATGCAGAATAGAACAGAACAGAACAGAATAGAATAGAATTCTTTATTGGCCAAATGTGATTGGACACACAAGGAATTTGTCTTGGTGCAAATACTCTCAGTATACATAAAAGAAAAGATACATTTGTCAAGAATCATCAGATACAACACTTAATAATAGTCACAGGGTACAATAAGCAATCAAATCATACTAGGAAACAGTCAATATACATTGTAGGGATACAAGCGACAACGTTACAGTCATGTAGTCACAAGTAGGAGGTGATAAGGAGTGATGAGAAGATTAATAGTAATAGTAGTGCAGACTTTGTAAATAGTTGAACAGTGTTGAGGGAATTATTTGTTTAGCAGAGTGATGGCTTTCAGGAAAAAACTGTTCTTGTGTCTAGTTGTTCTAATGTGTATGCTCTATAGCATCATTTTGAGGAAAGGAATTGAAACAGTTTGTGTCCAGGATGTGAGGGGTCTGTAAATATTTTCACAGCCCTCTTTTTGACTTGTGCAGTATACAGGTCCTCGATTGAAGGCAGGTGGGTAGCAATTGTTTTTTCTGCAGTCCTAATTATCCTCTGAAGTCTGTGTCTGTCCTATTGGGTTGCAGAACCGAACCAGACAGTTGTAGAGGTGCAGATGATAGACTCAATCATTCCTCTGTAGAAATGGATCAGCAGCTCCTTGGGCAGTTTGAGCTTTCTGAATTGGTGCAGAAAGAACATTCTTTGTTGTGCTTTTTTGGTGACATTTTTGATGTTAGGTGTCCATTTTAGGTCATGTGATATAGTAAAATCTAGAAATTTGAACGTCTCTACTGTTGATACTGTGTATTACATCACACTAGTACTGATTAACTTACCTGGTTTGGGTAATGAAACATCTGCCAGAAAACAGGCAAATTCAGAAAGCATCAAGGACCCGTCACTTTCCCAGCTGTTGCACCATAGTTATTTCTTTAGAGGCCCTATTTCTGCCTCTTCTACTTGCACTTTTCCAGGTGTCTTGAGGCACCACAGCCACAATTCTCCAGCTTCAGTTATGATGGCTGTGAATTTTGGGAACTGCAGTTCAGAACATCGGAGGAGTGCCAGATTGCATCCTATCTGATGCAAATTGAAAATGAAATACATGCACAAACAGGTGAGTATGCTTTTTCTTGCGTTTTAAAACTGACTCCTGTTGAAATTATGAAAAGCACAAAAGTTTGCCAAGCCAGCTTTTTTTTTTTTATGTCTCTTATCTTTTCTGATCCCCACTCCTTACAAGTTAGCATCTTTGAACATGGGGAAATTCACCAGACCTTGTACAGACATGAGCATTATTCCACTGAGAGAAAATGCTCTCTGGTGATAATCTTCTCAAAGCATTTGAGGAGATTGGGTACTGTTTTTCCAGTATGTAGTTAATGTTGAAGTTTCAGACTAAGACTGGGGAAATCCAGTTCAAATGCCCATTTAGCCATCAGGTGGTTGGGATGACCTGAGATCAATCAATCATTAATTGCCAAACACATCCGTCCTTGTGCTTCCTGTTTCTAGTCTCCAGTCTATTGAAAAGTCTAGCTATTTATTCACCTCTACTGAGCAATCAAAATTAACTGCAGCACTGCAACAATTTGGGGGTTGTTCATGCAGGAGGAATTACAACCATTGGCCAATAAATTACAAGAGCCTGGCTGTTCCTTCTTTAGAAATCTCCTTCAATGGCAGAAAATTTACAGATGCTCTTAAGGATAGGTAATCTTTTGATGAGCAGGAGCCATTCTTTATACAGTAAACAGAGGTATATTACATCTTGCCAGGCCAGGCCCATTTCAAGTTACTCTATTTGCTTCTTCTTGGTATTTTTCCCAGGTCATCTTTAATTAAAAGGTAAAGGTTCCCTTTGCCCAGTCATATCCATCTCTGTTTCTTAGCCAAGGGAGCCAGTGTTGTCCAAAGAAACTTCTGTGGTCATAAGGCCAGCGTGACTATGCGCCAAGGTTCATGGGACGCTATTACCTTCCCACCAGTGGTGGAATTCAATTTTTTTTTTACTACTGGTTCTGTGGGCGTGGCTTGGTGGGCGTGGCTTGGCTTGGCTTGGTGGGCGTAGCTTGGTGGGCGTGCAGGGGAAGGATACTGCAAAATCTCCACCCCACTAACCTGCTTCCCAGCTCCATTCTCCTGTGCAGGGCAACCAAAGAAGACCCAGCCAATCAGCTGGGACTCAATGGGAGGCAGAGAATAGTTGGGGGCGGGGCCAGTCAGAGCTGGTATTTGCTGGTTCTCCGAACTACTCAAAATTTCCACTACCGGTTCTCCAGAACCGATCAGAACTTGCTGAATATCACCTCTGCTTCCCATTGAAGTGGTACCTATTTATCTACTTTCACTTGCATGCTTTCCAACTGCTAGGTTGGCAGGAGCTGGGACAAGAACGGGAGTTCCACCCATCACATGGTCTTGAACTGCCAGCCTTTCAGTTGACAAGCTCAGTGTCTTAACTGGTAGGCCACCGCGTCCCCTTGTCTTTAATTATGCAGGGTAAATGCTACTGTATGGTTTGGTTGAGGGTTCAACCATAGCTCTTCATGTTTTCCAACCTTTTTTAGATCAGTAGCTACAAAAAAAGCCTTTAAAGGGGCCACAAAGCCCTACAGCTTTCAGGATGCCCATCCCTGGGCTACTCACCACTCTCAAGCTTTCTTACCTGTTCCTTCGAGGCATGTCCCCCCACATCCCTCCCCAGAGAAATGTTTAGACTGATCTAATTGCCCAAGCTGTATTCTGAGCTTCCAGGTTGCAAGAGCAGGCAATCAAACTCCTCGGTGTCGGAATACACTAGTGCTCCATCTCTGAACAAAGTCCAAAATGCCACACCATGGGTAACCTCCCTCCAATAATTATTTCAGCACACACCTTGGTTCTTAAGTACATAGTCAGAAACAGATCAGCAGGAGATGTCTCCTTATAGCTCAGCTGGGAATCATCGTTATCAATGAGTCCTTCTTTCCCAGCCAATGGTGATTTACTCTGATCTGCTCTATTGGTTTTATTGAGTGAAGGTAGTGATACCTGAAGAGAGAGAGAGAGAGAGAGAGAGAAATCCAACTTGCCCAAGCACACAGAGACACCTCCAAGTTTTTGCTCAGTGTGTGTGTGTGTGTGTGTGTGTGTGTGTGTGTGTGTACGTGTGTGCATCTGGCTGTGTTCCCACTCCCCCCCCCTTTTTTTTTTCCTTTTCTTTTTAAATTGCACCAGAATTATTTGTCGTGTTTTATGCAGCCATCTGCTTGCTGTAGTCTCTCAATAAATCAGTTTCTCCTGCTTGCGTGAGTACTGTGCTGCTGCTGCACACGTGTCTCCTTTCCATGTAGATTACTTATGATGAGAGTCTAATTAGACCCAGGGAAGCCTGCCTACTGAGCAAGCCTGGGGAGAACTTAATTAAAGTCAATGGAGAAAATTATAGGTGAACAAAAAATTAGGGCAGCAAAAAAGAAGGTGGGGAGGGAGAAAGAGAGCAAGAGACGAATAATGGAGTGAGGTTTTTTATTTTTATTTTTTATTTTAAAAAGGAGAAACAGAGGGAAAGGCAGCTAACTAGGAAAATCTTTCCTTGAAACTCACTTGCTAGAGGCAAAAGAGGCCCAGGCCATATTCCACCAGGAAGTTTATTATGGAAGGCTTCCCCGTAGCAGGCTGCTTTCCCAGTGGTGTCGCTGGAGAATTTTATTTGACAAACTAGTACCTTACAGGTATATCAGGAGTCTCTTTCAACAGTACCAATCAGAATGATTTCTTCAGTGCATCTGGAAGGTACCAAATTCAGGAAGATTCTTTTTTACTTCGTGATCTCATGTTTGAATGTGTGTGATACTGGGAGGAAGTTTTAGATAACCCTATGGGTTGCTTGTTTTAATGTCCGTTTCTTTAGCATCATCTGATAGAATAACAGAGTTGGAAGGGACCTCAAACCCTATACCATTTCAGACAAATGGTTGTCCAATCTCTTTTTAAGAACCTCCAGTGATGGAGCATTCACAACTTCTTGAAGCAAGTTGTTCCACTGATTAATTGTTCTCACTGACAGAAAGTTCTAGGTTGCTTCTCTCCATGATTAATTTCCATCCATTGCTTCTCGTCCTGCTCTCTGATGCTTTGGAAAATAAATGGAGCCCGTCTTCTTTGTGGCAGCCTCTCGAAATACTGGAATACTGCAATCATGTCCCCCCCAGTCCTTTTCTCTAGACTAGCCCAACCCAAATCCTGGAACTGTTCTTCATATGTTTTAGTCTCCAGGTCTTTAAGCATCTTAGTTGCCCTTCTTTTTCCTTTTTCCAAAGTCTCAACATCTTTTTTGTAATGTGACCAAAATTGGATGTACCAAATGTATTTTGGAAATGTACACCCAAAACTGGACATTTTCAAAGGTCCCCAAAGCACTTGGAAAGCCAACTGCTGGCCCAATGTGCAGTTTGGGCAGCTTCTATCACTTACTGTATTCAAAAAGATGCAATGCAGACCATAAAGCAGAGTTGAATGACCTCTTTGGATTGGAAGCAAGTGTGGAGAATATATGTTGGGCTAGCTAATTCACAAAATGGCAACCGAAAATGCAAGGCATTCACCAAAGGGTCATTTATGAAAAGAGGAATCTTCTCTTGCCACCTCAGGCTATCCTCTGTGGGGGCCCAAAGTCACAAATTGCAAATAAATAGGCAGCTAGCGGCTAGAGCTTAGCTTTGTAATCGGCAGCATATTTAATTTTTTTTAAGTAATACATTTTTAAAAGGTGGTGGGTGGAATTGCCTATCTTTCCACTGGGATTAAATGACCTCACATACGATATGATATCGGCTCCCCACCCCAACACACTACTGCTAGCAGCCTAGATTTTTTTTAAAAAAAACATCCCAGTGGAAGCAAGCTGGAGGCCAGTTTTAAAGCCGCCTTTGTTCTTTAAAAGCTGAGCTGCAGCATTAAGACAATAGGCAGTGTATAAATTTGCACATCGTTGAATGCATGCCAAATTATTTTTCTTGTCTTTTCTTTTTTTCTCCTGGCAAGGTTCCTGTGCCTTAAGCACTTGGATAAGAAATCTGGCAGGTGAAACTTTCCCATCTCCACAGAGGAAAGACTGTGAGCCCTTGCATCTTGACTGCCATGCAGTTGTTAAAGGCACAAAGGCCTCACCATAGATGCGCGAGGAAACCAAAAAGGCAATGGCTTAATTTCGTTGTCTCGCTCTCAATGGAGAAAGCCTCAAAGACATCTTGAATTCCTTTTCTAATGTCAATCCTCTCCAAGGCGCTCCGTCTCAAATTTGTCTCTCTATACGCAGTGCCTGATTAACGAAGAAAGGAACAAAGGAGGGAGAAAGTACGTATCCCTGTACAAAATGTGTGTGAGTGTGTGTATGTCTTTGCACACTCATGTAACAACTTCCTATATATCATAATATAGCAAGAGTCCTCTACAGTAAAGGGATATGAAGATGGCCCTGAAGTGTGACAGCCATTATGAAGATCTCTTAGCCTGGAAAAACAGGAGGGGTTGAGAGGAAAATTCCAGGTTGTTCTCACCTTGACTGTCTTTACAGAGGTGGGATTCAATTTTTTTTTTTACTACTGGTTCTGTGGGCGTGGCTTGGTGGGTGTGACAGGGGAAGGATACTGCAAAATCCCCATTCCCTCCCCACCCCACTGACCTGCTTTCCAGCTCCGTTCTCCTGTGCAGGGCAACCAAAGAAGACCCAGCCGATCAGACGGGACTCAATGGGAGGTGGAGAATAGATGGGGGCGGGGCCAGTCAGAGGTGAGATTTGCCGGTTCTCCAAACTACTCAAAATTTCCACTACCGGTTCTCCAGGACTGGGTCAGAACCTGCTGAACGCCACCTCTGCGTCTTTGGTATAAGAGGAAAGGAGAGGAAAACTGTCAAGATTTCAGGATTCTGTTATAATATCCTGTAGCAACAAAGTAAAGTTTTGGTAATATTATGGCATTTAGCTCCTGACCTGTGTAGATTTCGTCACAGGACCCAAAGCAAATACAAAGACCACTGTAGTGTTTATTAAACAGTGTGTTTTGTGTGGAAATCCCCCTAAAGAATATTGAGAGAGATCCCAGCTGACAAAGAATGCATAATTATACCCTACTTTGTACATCCATCGATGAGGATCAGGTGAAGACAGCTATTCCAGATCAATTAACCTGGAGGAAAGGCACAGGATCTCCTATTACTTGAGGTATAAAGGGAACAAGTGAGTCTCCACTGCTGTTCCCCTGCATCTATTATACAAGGATTGATGACTGACTTCACGCGGTGTTTCCTTAATAATGGCGCCTCTGTAAATTATGCTTCCTTTAACTCCTGTGTCATTGATCAGGAAACGCCACTACCAATTCTAACATACGGTCGAAACTCAGTGGCTCGTTGGAAGTTTTTTTATTATCATTATACAGGCAGTCCTTGAATTACGAGCACAATTGAACCCCGATTTCTTTTTGCTAAGTGAGATGGTGGATTTTACCTTGTTTTTTTATAACCTTTCTTGCCACAGGTGTTAAGTGAATCACTGCATTTGTTAGTAACGTGGTTGTTAAATTGAACCTTGCTTCCCCATGGACTTTGCTTGTCAGAAGGTCACAGCAGGAGATCATTGCAATGGCCATAAGTACATGTTGCAAGCATCTGAATGTTGATCATGTGACCATGGGGACACTGCAATGGTCATAAGTGTGAAAAATGATCATTTAGTCACTTTTGACGGTGGTCAAGGACTAGCTGTATCTTGAAGCATAATTTGGCTTTATTTTACCAACTTGAGAGATTTCGACAGGCATCTGATGTGCTTTCTGGTGTGGAGGGATCACAATGCTGAAAATCCATTTTGTATCTATCTGTTCTGACCCAAGCCTCGTTCAAGTCAAACAAACACAAAACAGAGATAAAAGCAAAACCTTTTTAATGCGTTTCTGTGAATTCCGTTCATTCACAGTAAAATGCTATTAAAACTAATTGTCCCATAGAAGAGCAAGCCCTGTCAAGGTTGTGCAAGGCTGCCAAGAACACAAGATAAATTGCCAGGAAATATTCAAAGCCAAAAGTCTCCAAAAACAAACCAGGATAGACTGAACTTCCACAATAGCTTGAAGTGCAAGAACTTCTTTGCTTCCTGCAAAGAATCCCACCTCTGAGGGCTGGCTTTTATCCCTTAAGGAAGGGTCCATCACCTTGCAGCCTTACTCCGAGTTGCCTGTGTTGCTGCAGCTGCTCTTTCCTTTGAGCAGACCTGCGCACATGTGCACTGGGCACAGGCTCCTCAGGGTCCTCTTCATCACTGCTGCCAGCCTCCACAATCTCCGAAGGCAGCACTCCACTCCCTGATGGTCCTGGCCCCATCCCTGCATCACACGCAGGCCCCTCATCTGAGTCCTCACTCTCTGAGACCTCAGCCGTCCACACCTGCTGCCGGCGAACCACAACACTATCTTTATGGAGCACCTGATGATTACATAGAGAGAGTGAAATCAGAATTATATTTGTCTAATGGAAAAAGGAAGCAATTGATGTAAGTAGTGGATGGTATAGTGAGTAAGGCGTTACACTGAAGTAAGGAAATTCAGGTTAAAATTCACCTCAACCACCGTGTGTCCAGTCTTAGCCTATATAATTCACAGGGCTATTAAGAGAATGAGAGTACAGGAAGAAGTACTACACAGATGTCATCTTGAGTTCCTGAAGAAAAGGCAAGATAAGAATCTAACAAATGTACGCAATTCATTACTTGAATAATTATCCCAAATGTCCGGAAGATGAGGAATTAGAATGATACTCTGTGTTTTGCATTCCTAACTGTGTATCTTCTACTGAACTGTAATACCTTCCTATAATTATTAACTGGATGCATTGCAGTGTAGCTATCTTACATTACACCATTCACTTAATCTCCTCCACCTTATTACCTGTTGCCAGATGCTCCAGTTGGAACATCTTGGCATCCCATCATAGGGGTGTGAAATCTTTTCTGAGCTAAAGTCAATTTTTAATTTTTAAGTGATGATTGTGCTGCAATAAGTCAGCAACACCAAGACTAATTTTGGTAACATAGGGACAAAAACTAAACTTAGCATCACTGAATGTTTGTTTAAGTTTAATTAAAATAAAAATTAACTTAGAATTAATATAATTCTTTCTCCATAGATTCAGGAAGCTTCCTCTTACAACAGATTTTAACCAACAGTTCATCAGCAGTAATTTTTGAAAGCGTTGTGAAGACTACACTCCAATCTGTAATGTGGCATTGCAGCTGTAATTTGCCCTCCTGCTATTATAAACCTTTGCATGTGGAATAGTCTGTTCCATCAATTCAACCACTGGAAGAAGTGATCAATGGCTATTGATTGTGATGGCTATGTATTACCACCAGGGTTAGAGGCATTTTCAAAATATCAATTATTAGGGAATAGTAGCAGGAAGGATCTGTTGCTCTTATGCCAGGCTTGTGGGCATCCCAATGACATCTGGATAATAGAATAACAGAGTTGGAAGGGACCGAAGAGGTCTTCTGGTCCAAACAGTACTGTGTTTAATTGGGTTTTATTATGATCTATCAGGGCTCTTCACAGCTGAGGCCAAACAACGTGCTAAATTCTAAAGTTGGGCCAACAAAATACAATTGCTATTCACAATTCCTTCCTATAGCTAGGCTGGAAGCAGTTAATCTAAGTAAAAGGATTCTTAAAAACCCCACTTAGTAATTTCTATTTACTTATTTATTTACTGCACAAGAATACAAGTACCCTACTTTCAAAAGACATAGACAGTCTATGGCAGTAGAACTTGTATCCATTTCCTTCCCCTTTAAGAGTCAAAAGTTTGCTTCTCTGCTGACGTTGAATCAATTTGCACCTGTTCATTGTTCTGATAACTGCTTTTTTTTATCCTTCAACATTATCCTGGGACACATATATTTGCCTTCATTTGTGAATCTCATACTTGCTATATAATCCTTGTTTAGCCATCACAATTAAAGCTAGCAAGTTGGTTCTTAAATGAAGAGGTCAGTAAGTAAAACCACAACTTACCAAAAATTGTAAATGTGAGGACTGATTGCAATGTTACATTTTCATCCATTTTGAAAGGTCACTATATGAGGTAGTCACTAAACAAAGAATACCTGTATTCACATGTCTTATTTAAACAAGCAATGAGCATGGTTGGATTTCTCACAATACGCCAACCCCCAAATTATTCAATCCTATTTTAGCCTAATGCTAGCTAACCCTGTCCATGTGTTCCTACCTTGATAATAAAATTCCCAGACAGAAAGCAGTCAGAGGATCAAGCCACCATTGTTACTGTGATTGTGCAGACCTAGCTACCAGCCAAGTGCACTTTGCACACTTTTGTGCTTTCCGCTCCTAGCTGTTACCCTGTTGTTGGCCTTTTGACTCAGCTTTTTTCATTTTTAGAAGTGCCACCAGGTAAACTGCAAAGTGATGTCTGTGCTTCTGGCAAGGCTACTTCTAGCTAGATTTTAGGCAAGGAAAACAACAAAACTCAAAATAAAACGGGTCAAGAAAATCCGAGTGCATCAACCCGGCAGCCAGCCTCCAACTGGTAGCAAATTGCTGTAATGGAAGCAAAGCAATAGTCACAGTCCCTTTGATTTATTGGCAGGACCAGTAGGTGTTGCATTAGGTTAAGCATTAACAGATCTCATGAGTCTCATTAGCTGTTCCTTTTTCATTCCTAAACCCAGGAGCTGCTGCTCCAAAATCTATAGACTTGGCAGCCACTTGGCTGACTTCCAGATCCTCAGCCTGCTGTCCTTAAGTTTAACCCCCTGTAAGTTTAGGCCTTCTGCCCATATGCAGTTCAGGTTCCACTTTGCAGACCTGCATGCATAATCTGTTTCATTTGCACACAAGAAAGAGCTGTTGTATTGATGCCATTTATATAGCTAATGAGAAACAGCAGCCAAGTGGGGTGTTTTTCAAAAAGAGAATGGAAGCAGATTTAGGGGCAGTTAGCAAGGTGGCAATCTTTTCTTCGTTTTGAAAGGGCAAGAATACGGTATGTGTGTTTCTCCAAGAATGAATTCTGGAATGGAAAAACAGCATTAAATGCTTTGTCTGTCTTCCTGTGCTGATTCACACTTTTTAAATCTCCAGATATTATTATTACTAAGGACACATATCAGTGATATGTATATTACTGGCCATACAGGTAGTCCTTGACTTATGACAGTGCATTTAGGGACCGTTCAAACAGACGACAGCACTGAAAAATGTGACATGACCGTTTTTCACAGCTACGAGCTTTGCAGCATCCCCATGAACATGTGATCAAAATTTGGATGCTTGGCAACTGTTTCATATTTGGTGCCTAGAGATCCAAGGAGTTGCAATCTAACATATCTAGTTGGAGTACGGGGCCTTTGTGGAAAACATTTATTTCAATGTGATGGCATACCCTCTCTTCTTTCTAAACATACAATTAAAGTCCTCCCAGAATACTTAGTTACTTCCTTTTACTATCATATTAAAAACTGCACTTTGGAAGCAATTTCTAGAAAGACATATTGGGCAGTCTGTAAGGTTTTCATGGATGGCATGAGAGTTTGTTTCTGAGATGAAAATGGGGATATTGCAAGCATGTGCCTATTTTCATCTTGAAATGTTGCAGCGTCTGCTGTTTGGTTTATCTTCCCCTGCTCCCACCCACTTTTCTTCCCCTTAAAAACTAATAAAGAGATAGGAAAGGTCTAAAATTTGGCTAATAGTGAATGTTTATCTTGGTATATTGGCAAGCTACCCACCACCATCCCTTTTTTTTTCTCTTAAGTTGTGTGATATAGATAAATGCAAAACAGAGGAATGTCCTTAGCAAAGAACATTCCACAGTTACATTTTTCACATTTCCAGGAGAGACTGGAGGGTTTTTTCCAGCCAGTTCTTGACATTTAGCCTTCTAGAGACAGGTGTCTTATAGGGGTATTTGCTCCTAGTCAATACATAATCTCACCAAAAAGAAATAGCACAGCAATCCACATATGCCACTATGCACCAGAATAATGTTAGCAGAGAGTTTCTGAATAAACAGGATAAATCCAATGAGTTAATAATTTGAAAACTGATTTTTTTTCTTTTTTAAAGTAACTAGACAATTCAGACCTTATTGGGTCATCATTTCAGAGATATTTCCTTACCTAAACAGAGAAACAGAATGAACAAGGGCAGGCAAAAAGCAGTGGGAATAGAAGTAATTTTTGACTTCCTGACAGGTTCCACATTGACTTGCCTTGTGAAACTTTAGCAGAGAGCATCAGAAATCTTACTTTCCCTTCCTTTCCATCCTCTTCTTTCCCCTTCGCTTCCCTGTGGTTGCTGCTGGTTGGGAGGAGGGGATTGCAAGACTGGCTGGGAAACTGTCACAGAATGTTGACGAAGATCACAGTAACACTAAAGCAGTGACAACTTCCCCAAATTTCATTCCCTCAGGAGTCATGGGTTCCTGATTTTGGACACATTTTGTAAGCTTATCCCATTTGAGATTCCTTGGCTCACAAATTATTGCCCTATGTTGAACTATTTCATCCAGTCACAGTCATGATAATGAGAGTTTTAGAAGTATGCAAATATAAATTCATTGGATTTGAGGAGATAGAAAACAACAGGCTCAATGAAGAACAAAAACAGAATATAGAACAACAATCTACAAGAACAATATCCAAGAACAGAACTTGCCATGTTTTCAGACAAGAACTATACATAAGTCTCAAACTTCCTAGTTAATATGCCAACAGGACTTTTAATTAAACTTGCAATCCAAATGATCTAATGATCTAATGATCTAATGATCATCTAATTTGTACTTTGCTACTGGAAATGTGTTTGCTTGTTTTCCAAACAGTTGTGTCTACCATAATATTCCTGTCTCCCAAATTTACCTGCCTAAGCTAGTAAATGTACATAAACACATTATCCTCTTGGAGTCCATTATTAGCATTTTGTGGTATAATGGTATGTGGGAAAGACCTGGTTCTATTAAGGTAGATTTACAATAAAAAATAGAATTAACTCAACTGTCCATGTTTCCTGTCGGGTCTATCTTGTAAAGTTGCCAAGGCATGCCCAAGTGTCCTAGCATGATGCAAAGGCAACTGAACTTAACTTTGTCAACAAGAAGTGACAGTACCAATGTTAATTTTTCCTAAGGCTGTAGCAACACAAACTCACGCATAGTCACATCAGTCCAAGGTACCATGTCAAGACAACATGGCTGCCCCCCAAGAGAGTCATAGCTAGGACCCCACTAAGAACACTTCACTGAAGGCATGCATAGTTGGTCATTTCTGCATGCAGAAATGCAGCTGCATGCAAGTGTCCGTGGGGGTATCCTTAACATATGAACATATGATTCTCTGAGGAACCTTGCTGTATACAAAACAGGGCATTCTGTGACATTCATCTCATTTTCCAAAGAGTTACACAATCTCCCACACACTGCATGGCATGCTGGCTGAACAGTAGTATTTGTTTCTTTCCGAGGCGTGCATTTGTTTTCATTAGCCCAAGCAATTCATTAGATGGCCTTTCTAACATTCAAAACAGAATGAAGAATATTCAGAAAGTAATTATACTTTTTAAAGTTTGGCTGTAAGGGAAAATTGTATGCAAATCACGGTCTAAATTAGGGCAGCATATCTTTAAGCAGGCTGAGTAGTTGCCCAGCCTGCGTCAGCATCATTGATATGTAATCAACCGAGATGTATGATCCAGCTCCTTACTTAGGCAAATTTTAATGGCAATATTCAAGTAGGTAATTGGTATTTATCACAATGGCTGATGTGAAGAAGCTATAATCTTGTTACGAGTGGAACTGGACTGTCATAAATCAACTCACTACAAGGTTACTGTGAGGCATCAGCATGTTTTGCTTTCCAGATGTTTTTAATCACCTTTTTAAACCTTCACCTGATTTTTTTTTAATACAGGCAAATAACCTTCAGCTTCCTGAGTCTTCTTCTCTGTGTGTCTGCAATGGAGGCTCAGATTAAAGATTGATAGTCATTTTCACTTTTTCTGAAATCCATTTGCAAGATTTTCTCCTTCTTTCCTTCCTTCCTTCCTTCCTTCCTTCCTTCCTTCCTTCCTTCCTTCCTTCCTTCCTTCCTTCTTTCCTTCCTTCCTTCCTTCCTTCCTTCCTTCCTTCCTTCCTTCCTCCCTTCCTTCTTTCCTTTCCATTCTACACCATAGAACAACAGGAAGAAATACTCAAAACATTTGGCCAGTTAATTTATGACAAGAAAAGTCTATGTTAGGCTTAAAGAATTTTTTTTCCACCAGGACTTATCACAGTTTTAAAATTGCACTTTTAATGCTTTAAATGACTTCATAGGACCATGGTTGTGATGGGGAAAATTGGAGAAAGGACTCTTCTGTAGAATAAAAATCTGGCAAACAAATAAAGTGCTTAAATGGTAAGAATTCCATTCAGGCAAACAAGTTTTGCTGGCAACCTTTATGCAGGTGATGGCTCTCGTAGCCTACCCATCTGAAACAGAGAGTTAGCCCTCAGAGTCAAAAAGATCTAAAAGTTCTAAAACAGCACTAAAGCCATTAGCTTCTCTTCTGACTTTCTTTCGCACCAGGCTCCCAAAAATGGGAAGCAGCCCCTGAAATCAAGTGCTGCAGATAGGGACCAATTGGGAGGGGTACTAAGGGACGCTAAGGCCCTATGAGGAATTCTCAGCTTTGACTGACAGGCAACCCTCCACCAATCAGAAAGTCCATTCCAGATCCCAGGAGGTAGAAAGAGATTTTGGCGGGAAATATGACCGTGAGGAGAAAGAAAGAAAAGACTATTCAACTTTTGATCATTAGCTATGGAGAGACATTTGTTTGTTTGTTACCAGCCTTTTTTATTTTTATAAATAACTCGAGATAGCAAACAGACATAAAACTCCTTCCTCTTTCTATTTTCCCCACAGCAACAACCCTGTGGAGTAAGGTGGGCTGAGAGAGAGAGACTGGCCCTTGGTCAGCCAGCTGCAAGGACATGTCTTTTCAATTTATACATAGGACCCACTTCTTCAAGGCAAATATTAAGATCCTTACAGCTTCCTTGATCCCATAATGGAGGCTGTTTAGAGATCAGTTCTTTGCAGAATGAACTCTAGTGGGCTCCCTCAACTGGGTGGGGAGAATGCCAGCAGGCAGTAGGGCTGTGGGATAGAATTGACCTGCTGTTTAGGTTTCCCAGAATGCCTTGCAAAGCTGGCAATTCAAAGGCATTGTGGGAAATGAATGGGGCAGCTTAGGCTTAGTCACTCAGCATACTCCAAGCCCTGGAGAATATATGAATATATATTAATAATGAGTTGCCTAGAACAAACATCAGCAATAAACTCTACTGTGGTATTTAGCCCCAGAAGCTGCTGAAGGCAGGCCAGATGTGAAGCTTGTTTCATTTTGGTCTCCTGTTCTTCCTGGGATCCAGCTAAGATACCCAGTGGATTGACTTTTACTTTACACACCAGGATGGATAGATAATTTTCTTCTGCTATGCCACAGCCCAAGAGTAAAGAAAAACAGACTGGATTTTACCTCATTGCTAAGCTTCCCCTAAGAGGCATTTTTTTTAATCCAAGCTAGGAAGCATCCTCTAAAGCCTGAGGCTAGGTATAGAGTTGTAGGCTGCTACATTTGTTTGGTAGGCTTTGATCTCCTCTTATCCTTCTGACGAAGACCTTGGCCTGTATATTTGAGCTGGAAGTTTTAGAGCACCCCCCAGTGTCTTGCAATGGAAGGGATCCAATTTTCCTCCAAGGCACCTGCAAATAATTTTAGAACCCTGGTTTATTTGATCTTTCCATTGGGGAAAGGAAGGAAAAGAGAAGAGAGAGAATTTGAGGGAAAATGAAAGAGAAGCCAGATTTCTGGGTTGTTTTTTTAAAGGGGGACTTGGCTTAACATTGGTCTTCTAAAAACATGGTTGTTCTGAAAACAGAAGCCTAATAAGACTGGTGAAAAGGCGTGATTCGATCAAAAGTGTATGAAATTTGTATGGTAATTCAAGAGAAGGAGTTTTGCAAAGTGGCTCCTGCTTCAACTTATCCCTCTACTCCCGCCCACTTGCTAACTTTACTTCAATGAAGCTATTTGAGCACATTTTCTCGAGAAAAAATGTCATTGGATTCACTTCTTATTAAGAAAATGTAGGACTGCAATATTTCGGATTTCTCATGATTATTCCAAAATCATACAAGGAACAGGTTTTAAACAAAGAATTAGCAAGTAAAGGCCTCTCAGGGGCATACAAGCCCCACCCCCATCCCCAAACTATTTTTGTGGTCCCCAAAAACAAACAATGTAGTGTAAGTGGTAAAAATGTTGAGCAATAATCAAAGAGTCAGGTCTAGTCCACTCTCTATCATGGAAAATCACTAGGTGACTTTGGGCCAGTGAGTCATTCTTTCATTTCTGCCTGCCCCAAAGGGTTGTTGGGGGGATACACAGTGTGTATCACCTTAATCTCACTAAACGAAAGCTAGGATTGATATAAATCTAAAACATAAATACTATAGTTATCAGAACATGATGGGATATTTTGTGCTAATTTGAGGTGGGAAAGACATCAAAATTATAATTTATGCTTCAAAGCATGAGCAACATAAATTTTAAAAGAAAGTTTCTTTTAAATCTAGGGAAAGAACCATATTTGGCCTTGGTCCTATTTATGACATGGTCCTACCTACTATAATTACAATATTATAGTGTGCCATCTGGCCACTCAATGCTTACTCTCTCCTATTTTAAATCTCTGAGTCTACTTTCAAATAAAGTATTTTTATTTTTGTGACCTAGACAATAGATTTTACCATTGTACAAACACTGGGTCCATACAGCTGAAAAGTTTAATAATTGTCTGCATATTTCCTCAGTCAGCCCTAACAAATAATTCGGATCTCTAGGGGTGGTCCAAGAGGCCTCCATCAAATTGAGAGATGGATCTGCTAGGCATGGTGGGAAGAGGAGTTATCCAGACCTTTTTTTATGACAACACTACTTCTTTTCTGATCTGCCAGGCATAGGCATTATTCTGGGGGCACCTTCAACATGGTGGATATAGTGTATAAGTCTGTTGTGGCTGTCTATAAGGTATCTCAGTGGCTATTAAAAATGTATTGCTGCAGGGACATTTCAGAATGAGAGATGCCTTAAGTGCAGCAAAGAAACTGGTCTCAGCAGAAGATCAGAAAGGCATTTTGGCCTATTTTATCACTACTACATTCACTGTCCAAAACAACTGTTTCAATGCAACAATTGCAATCCATCTTGCTCCTAATTGTCTTCTCTGTTCTTCTATCTTTCCCAGTATCATACAGTTCTCAAGATATCTAGATCTTAACATAATGTGTCCAAAATATGGTAATTTAAGCCTGGTGTGCCTTGAGAAAAAACTCTGGATAGACTTGTTCTGTGGTTTGTTTATTTCCATGCTTATCTATGGTATTTGCAAGAGTCTTTTCCAGTGTTGAAAAGTGTCGATATGTTGTTCTCTGTCCTGCTTTTTCAAAAACCCAACTTTCTCTTCCATAGATTGTCACAGAGAAAACCATTACTTGCATGATTCTAATTTGCTTTAGGAATAGACAAATCACAGCCTTTTCTAAAGCCTTCTGCAATATTATCAAATGCTAATCTAGTATATTTCTTGCCTGCTGGTCCCTTCGTTCCTGACAGTTGAACCTAAAAGGCAGAAACACTTCAATGGCAGCATTAAGACTGGCTGCTATAACTTTTGTCATTAGTTTGGTCTTCTCTACATTTAATCTTCATCCCGGTGCTTTTCACGTGCTCTTTGACTTTCATTACTAGAACTTGCATTTGCATTTTCAGCTATCAGAGTTGTGTCATCAGCATAGTGCAGGTTATTGATGTTTCTTCCTGAGTTCTAAAACTGGAGCTCATCTTCTTTCAATACAGTCTCCTTCAGCAGACATTCAGAATGTAGGTTGAATGAATCAGGACAGAATGTGCAGCTTCACCTCATTCCTTTGCCAACCTAATGCCAGTCTATTTTACTATGTTGTTTAAACTTCAGCATAGAGCTGTATATGCAAATAGCTTTTGATGTTATCAAAAACTATCTATGGAAGGGAGAAGAGAAAAATTCTCCTAGGCTTTCTCAGTGATGTGAGACTCCTGGTGAGCCTAGCAGTGGCTCTGCTTTACTCATCTGCCATGCTATCATTTGATAACTTTTTATCCTAATTTGAATTATCTTACAAAATGCTGCCTTCTTGGATGATGATGGAATTTTCTTCATTGACTTCCAAGCTTAATAAACCAGCCATTTTGCTTTTAGGGGCCCTTATGACCTTTGTGTTTGGCTGTCCAGAGCATACCCATGTGCAGTGGCGAGAAAATTTTTTTCTCTTTTACTTTCTTCTCTTCTATTGATCTTGCTGGCCCAGCAGGTGTTGGCAGATTGGCCACTATTCTCCATCCTCCACAAAGGTTTGAACAACACAATTTTCTGAGTCCCTGGAGTGACTAAGTAGATGGCTGATATGAAAATAATTCGCTTTTGTAAACGTTTCTTTAAAATCTATCTTTTTATGTTGGCCCTCTCCACTAAACTCCCCCAACAGATCTATTTTCATGGAATGTTTTTTTAAACTGGTTTTACTCTATTTTATTCTGGAATTATGTTATTGTTACTGTAAATGCTTTTAGTTTTTCTGAAAAGAGATGTGATATAGCAGTACCTTTTGAAAAGAAGAAATAAACAGGTAAATCATCACTTTAAGTAACAGATGAATTTGATGGACCAAGTCCACCTCACCCAGGATGTTTTGTTAGAATTTTAGCCATGTTCCAGCAGAAATTAAACAGCAGGATGCTGTTTTCCTCCTGTCCATTCCTGCTTAATATAGTGTTGCACCAACACTATATTTGGTAAAGACATTTTATCCTGTAACTGTGGAACAAAATTTGCCAGAATAAATAGGCTGGATTCATTCAGTACATTAAACTAGTCCCTCCAAAACACATCCCACTACAGTACTGTCACCTCCAACTCTTGGTTGAAATCAATCAGGTTTAACATTTTGGATGAATGTGGCCACTGGGTTTGTAACTGATATAGTTAACTGTATTGTGTGAAAACAGCCAAGGGGAGAAAAGACCTGCATTTTTCCTTCTATGGATTTTTAGGGGCAATTTATTTGAGGATGCAAAGGCTAGAGAAAAAGATTGGTTTAATGACAGTGCAACTCAGGCCATGTCAAAATAGCACAGTTAAAAAGTTCAGTGTTGTGGGCCAAGTCATGTTGCCAGTTCTAAGCAAAAGATCCAGTTGGCAGCAAATGGAAGTTTCCTTTCCTGCTTGTGTGCAGCTGGGAATATCTCAGGCAGAAAGTAGTCTGTTTCTCTCCCTCCCACTCCCTCAATATTCCACTCACAGCATGAAGCTTTAATCCCATTAGAAGATTTGTAGCATATCCAGCCTTCGATAGCGAGATAGCTGCAGAGCCTGACAGAGTTTCTGCACTGATATCTGAAACTCACACAGTGCAAAGCTATTGAAAAATCATATTCTTCCTGGTTTCCATACCTTACTTTCCCCACTATCTGCTTTCCTGGAGTGATTCTCCTTTCCCCCATGCTCAGTTCTGTTTAGTATCCAACTCTATGAAGTGCTCATATGAATTTGCTGAAATAGTCTGTTAACTTACTGTTAGACTCCAAATTCTTCACCGAGCGTCAGAGTCCGGCACGTAGAGAATAAAAAAATAAATAAATATTAAGAAGGTTATTTCTTCCTTCCTTTCTTTCTTCCTTCTTTCCTACCTACCTTCCTACCTACCTATCTTCCTTTCTTCTTTGTTTGTGCTTACTTTTAAGTTATAAGCCTGTTGCTCCTGTGAGACAATTGCTCCAAGTTAACACAACTGGTTTTCACAGCACTATTTCTCAAAGTGTCAACTTTTTAGCTCTTCCAGTAGCCATTAACCACTCTGGAATGCCCTACCCTTCTTGAGATTCATATAGCCCCCAACCCTGAAAGCATTTTGTAACTCCTTGAAGATTTGGATATTTCCCAGAGCATGGCATCTGAAGTCTGGGGAAAATTGCCAATATGCATTTTTGTAAGGTTTGAATTGTCTTTGCCTTGGGTGCCATTGTTTTATTATTATTAATTTAATACTTTGCTATAAACCATCTGGATTCCCTCTCTGAGGGAGATGGGTGCTTTAGAAGTGTGAAAAAAATTAATAAAATAAATAATTGTTGCTGGGGAATGGTTTAGTTGGGTTGGATTTTCATTCTATGTTCTTTGCCCAGAATCACAGTTGCAAGATAGATAGCCATCTAAATTTCTATAATTAATAATAATAATAATTACAACAATAACAACAGCTTGATGGGAAGGGTATTATGTGTTTTTATGCTGTTTTTATTGGTTGCTGTGAGCTGCCTAGGATATTTAAATAAATAATAATAAATACAACTTTTAGGAATGGGGGAGGGTCTATGTTCAACTCTATTTGCTTATTTATATTTTTATTTATTTATTTTTATTTATTTATTTGTTAATTGCTTACAAGATAATAGGTGTAAGTAAAAACATAGTTATGAATACGTGGATACATATAAAAAAATAAAAGAAATAAAAGAAACAATAGGACAGGGAAGGTAGGCATGTTGGTGTACTTATGCACACCCCCTACAGATCTCTTAGGAAAGGGGTGAGGTCAATAGTAGACAGTCTAAGGTTAAAGTTTTTGGGGTTTAGGGAAGAATCCACAGAGTCAGGTAGAGTATTCCAAACATTGACCACTCTGTTGCTGAAGTCGTATTTCCTGCAATCAAGTTTGGTGTAGTTAACCATGAGTTTGTATCTATTGTGTGCTCTTGTGTTGTTATGGTTGAAGCTGAAGTATTCATTGACAGGTAGGACATTGCGATGTATGATTTTATATACTATACTTAGATTGGACCGAAGGTGGCATAGTTGTAGGTTTTCTAGGTCTAGAATTTTGAGTCTGGTGGCATAAGGTATTCTGCAACGAGTAGAGGAGTGGAGAACTCTTCTTGTGAAATATTTCTGGACTTTCTCAACTGTGTTAATATCAGATACGTAATGTGGGTTCCAGACTGATGAGCTGTATTTAAGTATTGGTCTAGCAAATGTTTTGCATGCTCTAGTTATTAGTGTAATATTACCAGAGAAAAAGCTACATAAGATTAGGTTAACAACTCTTAACACCTTTTTGGCTATGTAGTTACAGTGGGCTCTAGCACTTAGGTCATTAGAGATGAGTACTCCAAGATCCTTGACAGAGTTTGGATTATCCACAAGGTCTTGACTATTCAGCCTGTATTTTATTTTCTGATTATTATTTTTTTGCCAATATGTAGGACAGAGCATTTATTTGTTGAGACTTGAAGTTGCCATTTGCTTGAGCATTCTGATACATAGTTAAGGTTTTTTTGAAGGGTAGCAGTATTGTCTGTGGTGTTGATTAGCTTTACATCATCAGCGAAGAGAACGCAGTTGCTCTTGATATGATCACAGAGGTAATTTATGTAGAGTATGAAAAGAGTTGCTCCTAGAACACTGCCTTGACAGGTATAGAATTTGATAGGACACTCCCAATTTTGACCATTTGTTGTCTGTTTGACAGGAATGCTTCTATCCAGTTATGCAGGTGTCCAGAGATACCATAAGATTTTAGTTTTAGGAGTAGTTTGTTATGTACCACTGAATCAAAGGCTTTACAGAAGAATATATATGTGGCTTCAGTCATTTAAAAATCTGAACAGCTTACATTCTCAATTTAGCAACAAGGTTAAAACGATAAACACAATGCAGGTTATGTTTGTTTCAGTCTTCTGGTTTTCAGCATCCATTTTTATTTAATTAAAATATTCTGAACAAAATAATAAAACTTGTAGAGCAGGAAAGTGGACCCACTCAAAGATTGTGTGGGCAGGCACGTTGCCCCTTCTGGGTGCTGCAGGAGGGGTTAGAAATTCATATTTTATCCCATTTTATAACTTGTGATATTCTTTTCCTTATCAGCTACCTGGAATTGTAAAAATGAATACAGTGAGAAAAAGAGAGTGGGGAAGGAATTAAAATATCATAATGTGAATTCCAACATATTATCTATTCTGACAGTGCCGATTGTTGCCAATTTGCATTTAGCTACTGCATGTAGCAGAAAACTTTCTTCCATCTGGTACATCCATTTATCCCATTGCACACTCTTCTCTACTTAAAAGCCAAGAGAGTCACATGAGAAAAATATATTTATCTTAAAGTAGGTTATCGCTATTTCAAAATACACCTCAGCAGCTTCAGTAAACGAAATACCCAGTTACTGCACCAATGTGGCATTAAAGAGACACACATTCAGATACATGTGCAGCACCCACAAAATGCAGCCAAATCCCCACCCAGTGGTCTCAAGGAGACATCCTTGTGTCCCATAGCTTATTCATTATACTGCCCAGAGTTATTGAAGTATTGAACAGCCCAGAACTAACAGTAATAAATAAATAGCGGTGTTCTAATTTAATGTCTTCAAACTAAATCCATCCACATGAATTGCCAGGACAGGAAAATAATAATAATTAAGAGCAGCAATACCTAATGACACAGTTCAACTTCAATGGGATATTCAGCTTGCATTTCCCATGTCTGAATACTATGTGCCTGGATATTGTTGTAGAAAAATTGAAAATTAAAAATTGTGCAGGGGGAAGAAAAAGACATTTCCTATAGGAAAGTATTTTAAAGGAACAGAAAATTATTTTAAAGGCGCAATATTAAAAGCACCGTTTCCCCAATCCGCCACCTATCGCAATAGGAATTCTTTGGCCACTCCCTTTTCCTAGCCACTTTCTCTGTAATGCAGTTAATTCTCAAGACTATGATTTCTTTAACTGATTGATTTCCATTTTCATAAATGAGACTCAAATAATCTTAAACACTCATATTTCTCCTTACCTGGGTTCTGGGGTGGGGGTGGGGGGTGTAGGTTAGCTATTTACCTATCAGGATATGTGCCATTTTTTTCTGTGTGAATTACATCTGCAAAGCAGTAAAGTGTTATGTATTTGCAAGCCCCATAATCTTTAAAAGCACAGTGATGCATGCCTCCGATGAGAAAAGAGCTTCCATCCAGTATGTTAATAGACAGCATTAGGGCTGTAATGAAAAGCACTTGAGACAAGTAAGCCCCTATCAAAAGCTGAGTAATAGGGTAGCAAAGAATGATTCATAATAGACCTCCTCTATACAAAGATATTAAGACGTCTGCATTAGTTCAGAGTTTTTTGTCTCTAACAGCTGCTTCGTTTCTCTGATTCAAAGAGGAGTAGGGTACTGTTCTCCTGTTACATCCCTTTTCCACCTAGTAGCTTCTGTTTGTCCTCTTTGAAAAGCAGACACAACAGCAATGAGGTCATTACTGTTGTGCCATCACTAAGCCACTACTGGCACAGTGGTGGGTTTGCATGAAGAGATGATTATCAGTAGATAAGTATCTTTGTCAATACCTCCTGCATTTCTTTCTCTTTGAACAACCAAGGATCTGTCCAGCCTCAAGATAGAAGGCTAGGATTCACAGCCTATGAAGGTTTTACATCATAATCCAAGGTTAGGAATAACTTTTTCTAATGGGAGGAACCACACCTTTTTTTAAAAAAAAAACTGTTCAGCCTTCCAAGGCCCTGGAATTTCTAGTGATACCAGGGTGGAGCAATGAGGGATTTTCTGTACTTTTGCTCATTTTTGCAGAGGTAGGGTTTTTTTTTTTTATAAATGGGACAATAAACCTTTCAACATCTGCATTTATTTGCTATTTCTTTCTTTCCTTTTTAAAGGAAAAAAACAGACTTTGAGACTCTGAATACAAAACCAAGTGGCCCGTGGACAGCATGTATTATGTGCAATGTATCATATGCAATGTATTAATTGTTAATATTTCACAACTCTGGGTTGTCTTTGTTCTAACAGATCAACATAGATGCTGCTTTGGGCGGACTTATTTTCAGACACACATTAGTGAACTCTTTATTGTAAAGGCCATTGTTTGTGAAAATACTATAAAGCAGGTATACAACTGCTGTAGCTTGTTACCATCCCTTTTACATCTCACCCTCCCTACTCACTTCTGAGCTCCAGAGAATGAGCAGGTCAGAAATTAGACTCTTTTTTCCACTTGGGAAGATGGGGAAGTGGTGTTTGAAATGCAGAATGAAAACTTTATGACCTGCAGAGGCTTCTCCCCCTCTTAAAAATTAATCACTCTCCTGCCCCAAATATCGACTTGGGTTCTGCTCTACCTTCTTGCAGAGTATATAGCATGCAAAGCACAGAACACCCCTTGCGCCCATGAAATCCCTACTCCTACTCTAAAGTTACAAGGAGCTTTGATGCCAAGGAAAATCTAAGAGCAATTCTCCCACTAGGTAATGTGAGGCAGCATAGTAATAACTGCTGAGCCTGGACCCACCAGAGTTAAATTGGGATTGAATATGGGTGAATAGCAAGCAGGTAGTAGAAGAGGGACATTTGTGAATGTGTCTTTTGGTCAAACACGGCCACGTCATGCACAAGTCAAAGCAGACACAGCAGCAGTTAATTGACAAGACAATGACGGGTTTCATTCGATCTGCATTTTCAAGCGAACCCACCTCTACTGCCCTTCCAAATACTGTATGGGAATAGGAGCATACTTTTTAAAAAAATTCTGCTCTCAGCTCAGAAAAGGCACCTACCCAAATGCATTCAGCATTGCAACCTACATGGCACAGATTAAAGAAAACTGTAGATAAAAGGCATGCTGTATGTATGTGTGCATGCACCCTTAATTCACTAACTGCAGTGGAAATGGGATGGAATAGGCATAATTGAACGCAAATGAAACTAGCATGGGTTGGAAACTGATTCATCCAGCCCTACCAAAAGTGATATAAAGGGGTCTCGCTAAGCGCTCCAACCAAACCCTAGAAGTACACCCCCCCCCCAAAAAAAATGAAAGCGCTATCTGAGAGCAATTATCATCACCGATGATTCATACCCCTTTTTTCCTTCCTTCCATTCTTAGCCAGTTTATATGTGCCATGTCAAATTACAAGTGGAGATAAACAGCAAAACGGAGTCCTATTTCTTTTTGTTAAATGCAGCCGTCACAGGGCGGGAGAGAGAGTCTTTTTCTCCAGCACACAAACATTCTTCCTTCTATCTGCATCGAGCAGAAACAGCTTGTGAGCAGGAGAGCAGGGAAAATAAAACAGCAGCCAGAGTTTCAAGCGAAGGAAAGAAAAAAAGGAGAAAAAAAAGGAGGGAGGAGAGGGAGGCAATTCTTGCTTTTTGCAGTTTGCTGGCTTTTCAGAAGAAAAAGGCAGGCATGGCCTCGCTTTATTAATTTATCCCACATAGATTACCCGATGATGGACTTTTAGAAGCAGGAACATTGGATAATGCTGGATTTAAAACCAAAACTGTCAAGCAAGAATTAGCTGTGATACAAGCCATATTATTTGACAGGGGGGTAGTGGGGGGGGGGGAGGACTTTCATCTTTGAAGCCAAAGGTGGACTTTAGCCTAATTCCAAATGAACCATTCAGACTTCTGGTAAGAAACTGCTATCCTTCCTCTGGAAGTGTGTTGTGTGGGAAAAAAGGGGGAGACAGAGAAAAAAATTGGTGGCCCCACTAATTTTTGCCTCTTGCTCTCGTCCTCAACTGGTGACCACAATTGAGCCCAACATTTCTGTTGCTAAGTGAGACAGTTGTTAAGTGAGTTTTGCACCATTTTATGATCTTCCTTGCCACAAGTTGTCAGGTGAATTACTGCAGTTGTTAAGTTAGCAACATGGTTGTTAAGGGAATCTGGCTTCCCCATTGACTTTGCTTGTCAGAAGGCCACGAAAGGAGACCACATAATCCTGGGACATTGCAATCATCATAAATACAAGTCAGTTGCCAAGAATTTTGATCACGTGATCATGGGGATGCTGCAATGGTCATATGTGTGAAAACGGTCATAAGTCACTTTTTTCAGTGCTGTTGTTACTTCAAATGTTCACTAAATGAATGGTTGTAAGTCCAGGACTACTCATATTCATGCAGGTTTCAACTCCCAATCAGCCTAAGGCCTCCTTTAAGTCTATCCAAACATGAACTTGAAATTTTTAAAAAAGATAGCCATTCTGGCTTTAAGTAAAGGTTCCCCTCGCACATACGTGCTAGTCATTTCCGGCTCTAGGGGGCAGTGCTCATCTCCGTTACAAAGCCAAAGAGCCAGCGCTGTCCAAAGACGTCTCCGTGGTCATGTGGCCAGCATGACTAAACACTGAAGGTGCACAGAACACTGTTACATTCCCACAAAGTGGTCCCTATTTTTCTACTTGCATCTTTTACATGTTTTCAAACTGCTAGGTTGGCAGAAGCTGGGACAAGTAACGTTAGGGATTCGAACCACCGAATTGCTGACCTTTCTGATCGACCAGCTCAGCATCTTAGCCACTGAGCCACCGTGTCCCAAGCATACTAGCTTTAGAAGTACTATAAAAGTAGGATCAAATGTGGTTCTTTCTCAGACAAAGTGGAAGGATATACTTCCTATTCTATTGATGTTAAATATGTATCTTTTTTTCACCTGTCTACAGCATCTCCCGCCCAGCCTTTCCCCACCCACCCCCAAATATGTTGGACTATGATTCCAATAGTCTCTTGTTATTAAGCCTTGGTCGAGCTTCATCAATGGCTATAAGGGAACATCATGCAAGGCTTGTGGTTCAGCTGCCTGTTTTCATGCTTTCCTAAGTGTGCTAGATTTTTCATTCTGGGAGGTAGCGGGGAACACAGAGCAGTAGTTAAATCTAAACCTTTTACCCTTTCACATTTAACATACTGTAATGTGAAACTGCCATAACAACTGAAACTGAAGGAGATTTGAAGCAGCAGAAGTCCTGCTTGGTTCACTTACTATGTTCAGCGGTTTGACTAATAGTAGCTAAGCATGTTGCATCAATCCAGCCACTGTCACTTATAGACCATGGTCCCTAGCCAAGGTCCCTATTTAATCCCAGCAATTGTGCCTGTTCAACAAATAGTTAACAACCTGATTTAGTAGAGTGTGTGAACCTAGCCAGGGGCAGCATCCACCAAATGCATCACATTCCACCGCTAGCTAAGCTGATTAAATTTTCAGATTCTCCACAATCAGTCAGGCCCCAACAGAACCCAAATATCTAAATGAATTCTTCCTACTGTGGGGAGAAATTATTAAGCCAACTTTTTTTCTTTTTTGCTTGTTTTGGCATTAATCTCACTGTGCTTATTAAAGACTTTCTCTGCATATCCATGTCTGTATCCAGTGATACTCCCTGCCACTAGATGATGACATTGCATTGTTTAGTTTTACAAAAGATGAATGGAGACTGGACCTGCTGACAGCTCTTTTTAAAACAGATCCAGGACATTATTCCAATACAGATGGTCCTCAACTTACAACAGTTCATTTAGTGACCTGTTCAAAGCTACAAAGGCACTGAAAAAAAGTGAGTTCTACAGATGAATTATTGAGTCTGTCATCTGTACCTCTATAACTGTCTGGTTTGGCTCTGCAACCCAACAGGACAGACACAGACTTCAGAGGATAATTAGGACTGCAGAAAAAACAATTGCTACCAACCTGCCTTCCATGGAGGACCTGTATACCACACAAGTCAAAAAGAAGGCTGTGAAAATATCGACAGATTCCTCATATCCCGGACATGAACTATTTCAACTCCTACCCTCAAAACAAAACTACAGAGCACTGCACACCAGAACAACTAGACACAAGGACAGTTTTTTCCCAAACGCCATCACTCTGCTAAACAACTAATTCCCTCAACACTGTCCAACTATTTACTTAGTCTGCATTACTATTATTATTAATCTTCTCATTGTTCCTATCACCCATCTACTGCCATTTATGACTGCATGACTGTAATTTTGTTGCTTGTATCATTATGATTCATATTGACTGTTTCCTAGTATGATTTGATTGCTTATTTTTACCCTATGACTATCATTAAGTGTTGTACCTTATGATTCTTGACGAAAGTATATTTTCTTTTTATGTGCACTGAGAACATTTGTACCAAGACAGATTCCTTGCATGTCCAATCATACTTGGCCAATAAAGAATTCATTCCATCTGCCTGCCTGCCTGCCTGCCTGCCTGCCTGCCTGCCTGCCTATCTATCTATCTATCTATCTATCTATCTATCTATCTATCTATCTATCTATCTTTTGACCGTTTTTCACACTTACGGCCCTTGCAGCATCCCCATGGTCACGTGATCAAAAGTCAGGTGTGATTTATATTTAGGACAATTGCAGTGTTTCGGGGTCCTGTGATCCCCTTTTGTGACCTTCTGACAAGCAAAGTCAATGGGGAATCAGGTTCACTTAACAACCAATTCGCTTAATAGCTTAACAGCAGGAAAAAAATGTAAAATGGGGCAAACTCACTCAACAAACATTTCACTTTGCAACATACATTTTGTGCTCAATTGTGGACATAACTTTTAAAAAAAACAACTTGTTTGCTATTATTATCAATTTTCTGCAGTAGTTCCCAGATCAAGCCATTGCAGGGGTCCATTCACTCCACTTCTGCTCAGGCCATGGGAAGGAGGTTAAGCCTGAGTCACATTCCAGCACGCCTTGTGGATTGTGGGTTGCTAACATTGCTATCACTGCTGAATGGTGTAAGCCAGTGCTGAAGAAGCAGACAGATGGCGCACTCAAATACAGGAGGCCCTTGGAATGGAAAAAGATGAATAATTCCAGGAGATACTCTTATGCCAGCTTTCTGAACACTTGGCTCCTTGCAAGAATCCGAGAACCTGGAGTACTGCCTGACACAGGATGGAATCTTAATCAGCTGAGCCGTCCTACGCAGCAAAACACAGAGGCTATCGAGAGAATTGTTTGGGGGGTGGAGCAATTGGTAGGGGGATGAATAATTCAAAATCCACTTTCAGCAGAGACTCTGGTTCCAACTGGAGTACCCTCCCCAAAGAACAAGGAGACCTAGAAAGACCACTGGTGATACTATCTAATCCTGATAGGAGTTAGAGTCAAATGATATATTTGGAATGATGCCTTGGCTGACTTGAAACTGATTTTGATACAGTCAGATAATTGGTTAAAGGGAGGACATAGTTCAGAAAATATAGGCTATTATGCAGAAGGGCTGTAGGTTTTTTTTTTTCTGGCATCTCCACTTGAAACAGCCACTTGAAATGGATAATGGAAAAAAAATCTTTGCTGTCCAAGACATTTTGCCAGCACTGCGCTAGATAGACAAATAGACAAATTCTGTTGTAGATGCTTTCCCATTTTTCAGAAGGAAAATAAAGAACCTATTCCTCTTGCTTCCAGGCAGGTAAATTCTGATGTGAAGGATTCCATCATGACTGTCTTCCAAAAATGAGTCTGAGTAAAATTCATTGCCTGGTTTGATTCAAAGGAGCAAAAAACAGACATCTTTAAGTCAAGATAGTGATTTGAAGGCCTTGTGGGAAAATATGAAAGTGGTTAGTCAGTGTCTTCTTCCTAGATGTGTTTTCAACTTTTTCTTTCCAGTGCACCGCCAGGAATTTCCTGAATGGTCTCCCATTCAAAGGCTCACCAGATCTGATCCTGCTTAGCTTTTTTTCGATGAGCCAACCAAAGCAGACCACAGGTAATAGGTTGAAAGTTGGCTTGGGTGGTTTCAGCTAGACAGCAAATTACAATTTTGTTCTGTCTACATGTGCTCATTTTGCGGGAGGGCATAAAAAGCTTTGTTGCATTAACAGAAGGATATAATTGAGATCAAGTGAGGTACTAATAGCACTTTATAAAGCCTTAGTAAGAGCATACCTAGAGTACTGCGTCCAGTTTTGGTCACCACATTATAAAAAGATGTTGAAACTCTAGAAAAAGTACAGAGAAGAACAACCAGGATGATTAGGGGACTGGAGACTAAAACATATAAAGAACAGTTAAAGGAACTGGGCTTGGCTAGTCTAGTGAAGAGAAGGACCAGAGGAGACAGGATAGCAGTCTTCCAATATTTGAGGGGCTGCCACAGAGAGGATGGGGTCAAACTATTTTCTAAAGCACCTGAAGGCCAGGCAAGGAGTAATGGATGGAAACTGAACAAGGAGAAATTTAACCTGGAAATAAGGAGGAATTTTCTGACAGTGAGAACAATCAACCAATGGAACAGAAGTTGCCTTCGGTAGTTGTGGGAGCGTCATCACTTGAGACTTTCAAGAAGAGATTGGACTGCCATTTGTCAGAAATGGTGTAGGGCCTCCTGCTTTGGTGGAGAGTTGGACTAGATGACCTACAAGGTCCCTTCCAACTCTGATTATCTGTTATCTGTTAAAAGCATTAATGCTAGGTTAATTAAAATGGACTTGTTTGGGAACAACCCAGCTACGGTCTTAGCAAAACCTCCATATTAAGCTAGAATGTGATTTACTTGCTGGGGTGCAGCATGGGATATGTACACAGCAGTTGTGTTTTGTTGACTTGGAAGATATGTGTTGCTTGAACAGTCAGCCTCAGCTATAGCTGAGAAGAGGCCAGGAAACAGAAATTTCCACTCCTTTCCTGGAAAGACCACCATTCCAGAAAAGGAATACTTGGCTCCAAGCATCATCAAAGCAAAGCATCCCTTCAACGTTTGCCCAGTTTTAAAAATTACAGATGGGGAAAACAGGTAGAGAAGATAATGGGTCATCTAATGCACGCACACACACACAGTTATTGGCAACTACTCTGCACCTTTCAGCTCCAGGAAACCTTTCAGATTCAACACACAGATCCCAGAGAATCCAGCATATGTGGATCACAAGGCAGGAGAGAGATTGGATTCACCCAAAATCATGCTAGAATTTGTCTGCCAGGAAAATCCCGCGAGTGCTTTGGAGCCAGGAGTTTCAGGAAAGCTGATGGCAGCGAGGTTATCCCCAGTCACGCTTCAAAACACAACTGCTATATCCTCCCCTCTCTCCCCCCACCCCTCCACCCCACTGTCACAAGTTGGTAAGCACTGCAGGAGTCAGTTCCATGCGATGGAATGACATCAGTTGCCACCAGCAGGGATCTGGCCTCCTGTTCCAATTCATATGGTAGCAGAGACACAAAGCACCAGGTTTTGAGAAAACTCAGCAGCGTGGGTGAAAAACTGGGCACAGAGCACGGTTGAAAATCTGGCCCCCTGTTTGTCTTCCAAAAACAGGGGTGGATCGGCTCCAGGAACGGCACTGGTTTTCCTCGACATTCCTGAGCGTGTGGATGTGTGAGCATGCCTATGCGCGTGCATGCATATACGAATTATAACCAATGTTTAACAGAAAGACATTTTTAAAAAGGAGAAATAAAAATGTACCAGGAGAAGCCTAGGGAGAAAATGAACTATTTCTTTTTTTTTTTTTACTTTCCACTTTCCTTTCTTCTGTGTATTACCCTTAAGCAGGTACAGATGAAAAGAGAACAGGTCCCACACTTCCTTGCCTTTGCAAATTATATGAGAGGATAAATGCATTTAAAATATGTGCTACTCTTTTAAAAGCAGCCACAGTATGTGTACTTCTGAGGTTAGATTTAAGAGTATGTTACATGAAGTGGGGTTGGGGGGATCTGTGCCCTGTGCCATATCTCATTAAAAATCACCTTTCCCCATATTGATTATTTTAATACTCTATTACGGTATTGGTGGATGGTTAAAACAACCACAGAGCATAGCATTTGAGTTTAGCTGTCAAAATCTTCTGGGGAAAGAAGGAGCTGTTTCCATTTTCACTATAATTGAACAGGATCTTCAGCTTTAACATATTCTTGTAGCTTGCCTAGTTTGGCCTTATCCTTTGATCTTGCCTTATGACTTATGCCCCTTGGAGAAAGAACTTCCTTGATTGTGATGTTCCAAGATGATGCTTCTTAATAAAATGGGACTCCTATTGCTTTCCTTCAAAAACACCAGATCAAAAAAATAAAATCATACATGCAAAGCTCAGATTATGCCCATAATGCTTGTTACTTATGTTATCACAACTCCATCACAGCCATCAGAAGAAAGTCCATTTGTAATTTACTTTTTCTTCTTCTTTTTTTTTCCCCCTGAGGCTTTTACAGTCTTTAAAAACCAAAATGACAAGAATCTTCATGAAAACATTCATTTAGATCCAATTTTGTTGTCATTCTTTTGAATGAGGAAAAACAACCATCTCCCTTTCTTGTTATTTCATAGAAGACATTTGTGTGACTAAATGTTGGGACTTCAAAAAAAATGACCTTTTTTAATAAAAAAAAAAAAATTATTCAGCTTAGAAAAGCATAGAGAAGAGCCCTAGTTTTGTGGGTGCTTTGATGCAATTTTTTTTTTAACATTTCTTTCCTTACTCCCACAAAAGGAAGAGGATAGAATAAAGGCTTCGGTGCTCTTAGGAACTGCTTTTCATGCTCTAAAGCTGGTGGCCTGTCTTAATCAGAAGTTGATATGTTGTGAAAGAGTTAGAGATGGTTAGTAAGTGGCTTCATTTTGAGCATGGTGGTAGCACGGTGGTAACGTTGATATTATGACCTATATGCTGCTCCATCTCTAGAGACTCTTGAGTATCTTCCAATAAAAGACTAAAAACAAACAAAAATATAATTGTAAACAGTCAATCCAAGGGGCCATCAGTCAAGGGCTGCATTACCTTACTCAGTCCCAAATGTTATCCTGGAGAGCTATGTCTTTGTGGCTTTCCAAAACTGTAATAAAGCGATGGACGGATGGGTGGGTGGGTGGTTGGGATTCTACCAGTTCGGACCAGTTCTATAGAACCAGTTGTTACAATTCTGCGCAGTTCAGAAAATCGGCAAATTGCACCACTGGTTGGCCCCTCCCCACCCCACCCAGGAGGCTTCCCTGAGGCCCAGTCAGGGGTGGTATTCAGGGGGTTGGGGGAGGGAAAAGTGGCCTGAGAGCAGAGCTGAACCTTCCTTAGGACTGAAGCTTCTATTTTTCAGTGCAGACTCAGGCGGCAGATTGCAGAAAGGTAGATCTCTGAGTGAATCTGTGATTCTGCAAAGCAACTCAATCTGCCTGCTTTGCCTGAGTTGTTCTTTTTTAAAATAAAAATTCAATATTTACATAAGTATTTACAATATTTACATACAAACCATGCCCAGCCAGTCACATGACCACCAAGCCACACCTACCAACTAAGCCACACCCACAGAACCAATTGTTAAGAAATTTGAATCCCACCCCTGGATAGATGGACGGATGGATGGATGGATGGACGGATGGTGTGTTATCAAGACAGTCTTGGTGACCCCATAGATTTTCTCCAACCTGGTCCTTCAGATATTCTAGTGGTGCCTCATCACCACTGTCTTTGAGTCCAACTACCTTCTTGTTAGGCATCTATCCTTCCACCTATCTTCATAGGTGTTAGAGATGGTTAGTAAGTGGCTTTATTTTGAGCATTGTGGTGACGTTGATATTATGACCTATATGCAGCCAGAACTTACTACCAGTTTGGCGATCCACATCAAATCCCTGCTACTGGTTCACCCAATCCTGTATAAACCAGCTGAATATCACCACTGTCACATACCCTTTACCAAGACCTTGTTGATGATCCAAGCTCTGTAAAGGACCTTGGAGTATTCATCTCTAATGATCTAAGTGCTAGAGCCCACTGTAACTACAGAGCCAAAAAGGTGTTAAGAGTTGTTAACCTAATCCTATGTAGCTTTTTATCTGGTTATATCACACTACTAACTAGAGCATGCAAAACATTTGCTAGACCAATACTCAAATACAGTTCATCAGTCTGGAACCCACATTACATATCTGATATTAGCACAGTTGAGAAAGTCCAGAAATATTTCACAAGAAGAGTTCTCCACTCCTCTGCTCATTGTAGAATACCTTATGCCACTAGACTTGAAATTCTAGACCTAGAAAACCTTGAATTACGCCGTCTTCGGTCTGATCTAAGCATGGTATATAAAATCATACATTGCAATGTCCTACCTGTCAATGAATACTTCAGCTTCAACCATAACAACACAATAGATACAAACTCATGGTTAACTACACCAAACTTGATTGCAGGAAACACGACTTCAGCAACAGAGTGGTCAATGTCTGGAATACTCTACCTGACTCCGTTGTTTTCTTCCCCAAACCCCAAAAACTTTAACCTTAGACTTTCTACTATTGACCTCACCCCTTTCCTAAGAGGTCTGTAGGGGGTGTGCATAAGCGCACCAACGTGCCTACCGTCCCTGTCCTATTGTTTCTTTTATTTTTCTTATATGTACCCATTTCATGTATTCATAACTATGTATATACTTATACCTATTATCTTGTAAGCGATTGAGAAATCAAAATAAATAAATAAATAAATAAAAATGTTCTTCCTTCTTCAATGGGTCTCAATCTTTGGCTGGAGGTTATGTGCACACCCAGCCACCATCCTAAGCAATGTGAGCAGCCCCAGATATCTCAAGGGTATTTCTGCCGAGGTCTCTTGAACGAGGGCCACCAATGTAGAACCTGTTACTGAAAGCAGCAGGAAAGGGTATTTGGACACAATTCACATTTCACCACATTATTCACCACTTTCAAAGTGTTCCAGGGGTGTTGCTTTCAACAATCTCATAATGATCCCCACACACACACGCACACACATGCTGTTGGCAACTCAGTCAGTCTTGTAAAATTGCTTCTTTAAAGGCGAGCGTAGGTAATTGCCTTGGGTTTTCAAAAACACAAAAGCCGAGACTGTGGTAGACAAGTAGAACAGACAGAATAATGGCATTTATTAGAGTCACAGCTGGGAAACATGGGACAGCCCTGAAGGGTGGCACATGAAGACCCACAATCATCTAAACTAAGTATTTATTTAACATCTTTTTTTTTCTGACCAGAAATTGGGCCATGAACTCTCGATCTGGAAAAAGTTGGACATCTCTGGTTAAACCCGTTTTTCTTGCTTTTTCCCAAATTCAAAGAGGTCAGTATAAAACCTCCCTATCAGGCCATATGCCCAAAGTTGTTTTTTTTTAAAAAAAGCAAGATTCCAAAGAACTTTTCCAAGGATGTTGTTGAGTATAACAAACTAACACAGGAATGAAGTGAGAAATTAACAGAAGACTTTGTGCTCATTTGATTGAAGAAACTGCAAAGTTAGGGAAAGCTAGACCTTCAATAAGCAAGATAGGAAGAAAATCGACTTGTTTGTGCCTTGGTGCTGGAGCAGGCTCCTGTGTATTCCTTTGGACAACAAAGGTGACCATTAAGCAAGTACCAGAGCACTTAACACCAGACATGTTTCTAGAAGGAAAAGTCACAAAATTGTGTCTCACTTATTTTGGCCATGTATGCAGGAGAATTCACTGGTGAAAAGCAATTATATTGGGAAAGCTTAGTGGTAAAAGGAAGCCAGGCTGCCAAAGAACATGATGGCCGGACACCGTCAAGGATGACACCAGCCAGAGTATAGAAATACTCAAAGAAGTAGTGCAAGATCGTTAAGACGTAGAGAGACCATAGAATCACCAAGAGTCAGACATGACTGAATGGATAACATAACCATCAGGGAATTCCCTAGTTCATGTAAAGAATATTCATGAACTGGCAGAGACATGGTAACAAGGTCAGCCAATGAATAGGCATGACACTGCTCAGCCAATGAGGGCTGTTTTGGAAACAGAAACTTAAGGAAGGAGTCTGGGCGTGGCTTAGCTCTATGCTCAGCTCTAAAATGAAACTAGTCTGGTCTTGTCTGTCTGCTGAACTGAAACTAAGAACACTACTTACAATCTCTCCTCTCTACCATGTTGGAAGAATCTGCTGTTGGTATTGTAAATTTACTTCATGTGTTATTATGTATATAAAGAAGTTAATGAATCCAACTGAATCAGTTATCTGTGTGTGCTTTCTGGATTTGATTTTCTGCAACAAATTCTCACAGTTCAGTTCACTTGTGGGATTCAGCTAGTTCTCACCTGTTCAGTAGAACCAGGTGTAACTTTTTGTGCAGTTCGCTGAACTGGCTGAAGCCCGGCCATGGCCCGTTTCCTCCTAGCCACTCCTCACCAGCTGGGTATGGCAAGGAGTGGCTGGGAGAGGAGGAGTTAGGTGGGGCTCAGGCATGGTGAAGAGAGGCTGGGCGAGATGAGGCACCCCTCGATGTGAGTGATGTCAAGTTGGCCACACCCACCCAGTCACATGACCACCCAGCCATTCCTACCCAGCCAGCCATTAGGGCAGAGAACCGTTTGTTAAATTATTTGAACCCCACCACTGCCCCTAATCATCCTGGGTGCTCTTCTCTGTACTTTTTCTAGAATCTCAACATCTTTTTATAGTGTGGTGACCAAAAGTAGATGCCGTACTCTAGGTGTGGCCTTACTAAGGCTTTATAGAGTGGTATTAGTACCTTACTTGATCTTGATTGTATCCCTCTGTTAATGCAACTTACGATTGCATTGGCATTTTTGGCTGCTGCTGCACTCGGCTGGCTCATATTTAACTGGTTGTCCACTAAGATTCAAAGATCTCTCTCACAGTAACTGCTATTTAAGCCTGGTTTCACCCAGTCTATATGTATACTTTTGGGTTTTCTTGCCTAAATGTAAAACTTTACTTTTTATAAGTATATTGTAGGTATATTGGAACACCATGTCTCCCCTGGTCCTTTTCTTCACTAGACTAGCCATGCCCAGTTCCTGTAACCATTAGCTGGAAATACTGGCCTGTTTACACAGGGAAAAGCAGAAGGACAACCCATCTAAGGAAGGGATGGACTGAGGTGGCTCCATTGTGTTTTGCTTGTATTGAGTACAAGCAATATCCAACTATCTAGTCACTCTACTCTTATTAAGGCTTTACAGAGTGGTATCAAGTGATCACTCACTTGATCTTGATTGTATCCCTCTGTTAATGCAATTTAGGATTGCATTGGCATTTTTGGCTGCTGCTGCACACTGCTGGCTCCTATTTAGCTGGTTGTCCACTAAGACGCCAAGATCCCTCTCACGGTTACTGCTATTGAGCCTGGTTTCACCCGGTCAATTATATGTGTACTTTTGGTTTTTCTTGCCTAAGTGTACGACTTTACTTTTCTCTACATTGAATTTCATTTTGTTAAATATGGCTTGATGGTCAACTTCTCTGTAAACGGTATAGATTTTCTAATATTCTGTAATAAATCTATGATCTGAGCTGTTGTGCCTAAGGGAAGAGAGTTTAATCAACCTAGTTGGTCTGAAGCCTTGACCTGTACTGCAATGGGCAAATCTGACGGGGTGTCCATCCTTGCTAAATAAAGTGATTCCCCTGAAAATGGAACTTAAGAATTTAGCACGCTCATAACTCAGCATGATATGAATGCTGACAGATGTTCTGGGCAACCTGTTGTGGCAAGGTGGGCAATTCTGTCTACAAGGTAAGTGACCATGTTATGGCAAATGGGCAACAAGTGTTACTTTCTTTTCCTGTCATGCCCCCAATTATCCCCCCTGACCCCAAACGCAAAAAAAAATAGGCGTTTTTTTCCTTTAGTTGACATACGCACAAACATTATAGTACTATACAAGTCCTTGACTAGGTTGAACAGGGATATTTTTTTAAAGCAAAATTGAGACATGCTTGTGTTCATGATGTGATCCAACTCCTGACTTCTGGCATTTCAAATATGTAAGCCATAGCTTCCCGCTGTGAACCAGTCCTCCTCCCTTATGTGACACAATTGGGATTAATAGCCTCAATGTTGTTTCAAATAAGAATGTTGATTACCCAATCACTTGCTCTTTTAGGCAATTTTTTTGTGACCAGCAAGCACATTAATAGTTATTAGGCATATGCAGAGGTTTAATCTGTAGCTTAGATTCAGGGGTGATTCCATTAAATCATCCTTTCAAATTGAATCTTCAAGTTGAATTGCTGAATTGATTCAATGGATCAAATGGGATGCGTTCAACTCAATTAGCAGATTCACTAGACTCCTATGCATGTGTATATGTGCTTGTAGGTGCACTCACATTTTTATCATCTTAATTTAACAATTCAGGTGACGTATTGGAATTAGTCTTTGATCTGAATCACAACTTTGCATACCCCCAATCTTTGTTAGTTTGTGGGTGGGTGTGAAACCCAGATTATAGGTGGCTTGGGATAAAGGAATCTTGTAACATAAGATTTTAGCATCCCAGCCACTACAAAGAAGCCTCACCTTGACTGCCCCTTCATAATATATTATTACTGGCTGGGGTCACATAAAATGCTTAAACTTAATAAATGTGTATTCAGGGTTTGTGCAATACACCAAAACGTAGATTAACCAAAAGCTTGACTTTGCACACATATTAAGATACATATTAAGATACATGTTAAGACATTAATCAAGCTGAGCATCAGAAGTGATATTCCGCAGTTTCTGACCAGTTCTAGAGAACCAGTAGCAGAAATTTTGAGTAGTTTGGAGAACCAGAAAATCCAACCTCTGACTGGCCCAGCTTCCATCTATTCTCTGCCTCCCGAGTCCTAGCTGATCGGCTGGGTCTTCTTTGGTTGCCTTGCAGAGGAGAACGGAGCTGGAAAGCAGGTTAGTGGGGTGGGGAGGGAATGGGGATTTTGCTGACTGAGGAATTCTGGGGGTTGAAGTCCACAAGTCTTAAAGTTGCCAAGGTTAGAGACCTCTGCTCTAGAGTATGGTTTTTCTTCCTCTCCCCCAAGGACATTCCCACATAAAGTAAGGAAGAAGCTTCCATCATGTTGGAATAGGATATTCATGAGAGCAACAGCAAATGACTTTGAACTGAATTGCAACTTGGAATCATTCAAGCAACTGTTTCCAAGTTGCCATGAGAAAGAGGGGGGGAAAGACCAGAAGGAGCATATAGCAAATAAAATCAGAAGCACATTCCAAGCTTATCTCACAAAGATTGTAACTCGGGCAACCGGGTATTCTGCCCCCGAAAATCCTTTATTGGAGAATGTGAGTGATGACACCCAGCCCACGAATGTGTTTCACTGGAGAAGCTGAATTATGAATTTTGAAGCTTGGCTCGAAGCTTATGATTTAATTAGGGTGATCACTGGAATCCTGGCATCTTGTTTGCTCCAATGTCAAATCTTCCATTTTCTTTCCCTCGCCTACATGAATAAACACAAACCGAATTAATCTTTTTTTTAATTCCAGTGTAATATTGATCCAACTGCTATCATTATTCCAACCACGATGTAGGAGATGGCCAGATTGAGCCCAAGGGAGGGATCAAATGCAGCATCAGTCTTGAGTCCCTTCGTACCCACAAGACATCTAAGTCCATCCCATCTTGAATTCTGTCGACTCATAGCTACCAAAATTTGCTTTGAACGTTAGTGGTTCAGATTCTTGTAGAGAGAGCATTAGCATACAATTCATTTGAATTGCCTGGACTGCTGATTTCCTGTGCTTGACAAAGAAACTAGTCATATCCCTGGTGACAAAGTGGACCGTGTGCATACCCCAGCATTGACACCAGTTTAGTTCTCATGGCCTTTTTGTCCTCAGTTCCCCTAAACAATTTCTCAACCTCTTCTTCCTACACCCACTTGAGCAATCTGCCACACATCTAGTGCAGATGAAAGATTTTGTTTTCCCGCTTTGAGACACACCCAACGCTTACGGGGAATTGCCCAACAAGTCTCCATCACTCTGCCAATTCCAGTATCTGGATTCCATTTTTCCAGTTGACTTTTACATGCCTTTCAGGATGGAATCGGGCCACTTCACGGCAAACATCTGCTTGGAAAATCAACAATTAGCTTAGCAACGATCTTCTGAGGTTCTTGAATCCTCCATTACCTGTGCCTCAGTTTTAACGCTACGTCCCAGAGAGGATTACACAATGCAACGTCTTCTACGAGCCTTCTTTTCTTTGAGTGCTCAAGTACTTCTCTAGCATTGAAACTATCCTATTATGGAAGCTGTTGACCAACAAGGCCCTTGTGACTCCTGCCAGGAAAGTGCAAGAGTCAGGGACTGGAGACTAAAACATATGAAGAATGGTTACAGGAACTGGGCATGGCTAGTCTAGTGAAGAGGAGGAGGAGGAGGGGAGACATATTTGAGGGGCTACCACAGAGAGGAAGGGGTCAAGCTATTTTCCAAAGCACCTGAAGGCCAGACAAGGAATAATGGATGGAAACTGAACAAGGAGAGATTTAACCTGGAAATAAGGAGAAACTTTCTAACAGTGAGAACAATCAACCAATGGAACAGAAGTTTCCCTCGGAAGTTATGGGAGCGTCATCACTTGAGACTTTCAAGAAGAGATTGGGTGAAGAGATTGGGAGAGATTGGGAGAATCTGTGAGAAATGGTGTAGGGTCTCCTGCTTGGTCAGGGGGATGGACTAGATGATCTACAAGGTCCCTTCCAACTCTGATTATCCATTATCTGTTAAGCACTCTGTTTTCAGTGGAGATTGGTTTCCTGGTTGGTAAACTGGACCTCGCCTTCCTGCTTTTCGCAGTCAACCTTGTGTAGCGGCTGCTTATTTCTCAACTCTGGCGGTCTTTGGAATGTACCCCTTGTTTTGCTCTGCTTCTTCTCCTACCCCCCACCCTCCTCCCATTCCCATGCAGGAAGTCCAATTATACTATACGGGTGTTTTTGTAGCCTTGATCCCCAAAGCTGCCCCATGTGATTCAGTCAGGAGAGAGGTGAGTAGAATTGGCAAATCCGAATGCATTCCCACCGCCAAGCACGGTGGAGGCTTTTTGCTGAGCTCCCTTAACAAAATCAGAACCCAGAAAGTATTGTTGCAAAAAAGACTGAGCTATAAGCAAATCGGGCTGTTTTCCATTTGTTTATTAACTTATGAATGTAAAAAAAAAATCCTCTGCCATTGCAAGCTCTGAAAAGCAATGAAAACAGCACAGCCATCTCTGGAGGCAGAATTTCTAAACAACACCACAACACAAAAGGAAGATGGGATGGTGAGGAGAGAGAGAGAGAAGGGGCCAAGGAGCAAAATCAATCCCCACTTCTTAAAATGACAAGAATGGTTCTTATAATAACCAGCTGAGTGATTCTGTAAATGTCTTAACTTCTCCTCTAAAGCAACAAGGCACATTTGCTTGTTTTTTTAAAAAACAACAACAATAAAATCTACATGTTCCAATAAAGATGCTAGTCATTCTGGAACGATCAGCTTGCATGCATGTGTGTACGTATGCGTGTATGTATCTGCGTGTACCTGCACATGCAAAGGAATGGCTGGAAAAAGTTTGGGGAATGTCTTTTGTTAGCAGAAGCAGCCAATGCAAATCTGCCAAAGAGGTTCCACACACGTACCCCCAAACAAAATGCTGGCGTGAAAGCCAATTCCAGAGGTTGGCTGAGTTCTGCCTCTCCTTAAGACTGGCTTCTGGTGCTGCAGCAAGAGGACTGCAAGCGAAGGGCCCTTGCACGTTAAACAAGCGTGATAATGATGTCCTCCCGGCCCAGCCTTCTGCCTGGGCCACATATTCCACTGATTGAGTTAGCTGGCTCATTTCTTTGCAAAGTAAGTGCCAGGCATTGACCACTCCAGACAGGTAGCCTGTGTACAGTAAGGCCCTTATCCTATTTTGGTGTGTGGGGAGGGATGAACCTCTGGAACAGATTTGTACAGAGCACTTGGCAGGCTTTAGTAACTTCTGTAATGTGAAAGGAGCATGACCTATCCAGGATCTCTTTGCAGAGGCCATGATCCTCGGAGGTAGGAGCTCCCAGCTATGATGCAGCAACCAATTCTGAGTGTCACATTTATTAAGGACAATGACACAGTGAGAACGTTTCTCCTGGTTGGGGCAGGGGGGGATGGTGAATCCATCCATCTATTCCAACGCCTTTGCAACAAATGATGAAATAATTTTGCAAAGCCATTTAATTTCCTCCAGGGAATTAAGGCCCATCAGAAACATTTCCTACCATCCAGCCAGTGCAAATAGAGGCAGCCGAGAAGATGCCACAAGGCAGAAATGCACCTTAATGTAGCAGATTTTTCTTCTTCACAAAATTAAATCCAGCTGTCATTCCTTTATTTAAATGGATGCCTTCTGTCCATTTTATACCACCCAACCTGGAAGCTTCAAAGCAGAAAGCAAAACAACCTGGAGATCTCATTAAATGATAGTTGAAGATCAATGGAAACCAACGGCAGGTTCGTTCTGCTTGCCATAAGTATCTCTGAGGGTCTCATTTACATATAATTTTAACCCATCATGTAATTTATTTATCTGGTTTTAGCTTAACATTAAAACACGCTCAAACAAGGCTTAGTGCAGGAATGACCACGTTCTGGGATTTCCTGGGATCTTCAGTTTTCTGGAAACTCCCATAATTGTTCCGGCAAAGTAAATAAATAAATAAAAATCCCAAATATGGGTACACAATTTTGCAGATCTAGGACTTTTCATCTCCTACCCTTGGCCGCACCTCCTTCTCCACCAGTATTCCTCCTCAGGCTATTTTCCTTTCTTTTCTTTTCTCTCTCTCCCGCTTCCACCCTTGGATTAAAAATGGCATACTTACCTCTCTCCCTCTCTTCCCTTCCCTTCCCTTACTTACTTTCCCCCTCCCCTTCCTTCTCCTAAAAAGCACTTGGCTTTCCTAAAGCCATTTTGGCAGCAGCCCCTCCCCCCAAACCCCGCCACCATGATCGCACCATGGCTTATGGCTGCTGGCATTGGCAGCTAGCTGATCGGTTGGAGGCTAACTGTCCCGAGTGGGGGAAAACCCAGGACAAACCACCCTTCGGCCAATCAGCCGCGCCAAAGTATGTGGGACGGAGGGGCTGTGGCCCATTGCCCAGGACGAATCGGTGGGGTGTGTCAACCAAGGCCCGAGGAGGAACACTGGCAGAGAAGGAGGCGCAGCCAAGGGTAGGAGGCGAAAAGTCCCATTCAGCAATTTTGCAGTGTTTTTTTTAAAAGCGTAAATGCTCTAAAGCAGGGGTCTCCAACCTTGGCAACTTTACAACTTGTGGACTACCACTCCCAGAATTCTTTGGCCAGAGCATGATGGCTGAGGAATTCTGGGAGTGGAAGTTCACAAGTCGTAAAGTTGCCAAGGTTGGAGACCCCTGCTCTACAGGATTATTTTATGCCAGCCGCCAATTGTACCCAGGCTTCAACCCACCAAACCTACAAGGATAAGAGTGGGGAAAACGGGATCAAAATCACCAGCCTTTCCATCAGTGGTGGGATTCCCAAAAATTTACTACTGTTTCTGAGGGTGTGGCATGGCTTGGTGGGTGTAGCAGGGGAAGGATATACCGGAAAATCCCCATTCCCTCCCCACCCCACTGACCTGCTTTCCAGCTCTGTTCTCCTGTGCAGGGCAACCAAAGAAGACCCAGCCAATCATCCTCAGCTGCGCATGTGCACCGCCTCTTGCATGCGCCCCACACATGCATGGCAGAGACCGGAAGACCAGCTGGCCAGCAGGAGGCACATGCACCTGCGCAGCTGAGCTGGAGTGACAGCTCGCATGCCCACAGAGTGGGCTCTGCCTGCCACCTCTGGCACACGTGCCATAGGTTCGCCATCGCGGAACTATACTTATCACTTCCTCCTACCTTCCTCCTACCAACTTCTAACCAATGTGTTTAATAAAGAGTTTTTGGAATTTCCAAAGTTTATAACTCCTATCCAAACTTTTCCCATTGGTTGGCCTAATCAAAACATAAATTCTAAGGAAGCTGGACTTCCCACACACACACACAAAATGAGATTTTTTTTTCCCCCCCACCAAGCCTGCTTTTTCACCTCCAACTCTGTTGCCTCATTTCCTAGTCATTTTGCTGCAGGTGTACCTCAGACCCAGAGTTTAGTTTAGTAGATTGCAAAATGTTGCTGGAGCTTGAAATGTAAAGTGATTAACTGGTATCAAGCCCATAAAATCAATTTGGCAGGTGTTTGATGGCTAAAATTAGGTTTAACTGAAAGCTGGATGCAGCATATGAGTCTATGCATTTTGTTTTGGAAGCATGGCATGTCTCACACACACACATATATATATATAAAACCCTTGCAGTGGGGACTCCTTGAAGTTCCCCATGTTTTCTAGCCATCCTGGTATCTCTGTTTATGCAGGCCATAGGATCAAATGCCTCAGGCCTGCATTCAGTAAAAGAGGCTTTGAAGAGAGAATGTCTGAAACTCTCGAAATGCTCTCTGAATACTTTGACAAAAGCTGAGCAGGGATTTCATAATTTCTTCTTTTGTAAACTAAGTTCTTTATACAATATAATCTGAAGCTGAACATTTAAAAAAGAAACGTGGAAAAGTCCAGTTTTTAGTTTTTTTAAAAAAAAATATAAGACACACAATTCATATTTTCCCAATTGATTTTCACTTTTGCTAGCTGAAAGCAAAGGTGGTATTCAGCAGGTTCTGACCAGTTCTGGAGAACCGGTAGTAGAAATTTTGAGTAATTTGGAGAACCAGCAAATACCACCTCTGATTGGCCCCAGCGCCATCTATTCTCTGCCTCCCATTGAGTCCCAGCTGATCGGCTGGGTCTCCTTTTGTGGCCTTGCACAGGAGAACGGAGCTGGAAAGCAGGTTAGTGGGGTGGGGAGGGAATGGGATTTTGTAATAACCTTTCCCAAAGAATGTTCTGACCCAAACCCTTTTCCAAGAAGACAAGCAATAACCAAAGGGAACAGAAACCTTTTAATGAGTCTTACTAATTAACTTTGATAAGCACATACCTTGCCAAAACTGTAGGAGACTGCCAAGAATCACAGATAAGAAATATTTCACAACATAAGAGTCCAACTTAAAATACTGTAATATCCATGAAGCTGAATTTCAAAATGTCTTTGCTTCCTGCAAAGAACGTTAGCTTCACAGCTGCCTTTTATCTTCTTGAAGGAGGGACCATTACCTTGCAGCCTTACTCCTGAGTCGCCCGTGCTGTTGCAGCTGCTCTTTCCTGCGAGCAATCCTGTGTGCATGCACACTTGGCACAGGCTCCTCGGGAACCTCCTCATCGCTGCTGCCAGCCCCCACAATCTCTGAAGGCAGCAGTCCACTCCCTAATGGTCCTGGCCCCTCATCTGAGTCCTCGTTCTCCTCAGCCGTCCGCACCTGCTGCTGGCTAACCACAACAAGGAATGGGGAGGGAATGGAGTTTTTACAGTATCCTTCCCCTACCACGCCCACCAAGGCACACTACACCCACCAAGCCACGCCCACAGAACCAATAGTAAAAAAAATTTGAATCCCACCACTGGTTGAAATGTCCCTTGTAATTCCTAAAGCAAAAACAAAATTCGTTTGCTGAGATAAAGCTTTGGGTTCTCTCTTATTCTGAATAACAGAGTTAGAAGGGATCTTGGAGCTCATCTAGTCCAACCGACCGTTCAGGCAGGAGACCCTATATCATTCCAAGCAAATGGCTGACTAATCTCTTCTTAAAATCCTCCAGGGTTGGACTACCCACCACTCCTGTAGGCAGCCTGTTCCACTGATTATGGCAATTGTTCTCACTCTTAGGAAATTTCTCCTCGGTTCTAGGTTGCTTCTCTCCTTGGTTCATTTCCATCCATTGTTTCTTGCCTTGCCTTCTTTGGTGCTTTGGAAAACAGGTTGACCCCCGTTCTTTGAGGCAGCTTCTCAGATATTGGAACCCTGCTATCATGTCAGCCCTAGTCCACTAGGCTACATATACCCAATTCCTGCAAATTCCCGTTCTTCATGTGTTCTTCATATGCATGATGACTGGGTTCTTGAATCCTACATCTCTTTCAGACTTCTCTTTTTTGAAAAGTTTTAAGTCATCGTGTCTGCATCGTATAGACCAAAAAAAAACAAGATGGTGGCTATGACAGTCCAATGGAAATACACTCTTTTAAGCTACTCTATAGAAGTCAGTGATGTGTTTGTTATAGAAGAGAACTACGCAATTGTCAAGAATATTTCCTAGGAGCTTCTGCCTTTTATCTATGCTACATAACAATCTTTTAAACTCTGGTAATTCTAATTAATTCTACTAATTAATTCTAATTCTACTTCTCTTCCCTCCAGCAGATTTGTCTTTCAGTCTCGCATTCTCTTCTTCATGAGGACACTCCTCACTTGTTTCTCCTCCTCAGTCCTTCTGTGAACTCCATTTCACTAGGGCTGGACATGAAGAGACTGTTCTTTTAATTTAAGGTGAATGTGTCACCTCCTTTACTCAGGGGTAAGATGTCTTTGAACATGTCCTCTTTTTTGAAAAAGCTCTCCAAGGCTTGTTTAAAGATCAAGATGCTAGATCTCAGGAGAGCTTCAGGAGCTTTTAGCTTTTAACCTGACCATCAACTCTTCATTCTCCTGAGAACAGAGAGCAGAGACGGAAGATACCCATCATCGTTTTCTCCAGTAAGGGCGTTCTTGTAATAGATGTCCATTTCACTCACAGTCCTTGTAAGTTTTGCATTTCTGATATAAGTGAGAGCTCGCACATTTCATGCAAATCATTGGTCTCTGTTTTTCCATTTGGGGAGGAAGAGAAATGCAAAACTGGTCACCTTGGACTCCTTTTTCTTTTTATGTTCTTATGGTCCAAATCAACCTTTTAAAGTCCTCAAGAATGAGATGCCTCAGCTGCAGACTAAAAATATATAGCTGTTTAGTCTCTCTGATTGTCAGCTCTGTCAATCAACACAAGAAACACGATGCACAAACATTGGGTGTTGCCTTGCATCTGCTGGAGAAAGTTGGCTGCCCATTAAGGGAAAATGAGGTCTGGGAGGATTCTGTAAAGGCAATGCATCACTCAATGTTTTCCTAAGGAAGTTTCTCCCCCATCCCATAATGTTAGTCAACAAACTTCATAATCGAAAGACACAAAATGTTTCGTTTGTTGGAGGCAGTGCTTTGGGAGGGCTGAAGCATCAGAGAAAAAGTGCGCCGAAATAGCTACTTCAAAAACTTCCCATCCCTCTCTACTTTGAATCCAAAGAGATCTGTTTCTTTGAATCCAGAATCCATGTTTTGAACGATGCCAAAATAGAGAGGTGAAGATGTGCCCCAGAGCAGGGGTCACCAACTTTTTGGACTTCAGGGACCACTAAACTCATAATTTGAAATCTCGTGGACCAGAGACCCTGGTAAAATCCCCAAAAAAGTCTGCAGGAAAATTCCCCACACCAGTTGCCAAGTGTACAGATTTTGATCACATGATCGTGGGGAACGCTGCAATGGTCGTGTGAAACAGGATCATAAGTCACTTTTTCCAGTGCTGTAGTGAATTTATATACATACATACATACATACATACATACATACATACATACATACATATTTATTTTTTTAACTTCCATTAAACAGTATGTCTGGGTAAAAACGTCTCTGTGCTATTTACAATCAAAATTTACAATATTCATTACACTGATAGTAATTCTCTAATCTAATAATAATAATAATAAGCATTATAACTCTATTCATTTCTCCCTCCTAACATATCTTCTAGTGAAAATATAACATTATTATATTTTAGGTATATTATATAATATTGGGTATAATATAATTATCTTAACAATCGTTCCATTAATAACCATCATATTGTTTACAGTGGTGTTGTAACTTTGAATGAAAGGTTGTGAGTCAAGGACTACCTGTACAATCATCAGCATCTCTTCTGTATCCCCTCCCACTCCATCCCACCTAATCTTAAAAAAAGGTGGGGGGGAGAGCCAAATCTTTTGAACCATTTTAATCCTTTCCAGAACAGGGGTTAAAGGATTACCTTCAGCGTTTTTCAAACTTTGCAATTTTAAGACTGGTGGATGTTTCTCCCCAGGTGCATGCATACACCCAAACTGTGTTATTTTCTCTGTGTCATATAATATATGGGGATATATGCTTGCTTTATTTATCTATTATTTATTTATTTTGTCATGTTTATATAGTGTCTATTGGAGGTGGTGACCCTTTGAGAGCTGCATGCAATGAAATTTCATTTTAATGTATGCCGACTAGAGAACATTCAAAAAACAATATTGAATTGTCATTCAATGACAGTAAAGTTAGTCTAAGCCTTTAATGTCCAGAATTCCTCATCCACCATCTTAAAGTTGCTGAGATGGAGAAATAGCAGTAGCACTTGGATTTATATGCCGCTTCACAGTGGTTTACGGCCCTCTCTCAGTGGTTTACAGAGTCAGAAGATTGCCACCCCTCCAATAATCTGGTTCCTCATTTTACTGACCTCAGAAGGATGGAAGGCTGAGTCAAACTTGAGCCAGTCAGGATCAAACTCCTCGCAGTCGGCAGAATTAGCCTGCAATATTGCATTTTAACCATTGTGCCCACCGGGGGTCTTGTTGTGGTTTAAGGGACCCATTTCATGCCTTAAAACCAAAATCACCCAAAGGGAGGGGAGGAGGGAGATCCTATAAATCAAAATGGTGGCCACAGCCGCATAAGCAGGCGTGGGATTCCACCAGTTTGGACCAGTTTGGGCGAAGCACACACTTTGCTCAAACCAGTTGTTACACCGGTTGAATCCCACCACTGCACATAAGTGAAGCCCCACCTTCTTTTAGATGCAGCTGTCCCCACTTAAGATTCCTTCCCGCCAACCGGATCCTGACTCTTGCAGCAAGCTAGGCGTAATCCTCCCGCTGTTAGAAGTTATGCGTTCTTGGTATTATGGCTATTTTCAAGGCTTATCCTATCATTCTGGTGTGTTTTTCTTCCCAAAGAAATGTACCACTGAAATTTGCCAGGATAGACTGAGTCAGCCTCATCTGCTACATGCTGATGGCAAGTCGTCCATTTCGATTTTACTTCCATTTAGTCTTAACTTTCGAGAAGCACAAGCATTTTGGGGTCAGGAGCTTCAGGGAGAAAGAAAGAAACCGGTGGCATCCCTTCTCTTTCCTAGAAAGCATTTGCCATAATACGGAGTACTACTGGGCAGCAGCCAACCAGCCAGTCATGTTAGGTTAAATAATTTACTCCTCATAACTCTTTCTTTTTTCAAAAAAACCATTTTCCCTTCCCAGGGAGACACATTACTGGCTCGCGCGAGCAGACTTGACCAGAAATTATAAGTGCCTGTTTGCAAGATGGCTTTAACAGGGCCAAGCGGAGCACAGCAGGGAAGAAAGAACAAAATAAAATAAAATACCAGTTCTTGAACTCAGACCTAGGGAGGCTACTAGGCATCAATCTTGCTAAAGAATAAGGGTGAACTTTTGCAGGAAACCTGCTTTATTATTATTATCTTTGTTGTCAGAGTACAACATGTGTACAATGAGATTGGCTGAGCCTCCCTTCGTGCACACGCACACCCCCAACACAACTCACAGTGAGGACTGAAGCCCCTAACCCAGTCCCAATCTTATTACACTAGGTGACTTTGTTGCACAATGCACAAATCTGTCATACTATGTTGACATGAAGTTATTTTCCGTTTTATTCTGGCTGCTGGGCGATTAGTGCCCATGCAGAAAATGGCTTTAGAATAGAACAGAATTGGAAGGGACCTTGGAGGTCTTCTAGTCCAACCCCCTGCTTAGGCAGGAAACCCAATACCAGGGGTCTTCAAACTTGACAGCTTTAAGACTTGTGGACTTCAACTCCCAGAAATCCTCCTCCAGTCATGTTAGCTCAGGAATTCTGGGAGTTGAAGTCCACAAGTCTTAAACCTGCCAAGTTTGAAAACCCTCGGCCTACACCAATCTCTTCTTAAAACTTCCAGTGTTGGAGCATTCACAATCTCTGGAGGCAAGTTGTTCCACTGATTAATTGTTTTAACTGTCGGGAAATTTCTCCTTCATTCTACGTTGCTTCTCTCCTTGATTAGTTTCCATCTATTGCTTCTTGGGAAGCCCCAGAAGTCACTACAAGCCCAAGCCAGGAACCATCGTCTTGCAAAGCACTGGTGGCAATCCAAAATGGTTCCAGCTCTGCTCCTTGTTATCCCTTGTTCAGCTGTTTATTTTCTTTTTCTCCTTTGCTGACTGCCACCTACAATTTGGCAGTTCGAATCTCACCAGGCTCAAGGTTGACTCAGCTTTCCATCCTTCCAAGGTGGATAAAATGAGGACCCAGATTGTTGGGAGCAATAGGTTGACTCCATAAACCGCTTAGAGAGGGCTGTAGAACATGTAAAGTGGTATATAAGTCTAAGGGCTATTGCTGTTGCTTTGATTGCTAGTTCTTGTTCTCTTCTGGAGCCTCAAAAACAGCCTGAGCTTGTGGCTCCAATTCCAGGTCTACAGCCTGGAGATCCAGCAAATACTCCTGAAAAACAAAACCATTATTGAAAAATAAAACTTATACAAGATGCTGTCCTGTCCTGTCCTTCTTCCTCCATTTAAACAATGATGCTGAACTTGGTGGAAGATTTACTAAAGAAAGAGGAGAAAGGAATGCGATTCCTTGTTTTTCTCAATTTGCCTGCCCTCCTGAATTAAGTGAAACGTCCGTGCTCAGAGGGAGTACAGTATAGTATCCCTCTGAATCCTGGTCCCCGTCTGACTAAGGGCCAACAATGTGCTGCATCCATCTGTGGTGTTTGTGGAAACATTTGGTTGAAGTCTGTGGGAAGCAACATTTCAATGCACCGGTCTGATCTAAAGAAACCCGTCTTCTCTTCCTCCCTCCCTGGGAAGGCAAATAATTCAAGGGTAGTTTTAGCCATTCAGCCTCATTCAAAGGATCCAGCGAACCCACTGCAGCAGTGGTGGGATTCAAAAAAATTTAATACTGGTTCTGTGGGTGTGGCTTGGTAGTCATGGCATGGCTTGGTGGGCATGGCAGGGGAAGGAGACTGTAAAATCCCCATTCCCTCCACACCCCACTAACCTGCTTTGCAGCTCCGTTCTCCTGTGCAGGGCAACCATAGAAGACCCAGCTGATCAGCTGGGACTCAGGAGGCAGAGAAAAGATGAAGGCGAGTCAGAGATGGTATTTGCCGGTTCTCCAAACTACTCCAAATTTCCGCTACCGGTTCTCTAGAACTGGTCAGAACCTGCTGGATACCACCTCTGCTCTGCAGGGAGATTTACTGTACATGGGGAAAACAGAAAGAGGAAAGTAGAGAGGCAAAGAGGCTGATTAATTATGCCACCCGTTTTGCCCACAGTATCATTTTATAAAAAGGAACTGTAAAGGACGTTCATCACTGGTACCTCCAAGTTGTTTTCCGCCCCTCCAACCCCCGCCTGTCTTTCCCCCAAAACACTTGGCCCCCAGTTTGAGAGCCAGTCTCCTAAAACCCACCTGTTTTCCCCAGCAGGGCCCACCAAGGCAACCCAGTTTGCATCCGCATCCCTGGCGGGTTCAAAGGGGAGGCAGGCTGGGTGGAGGGATACGTTCCCTGAAGGGAAAGCAGGACACAAGGTTGGCCTGCTGAGTTGGTTCACTCCTTCGCTCGAGGCGTGCCTCACCCAAGCTCGTTCAGGAAAGGGAACGGAGGAGGCCTGGCAGAGCTCTCCTTGAATATTAATGAAGCCTCAAAGCTTTTAGTTGCACGGCTGTGTCTGCATGAGACGGCTCTCCAGGGCGCTGCTCGGCTTGGCACAATAAAAGCTGTGGTAATTATTTCCAATAACTAATTTAGATTATCATTAGCCCCCACATTGGAGAAGCACTGCCCTTTCAAAACACTTGAACCACCGAGCCCCAAAGAACAAAATGCTTCTCTTTCTCTCTCTCTCTCTCTCTCTCTCTCACTCACACACACACACACACACACACACACACACTCTTACTCTCTTGCTTTCTCTCTTCCTCTTTTCATGCCAGCAGCATTAATGAAGGCGAGAAGGCAGAGCTGTGCATTGGAGCCTCTGGCAGCTGGAAGAGTGACAGTAGCAAGGCCGGCGCTGTCATTAGACAGAATGAGGTGGCTGCCTCCGGCTGCAGATTTGAGGAGGCGCATGCAAGGGCAGCAAATTGTTTTACTGCTGGGTCTGGGGGGAAGAAAATAAATAAATAAAAAGAAGTGGAGCTCAACTCCATGGGTCAGGTTCATATATAGATTTCTTTTTTTTTTTAGCAATGACACAAAATGGTATGCCGTTGTCTTCTTCCAAGGAATGAATAGAGATTAGATAGATAGATAGATAGATAGATAGATAGATAGATAGATAGATAGATAGATAGATAGATAGATAGATAGATAGATAGAGTATAGATTGGTGTGTGTGTGAGAGAGAGAGAGGGAGTGAGAGGGGGAGGGAGTGAGAGGGAGAGAGAGAGAGAGATGGGTAGACCTTCCAAATCTAGTTTACAATAAGATTTCCTGCTAGCATTCCGAGCTCTGAACTAAGTCCAAGATTTGAGAGGATTAACCAAGTACAGTTAAGTGATGCTACTATTACAGAAACTGCATTTTGCACTGTTGTGCTCTTGTGTTTTTATTGTCTCAGGTACCAATGTAACTTGACTAACCTTTGTGTAATGTGTGTTACCTTAAGGAACATGTTTGATTTTTGCTTGCTTGTTTTTGGCACCGAAGTTGTTTGGGAGACATTTGTGAAAAGAACGTCATATCCTTTCTCTCATCATTAGATTTCTGTCAGTTAAAGTCAAGGCTGCATAAAGTCTACTATCTTTCCACGATTTTTCATAGAATGGCTTACTGGTTGGACAGAAATACTAGCCAGCCCTCTTTTCACAAGCATTATTTGTTCATTTAGATGCTGTTTCTTGCACACTCATTTACCAAATAGTCGACAAGGCACGTGATGAAACTGCAATGATAAAAGCAATGCATTAAAACAATACAAATGCATGGTCGTTCCAAAAATACCTCAGAAACAAATGTTCATAGAAAGAAGGTCTGAATGCAGAATGTCAACCGAATATTGAGGAAGCGGCTTGGTATTTCAAGGGAAAGATTCTTCCACAGCACAAAGAGGATCCTTCAAATTAGGGGTCTCCAACCTTGTCAACTTTACGACTTGTGGACTTCAACTCCCAGAATTCCTCAGCCAGCACACTGCTAACCGTTGCTACCGGATCGCTAGAACCAGTGCGAATCAGCAGCATACCACCAATGTTGGAGACCCCTACTTCAAATAACCACAAGGCAATCTATTATCAGTCTCAACTTCTTTTATCGATATCAAATGATTGACCAAATCTGTGACAACAAAAACTGTCAAACAGTTGAGTCCCTCTTATATGCAATGGGAATCCTCGACTTACAATCGTTCATTTAGCGAGTGTTGGATGTTACAACAGCACTCCAAAAAAGTGACTATGCAATTGATCCTTGCATTCGTGAGCATTGTGGTATCTCCATGGTCACATGATCAAAATTTGGTTGCTTGGCAACTGGCATTTATTTAGGACAGTTGTAGCATCCCAAGGTCATGTGATCTTGCAACCGTCATGTGACCTTGCAACCTTTGCAACCGTCCCAGCCAGCTTCGGATAAGCAAAGTCAATGTGGGAAGCCGGATTCAGTTTATGATGGCGTCAGGGGTGGTATTCAGCTCTTTCAGACCGGTCCTGGCGTACTGGCAGCAGAAATTTTGAGAAGTTCAGAGACCTGGCAAAATACCACCTCTAGCTGGCCCCGCTCACCCACCCCTTCCATTACCTCTCTTATATTCCCTTGTTTTTTAGCTCAGCCAATTCACATGGCAGAATGCATTGCCGTGGCTCAGCTGAGCTAAAAAAACAGCTCAACTCACCAATGCTGACAGAGAGGGCGGTCTCTGAGCCCTACATGCATGCGTGTGCACAAAGCGCACTCTCATAGAACTGGTTGGAAAAAATTTGCAAAACCACCACAGGACAGCATGATACTCTTAATAACCGCTGTGATTCGTTTAATAACTATGGCAAAAAAAAAAAGTTTATAAAATCAGACCCAATTCTGTGATGACCCAGGGTGGGATACAAAACAAACACGGTCACAGAAAACAGGTGAAGCCCCTTTTATTCCTTCACTTTGCTTCTAAGCTCCAAAGATTCTTGACGGAAGCCAAAAAACTTCCACACAAACAGTTACAAGAAGAAGGGAAAAAGCAACACAAACCAGGCAAGATAAGGGCTGGAGGATGTCCACAGATAACACACACTGGGAAGGACACCAAACTCAGAGAGGAACCATAACTAGAGATATTTCCATGCTTTGTTTCCAGCATTCGCTCGTACGCATCTCCATCCTCTTATTCAGTTGTCACATCTGTAGCCCATGAAGAGGATCAGGGCCCTCTCCTCCCAAGTAGACCATGTTTCTCCCTTATCCTCTCCACCCTGCATGCCCTAGGATGGAGAGGAGATGGGCCTGGGTCTTCCTCTTTCTGCTCAGCTGGCCTCTACCCTTCCCCAGCCTCCTCCACAACCTCTGGAGCCACATTTCCACTCCCTGTCAGCTGTTCCTCCTCTCCTTCCACCAGCGGCATGACAAATTCACTTATCAATGGCCTTGCTTAGCAATGGAAATTCTGGTCTCAATTGTGGTCATAAGTTGAGGACTAACTGTATACTGTTTGTGACAATGTTTCACAACCTTAGCCCTTATAAGATATGTGGACTTCAATTTCTAAGAATTCCCTAGCCGTCAGGCTTCAGATTTTGCCAAGGTTGAGAGACGATGGTTTATGAATATGGAAGTTCTGCAACCATTTTGGCTCATCCCCGGGTAACATTACATTTAGAGTAGAATGATTTTTGCATTTTGTAAAATGCAATTTTAATCTGGTGCCTCTAAAAACCACGGTGTAAGGAAACCTTTAAAAATTTAAAAGCATGCTTAATATAATTATGTTCTATTCCATCCTTCCAAGCTTTAGTGTGCTGAGCTCAAATGAGAGAACGGGGTGGGGGGGTGGATTTTAAAATCCTGTCTACTCACAAAGCTCAATATTTCTGCTTCCACCAACCCACAAGCTTTGGGGCCGTTTTATTTCCAAGTCACCCCAGTTTGTGTTCTTTGTCCTGAACCACAATAATTGGACTGTGTTCCCTCACACACCAAGGCTCTAATGCGGTTTGCTGGGCTTTAGATTTGTGAAACCAAACGTTGTGGTTTATAAAAGTCAATGGCCGGGTCCTATTTACACTCCAGACCATTATATCTTGTTCAACAAACCATGGTTTAGTGTGATGCCTGAAACCAGTCCATGTGCCTGAGAGAAAAAAAGCTAAACTACTGAGGAAGATATAGCAGGAAAGAAAATAAGGCTGCTTTGTTTACAATTACAAATGTTTCAATAAACTGTAAATAAGAACAAAACCCATTAAAACTAGCCATTCAAAACTTCTTCTGCAATCTTATAAACTTATTAGGATTCAAGTTTTTTTCCAAAGGAAAATAATGATCAAGCCATTATAACTTTGAACAGTCACAAAATGAAAGTGGACTACCTATAATGCTTATGTAAAAAGGATCATAGCCTCTCATGTGAAAAGCCTTAGGTCCTTTGTTTTTCTTATCACAGAAATGATGGATTTGGGAATAATTTCGTGGGGGAAACAGTGACAATTCATGTGATAGCAATAGCACTTAGACTTATATACCGCTTCACAGTGCTTTATGGTCCTCTCTAAACAGTTTATGGAGTCAGCAGATTGCCCTTAGCAATCTGGGTCCTCATTTTACTGACCTTGGAAGGACAGAAGGCTGAGGCAAACTTGAGTCCTGTCAGGATCGAACTCCAGGCTGTAAGAAGAGTTTGCCTGCAATGCTGCAGTCTTAACTATTGCACCCATGTAAGCCAGAATGAGACAACTTGCCAAACCAACTTGCCCAAGCCACAGAACAACTTGCTGCAGGACGACTCAACCACTGCAAAAGTTAAATTAATTCCACCGGAACCATGGCCAATAATAATAAAATAAAGAAAGCCAATTCAGAAATACAAGAGTTATGATAATTTCAATCAAAACATGGTCACCAATAATAAAAGTAAGAGAATGAAACAATTGATAGAGTGTTGAATTGTCATGTGGCAAGTTGACCGTGGTGAATTTTCCCGTGGCAAATGGACTGTGGAGACTTGGCTGAAGCAAGTTGGCCATGGTGAGTTGGCTATGGCGAATTGGCCATGATGAGTTATCCTAGAGTCTGTAAGCAAGTAGCTGAGGGTGCCTTTTAAGCAGGCAGCAGTGGTGGTATGCTACCGATTCGCACTGGTTTGACCAAACCGGTAGTAAAAAAAAGCCCACAATCAGCTGAAAAGGGGAAAAAAATCTTCCAACAATCAGCTGAGAAGAAAAAGAAGAGAAAAGGGCAGGATCGGTCCTCCCACCCACCCCTGTGCTTTTCTCTTCTTTATCCTCTCAGCTGATTGGTGCTGCAGGTCTCAGCTGGTGTGGGGAAAGCTGTGCACCAGCATTAGGCAAAGCACACCCACCAAGCCACGCCCTTGTGGGAAAGCAATTTGAATCCCACCACTGGCAGGCAGGAATTGTTAATACGATCCTCCCCTTCAAAAAGAAGAGCCAAGGGCATGCAAAAACCTCCTTTTTCCATTTGGCACCTAACTTAACATCCTACCCCTTAGGAATTAAGGGGAGAGCAAGTGGAGTGGGGTGGGGAACGAAAGCCAGACAGTGTTCCTTGACAGCTCTGAATTAAGATATTCCAGCTTTTTATAGAACTGCTTCCAAATCCATGAAAGTGAAGAGAGCAAATGTAATTGGTATGCAGGATGTATCCCCGCTCAAAGGTAGCAGAACTAATGCTGTCCCGTTAATGAACTGAGTGAGTAATAGCCATGGGTATAGAAAAGCTTATGTCTGAAACTAATCCCAGTTAATGAATCCATTGTTACAGGTATTAAATGGTGACAGGGGGGCTTCATCCATCAAACCTCCATTAATCACAGCATCCCCGCCTTCGCTTATTATGGAGGCGCCAGAAAAGGAATCTTAATGATATTATTAAGAGACCAGTTGTGCAACGTGACCTGGGATGAGCAAAGGATTTCAGGTGAGGAGGGTCCGGAGGGATGAGCATTTTGAGAGGTGACCGGGCAGCCTCCTCTCTGCTGGGGATTGTATCATCTTGCCTCTGCTGCCTCCGTTTGTTTGAGAATAGCATGCCGCAGTCTTGGTGCCCTCACTCTGGTCTCCTCATCCTTTTTTTAAAGCAAACCATGCCTGCACCAGGCATGAGAAAAACCACAGCTATGTTTGCAAAAACAAAAGGCATCCCGTGGATTTTACTCCACTAGTCGTTACCAATTCAGTGCTCATCTCCATTTCAAGGCTACTCAGCCAGCGTTGTCCAAAGACTTTTCCATAGCCAGCATGATATCATGGGATACTGTTAGCTTCCCACCAAAGTGGTACCTATTTATCTACTCACATTTGCATGCTTTCGGGCTCCTAGGTTGGCAGGAGCTGGGAAGAAGAGGGGAGCTCAACCCTGTCGGCATGGCGCTCGGGTCTCAAACCTGGCCTGCAGGCTTTCCAGCCAACAAGCCCAGCGTCTTAACCGCTGCTTCACTGCTGTGCTGCCCTATATTTGCAAAACATGCCAGTTATTTGAACAGCTCCTCTGAAGAACACTATTTATCCACACGTTCACAGATCAGCAGAGCATCAGGAGAGACCAAAGCCCTTCAGGATGTAGAAAATCAAGCCACCAATAGAAAAAGAGAGGAGGGCTGGCTCCATTCTTCTTCCACCAGGATGAGATTGCACAGATTTTGTTGGCACAAGGTTACAGGTGGTCCTTGACTTAAGACTATTTGTAAGCCTCAGTGGCACAGTGGTTAGAGTGCAGTTCTGCCGGCTACTTCTGCTGACTGCCGGCGGCCTGCAATTTGGCAGTTCATATCTCACCAGGCTCAGGTTTGACTCAGCCTTCCATCTTTCGAAGATAGATAAAATAAGGACCCAGATTGTTGGGGCCAATAGGTTGACTCTGCTTAGAGAGGGCTGTAAAGCACTGTGAAGCGGTATATAAGTCTAAGTCCTATTGCTATTTGTTTAGTGGTTGTTCAAAGTTACAATGGCACTGAAAAAAGGTGACTTGTGGCCTTTTTTCATACTTACGACCATTGCAGCATCTCCATTTGGATGCTTGGCAACTGGTTCATATTTATAATGGTTGCAGATCACCTTTTGTGACCTTCTGACCTTCAGTGGGGAAGCCAGATTCACTTAACAACTGTGTTACCAACAACTGCAGCGATTCACTTAGCAGCTGTGGCAAGAAAGGTTGTAAAATGGGGTGGGGGAAATCACTTAACAACAGAAATATTGGGCTTAATTGTAATCATAAGTTGAGGACTACCCACACTGAGCTCCTGAAAAAAAATGTCTTACCAACTGGAGGAGTTTAGAATGCAGGGGAAAGCACAAAATATATCCTCCATCCTGCCTCCATGGTTAGCTTTTCCAAATGTCTGCAAAGAAGCTTAGAAAAAGCTAAAAGTTCAACAAACTCTGGAAAAAGATCAAAATATTGTATTTGGGAGCCTGATTAATGCTTAGGAGAGGGCTTAAGAGTTATTTTTGTTTAAGTCTCCTGGTGGTTTCAAGACCTATCTCTGAATTTTTTTTAGCCAAGTATGGAGGTAGTTTGTCACGGCCTTATTCTTTTTCTTCCTTTTAATTTCCTGGTCTACTTTCTTTTCCTGAAATTCCCTAATGCTTCCTCATTCAAATATTAGTCAGGCCCACTCCTGCTTAGTTTCCCTGGGTTTGCACATCATGCTAAGCCATAATCATAATTTACAAACCACATGGGTTTCACCGCACACTGAGGCCAAAATGAAACAAATCAGATTATAACTTAGCATGATGTATGATCCAGTCAGTAAAATCTGGCACCAAAATCTGAATCGGATTTACAAATCTGAAATTGGGAAAACCAACATACTGTACTGCTGGGGTAATCTCCACTTTCTTAAAGGGGGAAATCCTTAGATATTTTTACCAGAGTTTACTTTATTTCAGAGAATATGCCCCGAAGTATATATATTTGCTCTATGCAAATATATTTGAATGTATATAATACATCTGTCTGTCATCTGCACCACTAGAACTGTCTGGTTTGGTTCTGCAACCCAACAAGACAGACACAGACTTCAGAGAGTAATTAGGACTGCAGAAAAAAACATTTCTACCAACCTGCCTTCAATCGAGGACCTATATACAGCACGAGTCAAAAAGAGGGCTGTGAAAATATTTAGAGACCCCCTCACATCCCGGACATAAATTATTTCAACTCCTACCCTCAAAACGATGCTACAGAGCACTGCACACCAGAAAAACTAGACACAAGGACAATGCCATCACTCTGCTAAACAAATAATTCCCTCAACACTGTCCAACTATTTACAAAGTCTGCATTATTATTACTATTAATCTTCTCATCACTCCTTATCACCCATCCCATCCCACTTGTGACTGTATGACTGTAACTTTGTCACTTGTATCCTTATAATTTATACTGACTGTTTCCTAGTATGATTTGATTACATATTGTACCCTATGACTATTATTAAATGTTGTACCTGATGATTATTGACTCTTGACAAATGCATCTTTTATTTTATGTACACTGAGAGCATTTGCACCAAGACAAATTCCCTGTGTGTCCAATCACACTTGGCCAATAGAGATTTCTATTCTATTCTATATATGCCAAACATATATGGAAGTCAGGAAGTTTGCCCCAAGGATTACAGTTTGACAATACACACAACAAGCTTACGCACAGTTAACTTAATCAAGTTCTACTAATTTAGTTTTCTGAGTTTGCACAACATCCTGAACCAGAAACTAACCACATGGGTTGGGTTTTATAGACTGTAAGGAAGATGACTTGGAAGGAGATATGCAAAATCTGTTGCCAAGGCAACAAGGGATGAAACCTTTTTAAAGTCCAGATTGCCTAGATAATGCTTGGAAATGGCTCAGATAGATACCTCCCTAATTCACTGAAGAGGGAAAGAGATACAGCACAGTGAGATTTGCAAGCTTCTGTTATTATAGCCAGTCTTGATAAAATTAGATTTAAACTTCTTATGTAATTGATTTTGAGGCCTGGTCGACCTAGTGGGATTGATAGGTTGACACATCAGCCAAGCCAAAATGTAGTATCTGCTTCAATGTGTCATACAGTAAGTGTGAATATAAGTGCATTCTAGTTCTACAATTCACACACACAATTAACTTATTAGATAAAAGCGATCAGAAGATAATGAATGATGTTAATAAATAATGACAAGCATAGAATTTCATTTTTCTCCCTCTCTCATAATACTAGCAGTCACAATCATCCAAAAATAGTGGCTAGGTACCACTTTGGTGGTGGTGGGGAAACAATGCTCCATGAGGTCATCCTGGGCACATGACCACCTTAACATCTTCCAACAGTGCAGACTTGTGGTCTTGAATAGGAGAGATGAGTGCCACCTCCTATAGTTAGGAATGATTAGCGGAATAAAATCCGCAGGGACTCCTTTTCTTTCCTTCCTTCCATTTATATATCCAGGGTAGAGCCCTTTTTTTCCTTGCTAATCTTTCCCCTTTTTTACATTTATGTTCTACTGGTCATTCTTGACTGACAGCTGCAAATGAGCCCAAAATCTCCATGGCTAAGCAAGACAGCGAATGTTAAGTGAATTTTGCCCCGTTTTAGGATCTTCCTTGCCGCAAGTATTAAGTGAATCATTGCAGTTGTTATGTTAGCAGTACAGTTGTTGAATCTGGCTTCCCCGTTGAGTTTGCTTGTCAGAAGACCGCAAATGCGATCGTGTGACCCCAACACACTGCAAATTACATGCCAGTGACCAAGCATCCGAATGTTGATCAATTGATGCTGCAACGGCCGTAAGTGTGAAAACGGTCGTAAATCACTTCAGTACCTCTGTAACTTCAAACAGTCACTAAACGAATGGTTTTAAGTCAAGGACTATCTGTATTCTTTTTTTCATGGGACCCAAGGGCACAGTACACGTCTCATTTAGTATGCCTAGATGCAGCAACATGGGTTTCCTGGGTTGATGGCTTGACTGCCCTTATTTTTTATTTTTACTTTGAAGCAAGATGGCTGCTAATAAATTTGCCCAGGAAGGATCCGTTGCCTTGAAGCAAGGATTAGATAAATATAGGCTACACTCTCTGTCAACTCATAATCCATTCATATGCCTGTTTTAGTAGTTGCCACAAAAAAGTGGGGAGGGAAATCTGGAAGACCAGTGCAGCAGCTTGAAAGTGAAAGTACATTCCAACTCTTACCTTTAAAATATTGTAACTAAAATACCAGAGTTTTTGCCCGCAAATATATTTAATTGAATTATGACACCCAGCCCATGAACGTGCTCAATTGAAGAATCTGGTTTATGAGACACCCTGGTGGGAGGGGAGAATCATGATTCTCAAGCCAAACTTCAAAAAACTTCATAGGATCGGCAACATACAGAGCAGTGCCAGTATGTCGCCTTAATAGATCCTTCGAAGTTTTTTGAAGTTTGACTCAAGAATCATGATTTAATTAGAGCAATTGCTGGAATCCTGACACTCACATTTTGCGCTAAGGTACTAGAAGTGGGTTAACTATAGATTCTGGAATAGATCATAATAAGGACAAGCCACAGTTTGCAAATCACAGTGGTCAGGTGCAGATTTCCCACTAAGTGAAAACCAAGGATACATGATGGATCAACAAAATGTATGAACCCACAAAGGTTTGACTGTGAATTCATAACTGTTAGTAATAATCCTAGTTAACCATTATGTGCCTTTGACAGTCACTCGCATTTATCCAACCATTTTGTAGAAGATGGGGGTATATAACACCAGAGAAACTAGTGTCCTGCAAATGACAAATCCTATGGGATACAATAAGTCTGACTGGGGATAATGGCTTTTGCAGATAGTTTTATTTGGCATGCCAAGAGCTGCATACATAACATAAACTGGACCATGCTGAGTGATTCTGTGTTGTATAAATAAAGTGGAGCGTAAATCAATCAATTGTGCTGTGCTGGCAAGGATTAACCAGATATTTTTAATATTCTAGAATGATGTTTTTCAACCTCAGCAATTTTAAGATGTATGGACTTCAACTCCCAGAATCTCCCACCATCAGAAAAGTGGGTGCTGAGATGCGACATTCTGCTAGAAGGCTGTTCTGTCAATCTTGCTTTTTGGTCAGATCACAGTTCCGTTTGTTTTTATTTTTTTGTTTTGTGCACTACCTCAACTTACAAAAGGGGCAATCTTAAGTTGCAACAGTGCAGTGCTGCCTTACCCATGTGGATCAAAGTACTGAATCCTATAACTACCCTAAATTCCTGAAGGAAAGACAGGATGTACAGCTTATAAACAAATACATAAACCTGGTTAAAAGATGTTGATAAGACCCATGGTAAATGCATGCATTATAATTTGAGCAAGAATGTAAAATATTTTTATTTAATATGTTTAACTCTCATTGCTGCTTTTAAAAGTATGTCACCAAGCCTCCTTTTACAATGCAGTCCTTAGCATAGTCTTCATGTTAGGAGACTGACTTTGACCACACCTAAATTATAATCCTGTTTTATGCTAGAGATCAGGCTCATTTAAGATCAGGAAGTGGTTAGCAGGACATTTATTCAACACTTCTCTCTCTATTTACTATATCCCCCATTTCCGATATTAAAACCACTTCCCCTATTTGACAAGATTCCATTTAACCACTTAATTGCCAAAATGAAAGATTTTTTCCCCCTTAATTCTTCCAAAAAGTTAGCCAGAAGTCTCAGAAAAATTAAACTCAAATCATAAACGTTCCTCTGCTTCAAAACTGAGTGGTTGGTCAATTGACTGATTTACACCTCATCTTTCTATTCAATTTGAGTATTTAAAAATTGCAAAATTTAGCAAGGCTTCTGCAATGATGTTTTAAACTGAATCCAAAGACAGGGAATGCTGGTTTATTACACCCATCTGATATGTCCTTGCTAACTCCTTGTAAAGTTGAACCACAATGAACCTTTCTCATGCTTTCCGGTAGAGGAATTTGAAATGTGAATTAAGACTTTGACTTTTTCATTTCGTTCAGTCACCCAGATTTCTGTTCTTTGAATTTGGCTGGTCGTTGGGTCCCTCTGTAGGCAAAGTTGTACTATTACAATAACTCATATTTTTGCTGCGAGGGGGAAAAGCACCCAAGTTTGTTAGATTTGTGTATAGCTGCTCTACTGCACATATGGGGCACAGAGAAAGGCTGAATTCACACAACCATCTTCATTGGGTGTTGAAATGAAGTCATTTCTGGGTTTAACAACAACCTAAACCACAAAAGAATTTTATAAAATCAAAGGAAAGTGTGTATTGGGAATGTAGTATCTTATCTGAATTGACAAGGTTCAGTGTGTTACCAGAATACAGTGAAAAGATGCTCTTCCCCTTTCATAAAATGTTACTGGAATAGGTAGGTGACTTTGACTTAACTTCTATTCCTCCCAGGTTCCTATCTTCCCACTCTTATTCTTAAGGAAAAAAATATAAACATAGAGTTAGCTATTATGAGTAGGAGATCTCCACCAGGAAGCAACTAAAGCAGTGGTGACATGCTACCGGTTTGGCACGGTTTGACTGAACTGGTAGCAAAAATTGCTACCAATTGGGCCGAACTGGTAGTAAAAAAGCTCCAACGATCAGCTGAGAGGAGAAAGAAGAGAAAGCATTGGATTGGCTCTTCCAACTGCCCCTGCAATTTTCTGTACTTTATCCTCTCCGCTGATTGACGCAGCAGTGCCTCAACTGGTATTTGGAAAGCTGCATGCGCACAAAGTGCGCGATCACCAAACCAGTAGGGAAACTGGTAGAATCCCACCACTGAACCAAAGGGAATGTGTCCATGTATATTAGAACAACCTCCAAACAGTGTGAATCTAAGTGCAACATGGCCAGAGCAGATATTTAATGATAAAGTTTACCTTTTGCATGAAGTTCCTATATCTCAAAGTTCTTGGCATTTTCACAGAAATCTGGGAAGCCTTCCCTGCATGAAATCTGGGAAAGTCAATCTAAGTAGAGGCTGGTTCACACTTCACACCAAGTCGTGGTTTGTTGACTAAAGCACAATGGTTGTATTCCCCCAATAGCCATAATCAAGCAAATGTTATTATGACTTTGCCAGAGGGAGAATGTTGGACTCCTGCCTGGAATCCTCTGATTTATTCATTGGGTTTGCATCGAACAGAGCAAATCCATCCGAGTTGAACCCAGCTCCTTAAGACAAACACTTGAACTCCAAAAGATCGAGTCAACTTTATTTCACAGAAAGCTGAAATCTCTGACTTTTCTATCCTAGTCCTATGGGAGCAGAGCAGAGGTGGTATTCAGCAGGTTCTGACCAGTTCTGGAGAGCCAATAGTGGTAATTTTGAGTAATTCAGAGAACCAGCAAATACGACTTCTGACTGGCACTAACCCCCATCTATTCTCTGCCTCCCAAATTCCAGCTGATCGGCTGGGTCTTCTTTGGTTGCCCTGTACAGGAGAACAGAGCTGGAAAGCAGGTTAGTGAGGTGGGGAGGGAATGGGGGTTTTATAGTAACTTTCCGCTGCCACGCCCACCAAGCAACACCCACAGAACCGGTAGAAAAAAAAATTAATCCCCCCACTGGAGCAGATAAGACAGAACTATTCTATCGGAAACAAACTAAAGAAGAGAGCCTTGAAAAGGGCATAGATGTGCTATGGAGCAGCGTGAAAAACCTTAAATCTCCTTCCATCTACAGGTGGCTCAGTTTTGAAGCCATCCTGCTTCATACTGTACCTTTCAAAAGCTGCCTTAAAACATTCTCAAGCAGTGCAGGCCATCGGAAGAAAACCTCAGTAGGATCCTCAGAGACATTTGCTGCCTTGTCACTTTTTCTGCTGAGGTGGCAGAATGTCCCGCTGATAAGTGAACCAGAGTTCAATCTTAATGGTATAAAGTGGAAGATCCATAAAATGGAAGGCTTCTCCAAACAATGTTAGCACTGGCTTTGAAAGGAGCAAAGGACCCCTGAAATGCTGAGATGGGACATTTGTAATATATGCTGCATTTAAAAAAAAATAGTGCAACTTCTCCTCAATAGGAGGCTCGCTCTGTCATGATCAGAGAGAGTTTGAATTCATGAGTGAGAACAGAACCAGACTGACACGTCAAAGTATTTTTTTTTTCCCTTGGGAAGAAGTCTCTGTTTTGCTATCGGTGAGACCCTGCAAAGAAAATGGTCCCAGCATTATCAAAATAGCCCATTCCATTTCTTGATCCTCCGGTTTATCCAGTTAAAGCAACATGCCAGGTGCTTCAGATTTTTTTTTTCCATATTCTTACTCTTGTGCAAATATTCTGCAAATACAACTGCTAGTTCAGCTAAAATACATAGGAATAAGTTGTAAGAATCAACAGCAGTCAGTCAACATATGCATGGATCCTGCATTGCCTTTGAAAAGAAAAGTAAACCCACTGAAAAGTTTGGGCACTTCTTGGGGAACTGGGTTTTTTAAACCCCCTTGAATACCATAGAAAGTGATCCAATGATGCTATAATATCACAAAAGAAAACAGGTTACCTACTGCTAAATGCATCTTATTTAGGTCTGCGGTGGGAGTCAGAAAAATTTACTACCATTCTGTGGGCATGGCTTAGTGGACATTGCATGGCTTGGTTGGCATGGCAGAGAAAGGATACTACAAAATCCCCATTCCCTCCTCACCCCACTAACCTGCTTTCCAGCTCCGTTCTCCTGTGCAGGGCAACCAAAGAAGACCCAACCAATCAGCTGGGACTCAGGAGGAGGAGAATAGATGGGGCAGAGCCAGTCAGGGGTGGCATTTGCCGGTTCTCCAAACTACTCAAAATTTCCGCTACCAGTTCTCCAGAACTGGTCAGAACCTGCTGAATACTACCTCTGGTTTAGGTTTATGCTTGTTTGAGTTAGATTAGGCTCCATCATCCTTCCAGCTCCCGCAAAAGATATGAAAATGTGCCACTAAAATTCCGCTATTTTGATGCCAAATTTAAGCCCATGAACAGGGGGTGTTGAGAGACAGAAACTAGATTCTAGGGGTGAGCTATGACTCAGAGGCCTCGAAAGCCACCCACAGTTCTTCATAGGATGCAAAAAATATTTAGACAGCCGCCAGGTTTCAGAGGCCAGGTTCTCAAAAAAGATTTTATTGCATCTGAGCACAGGATTCCAACTACAAAATGCAGTTATAATCGGATCAGGTTAGTGGCATACATTTGCTATTCAACATGTGGGATTTGGGGTTTTGCGTGTTTTAGGAACTTAGCCATTATGATTGGAAAACTGTAGTTTATCTTGGCGTGTTGTAGAAACCCAGCTGACCGTAATGAATTTGCTACTGAAGTCATGGACTATTACAGTGAAGGAATTCAGTGTGTCTATGCTGATTGGCAAATGATAGAACTTCATTTCTTTGTATGGGAAATTGATTGGAGGAGACTGATATAGATGAGATGACAGACTTAATAGAAGTGTAATTTTAATCTCTCCTTTTTTAAAAAGATATTTAAAGCAATACGTTTTAATGCCAATGTTTGTTTTCTTCTTTATATATGCTATCCCAGCTACCAATTGAAAGGAAGCACAATAGAAATAAACACATAGGATTGAATTTGTTTAAGTAATCACCAAGCCTAGGATTAATTGGTTCACGCCAGATTAGCTAACAGCAATTATTTGCAGGTTTCATCCACTCTACAGACCTGCAGCAAGTTAAGACTCAATCCTGCAAGCCAGTTTGAATAGCTGCACCTGGTAGACATTTCTTTTTGCAATAACTGGACGTGCTTCCAGATTTTATAGGAGAGGATCAGGAAGCTCCTACTATCAAGTAAACATCTAGCACCCTCCACTGGAGAAAAAATATATACATCTTACTCTTGGAAGCACCAAAGTGCTCAAATTACCTGAAAGATTCAGTTGCCAAGGAAACCGTGCGCTCTGCTCTTTATCGTGTTATGCACATTTACTTTGGCAGTGTTACCCCTCTGCGTATCAGGCTCTGGAGCAGGACTGAAGCATGTACTGGGGGAAAAATGGTAACTGACTTGATCTATGATTCAGAAGCTCCAAAAAGCCATTCGCAGCTGCTCATAAAATGCAAACAGATCCTTTAGACCACGTTGGGTCCTCAAAAAAAGATTTTATTACATTTGAACACAGAATTTCAACTACAAAATACATGGGTACCATATCAGGCTAATGGCACATATGTGCTATTCATTAGACATGCAGCAAAGACATATTTGCGAGCAGTTCTGTAGGCTGAAGCCAAGTTCTCAAGTTCATTTCAAACATAACTTCAACACTGATAAAAGGGGGGAACTACCAGACTAGGTTCAGGCATCATAAAAAGACATAGGCTTTGCTTTGAGTTTGTATGTTTTAAGAATCCAACCACTGTGACTTGCCAACCATGATTTATGATGTTGTCTAATAAGATCTGAAGCCAATCACGACTTAATAAATAAGCCATTCTTAAAGAAACTGTGGTTTAACGTAGAGAATAAGGGGGATGATCTTGAGAAAAGTATGCAGAAATTATTACTTAGGCAAAGGGGGCTTTCCTTTCTTTCTTTTAAATCCAGAGCAAAGAGATAACATTCAGAAACAGTTCAAGAAGACATCTCCCTAAATCACTGAGCTATAAGGAGACTTGCAAGATTCTGCTATTGTAACATTTCTCAATAAAGTATATTCTAATTTTATTTTATTTTTTTCTGTGGAGTTGATTTTTGGTCTGGTCTACCTAATGGGGCTTCCATTTATTTGACATGCAGACTAGGCCATGGATTGAAGACTGGGAATCTGTGTTAAATCCTGATTTCTAGAAATCATTAATAAGACCAACTAACATTAGTCTAAAAGGAACTGCTGCCTCATTGAGCTAGTTTGGAAACAGTTCTCATTATACTTCTAGAGTATCAAAGATACTCATGTATTCTATCTCATGTACAAGTAATAATATAGTAAATAAAGTAAATATAGATATAGTAAAATAAGGGGGACGAGCGGTCTGCCACCTCCAAGTGGTGTCCCCTGGATGCGCGAAGCCGTCAAACGCTAACCGTAACTGAGAGCAGACCCTCCGACGACAGGCCCACGCGACAGGCCGGCTGGAGTACTCAAATGCCGCATCAACATGGTGGAAACGTCCACTACAAAACACACGTCCAATGCTACCGCGTTGGGCGCGACTGCATCCGGTCCGATGCGCACGGAGACTACCCGATCCGTGTGAAAAACGCAAGCGGGAACAGAGGACTGCCAGATGCTCAAGGTGGCCACCTGGAACGTGGATTCGCTGACTGGACGCCGACCGAGATCGCCAGGGCCATGCGGGACAGGAAGCTGGACATCTGCTGCCTCCAGGAAACTCGCTGGAAGGGCAACAAGGCTACGACTATAGACGGCTACAAGATCATATACACCAGCTGTAAGGAAAACCGGCGGTGTAGCTGTGGTTGTCAGTCCAAGCTGGCAAAGTTCCGTCGCAGAAGTTAAGCGCCTCACAGAACGACTGATGATAATCGTCAGAGCGACCGAGAGGCAGCGCCTACACATCTTGTCCGCCTACGCCTCAGACCGGATGTCATGAGGAGGAGAAGGATACCTTCTGGGAACTGCTCGACAGCCAACTCAGGCAGATCCCACACGAAGACGACATCATCATCTCGGCGACCTGAATGGTCATGTAGGGCGGGACAAAAACGGACACCAGTGCCACGGTGGGCACGGCACAGGCGATACGAATGAGAATGGCCAGAGGATCCTGGACTTTGCCGACTCCCATGATATGACCATCACGAATACCTGCTTCATTAGGCGAGAATCTCAACTCCTCACCTACCATAGCAGAAACGGAGCCACCACACACAGATCGACTACATCATCGTACGACGAAGAGCCGCTAAAAACGTGCTCAACGCCAAGGTGTACCCGCATTAATCGAGCAGTCAGCACAGGCCGCTGATGGCGAAGATCAGGATCAGCAAGCCCAAGACCAGGATTGACAAAAGGAATGCAGACCAGCCACGAATCAAGTGGTGGAACCAGAAGAAGATGGCGGGACCCTCATCAAACCGGAGCAGTTCCTGCAGATGGTCGACGGGCCACAGGAAGCGTGGTCCATGCTGAAGAGCACTGTTCACACTGTCAAGCTGCCAACAGCTTGGTTGCACCAAGCCAGGACGGAGACGATCGAACGAGATACATGGCTCTGGACACCGGAAGTACAAGATGCCGTACACCTGAAGAAACGGCTCTACAAGGCCTTTCTTCAGGACAAGACCAGCGAGAAGCTCTCATAATACAAAGGCGGCCAAAAGGCAGCCAAGAAAGCAGTAGCGACAGCCAGAAGCTCCCACTACGATGACATCTACGAGAAGCTGAACACACGAGAAGGCGAGAACGAGATCTACCGCCTAGCCAAAAGCAGACACAGAAAGACCCTGGACATTGACCAGTTTCATGGGATCAACGACGAAAGGGGAAATTTGATCGTCAACCCCAGAGACGCTGCGGAGAGGTGGCGGCAATACTTCGAGAAGATCTCCACCGAGGAGTTCCCACACCCACGAACCCCGCGAGGTGACCCAGTTGAAGGCCCAGTCTCAGGCATTTATGCCAGCGAGGTCGCCGACGCCATCAAGGCCATGAAAACGGTAAGGCAACAGGACCAGACGACATCCCTGCCGACTTCTGGAAAAAGGCACTACCGGGCTCGCATTGTGGCTGTGCGAGCTGTTCAACAACATCGCCTCCACGGGAAAAGTGCCACACGACTGGTACCGCAGCACCACTGTTCCGATCTGAAGGGAAAGGGCAGCCCAGCGGACTGCTCCAACTACAGACCGGTCAGGTTACTGTCACACACTATGAAGATCTTTGAACGCCGCCCTGATAAGCGCATTCGGGACATCGTCGACATCAGCATCAACCAGGCTGGATTCATCAAGAACTGCGGCACCACCGACGCCATCTTCGGTGTGCGGATGCTGATGGAGGCTCACAGAGAGAAGAAAATCCCGCCCACACCGCCTTCCTAGACTTGGAAAAGGCCTTCGACCGAGTCCCGCACGATCTCATCTGGTACGCACTGCAGATCACGGCGTGCCTGAGCTGCTCGACAATGGGTCCAACTCCTATACAGATGTCACAAAAGCCGTGTAAAAGCGGCAGCTGGGATATCAGAGGAGTTTAATATTACCGTCGGCGTACACCAGGGCTCTGCTCTCTCACCACTGCTGTTCATTCTGGTGATGGACACAATTACACACGACCTGTACACGCCCGCCCCATGGACGCTGCTCTACGCCGATGATGTGTTCCTGGCCAACCTGTGCAAGGCTGAACTCGAGCACCGAGTCCAACAGTGGCACGACCGCCTCGAGCAGTTCGGGCTCCGGCTGAACCTAAAGAAGTCCGAATACCTGACCACTGACAATGAAATGACAGGCTCCATCCACGTGAACGGGCAGGAGCTACCGCGCGCCTCCACCTTCAAGTACCTGGGAACTACTCTTGGGAAGAAGGCCTACTACAAACTGAGGTGGCAGCCAGGATCAATGCAGCGTGGGGCAAATGGAAGTCCGTCACGGGCGTCCTCTGTGACAAGAAGATGCCGGCGCCTGAAGGCGAAAATCTATAACTCTGTGGTGCGCCCGTGGCCATATACGGCGCAGAGTGCTGGCCGACGACCAAAGAAGTCAAAAGCAGACTCCAGATAATGGAGATGCGAATGCTCCGATGGTCGGTAGGCCTCACCCTACTCGATCGCGTCAGGAACGAAGAAGTGCGTAGACGGTTCAACGTCGTGCCCATCCCCACGGTCATGAGGCAGTCCCGGCTACGATGGTTCGGCCACGTGAGCCGCGCCAAGGAAGAATCCATCATCAAATCTGTAATGAAGGTGACTGTCGGAGGAGCGAGACCGCGTGGTAGACCTAAACAACGCTGGATGGACACGATCAAGGCCGATCTAGAGATCGCGAAGGCAGACCCGACACACGTGGCAGACAGAGAGGCGTGGAAGCAGTACTCAAGGACATTAGCGGACCTCGCCCGAGCGCGAGACAAACGCTGAAGAAAAAGAAGAAGAAGAAGAAGATAGATATAGTAAAATAAAGTAAAATACAAAATACAACAACTCAAAACTGATAGTGATGGTGATGAAGAATATGTCACATCTAGCACTACAGTTCAGTCACGTAGATCTGTTCTCCAAATCAAAATAACTCTCTAAATCAAACAGATGAAAAAAATAACCAAATTAATCATCATTAATTCAGTTCAGCTTTCTAAATCAAAACAGATTGATGAATCAGTTTAATAAATTGCATCAGACCAATTTGTATATTTGTTTGATAATTTTAAAATAGATTAATAAAGTATTTGGTAAAATATATTATTTTTGGTGCTAGAAAAATTACAATACTGGTAATAGGCATGTAACTCTGGGCGAGGGGTATTCTTGATTAATAGATTTCATTGACTGGTTGGTTGTATTTCTGCTTACTCGTTGAGAAACCTGTGGGCTAGTAAGCAGGAATAATTGTCATAGCCAACTCATGTCATTTTCCTGCCTGGAAAAAAGAGCTAAGATGTCTCTTTTGTTCTACATACCTATGAAAGACAACCAGAGTATCAGATGAATCTCATTTCAGCACCAGGAAATGGACAGCGACAGCACATGAAACTGCTATGCAACTGGCAATCTAGCCTAAATTTAGGCAGCAAGACATCTCATAGAATAATCATGTAATGGTAGAATTCAAAGAGACCCAAGTATCATCTAGTCCAAATGTTTGCAATGCATAAGAAAATCAATTATTAAGCCACCTTGGAGAGTGGCTGTCCAGTCTTTTCTTAAAAATGCCCAGAGATGAGAAACCTACAGCTTCCACAAGTAAACTGTTTCATTCTTGTACACATCTCAATATCAAGTGGTTTTCATTTATACACTATTTAAGCAAAATCTTGGCAGCTGCAATTTATATTCATTATTTCTGGTCCTAGCTTCTGTAGCTGTAGAAAATTTCCTTGGAGTTTGCTTTGTGTACTTGAACACAGCTCTTGGGTTTCCACCAAGTCTTCTTTTCTTCATGTTCTTCCTGTGTTCTTTCAGTTTATCTTCATGTGGGAATGGATTCAGGTCCTTCTTCTAATTTTGTTGCTCTCCTCTTAACTCTATTAAATATCCTTCTTGAAATGTCTTGGTCAGAACCAGACCAAGTACTCAGGGTATGGTCTCACCAGCCATACCAGCCTGTTGTTTGTGATAAAAAACGGACAAATATACATTTCCTAATGCCCATATGGCAAATGCAAGATCTGACACCACAGAAGAATTAATTCCTAAAAATTCCATTGGAGTCATGTTGCTCCAGATTTGTCATAAATGACCCAAAGCCTTGACTAATATACTACAACATAGTCATTCTTTGGGATAGCACTAGCTTCGAGTATTTGCTTTCCTCGCCTGCATTAATGTTGTGTGCACACATCACACACAACAGATCATTGTCACCCACTGTTCCTCTCTATTCTACATTAAGCAGATGCATCTAGTATATTGTGTCCTCTTCAGAGCTATGCATTTTAGGAAGGACACCGACAAATTGTAGTACATCCAAAAGTATCTGTGGTGAATGGTTGAAGATGCTGGATACCTTTAATTTGGAGACCTGGCAACTGTCTTCCTATAGAACACAGAGCAGTGTTTGTTATTCCTGAAGACAGAACAAAAAATGGATTTAGAAGGAAAAAGCATGCCTAATAGTATGAGCAGTGAAAAAGATTGACTTGATAGGTGGTAGATTCTCTTCACGGAAGGGGATAACTCACCATGGCCAATTTAAATAAAAGCCAAAGAGCCAGCTGCAAATGAGACAGCAGAGGTGGATTCCAGCATGTCCAAGGGTTGAAACAGATGGTCTCCAAACTCCCTTCCAATTCTTACGTTCCACATTCCTCTTTTCTTCTTCTCTGAGACGAAGAAAATCTTAAGGAGGTTTTGTTTTGTTTTGCTTTGTTTTACTACTGAACTGGAAGGTTGGGGGGGGGGGAAATGCAACAATTTATAAGAATGCATGAATTTTCAACACAGCTCTACTGTAAAGACGACTGATATCTCTACTGTTTAATATTGCTAATATTGTATTTTTTTTAAAAAAAAACCTCCCTTCCTCTTTTCAATACACTGTGGCTTACACTGATTTTAATTTCTGTGGTTTGGTTTGTTTTTGGTTAGAATGACAGGAGCAAATGGCCAACAGCAGGACAGAGCACATGGCATGATGTTCACAAGTAGCATTTCTCTTGAGGTGGGAAAAGACAAGTCCTAGGATTAGTGAAACAGTCTATTGGAACAAACTGCCTTATATCTACTTTTCCATGTAGGAAACTCCTTGAGTCACTGAAAATTTTCTTATTGCTTGAGAAGGAAGATTGGGGAACTGAGACATGAAACATGCTAATAAACTCAGGCAGTGAAAGGTTTGTTCCACCCTTCCCATGCTGCACAAATTCATTTAGTCAGCTGTCACACTCACCTTCATTCTACAGCAGGACTGGGCTGTGAACTAATATTAAATTAAACTGCAGGCTGACGTTTGGCAGCAAACACAAACTCTGCAGGAGAAAATGGGGTTGTCCAGAGAAGAGCTGTTGCTCCTTTGAAAAAATGCTTCATCAAATATCTAATTGCAATTTCCGCAGGAAGCAAGAACCATCTTTATAAGGACAGAAGCATATTTGTTGCCTTCATTAAAGGCAGACCAGTAGTGGAACATTTGCAATCCTTCAGATATTACGAATATTTTTCATTCATTGATTGATTAAATTTATATGCCACTCAATTCACTATCCAAGTGACTCTGGGTAGCTTAATTTATTATCCCACACTATTGGCCATTTTGGTTAGAGGTTATGGGAATTAGCATTCAGCCAAAACTGGAATGTCACTGATTGCCGATTTTTGTTTTGGAATTTGCATCCTTGCATTCCACAAGGTATGAACTAATTCTCCCATGACAAATTCATCTAGAACAGGTGAATTAACAAATACACTATATGGTGGAGAAATGTGTATTTTTAAGAGTTTGTAGATTCTCAGTTATCCAGGTCAACTATGACCTGGATGACTGAGAATCTCTACAGATGTAGCTATACAATTTGGGATGAATACCCTTTGAACAGAGTGGGGGTAGAAATGGATTTCCAGAAAGAAAAACAGGAAAAAAATTGCAGACTACAGAAACCATTAGCACTACTCAGATGACCCTGAGGACATATACACTTCTCAAAAAAAATAATAAAGGGAACACTTAAACAACACAATCTAACTCCAAGTCAATCACACTTCTGTGAAATCAAACTGTCCACTTAGGTAGCAACACTGATTGACAATCAATTTCACATACTGTTGTGCAAATGGAATAGACAACAGGTAGAAAGCATAGGCAGTTAGCAAGACATCCCCAATAAAGGAGTGGTTCTGCAGGTGGTGACCACAGACCACTTCTCAGTTCCTATGCTTTTTGGCTGATGGTTTGGTCACTTTTGAATGCTGGCAGAGCTTTCACTCTAGTGGTAGCATGAGACGGAGTCTACAACCCACACAAGTGGCTCAGGTAGTGCAGCTCATCCAGGATGGCACATCAATGCGAGCTGTAGCAAGGTTTGCTGTGTCTGTCAGCGTAGTGTCCAGAGCATGGAGGCGCTACCAGGAGACAGCCAGTACATCAGGAGACATGGAGGAGGCCGTAGAAGAGCAACAACCCAGCATCAGGACCGCTACCTCCACCTTTGTGCAAGGAGGGACAGGAGGAGCACTGCCAGAGCCCTGCAAAATGACCTCCAGTGGGCCACAAGTGTGCATGTGGCTGCTCAAACGGTCAGAAACAGACTCCATGAGGGTGGTATGAGGGCCCAATGTCCACAGATGGGGATTGTGCTTACAGCCCAACACCGTGCAGGACATTTGGCATTTGCCAGAGAACACCAAGATTGGCAAATTCACCACTGCCGCCCTGTGCTCTTCACAGATGAAAGCAAGTTCACACTGAGCACATGTGACAGACATGACAAGGTCTGGAGATGCCGTGGAGAACCTTCTACTGCCTACAACATCCTCCAGCATGACCATTTTGGCAGTGGGTCAGTAATAGTGTGGGGTGGCATTTCTTTATGGGGCCACACAGCCCTCCATGTGCTCGCCAGAGGTAGCCTGACTGCCATTAGGTACCAAGATGAGATCCTCAGACCCCTTATGAGACCATATGCTGGTGCGGTTGGCCCTGGGTTCCTCCTAATGCAAGACAATGCTAGACCTCATGTGGCTGGAGTATGTCAGCAGTTCCTTCAAGATGAAGGCATTTATGCTATGGACTGGCCTGCCCGTTCCCCAGACCTGAATCCAATTGAGCACATCTGGGACATCATGTCTCGCTCCATCCACCAACACCACGTTGCACCACAGACTGTCCAGGAGTTGGGGGGTGCTTTAGTCCAGGTGTGGGAGGAGATCCCTCAGGAGACCATCTGCCACCTCATCAGGAGCATGCCCAGGCATTGTAGGGAGGTCATACAGGCACGTGGAGGCCACACACACTACTGAGCCTCATTTTGACTTGTTTTAAGGACATTACATCAAAGTTGGATCAGCCTGTAGTGTTTTTTTCCACTTTAATTTTGAGTGTAACTCCAAATCCAGACCTCCATGGGTTGCTAAATTTGATTTCCATTGATAATTTTTGTGTGATTTTGTTGTCAGCACATTCAAGTATGTAATGAACCAAGTATTTAATAAGAATATTTCATTCATTCAGATCTAGGATGTCTTATTTTTGTGTTCCCTTTATTTTTTTGAGCAGTATATAAACCTCCAAGTGCTTCAACCACCCTCTAAAAGGATGCAAATGACCAGCTGTCTGCAAGGAATATAAATCCTTCCATTCCCCACTATCCTGTTAAGAGCTGAAGAAGCTTCTTGGATGAGAAGTGAAACGTCTTCAAAAGAAAAATAAGAAAGTCCAGTTGCATCCTTGAGAGAGCTGTGACCTTATTTCAGAGTCATCCATAACTTCTAATATGGTGAGCCTTGTCCGGGTGGCAAACTCAGCTTGCACACTAATTCATTAAAGCCAAAGAATGGTTTTGATTAAAACAGGCATCGCATTCCACCCAAGGGGTTTTGCAGGGTGCCATTAACTGTATAAAAGCATTTGAAGGAAATTTCACTGGGACATGAATTATTACTGCCCCATCTCAGAGGAAATGATGGTTACTTTTAATTAACAAGGACATCTTCAAAACATAACCCACAGCAGTAGAAAACTGAAACTCACCTTCTGGTCCTGATTAAGTTCATCAGGAGCCTACTACAAAGACCAAAAAGCAGAAACAGAGTAGTCAGTGATAGAGTTCTACTGTTTCTATCAGTTTCTGGTACTAATGATCAAGGTCTATATTTGTCGTCCACGTTTCAGCCAATTAAGAAACCAAACAAACATGATATTCAGATGTAATGGAAAGACCGTCTTACAAGGAGTACATCCATTGTAACTGCAGCTCATTTTATTTAACAATGATAATTTTAATCCATTCTTCCCTTTCTGATGGCACGATAGCACAGAATTACCTTTCCATAGATCTATTTCCAGATGCATAAAAGTGAAATTCCCAGAATTTGGGGATGTGCCTGACCTTTAAATTCCCTATCTTAATTCTTGTTTTGTAAGATGTGAAAGATTTCTAACATAATTAACATTCCCAATAGGGTTGCATAATGATTTCAGGACGGTTTTGTAGAAAATAGTCTCTTCTGATGTTTGAGTGGATCTTGCAATGAACAATCAATGCATTTCTAAGGTGCCTAAAGATCAATTTGTTGGCTTCTTCTGATGAAACTTCAATGAAATCCTATGCATGTTTTCCTCTGTTACTTTCCAAGATCACCTGTAGTTACAACAAATTGGGGTTGAAATTCAATGCCTTGCACAGAAGGAAAAAAGAAATACAAATGCAACTACAAATAGTTGCATTTGTGGCAGTCTCTCAAAAGAGGAGAGGGTCAACTTATTTTCCAAAGCACCAGAGGGCAGAAGAAACAATGGAGAGAAACTAATCAAGGAGAGAAACAACCTGGAATGAAGGAGAAAATTACTAACAGTGAGAACAATTAAGCAGTGGATCCGCTTGCCATTAGAAGCTGTGTGTGCTTCACTGCTGAATGTTTTTAAGAGATTGGACAGTCACTTGTCTGAAATAGCAATAGCACTTTGACTTATATACCACTTTATAGTGCTTTACAGACCTACAGAGGTCAGCCTATTGCCCCCAACAATTTGGGTCCTCATTTTACCCACCTCGGAAGGATGGAAGGCTGAGTCAACCTTGAGCCTGGTGGGATTCGATCTGCCAGTTTGCAGTGGGAGTAGCTTGCAGTACTGCACTCTAACCACTGCACCACCAAGACTCTCTGAAATGGTATAATAGGGTCTCTCCTGCTTGAGCAGGGGGTTGGATTAGAAGATCTCCATGGAGGTCCCTTCCAGCTTTGATTGAAAAACTAGGGGCAAAGGAGAGAGGAGAACCAACCATAGAATTTTTTTATAGATGATAGATAGATAGATAGATAGATAGATAGATAGATAGATAGATAGATAGATAGATAGATAGATAGATAGATAGATAGACAGACAGACAGACAGACAGACAGACAGACAGATGATATAATTCTTTATTGGACAAGTGTGATTGGACACACAAGGAATTTGTCTTTAGTGGATATGCTCTCAGTGTACGTAAAAGAAAAGATACATTCATCAAGAGTCAAAAGGTACAACACTTAATAATAGTCATAGGGTAAAATAAGCAATCAAATCATACTAGGAAACAGTCAATATAAATCGTAAGGATACAAGCAACAAGGTTACAGTCATACAGACACAAGTGGGAGGGGGTGGGTGATAAGGAGTGATGAGAAGATTAATAATAATAGTAGTGCAGACTTTGTAAATAGTGTTGAGGAATTATTTGTTTAAGCAGAGGGATGGCGTTCGGGGAAAAAACTGTCCTCGTGTCTAGTTGTTCTGGTGTGCAGTGCTCTATAGCGTCATTTTGAGGGAAGGAGTTGAAATAGTTTATGTCCAGGATGTGAGGGGTCTGTAAATGTTTTCACAGCCCTCTTTTGGACTCGTGCAGTATACAGGTCCTCAATGGAAGGCAGGTTGGTAGTAATTGTTTTTTCTGCAGTCCTAATTTTCTTTGAAGTCTGCGTCTGTCTTGTTGGGCTGCAGAGCCAAACCAGGCAGTTATAGAGGTGCAGATGACAGACTCAATAATTCCTCTGTAGAAATGGATCAGCAGCTCCTTGGGCAGTTTGAGCTTTCTGAGTTGGCGCATATCAGTTTTCCTTTTGGTGCTCGTGTCAGATTGTACCCAACATTCTGGGAATAAGTAAGATTTATCTGTGGAAGCCATTTTGGAAATCAGTGACATAATCTAGAAAATCCAAACGGGGCCCACTGTCTCTCAATGTTTGCTTGCTTCTGGTTCATGAATCCTAGCTAATATTTCAGTCCAGGGTGAAGAAGTAGGATAGAGGTTTGCATCAGGGATGGGATTCTACCAGTTCACACCTATTCGCTAGAACCAATTGTTAACATTCTAAGCAGTTCAGAGAACCAGTTGCTAGAAGAAATTACTGGCCTAATCCTGTAAGGAAGGCAGGAAGGAAACATTCTGGTGTTGCTTACAGAAACTGCCTCTCCATTGACCCTTATTACCTTCTTGGCAGGACTAGACTTCCTATCTCAGGAACGTCTCTGGAGTTTTTTTCCCTCCTTTGCTGGTACTTTGCTTGTGTGGAGTGACCATTCAAAGTTACAGTGGCACTGAAAAAAGTGACTTATGACATTTACAACTGTTGCAGCATTCCCACAGTCATGAGAGGCCAGGTGAAGAGATGCGTGGCTCGATGTGAGTGATGTTGAGTTGGCCACACCCAGCCAGTCACATGACCACCAAGCCACACCCACCAACTAAGCCATACCCACAGAACTGGTTGTTAAAAAATTTGAATCCCACCCCTGGTCTGCATACAATGTTCCCTCTTCTGATGCTGCAAAAATGTGACAAAAGTGAACCATTTAAAAGCTTTTCTTTTTGATGTTGAATAAACTCCGACAGGAGTGAAATTTTGACACGAAGGACTGCCAATCCAGAATGCCTGGTTATTCCAGTACCTTCTCCTAAGGAACCAAAATATGTACTGCCGGTGGGGGTACGGAGCTGCTAATTTTTAAGAACTAATTTTTGTCTTGCTGCAAGTTTTAATTTAACAGTAGGGCCATGAATGCAGAAAATTAACACATCTCTGGAAAGTGAGAGAAAATTGCTGCATGAGGGACATCTGTGCTTGCCATTAAAATATACATTCCCAGGAGAGCAAAAAACATTTTCTGAGGGTGAAACAAAGAGAATTATAAATTCTCTTTGACTTCATGGCTGTCTGAAATACCTGGAACGACTTTAATTCTACTACTTTATTTTTCCTATTTTCTTTTGTTCACCGCCCCCAACCCCCATACACACACACACACACACACACACACACACAAACACAAACTATATCTTTTCTTTTGCTAAGTGTGATTCTGTTCCTTTGGGACAAGGGTTATTTGTATAATACTTTTACTCACTTGCAAGCCTCTGAGACAACCAAGCTGTAAATCTCAGTGATTACATATTTCCATATGGAGCACTTGGATTCAAGATACATAAACAGAATAATTTTCTCCCTGTTGCAGACAGATTCTTGGGGCGGGGGGTGTCTCTGAATAAAATTCAATGCGTATATCCTTTCTTTTTTCTTTTCATGGGCCTCACAAAAAGACAGCAGAAAGAAGCCAGGAATAGACCCCAGTTGGAGAATGCTACCCAGTGTGCTTTTTTGCACTGAAACGTGTCTCTCCATACACACACACACACACACATGCATGTATTTGCAGGCCCTCGACAGTTACAAGCACAGATGGAGGCTGAGCAGGAAGGGACTGGAACAGATTTCCCAGCTGTTGCTAAATGCTCTTTTCCTTAGGAAGTGCTAGCCCAAACAGCACCAAGATATACACATGGCACATAAAGACTCTCCTTCGTGTCAGATCTTCGGCATAAGGAAGGTATCCCTTCCATTTTAAGCTTCTTGGGCTTCACATTTAATGCGCGACACTATAAAAAGCATATCAAAATATCTATCGCCTGGTGACATGGAAGCAAACTCATTAATATAAAGATGGACTGCTCAGAAGACCCTTCACCCCTGCTAATCATCTTACAAATATTCCATCCTGTTCTTTGCAGAATAGCCTTTTCTCTGGCTAGCCTCAAAGCCCTGCCCTCCCAGTAGTAGAAAACAGACAGAAGATGGGCTTAGAAGATTGACCCTGCCCCTGTCCAAAGCAGACAATTGAACCAGTCTTCCATGCACTATTGGGATGCCTCTCTTACAAAACGGAAAGACATATTAATGCTTCTGCTGGTTAACCATCTGCACGGGTCAAATGAGAATTTCACAACAGTCGACTGAAATTTCAAGAAGGGTAGCCAAGTTTTGCGCAGCTGAAATCACTGTAAGGGGGCTTGTAGTCTGGCTCTGACTCATCAATGAGTGATTACATCTGCTCCTGGGTGTACTAGCTTGAGGGCTTTTTTTAGTATTTTATATCCATTGATTAAATTTAATTGTATTTTTTTTTAAAAAAAATAGCTCTTTTCCGTTTCTTTTGTGGTTAAGTGAATTAGTTCTTCTGATTATGGGTCTTTGACCTAAACAGATCATAGTGATGATTACTTAGGGATCGCCATGATTTGTTTTCAACAGCTGAAAAAAAGTGTGGCTTATTACTGCCTTCTTCCTCAGATCCATAGTGGAACACACACAGAGGTCAAAGTAGATGATTTTTATAAAACCATGTGCTTGCATAAATCATGAGGTACATTCCAGAGTTGTGGTAGAAAGTGATTTGGGGGCTTCTTATTAACTTAACTAAGTTTTAAGGCCTAATGGTATCTGAGCTGCCTTTCTGATAGATTCAGAAAGCAGGCAGGACCAGACAAATATTACATTTTAATGTAAAAGCTATTTAAATTAAATTAAATGCACTTAATGAATATATATATATGTGTGTGTGTGTGTGTGTTTTCTGAGGTTTTCGTGGATATTTGTATGTGGATCTTTGGTTATTCGGGTTTTCTCCCGCGTAAAATTCCAAGGGAGAAAATTCTGAAGGAGAAATTCCGAAAATTTCTCCGCGTAAAATTTACTCGGAGCCAAGCCTCACTAAACGCCTCCAATACAGGAAACACAATGTTGCCAGCCAATCAAGACAAAAAAAGCCACAAAACAGACAGAAGATATTAGAAACACCAATCAAGGAGAACACAGCAAACTCCAAGACCAATAAACACAGACCAAGACTCCCAACCAATCAGGATGAAGAAATAACCATTCTGGCACAGCAGTAGTCTAGCCCCAAATTTAAAACTGAAACCGCTGTGAAAGTCTGACTCACAGACGAACACAATACAGAAGCCTGATGATGGCAGATGAGATTCTGCCGAAACGTTGCTACAACTTTAAAAGCACAACTATAATGACGTGGGAAAATACCCGAACAAAGCTGAATACCATACATGTAAGTACCCGCGAAAGCTTAAGAATATATACATACACACACATATATATAGCGAAATACCAGTCATACATCATCACAAAATCTCCAGAACCATAAAGCCCACAGACTTGAAATTTGCACATGTGTTCCTCTTGGTTCTTCTTTCTTCTATAAGAAAGGATTTTTCAAAATGACCATCAGAGCATTAGTATTTCATATATTATTATTAACATGTTCTAATGCTAAGGGGTTCTACTCCCCATCCCCACCTGAAAAGAAATCTGTTCCAAATGCAAAATACAAGCAGAGGAAAAGAGTTTCAGTTTCAGTGTTACTTTCACAGCACCAAGCAGCTTTAGTACAGAACAGTTGAGCTAAACCACACCCAGGCTCCTTGCTGTCTCCTTGCTCACACGGCAAATACTGTTTCAGTTTCCATATTTCAGTTTCCAAACAGCCCTCAACTCTCTCACACACTGATAGGACATTAGCCAGATGAATACCGATGGATGCTGGTAGGCAGAGACACAATTTCCCCTCCCTTTTTTTTCCTCACCCAAAACTATGTATCACATAGTTTTGTAGTAAAGCACGGGTATAGAGCTAGTTTTCTATATACTATAGTTTTTACTTTGGACCAGTTATTCTCTCTCAGCCCAATTTACTTCACAGGAACGAAAGGAGAAAGTGCTATGTATGCTGCCTTGAGCTCGTGAAAGGCAGCATATAAATCTAATCATTCAATAAATTAATCATGTTCTCCTCTAATCACATGTAAAGTTTATTTCAGTTATGTAGCAATGTAGGCATTTTTCCTATATGAAATATTGATTTATTTTTAACATCAGTACTTCAAACATCTCTCAAGTAGGTCAGTTATTGCCAAGACAAATGTTATAATCACCACTTAGTAAAAATATAACTGTTTTAAAACTATTACTTTTTCTTCAAATTCCCAGAGAGCAAAACCATCCATCTTTTGTTCTGTATTCAATAACTTGAGCAGGTCATGCACTGAACAGAGGGTTGAACTTCCTGAGGTCTTCTCTATGAGCTTGGGGCAGGGAATGGTACCATAATCCTGGGGAAAAGGGCCTTCCAAAGCCCGATGTGCAGACATAAAGGCTAAAATTTGATGCCAGTCACTCTTGCAACTCATTTGATTCTACCCTGATTCAAAATACCGCTAATGGAAGAGTCACCTATATTCACGTTGTATACATATACAAGCATCCTTAGCTGATTCTGGACCACCCATCATGGACAGGGATGACCCAAATTTATGTTAGGCTCATCATAGGTCTAGCGATGAAGGCACCAGGCAAGAAACCGGGAGACGGTGAATTCTAGTCCAGCCTTAGACATGAAAGCAGGTTGGGTGACTTTGGGCCAGTCACACGCTCTCAGCCCAGCTCACCTCACAGGGTCATTGTTGTGGGGAAAAGAGGAGGAGGAAGGTGTTTTAAGTATGTTCAGGGAAAACACAGGGAAGGCAACAGATACAAGGTCGAAGTCTATCTACAGATCTTCCCCTTCCCCTTCCCCCCACCCCCCAAAACCCCCAAATACCTGGACTGAAATCTGTACTGAAATAATACAGTGAATTGAGATTTATAACACCTCAATTCATATAACATAAAAAAGGGAAGGGGTAAACATCACCAAACCTAAATGTTAAAATCTGCCCTGAAATAATACAATGGATCAAGATTCACTGCATAACATTTCAGTAAAAGAGGGGGACCAGGCCAAATTTAAATATTACTGCATCGAAACCTTCGTTAAAGCAATGCAATGGATCGACCTTATAAACATTACAATTTTTTTTAAAAAAACCTCCTAAACTTAAAATATTCTTGCACTGAAATCTCCTCTGAAATATCCAATTACAGAGTTATAATGTTACAGTAAGAGGAAGGGGAAAGAACCCAAACACTCTCTCTCTCTGATATATGTGTGTGTGTGTGTGCGCGTGTGTGTATTACACACACACACACACACACACACATACTCTCTCTCTCTCTCTCATATATTTTATATATATACATATACATACACAATTCTGCGCTGAAATCTGCATTTGGATCGGGATTTATAACGTTACAATAAAAAAGGGGGACCCAAACGAGAAGGGCCCCGGCCTTCTCCCGAGCCTCCGCGAACAATAGCGGGGCAGCCAGTCCCGGGTCGCTCTTTTCGCTCTTCCAAAGCGAGAGGGACGGGGAAACGAGACCATTCCGCTTGGCCGTTCGGGCCCTTGTCGCAGCTTGCCTGCCCCGCCGCGGCCCGGGCCTGACATCCCTCAGGCCGGCCTCCCCAGCGCCTCCTCAGGCGGCAGGGGGCGGCGTCGGGACGGGCAGGAGGCTTCCTTCCCCGTCCCTCCCCTTCCCCACCTCCCTGCGCTTCGGAACATGGCGGCGACGGCGATAACGGCGGCAAGGGACTGAAGCAGCCCGGCGCTCGGCCGCAGGTGAGCCCGCGGGCGGGGAGGCCGCCGCGCCGGGGGAAGGACGGGCTCAGGGGGCGGGGGAGGCCTGGCGGGTACGGGACGCCTCCGCCCCGCGTAGGCCCGGCCCTCCTGGGGCAGCCCGGGCCATCCTGGCTGAGTGACAGCGGCCGGCCCGTTCTCTCTTCGGCGGGCTTGGCTCCTTCCCCGGAGCGCCGCGCACGGGCCTACGGGGTGGGCGCTTCCCTCCCTTGAGAGATGGGGTGTAGTGTGTGTGTGTGTGTGTGTGTGTGTGTGAGGGGATGGGGGCGCCCCTGCCTCGGGGGCAGCCCCTCGCTTCCTCGGTCGTGGGGGGGTGTCTGGTCTGGCTCCTTCGCCTCGTCTTGGAGGAAGCCGAGCCTTTCCTCCTCGCCTGGCCTTCTGTGGAGCATCCTCCGGCCTGAGGCACCACGGCCTCCTTTCCTAGGGGAGGGGGAGACGAGAAGGCTCTCCAAAGGAGACCCCAGAGAGGGTCTGAAGGGGCAGCCCCATCTGGAGGGCGCTCCTTGGGGAAGGAGGCCCCTCCAAATGGAGGCACGTGGGAAGGGGCTGTCCTGCGGTGCAATTTGGGGAGGGTGGTTTAGGGGTCCTGAAAAGGAGCCCGGTTGTGAGGTTGGGGGGCCGTGGGGGGGGGGGAGCTGTGGACCAGGGTTGCTAAATGGAGTCCGCAGGGTGAGGGGCAGCAGGAAAGCAGGGGGAGGGGAGGCTGACATGAGAGCAGGACAGGGGGAGTTGTTTTTCATGGAGCGGCTGGGCTTCCTGGGGTCACTTTTCTGTCTGCTGCAGAAATCAGGAGTTAAGAGACAATTTGTCTCTTCCTAATAGATTTCTTGAATCCTTCCCCCTCCCCCTTCTGATTTGTCCCTCCTTGATAAGGATTTCCTCTGGTTCCTCTCTTGTCCTCTACTCGGCTCTGGAATACTCACTGATTCATCAGAAACCTTCCCTAACTAATTGTTTGATGTTTTTCCCCCCAAAACAATTTGGGATAGTGAGATGGGTGCTTTGGGCTTTCTTTCTTGTGATTAAAATGATGGACTGGTGTTTACTGAGGAAAGCTGGCTTCGGACTAAAAAGAAATCCTAAGTATAAATAGAGCATATATGATTTTTTTAACTTGGTTCTTTTTTTAAAAAAAAATCCAACTTTATTATTAGGTAAATTGTCTCCCTCTTGGGAGGCATTTGGCAACTGTAAGCCACCCAGAATTGTCTCGAGTGGGCAGCCATAATAAATGTAATAATAATGATACAGTAACAATTCTAGTTACTGAAATAAATAGCTCTCTCTCTCTCTCTCTCTCTCTCTCTCTCTCTCTCTCTCACACACACACACACACACACACACACACACACACACACACTCTTCTGCAGATTTAGCTTGAATTGGCTACTTCACAAACAGGATAATCCATTTTATGGCTTTGCATAATATTTTCAACTGTCAACTAACCAAATGGTCTGGGTTAACAAAACACACTAATCTACAGAAAACTAATAGGTATTACAGGTAGCCAAGCTTAGCATGCTGTATGAATCCAGGCGCTAGTTTGGAACAGAATTGTTTAAATGTGTTGTATGAACTCAGCAATTTTGTTTACAGATGTATGTACATATGTTTCAGATTGTCATGCAAGCATGCTGTTACAGTTTTGGTGCCCATATCACGGTTACTTTTTGAAATTTAAACTATGTTTTTTTCTGATGCTTAATTTTAAATGTGGCTTACATGTTTGAACTTCAACCAAAAATATCACTGATCAATGCCAGTATTTTGTTTTAGAAATAGATTGATATACAAAATAAAGTTTCTAAATTCAGCCACATAGAAAGGGATCTTACTTTTCAAAAGCTATTTTAAGTCTGGGGTATGTCTATGGTAAAGAGCTTTATTACAGTGGTCTGTGGTATATTCCCTTGATAGACTAGATTTAATAGTCCCTTTGATTTTTAAAACCTGCTTGGCCTTTAATTTGCTCTGTCTTGATGGTTATTCATTCAACTGTAAATTTGGGTTACCTGTCAAGAACAGGGTACATGTAATCTATCAACAAAAGGATTGGTGTTGGCTAAACATAAATATTAGAAGAGGCCTAAAGGGGTAGCTATTTTTCCCTCAGACAATTCCATATTACTGAAATGAAGACCATACAATTGGATGGACAATCATCCATTTTGTAGTTCAGATGCATAAAGCTGAAATGCTATTGCATGACTGAACCTTTTTCTGATTTAGTGATGCACAGTGAATATATAGTTAAAGTGCCAAATGTATCTATAAAAAAGATATAATGAAATTTCTCAAATGTTTTGCCATTTTGCATAAAGAAGAAATCCTCTTTTCCCTTGCCTGGCTATTTTTTTCCTCAAAATCTTCCCTCGGCTTTTTTCACTCACTCTAAATAGAATTTTTTAAAATTATGAATTGTTTGGAGGTACCCGATGCAGCTGCCTTGCTGAAGATAAGAGGTTTTAATCTGGTTGGCAAATAAATGGGAGGTTATCTGAAAACCTTATGTAGGTTGCCTTAAATTCCATAAGGAGAGATTTTTTTAAAAAATGTGGAACTCCGTCTATCACGCTGTGAAAGAAGAAAATGAACAATTTGTTTTCCAGACCACTAAGCACAGTTCAAAATGAAATTGCTTTAAGAAAGGGTAGTTTAAAGAAGACAATGGAAACCCTATCTTTTCATCAAGAAAAGCTGTGATTTTCAGTTGTGGTTTATTTTTCAAAAGAAAAAGCAAATCTTGAACAAGATACAGATGCTGAGATGGAAGACTTACCTTCTGAGCCCAAATATTGGAAGGTAGCCGTGGTTACATTTGCTGAAATAAAACTACCTAAAGCCCTTGCTATTATAATGCCTCTTGCGTCTTATATAATTTAATTTCACATTGGAAAGAGAGATAAAAGTTTATCCCTGGATTAAATGAAACAATGCTGAGGTATCTGTTTCTAGCATTTAGTTTAGACTTGAGGTGATTCTGTAGATTTGTGTCAATTCTGATTGTTTTGTTCTTGGAATTAAGCTCACAAAATAGTTTACTTGTCCCAAAAGTAATAACTATCTTTAATATAAGGCTGTGAGTGCTCAAATTTACTTGGAATGGGCTTTGTGGGGAGTTTAAATCTGAAACACTACCAGGGAACATTGCAGTATTGCAAAATTGTCACCTGTGTATACCATTCTCCAGAGGTTTTGGGATTGAACTTCCACAGCAATCTGGCAAATGGTTAAATTACAGGAAGTGTATTCAAAAAAATCTTGGAAGTCAAGATTGTCCATCCTTAATGTACACAATTATAAGCATGCTGCAGAAACTTACTAGAGAGAAAATTTCCTTTCTTTCTCATAATATAAGAACTACTAGTCACCAAGTAAACAGTAATTTTTAAGACAAGCAAAACTACCTTTTTGTACAATGCATTATTCAATAAATGTAAGTCATGGCAAATTAGGCTTGCTTCTAAAAAAAGATCCACAGAGACGGGATTGTCTATGGTTGTTGGCTGTAATCATTAATGGGTTCTGCACGGGTTGGTGAGGAAAACAGCAAAGAAGATTTGGACTGTCTCCTATGCAAAAAAGAAAGCTGGATTAGATCCACCAAAAGTCTGGCATTTTTTCCCCATCTCCTGTTTTATGTTCTTGCATTCATAAATAGTTGAAACATTATTTGAATGACCTCTAAGAATCCTACCTTGATTAAGTGGCACTTAAAGGTGCTCAGTTTAAGCCAAGTTAGATGTAACATTTGTCACATAGCTTGAGATAACGTGTGATTGATGTTTTTAAAAAATAACCTCTAGCTGTTGCATTGGGAAATGGGCTGGGGTGGGAATTAAATTCTTTCTGGAAAAGAATGGTCTCCAAACTATTCACAATAAGAGAAAAGACAGGGGGGCTGGCTATGTGTATGTGGAGATTACATATAAGCCATGAGCTAGCTCCCCAGATATTTAAACATCTCACCTTAATATACAATAGATGCTTCTGTGCCTTCTAGTGGCTTTGCTGATAGTCTGCAGAGCCAGAGGGAAGATTCAACGTTGCAAATCCAGTATTTATACCATAGGAAAGATACATGCTCAGCATTACAAGACAAGATAGAAAGACCTGCACATGGATTAGAGAACAAACGAAAGTATATGATATCATCAAGAGAGTAAAAGAATGGAAATGGAAATGGACTGGTCACATAGTAAGAAGAACTGAGGGCAGGTGGACTAAGGCAGTCATAGAATGGATCCCAGTTGATAAAAAGCATACACAAGAGACCTAAAACAAGATGGATCGACAACATCAGCAAGTATTGTGGGCCCAATTGGCAAAGGAAAGCTCAGGACTATATTGATTGGACACACACGGAAGAGGCCTTCATTCTGCAGTGGATAGACAATAGTTGAAATGATGGTCATGATTTAGGATTCAGTACTCGGGGCTTCCAAAGATGCTTTCTTATCCAGAAAGCCAAGTGAAAAGGAGAATAAATTGGATTGCTAAACATGAGACCTAACACTTTCCCATTAATTGTGAAGTATCTTTCCCTTTTGTGTCTCCATGTCACAGGAAGTGGGTGTGGCTTCCTCTCCTAAGATTGGCCATTTGCAATGTTGCTGAAGGCTGCATATCTGGTTGGTATATATATTTTGATGGATTTTTCTGAGATACTTTAGACGTTACAAAATCGTTCTGCTTTCTATAAAATTTAGAGATGAAATATCTTGGGCAGTCTAAAATATATATATTCTCCCTTGATTCTTCTAATGCTCAGCAAAATATAGATATTTTTACAAATTCTTAGAACTTTTAATATTTGATATTCAGGCATGAAGAAAATGCTTTTTTCTTCTTTTTCTTCTCAGAACAAGGCAAACTTTTTAAGGCGTGTTTTACACACATACCCTTTCTATCCTTGGTCTGCAAGAATATATGAAGACAAGGGAGCATTTAATTAGAATTCAGTTTTCACTTCCCTGGCTATTTCTAATCTGAAAATGGTTAACAACTGTAGTGTCTTCTAGTGATCAGAATAAATTGAATTCTCACTTTCTTGGAGGTTAGTCAGTCTCTGTCTCTCTCTCTGTCTCTCTCTCTGTCTCTCTCTGTGTGTGTGTGTGTGTCCCTCCCTCCCTCCCTCCCTCTCTCTCTCCTGCTGTACTTTTTCAAAAAGTTGGCTCCTGCTCTGTTTTGCTCTTGTGTCTACAAGAGCAAAGCAGTCCAGGAATCTCTTCATGCTGTGTGGTTCCCCTCACCCTCCAACGCTGATAGGCATTCGTGACCCTGTGAGTATGTTAGTCTTCCACCATTCAGAATAATATGTGTACACACACACACACACACACACACACACACACACACACTCAGCTTCTCTACTATTGGAGCATCTGACTCTGCGCCAGAAATTACAGGAGGCTCCTAGTTCTTTGTGATAACTGTATCTAGGGAACTGTACTGATTAATGAATTGCTGGACCTGTTCGTTGCTGCCCCATTGAGCAAGTTGTGAGCAGGCATAAAGCAGGGCTTCTCCTAATGTGGGGTTGGTATTGACAGTGAGAGAAGAGAGGGTCAGAGAGATGGTCTTTCCAAGTGCGCACAATAATGGCTGTAGTGGAATTTATTAAAGCTCATTAGTCCTGAATCTTGCCCGTGATCTGATTCTTTAACATCAACAGTGAGAAAGGAGCCAAACTTGTTTTCCTTTCTTTAGAACGTATAGCCCTCTTCTGCTGACAAAGATCCTTCTTGCCGTCTCCCCAACGGTCCCCCTCTCTCTGTCCTTGCAGAAGATACAGCCAAGAGACTTTTAGTAGCCAGGAAAATCGCATTTGCTCCCTGCCTCGTGGCATGTCTGTTAGCTCCAGGCTTGACCGGGCTGCTTGCCAGAAGTGTTTTGGCCTGTACTAGCCTTCCAGTTTTTCTTGTTATTTTGCAATTTTAAGAGGAGGCCAGTCATCAGGAAGAAGTCTGCATGGGAGCAACTCAGAAGAAAGGCTTGCTGGACATTCCCTGAAGTTCCTGGGACTATGGGATAGTGCCACATATAAATCCTGGTTATTTTCCAAAAGATTTTTAGTAGGATCTTCTTGGACACGTGTGCTCCAAAAAAAAAGTCTTTTGAACTTAGGGAGCATATTCTTGGTAACAGAATAAAAGGGTTCTGTTTTGATCCTTAAAGTCATATAAAGGAAAATCTAATTGAGTTGCAAGAATTTGAAAAGTACACATTAAAACATAATCATCAAATTAGGATGTTGTACGTCAAAACAAAAGTATCTGATTTTTGCATAAGACATCCAAACATGTTCATTTCAGGTGAAAGGGCATTTTAGAGCTGAGGTTATACATAGTCTGCTTTACCATAGTCTAGTCTGGAAGTCTGACTGATAAGTCACCTGTTGGCTTCTGGTGAAGTCATAGATTGCATATACTGTGAGGCTGACAAATAGGATTCTCAGCCATAGTTGCCACTTGACAAATCAAGGGGAAAAAAGATAGTTTTTTTTTTAAAAAAAACCCAGAAATCTATGAATGATAAACCTGTTCCTTCAAAGGGAGTACAATATCAAAGCAGCGAAGGCAATTATCCCCTACAAAAAAAAAAAACACTTCAAAAAAACAGAATGGAATGGTTACAAATAGTTGATTTCATTCCTAAGCCCTGGAGCTAAAATACAGATGTTTGCAAAGAATATTTGGTTGAACGTTTGGAATTAAAGAGAACTTGATTTGCAGTAGGCCTTCTTAAAATTCTTGACCGCTTCTCAAGACCGTTTTGTGTGTGTTCTCTTTTTACTTCCAGTCCTCTTCAGATTAGTAAACCTGAGCCAGTTGCAGAGGGAGGCCCTGTATCAGGCAATATAATGCGGAAGCCAAGCCCTCAGAAAGGTAAGTCATGACATTCTGTTTGTTAATCGCTTCGATGAAATGACATATTAATAAGGCCATTGGTGAAGGGAGTGGATGCTCTTAAGCAAACATCCAGACAAGAAGGACGTTGGGTTGCTTTAAATACCAGCAAGCTAGAAGACCAAGTTGATTTTTATCCCTTTCTCCTTTCATGCCTTTGGTTGAGTTGTTGTTTCATCCTTTTTACCTCTATTGTGTACATGCTGAGACTCTCTTAGCCTCATTAAAGGTAAAGGAGCTGCTCTAAGTAAAACTGTATAAGATTTTATCTTTATGGTGAAAACCCTTTTGATAAGAACATGGCCCTTCTCTAGATCAAATCAAGGCTGTCTAATCCTGCATTCTTTCTCACCATGGTTCTCTAGTGCAGGGGTGTCAAACTGAATTTCATTGAGGACTGCATCAGGATTGGGTTTGACCTCGCGGGCGGGAAACGGGATGGATACCGGAATGGGCGTGGCCAGGGTGGGTGTGGCCAGATAGACATCATTCATGTCGGGGGCACCTGTGGTGGCCTGAGCTCTCTGCTAGCGAAAATGGAGCTCAGGAAGGCCCCCATTTTCACTGGCAGAGACACCATGGGCCAGTCTTCACTGTTTCCACGGCGGCCCTGTGGGGAGGATCCAGGCCCCGGGCCTTCAGTTTGACACCCCCGCTCTACTTGGTTCTCAGGAATTAAAAAAAATACTGTAATCCTCTGCTATATGTGTGTAACTAGTACTAAAGATCAGTGTTGTAATGAATGCTCTGCTAGTGATGCTGACAATTCACTTATTTTGCCTAGGGTGTGTAGTGAATGACAACCTTTTGGATTTCACCCCTGCAAACTCCCTACCTTTTTGCTCATCAGTGACTTTTTTTTTTTGCCTCTCGTTTTTAAGGTAGTCCTAGATTGCCATTCTGTGAAAGGGCTGAAGGGAGCTCTTTTGAGCCTCTACTGCCTCTTTGGCACCATATGCTTATAATCCCAGCATGGTGCAAGCCAGAACTATGTTGGCAGATGCCTCCTTGCCTTTTAATGAAGCATGAAACCAACAACCAGGCTACCTCACAGCACTTTCCTCTAGAGGCTGTAATCTTTTCTTCGCCGAGAGAAATTATGCTTGGGTTGTGCGATGTATGCACACATCAGACAGATTTTCCTTAAAACTCTGTCTGTTAACTGCTCTCTTTTGCTGCCACCGCCTCCTCCTACCCCCACAGCTAATCATCTTTGGGAAGAAATATTTCTGATTAAACCAATATTTTGTTTGTTTGTTTGTGTAGCTTTCTGCTAAATTTACCCAGAATAAAATAAGAGGAGATTGTAGTGAAGAGCACAGGTTCCGCTCTCCACTAATGTCACTCTTCATTTACTACAGAAAGTAGGATAGCTTTTGGAACCATTTCTCACGCTGCTGCTCGCTGCTTCTCCGCTTTTTCCTTCCTCCTGCTTTGAATTGCTTTGGTGTCTCTGATGGCTCCTCCCTCAGGATTGGTAGCCCCTTAAAATGAGAGCGTATGGAGGAAGAGAGCAATCCAGGTGAGCCTGCTGAGAAGCCAGGGATAGTAAAGATGCTATTTGATTAGTTAAGACCCGACCAGGCCTCTACGGATGGGATGCAAGCCTCGTGCTCAGTTTATTATCGTTTTCACAGAGAACAAATCCTCAGCTGAAACTGCTGCTGTGGTCTCTGGTTATGACTACTGTCAAACACAGTTCAGAACTAGCACCTGTGTTTTTAACCAGGCAGCTTGCTCTCCCCGCACGTGTCTCTCTCGGAAGCCATTGGAGGATATACAGTACATACAGCGGTTGTCATTGTCGCAGGGTATTTTTGGCAGCAGCTTCTCTTTTCTCACTTTGAAACATCTGTCCTCATCAGGGTTTGTTTCTCTCGGAGTCAGTGACAGCTTGCAAATACAGTTTCATCTTTTGAAAGCCAGGAGATAGTTTTCTGCAGTCAAAAGGCCAATAGTACCCAAACAATCTCTAGAGAGTATCAGAGTTTTCAGATGAAAACACCGTAAGGTCTTGTGAAACATTGTTTCTCGTTTGGCATTTAATTGAAAATGAATGAAGTTTTTATTTATTTATTTAGACCAAGGATGCCATGGTGTCTAGGCATTTGATTGCTGATTCCTGGTTTTGGCAGCCTAACCCAAACCCGTTGGGGTGGGGGGAAGAGATACGTTTGCAAAATGTCAGCCCCAGTATTACAATCAAAAACTCTTTAGCCCATATGGCAACTTTCTTTCTCTATCTCTCTGTCTCTCTCCCTCCCTTCCTCCTTTTCTCTCTGTCTCTCTCTCTCTTTCTCACTCCCTCCTTTGCTCTCTGTCTCTCTCTGTCTCTCCCTCTCCCCCCTCTCTCCTCCCCATACACACACACACAGAGTGGAACTTCTGACATGATTCTGTCCCACCATCCTGAAGATTTATCCACATACCCGTGGACATGTCTGTCTTGTGGCAGCCCTTGAGAATTTTACAAGATGATGTGGCACTCAAATGAAACAAACAAAATGTTAAACAGTTATGACATAGCTACTTTCCAAGCACATCTAAATTATATTAAAGTAAACCAAAGTATCTTTACAATCCCCAAGGCATGTCACAACTTTTGAGCAACCCTAATGTTTGGAAATTGAAAGTTGGAAAATTTGAGGCGCCCTAAGTCTGCAAAAGGGGACACGGTGGCTCAGTGGCTAAGGCGTTGAGCTTGTCGTTCAGAAAGCTCAGCAGTTTGGCAGTTCGAAACCCTAGCACCACATCACGGAGTGAGCTCCCGTTACTTGTCCCAGCTTCTGCCAACCTAGCAGTTCGAAAGCATGTAAAAAATGCAAGTAGAAAAATAGGGACCACTTTGGTGGGAAGGGAACAGCGTTCTGTGCGCCTTCGGCGTTTAATCATGCTGGCCTCATGACGAAGGAGACGTCTTCGGACAGCGCTGGCTCTTCGGCTTTGTAACGGAGATGAGCACCGCCCCCTAGACCCGGAAACAACTAGCACCTTTAACTTTACCTTTAAGTCTGCAAAAAGGGACTTTTGTGACTACATTAGATAGCTCTGTGAGATGGGCCTTCAAGCACTTAAAACGGACACTATAAATACCACACAGAGACCAGCACACACACACTTCTTAGAAAGAAGTTCCCTGAGGATGGGCTCCAATACAAGTCTGAAAGCTCGGAAGGCAAAACCTCCGGTCCCAGTGACTGACCCAGATTGGATCCTGCAGGTCTTCTGGATCCCCAGCGTATTTGCTCAGTCATTTCTCTGTTCATTTCCTTTCCACTATTAGGATAATCGTGCATCAGATAGGCAGATTTTTTTTTAACACATTTTTTTAAAACAAAAAAACCCCACTTAAACCAGAACAGGGTGATCTGAAGGAAGGCAGGTACGGTATCCTTTTTTCCTTTGATTGTGGGAAAAAAGAAGCTGACTTGATTTGTGTAGTAGAGGAAAGATGTCCGACAATGAAGGTTAAAGATGCTCTGAATTTGTCCAAGCCCTAGTGGGCAATACGTCACATATTTGCTTAGGTGAAAAAAAGTTATAATACTGTTACATGATTAATATGTGGTTATTTTCTTTCTACTTGCTTTTAATGATCTTAGCAATAGATTGGAAAGATGGCAAAAAGCACAAGTATGGACGACTATCTGAACCCCCTTCTCAGTATCAAGGTATGGATGCTTCTGTTTCTGTTGAACATAATTGTTCAAGAAAAGGGAATGACCAATAGATGAAATGATCTCATTTAACGTGTCCACAAGGCTGCGTTATCCTTCACTTGATGAATTAAAATGAATTCTAGCTCTAGAGTTTCAAGCAGAGCCATGATGGCGAACCTATGGCACGCGTGCCACGGGTGGCACACAGAGCCATTTGTGCTGGTACACGAGCTGCAGGAAAACTTACTTCACTGGACATGCACGCGCCTCACAGCTGGTTTTCAGCCGGTTTCAGGCCTTTTTTGGCCTCCCAAAGGCTTGAGGAAGACTTCGGCAGGCTTTGCAGGCTGAAAACTAGCCTGGTTTCATCACTTCCTGTTTTTCTGAAAGTACCAGGAGGGATGAAATGGAGCTAGTTTTCAGCCTGCAGAAGCCTTCCTCAAGCCTTTGGGAGGCCGAAAAGGCCTCAAACTGACTGAAAATCAGCTTGAGGCACAGTGCAGGTAAGGGGGTGAATGGGTGGGGATTACGTGCGCATGCGTAGGGGGTGTGGGGGGGGTCACATTGCCTTCTGGGTGCTGGCACGCGAGTGTGAGCATGCAAGTGCGTGCACAATTTTTGGCACAGGAACCCCAAAAGGTTAGCCACCACTGAAGTAGAGGCTTTCCTTAGCTCTTTTAAAAGAGTTCAGGAAAAAATGCCAGAGACCTCCAAGGCTTTATAGAACAGATGCTTTTACTTGAAGAATCTTGGTCTCTGTACTGATACAGAAATCATAATCATAGACGTCTGTTCTGGACAAGCAGTTTGCAAAAATGCAGTTTGTGATCCACAATAAGGGATAGATATAGCTAATGAGTGCAATATCTCTGATGGACTCAGAACTCAATGTTTGCATATAAGCATAAGGAAGAGTGCAGAGAAGAGCAACAAAGATGATTAGGGGACTGTAGGCTAAAACATGTGAAGAACGGTTGCTGGAACTGGGTATGTCTAGTCTAGTGAAGAGAAGGACTAGGGGTGATATGACAGCAGTGTTTTGATATCTCAAGGGCTGCCAAAAGAAGAGGGAGTCAAGCTATTCTCCAAAGCTCCTGAGGGCAGGACAAGAAGCAAAGGGTGGAAACTAATCAAAGAGAGAAGCAATCTAGAACTAAAGAGAAATTTCCTGACTGAGAGAACAATTAATCAGTGGAACAACTTGCCTCCGAAGTTGTAAATGCTCCAACACTGGAAGTTTTTAAGAAGAGATTGGATAACCATTTGTCTGAAGTGGTTTAGGGATTCCTGCCTAAGCAGAAGGCTGGACTAGAAGACCTCCAAGGTCCCTTCTAACTCTGTTATTCTATTCCATTCTATTCTAAGCATACAAGCTCAAGCTTTTTAAAGGTTCCAGGGCTTATATGTGGGAAGGATGTAACCCTCTTATCAAATTTCTGATGATGACCTTCTTTTGTGCAGGCCGTACTGTTCAGCTTGTTGACTTTGATAAAGTGGTGGTAATTAGTCCAGATAACCTCAAAAGGAGATTGGATTCTTAGAGGGATGGCTTTTTTATCACTATTGGCCTATGATGTCTAACTGAAACCCTTAAGCCAGGACCTCTTTACTACTAATACCTAATATTTGGAACCAACAGTAGGGAAGAAAATTGCCTTTTTATTTTATTTACTGTGGAGACGTGATTAGGCTGGATATGTTTAATTAATTGGCTTGTATATGTTATATGTGTGTGTGTGTGTGTGTGTGCTGTTTATGTGAGTTGGTTTGCATCTTTTCTTTTGAGTTAATTTTGCAGCATTCCCATAGTATGAGCCATATGGAGCTGGCAATATGAGCAAGCCCTAAGAGAAAAGAGGGCAGGTTGCTACTGAAAACAGTTGGATGATTATCAAAATGTAACGAAGCTAATTGTTGCATGAAAAACTATAAAAACAAATGATGTTTTGTTAATTCTCTTATAAACTGAAAACCCCTTTTCCCCCCTATATTAAAGTGTCATGTAATTAAAGTGTGAAGTTCTATACTTGAGATGGATATTGTTTAAAGTACAGTGTTTGACTTTTCATACTGGCTCAGCTTATACACCATAGTAAATCAAAGAATCAAATATAATAGGATTATCCATACAATAATTTATGCCCCATTAAATAAATCATGTTGGAGTTTGACGTGATGGTCTGAAACACAAAATATCCAAACTAGCCAATACCTGTTTTAGATAACGTGAGAATATTGCCAAAATGTCAGGTTTGAGTGTTCCCTTCTCCTTCTTGAATTCATGATACCCCATATCCTGACACCAGTACTATCAACATATCCTTGAGAATGATGAGCCAAGGGAAATCTTGTTATAATAATACAAAAACAGTAAAATGTCAGTACGTTGAAGTACACATTAGAGAAGGGGACTTGATTCATGCCTGCCATTTACATTGCCATATTTCAAACATCATAACAGGTAATTCAACCCTAACAGTCCATCTTGAATTCATTGTTTGGAGGAGGAAGCTGTTTGTGGCAGAAATGCCTTTATTTCTGACATTTACAAGTTGCTTTGGGAGACTTGTTAGCTAGGAGTGAGATAGAATGTTAAAAAGTAAGCAACAATATTTTTAACAACATGCAATAATACTGGAATTCCAAAGGCATGGAGAACATTTTATGAAGAATAAAGGAAGAAGAATATAAAAGCATGTTAGAATTAGAATTCTTTTATTGGCCAAGTGTGATTGTACTCTGATTCCATTACAAAAAAAAATCCACTTGTTAGAATAAATAAACTGCTGTGTGTCCCTGGGAAAATGAAACTGGAGCATAATATAAGGGCAGCACATAAACTAAAAGCTAAATGAGATTTAAGCTTTGGCTAAGTTAGACGTTCTCCCCTTGTGCTGATCCTTTTGTGACTAATGCCCAGGTAATTTAGCATGTCTCAGACTCCATCCAGATCAAGAATCATTGAAAAAGAGTTGATTTTTTTTTTCTGCAAGGAGGCCAAAAGGATAACCAGCCCGGCCGAAAGCTTATTGAAGACCGAGCAGCTTTTCCAAACTTGCCTCCAAACCTTTTGTCACAGCCAACCTTTGTTCTCCCTCTTCTCTTCAGGTCATTTTGCCTGGGATAAATACTTGAAAGAGACATGTTCCATCCCAGCTCCTGCCCATTGCTTCAAGCAGGTAATGGAGCATTCCATGTTCTAAAAGAGTTGGGATGAAGGGGTCTGCTTCTAGTCGGCTCATATACAAGTATGGAATAGACTCCTCTGCCTTCTGTTGGTGGGAGAAGAACAAACAAAGCAGGTACCCGGTTGTAAATTCTATACTAGAACAGAACTGAAAAAAAAAAAAAGGGTGCACTATAAGTTCTAGAGTTGATGAAATAGCTCAGGAACCTTAGTTCACAGGTATTGCTGATTTAACATAGGCTGTATGTACCTAAGGGTACAGGTAGTCCTCACCTTACGACTACAACTGGGACCAGAATTTCTCTTACTAACCAAAGGCTGAGTCATGCTCAATTTTACAATATTTTTTTGCCACAATTGTTAAGTGAATCACTGCAGCTGTTAAGTGAATCATGCCATCGTTAAATGAATCCAGCTTCCACCCGTGACTTTGCTTGTTGGAAGCCAGCTGGGAAGATTGCAGGTGCCCTTTACATGACTCCAGGATGCTGTAACCGTTGTAAATACTTGCTGGTTGCTGCATGCCCAAAGGTTGACTCTGGAGATGCTGCAATGGTTGTGTGAGCACCAGCTGTAAGTCACTTTTTTGGTGCTGTTTTAACTTCAAATGGTCACTAAACGAATAGTAGTAAGTTGAGGACTACCTGCACTTCCAGATAAGGCATTTCCTGTGTTTTCCTTACAAAATAATTCCAGGAAAAGGGAATTCATTGGCTTATTGCTTCCCACTTCTCCTCTTTTTCCACACTGCTTTTACTTGTTTTTAACATTGAAATCTATTAGAGGGAAAGAGATAGAAAATACACTGACAATGTGAGGAATTAGCCTGAAAGGACCTAGACCCTTGCCTATGCATTCATAATACCTTATGATTGTTTAGACTTGATGTCAATATTTGCTTTGGACTAAATTAAACAGGATTATTGTCATAATATCTGAGCTCAGATGTCGCCTGCTGGGTATTGTCTTTGACTAGAATTTCAAAATAAAAGCCGTTTATGCATAGATGGAATGCACTGTAGTAACCAAAGGGAATAATTGCCCCACCAAAAGTCAATGTATAATTCTTAGCATGCCCGTTGTTTTAATATCATTTGCAAAGTGAAAGTACAAGAAGCAAAGACTTTGGAGTTCTGTGGAAGTATCAGATGTAATATGCTTGTAAAGGCACTGGGGGTAATTCCTCGCTTGTTCCATTCAGTGGAATCAAATGGGCAATATCATGGGAATTGGGTAAATGGTCTGCATAAGGCAGCTTGCATAAGGCAGCTTGCCATGACCTCGGGAGTGTTTAATGAAGAAGGTAAGCATTGAACTGTTTTAGTAGTAATAAAGTGGGACAGTTTGGTTGGAGTATGAAATTCTGTCTGTTTTACCTCAAGCGATACCGAAGAACAAAAGGAAGAGGAAAAGTTTAGATTTTAATGTCTTCAGTGGAAGAGAATTAATCTTCCATTCATGGTTGGATTTTCCTCTCCTCCCCCATTGCTTATCCTGTTATATCTCTTGGCGTACTGATTGTTAATCAAAGCCCCAAAAGTTTTATTGAGGTTCAGATGTTCAGAACAATGCTGTTCTGAATGAGGAGGAAGGAAGAGGAGTTTGGGGAAAGCATAAAATGAACTGCCTAAAGGACAAAGTGTGACCAAAAGCCTTGTTCTCCTCAGTCTTATGCCCCACCCAGCAATGAATTCAAGATCAGCATGAAGTTAGAAGCCCAAGACCCCAGAAACACCACGTCAACTTGTATTGCCACTGTGGTGGGGCTGACAGGTGCCCGTCTCCGATTACGTCTCGATGGCAGTGACAACAAGAACGACTTCTGGCGTCTGGTAGATTCTGCGGAAATCCAGCCCATTGGCAACTGTGAAAAAAATGGAGGGATGCTCCAGCCTCCTTTAGGTAAGTAGAATTAGAATTAGAAATAGAAATAGAAATAGAATAGAACTGAATTCTTTATTGGCCAAGTGTGATTGGACATACAAGGAATTTTCTTGGTGCTCTCAGTGTACATAAAAGAAAAGATAAATTCATCGAGTCAAGAATCATTAGGTACAATACTTTATAATAGTCATAGGGTACAATAAGCAATCAAGTCATACTAGGAAACAGTCAATAAAAATCGTTAGGATACAAGTAACAAGGTTACAGTCATACAGTCATAAGTGGGAGGAGATGGGTAATAAGGATGGGAGGATTAATAGTAATAGTAATTCAGACTTAGTAAATAGTTTGACAGTGTTGAGGGAATTATTTGTTTAGCAGAGTTCGGGGAAAAACTGTTCTTGTGTCTAGTTCTGGTGTGCAGTGCTCTATAGTGTCGTTTTGAGGGTAGGAGTTGAAACAGTGTATGTCCAGCTGAAGCTTCCTTTGGCCCAAAAAAGGATTACTGCTTTCACCAATACCAGGAACAACCAGTGTTGTGCTGCAGCTGCCAAAAAAGCCAACACAGTTCTAAGCTGCATAAACAGAGGGATAGAATCACGATCATGTGAAATATTAATACCACTTTATAATGCTTTGGTAAGGCCACACTTGAAATACTGCATCCAGCTTTGGTCACCATGATGTAAAAAAGATGTTGAGACTCTGGAATGAGTGCAGAGAAGAGCAACAAAGAGGATTAGGGCACTGGAAGATAAATCATAAAGAATGGTTGCTGGAACTGGGTATGTCTAGTCTAGTGAAGAGAAGGGCTAGGGGAGACATGATAGCAGTGTTGTGATATCTCAGGAACTGCCACAAAGAAGAGGGAGTCAAGCTATTCTCCAAAACATCTGCAGGCAGGACAAGAAGTAATGGGTGGAAACTAATCAAGGAGAGAAGCAACCTAGACGAAGAACATTCCTAACAGTGGAACAACTTGCCTCCTGAAGTTGTAAATACTCCCAACACTGAAAGTTTTTAAGAAGGGATTGGATAACCATTTGCCTGAAATGCTATAGGGTTTCCTGCCTAAGCAGGGGGTTGGACTAGAAGATCTCCAAGGTCCTTTCCAACTCTTGTTATTCTATTCTATTCTAAATACGGTGTTTGCTAATCCAGGAGATCTCTAGTTTTACTAATTGCCTCTTTGTTGTGGTTAGTGTTGATAGAGGAAGTCCCTTCTCTTTTATATAAATCACTCACCATTTTCAGAAAAGCTCCTGCTTATTATTATTATTAGCTTCTGCTAATGCTGAAGCGGAGAAAAAAATCCCTCATGACTTCAATAAACCACAAGCACCTGGTGCTTTTGCCATATCTAACAGAAGATGCCTGAAAATGAACTCTATAGGAGTCTTGCTCTGTCTTCCTGAGAAGCACATTCTGTTATCAATTCCTAAATTTACTGAGGTTAATTCTGCTTTCCCTTTGCTGTCCATGGTGGATTCTTAGGAATTACTTCCCAAGTTGTAAGTAAGTCAACTCCTATTAGCTGAGGACTGTTTAGCCATCTCAAGGACTTTCTTTTGTTGGCTGTATTGATTGCAAAAGATCTTAGTCTGTTCGTTCTTATGTCATTTTGTTCTTATCACATGTAACTAGGATAGCAGCTAGTAAATTTAAATATTTTAAAGGCTTTTGATCCAGTGTAGGTCATGACACTGAATGTAGCTAATTGATTATTTCTTGAACATTTGACTTACTGGTCTAGAAGTGTGTTTTCATATAATTCTTATTGTTTATCTGGGTAAGGGTGGTGCTATTGGAATTGGTGGTAGAATATGTTAAAATTAAAGTCATCATTCTGTTTTATTGAACTACATCAGCACCACTTCCTTTGACTCCCTTTGTTTATTGCCATTACAGTTATGAATTTTCCATTTTGCACTAAAGTTTTCTTGTCAGGATTATTCTATTCTGTTTCTCATGTCTGTAAATACTGTACTTCCATAGATTAATGCCCTGTTGAAATATTTACTAAGCCTTGTTACTGGGAGATCAATATTACTGAATGCTGTATTGGTGCCTTCATAATGGAAGGATGACTGCTAGAATGCCCTCAATTGCAGCTTCTCTTTTAACAGCCTCCGTCTCCACTTCAGGTTTTCGTCTGAATGCTTCCTCTTGGCCCATGTTTCTTCTGAAGACGCTGAACGGAGCGGAAATGGCTCCCATTCGGATTTTCCATAAGGTACTGTAGCATGCAGCCTTTTTCTGATCCCTGGTTCCATTTGTCGTGATAAATAAGTCTGGCTATTTCTGCTTGATACACCACATTGGAAAAAATATATTTATTTGGTATATTTATACAGTTGCCCATCTGCTGAGGCACACATAAAAACAGAACAGGAAACAACCAAACACCATCACAATCCATTACATAAAAAATACCAAGTCAAGGCCCCTAAAAAAATTTCAGTAGCACTTAACAGTTTAAACTGCACCCACATGACGGCTCCGTTAGCCCGCTGGTCTAGTGCTTCTGGAAGGCTGACTGGTTGTCCATATTTGGGAGGGGGCTGTTCCCCAGGACAAGTGCCATGATACAGAAGACATGTTTCATTTGGGGCCCAAAGCTCATCCACTGTCCAGTTTGACGGGACAGACAGAAACCCATCAGGGAGAAGCAGACCCGCCAGTAACTTGGCCCTAAGTTACTCGCTTTATGTACGATCACCATCTTGAATTGTATTTGGACAACTGCTGGGATTTCTGGATGAGGTTCCTGTGAGTAATGTCTGTAGGCTGAAGAAATAAATCTTGGGAGAACTGTGTCTCTGTAGGCAATAAAATGGAATCGGGTTAAGTCGGGATTCATTCTGTGTGAACGTGTTTGTGTTAAAGGCTAACAAGAGGGAAAGCTGAATATAGAAAAATCCATTTAAGGATTAAGGTGGGTGCAAGAGATACACTTGAGAAAAAAATGGCTACCAAACAATTGAGGATCTAAGGGTGTGCAGGTGTGGGAACCAAGATGTTAGGCTGTGTTACGCTTATATAGATGACTGGAGTCTAGCTTGGTAGAAACTGCTCTTTATCTTTTTTGGCTTGCTTTAACTGCAACAAAGGAAATTTATATAATCAAGTTGAGTCCTGCATTTTCTTAGAGTGTGCCAGGTTTTAGTGAGAATTATTGCAGGTGTCTGACAGCAACCTTGACATTTGGGAGAAATGGTGATTCAACCTGACAACAGGAAAAGGGAAGGAATGTTAGAAGAGGGAGGGTTGGTTGGCTATTTCAGGAAGTCTGGACTTGCAGTCATAACGTTCAAGCCTCCTTTTTAAAAATCAGGATGTATTTTTAACCCCCTTACTTTAATGCTGCCCAATGGAACAGATACTGCTCAGAATGCTGAAAGAGAGCAGAATGCTGTTTCTCTTATGTATACTGTGACTTTTCTGTTCTCCATAATTTTCAAATGGGGCACTTGATACTTTTCAGCACATCTCTGTTCTGCCACCATTCAGGATCACTTGGTTTGAACTAAGTTATCCTTTCAGTGAACTTAGATAAAATCTCCCCAGATATAGCCCTCCTGTGCAGCATGATTTCTTAAAATCAAGTCAATTTTTTTAAAAATGGTATCTGGCTATTATTTCTCAGATGTAGAACCTAATCAGATTTTTTTTAAAAAACCAGAATTTCGCAATGCATCTGAAATTGAGCTATAAAGCATTTGAGTCATTCTGATGCAGAATCTTGACCTTTTATCATGCCTTGTGCATGTTTTGAGAAACATGACTAGACAAGTCTGGACCTATGGTTGACTTAAGGATGCTTACTGGACCTTTCTCCCCTAGGAGCCACCATCTCCATCCCAGAATTTCTTTAAGATGGGGATGAAACTTGAGGCTGTAGACAGGAAGAACCCACACTTCATCTGCCCAGCCACTATTGGTGAGGTACGGGGTTCTGAAGTCCTTATCACTTTTGATGGCTGGAGGGGAGCCTTTGATTACTGGTGCCGCTATGATTCTCGTGACATCTTCCCCGTTGGCTGGTGCTCACTGACTGGTGACAATTTACAGCCCCCTGGAACAAAAGGTAAGTGCACCAACACAGTTTCTACCGCTGTTCACCCATCTATATCTCATATCTCTATGAGATTGATCAGAAAATCAGAGAGTGGGGCATTCAAAATGGCCTGGGCCAATCCTTAAAGTACTACCTAATAAGAGGATGCTACACCTTGGTCATTTTAGGAAAAGGAGGGTAGCCAGTGACATCTCTTCCTTTCAGGTGTAACCTAATCTAGGAAGACAAAGCAACAGTGATGGTGGTTCCTCCAAGCTAAAAATGGTTGTTTAATTCCAGATCCTTTAGTAAAACATCTCTATTAGACATAATTTAGTCTTGGATGAAAGTGCCAACTTGCCATGTGTCCCAGAGTCCTGACTGAAATACAAGGGAAGTGTGCCTCTCTGCCAGCTTTGTATGCCAGGTTGTTTTGTCATATAGCCAGCTAGGATTGAGGAACAGGGCAAGGGGTTGGCTCTGGTTTGTAGAAATCCTCCCTGATCAGAGAGCTTACCAGCATTCTGCTGTATTTTTATTTTTTGTATTCTCTTTTCATTTTCGATTTTGTTTGCCAGAGTAGAAAGGCAGAGTATAAATCCAATAAATTAACAGCCCTGGAGAAAAAGATGGCAGTGGAAGAACAGCACAAGAATGAATATATATCTCCAACACAGCATTACTGGTTTGGGTTAAATCAGCTTTTCTCTACCTTTAGAAGACAACTGTTTTTTTATTTTATTTTTTTATTTTTCCATGTATTTATTTCATTAGTTACAAATCTTAATAGCATTGGTTACAAATCTTAATATTTCATCAGTGTCTGAATTAAGAATTATTAAGAAAATTTTATAGTTGTAACGTTCAGCCTATTTCAGTAAACATTCCTGTTGTAATGATTGCTATAAATTCATGTTTTATAAAATATGGTGACAGAAAGAAGAATAATACCTTCAGTGTCTTTGACAGCAGAAGATCTGCAAGCTGTCCAGGGAACCCTGATGTTCCATGGAATATAGTTTATTACACTCTAACTTACTTGTTAAACCAAGCTAATTTTAGTGAAGAACATGTTTGTTTGCTCATTTATCTATCTTTTGAAAAGTCTCCATTATTGCACTAGTGCATTAGTGGCCACTTCTCTTAGTGGTCTTCTCTTGCCCAGAGTTAGATGATTTGTAACTTCCCAGGGAACTATTTAGGATTTGTAAAGGTGGCTTACAGGCCTTTAGACTAAAGAGCGTTGCTTTGAGTGAACATAGCACTAGCACTAGCATTTAGACATATATATCGCTTCACAGTGCTTTACAACCTTCTCTCAGTGATTTACAGAGTCAGCATATTGTCCCTCAAAATCTGGATCCTGTTGAGGTCGTAGAAAGGATGGAAGGCTGAGTCAACCTTGAAACCCTGTCAGGATCGAACTCCAGGCTGTGGGCAGAGTTTGCTTGCAATAGTGCACTTTAACGGCTGCACCGCACTACATTTTGGTAGTGTGAAAGATTCCACTGAAGACGCCACTGAAGAACTGCCTATCTCTGTCCTGCTCCTTCTCTGCATCCTTTTCTCTTTTGGCCTTCATCTCATTTGTACTCACCCCATTAGATGTTTTGAAATCAAAACCCTGCTCCAGTTAGCATCAATAATAACAACTGCCGTGTATTAGTGCTTCCTTTCATTTTTGTTTAGGTTGACCGTTGCTGGATCCCCATAATACTAACAATATATTGCAACTCTGATCTGAGTGCTGGCAATTCCACCACAAACATTGAAGTAAGCAGTAGCGATGCAGTCACACATTTTTTTTGATTCCTTGAACATATACCAAGTTTAGAAGCAGGTGTGGAATATTCTTCTGGATTTTCTGGAATTTTTGACTAGGACAAAGTGCAATAATAAGGGGCCCAAAGCATTCTTTTCTCAAGATTGCAAACATATTCCCCCCGCAAAATATACAGGATTGCAAAGGAAGATCCCATTACCTTCTCGCACTTTGCTGGGATGCTGTGCTGCTTTTATCTGTGCTGATAAATCTTCCTCATCTGTTCAAATCACCATAAGATTTAGCAGAGGCCAGAGGCGGTATTCAGCAGGTTCTGACCAGTTCTGGAGAACTGGTAGCAGAAATGTTGGATAGTTCGGAAAACCGGCAAATACCACCTCTGACTGGCCCCGCCCCCATCTATTCTCTGCTTCCCGAGTCCCAGCTGATTGGCTGCGTCTTCTTTTGTTGCCCTAAAAAGGGAGAACGGAGCTGGAAAGTAGGTTAGTGAGGTGAGGAGGGAATGGGATTTTTGCAGTAACCTTCCCCCAGGAATGGGGAGGGAATGGGGATTTTACAGTATCCTTTCCCTGCCACGCCCACCAAGCCACGCCACGCCCACAGAACTGGTAGTAAAAAAAAAAATCAAATCCCACCACTGGCAGAGGCCCTAGATGGCTTAGAGTTGCCCACCGAACAAAATTGCAAGTTTTGATAGTGTTTTAGAAAGCAAAACTTTGGAATCTGTTGAATTTGGGTGGATTTTAAATTCAGATAAATAAATAAATATATCCACTAGTTCTGCTTACAGTGTATGTTAAAAACTGATCTCGTGTAAATTAGAAGATTGTAGTTCAAGTTCATTCTTTGTAGTAATTTGTAAATCCATTCCATCCCTTCAGCAGCAACACTTAATTTTCCCAGCTATTGACCCATTGCAAGAAATGATCTATAGTTGGAGTGTAGCTTAGTGGTGGAAAATGTGCTTTATATGCTAAAGATCCCAAGGTTAACTGCAGTTCAACAGTAGAAGCTTAAATGGGCAGTGGTGTCCTACAATGATATGAGTTTTCTCTAATCTGATGTCCTCCTAATTAGTTTACACAATCCCATGCCCTTGGGTATGCTAGTTGAGGATAATGGGAGGTCTGGGACAGCTGAAGACAATTATTCCACGGATATCTCTAGTCTTGCAAATTGTCCTTCTTTGGTTATTACTGTTCAAGCGTATCAACTGATAATGCAAGCTTTGAAAATAGTTGAAAAATGAGTATATGCTGATATTTTAGGACTAGAGTTTGGCTAGTTGGAAGCAAAAAAAACTCTGGAGCATTTTAGCTTCTTTAGCACTAGAGGGAGCAGATTATCTGTTCGGTAATCTTGAGTTTGCAGGAGCTGCCAGCTTCATGTATGTAATAAGCAACTCTCCATTTAAAACAAAGCTCTAATTTCAAGGATTCTTGCCTCGTGATCCTGTACACACAGTTTTAGTAACCATCAGAATAACTGTGAATCGGTATTTCAGTGGGCTGATGGAGAAATTCAAAAAAATCTCAGTGTCGAAAATTGAAAATGGCAAATGTATTAATCTTCTATAGTTTGCTTTTTACTTCTTATTACCGTGTTTCTCATATAATAAGGCCAGGTCTTATTTTTTGTTTGAGCCCCGAAAAAATGGCTAGGCCGTCTTTTCAGGGGTGACTTAATTCCCCCCCTTTGTATCTTCGGGCGGGCGGGCGGCGACAGCTTGGATGTTGACCTCGGCGTTGGTGGGGCACTTTGTATCGGGGTCAACGCAGGCAGCACCATATCCGGGTGTGCAACAAAAGTACTTCCTAACAGCAAGCCCCCCCACCATTTCCCCACCATTTCGCATGTTTTAATATAGGCCTTAATTTGGGGGAGGGGCTTAATTTCATTTCATGCCTATAAAACATGCTGGGACTTCCTATTGGGGGAGGCCGTATTGTTGGAGAAACAGGGTATCTATAATTACCTATCAACATTTAACCAGTTTTTGATAATTACCCCAACATGTTGATGACATTTTTATGGACATATATGCATATCACAGGAACAATTAACCATCTTTTTTTTTAAAAAGGACTAAGATTCATTCTTCTCTCTTTGTTTGCATCTAATTTTCAAAGTTTTTTTTTTTCAGGGAGTGAGAAACTGGCAAGCCAGATTCTCGGTTCCTATTTTTTTAGCGTGATCGACTAACAACTGATCTTGCCTCAGCTAATGATCCCTTCACATGCCTCTTGGCTGGCAAGAGGTGCCATTTTCAGATGGAGCCTTTCTGCCTAATCTTTGTTGCTGTCTTGGTTTTAGGACTTACGCAATGATTGTGTGCTGCTTGTTGCCCTGTTGTAAATCTTCCAGATCATGGAGAGCAAAATGAATGGTTAGTCGTCAAGGAGGATGCCTTTATCAGCAAGAGCAGCTCAGGCAAATAATCTTTGTTATGGAGAAATTCTACAGAAAAAACAGTTTGTTTAGTCGCCATTCAAAGTTTACAATGATACTGAACGATTTTCACACTTACATCCGCCGCAGCATTCCCCTGGTCACATGATCGAAGTTCAGAAGCTTCATAACTGGCTCATATTTATATTCATATTCATATTCAGCATTCCAGGGTCGTGTGATCGCCTTTTGGTGACCTTTTTACAAGCGAAGTCAGTGGGGAAGCCAGATTCATTTAACAACTTCATCACTAGCTTAACAACTGTAGTGATTAACAAAGGTGGCAAGAAAAGTCGTAAAATGGAACAAAACTCACTTAACAATTGTCTCACTTAAGCCAGAGAAACTTTGGTCTCAATTGTGGTCGTAAGTTGAGGACTACCTATAATTAAATAGAAATGTTCAAAAATTCCTGGCAAAAATCGACGTGTACTGAATTTTTAACTGTAACATGCACCACTCTGGATCAAGCAGTACTCTTTGGATTCAGAGTCAACACTAATGAAGCTGGATTGCCTGGCGTTCCTAAGCAGCTGGGAGACAGGATGATAAGAGTTAATTGTCTTTGGACAGGCTGTGAGCTAAAGGCAGTTTTCTGCATTATCAAGAGATCTGGAATGTGAAGAGTAGGGCTTCAACCTTGGTACCCTTCCAGCTGGCAGAGACGCAGGGAGGTCTTGCCAAGCAAAGGAGACTTTTTAAAAAGATGCACTCTTTTCATTGCTGTGCCAAGGGCAATGAAAGTTACAGCACTGGAGCACAACCATAGGCATCTTTCCCAGTTTCCTTTGTTCTGGTTGAGGCAGTCACCCATTGAAACAACTTTATTGTGCTTAGCAGGCATGCAAAAGTTAATTGTTTTTAAAGTTACTATAGCTATGTGTTAAATGGCACCTGACAATTCTTCCCCTACTTGTCAGGCTTTTTTTAAAAAAAATAATTGTGAACGGATTAAGGGTTTAATCAGCTTTAATACTTTGGGCTGGAAGGGAGAATAGCTTCAGGCAGAAATCGGTAGGAATGATGTCTCTGTCAGAAGATCTGTATCTCTATTCCTCCTCCTCATTCAGTTGAATTGCCAGAAGATAAACCCTGACGTAATTGTAGATTGGTCTATCTAGACTTTACCATTTCCCAGTTCTCTGCCTGTTTTGAAAGTTGAATGGAAAACTTGGTATTTTACTGTATTGTGTAGTGGCAGAAGATGTAATCGGGGACCAGAGTCATTCTGTAGCCTTTGCTGTTGAGTATTACGGCTTCAGGAAAATGCTTGCTTCTGAGTATGAGTAGTGAGTTTGCTCTTGGGCATAACTATGTTGACTTAGGTGACGCTATGCTCTACCCACGGGTATCTTCTGAAATGAAGTACTTTTCATCTCACACATTTTTACACATTTTCTCTGTGTGGCTTGTTTTTAAAAGCTATCCAGACCGCTGTTCAGCAAAGCTTTCAATTATTTAAAAAATAGAAACATAAAATATCAAACACAATATATGGCAGCATATTAAAAGTATGTGCTTGCCCACTATCATTACTTTGTCTAGATAGTATGATTGATGATAATCGGTTTGGATAATTGGCTTTATTGTATGCTGCCCAGAGTCACCTTGTATGAAATGGGCAACTATATAAATTTGATGAATAAAAATAAAATCATTAAAATCCCTAGAATTCAACATTAGTTTATTTTGGAGTTGTGCATTCTGTATTCCATAATAGTCTACACAGGCATCTAATCAGCATTACTAGTCAGTAATGCTGACTGGGGAATTCAGTGTTGAAGTCCACATCTCTTAAAATTGCCCAGGTTGAGAAGCACTAGTTTTGTGGATTTCATATGTTCATAGTAGATGCGCATCCTCCTGTTGGTTGAAGCTATTATACCTAGCTCGCTAGAGAAGGCTTGAATGCTGAGAACAGTGGAAAGAAAGTGAAGAGGAGAACAACCAGTAGCAAGGTTGATGGATTCAATTACAGTGATGATGAGTGATAGTTGGAAGACCTAAGAGACCAAGATATGGACAGGTTGTCATGGAGAGAATCAAAAATGAGTTGAAAAATGACTTGATGGTCCATAATCAGTCAAATATCCGGTTCCAAATAATGGAAGTAACAGTAGGTTTGATATTGTTGGATTGCAACGTTCCAAATTCCACCATAAATTTGTACTAACTTTCCCTTAAGATTTTGGTAAGAAATAATTAGATGCTTGGAACAATGCATTCTGGAAATAAAGAACATAGATTTTAGCAACCATCAAGAGAGTTATGACAGGGAGATTTCTATTGTCTGTTTCAAGTTAAAGAATTCCATTTTAGAGGATAGATAAAGGTAAAACTCTGGGTTTTATCAAATCGCAATCTGTTGTTTAAGTTTGAGATAATTGTCCTCCTTAAGTGTGCTACATCTTGGTGTTATATGTATCCCTAAATACTTAACCTTGTTTGTGACCTGGATCCCCAAAACTTCCTCCAATTCTTTCTTTCGTCTTATTAACGTGTTCTTTGCTAAAATCTTTGTTTTATCTGCTCCCTTCCCATACTCTTCTATCTTTTCTATCAGTTTAGGTGCAGACTCCAATGGATCCTCTAATATAAATAACCAGGTCATCTGCAAAAGCTTGTAATTTTTACTCTTCTTTTTTAATTTTCATTCCTTTTATTTCTTTTTCTTCTCTGATGTTCCTATTCAGCACTTCCAGTGTTAACACAAACAACAGCCTTGTCTGATGCCTTTTCTTATATCTATAAAGTCTGTTAACTCTCCAGGAAGCAAGGCAGAGGATTATTTAATGCGCTATAACTAATATGGGACTGAAAATAGGGATTAAACTTTACCCTGGTCTTGTGGCAATCATGGAATATAATATTAGCATTGAGTTGGAGATACTGATAGCTCAAAATCATTTGATGGCTTATTTAAAGTAGACTCTGATGCTGTACAGATTGCAGAGTGTTAGCTTACATCCCATATGTATCTGTACATGTTGAAAAGAGACAGCGTTTATATAATGGCGAGATACTTCATGTGCAAATCATTAGCATCCTCCCTTTTAAGTATGTTCGGGCAGTTTGGGTAGCACATCAGGAGAAATCCCTTGAAAGTACATAAGGTGATACCAAAGACCATTTCCTAGAAGAATATGGAGTCTCCCGCTCCCTGAACAGAGACTGGATATGTTGTGAGGATATTCTAATTCTGGATTTCCTTCAGTCTCCTTTCATATAGACGGTCTATCTCAGGTTGAGTGACTTCGTGTTTTTGAACCGTCCCATGAAAAATAATCTTCCAGATGGTCTCATTAAATGGAAACGGATTAAAAGGGTGGAAAAAAGTTGTACAGCTAAAACTTGTTGTTAGACCCTGTGAACACTGGGTGCATGTTTGTAACATGGATTCATGTTGAAAATGCAGGAAAACTGTGACATTATTTCAAGGGGTCCATTCATTTTGCTGATTTAACCAATTGTCACATTTCTTTACTTACTGAGACAGATTAAAAGAACTACTCATGTACAAAACAAGTAATTATTTCAAAAAAAAATTCAAAGTGTTTAACCAGGGGTGTCCAACTTCGGAAACTTTTAAGACCAGTGGACATCAACTCCCAGAATTCTCCAACCAGTCCTTGGAAATGAAGTCCACCAGTCTTAAAAGGTGCCAAAGTTGGACACCCCTAGTTTAAACCTTACTTACAAGCACACCAGCAGAATGATTGTATATGTTAGGTCCTCCAGGCGGTCTTTTGAATGAGGCTGTGGTGGTCCTTGACCGTCTCCTCTCCTTCCTCTTTTATACCAGTTGTCATTCCAAAGACCCCGTTCCCTGCCCCTGACGTGATCTCCGAAAAAAGCACCATGCACAACACCCCAAGGAATATCCTGGAACATCTGCCTGGACAAAGAGGCCGCAAACCTGGTCGTAAAAGAGGCCGGACACCCAAGGTGCTGACCAGCCACCCCAACCCCAACCCTTCCAAGGCAGCGGAGCCTTTAAAATTCCCAAAAAAGAGGGGGCCAAAGCCTGGTGGGAAGGTAGGTGGTCAATGTGCAGGGCTGAACTATCGGACATAAGCCTCCCTCTTCAATATGGCCACTGCAACAAGATTAGTGGACGTCCATCGATGGAAGAATAATGCTTGCTTGCTGATTACCCCAACTTTACTTTTTATAAATAACTCAAGGTGGCAAACATATCTAATATTCTTCCCTCCTCCTAATTTTCCTACAACAATCCTGTGAGGTGGGTTGGATCGAGAGAGAGAGAGAGAGAGAGAGAGAGAGAGAGAGAGTGACTGGCCCAGAGTCACCCAGCTGATTTGCATATTGCAGAACTAGAAGTCACAGTTTCCTGGTGATTGGTCCAAAATCACCCAGCTGGTTTTCATGCCTAAGGCAAGACTAGAACTCGTGGTTTCCTGGTTTCTAGACCAGCACCTTAACCACCAGACCAACAATCAATTAATTAAAAACATTTGATTAGATACAGTACACTGTTTGTGTACTCCTGCTTACTACCTTAAAATCACTGGAAGGACTCCCCAGGACTGAAACCTTTGAAAGAGCTTGAATTCTAAAGCTGAGCAGGCTGTGGGTTGGGGTCAGGGTTCTTTGTAGGCTGCCTTTCACGCTCCCTAGAGGAAAAGCAGGAAGCCAAGACAGCCGACTGCTTAAAATCTTTATCAATGCTATAAATCACAATATTTATGCCAGTCCCTGTGGTGGTTGCTGTTGACTCAAGACATTTTTATTGCTGGTTAGCCTTCGCACCCTTTTGTCACAGAGATACATACCATTTCCTCTTTATGTTCCCGAGAGCCTGTCCTTGATGCAGTAATATCACTTCTGGACAGCTTCTTCCTTTTACCTAAGTAGCCTTTGTTCCTCCATTGAATTTTTTTTTTTTTAATTTCTTTCAGAGAAAGCAGCGAATGTTACTCAATCCGGCACCCACTTCCCCAACAACAAGCACTCCTGAGCCTGACACAAGTACGGTACCCCAAGATGCAGCTACTATTCCCAGTTCTGCTATGCAGGCCCCTACAGGTAAAGAACCGCCTCCTATTAATTCTGAAAGTTCCTGCTATCTTATTTAAAAACTGGCTCCTCCCGCAGGCACTTTTGCTGGGATGATTAGTGAACTTACGGCAGCGGCAGCGTATTTTGAGTTTTCTCTTCCTCTGGGGTGGCTGTTCTACTATCTTGATTTTGTGGTTTATTACAGTATCTTGACATTTTCTTTGTAAGCCACCTGGAGTCATTTGGCACTTGGATGGAACTAGAAATTGAACAAATGAACAAATATATAAACCTAATAAGGGGGGGGGGGGTTTGAAAGTAGCAACTTTCAAATATGATAGAGGAAAAAAACAATTAGGGAAAAAGAATAATTATTTCCTTGGGGTCTTCACATTGTGTTCGTGTAACTGGCATCAAACTAGAAATATTGGAGTGTTTTGTGGTTGACCCGTTTAACTGGACAATTTTTCCAGGAATTATGAGACAGCATTTCAAGATGAATTCATAAGCATGTTAAAAAGAAGAAGAAAGACATATCTTCGTTACATAGGCTAGAAAACATTGTTTTTTTTAAAAAAAATTGTATTTACACCTGTTCATGCATTTGGAATAAATCAACCAATTAAGGATAAATTTCACTATTATAAAGGAGCGGAATCTGAACGTTTGACATACGTTGAACAATCCATTCTGTGGGGGTTAAATATCTCTGTTAGAGTCTGCTGAATGGATTCCCAAACATAGCTACGTAGGATCACTCACCCTGAAGAAGAATCTCCAGGAGACCTACGCAATTAAAAGGGGCAAGGCTGTTTTGCAGATACAGGTGCAGTGCTTTTCATTCACTACAGAGGGATGCTGGATGAAAGGATTCTGGGAAGTGAAGTCCACACCTCTTAAAGTTGCTATGGTTGAGAAACAGAGCACGTATCTGCAGCTCGAGTCTCATCCTCTCATCCTCGTAGTTTATCAAGCAGCTTTGGGCAAATTAAATTATATAACGGAGAGAAAAAAAGAGCAATTTTCAGGATGTATAGACTCTCAAAAACTAATGCAGCATATGGATCTGTTCTCTGGATCTCAGCCAGGTTAGAGAACTCATTTGCAGAAAAGAAAGATTAAAGGATTGTTGCCTGATCTAGAGTTTACAAGACATTTATCTCTGCTTTTTCAAATTAAGTATTAGGGGCTTCTTACGTGTTTGCTTCTCCTTTCTCCCCTGCATTTCCCCCCCGCTTCCTCCAGTTTGCATCTACTTGAATAAAAACGGCAGCCCCGGGCCTCATCTGGACAAAAAGAAAATCCAGCAATTGCCTGACCATTTCGGTCCAGCTCGAGCGTCCGTAGTCCTACAGCAAGCAGTCCAAGCTTGCATTGACTGTGCTTACCACCAGAAGACTGTCTTCTCATTCCTTAAGCAAGGCCACGGAGGAGAGGTTATTTCAGGTAACATGCATGTCGATCTGTCCTGCTTCGTTGGGAAAATATCTCTTGGGAAACATGTCTGCTAGCCACAGTCTAGCCATGAGGTTCTAATAGTAGCAATGCAGCATCGTGTGCTTTTCAGAAACCTTTGGAGCAAGGGTGGGCAAACTGTGGCCCTTTTTCAACCTGTTGGCTTCAACTCCCAGAATTCTGGCTGCCTGAGGAATTCTGGGACTTGTAGTCCACAAGTAGCAAAGGGGTCCTTATTGTCCACCCCTGCATTGGAGTAATCTTCTAGTCTAATAGAGTAACGTTCTAATTTATTCTGGCTGGAATATTGAAATCTCAACAAAATCTGGAAGTGACAAGCAGACAGCTGAGGGTGGAGAAGGGGGTGAGTTTTGCTGGTCATCTCTGTAACATTTTTATGTATTTGGCTTTCTTGGTTTCCTCTTCCAGCTGTGTTTGATCATGAGCAGCACACTCTAAACTTACCAGCAGTGAATAGCATTACTTACGTCCTCCGTTTCCTTGAGAAGCTTTGCCACAACCTGCGTGGTGACAACCTCTTTGGGAACCAGCCCTTCACTCAGCACCACATGCATCATTCCAGGGAATACGACCATGAGAAATACCTACCCGGTAAGGACTGGGGCAGAGAAAACTCTGCAGGTGGAATACAGTGTTTCCCAAACAGATTCCAAACCAGTTGTCCATCATTAATCATTTGGAACCTATTCCTACCACCTGCCTGTTCTTGTGTGCCTCTTTTAAACTTGGAGCAAAGCTATATGGGTAGTTCTCAACTTATGGCCATAACAGAGCCCATCCATTTCAGTTGTAACTCACGACAGTCATAAAACAGATCACTCACATGACTGACCTCATGTTATGACCTTTTTTGCAGAGGACGTTAAGCAAATGCCATGGTCCTAAAATGACTGTTGGAATCTTAAAAGCAAACACCCTAGTTGTAAAATGAACCCATTGTTTGCTATGGGGTGTTTTTTTCCTGAAAACCAGAAGTAAATGCTAGTTTTAGCAAAAAAAAAAAAAGTTGTAAAACGTGCTGCAATGCAATGCTGAGTATCTGACATATGGTCACAACTATTTGTGGGGGGGCTTCCTGTTTGCCAGTCTGAACTTTAGAATCAGGTCATAAATACCTTTAGGGGAGTCCATCATAACTTTGAATGGCTGCTAAGCAACCAGTCATAAGTCAAGGATTATATGCATATTATTTTACTTGATACAGCACAGAACATATTGATAGGGCCTTTCTCCTAATGATATTAAGTGCCTCAGATTCTATGTTCTAAGTACATTACTTGAGTCAAAAATGCAATGACAGACTTAATATTGTTCGTGGGTTGTTTTTGGTGGCGACAGTGATGATTAATATGGCAGATAGCTCACTTGAAAACTAAAAAGTAACGTGTTATAATAAAAGTTTGATTGAATAGACCAGCTGGCGGGGGAGAGACTGCTGATTACTCCAAATATCTGTGGAAATGGAAGTTTACCTCATTCATTGCAATTATTTCAGTTGTGTCTCTTGCATCATTAACATAAATGTCCAGACTACTTCAGATACAGTGAATTTATCAGTTATTTCAGAAGAATCTCTGGATGGAAATTTGTTGCATCCAAAGTCCATTAAGTTCCATTAAGTTGAAGTTTCACTTTATTTATCTTATTTTTGAACCGCTTTCAGAAAAGTAATGCTTCCCCTCGAATTCTCTTTGGCATGTCAAAGATGTAATATGTGGGTTTTTGAAATAATTCGTGTGTGAGTTTCCCAGTTGCGACTTGACATAATACTTGAGGATTATGTTATTAGAATGACTTGGAGATATTACATTTGACCAGTTGAGGTGGCCAATCATCAGATACCTAGGCATTATATCTAGGTCGTATAATATTATTGATTTGTATAATATTATTGATTTCTTCTTTTAGAGAACCACTGGTAAATTTTAAATCTAATTAATCAATGTCCTTGGGTGGCAGGAGATCCCATATGTTTTAATACCAACCAGTGCCAGTCTTGGGTTAGAAAAGCAGGCATTGCATGAAGAAGGAAATGTTGAATATTTTGTTTCTTTTTTGTGTATTTGTATATTGAGCTTTACACAATTTTCACAAATAGCTGTCTTGCCATTTAGCTTCATATTCTAAAGCTTACCCAGTCAGCCAAACAAAGGGCTTTGAAATTTCCCTGTGATGAGCAAAAATACATTTAAGAATCACTTTGAAAAGCACCACTGCAAACAATCAAAGAATAATGACATGCGGGAAGCTTGAAACCAGCAATTGCACAAAACAACCGAGGGGAGCAAATTAACAATAAAGAGGCATTTTGTCATTCCTTAACTCTATTAAGAGCATGCAATAGATTCCCCATCGCGTGTATAAGAATTAAGATATATGGGAAATGGTACACCATTTTTTCAGTCAGGAGAATAAAAAGACTTTTTTAAAAAATTAAAAGTTCTCTCCAAATAAAGCAGTTATTGGCCTTGGAAATGCCACTGTCCCTTTCCTAAAATTCTCCAAATATTGTATAAAACCAATAATGAGATGGTTGGTTGAAACACCCAGAGTTTTCGTTTCTGCTGGTGGAGTGATAGATGCTGGTATAGGCCATTTGAGAGAAGCAAAAGAATCTTTATGGCAGCCAATGACCAATCTATGGCAATTCTGCTGAAAACGAGGCAGAACGTCCCGTTTCCCAAAGAAGGTGCTGATCTTAAGCAGGGCTTGTTCTCTCTTCCTAGACAGGAGCATTTCGTTAGACGGCTCTCTGCAGGGACCAGGCCGGGGTACAAAGAGGTATTCCCAAGAGTTCCTTCCATACAGTGCTCCTCTGTCCCCCAAGTTACCAAAGAATGACCGTCACCCTTTGGAAGGTGAGCACAGCCTCTTTTCCCAGCCTTGCTGATATTATTCCTTTAACAAGCAGCATAGGTTGAAACTCACGTCTGCGGTCTATTCCTAGCCCAGCTGTGCACTGTAGACATGGCCTTCTGCTCCTCTTTGTCAAGCTGGATTGCAGACAGTGGGCCACAGCAAGGCAGCACATTTCCTTCCTTCCTTCCTTCTAATTTCTTGGGTGGGCTCCTTAATCCCTATGCTCCCCATTATCTGTGCATAACTATAAGAACAAAAGCTATCTATAAATTTAAATTACTAGAACTGAGATTCTTTCTATACATAATAACAATAACAATAATTTATTGCCATTGTACGTATATATACATAAAACGAAATTCACATAACACCCAGAGACCAGACCCAACACACACACATGACAATCCCCAAACACACCCCCACCCACTCCCTAAAAACACATACAAGTATCCATACAACAGACCAAGTAATACTATCCAACGCTCACTGATGGTGGTCCTTCAGTTCATTGTTAAGTGCAATTATAGCTCTGGGATAAAAACTATTCAGAAAACGTGTGGTCCGAGTTCTAATTGTAGAACTCCAAGTTCTAATACAAAGATTGTAAGCAGGATGGGAAGAGTCTCTGAGAATGTTGTGTGACTTCCTCAAACAAAGATGTCATCCAAAAAATGTGCTATTATAGCAATAGTACTTAGACTTATATACCGCTTCACTAGTGCTTTAGAGCCCCCTCTAAGCGGGTTACAGGGTCAGCATATTGCCCCCAACAATCTGGGTCCTCATTTTACTGACCTCAGAAAGATGGGAGGCTAAGCCAATCAAAATCGAACTGCTGGCAGTTGGCAGAGTTAGCTTGCAAATACTATATTCTAACCACTGCGGCACCCTGGCTCTTCTAGCAATCACGATATCCTGAAGTAAAATATCAGCCTCTCCTGTCCCCATACAAGGTGTTATTCGGTTGTGTTCAGATGGGCAAAACGCCTTTTGATTCTTGCATGTGATCAGTTCTACCATTTCTGTGAAGCTGGGGTGAATGGTCTTCTCTAGTACAAGCTTATTTCTCAGTGCAAGCAAGCACAAGAAGGATCTCCTTGCAAGGAGTTTTGTCGGCTGAAGGTGAATGTTCAGTTCCCATCTGACATTTATGCCTACTGGTTTGAAAGGCAAAATTAAGCCTGTTGCCCATGACTTTTTGTCACTGTTACTTATCTATGATAACTGTATGGAACATGTTTCTTAAGGGCCTTTGGATACAAGCTATTAAGAACAACATCTTCATCTTCTAGTGAGCTTCCCGGATAGCATCTAAGGACATTCTTGGGAATAGGATTCATGATTGGATGGAACAGGTCTCTGAGCTAGTTGAACTCTTAATTAATGCTGTTTCTTTCTTTACTAAGACCAGTAAGCGAGCCCTCAACATTTGTAATCTCTTACTTCTTTGAGAGTTCCCCTCAGCTTCTTCCAGGCAAGTAACGGCAAATGGTCTCTTCTCAGTAAAAAGAGAAGAGACTTCTTCTCGTTTATGAATGTATGTTGCCATATGACGATGGACACATAAGCCTCTACAACTGTTTCAGGAGGAAAAATAGTACTTTCTTATGCTTGCAGTAATTTTCCTTGCTTTCAGTAGGAAAGTGCCAGGAAAACAGAACCACACTTGGAATATTGCATCCAGTTTGGGTCACCACCATATAAACCAGATGTTGAGTCGGGGGGGGGGGAGTGCAGAAAAAGCAACAAAAATGATTAGGTTAAAACGTAAGAAGAAATGTTGCAAGGATTGGGTATGTCTAGTCTAGTGAATACAAGGACTAGGGATGACACAATAGCAGTGTTCCAATATTTGAGGGGCTGCCACAAAGAATAGGGCAGTCAACCTATTCTCCAAAGCACCTGAAGGTAGGACAAGAAGCAATGGATGGAAACTAAACAAGGAGAGAAGAAATCTAGAACTAAGGAGAATTTTCCTGACAGAACAATTTATCAGTGGAATGGCTTGGCCATAGACATTGTAGGTGCTCCATCACGGAAGGTTTTCAAGAAAAGATAGGACAGCCATTTGTCTGAAATGGTATAGGTATAGTCTTGAGGAAAGGCTCGGACTGGAACAAGGGTCTTCAAACTTGGCAAGTTTAAGACTTGTGAACTTCCATCTCCCAGAATTCCTGAGCTAACATGACTGGGGGAGGAATTCTGGGAGTTGAAATCCACAAGCCTTAAAGCTGTCAAGTTTGAAGAGCCCTGGACTAGAAGATCTCTGATTTCCCTTCCAATTCTGTTGTTCTGTATAACCAAAGGAAAAGTTTGTATGGACTGTGGCTTGTTTACTATCTTGAAAAGCTTATGATGAGCAGCTCGAGTAAGATGTGATTTTTTTAAAAAATAAAGTGACTTGAACTTATCTCATTAACTGAACCATGAACACACACTCTGATACCATTGGGTGACCGATGTGTGACACTCCTTTGGGGATGTTTTAAAGATGATGCCATAGCTTAGCAGATCAAAATCTCACACACAGAAGATGGGAGGGCTTGATGGTTTACATGGTCCAGAAGCATTACTGGCACAAGCTGTTCTCTGCATTCTTCATGTAGCATTGAACCAACAGCAGCAGATAAGAAATGGCTGTTTGTTGGAATTTGGCTTGAATATTTCAGTGCTGAACTTCAGAGTTTGTGAAAAGTTTCTTCTTTAGCCACAATTTACTTTCCTTTCAGAAGGAAAGGAGGAATGGGTGCCAGATAATGCTCCGTGTTTATTCTGCCCAAGAGCTGGCACCTGAATACGAAAAGAGCAGCACAGATGAAGGAATGTCTAGATAGCTTCCTATTTCAACAGAAAAAGTAGAATCAAAGTTATAGGGTTTTTAGTGCTTTGTTTTAATGCAGTCTTGCCATAACATGCCAAGATGGTCTCTTTTAACAAGAAAAGATTTGGCCTGTCCACTGCATTTGCCGGTCAAAGAAATCTCAGGAGTGTTCCAGGATGAACGTTGTTTTCCATGCAGAAGAACTTCTAGGACATGAAGAGAATGACTGAACTTGGTTTCGTAGGGAGAATAGCAATAGCAATAGCCCTTAGACTTACATACTGCTTCACTGTGCTTTTACAGCCCTCTCTAAGCGGTTTAGAGAGTCAGCATAATTGCCCCTAACAATCTGGGTCCTCATTTGACCCACCTCGGAAGGCTGGAAGGCTGGATCAACCTTGAGCCTGGTGAGATTCGATCTGCCAAGCTGAAGGCAGCTGGCAGTCAGCGGAAGTAGCCTGCAATACTGCACTTTAAGCACCGCACCAACACGGCTCAAGAAATGATCTCGAAGAACTCGATACAAAGTGATGAACGTAATTCCTCCTCCCCAACTTTCTAGCTGAGTAAATTTGCTCCATGTTGTTGACTTAACAACTGGAGATGTTTGTATACATGACAGCACCCATCGCTGTTGCTTGCATCTCTCTCACCAGTTGTTTATGTCTTCCAGGTGAAACCTTTGTCTTGAAGGACAGTCTCCCTGGTCCTCTGGAGCCTCGCTTGGACCCGATCGACTCAGCCTTGAATGCCGTTAGCGTTTCCAGTCCCATTCGGAACTCCAGGGACTTCCGACTTCAGGGATACCGACACCTTCATCAGCCCTCCAGCCTCACTCAGTGCAGTACCCCTGCTGGGCATAGGCTGAGTGCTGGGGGTAAGAGGCCTCAAAACCCTCCTTCTGTGAAGCAGTCTAGCTTTGCCTTTAGCCCACTAAAAGGCGGGCAGGGACCTCATGAATCCTGGGCAGCAAGCGGCACTCCTGTTATCCCTCTAGAAGCGTCTGGTGCAAATACAGGCAAATCCCCAACTTAACAGCCGTTCGTCTGGTGACTGTTAGAAGTTACAGTGGCACCGAAAAGCGACTTATGACTGTTTTCACGCTTGTGACCTTTGCAGCATCCCCACGGTCATGTGATCATAATTTGGATGCTTGGCCACTGACCCATATTTATGACGGTTGCAGTGTTCTGCGATCTTCTTAAAGGCAAAATCAGTGGCAGGGGTGGGCTTCAAAAATTTTAGCAAAGGGTTCTCTGCCCGGTTGCTGAGTGGGGCGTGGCCATAGTGGGTGTGGCCTAGTCGGTCTCCTGCGCCATAGAAGGGGGCCGTTTTTGCCCTCCCCAGGCTCTGGAGGCTTTCCTCGAGTTCCGTGACGACCGAAAATGGCCTCCCCGGACTCCAGAGTCTCTCTGGAAGCCGGGAACAGGCCCATTTCTGGCCTTCCTGAACTTCCAGGATGCCCGTTTTTCGCCCTCCCCAAGCCTCCAGGTGCACCCTGCACTTACCTGCATCCAAAACAGGCTGCGTGGGGACTCCTGGGAGGGGAGGGGCAACCCATCCCTGGTCAGCGGGGAAGCCAGATTCACTTCATGTGACTAACTTATCAACTGGAGTGATTCCTTCCAACAACTGTGGCAAGAAAGATTGTAAAATGGGGCAAAACTCACTTAACAAATGTGTCACATAGCAACATAAATTTTGGGCTCAATTGTGGTCATAAGTCGAGGACCACCCATAATTAATTAAACTTGACAAGAGTGGTGGTGGTTTTTAAAAAGTGTCACCAGAAACCATGATTTCTTTTTAATAAATTTTATTAATTTTCTGTTGTTTACATTTGTTAGGGCTTAATAAGCACCGTGTTGTCTGGGTATTTAATTTGCTTAAGACAGATTACATTCTTAATCTCCACCCCTTTTTTTCCAGGCACTGGTAAAATAAATTCCATGTTTGATCATATTCTGTATCTTCTCTCTGTGTAATTTTCAATGCAAGTCTGTCCATTTCTGCACAATCTAGGGTCCTAATTATCTCTTCGTCTCACGGTGTTTCTTCATTTTTCCAATATTGTCCAAATGTCATCCTCGCTGTTGTTAAGACATGCAATATTAAATATATTGTTTGCTTATCACGTTTTTCCGGTATTATGCCTAATAGAAACAGTTCAGGTTTAAAATCTGCATGTTTAAAAATTGCTATTTCAATAGCATTGGGTCCCTGAGCTTCTGCGGCCAGGGTTTATTTGTATTTTTTCATTGTGCCTTCAGGCTCTGACAGATACCTGAGTTCTCGAGACACTTCACGGTTGGGTACCCGGGATCCCTCTGCCTGGACAGTAGAAGATGTCATGCAGTTTGTAAGAGATGCTGACCCCCAGCTGGGACCCCATGCAGATCTCTTCCGAAAGCACGTAAATATGACTTCAGGGCCATCAGACTTGGCTTGAGTAGTACTTCCCTCCGGATGGAAGTGCTGCCACCTAGCAAATGGTTCCTGCATTATTAATAATTCTGTGGGGTTTTCTTCCCTGCGAGAAGGTCAGTGTCTCTCGGTGACGCACTGAGCAGGCAAAGCTTTGGTGTCTTCCAGCGGTAAACAGGATTATTTGAGCAATGTCGGATGAATATATTTGACCATCAGTCTTAACGTAAGACTTTAAGTAGAGCAGGGTGTCAAACTCAAGGCCCCCTGAAGGCTGGATCCAGCCCATGGGGTGCTTAGATCTGACCCATCAGGCCACCCTGGAAGCAGCGAGGGACTGACCCGCGGTGCCTCTGCCAGCGAAAATGGAGCTTGGCGGGTTGCATGCGGCCCTCCTGTGCTCCGTTTTTGCTGGCAGAAGATTGCAGGAGGCTGTCACAGCCAAAAACGGAGCTCGGGAGCCACCTTTCACTGGCAGAGTGCTTAGGCCACCATGAGTGATGTCGAGCTGGACACACCCACCCTGGCCACGCCTCCCCTGCCTCCCCCATGACCCTGCGGCCCTCCATGAAAATGAGTTTGACCCCCCCCCGAAGTAGAGAGACGGACTGATACAGTGCAGATGTAAACAGCTGTTCCCAGGAGCTTTACTTGAGGCGTATTATCAAAAGGCTGAATTCCACTTTTAAAGACTTTCCCCCAAGTAGCTGAGAAAGAAGCCCAACCTTAAGCCTCTAATCTCCCTGTAACGCTTACGCAAATGAAGGGTTTTTTGATATAGTGTCACTCCTAGCGTCAAGGCACGTGAAAGAAATTCTTTTTTTTCTCTGCAACCGATGTCTCAGAGTGAGGCAGCCCTGTCACGTATCACCTCATAGATCAGCAGTCGCCCTCCTCCAGCCTCTTCTTACTTCAGGCACAACACAAACATGCCTCTTTCTGCTCTATGCCTACAGGAGATTGACGGCAAGGCCTTACTCTTGTTGCGTAGTGACATGATGATGAAGTACATGGGCTTGAAGCTGGGGCCAGCGCTGAAACTCACCTACCACATCGATAAGTTGAAACAGGGCAAGTTCTGAAGAAAAGAAAAAAAAAAGAGACTCTTCCTGGCACAATCATGGCCCTCTCAGCTCTCCACGAAAGGCGCGTAAAACACGTGTCTCCCTTCTGCAGCCACCACGTCCACGGAATCCCTAGGACACCTTTCTTAACCAGTGGGAGAAAGGTGACTTCCTGCAGGAGGAAGGTCCTAGGCACCCCCAATCCTCGTATGACGCTTCCGATGGATTCTCGCAAAGGGAGAGGACTCCTCAGCTCTCCGCTGGTGGCCTCTGGGACCGTGTCTGACAGGGGCGAGGACGCCTCCGGTGGGTGGAGCTGTGGCAGGGCCACCCCGCGCATTCAACTCGGCTGTATGGCCCATCTCTTGTAATCACACCCCTCTTCTTTTGCCGCTCTCTTTGAGAAGCCTCTTTGTGCCATAGGAGGAGGAGGACGAGGAGGACGTCAAGAGGCCCCTTTTCTGTGCCATACAGAAGAGACTGATTAGGAGCCACCTGAGGAGGACAAGGGGCTGCTGCTCTCCAGAGGATGGATGCAGGGATGGGGTGGTCAGGAGCCCCGTCCAGCGACTCTACTCCCTGCCTGCAGATCACTCTTCTTACTGCTCACTTGGTGCTGTTAATCTCTTCCTGTATTGAGGACTCTGGCTTTGTTTCACACACACAACACACACACAACACCCACACCCTGCTGGCTGATGGGCAGTCGATTCTTTATATTTATTTTGACACAAGCAGCGGCGGCTCTGCGTTTGTGCTGTTTACCATTCCAGCACTACAAGTGAGCCAGAGAGGCATGTGGTCCTACCTTGAAGTGGCCCGGGGCGTAACAACTAAGCAACCCCCACCCCCCATTTCCCCCTCATTCTTCCCCTCCATCTTGAAATTTTTCTCTTTGCTCTTGGGATGGCAACCATTTTAACTTTTCCCCTGGGGAATTCCACGTCTCCTCCTTCTACCATGGTACCATTAGATATACCTCCTACTTCACCCTGGCGGGTGCTTCCTGAATCGCTACCTAGTAGGCACGTGGGGTAGCAGAGGGATGCAGAAATGGGCCTCCTTTTTTTCACGTGGCTCCACCAATTCCAGTAGGGAAACCTGAATCATTGTATGTGTACGCTGGAAAATAATGTATTTATTTTTATGGCACTTGAGTGGGTGGCCCCAATGTCCTGTAGTTAAGAGAGGTTTTGCTGCTGGCTGGTGAGAATAGTGGAGGAGGAGGAGGTCGTAACCTGATGCTCCACAATTCTGCTTTTTCTCCAGACCCTCCCCTTGAAGTGGGCTTTGTGTCTGGAAAGCAAGTATGTGATGCTCTTTTTTTTTTTTTAATTCCTCCAGAATAACCATAGCAGCTTGTCCTTTGGGGTGCAAACAAATGAATGCTGAGACTCAGTTGCCCGTGGCTGTTCGCCTGCTCTGATTCCTGAACTGGAAAAAAAGGGCTAGGCAAAGGTACAAGCCTTTCATGGCATTTCTTTCTGCCAAGTTACACACTCTGCCGCTTCTTCCCAGGGTCGCTTCTTTCTCTCCCAGACACTTCCGGAAGAGGAGCTCCGCAGGCCAGGCCAGAAGGCAAGGCAGGAGGGCCTCTAAAACAAAGAATGAAAATTCACAGGCAATAAATAAATTCCAGGAAGGAAGATCCAGCAATGACTGCAACTAGTGCTGGAATGGAGCGACTCGGCCACCATCTTGGTTGTCCAGTTTAACCCCCTGGGGCAGGCCAGCCATCTGTTTCTGCTATTACTGCCTGGTTGCAGAGTACCGTTTCTGTAAGCACTGCCTACGGCAGGTAGCAAGGAGAATCCTGCCAGTGTTCTATTCTGCACTTACTCTGATGATTTTGTTTATAAATAAAATTAAAAAAGACGAGTGGGTTTCTGTCAGCTCAAAGTCAATCACAAAACACTAAATGCAGGCCTTCCGAGATCCCAGTTCATGTTACAGCTCAAAAGAAGGAAAAAGTTGCTTCAAAGGTGCTTTTTCAAGAGGCAACTGGACTTCCTGGTTTTTCTTTGAAGGCATTTCGTTTCTCATCCCAAAACCTCTGAAGAAGCTTCTTGGGTGAGAAGTGAAACCTTTTCAAAGAAAAACCAGAAAGTCTAGCTGCCTCTTGAAAAAGCACCTTTGGGACAACCATGACCTGGATGACTTAAGCTCCATAGACCTTTAAAGTTACTTCAGTAAGCCAGTAATGTTGGAAAACAATTTTACTGGGATAACTGCATGGTCTCGGATTGGTGGGAATTATTGCTTTGTACTTCTACCCCATGAACTGTCAGGACATACACAATAAATTTATTTATTTAGAACATTAATTTAGCTGCCCATCTTATCACCAGTTTGGATGGCTCCCGGTCAGAATAACTACAGGTAGTCCTTAACTTTACTACCAGTTGCTCAGCAGCCATTTGAAGTTACAATGCCTGCCTCCCCCCCCCCAAAAAAAAACCTTACATCTGGACCAGCGGTGGGATTCAAAAAATTTTACTACCGGTTCTGTGGGTGTGGCTTGGTGGGCGTGGCAGGGGAAGGATACTATAAAATCTCCAGACACAGGTGGTGTTTGCCGATTCTCTGAAGAACTCAAAATTTCTGCTACCGGTTCTCCAGAACTGGTCAGAACCTGCTGATCTGGACCCAAAATACATGATAAGGTTGCTCAGCAACCAGACTGCATTTACAACTGTTTGCAGCATTCTGTGATCACGTGGTCATAATTCACAACTTTCTTTCAGAAATCAGGGTTTATGGTCAGTGTCTGGCAACAAAAGTCCATGGCTAACACAATAGGATTGCTTAATGACTACCAATTGCTTAATGGCCACAGCAGAAGCAATTTGTGACACAGGTTTGCTATACACTGTTTACCACCTAAATACCAGTCTTAAAACTGGTTAGTTTCAATAGCAACTACTATTACTTTCCCATTGTTTTAATATCTCTGTACATTGATTTTTTTTTTAAAGACATTCAGACTGGAGCCAATAAAGGACATCTTTTAATATGGGGAAATACCTCCTAACCATGTAGTCTACTATGGGCTCAAGTGAATATGTTAGAATTGTCACAAGAACATCTATGACCTCATAATTTAAACTCTTAAGAGAGACTTGGAATATATGCCCGAGAAATAGCATGGCTAGCAGCAGCACAATTTTTGAAGAAACCTGGAGCTATTAAAGAAATGCATAAGAACCAACTCCTTATATGGCACAAGGTTTTTAAGGATGTGAAACTGAAGGTAAGACAAAAGTTTGTTCAGCTTTGGATGGCATGTCAAGTTAATCATGCTACAAGCTCAGTAATAGTAACAATAACTGGCTTGTGTTAGTTTTGCCATTTATTCAGGCCATTTCATCAGTCTTTATCTTTCCATCTCTTTTCATCGACCAAACAACAAGCCTGATATTTGGCCATGATGAGATAGGATAAACGGGGGGTGGATAGAAGGCAGGTAGGCAGTGGGTAGCTTGCAGCAGGACAATTGTCATTCCCAATATCTTAAAAACAGCAACAAAGGAAGGACTTCTCCACCTGGCGCAGATGATTTTGGTGAAATTAAGAAAGATGAGAAAGGGAAGGAAAAGAATATCCTAACAGATTCACGTAAGGAATGACACTGACTCCTGTTCGAACAATTTCTGAATTTATAATGTTTCACTTTTTACAACCACAAGCAGATAGATCCCAACATTCTAGTCAAGGATAGAATAAACGTACAAGCTGGAATTAGGATAGATGACACAATCACAATTGTAGCTAACCCTGAAGTATCAGAATTACCTGGGAGAATGGAGTAATTGCAACTAATGTCTCCCTGAGAGGGAAGTTGCTTCATCCTGAAGAAACTTCTCAGGAGAAGTGTGGAAAAATAACAATAGAATAGTCACTGAAAAAAAAATCATGAAATCATTTCATCAGTCTAATGTCTGAATCTTCATTATATGCTCTAGTAAGTCAAATCTGATTGTAAACTTTTCTTTATTGTTTGGGAGATAGCTGTTAAGTTACACCAGCAGCAATCTCCTATGTTAACACCCCTCATTCTCCTAAGTGTTATTTTGTGTGTGGGGTGCATGGGTGTTATTTCTCCCATAAGCTTTGATCTCCATACAGAGAGGTTATGCCCTTGGCCATTTGTAAGAGCAAAATCCTGTTTCTATTTCGCAGAAGCAAGCCATAAAAGAAGAGGTCATTCTTGAATCATGCACTACGGATACCTTCAAGCAAGACCAACGTAGAATGACCTAATAAGCTCTTCTGCGCTCCATCCAGCCACCCCTGAGAAATACAACCAAATGCAAACCTTTCGTTAAGGTCTGAAAATGGAAATGGACGTAATTCCAGAAATCGTAGTAGAAGCCATACAAGTAGCTGGCAATGCCGATCAGGTTCCAGAGGCAGCTTTGGAAGAAGCAAACGCTGAGAAAGATCATTCTGGTCAGACCCAAACCTATCTCCTTTACGTTGGAAACTTAAACCCCAAACATTCCAGCGAAGATCTTTGCAGTATGTTGAAGGACACCCTCAGTATGGCAAGTGTCACATTCCAAAGATACGATATTGAAGTGATCAAGAAACGTAAGCAGGCCTATGCTTTTGTTCAGGTGGCCACAGAAACCAGCCTGGAGCAAGTCCTCAAACAACTGCTGCTTGCTTCCGAGGCAGAACACAACCTCTCCAAAGAGCTTGTGCAGAAGGGGAAAAATCTTGTTGTGGGACCAGGCAAAAAGCCTGCACCTGCTACCAAAATTAGCAGAGAGGTAAGGTGACAGAAAGCTATACTATCTATTCGTTACACACTATGTGGGAAAAGCAGGATAGCTATTATATACTACTAAAGTCTTGAGAATATATAAGAGCTTCCCAGCTGTGCAACACTGAGAAGAAAGAAATCAAGAATCACGCAAACTGCACCAGCTAGAGCGTTCTTGTACTTAGAATTCCCCTACGAACTTCCATTTAAAAACCAACCATGAAAGGTATTTAATACCAGGTTGCATTCTTGAAGCAGGCCAGAACGGTGGAAAAGTCCAAGTCCACTGGTGAACTGCTACTGATACTTAAAAGTTCTTGGAATCCTCCCCTTCTCCAAGCACACTAGGGGAAAGATGTACATACATGTGTAAGAAGCAAGGTGCATGAAATGTACACCTTTTGCCTTTTTCCTCTCCCTTGCAAGGAAATAAATTCCCTTCCCCCAGAATAGCAAGGAGAAGCCTGGCTATTCTAATAAGGGATTTATTCCTTGCCACATAAGCCCTTTTTTCTTTTCTCTCTCAGCAAACCGATAGCACCCAATCTAATTCACTATGACGTGTATTACAAAATATTTCTAGCACGTCTAGATATTTTTCCACGTTCCTTTAAAATAATATTAAAGCAGAATAGTCTTAACTGCGCATCCACCAGGTACTTAAAATGAGCATGTCACGGTAAATCTAGGCATTGTTTGCAGACAGTACCTTTTGCAGCAATTGTTTTTTTGTTTAAAAAAGCCCCCCAAAGATTTGTGGTTTAGCATGTTGCCTGGACCCAGCTACCTTCTCTCAAGTCTATCACCACAATTCTGTGTTCCCTTAAGCAAGGTTTAATTTGCAGCAGGCAAGGTAAAGTCAGCTTTTAAGTGTCAGTTCAAATGGATTTAACACAGAACAGATTTGTTCTCTGGAGATGTTGATTCCATTTGACTAAATAACTCCCAAGTTATTGCAATACGCTTCAGAGCATATTATTGCCAACAGGCAATAAGAAATTTAGACAAATGTGGTATGATTATTTCAAACTGACTTATTTTATATAGGCCTCACCAACAATGTGATACATCAATACATCATATAAATGTATTGGATTGTCACACTCATAATTGCTGAACCATATAGCTCTAGGAAACTTGTATTTTGGGGGGAATTTATGGCCCTATTAGCCATAAATTTTGGGGGAAATATGTCCATGGCATATTAAGATCCTAGGCCAATTATGATTCCTCACCAGAGACCCAAAGTATCCTATACATATTAACAATTGGCTATTCTAAATCAACAAAGGAGACAAACTCAGTATAGATCTGGAATTGTAAACTCTTGCTTAGTTTCAGAGTTTTCATCAACGACAGCCATTCGGTGTCTATGGAGATTCTCGGTCATCCAGGTCATGGTTGCCTCAAAGATGTTTCAAAAGGCATCTGGACTTTGTTTTTCCCTGAAGACGTTTCGCTTCTCGTCCAAGAAGCTTCTTTAGTTCATGAACTGAAAAAGCTTCTTGGATGAGGAGCAAAAAGTCTTCAAGGAAAAATAAAATTCAGTTGCCTTTTGAAAAAGCACCTATGATGACCTGGGGCTTGGCACAAAGGCAACATAGTCAGATAGTCAGTAGAGTCCCTTTGTTAGCTCCAACTTTGCCCCCCAATATCCTGGTTACCTTCTGGCTGGAGAAAAACTCTCCCAGAAACAGCCTTTGGCTGCAGAGAATCAAGTCGAAAATGTGGTCAACAAAAATTGTAACTATAAGTCCAATCAAGATGAGATAATTAGTCTGGCAGGGAAAGAGAAGGAATTTCAGACATGAAGGAACAACAGTAATTCAACATGGTTGGGAGGATGCCAGGAACGCAGATAACCAAAGTCAACACAAGATAGTCATGTTTGCTCCCAGCAGCTGCCGCAGTCATCATTCAGTTCTTTTAAACTCTTTTAAACATTCCCAGATGTGGCTAATGAAGGGAATCAGGGCCCTTTCCTCCCGGTAAGCCATGCAACTCATGTTGCTCTCTTCTCCGTTCCCACAGTGCCCTAGGATGAAGAGGGGGTGGGCCTGGGTCTTCCTCTGAACTCCTTCTCCCTTATTCTACCTCTTCCCTGCTCTGCCCAGCCAGACTTGGCTCTTCCCGTTTCCTCCACAGCCAATAGAGCCACATTCCTGCTCCCTGTCAGCTGTTCGTCTTCCTCCTCAGATTCAGACTCCAACAGGGGCATGACAGCACCTTTGGGAGAGCCATTCAGCTTTTAGAATTCAAAAACAATCAGAGCCAATATTTAAGCCCTTCCTTCCTCATTTAAACACCAGTGTTTGTATATAAAGCACAACAGGAAAGATTGGATCAATGCAGGTATGTAATTTTTATCACAATTGCTCAACCAAAACAGGAACCTACATTCTTACAAAGCCGCAAGTCCTTTTTCTGGTGACATTTGACTATACGCTTGAATTTTACTCATCATGCCTACAGAGTGATTCCATGGGAAGCAGATCAGATGCAATCCTAGGAGGATCCTCGGGACCTGAGAGAAGGAAGCCACTGCCAAATGACAACAGAGCTAATCCCCTCAGAAAAAGTGTTCGTTACCCTTGGAGACTGGTCGACTGGCCAGTGACTTTCCTGAACAGCACCCGCTCTGACAGTGCCATTGTCCACAAAGAGATTGTTGGGAGAGAATGCCTGTTCTACGGAGCTTTCATTGGTGGAGAGACGCGGAACGTGGAATTCAAGCAAGGAAGCGGAGAATACCTGACGACAACGCTGAAGCATCACTTGCGGAAGTACACCTGTGCTTTTCTCAACAGTGAAGGGGGCAGTCTTTTCGTGGGGGTTGAGGACAACGGCTTGGTGCGTGGCGTCAAATGCGACCACAAAGAAGAAGACAGAATCCGCCTGCTGACCGACTCTCTTTTAAAAACCTTCAAGCCGCAGGTTTTCCCCACCGCCTACACGCTGAGCTTCGTCCCAGTTATCAAAGCAGAAGACACGGGCATCTTTCTCAAAGTCATCCGGCTCAGCGTCCATCCTCCCAAGCCGCACGCAGAACCTCTCCTGTACGAAACAGATCAGGGGGAGGTGTACCTGAGGCGAGATGGCAGCATCCAAGGACCCCTCTCTGGAAGCGCTATCCAAGAGTGGTGCCGGCAGGTAACGTTCAGATTTTGTGTATCTTGTATAAAGCGCTTGGGGACCAAACCAAATTCTAGCTGTTGAACACACACACACACACACACACACACACAGAGGCCTAGAGGTGGAGTTCTGTGAGGCTGTGAGTTCAATCCTAGGTAGGTGCAGATATTTCTCTGGGCCCAAGTGAGAATATATCTGCTGAACAAAACTCCACACTGGTGACAGGAAAGGCATACGGCCATTAAACTCTCTGCTAGTTCCGTTCAGCTGCCCAGACTCCATCCCGCAAGGGATTATGGGGTAGTTAAAAAATGATGATGACATAAAGAAGTAAATTTGAAAGTTCCCCAACATATAAAATTGGAGCGAGGGGGTTGAAGGAGGTGGCTTGTGTCAGAATTGATGCTTTTTCTCAGGAATACTTTCATCCTTGAAAAGCAAGTTTAAAGCTCTCAAAGGCCATTGGAAGGAAGCAGTTTTACCTTACTGCTAAATCCTTTCCAATTAAAATCATAGGTAGAGTTTAGCCACTGATGAGCACTGGGGTCAATCTTCTCTCTAGCAACCCAGCAATTAAAATATTCAAGACAATTTTTTTTTCCTGCTACGGTGCTTTGAAGTCAACCTTCTGCAGAATAAAGATTAAGGTGCTCCGAAATAACACGTTCCTGCTAGGCTCATGCAAGAAAGAAGGACAAGCCAGATAATCTCCTTACGCCTTTAAGAGACTTTCTGGCTTTCCTGATGCCATCACCAGAGTCCAACTTGCAAAACAAGCTGGTCATTGGGCCATCACTATTATGGGGAAGGGAATGACCATGACTTTGTAAATTTCCCAGAAATGGACACAGGAAATCAAGAAGCTGGAAGTGAAAACAGGTGACTTGCTGAAGGAGAAAGAAAACCTGCAACAGCAAATACGTTCGCAGAGTAACAGCACGAAATGCTGCGTCATCTTGTAACTTTAAGCCATGCCGTCCATAATCAGCTGGAGGACAGCACATACCAGGGCAAAGAAAACGTGGCCCAGTTAAAAGCTTGGATCTACCTACGGTCATCTTGTGTCAAGAGTATGGTGGCCGTTATTGGGCTTGGCTTACCTCTTTCCAATCCATGTAGAATATCCTATGGCAACCAACATTGGAGAAAGCAATTTTTCCCTTCTCTCTGCATGTGTGTGTGTGTTATCCAACCAGTCAGGTTGATGAAAGTGAAGGAAAACCCACCCCTTTTGCACATGCACTCTTGTGCATCAATACATTTCATGTTATGGGTATTTAAAGGGAAAAAAAACATTATCTGCAACTATATTAACACGGCATCATTTCCCCTTCTCTAACCTGCCCTTCCTTCTGCCGCTTTTCACCGTGTGGCTATCACTGCTATGGGCAATTCTCCCCTTAGAAAAAGGGGGGGGGGGAAACAGGGTTACTGCTGGGATTCCAGTGATGTTCAAGCAAGTCTAAACCTGGCTTATGGCTAATATTCTTTAACTGACATCTACCTGCATTTATATGGGTGGATGTTTCAGATTATAAATAATAGCGACCTCCTTTCCATGTGTTAATGAACAGCAGCTAAGTTAATTCCTTGAGTAAACATTAGACAATGGGTCCTGGGAAGTTTTCAGTTGGCCCTTTAATGCGATTTGGGGGCAGTGGAGTTGGGATGGTACTATTTCTACCATCATTTTCTACCGTAGTATTCCAGGTATGTCAGCAATAATCAGGAGGGAGGGAGGGAGGGAGGGAGGAAGGAAGGAAGGAAGGAAGGAAGGAAGGAAGGAAGGGACAATATGATGTAATTTTAAGAGAAATGGGGAGGGCATGGGGGGGGGGAGTTTTCAAGTTATATAAACAGACAGAGCAGACCAACTGTTTCCCAAAGTTTTAATGAACTGAAAAGGATCTGTACATCCAATATCTTTGCACTAACACACTGTTTCACCTAACTTGCTGGAAAACCAAGTTTAGAACCTGCCCCTGGGAAAAGATCTCAAACCACATTTTTCTTAAAAAAAAAAAAAACCCCTCCAGATCTGCAGGCTCATCCTTTCTCTCTCCTAAGGCTGCACCTGCGTGTCGCTGGGCAGGTGCATCCCCCTGTAAATGACAAGTGCCTGGGACGGCCCACACGCCAACAGAGGCTCTTCGTTCCGTGTAGGGAGGTCTCTCCCCGAACCCCTCAGTGCTTCTTTCGAGTCCAAGGCAAAGCTCTCCACGAGAGGTGCAAAAGGCAACTTCTTGAAAAGTCACTTTTTCATACACGTGTACTCCCCCCACCCTGCCACCCCCACCCCTTGATGCAAGGAATTGGGATCAGTTCAGGAAGCTGAACTAAAAGAAAACCATGCTTCCCCCGTCCCCAGTGAATGTGTAAAATGGCAGGGGGGGGAAGGGGATGGACGTACTCGCATTTTCAAAAACATCTTTAAATGTGGGGCCACACTTGCTTGGCGTCAGAGTGCCCTTCATCTTGTGAACAGGGAAATCATACTCTCGGGAAAGGTTAATAAGCAACGTTAGGTCTAGTAGCACCAGTTTGGTTTTAGAATACTTTAAAAGCTTGGGGTAGCCTGCCATGGTGCACCTCCAACACTGGAGAAGAATCAAAACCCTGAAGAGAGATTCTGCGTGGCCTCTTCTGCGAGCATCTCCATTGGCCTGTTAAAGCTCCTCACGTGTCCTCCTCACGTCTCTTCCTGCCCTCAAGCGTCTGCACTTCAGGTTTGTAAGCTCACCGCTGAGCACAAGAAAGCAGCAGTGTCAGTTTCTCGGAATAATTTCTTTTAAAAAATAAAATAAAATAAAAATAATGACAAGATGTCCCCCAAAAATAAAAACAATTATAATAACATGATCTACAAGATCCTCAGGATGTAGGGTTGTCCAGTGAAGAATTTCCAAACACCTGGACGGTGGCTAGGTTGGGATGAAGAGAGAGAAAAAGAGGAAGATCAGAGATATTTATATCCAATTTATCGGTATTTTGAAAAATATTCTTTAACCTGGTAATTTTGACTCCCACACCATCCCCTGTTCCCAGGAAATGTGAGGCAAGCAAAGAGGGAAAGAAACCATTTTAAAAACCCAGAAAATGAAAAATAAGATTTTACCAGCAGTTTACTCAAGATTCACTGCAGTAAATTTCAGTTCTGTGATGTCAGAATCGGGGGAGCTACTTCCACTTCTGTCACTATAGGTATCCCTGAAAAATTCAGGCTGTTAGAAAAATAACAGGATTTCTCTTATATACATTAACAAACCCTGTTCCTGGTCTACTGGTTCAGCTAGAATTCCTGGCCACTGAGGCAAGAAAAATCAAGAGAAAGAACATACTGTGATCTACCCTCAACATTCCAGAAGATAAGGTTGCTTGGCTGAATTTATACAAAAAACCTTTTTACATAGTGGGGATCCCTTCTTGTTTGGTAACCTAATGATCTGTTACAGGATGACTCAGCATCTGGGCCCAGGCCACAAAGGGTCTTGAAAATTTTTGCTAATTTTTAAAACGGGAGTACATGAAAGAAACTTATTTTGATTAGTTGCGGAAAACAAAATACTTGGAATTCAAACATCAACATAAAAGGCAGAAAAATAAATTGTAAATTAGAATTCATAGTTTGAACATGCATGTGTGTATGGGAGGGAGGGAGAGAGGGAGGGAGGGACGGAGAAGGAGAGAGGGAGGGAGAGGGAGAAGGAGAGAGGGAGGGAGAGGGAGAATCAGGGAGAGGGAGAAGAGGGAGAGAGGGAGAGGAAGGAAGCGACGGGGAGAAGGAAGGGAGAAGGAGGGACGGGGAGAAGTAGAAAAGGGAGAGGAATGAGGGAGAGGGAGAGAGGGAGAGGAAGGGACAAGGATAAGGAAGGAAAGAGGGAGAGATGGGGAGAGAGAGGAGGGAGAGGGAGGGACAGGGGAGAAGAAGAGAGAGAAAGGGAGGAAGGGGTGGGGGAAGAAGAAAGGAAGGAGAGGGAGAAAGAGGGAGGGAGGGAAAGAGAGAGGAGTTTTCTTCCTCCTTTAACCTTTCTAATATAATTTGACAAAGAAGCCGTTTCTGGTTTGTCATAACTTTCATCCTTTGCCAAATTTACAGGACCAGAACTGACTTGGGAACAGAGAGAGATCCAAGCTTTTTGTTAGCGGCAATGAAAAAAAAAGTAGAGGGATAATCAAAGAAGTGACCTTCCTTTAACCATGAACCGGCGCCCTAAATCTTCCCAAATATATAATCAACATACCATCTTTGATGACCACCGAAAAAGACTGATTTATCTTTAAAAGACTAAGGTATCTTTCAGAGAGAATCAAACCAGACGCAGTCAGGGCATGGAGGCCTTGATCGTGTACTTACTTTCCTCACGGTGCACCATTAATATTTTAGCCCAGGTGCAAGGGGAAAGGGTGTATCGTGAAGGCTACAGTGAAAGGTGGGTGTAAACCTTGAGCTCGCACACTCCCAAAGCACGTTCCAAAGGTGTACGGCAGGCTGGACTTACCTGGGAGAGAGTCTGCAACCTTTCTGGAGATAATGTGAGAGTCTTCCTGCAGAAGCCAGGAGGAGGCCAAAGTAAGGAGGAGACGGTTTTATGGGTCTGGATAGGAATTCTGGGTGATACTGAACTCCCACAAAAAAGGGATGCTCTAGAGGAGAAAATAAGGCATGCTTTAATTAGCTTAATGGCCAAAACTATTCATAAGGCTGCATGAATATCCTATAAAAAAACTACCGGTATGTAGCCATGGAAGAGAATATTTATACTCAGGGTTGAACTGTGGGGTCCTTGGCACTCTCTGAGCTTGGTTGGAGACGTTTTTTTCTTTTGCAGACTGGTGTTACCCAGTTTGGTAATGAAATGTCAACAAGAAAACCAAGCTCAGAGAGCACCAAGGACCTCACGTTAGCCATCGCTGAAATTCATTTTTTAAAGGACTAATATAGCAATGCTCAGGTTTTTTTTTAATCTAAGGAAAGATCACTTCCACAAATCTCAAGAGACACCCCTAAAACTTTTCCACAATTAACAATAGCAACCTTCTTGTGACAGATCAGTGCTCACCTTCCAACTCAACCACTTCCATTCGCTCTCCTTCCACATCCTGGCCCACAAACTTCATACCTTTCTCCTCAAATGAGTTTTTCAGCTCTGGGTTTACCTATGAAGAGAAGATTACACCACATCTTTTTAAACTGGGCTTCGGAGAAAAGGGGTCCACCCCTGCTTTTCTCTACTACAAGTAGCCATACCTCAAATCTGTGCCTGTGCCTTTCTTCCAAGTAATCACCATCGCCATACAGTTTTCCTATTGATGGAGAAAATAAATGGCCATTTGCTTATTTGAAGCATACTTATTAATACCATACTTTCCCCTTGCCTTTTCCTGTATAATGTTGATTTTCTTCTTCTTACAGAAAAGTTTATTGGAAAGCAGTTCCTGTGCTTAGCAACATACAACAAAAAAAAGAATGCGGGAGCCTATCTTCTAGTCTAATATTTATTCATTTGCTTACATCCCGCCTTTATCGTTTTCATAAGTAATTCAAGGCAGTGAACCAACAAACCTTCTTCTTAATTTTTCTACAACAACCCTGTGAGGTGAGTTGGGCTGAGAGAGTATAGGTTGGCTCAAAGTCACCTCAGTTGGCTTTCATAGCTAAGGCGGGACTTGAACTCACTGTCTCTTGTTTCTAGCCTGGTGCCTTAAACCATTAGACAAAACTGGCTCTCAAATATGCTATATCTCTAAGCTTTTCATCTGAACCAGGGCATCAAGAAGTCCATCAATGGTGTGAAGACAATAGCTTTTCCCACCTGTGATACCACAGCAGCTGTTATTCAGTGATGCCATATACCCTCTCTATACCTGGAGTTTCATGTTACAATTAACAACTGCAAACTGACTTTTCCTCTGTGAATGTGTTTAATTGCTAAGTAGCTATCACATTAGCTTGCTGTTATCCATATACTAAAACTTTCATCTGTAATCTTTAATTGACAAAACAATGCATCGTAGGGCAAAACATTTTGAATCAAAGTGCCTCAAATGAGCTAGTTTACAGAATGCATCTAAAATCCAGGATCCATGACTCCCGCTGAATTGAAATTTGGCCACGTTTATATAACATTTTGTGACCTAAACATTATCATAAATCATTTTATGACCTAATACTAAATGTCATAGAACATTTCCTGTAGTCAACTCCTGATGTTTGACTGTGCTATGCTGTTCAACATGGACGCCTTTCAAGACAGACAGATCGCTGAATATTTCCCTGAATTTTACAGAACTTTTCAAGTACACACTAGAATCTCTGCCGCTGCTGAAAGCACTGAGGAATCTGGCAAGGAAGTATCTCTGAAACTATGATACATGGGTTCACAGGTGGTCTAGCAAATACCTAAGTTTATAATACAAAGTTTGAGGTATATCTTTTTTTTTTCTTTGTAGAGCTATTACCAATGTCATCAAGTTGCCCCAAATGCCTAGGAAAGTGGGACTGCCGCTACCACGTTTCTCCAACAATACGGCCTCCACCAATAGGAAGGCCCAGCATGATTTCTAGGCATGAGGTGAAATTAAGCCCCGACCTCCAAATTTAGGCCTATTTAAATCATGTGTTTCCCCGCCATTTCTCACATCGTTCGTTAGAACTACACGAGATGAAGAAAAATGGGCGGGAGAAGGGCGGGGGGGGAAACTTGCCTTTAGGAGTGCCCTGCAGGTAACCTAGGCTAGAATACCCCGATAGCCGATAGAAGCTCCCTGAAGGTAGAGTCCCCAGCCGCTTCAGGGCGTGGCATAGCTGCCCGTGTCCCCTCATCTTTAGGCAGTCTCTTTCGGGCGATGGAAGCTCCCCAAGTGCAGTCACCAGCCACTTCGATCGGCCGGTAGAAGCATCCTCGGGGCAAGCGCACACACATTCCCCTCGCCACGAGGCCGCTTCTACCGGCCAATTGAAGTGGCTGGTGACTGCATTTGGGGAGCTTCCATCGCCCGAAAGAGACTGCCTAAAGGCGAGGGGACATGGGCAGCCACGCCACGCCCTGAAGCAGCTGGGGACTCTGCCTTCAGGGAGCTTTCATTGGCTGATAGAAGCGGTCTCGTGGCGAGGTATGTGCATATGGGCCGCTCTAGGTGGGGGAGGAAATTAAGTCACCCCCGAAAAGATGGTCTAGCCGTTTTTTCATTGGTCAAAAAAAAAAAAGGCCCGGCCTTATTTTGTGAGAAACACGGTAGCTATAATTTCCCACACTTTAAGGCAGCTTCAGCATTTGTTTAATCAAAATACAATCAGGAGTCAAAAGGAAGGAAGTCGGGGGGACAAAAGGAAGGCTAAGAAAAGCATACTCATGACTGAATTCTTGGTTTGGAAGATAGTTCTTCTCTTGCCCAGCCTCATGGTTCCACCCATTTGACCTGGATTGTGTTCCGGCATGTCAATTACCTGAGAAATCGAAGAGTATGATGTGATGGAGAAAAAGTTAAGACAAACTAAGGATGTTAAGCAAGTATGCAGGTATGCAACAAAATCTGTAAGCTGTTTCATTTCCATGGGATTAGTAGTATCTAAAAACGAAACAATGGTTTCTGGCATTGGTTATCCATCAGAAGGGCTTAAACCCCATTCTAACTGCTAATACAATATTTTTCACGTCTAACGTGAGTTTTAGAGTGCATTCCTATGTGTAAAATTATATGTGTATGTAATATACACATATACAAACATGCAAAAGGTTACTTTTACGGTATCTAAAGCAATAGAAAGTCAAGTAAATGTAAAAACACACATCCTATTGGTCAAATTGAGAGTCACTGGCTCCAAATTAAATAAAATAAATTTCATATCTACAAAAAAAAATATGGCAGAGCAATTCTCTGAGAAACAACTAACTTCAAATATCAGACAACATTTTAACAGAAGTTATTGAATCGTAGCACTATGGGGAAGTCTGATTATTCTTATAATTCATTCTAATTAGGCCATTTTTTACATTTCCTTTCAAAATAATTGTGAGAAGGGAGGGAAAAATATTCTTGGTATACATGAAAAGAAAGCTCAATGGATTAAAAAAGTATCATCACACTTACCACTGGGTGTGTAGTTTTGGGGTCAAATTCTGTAGAGTTGGCATCTGTGGATGATAGGCTTTGATCACATAAAGTCTCAGATCTTAAGAAAAAATCTACATTTCCAGTAGAAAGCAGCTTTTCCATTAATTTGCATTAATGACAATGTAACCCAAGACTTGGAGCAAACACTTCACATAACATGGTCAATGCAGTCCTACCCAAGTCATTAACATACCATGTTGTATATTTTAATAATCCACTACTTAAGTTTGAATGTTGTAAATAAGTGCTTTCTTATTAAGACCTCTACACTTAGGCTAGTAAATAAAGCAATAAAAACATGGAGATTTATATTTTAATTTGCAAACAATTTAGAAAATTAAAAGCTCATTCCTTTAGAAACTCTTGTAAAATGGATAAAGTGAAATAGGTAGAATTACCTAAAGAGTATAAAAAGCTTTATTGAGGTTTAAATGTTCCCAGTATACTGCTACCTTACAGCAATTATATCACAAAGATAACAGATAATCAGAGTTGGAAGGGACCTTGTAGGTCCATCTAATCCAACCCCCTGCCCAAGCAGGAGAGACCCTACACCATTTCTGACAGATGGCAGTCCGGTCTCTTCTTGAAAGTCTCAAGTGATGGCGCTCCCACAACTTCTGCGGGCAACTTCTGTTCCATTGGTTGATTGTTTCCACTGTCAGAAAGTTTCTCCTTATTTCCAGGTTAAATCTCTCCTTGTTCTGTTTCCATCCATTATTCCTTGTCTGGCCTTCGGGTGCTTTAGAAAATAGCTTGACCCCTTCCTCTCTGTGGCAGCCCCTGAGATATTGGAAGACTGCTATCATGTCTCTCCTGGTTCTTCTCTTCATTAGACTAGCCATGCCCAGTTCCTGCAACTGTTTTTCATATGTTTCAGCCTCCAGTCCCCTAATCATCCTGGTTGCTCTTCTCTGTACTTCTTCTAGAGTCTCAACATCTTTTTTATTGTCTGGTGACCAAAACTGGATGCAGTATTCTAGGTCTGGTCTTACAAATGATTTTAAGGAATAGAATTCTTAAAGAGAAGCCCAAATGTTTATTTTCCCACATTTTTACCTTGCCAGCCAAGGACATTGCGGGCAAACTCCACAACAGCCAACTGCATTCCCAGACAGACTCCTATAGAAAACAGAGACAGGAGATGTATTAAAAAATATGCACTGGTATTATCATATACCCAACAGAATTCCCATTATTTCTTTATTAGACTCTACATGAGCAGTTGAAGATCAGATACAGGAGGACCTTTGGGATAATTTATGGCCTTACAATTATGCATCAGTCTGGACACACATGATTTCAAAGACATCAGATACAGTTTCTTGGGATAATACTGAACAATATTTCTTTAACTTATCATTTCAAGCAAGCTGGTACAGAAAGGATCATTTCAATTCTGGTTCACATTCAAAGCAATTAGTTGAATGCTATTTATCTAATCAAGCAGTATTTATCTAATTGATTGCAGTAACTTTAGAGGCCAACCAACAGTTTATGCTGTAATAAAGAACTATGAGAAAAAGATCATGTGTGGGCAGAGGAAAAAACATCAACCTGCCAAAGAACATTCAACAGACTCAACAACCACTTTATCCCCAGGCCTGGGAACAAAGCCACGTCTTTAAAGATTTTGGGAACATCATAAGGGTGAGTCACATGAATCTCTGTAGAGATGCTCTTCCAGAAGGCATGTGCCGTGACAGAAAAGGCATCCTTCTTAGATCTCAAGAGATGACATCCAGAAAGGATCCGGAAGGCACCCAATTCTACTGGTTCTACTGGACAGGCAGAAACTGTTGGACACAGAGATCTCTCAAAGAATAGACCCAACCCCTTGTAAACTAAAGTTCTGCTATAACTTACTCCATACAAAAAATAACATTCAAGCACATTTTCTCACCTAGGAAAGGTTTCTTCTGCTTTCTTGCCCAAGAAATGGCTTGAATTTTTCCTTCTGTGCCTCGAACACCAAAACCACCTGGAACCAAGACTCCACTAAACAAAAGAAGGAGGAAGCCTATTGGATAAACCTGAGCATTCACTTTTGCAGTATATTTTATCCTAGTCCTCTGAAAATGAATTGCATTCACCTAGTAAAATACACACCACAATGCACTCTGCCTAGTTTGAACTAAGGAGGCTTCGTGAAAACAATCCCAGTCATGTTGTTTATAAACCACAGCCATGGTGCTTTATTTAACAACTTTCATGGAAATCACCATGAATGAAGATGTTTCAGCCAAGCAGGAATTTGCACCTGACATTTGAAAGATGATAGTAACACCCCTCTATTGAATGTTGATTGTCCAAAGTTCAACCTCTCGAAACCTCTAGGAAAACAACTAAGAGCCACGGTGGCGCAGTGGTTAGAATGCAGTATTGCAAGTTACTTCTGCTGACTGCCGGCTGCCTGCAATTTGGCAGATCAAATCTCACCAGGCTTAAGGTTGACTCAGCCTTCCATCCTTCCGAGGTGGGTATAATGAGGACCCACGTTGTTGGGGACCATAGGCTGACTCTGTAAAACCACTTAGCGAGGGCTGTAAATGCACGGTGAAGTGGTATATAAGCCTAAGTGCTATTGATATTTGAGTTTTAGAGAGCCCCTGCCACCCGTATCAAGAGTCTCGGGATACCATTTGTCCATTCTGTGGCAGAATCATATGACCATCACTCAGAGGCAATCTGCAGCATGTGATTTGTGAACAGAGAACTTCTCCATGGCATTTATTTATAATGACATTTATAAACAAAACAAAACAGTTAAAGGAGCTTGCTATATGTCACCCCATATGTTAAATAAAATTCCAAACCACCTGGAATTAGAGCCCGCATTATAAACTTGTTTGTGATATACTTCATCCTGTTGTTCAGAAACAGACATCAAGGCCTGGCTCATAAAAGGAAGGTATTTAAACACTGTCTCAACAATAAAAATGAAGTTATCTCTGGGAGAAGTACAAAAACAGCTTCAATCAAATGAGGAGACATTTTCTCATAATAGAAAGGAAGACAAATGCCTTACTCAGCACTGCAAAGCTTCTGCCAGGCTTCGTGGTATCGAACTGGTTCTTCTTGTAATGTAACTGGTTCCAAATTAGCAGAATCAATATACTGGAAAGAAAGAAAGAAAGAAAGATCGTCTAATTTTAGACCTTGAATGTCAATGTTTGTTGATCATTGCCTTGATTACTCTGTTAACTGACAAAATATTGACCGAATGATTCTCATCCCTAATCCTTATGAGTTAAAAAAAAAAAACTTCTGTTCCAAGTTATAGACCTTGGAGGTTTTTCATCTTAAAATAGTTCAATAATCAATGAAAAACATTTCTGTAGGAAGCTGATGATTTTTTTTTCAAAAAAAGATCATTTAAATGGTCACATCATCATGATGTCTTCAAAGCAATCAACATTCTTAGAGAGGGTTCGGTCCTTTTTTGAGGAACAGAGGAAATTCCCAATGTCGATCTCTAACTTTTCGCTCTCAGGAGCACTTCTCACTTTTAAAAATCATGAAGGACCCCAAAAGAGCATTTTTTTGTGTGGGTTACGTCGATTGCTACTGTATTAAAATTAACACATTCATAGAATATTTATTTATTGAATCATGTAAAAATAATATTAAACATATTAACATAAGCATTTTCAGGAAAAAACTATTTTAACAAATAAAAAACTAAGACTGATATGTCTACCATTTCTACGTACATCTCCACTATCTGGAAAATAGTTCTTCGTGCATCCAAGAGGGTCAAACTCAAGGCCCAGGAGTCGGAGCCGGCCAGCTTGGGAGGGCTACGCACAGTCCTCCCGAGCTAAGTTTTTGGCTGCAACGCCCTCCTGCCACCCTTTGCCAGTGAAAAGGGAGCTCAAGAGGGCCACGAGCACTCAGGCCACCACAGGCACCCCTGACATGAGTGATGTCGAGCTGGCCACACACACGCTGGCTACGCCCGCCCCCCCCAGGTCAAACACAACCCTGATGCGGCCCTCAATGAAGGACCCTCAGGAGCCTTTGAATCACACTAAGAAATGCTGGTGTACAGTGTGTCTTTTGATTCATTTTCCCTATTGTGTTTATTATAGCTATGGAAAAGTGTACAGTAGTAGCCAATTGAGGGCACTGACACAATATCAACATCACAAAGATTTTCCTACATATTGTGACCAATGCTTGCATCGTAGTTATCACGTTAATAAGCTCCATAATTTCTAACATTGCTGGAATATATGAGACAGGCTGGTTTTTGTTGTTGTTGGTAAACATAGTAGAATTTTTGCCAGAAGTAGCATTTTAGATGCAATAGAAGTTATGAACTTAGAGCAGATACCCATAGACTTTAAGTTTCAAACTAAACCAAGCAAGAAAGTTCGGGTTTTGTTGGTAGTCAGTGCAAAAAGCATACCTTTATCTCGAGTTTGTGATTGATTGCTAGAGCAGAATGTTCCAAGGCTTTAATGACAGAGGCATATGAATCTGAAAACTTTGTATATTTGCCAACCAGGGCAATAGAACAGGTTTCCAATAAGCGATCATATCTGTGCAAAAAACCAAAACCACGTCTTTAAAAAGTGAATATCGAAAGTATGGAATGAGAAAGCCAATATTAACATTATCATCTTACAAGACAGTTTAGTGGTTAATATGCCAGACCAGAAACAGGGAAACATGGATAGGCACAAAAACTAGCTGGGTGACTGACTCGCAACCCTAAGAAGAAGGCCAGAGCAACCCTTTCTGAAACTGCTACCTAAAAAATGACAAAAGCTTGTCCACGTAGCTGCCAGGACTCAATTCCAACTCAAAGCACTATCACCATTACCACCCCATCAAAATCCACTTAAGCCCAGCCCACACATTCAATAAATTGGACAAAATGCAAATTATTAACATTGCTAAATTTATTGTTAAATTTATATGCCGCCCCATCTCTCTGTCCAAAGCAAGTAGACTGTAACATCTAAAAAGGTACACTAGGCACTTGGATGCAGAGGTGGCTTCCTTAAAGACGTTCTGCAAACTAAAACTTAGCTTAGCAGAACCAAGCTGAACGAATTGGGTCTACAAGTCAGGAGATATCCCGTTTCCCGGAAAATACGACCTCTCCCGAAAGTTAAGTCCTGGCTTGATTTTTATATGTGCACCCAGTATAAGCCCTACCTCCAAAATAAGCCCTAATTAAGACCCCACCCACTCCAGGGTGCACGGGTAAAAATTAAGCTAGGATGGGGATAGGGGTTGGAGCTGCCCTACTACTTACCTTCGGAGCATTGGAGCCAGGCCTCATACACTCTGACACCTGCCTTGACAGCCATTTCTTCTGCAGCTGGCAAGATTTTCCTAAAGCCTCTGCAGCCAATAACAGAGCTTGGATCAATCCGGAGCTGTTATCAGCTGCAGAGATCTTCCGGAAAGCCTTGCCAGCCACAGAAGTTCCTGAAGGCCTCTGACAGAGAAAAGGAAGCCGGGGGCAACATATGCAAATGAAGTGAATCTGTGGACAACATCCCACCCCAAAATTAAGACCTGGTGCCTTTTTTGTGGCAAAAAAAAAAGACAGGGTCTTATTTTCGGGGAAAACTGTTGAGGTAATTCCCTGTTAGGAGAATGAGCGCATACAGGGAGACGTATTTGAGAGTAGTGTTTGAATAATACACATACAGCACACAGATACACTGTACAGTAAATGTAGGTTTTTACTTCCAGACAGTTTAAGCAAAGTTCAAGATAAGCAGTCCGAAAGTCATTCACAGGTAGATCAGTCAGTTTTTCAATCCAGGGATAATCCAAATATCAAAGTCCAGTGTGAAAAAAAAAAGTTCAGTATCAGACTTACATTAAATCCAGAAATATCAGTCAATTAGGAAAAATGGAGGAACGGCAATACTTTCCAACAGAAGGAAAGAGAGACTCACTCAGACACACTCTCTTCTGAGACTAAGACTAAGACAACCCAGGTTTCTGGCTCCATCTTATGGCCGTTTGAGTAACCACACCCAATTGCATTTTTTAGCATGCTCTTAAAGAGACGGTATTAAAATGTCTATCCTGGTTTATATATTTCTAACCCAAATACCTGTTAGGTGACTCATATTCCTAACAAAAATACAGTACTAGTCCAGCATCTCTCTCCAAAAGATCCTTTTTAAAAATAGCAATAGCATTTATATACCACTTCAGTGCTTTACAGCCCTCTCTAAGCGGTTTATAGAGCCAGCTTATTCCCCCAACAATCTGGGTTCTCATTTTATGGACCTCAGAAGGATGGAAGGCTGAGTCAACCTTGAGCCACTCAGGACTGAAGGCATTGAACTTCTGGCAGTAAGCTGAGTCAGCCTGCAATACTGCATTCTAACCACTGCACCACCATGGCTGCACCATTATAATAGAGAATTCCTTTTCATCTGTGGTCTGAAGTGGTGCGGTCAACACTATGGCAATCTAAGTTTGGGCGCTGTATGGTTCATTGTTGTGAGAGTCCAGTGGTTGTCTTAGCTGGTTGGGGTAACCAGGCCATCACTGCAAGCAAATAATATGCTTTCTTTTAGCATATCGAACTGCACAGCCATGGTGCTTTGTTGTGTTAGGTTTAAAGGTTTATTTTATTGTATTGCTTGAAAGTAACCAGAATAACTGCTTGCCCAAAGAAGCTCTCACCTGTCCGCCATCTCCTTCCATTTCATCAGCATTCTCTGGGGCTGCTTTTCAATGGGAAGGTTGAGCCTGTGTCGAAAATAATCCACCACTCCTTGCTCCTCTAGCAACAGAGGAACCCGATAGATGGAAGAGACATCATGGACACAGATTACCTGTTGAAGCAAAGCAAATTATTTGGTTAAGCAAATATTACTAAGATATCCGAACCATATCCGCAAATACACATAACGATGCACAGAATTAATTGCTGCTCTGGCAAACAGAAGATCAAAATAAGGTGCATTGCAAGTCACAGCTAACTGGAAAAAAGGGGGCTTACATACATAAAATCTGCTACACCGAACTCTCTGATTTGACCCAGATGTGGGTCTCCCGAGCTTTGACGAAAAGGGAAGATAGGCAACCAGCAGCCTACAGGCAATGCTTCAACACCTGTTTTACAATTCGTCACCACCGTGATCTGGTGATAAATGATTGAAAATCCACCGTGTGCATTTCTTTTTTTTTTCTAGATAATTAATGTTACATAGGAGTTTGTAACTTTAATCTGTTCTGTGCATGCAGAAACTATTACATGAAATCAAAAGCCTGCAGAAAACACATATAGTTACTTTGCTAACATGAAGCAACTTTACCTGTTCTGGTTCTACATGACAAAACATGGAAATTTTCTCTTTCACTGAGGTATCCAGGGGCGTGGAACATCTACACACAATCTAGTAAAGAAAATAGTGAAATCTTCAAAAGATTTGTCCAAGGATTAAATCTAGCCTTCAAACAGAATTTGGTTAGCTCACTGAAGAACAATTAACCACATTGTACTTTCTCAACTGTGAACAGATTATTATCTCTTTCATAGCAATTTCTCAAATAGCTGAATAACATCTTCCCACCCTCAGCCTGACAGCAGTTTGAAATCCAGCCAGTAATTTTAACATACATTATAGCAAAACTTACTAGATCTGGTGATAGACCCAGGCCCCGAAGTTCACGAACACTATTCTGAGTAGGTTTTGTCTTCTGCTCCCCTGTAGAACTTGGCTAATAGACCCAGGCCAAGAAATATAAACAAGAAGACAGTGTGTCAAATTAAGATCAGATTCATTTTCCAATCTCTTTGAAAACCCTCAGGTCATTCCTGCAATCTGTTTATTCATTTGTTTATTTGTCTAGTTTCTAGGCCAGCCAATTCCACAAACAGCTTCATACGGTTAAAAACAAAACAAACAAGAGGAAAAACAATTCCCAACCCTTTGGATGTCCTAACCCCAGAGCCTTAGAAAAAGAGCTACCTTGGTTCTCTAGGGCCAACACTACAAGGAGCTGCCTTGTGGAATCTTACCTGGGGAACTAGGCTGACGTGAATATTACAGAAGTTCTCGCGCTTGACTTTGAATTGAAATTGGCGGAATGCTTCAATGAAAGGCATGCTTTCAATATCTCCCACCGTTCCTCCGAGCTAAAATACAGACATCTAAAATTAAATGCAATGCTCTTTTCTTAAAAGCACAAATCCCGTCCCCCACATCTCCTTTTACCATATTCAAGTTTAGCAATATTTCAGCCAAATCCCTTCGTGTACTTTTCTTAACTGTAACAGCAGCACTTGGACTTATGTACCACTTCATAGTGGTTTACAGCCCTCTCTAAGTGGTTTACATATTGCCCTCAGCCATCCAGACATTATCAATTTACCTTTGGATATTTTGAATATTTGCATATTAATTTTCTTGTACTGATTAATGACCATAAAGTATTGTAATGGTAATAACTGTAAAGCATCTTTAAAAACATCCAGGTAGTAATCATCAACCAATATCTTACAGGTGAAATCCTGGCAGGAGACATAGAAGGTCATGGACACCAACCTCTATCACACAGACTTGGGGCTCCATGCCATCTTCATCTACTGGGATCCGTGCCTGTCTCATCACCCACTCCTGGATGGCATCAGTAATGTGGGGCACAACTGTAAAAACATTTTTAAAAAAGATAATGTTTCAATAATTTCTGGCTACATGCTCAGTCAGAATCATCTCATTAACACTAAACATTCATTTCTTGGTGAATTTCTGCTGATTTGATTTTATGAATTCAACCTGGATGCTATCCAACTCTAACCAATTTGGCTATTTTATTTTACCCAATAAGGTTACTGGATACCTTATCATTCCTGTTGGCTAGCGTGACTGCATTCTTGTGAACATGTTCCTGAGTGAAAATCCCAAACTCTCCACTGTTCTGGCTTACAGCAACATGCAAATACAACTAGAATAGTGTTAGGTGTTCCAGGGATGCCAGCAGAGTAAGGTCAAAAAAGTCAAGATGGCGACTTGAACAATGCAATCGAAGCTCCATGTACATGACACACATAAAAAATTATGAAGCATTGATCACTGTGAAGCTTTGTTTCACCATGGCTGATATCTTTTTTTTTTTAAACCACTCCTAAAAACATCCTTGAATTGCTCTAACAATTATTCTCTATTTATTTATAGTACTGGAAAAAAAAATGTTTTTTAAATAATGTTTTCAATTGTGTCTCAAAGTGCCCAAATTTCTCATCTCCAGGTTATAAAAACAACCAGGAGAGACAGTAGCTACAGAACATAAACTAGTAGCCATGATCTTTATGGTTGAAATTCAACAAAGTCTCCAGCCAAAGGCAGCAGTCAAAGGAAAATGAATCCATGTTTAATACTTTACCTTGCACAGTTTTACCTAAGTAGTCTCCCTTCCTTTCCTTGTTGATGACATATTGGTATATTTTTCCTGTGGTCAGGTTATTGTCCTTTGTGAGTCGGATATCAAGAAACCGTTCATAGTTACCCAGATCCAAATCCACTTCTCCTCCATCATCCAACACAAAGACCTCCCCTAAAACAAAATGGCAACCACAGGTAAGCTTTTCGTCACCTTCTTCCATATAGCCATGTTTGTGTACTGAAAGCATCCTCCAAAACAGGGGTCTCCAACCTTGGCAACTTTAAGACTTGTGGACTTCAACTCCAAGAGTTCCTCAGCCAGCAAAGCTGGCTGAGGAACTCTGGGAGTTGAAGTCCACGAGTCTTAAAGTTGCCAAGGTTGGAGACCCCTGCTCCAAAACATCTAGCATATTCCCAGTTGGTTAGCAATGGTAAGGGTAGCTGGACATCCTAGGACCTACTGTACAGCCTTCTGAAGGATAATCAACATGTTTCCCACTGTAGACCCAACCCCACCAAGGACTCTGCTGCCTGTCACTTTTGTTGCCTGAACAATCTACAGCAGTGTTTCTCACTCTTGGCATCTTTAAGATGAGTGGACTTCAACGGACTGAAGTCCACATTCAAGCCATGTATATGGCTGCCCATTTTCTACCCATCTAGGAGAGGAGCTGAGGTTCAAGAAAATAAAATTAGAAACACAAAAGCAAACATTATAAATATAAATAATTTAAGTAGCCCAATACACAGATTGGACCCTCTATACTGTATTTGGTGTTTTTTTTTTAAGTAGAGAAATAAGAGACTGGACTATCATCTGTCAGAAATGGTATAGGGCAAGGGTCTTCAAACTTGGCACAAGTTTAAGACTTGTGGACTTCAACTCCCAGAATTCCTGAGCTAACATAACTGGAGGCGGAATTCTGGGAGTTGAAGTCTTAAAGCTGTCAAGTTTGAAGACCCCTGGTATAGGGTCTCTTGCTTGAGCAGGAAGTTATGCTTCCAACTGTTATGCTCTACTCTACTCTGCAAAATGTACCTTCAAAATTAGAATGTGGAGATACTCAGTCCTTGCTGCTACATTAAGAAGACGTTTTCACCTTGTCTTACCGTGCTCATAAGGAGAGAATGTGCCTGCATCAATGTTAATATAAGGGTCAATTTTAATGGAAGTGACGTGTAATCCACATGATTTGAGGATTGTCCCAACGCTGCTAGCAATGATTCCTTTTCCAATCCCAGAGATGACACCACCTGTTACCAAAATGTACTTCATTTGTTTCAATGTCTAAACAAAGAAAAAAGTTACATTTCATAAAATATAGCTACTGATTTGTTATTTTTGGCTTTGATCAGTCTTGCTGACCAATACGTATCTATTAATATAAAACAAGGTTATATTTATTGTACATCCAGCAGATTTAAAGCCACAATTCAATTTTAAATTGTTATTGATTTTGTCTGTCCATTTGTTTTCCATCTAACTTTTCACTTTAACCTTGTTTTGCACTTGTCTTGATGTTTTGCAAGCTACTTTGTCTATATATGCAGTACTGTTTAATAAAGCACCATGCTCCCAGTTCATAAATAAGATACTAATGAAAATCAGACTCACTTTTCACTATTGCTTCTCCCCATAAACTAGCACTTTTAAGGAATTAGTAACAAATGTACCTTTACCCTTCGTGGCCTCTACAATACATAACCAAGTTGCTCACTTTGACAGAGGTCAGAACAACTAAAGACTTGAGCAAATTGTTCAATTTACAATCCTTCATTTTCTTTAAAACAGTGTGTTTCAACCTTGACACACATCTTAAAGCTACCAAAGTTGAAAAACAATGTTTTATTAAAAGGATCATGAGACATCAAAATGCACGGGTTCCCAGATCAATATGAGACTAAAGAACAGAGTGAAAATGGGAGCAATTTGCTAATTAATTTTATATCTTTTTATTCCACAAGATGGGCCCATTATATACACTGAAATAAACAAAGAGCACAATGGATCAGGAGAAAGATTAAGAAGACATCAGCAATAAATATTTTGCCTCAGATTAAAATTCTGAAATAAGGAAGCCTCAGTTATAGGTATATAAACCACCTAGAGTCGCTCAAATGTGATAGGTGGTGTAGAAATTGGATGGACAAACAGATAATATAGGATCTTCTAGAGATATAATGTTCTCAATGAAATCATGGAAAAAGCAATATAAGATGCACAATTACTTCATGCTGATCATGGCAAGAGGCCTCACATAAAGAAAATTCATATAAGCACAAGCAGCAATTCAGCTGGGGAGGGACACACTAACAGGGTTACTGAAGGACTGTTGCCAAGCATAGCCAGGAAAAGAGAAGAGAAAATTTTTAGATCAGAAGTGAGAGGGATGAAGATTTAGTAAAACAATATAATAATTCAATAAACAGGAATGTTGCCATTAAAAATCAGAGGGGATGTAGAAGGTAAGACCTGCCAAAAGAAGATGTTCTAGAATTTCCCAGATGTTTGCATGACTCAACATAAAGGCACCTTCAGGCAGAGTTGGTGACAAAGAATGCGATTGCAAGTAACCTGGTGAACCAGACGAACCTGAGTCTTGAAATCTCCACTACTTTTCAGTCTGTTACTCCCTAACTTAACAGGGCTGCCAAACAACAGCTTCTTCTGGAGCAATAACTATGCAAACATGCGTGCCCTGGGAGGCATGGGGTGGGCAGCATGTGCTTCACTTTGCCTCATGTGGCCTAGAGGGAGAAGGGAAGCCTTAGAATGGAACAGTGATGACAACCTGAGTCACTGCTTCCCTGCCTCTCCCATTGGGATGCAATGGGAAAAGCAGAGAGCATTTTTATCCCCCCCCACACACACACACACAAAGTCCCAGATGAATGTGGTCCGTTTTTTAAAACTCAAGTCTTTCTTCTCTCAAGTTTCTTTCGCCACACCAAATACGATCCCATTCTGTGCTATTTTGAGAGATTTATCCTCCATTTTGTATAACAATATTTTTTTTAAAGGACAAGATGAAAGCTCCTGGACTGGGCTTTGTTGTTGTTGAACAACCAAACCATTACAATTATTAGAAATAAGAGAGATATTTCAGGTCATTGCTGAACAGAACCCAGTTAATTACCAACTGGGAACCACAAAGGAATTTGGAAATAAGAGTCTGAATATAAGATAGACTATTTCACTAAAAACCAAGGTTGCAATTTGCGGGTGGGGAGATGAATAAAAAGACACAAGAGAAAGGCTGAGCATAATTAAATGCATTACATTTAACTGATGCTAATTTTCACATTGCTGATTTCATGGTGTTTTTTCCCCTCACCCATGTTATCCTCCTCAGCCAGTTTTTAAAAAAATGTGATCTGAGGACCTCTGGGAGTCCCCAACACCCTCTCAGGTCTGCAAAATCAAAACACCCTAAAAATACATTTTTAAACTCCCAATTTGGTGTAGTGCTTAAGACACTGGGATAGAAATTGCAAAGGCTGGGAGTTCCAATCCTGCTTTAGGCATTAAGCCAGCGGGGGTGGGGGGATCTTGGGCCAGCGGGTCTTACTCAGCTCCAGGAAGCAAGCAATGGCAAAGCCCTTCTGAACATCTGTCACGAAAACCGCAGGGATGGCATTTGCCAAAGAGTCAACCTTTTGACTTGAGCATCCAAAGGTGCTTTTTTCAGGAGGCAACTGGACTTTCTGGTTTTTCTTTGAAGACGTTTCACTTCTCATCCAAGAAACTTCTTCAGCTCTGACTGGAGGGTGGTCAGAAGTCTTCAAAGAAAAACCAGAAAAGTCCAGTTGCTTCTTGAAAAAAGCACCTTTGGGACAACCATGCCCTGGATGATGGAGAATCTCCACAGACCTTTTGATTTGAGCATACACACATACACAAATAGAGGTAGAGAGGGGTAGAGATAGAGATGAGAGAGAGCTGAGGTAGATGGGAGAGAGGAGAGACATACATACACACGTACATCTTAAAAGTAGGAAGGAAGGCGTCTTGAGAGACCAGAGTTTAAGAAAGACTGTCCTAAGCCAGCTAAGAGAAAGGAAAGATGGCCAACGAGTGACAGAAGAGCTGGACTAGGAGATAGCAGGCATGGAGGGTGTCCAGATGCTGCCATAATGCAGCCCCGCATTTAGGGCCACCAGTGCAAAACCTCCTGGAGCTTTTTCAAGAGCCTCCGCTGACTTCTCCAGGGCTGCTTTCCCACGACCAGTTGCACCCAGTTTACCCAACAAACCCGCCTGCACGTCTTGCTGCACACCGTGAGAACCCGAGCAAAAGACCCGGGCAAACCGCTCGTCTGCAGCCGCCACCCCTCCTCCGTCCACGTGGCAAACGGGGTCGCCCAAAAGGATCGGGGGAGACCCCCGAAAGGCAAGCGAGGGCAGCCGCTTTATCACCCACCCGCCCTCCGCCCAGAAGATCGGACTCATCCCCGCGCAGGCAGCCGGGAACTCTGGGCTTTGTTGTCCGAGGAGGGGGAGGGGAGGAAAAAGAGCCCCCCCACCCCGCTTCTTGTAGCCGTGTCAAGGGCCAGCCCCGGTGCAGCTACTGTTATCCCAGCACGAAGCAGGGCGGGTCTGGCGTTTGACAGCTGCTGCCCGAGAGCCTCCCCCTCCTCCCGGGCCAGGCCCAGGAAAGCCCTCCCCCTCCCCCGCGCCCAAATTCCTCTCCCCCGATACTGACCCTCCACCGGTCCTGGCCACTGCGCAGGCGCGTGGACGCGGAGCCCTCCCAAGGCTTTATTCTTAATTTAAAAAAAAAAAAAAAGAGCCCGTCCGCGTCTGCAGAAGAATCTTTGCGAGGCCGGGGCGAAATCAAAGATACAAACGCATGGAGCCGGCGCGCGCGCGCTTAAAACGCACGCTGGAGGCGGGGGAGGGGGGGAGAGAAGGGCGGAGCGAAAGGCGGGGCGGAGTGAGGCCGGGCGCGATGGAAAAGCATTTTACACATACAATTTTTTTTTTCGGATTGGGTCTATACGCCTGCGCTAACTTGGAGAGCGCGGTTGGTCCGCCTTCTTCCCAAAGTTGTTTTCTATAGGCTGGGGTTTCGGGAGGAGGCGGGGTGAGTGGGCGTGTCTCCGAGAGACCGAGGTTGAACATAGACGAATGAATGAATGGATGTGTTTATCCAATTTCATTTTGATTTGCTTTTATTAAATTTTAGTAACAAACTGTTGCTGGAACTTTGCATTTTGATATGGCCCAAGGGATAATCAATAAAGAGTTATTATTATTTGTACCATTTTATTTTCTTATATTTGTATTGGTTTTATCTATACACAGCGGAATGAATGTATATTGTATGTGTATATTGTGTATATTGTGTATATGTGTATATTGCACTATCCTCTCGCTGTCACCTTCGTTCATATATCTCTCCTGCCAGCAAAGATTTTCTGCGGAACTTTTTTGCAGCCCTGATTGTGTGTGTGTGTATAAAAATATGCGCACACATACACACATGTATATGAAAATAAAGATAGCAATACAGTCTACCAAAGTGAAAGTTGGACTTTTATACAATAACTTTAGGCAATAATGACTACACTCAAACTATCTTACTTCAGGTACATTATACAAAGACATACTTAACATTTAATTGATTAGATTTGACTGCCTGAGGAATTATGGGTTGAAAGTTGTGACATTATTAAAGAAGAAAAATAGCCACACATGTAGAAAGGAAGCAGATGAAGACAAAAGCTCTGTTGAGATGCTTTGCTACCTAAAATTAAAAACCCTAACATTGTGATAAGTAGTGTCAACCTTACCTGATGTTTAAAGGTGGAACAAATTTAAAAATGGACAAGTTTCATCTTTCTAGGCTCAAAAATTCACAGAGATGGTAATTGTAGCCATGAAATACAGTGGTGTTTGTTACTATGACAGATCTAGACAAAATATTGAAGACATCACAATGAGAACAAGAAGTATATTGTTAAGTTCGTGCCTTTGCCAGTTGTAACAAATGACTCTGAATACTGGACGTCAGAAATGCTGAGTACAGAAAAATAGGTGTCTTTGAATTATCCCAAAAGGCAACTGGACTTTCTTTGTTTTTCCTTGAAAATGTTTTGCTTCTCTAAGAAGCTTCTTCAATTTTCATTAAATGTTGGGGTAATGGAAGGATTTATATTCCTTGCGGTTATCATCCTTGCCTTTTGAAAAAGCACCTTCGGAGCAACCATGACCTGGATGATTGAAAATCTCTTTTAGACTGTAGCGCCAGAGACAACAGTTGAGAGTATCTTAGATTCAAAAAAGAACTCATTCAAAAAGGGGTGAAATCAGACTGGTTTTGGATACAGGAATAATAAAGCTAAACCTAAAATATCTGGCCATATGAAAGCAAGGCAAAAGTTATTGGAGTAGATCCTAATGTGTGGGAAAATCAAAGGCAAACTAAAAAGAAACCCAAAGAGTACAAGATGACTAGATATTATCGTTGATAACACCAATAGGAGATCTCAGAGAAGCCCTTTGGGTTATAAAATTCTGCTGATCTGTTGTCAGCTCATGAAGAATCAGAAGCAACTGAACAAGGCTATTTTAGAGCTATTCCACTTTTCTCTTCAGATTAAAGTCTAAAACTAGTTTTCAAGTCTCATTAGAGGCAAGAGTAGATGGCTTGGTTTTTATACTTCACTAAGCTATTGTGTGCCTAATCTTGATTTTTTTTAAGAAAGCACAATTGACTGGATTCATACAACATACTAAGCACAAACCTTGACTTATAAACCACAGTGCCACATTCAAATAACATGCTGAGTTGAGCTAAAACCAAAGTTCACATTAGATAGAATTCTTTATTGACCAAGTGTAATTAAACACACGAGGAATTTGTCTTGGTGCAAATGCTCTCAGTGTACATAAAAGAAAAGATACGTCTGTCAAGAATCATCAGGTACAACACTTAATAATAGTCATAGAGTAGAATAAGCAATCATATCATACTAGGAAACAGTCAATAAAAATCCTAAAGATACTAGCTACAAAGTTACAGTCATACAGTCACAAGTGAGAGGGGATGGGTGAAAGGAAGGATGGGAGGATTAATAGTAATAGTAGTGCAGGTTTAGTAAGTAGTTGGACAGTGTTGAGGGAATTATTTGTTTAGCAGAGTGATGGCGTTTGGGGAAAAACTGTCCTTGTGTCTAGTTGTTCTGGTGTGCAGTGCTTTATAGTGTCATTTTGAGGGTAGGAGTTGAAACAGTTTATGTCCGGGATGTGAGGGGTCTGTAAATATTTTCCAGCCCTCTTTTTGACTCGTGCAGTATACGGGTCCTCGATTGAAGGCAGGTTGGTAGCCATTGTTTTTTCTGCAGTCCTAATTACTCTCTGAACTCTGTGTCTGTCTTGTTGGGTTGCAAAACCAAACCAGACAGTTACTGAGGTGCAGATGACAGACTCAATAAGTCCTCTGTAGAACAGGATCAGGAGCTCCTTTGGATGTTAGATTGGATATGTGAATCAGGTTTATGGCATTCCCCTGGAACATAAAGGCTTCATTACTGGTGATTTTTATGGGCACATCTATCTTGTGTACTTTACTTGACACAATCTGCCATTGCTTTTCTGTGCAAATAATGGATGTGCAACACAAGTGTGCAAATAGAGGATGCGACCACTAGATGTCAGAATGAATCCATGAAACATGGTTAACATCACCAAGTGTCATCCCTAGAGAGCTGTTATTTGGCCCAATGCAAGAAGGTTGAAATACTTGCCCTGTACAGGTTCAAGTTTTACTTTGAAATTGAGGGTCTTTGGGAGAGAAACTGATTGTGAAAACTGTTTGCCCTTAAACGTTGGCATGTCACTCAGTGGACCAAATGATTTCTCTTTTCCTTAGTTATTTGCTATTTCCAGCGACAGGGATGGTGACCCATGAAAAGGTATAGAGAGAACTGAATATTACTTTCAGTACTATGTGGAAGTATCCATGTTGAGTTTTTTTTTTACCGCAGAACTGGTTAGCCATCAACCTTCCAGGGTTTCTGAAAACGTCTTTCCAAGTTAATCTAGAGCCTGGGATTTCCTAGTAATCTGCCCCTCTGAATATAACTTAACTTTTTATTTTGTGGGGTGGGGGGCTTCATTCAAGAGGACAAAGTAATAGTGAAACTTTGATAGTTTGATTGGGGAAAAGAGAATTTAACAGTCTCCTCCCTAGTAATTCTCAGGGTATATAATATTTAGTATTGTAAATCACCTAGTCCAGGGGTCGCCAATCTTTTGGACCTCAGGGACCACCAAACTCATAATTTTAAATTCCATGGACCAGAGACCCTGGGAAAATCCCCCCAAAAGTCTGCAGGAAAATTCCCCACCCCGTTTACCTACCGATCGATCATTCTTTATTTGGGATCGCAGGATACCATTTCCAGCTCCGTCCCCGGGGGCGGGGAGGGAGAAAGAGAGAGAGAGTGTGAGTGAGTGTGTTTTGGCTTCATGCATGGAAAGCAGCAGAAGCCTTTCTTTCTCTCCCCCAAACTCCGCCGGCACAGCCTCCGAAAGGAGTCTTTGCCAGCACAGCCTCTTGGAGCAGGAGGCCTTGCAGGATCCCAAAGACTCATTTCTGGCGGAGTTTGGGGGAGAGAAAGAAAGACTTTTGCTGCTTTCCCTGCATGCAGCCAAAAGCAGAAGAAGGAAGACATGGAAAGAAGCAGCCCAGTGGCCAGGTGAGGTGCGTGGGGCAAGTTTCCCCCCCTCCGCCCTTTTCCCCCTCCCCTCACTACCTTGTGTTGTTCGCAATGCAAGTGACCCAAACCTTGTGTTCCCGCGTCACCTGGATTAATTGCTTTGGGAGGTGCTTTGGGGGTATCATTTCTTTGCGGACCACCAAAATTTTCTCATGGACCACCAGTGGTCCCTGGCCCACTGGTTGGTGACCACTGACCTAGAGTTAGCTTGTAGTAAAACAAGTGGTCAATTAATTTAATAAATAATAATGATATCTAAAGTGAAGCAAATAAGTTGCTTTCTTTTGGCAAGATTTTGGTCTACAGGTGAGGAACAAGAAAGAAAACTGTTCAGAAGTCATTCCACCTGCTTGGTTTCCTGAGGCCTGACAGTTCCAGCTGACGTGCCATTTCTAAGCATTTCAATTGTCAGCCAGAACTACCTCACCAGAATCTTATACCATTCTAGAAGGATTTCAGAGATCCAAGCCCTTTCCACTCTTATAGGTCTCTTAACCAATGGATTTTCTCTGTTAGGTTGCTTGTCAGTGAGCGTTCAGATCGATGTCTATTCACAAGGGAGGAAGGAATCTGCTATCAAAGATGCTTGAACAACCACTTGGAAGACGCTTGAAAAAAAAATGCTTGAACTGCCATTTGGAAGCATTGTTGGAGAGCGCGGTCAAAAAAGTCAAGATCATGGTCATAGCCATGTAACCAAAACCACACTCTTTTTCCAATCTTGGGATCCTTTTTTAAAAAAAACCCATTTATTAACAATACTGATATTAAAAATACTGCATAAACTCCCGTCTCCTCTACTTCACAGCAATTCTACTGGCATCTAATTATCTTGCCTGATTAGGACATTTCAGAAACTGAGCTACAGTTTTGTAAAAACCCTGCAGCTTTTAAATGCTACAGTAATACTGTAAGCCTCCAGTGTTGTCGCTTTCAAAGATAATCCCGACAAATTACAGAAAATATTACTGATGAAACGGATGAGCTCTCAAACAAGTCCAGAAATGAGACATTGGGTTCCCCCCGCCCCACTTACTTGTACTAAGATATTAAAGTGAATTATGACCACATGGATCCGAAGGTGCAGCAAAGCCTTGATACTGGGTATGCAAATGGTTAGCTCTGTGTCTCTTGATCAAATTAACCAGCAAGTCAACTGAAACTGAGATTGAATTAGCTGGAAGGCAATTTGTCCCGTGTGCATAGTATAAAACTGGCTAATCCAATCCTTTTAAGATCACACAACTATCCCCATGAGATGCTTTTGTTCTTCTAGCAAGAAAGTGTGAATTACAGCAAATTTCTCTCCTCTTCCTTCCTGTATATTTTATTATTTGCCATTCCGGATGAAGGAGGGCTGGAACCTCATGATATAAGAATTTAGCAAACTCATATTCAGGGAACGGACATTGTAGCTGAGTGCTTAGTGCAGAAGTCCGCCAAATAATGTACTTCTAATAATGTGGTGTCAAATAATATCTAAAAACAGTGCTGAAATGTAAGTTTTGATATGAGCAAAGAGGAAACTAGTGAAATGCATGAGGAAAGAAGATTAAAAAGTTAATTAATGAATTAAATGGCTAGATTCAAGATCATTTTATAAGGCTGAGGGTTTCTTGCCTGAGCAGGAGGTTGGATTTGAAGAGCTCCAAGATCCTTTCCAGCTATGTTATTTGCTGGATCTAAGAAAAAAGCAGGTGGTTTTCTCTTCTAGTTGCTTAAGGAGAGATGCCCCTTTGTTTACAACTGTGAGAGCCTTCTGCCTTGGAAAGTGGTTGGAAGTCTGCCCTTTCACTATAAACAATAAACAGATTTGAAAGGGACTTCCCAGGCATCAGGAGGCATTGTGTTTGAACAGCTTGTTACAAAAAGCAAGGGGAAAAAATGAACCTTTTTAATAATAGAGGCTAGAATTTCAGCAAAAGCAAGAATTAAGGGGTTGTTGAGGTTTTTAAATTAAGATTAATGCTGTATAAGTGTTACTGCATGGATGTGCTATTATTCTCTATCTTTCCTAACATAGATACTTCCCAAATGTAAAGTCTTCCAGCTGCTGAAAATGTATGTACACAATTTCTATTTACTTCAACCAACTAGGTAGGTACAGAATTGTAGGAATTTATTGACTGATTTACTGATTTGCTTTGGTTTACCTTCCTCTGTGTCCCCCCCACTTATTATAGACCAGCATAAATAAATGTAAAAGTTTAGCAATAAATTTCAACGTAGTGCTACCAACCTGATGCCCCACCATTTGATGACATTATAGTTGCACTGATTCTAAAAGTTTTCACAGTTTTATTTTAAAGGTAGTAAGGAATAGGTATTCAAGGCTAAACTATTCCAAAGGGAAGGTGTCATTAGTGAGAAGATCTGACATTCAGATCCAGCGCAGATGAGAGTGCGATCCTCAGCGAGCCATTTTCTCCTTGACTTCACAAGATGAATTCAACCCAGAGAAAGTGGTCTTAGAAATATCCATCTGGAAGCTAACTGATGAACAATGCAACTGTCATAGTAGTGGTGTTATATGGGCAATCCTCAGAGTGCTTATAATTAACTCGGTAACCATCTGCTCGCCTAGCTGAAACCTCCAAATGACCTTCAAGGCCAGGTTGAAATAGAACAAATTAATGTCTGAGCACCTGGGAGAAGTTCAAGATGAAGCCAAACTCTCGTGGAACGTAATGGTCCACCAGATTTGTGATTCTGTACAGGTAGTCCTGTTGAAAGTTACAACAGCACTGGAAAAAAGGGACTTATGAGCATTTTTCACATTCACAACTGTTGCAGCATTCCCATGGTCACGAGGTCAAAATCCAGATGTTTGGCAGCTGACTTATGACAATCACAGTGGGGTCAAGGGATCCAGTTTTGTAACCTTCTGACAAGCAAAGCCAATGGGGAAGCCATATTCACTTAACAACCATATTACTAATTTAACAACTGCAGGGATTCACTTAACCAGGATGGCAAGGAAAGTTGTAAAATAGTGCAAAACTGACTTAATAAACATCTCACACAGAAACTGTGTCAGTTGTGGTCGTGAGTCAAGGGCCAGTGGTGCGATTCAAATTCTTTTACTACCGGTTCTGTGGGCGTGGCTTGGTGGGCATGGCAGGGGAAGTATACTGCAAAATCTCCAGTCAGAGGTGGTATTTGCCGGTTCTCTGAAGAACTCAAAATTTCTGCTACCAGTTCTCCAGAACTGGTCAGAACCTGCTGAATACCACCTCTGGTCAAGGACTACCTGTATTTGGGGTGAGTGGCCATATAATTTTGAATGAGAAGAGGAGAGAGGAAGGAAGGAAGGAAGGAAGGAAGGAAGGAAGGAAGGAAGGAAGGAAGGAAGGAAGGAAGGAAGGAAGGAAGGAAGGAAGGAAGGAAGGAAGGAAGGAAGGAAGGAAATAAAGAAAGCAATTCTTGGCCTGCTGTATAACTGGTTAGGATTGAAAGATTCAACACTATATCTGATGCCTGTAAGTTCTGCATTTTTCATGTCATCTGTAAACCAATAGTTCATCAGTCCTCAAATAGGAAGAAAGGAATTGTAGCTGTAAAGAGGAAGGATGGATGATAAATTTATTTGTATGTGCTATAATGAAAACCAGGTTACTTCTTTATACCTTCTTTTCTCTTTTCCTTGTTCCTTTCTTTTTCTTTTCTTTATCTATTCATTACTTTTCTGTATTCTCTTTGTTAAATTTTATAATGCTTTTATTAATGTATAAAATTCCACATATATATATATATATATATATATATATATATATATATATATATATATATATATATATATATATATGTCAGCCCTAAAATAAAAACAGGAGAAGGGAGGCTAATGGGGAAAGAAATCATGATGTATTCAAAATCTCCAGACAAAGATATCATGCTAATGCAGGCTACAATTCCTCACCCTCCCCTTAAAAAAAAGCCTGGCCTTGTGTGATTGTGCAACAATGCACTAGTAAAAAAAAACTGAACAAAAAGACACTAATTCCTAATGTGGAAGCAACATGAGGCCCAACACGCTCATTCTTTTTGTATCTTTAACTCTGCATTTCAGAAAGTACTCAAGTCACGAACTTCCAAGAACAGTAGTTTACAAGCAACTCTCCCCCCTCACCCATCCCTGCCGCCTGAAGAAATTATTATTATTCTAATTATCCCAGTCATTAATGGTAGCCCTCCCTTCCGCACTGCAGCTGCTTTGGCTGATTCTGCCGTCTTCTCTCTCTCTCTCTCTCTCTCCCTTTCATTTATTTTTGCAAAAATAAAAGCGCAAGTTCTCTTGGAAATGACAATGCAGGAAAATGAGTACTGTCGATAGATCCGCTAGAATTAACATTTCTAAAGGAGAGGCAAGACAAAAGGAAAGGCTGGTGATGAGGAAGGAAATGAAATGGAAAGAACGTCCTTCCCACCCATTATCCAAGCGACAATATGGGATGGGGGCCTCTTAGTTAAGGAGAAAAGAATAAGTAGGCTGTCATCCACCATTTCTCTAGGAATAATTTTTTATCCATGTCAGATTAGAAATGCAGATTGGCACGGTGCTTCTTTCTTAAGAGGCTTCTGTCAAAGCACTTTTGAACAAGACTCTTCTCTCTCCCAAATAAAGTCACAAAGGACAGTCAATCTGGTCACAAGTGACAGAAGCCTAGAGTTGGAAAGAGTGTTTGAGGTCATTAAGTCCACCTCTCGACTTAGCCCAGAGATCCAAATGTGATAGACAGCAAGCATGTCTATCTGTCTAATCTGTCTACCTACCTACCTTACCTACCTACCTACTACTTATATATCGGTGTGGGCAAACCTTTACAGCACCGAGTGCCAAAATGGGAGTGCGCGTGTGTGGGGAAAGCACCAGAAACTGGAAGAGCAGCTCCCTGGCACACATGTGCACGTTGGGAATCTGAGCTTCTGGTTTCCAACACTCTCACACGTGTGAAGACCAGCATGCGTGCCAGAACCCAGAAGAGCAATGGGCGATGGCTGGCATGCCCGGAGCAATGGCTTTGCATGCCACTTCCGGCACACATGTAATAGGTTTTCCATCACACCTATATATCTATCATCTACATACCTACCCTATCTACCTACCTACCTACCTCTTTCTTTCTTTCTTTCTTTCATCATTTTCTATATATCATATATCTATCATCTATCTATGACCACCCAACTTCAAAATGTCTCTGGGCAGCTTGCCAAAAAAGGGAGGCCAATGGCCATGGCATAGAACTTTGAAGCCCATGAATGCCAACAACCCCTACATTGGAATAGGATTTTCTAGGTGAATTATATTAAGGTTACGTGACACAATAGCTTTGTTTTTTCCTCTTACAATGATCTTGCAATCATCATGAACAAGGCATGACCATGCAGATTTTGTGATGACCCTTCATTGTTTGTGGCAATGTTTGAATGACCTGTTTCCAATCACTTTGGGATTTAGCAGATTTTCCCTGCTCAGTGATATGACTTCCAGATTGACTTCCAGATAACTTTTAATCCTAAATGACGCATTAAGGTGATTTTTGCTTGACAACGTCTTCCAGAGAATTTCCTTATATGAAACGTCCACTTGGAAATAAACATCCAACGTAGAGAAGTCCACACCCTTCCTTGGAAAATGGCTGCAGGGCCAAAAGTGATTTTGCTCTTGAGATGTTTTTCCAAACATTCATTTGGCATTGTTGTTCCTGCATCATAAATAAAAGTCCTTTATAACATCATTTTTGGCAGGAATCTTCTTCTGGGTTTTCTTTTCTCTTCTTTTCTCTTCTCCTCTCCTCTCATCTCCTGTTTCCCACCTGTATTATTTTTATATATAACAAGCACCAAGCATACACAAATAGCTAGAAGCTAACTAAGATTCAATTAGGAAGCTAAGTGTCTTCTGCACTGAGAATTGGGGTCCCGTCTTGTCCAGCAAGAACAAATTCACCAAAGAGAATGAAATATACATTCACCAGTGGATTACTGAACTGAGCTTTAGGGCTTATTAGTAGACATTTCTCCTGTCCTTGGGGATAGCTATAAAGATACCAGCAACAGTTAACAGGGGCTTTCCAGTATCATAAAAGTACTGTATCCAAATAATGTATACATCATGGACAGTTACAAACCTATTAGCTGCATTTATGCGATATGCAAAATCTGGTTCATCTGCAATGTTGATTTATTTAAACATCTATCCATTTATTCTAAACAATTACATGGCCGCCCAATTCACACATGGTGGCCAGAGGTGGTATTCAGCAGGTTCTGACCTATTCTGGAGAACTGGTAGCAGAAATTTTGAGTAGTTCAGAGAACCGCCAAATACCACCTCTGACTGGCCCGACCAACCCCATCTATTCTCTGCCTCCTGAGTCCCAGCTGATCGGCTGGGTCTTCTTTGGTTGCCCTGCACAGGAGAACGGAGCTGGAAAGCAGGTTAGTGGGGTGGGGAGGGAATAGAGATTTTGCAGTATCCTTCCCCTGCCATGCCCACCAAGCCACACCCACAGAACTGGTAGTATTTTGAATCCCACCACTGGTGGTGACTCCAGGCAGCTTATAGCACTAAAACATGTAAACACAGCCATTCAGACCTTAATATAGATTTGAGCACTGGTTTTGAGCACAGCTGGCCTCATGGTTTACACAATCAAGCCTAATTTGGAAGTTTTGTGTTGCCTCTCACACATCCTATTTGTATTACAATAAATGGTCCTAATAAAGATATCATCCAGCTAAATATTTTTTGATTCTTCGTCCAACAACCTTAAGAATTACCTTTTCTGATCCAAAGCTTGTGATCCAAGGCATTCTAAATTTGTCACTATTAGCAAATTATTAGAGGCCAAGGAGTGGAATATAATGGATAATGTTCTGGCTAGAGACTGGGAGACTATAAGTTCTAGTCCCACTTTAAGCATGAAAGCTGGCTGTGTAACTTTGGGCTAATCACTAGGAGACTGAGTTCTAGTTGCCTTAGGTATAAAAGCTAGCTAGTTGGCTTTGGCCAATCACCAGGAGACTGTGAGTTCTAGTCCTGCTTTAGGCATAAAAGCCAGCTGGGTGACTTTAGGCCAATCACCAGGAGACTCTGAGTTCTATTCCCGCCTTAGGCATGAAAGCCAGCTGGGTGACTTTGGGCAGACTCTTTCAACCCAACAAACCTCACAGAATTGTTGCTGTGGGGAAAAAGAGAAAGAAGAAGGTATATGAGGTATGTTCACCACCTTGAGTTATTTATAAAAATAATAAAGGCAGTTTTTTTAAAAAAAACTATCCCAAAGGTGCTTTTTCAGGAGGCAAAAGGACTTTCTTGTTTTGTTTTGTTTTTCTTTGAAGACGTTTCGCTTCTTGGATGAGAAGCGAAATATCTTCAAAGAAAAAAAAGCAAGAAAGTCCAGTTGCCTCCTGAAAAAGCACTTTGGGGACAACCATGACCTGGATGACTGAGAATCTCTACAGTCGTTAAAAAGAACTCCAAATAAATATTAAATAAATAGATATCGTATATGTGGAACGTGATGCCAGAAGACATTGAAGGTATATGGGATGATCGACGAAGCCTCTTAATTAGGGAAGGTTAAGAAGGAAGGGAGAGTTGTGCGGAACAAATTCAAGCCAACTTATAGCCTTCTTGCCATTCAAGTATTAGCCCTAAGTTGGACAAAGGCAAAAAGGCTGCCTTCATTTGACAAGCTTTCCATTGACCCAATTAGCCTCTGAAACAACAAACAGAGCGAAGGATCTTCAAGTCTCTGGCTTCTTCAACAAAACCCATCTGCATTTGACACCAGAGCCCCGGGATACGTTTCTAGGCAGATGGCTTTCTCGTTGCTCTTTTTGTTCCCCTTATTCACAGGATGGCAGCCTGCCATCTTCTGACCTCATTAGCTTGCCTTTAGCTTGCCCTTCTCCCCATGCTCCAATGCTGGGCGTATACTAATTACAACGCAAAACCGTCTACAGGAATTTGTCCAGAGAACATCCCATCTTCGCCCCTTTGCAGAGAAATTCTTGGCAGGGGGTTAGAAAAGCTCACAACAGATAATGGACGTGGGTAGACAATGGCAGCTGTGCCAACAGATAAGGTGAAGGTGTTTTATAAATTAGAGTTGGAGAAATTAAAACAGCTACATGTGTGTTATTTTTTTTTGTAGTATCTGTGAGACATCTGTAATCCTGACATCAATTCCCTGGAAGAAGATATATATTTTATACCCTAGTTAACTTTTTCTGATTTTGTCACTCATGCTATAGCCGTAAACTGTATAGCAGCAGTAAAGACAAGGGACCAATTAATGCAAGTTCTCCCACAGCTATAATTTAGTTTGTTTGTCAGCCAATTTGATGGTATCTAATGTTTCTTTTACTATGTTTACTACTGTTTAATATTCTGGTCCTTGGCTATAATAAAGGAAGGAGGAGAGAGGAAAAGGAGGAAGATTGTGTTAGCTTTTTTGGCTGCAACCAGGAGTGTGCAACAGCAACCAAAACAGCTAATATAATCGTTGGTTGTATAATCAGAGGCATTGAATCAAAATCACGTGAAGTATTAGTACCACTTTATAAATCCTCAGTAAGACCACACCTGGAATACTGCATCCAGTTTGGGTCACCACATTATAAAAAAGATGTTGAGACTTTGGAAAAAGTTCAGACAAGAGGAACTAAGATAATTAAAGGCCTGGAGGCAAAAAAAAACATATGAAGAATGGTTGCAGGGATTGGGTATGGCTAGTCTGGAGAAAAAAAAGGACTGGGGTGACATGATAGAAGTATTCCGGTATGTGAGGGGCTGCCACAAAGAAGAAGACCAGAAAAGAAGAGAAGAAGCAATAGGTAGAAACTAATCAAGGAGGGAAGCAGCCTGAAATTAAGGGGAAACTTCCCAACAGTGAAAACAATTAACCAGTGAAACAACTTTTCTTCAGAAGTTGTAGGTGTTTCATCACTGCAGGTTTTTAAGAAAAGACTGTCTGAAATGATATAGGGTCTCCTGTTTGAGTAGCGGGTTGGATTAGAAGACCTCCAAGTCTCTGATGATGATGGAGGAGGAGGAGGAGGGGGAGGGAAAGGAGGAAGAAGAAGAAGAAGAAGAAGAAGAAGAAGAAGAAGAAGAAGAAGAAGAAGAAGAAGAAGAAGAAGAAGAAGAAGAAGAAGAAGAAGAAGAAGAAGAAGAAGAAGAAGAAGGACGACAACTTGAAACATTGGGAGGTGCTAAAATTTCAATGTTAATCTACATTTGAATTATGCTAGGAATCTGCAAGTGATTAATAACCCTGTCTGCTTTAATCCCCAGATTGGTGAGCTCACTTAAACTTTTTGATATCTTCAAGTCAGTCTTGACTCCTGGCAACTCCCTGGACAAGTCCCCTCCCCCCAGTTTTCTTGGTAATGTATTCCCCTCTTTTCCAAAAGATGTTGGAAAGTTGTTTCCCTACTCCCCCCACCAAAAAAAAAATGTCAGTAAAGAAAAGAGGAAGAGTAATAATGCAAACCTTGTTCTGCTTTCCTGCAGCCATTGCAGATATCTTTAAAACTGTAGCCTGCTAATAGTGCCTCCATCATTACTTATAAGAGGAATGCTGTACATACCTTATCTGCTATAGGAATAAATAGAGATTATTGTTGATTAGGTATGCATATTTAGACATTATACCTTACTTTAGCAGAAGGACTGTGATCGGGGTGATTTGACTCATGCTCCTGTCTATCAAGTTGGCTCTAAAAATACTACCTCTTGGTCAACGGTTTTAAGGAGTCTACTTGTCTTTTCATTCTAATTCTTCATCTTTAACCTGTTTGGATTGCATAGCCCTTCAAAAAAAGGGGGTTACAAGCAGTGGTGGGATTCAAATAATTTAACAACCGGTTCTCTGCCCTAATGATTTCTTCCAATAACCAGTTTGCCAAATTGCTCAGAAAGTTAATAACCTGTTCTCCCAAACTGGTGCAAACTGGCTGAATCCCACCACTGGTTATAAGATTATCCCTGGAAACACAGAATGTGTAGCCACCCCAGGAGAGAAACCTGAAAAAAGGTTCTTTTGAGAAAAACCTTTGTCTTCTCTCCCCCTCTCGCCCGGAGACCTACTGCTTCTGAAGCCCTCATGACTTATTTAGAAATGCCATTTCCATGGCAGGCTTTGCTGCAAAAGAGGCAGTAGAAGACCTGTGATAAATTATCTATTTTTTCCCCCCTACATAGGTGTTTATATCTATGCTTGAACCTTTATGGTGAGATATCTGATATTGCGGAGGTCATTAGAAGACATCTCTTCATCTAGGGAGATGCACTAATCCTGAACTATATTCTTTGGGGAAACTTTTGAAAATACAATCCTGGATGCTTGCAAAATTATTTCCTTGAAGAAAAATCTCTGCTAGGTCAATACGCCAAGGATGGCAAAAGAATGGACAGAAATAAAAAGCCCCCAAATGTCCTCCCCCTACTCCTCTGCTTCCTCCTTCTCCTCCGGTTTCTCCTCCTCCTCCTCTGGTTCCTCCTCCTCCTCCTCCTCCTCCTCCTCCAGTTCCTCCTCCTCCTCCGGTTCTTCCTCCTCTGCTTCCTCTTCCTCCTCTTCTTCCTCCTCCTCCGCCGCCTCCTCCTCTGCCTCTTCCTCCTTCTCTTCCTCTTCTTCCTCCTCCTCTTCCTCTTCTTCCTCTTCTTCATCATCCTCTTCCTCCTCTTCTTCCTCCTTTTCCTCTTCCTTTTCCTCTTCATCATCCTTTTCTTCTTCATATTCTTCTGACTCTTCCACTTACTCTTCCACTTACTCTTCTACTTACTCTTCTACTTACTCTTCTTCTTATTCTTCTTCTTTTTCTTCTTCTTCTTCTCCCCCTCCCCCTCCTCCCTTTCCTCCTCCTCCTCCTCCTCCGCCTCCTCCTCTTTTTCCTCCTCCTCCACCTCCTCCTCCTCCTTCTCCTACCTCTACCACTCCTCCTCTTCTTCTTTTTCTTCTCCTCCTCCTCCTCCTCCTCCTCCTCCATCTCATCCTCCTCCTCCTCCTCTTCCTCCGCCACCTCCTCTATATGAAATAGAAAGCAATGAAACGGATTGCTGGTCTGTCTTTATTGCAGTACAATCTTATACAGATGTTCTCAAAAGCAAAGCTCCCTCGGTTCAGTAGAATGGATTCCCACCAAAGGCGGTGGAGTTGCAACCTGAATCCTGAAGACTTTTAAAAACAAGAACTGGAAAAGAGATGCAACAAATCATAATGCAAGCAACAACAAATACTTATCTGATTAACCTGACTCTTTAAACCCATTTTTGTGTATACATCCTTCAGTGAACTAAATTGTTTGGATTCACGTAATGCATTAAATTATTTTAAAACACAAGAATCCTAACCAAGGCTAACATCAATTAATCTTCGCATAATATAAAAATATCGCTTGTAACTGACCTGGTTAATTATGAATGTAGTCACACTTTTTCTACCAGAGAGGGTATATCGTTTCACCATTTACCAAAGAGATATGTTTTTCAACCAATAGAGGGGCCTCCGTTTTTAAAAACTAAGCAGTATCAATAATGTGCCAGTGATACGTGGAGAAGTGATTTCTTACACTATTAATGGTGCTATTTACAAGCCAAACATGGGCAAAGAGAAAGTGTAACTGGTTAAAAAAGTGAACAGAGGAATCAAATTCCACCAATATGCATTTGTTCTCAAATTAACATATCATAATTATATATGGTTTAAGAAGAGAATTATGCAACCCTATTAATCCTTTTGCAAAAAAAACCCAAGGGCAATGCTTTTTCATCTGAATGGATGGGATTTATATATTACTTTTTATTGTTTTTAATGCCTTTTTCAATGATTTTTTTTATTTTATTACCTTTCTGTGTTTTTAACATTGCACATCACTCAGTCACATGTGTGTGTGTGTGTGTGTGTGGGTGTGTATGTGTGTAGATAGAAAATAGATAATAGAAAGAGAGAGATAAGAAAGATAAGAGTGAGAGAGAAAAATACAGGCAGTTCTCAACTTACGACCTCAATTGAGCCCAAAATTTCTGTTGCTAAGTGAGACATGTGTTAAGTGAGTTTTGCCCCATTTTACAACCATCCTTGCCACAGTTGTTAAGGGAATCAGTGCTATTGTTAAGTTAGTGACATGGTTATTTAGTGAATCTGGCTTCCTCATTGACTTTGTTTGGCAGAAGGTCAGAAAAGGGGATCCCATGACCCCCAGGGACACTGTGATTCGCTGCTACAACTGTGACAAGAGAGGCCATTAAGTAGGGCAAAATTATGGCTGCCAGTTGAAGATTACCTGCTGTTCTGACCAAGGCTTCCTGGGACCATAATTAAGCACACGCTTAGTTAAAACAAATCTTGTTTTATTTCAACACTGGGAATTATTTTCATTCCCAGCTAGTAATGAGTCCCAAACAGTCCCTTTGAGATAAGCACCCACCTTTCTTTCCTTTGAATTGCTGCCAACAACTAGAGTGCCAAATGAATTATAAAAAAAAAACCAACCAAAGTATAAAGTCCACACAGAGCTTCAAGGGTTAATCCAAACAGAATGAACAACTTTGCTTCCTGCAAAGGTTTCATCAAAGACTCAGGCAGGGATAATACTTTCCCCCTAACTCCGGGCTATTTTTTTTTCACTGCCAAGGGGCTGTGCAGTCGAAAAAGGAGTTGTGTCCCATCCTATCTGGAGTGCACTATTCCTTGCCTATCTAACAACCGACTGGGTCAAAATGCCCACGTTGGCCCCAACTCATACACAGGTTTAATAGCCTGTTCTGATTAATCAATCAAAATAGAGCTGGAAGGGGACTTGGGGGTCTTCTAGTCCACCCCCACCCCGCTCAAGCAGGAGACTGTATGCCATTTCAGATAGGTGGTTGTCCAGTCTTTTCTTAAAAAGCCTCCCGTAATGAAGCATCTATAACTTCTGAAGGCAATCTATTACACTGGTTAATTGTTCTCACTATTGGGAAATTTCTCAATTCTAAGTTGCTTCTCTCCTTGGTTACTGTGCTGGTTAGACAGTATATAGTTAGTTTGGGAATGAGAGCTGTCCCCCTAAAGGAATGCTTCATGGGAAATGTAGTTAATGCCTCTTGGTAGATGTAGTTCATGTCATGTGGTCACATCTGTAATCCTGATTGGTCACTGAATTGATCTCTGGTTGGGTTGGGGGGAGTTTTGGTCATTCTTACCTGAACCGCAGCATCGTGCTGGAGTCTTCTCTTGCTGTATCATTATGGGATGAAGTTAACTCTCATTTTACACTATGAAGACAACAATGCAAAGATTGGACATTATCAGCATAAACTGTGAGTTATACCTTGAGGATGCCTGATATAATCCAATAAAGAAACTTTGTATGGAAGCCTCTGTAGCATTTAGCTGCTTATCCCAGGAATTTGGGGAAGATAAGATTACCTGGGACAAGAAAGTTAGTTTCCATCCATTGTTTCTTGTCTTCTGGTGCTTTAGAAAATAAATTGACCCCCCTTCTTCTTTGTGGCAGCCCCTCAAATACCAAAATACTATCATGTCATCCCTAGTCCTTCTTTTCTCTAAACTAGCCATACTCAATGCTTGCAACTGTTCCTCATGTTTTTGTTTCCAGTCAACTAATCATCTTAGTTGTTTGGGGGTTTTTGCACTTTTTCCACAGTCTCAACATCTTTTAATTATTTTAATGCCAGGTAGTCCTCGACCACAACGAAACCCCAATTTTCTCTTGCTAAGCAAGTTCTGCTCCATTTGACAAATCTTCTTGCCCCCATTTTTAAGCGAATCACTGCAGTTGTTCAATTAGCAACATGGTTGTTAAGTGAATCTGGCTTCCTCATTGACTTCGCTTGTCAGAAGGTTGCCAAAGTTGATCGTGCGACCCCCTGGACATTGCAACCGTCATAAATATGAGTCAATGGCCAAGTCCCTGAATTTTGATCATCAAAATCAGGAGTGGGATTCAGCCGGTTCAGACCAGTTCGGCAGAACCGGATGTTAAATTTATATCTGGTTCATCGAACCGGTTGTTGAACCGATCGACTTGCCCCACCTGTCCTGCCCTGCCGTGCCCCTCCCAGTAATCTCCACACGGCCTGTTTTGGATGCAGGTAAGTGTAGGGTCTGCACAGAGGCTCTGGGAGAGTGAAAAATGGGCCTTCTGGAAGTCTGGAAACAGACCTGTTTCCAGCTTACGGAGCACCTCCAGACCCTGGGGGAGGCTGTTTTCACCCTCCCAGAGGTCTGAGGGAAGCCTCCGGATTCTGAGGAAGGTGAAAAACAGCCCGTCCAAAAGTTCCAGTAGGTCACGCCCACCATGGCCACGCCCACCCAGCAACCAAGCAGCGAACTGGTTGCTGTGATTTTTGAATCCCACCTTGATCATGTCACTTTTTCCAGTACCATTGTAACTGAATGACCGTTTGTAAACCAAGGACTACTTACATAAGGTAGGATGTTGCTATTTATTGTATCTTTGAGGTAATTATCCAAACAAATGAAGGCCAGTAATCTATAATTACATTCTGCAGGGCCATTTTTTTTTTGTCTTTTCCGTTTCTTCACTCCTTTTTTTAGCCCAGTAATACAAGGTTCTTTGAAGAGTTTCTTTTTAAAAAAATAATAAGTAGAGACTTTGGTGGAGGGGGAGCAGAAATATATTGCTGCATAACCAGAGACAGAAGCATTTAACCTGGTCTTGTTTGTGAGAAACCTCGGTCCTTACTAGAAGCATATTTACAGTTCATGGCAAATGAGTTCGGAGAAATCAATACAGTAAATAAGAAAGAAAATTTAGACAGAGGGATAACCCTGAGGTTTCTCTTAGGCAGGCATGCACTTGTCTATATAAAAGACACTGATGCAGCTGAGCAGAACAGCCTACTGACAGAGAAATGTCAATCATTCCATTGTCCGTGAAACACCTCCACCTCACCTGGCCTTTGTTAGCACACTGAGTGGCTCATCTCTGCGGGCAAGTTTCTGAGCTCTTTCCAGTTGATGGGAAAATCAGGAGATGACATACTAATTGAGTAAGGAGGCCTCATTGCATATGAAGGGGAAGGGGAAGGAGGAGGAGGAGGAGCAGGAGGAGGAGAAGGGAGGGAGGAAGAAGGGGGGTAGAAAGAGGGAGAAGGGGAAGGAGAAGAAAGGGAGAAGGAGAAAGAAGGGGAAGAGGAAGGGGAAGGAAGAGAGGAGGAGGAAGGGGAGGGGAGGAGGAGGAAGGGGAGGGGAGGGGAGGGGAGGAGGAGGAGAAGGAGAAAGAAGGAGAAGAGGAAGGGGAAGGAAGAGAGGAGGAAGAAGGGAAGGGGAGGGGAGGGGAGGGGGAGGAGAAGGAGAAAGAAGGGGAAGAGGAAGGGGAAGGAAGGGAGGAGGAAGGACCAGCACTAAGACAGTGGGCTGAATTATACTTCATGCATAATTTTCTGCATAAGCCTGCTTTTGAAGCATGTGCTATAGATAGAAGATAGGATAATATGCAGGCCATCAAGGCATTTATTTGTAGATCCTCTGAATCCAGCACCACCCCATTAATAGTAAATCTTCAAAACAAGGTTCAGGAGAACAAGGAAGTGTGACTAGATCCTTGGAAAGTTGCGTTCCTTGAATCTGAGGACACCTAACATTCCACAGAAGTTGGGGGGACTTCCACACTCTTCCAGGTAACATTTTGTGTTGTTATTGTAGTTTCTGAAAGCCCCAGAAGTTCCCAGGGAAAGAAAAATGACCGGGTTCAAAAGGGCACTTCAGCTGGAGATCCTACCAAAAACCAGAAATGAAATAATAGGAAACCACTAGCAATATGAGGAAGTGCGGAAGACATGATTTACGTTGAAGGAGAATGACGATGGCAACCCAGGAGCAACGACAGAGCCGCATAAAATATGCCAGATCTCCTCCATTATCGAAATCAGGAAGGGTCTGGTGGGTGGGGTGAACGTTTGCCTGGTTTTAACAATGGGGGAGGTGAGGACATTGCTGACAATGTGAGCTGTTTCTTGGCACCCTGCTCTGCCTGTCAACGTTTCCATGAAGGCCAATTGTTATCTAGCACTAAAGCCATGCCACTATCATGGACAGAGGTTTCCATTCAAGCCATCTTGAGCAAGGAGCTGATCGAAAAGCAAGATAGAAGAGGCTCCCTGAGCTGCAAGAAAATAAGAGGGCAGCAGGCCAAGACTCAGCTTGGGAACTAGGTCTGTTTCCTTTACAGGTCAATCCAGTCAAGTTATCTTTTTTTTCAGTAGCTTCCCTAACAACATGGAAAACTGCTTAGAGGGTGCTATAAAGCACTGCGAAGCAGTATATAAGTCTAAGTCCGTGATGGCGAACCTATGGCATGCATGCCACAGGCGGCACGCAAAGCCATTTGTGCAGGCACACAAGCCCCAGCCAAACTTAACTGTACTGCGCATGCGCGCACCTCCCAGCTGATTTTTTGCCTGTTTGAGGCCGTTTTCGCCCTCCCGGAGGCTTGAGGGAAATCTATGCAGCCTTGGGAGACTGAAAAACAGGCCTTCCGGAAATACTGGAAGTGCTGAAACGGGCCCATTTTCAGGCTCCAGAGGCTTCCCTCGAGCCTCCAGGAGGGTGAAAACAGCCTCCCCCGAGCTCCAGAGGCCCTCTGGAGGCTGAAAACAGGCACTTCCGGTATTTCCAGGAGGCCTGTTTTCGGCCTCCTGAGGCTGCAGAGGTTTCTCTTGAGCCTCCGGGAGGGCAAAAACGGCCTCAAACGGCAGAAAATCATCTGGGAGGTGTACACATATGCAACGCAGGTAAGGGGGTGAAGTGGGGGTATTGCACGCACATGCGCGGGGGGGTTGCATTGCATTGTGGGTGCTGGCATGTGCGCACACTTTCGGCACACCACAACAAAAAGGTTCGCCATCACTGGTCTAAGTGCTATTGCTTTTTGCTGTCCCAAAGGTGCTTTTTCAGGAGGCAACTGTGGACTTTTTTGGTTTTTCTTTTGAAAATGTTTTGCTTCTCATCCAAAAAGCTTATTCAGCTCTGACAGTATAGTGGGGAATGGAAGGATTTATATTCCTTGCAGACAGCTGGTCAATTGCATCCTTTTTAGAGAGTCGTTCAGGCCACTTGGAAGTTTATCTGTGTCCTCAGGGTTACCTGGGTAGTGCAAAGAATGGTGTGGAGAATGGTTGGCACTACTCAGGTAACCCTGAGGGAACAGATAAACCTTCAAGAGCTTCAACAACCCTCTAAAAGGATGCAAATTACCAGCTGTCTGCAAGATCTATAAATCCTTCCATTCCCCACCATCCAGTCAGAGCGAAACAAGCTTCTTGGATGAGAAGTGAAACGTCTTCCAAGAAAAACCAAGAAAGTCCAGTTCCCTCCTGAAAAAGCACCTTTGGGACAACTATGAATTGGATGAATAAGAATCTCTATAGACTCATTGCTATTGCTACTTGGATGCATAAAAATTTATACGTTATGTTTTTTCTAGAAGACGAATTGCCAAACTCCACTAAATTAAAATTATTATCAATTAAAATCCACCCAATTAAATTTATTAAACTAATTATCCAGTTAATTCACTAAAAACCACATACAAATAAGGAATTTATTAAGTTTGGAGAAAGTTACAAATAGCCACTTTGAATAAAGTGTTAAACGGATTCAGTAGATCAGACAAGGGGCCTTAAATAGGTTTGAAAATTCAATGTTCACACACTTCAACACACATTTTTAAAATCAAGTCACTTCAACCATTTGAATTGGCAATTCAGAATTAACCTGATTCTTCAAACCCAATAAACTTTGAAACTGAAACAACACAGTTTTTGACCTGAATTGAATTGATTCACCTGAACTCAATCAATTCAATGAATAATTTAAATCCAATCTTTGGAGATTCCTGGAAGCCATGACGTCATTTTTACTCACAATGGATTCTGGTTCACAGTGCTGTGTTTCACAATCTTGGTAATGTGTGGATTTCAACTCTCAAATTCAAGTCTCCTCGTTCAGCACCTTCATGATTTTGAAAAGTCACTGAATGAGTGGTCATTCAGCGACTTTTCTATGATCTCTGTGGCGCAGTGGTTAGAGTACAGTACTGCAGGCTACTTCTGCTGACTGCTGACTGCCTGCAATTTGGCAGTTCATATCTCACCCAGCTCAAGGTTGACTCAGCCTTCCTTCTTTCCTATGTGGGTAAAATAAGGACCCAGATTGTTGGGGGCAAGAGGCTGACTCTGTAAACCGCTTAGAGAGAGCTGTAAAGCATTGTAAAGCAGTATAGAAGTCTAAGTGCTACTGCTACTGCTATCTTTAACCAAGGACTACCTGTAATGGGCACAAGATTGACATCAGGATCCAGAACTAGGACAAAGTAATTTCAGACCGTTTCATTCTCAGTCATATCACCGCATTTCAGCCCTCCGTTGCACACCTCAAAGAGACCAGGTTGGAAAAAGGAGACTTTAACAGCACCATTGAGCAATAGATTGCAGAACTGAAACCCATCAAAAGGTTTCAGGCAATCCTCAAAGTTCTCAATAAACTCAGTGAGGTTTTTAAGATGTTACAATTCTCATCTGATAAAGTACTTGTAGAGCCAGTTTGATGTAGTGGTTAGCGTCAGTGTATAAGGTTCATAAATTGGAATAGACATGGTAACAGGTCAGCCAATGGGGACCGTTTGGTGACCCAGATGCTTCGGAGCCTGGGCATAGCTTAGATTCATTCTCTCTCTCTCTCTCTCTCTCTCTCCCTCCCTCCCTCCCTCCCTCTCACTCTCCCCCACTCTCTCATACACACACACACACACACATGAGTTGAGTGCCTCTGTGATATATTGCTTCTGTGATTATGACTTCTGGATTCTGAGTTCTGGTTCTGGCTTCTGCTGCATGGGTACTGTATACATGCATCATACTTTATGTTATTGCATATAAAGAAGTTTCTTAGATAAATGAATCCTGCTGAATTATTTACTTGTGTGCTGATTGGATTGCTGCAAACTCTGACAGTTAGGACATCAGAGAGTTGCTGAGTTCTAGTCCAGCCTCACTCATGAAACCAGTTCAGTGACCTTGAGCCAGTGTCTCTTGCTCAGTCAGAGGAAGAAGCAGGAAATGCCAAACCATTCCTGAAACCTTGCCAAGAAAACTGCAGCAACTAGTCCAGTCCGTTGCCAGGAATAAATACTGACTTGAAAATATAAGGTTATATTTGGTGTGAACATAATCCTCGACTTACAACCACAACTGAGCCCAAAATTTCTGTGGTTTAGTCAGACACTTGTGAAATGAATTTTGCCCCATTTTGTGACCTTGTTTGCCTCAGTTATTAAGTGAATCGCCGCAGTTGGTAAGTTAGTAACCTGGTTTAAGTGAATCCGACTTTTCCAATGAGTTCGTTTGTCAGAAGGTTACAAAAAGGGATCACGTGACTCCAGAATACTGCAACTGGCATAAATATGAGATAGTTGCCAAGTATCCAAATTTTTATGACATGACCATGGGGAGGATGGAAAGGTCGTAACTGTGAAAAATAGCCATAAGTCACCTTTTTCAGTGCCGCTGAAACTTTGAAAGGTCATGAAACGAACTGTTGTAAGTTGAGGGCTACTTGTAGTGGTTGAGGCAGCAGGCTAGAAATTGGGAGATGGTGGCTTCTAGTCCCTCTTTGGGCATAGCCAAGTGGGAGATCTTGGGCCAGTCCCTCTCTCTCTCCGCCATAGGAAGAAGGCAATAGAAGACAGAATCGTAAGGTTGAAATGGACCACGGAGGTCTTCTACTCCAACCACAGGTCAAGGCAGGAGACCTTACACTATCCCTGTCAAATAGTTGTCCAATCTATTTTTGAAGACCTCAAGTGATGGAGCATCCACAGCTGTAGGAGGCAAACTATTCCATTGATTAAGTGTTCTCCCTGTCAGAAAAAATCTCCTTACTTCTAGGTTGGATCTCTCTTTAGCAAGCTTTCCACCCATTACTTATTGTCCTGCCCTCTGGAGCTTTGCAGAATAAGCCAATCCCTCTTCTCTGTGACAGCCCCTCAAGTACTGGAAGACAGCTGTCACGTCCCCTGCAGTTGTCCTCTTTGATAGACCAGACATATCTAACTCCCTCAACTGTCCGTCATACGATGTGGCCTCCAGAACTTGTATCCTCTTTCTTGCTGTTCTCTCTGCATCCTTTTGGTATGGTGACAAACCACTCCTGAAACCTTGTCAAGAAAACTGCGGGAACTAGACAAGGAGTCAACACTGACTCAAAGGCACGGACACATATCCAAGGTTCTTGTGATGCATTCTCTTGCAACCTGCTTCTCCAAAACCAACCTCCCTTCCCCTCTCTCCCTCCTACACCTCACCCCAATTCCAATCCTATACCAGTCTGGCCTCTATGCTAGGGGTGCCAAACTCAAGGCCTGTGAGCCAGATCAAGCCCACAGGTTGCTTAAATCTAGCCTGCGGGGCTAGCCTGGAAATAGCAAAGGACTGGCCTGGGGTGCTTCTGGCAGTCAAAATGGGGCATGGCAGGGCTGCATGCAGGGCTCTCCCCTCCTGTGCACCATTTTTGGCTGGAGGGCCTCCTGCAGCGCTCTGCCGATCAAAATGGGATGCAGGGGGGCCACACGACACACCCCAGCACCCTGTTTTGGCCAGCAAAGTGCTGCAGGAGGCAGTCCAGGCCCAAAACAGGCCACCCTGCACCAGTGGCGGGATTCAAAAATTTTGACTACCGGTTCTGTGGACGTGGCTCAGTGGGTGTGGCTTGGCTTGGTGGGCGTGGCAGGGGAAGGATACTGCAAAATCCCCATTCCCTCCCCACCTCACTAACCTGCTTTCCAGCTCTGTTCTCCTGTGCTGGGCAACCAAAGAAGACCCAGGCAATCAGCTGGGACTCAGGAGGCAGAGAATAGATGGGGCCAGTCAGAGGTGGTATTTTCCGGTTCTCTGAACTACTCAAAATTTCTGCTACTGGTTCTCCAGAATTGATCAGAACCTGCTGAATACCCACCTCTGCCCTGGACCCCAAAGCGGCCACCTTGCACCCCATTTTGGCCAACAGAGTACTGCAGGAGATCGTCCAGGCTGAAAACGGGGTGCGTGGGGCCGCTTTGGCTGGCCAAGTGCAGCAGGAGGCATCTGTCCCGTCTCCCCCACCCCACCCCAGCCGGCCCATGGAGAAGAACCACAGTGCTGTCCAACCCTTGAAGAAATCCAGTTTGACACCCTGGCTCTATGCATTTCATGAAGTTAGCTGCAGCCCAGGAAAGTCCTCGAACAAAACCTATTGGTTGGAAAAGGTGCTACTAGGCCGCTTTTGATCTATGTACATGCTTAAATGTGCTCATTTGGGTGAGGACAACTAGGTGTTGATATCCAGGATCTCAGGATGCCTAAGATTACTGCATTGCAAAGGAGCAGGCCGGGCTTAGTATTCTGTGCATGGCTTTTTTTTTTCCACAACTCCCCTTGGTTACTGTGGCAACCACATCTGCTTCCACAATATCTCCCATTAATCATTTACATGCAAGAGTAAAAAGGATCGGGAGGAACCGGCCATGCTCCCAAGTTGTTTTTTCCTTGCTTGTTCCCCCATTCCCTCATGAGATGCAGCAATCTGGCATTTTCTGCAGAGTTTATAGACTTGGTTTTGTCTCTTCTTTTCGTGTCATTCTCGGTTAAAGAAGCTTCATGTTCAAAATTCAAGGCAACCCAGCCCGATCTTTGATGATGTTACAGTGGAAGGCTGCAAGGGGTGTAAGTGTACGGACAGTGCTGTTGTATACATAGTCCTCAACTTACCAAACTTGAGCCCAAAATTTCTGTTGCTAAGTAAGACAGTTGTTACGTGTGTTTTTCTCCATTTTATGAATTTTTTTCTTACCATAGACCCTAAACATACAAAAGAATGGTTGCAGGAGTTGGCTTTGCCTAGTCTAGAGAAAAGAAGGTGTCAACTCATAAAATATTTCTATGGTCTTTTGGAGTTACCAACAGAAAGGGAAGGGGGAGCAGTGCAGCAGCTTACAAAATCAAAACTGCATTCCATAAATGTTTTCAAAGATAGTAGCTAGGTGACTGAAGTTTCTGCCGTGCAAAATTCTAACTAGAGAGCATGATTGATGACTCTTAGCTATGGATGTGTCCCATTGGAGAATATGAATTATGATACACCCAGGGGGTGGACAGAAAACCAGGGTCAAGGGTGACAATGAATTATGGGTCTCAGAGTCAGCCACACCCAGGCAGTGCTTGCATGTTAACTCCCAATAAATCATTTTGAAGTTTTGGAAGTTTGGCTCGAGACTCATGATTTAAATGGGGTTAAGTGCCAGAATCCTGACAGAAGGACTAGGGGTGACACAATAGCAGAATTCCAGTATTAATGAGAAGTTGCCACAAAGAGAAGGGGGTCAACTTATTTACCAAAGCACCAGAAGGAAGACCAAAAATAATGGACGGAAACTTATCAAGGGCAGAAGCAACATAGAACTAAGGAGAAACTTCCTAACAGTGAGGACAATTAACCAGTGGAACTGCTTGCCTCCAGAAGTTATGGCTGCTTCATCAAAGTTCCCTTCCAGCTCAATTCTGATTGAAGCTGTTAAGCAAATCCCTGTAGTAGTTAAGATAGTAACCTGGATTTTAAGTGAATCTGGCTTCCCCCTTAACCTTGCTTGTCAGAAGATCGAAAAAGTGACCACAGGGATATTGCAACCATCATAAATACATGCCAGTTGCCAAAAGTCCAAATTTTGATCAAGTGACGTGGGTATGCCGCAACGGTTATAAGTGTGAAAATGGTCATAAGTCACTTTTTTCAGTACCGTGGTCTTTGAATGGTCGCTAAACAAACGGTTGCAAATTTGAGTACCATTTTAAATTCAAATGGTTACTCAACAAGTCAAGAACTAACTGTATGATAGTGGGTTCTGGTTTCCATATATTACTCGTTTTTTGATCCTTATAGTGTTTATTTTATTTTAAAATAAATAAAATCGCTTACAAGATAATAGGTATAAGTATAAACACGAGTAAGTATATGAATAAATAGGTACGAATAAATGGGGACAATAGGACAGGGACGGTAGGCACGATAGTGCACTTATGTACGCCCTTTACAGACCTCTTAGGAATGGGTGAGATCAATAGTGGTTAGTTTGAGGTTAAAGGAATGGGGGTTTGAGGATGTAACAACAGAATCAGGTAGTGCATTCCAGGCATTGACCACTCTGTTGCTGAAGTCATACTTTCTGCAATCAAGTTTGAAGAGGTTTACATTGAGTTTGTATCTGTTGTATGCTCTTGTACTATTGTGGTTGAAGCTGAAGTAGCCATTGACTGGTAGGACATTGTAGCAGATAGTACTTGATCCCAGTGGCTCCATGATTCTGCCCCAAATATAATGTACTATATATCAACATGTTTGGATGACCTCCAAGGTCTGAAGTCAGAACTGTCTTTGTGGCTGAGAGAAGTTGAATCTACACTGAAAACTTGCAAATGGAAGAATGTAATGGAATATTTTGGATGAAGACATAGCTAAAAGCAAGGACTTCATCCTGCCACATTTTGCGGCATGTTCTGCTTCTAATAATATCACTGATGGTAACATTCTTGACAGTGAGCCATATCCTTTCAGATTAGAATTTTAATAGTTTTAATAAAGTTTTAATAGCCCAAATGAAGCTGGGACACTTAAAATGGACAATTAGGTATGCTTGATTTCAAAGCTGCTATTTCTCTCTGCTTTCTTTAAAACACAGGAGGAGTGTGGTTTTTCAAAAAATGAATTTCAAGCACCACGATATTCTGTTCGTTACATGAAAATACTACATGCAGCCATTGACAAAAAGTCAATTTTGATCCACATTAGGAATTCATTCAATGCAGCATTATTCCATTCTGAAATCAAAAGGAGCTGATGAAATATATGGTCACCAGTGCATGGCTTTTTAAAATTAAAATCCCATTTTGAAGCATCCTTGTCATCATTTGTTTGTTTGCTTGTTTCAATGGCAACATAGATAAGACAACAAAAATGCTTTTGTATCAAACCGGAATGAATGAGAACGCCTATTTCTCTCTAATATATTAGCTTAGATATACAGTAGTTTTCCATACGCTCCCTTCTCCTCACCAAATCATCCAGGGACATCTGTAGGAGGGGTCAAAATCTGTGCTTGATGCTCTTTGAGCTTGGTTATTTCCTGGCAGACGTTTCATTACCCAATTAGGTAACATCTTCAGTGCTAACACTGAAGCTGTTATCTAGCTGGGTAATGAAACGTCTGCAAGAAAACAACTAAGCTCAGAAAGCACCAAGGACTCCACAGATCAGCCACAACCTACAAATATTCTCTTCTCTTAGGTCAAAAATTTGGAAGGCAGCAATGTCACAACTGAAGTCCTTCCTTTTTATAGAGACTGTAATGCCAGGGAAGAGAAATGAGAAGGGGTGGTGGTGGAAATGAAGTTATAATGGCACACCATTGTAAGAGCTGAAGAACCAGGTTATGGACAGATTGTCATGGAGAAAAATCTACTTCTGTGATTGCTAGGAGTCCAAAGCAACTTGCTGGCATATCAATCAATCCCAGCAACCATCTTCTTCAAAATATCCCTAACTCTCTCTATCTCTCTTATTATTTTTTCCCCAGCTTTGATTTCATAAACACTTTTTTTCCTGCTTGCATCTGAAGCCATTCAGTCAATCTGTGCTATTTCCTTTATCAATCTTTTTCTACAACCATCTAGCCATTTAACCTTGTTGGTATCCTATAAATTAAAGAATTGTTTTAAAGTATCCAGGGCACGAGTACTTCTTAAAGGTTTCAATTCAGATTAGCGGCAGACTACAGTGCAGAGAAAAATTGATTTCTCAAAAAGTCTCTAGTGGCATTGACATTGTTTTATTCTTTCTATCCTGATTTTCTAGTGAAAAACATTCATAGTTGGCAATTTTTCTGGTCCAGAAAGCCTGACTTAGCAAAAATTGCAGTTTTGCACGATCATACATAAAAGAGGTAACATTTCACAAGGTGAGAGGGGAAATGATTTCTCACAATGCTGAAAATGATTTCAGGTTCTTTTGGAGTATTTATGGAGATTCTCAGTCATCCAGGTCATGGTTGTCCCAAAGGTGCTATTTCAAGAGGTAATTGGACTTTCCGGTTTTGTTTTGTTTTTGAAGACATTTTGCTTCTCATCCCAGAAGCTTCTTCAGCTCTAGTGAGAAGCAAAAGAAAGAAAGAAAAAACCAGAAAGTCCAGTTACCTCTTGAAAAAGCACCTTTGGGATATTCATTTGGAGGTGATTTCGCAGAAGCCCCATTATCAAACCCCACCTTTGCAGTGCCAGGAAACATCCATAGATCCCACATGCAAATAAAAGATAAGATCCCTTCAGGTCAAGATCAATTCCTGATGACCACCTGGATGTATCCATGTAGTTTTCATGACAGCAATATTGAAGTTCTTATTTCTTCTTGCCCTTTTCTAGGTTTTTCTTTTCCAACTCCCCAGTCTAGTCTACCTCCCTGGGATTTTCTAAGAGTTTTCCTACCAGGAACTGGCTAGGCTGTGCAACTCTGCTTAACTTTCCAAGGTAAGTCAAAGCCACTGCTGTAGATATTTAGCAACCTCATTATTCTGCGATTAGCACTTCACAGGTAGTCCTCAATGTATGACCACAATTGAGGCCAAAATTTATGTTGTTAAGTGAGTCAACCATTTTGGCTGCCAGGGGGCTACGGGAGGCTGTCCAGGCCAAAAATGGGGCACCTCCTCCCCACCAATGGTGGAATTCAAAAATGTTTTACTACCAATTCTGTGGGCATGGCTTGGTGGGTGTGGCTTAGTGGGTGTGGCTTGGCACGGCAGGGGAAGGATACTGCAAAATCCCCATTCCCTCCCCACCCCACTAACCTGCTTTCCAGCTCCGTTCTCCTGTGCAGGACAACAAAAGAAGACCCAGCCAATCAGCTGTTACTCAGAAGGCAGAGAATAGATGGGGGCGGGGCCAGTCAGAGGTGGGATTTGCTAGTTCTCCGAACTACTCAAAACTTCTGCTACCGGTTCTCCAGAACTGGTCAGAACCTGCTGAATACCACCTCTGCCCCCCACCCCATTTTTGCTAGCAGAGGCACTGCGGGTGGGTCCTTTGCTATTTCCAGGATGGCCCCGTGGGCCAGATTTAAGCCTTGAGTTTGACATCCCTGGCCTAGACTGACTTAGTCTTGGGTGATATATGGGTCAACATGTTGTATGGACTTAATAGATTAGGCCCAAGACTATGTAAATCTAGGAAATGCATTTTGTAAGCCCAATTGTAAGTATATTGTATGAACCTGTATCAATGACTAGAGTGAAGTTTTAAAAAACAATTCATTTATTATGACAAAGCTTTCATCATCATTTTCATCTGAAGGAGGCATTATGGTATTGGTTTTGGAGGAAATTTTGAATTCACACATGTTTTTAAAATATTTAGAAAAAAGGCTTTGGGGAGATGGATACATCACAGCCCTAAGCTGGCGAGGCTGAAAGGCTGCATCAATTTATTTATTACCTGTAAAGTATGTTTTAATATCCACATTTATTTAATTAAGAAAAATTAAACAGAAAAAGACAACAGACAGATAATAAATAAATGAGTGTGTGTGTGTGTGTGTGTGAGAGAGAGAGAGAGAGAGAGAGAGAGAGAGAGAATTGGAATGTCTTGAGAGAGAGAAAAAGCTGATACTTTTAGCAGAAAACAGGGAGAACAAACTTTATTTCTGCCAGAAGACACATTTATTAAATGATCCATCAATTCTGGATGTGTGTTTGTGTGGAGATCTGCAAGGAGCATAGTGGTGACCCAAAAAAGTGACTTGAAGGATTGAAACTAAGATTACGTTTTAGTGTTAATACATGTATTCATTAAGTTGATCAATGCTATCTCACTTATTAGTTGCAAATGACCCCCAAACCATACTATAATTATTAGTAATTATTCTCACACACATACAGACACAGTTTTGATGTTCTGGTCTTGGGAGCTCTGGCAAGAACAGGAAAAAATGATGGAGGGGTACGTGTATCACCGTAAGCCACAGTTGCTTTGAGGGATCCTTGGTGCTTTCTGAGCTTGGTTGTTATCTATCCAAATTAGGCAACATCATCATCAGTGCCCAAAACAAGCAAGCTCAAAGAGCACTAAGGATCACCCCACCCCAGCAATTTCAACCCTGAGCTACTCATAGTCTCCTCTGTCGGTACAATTGGCTTTCCACCTGTTAGAAATAACCCCTTGCTTCTCCGATTCCTTGCCGGCTCATTCATGTGGCTGGAGCCATCCAGGGCCCAGGGTGATTAAAAGAAGCCCTGGCTCAAGGTTTTTACCAGCTGTTACTGAGTTAAACACAGGAGAAAAGTAGCCTCAAATGCAACACCTCCTGGAGAGGTGACTCTTCTCCAGCTGCAGTTTTGCAAAACAAACAGCCTGGTGCGCTGCTGGAAATTCAACCTTTCCTGTCATTTGCAACTGTGATCTGCCTTTTTTCATTGTTTGAGGCCAGGCGCTCAGCTGAATGCAAAGCCACCGTTGGCAGGAGCTATGAAAGGAAGAAAAGATGATTCACGGAGGAGAGGCTGAGGAAGAGACCGGGCTTTGCATTGCAACTCCTGTTGTTTAAAAAAAAAAACCTTTGAACGTTAAGCCACTACAACACGGATGCAATGTTTTTTCCACCTCCAGAACTTAAAAGTCTGTTTTATTCAAATCAGACTGCTGTGCAAAGCACGAATTTTGATCGAGGCAGGAATGTATTGTTGTTAGGTCTGAATTCAATGTTGCTCTTTTCCTGCCAGCTCTTGTGCTTGACTCTTTTCGGAACGAGCTTTTGAGGGTGCAATTAAACAAGGTGGATGTAAGGAGACCTGGAAGAGGAAGCAACAACACCAACATCAAACGATTCTACCACCAAATAGAACGAAGAAGAGGGAGGCGCTGGCTTTCCCCCACCTGGTGCCCTCCAAATTCTCTTGGACTACAGCTCCCAGGTTGCTCTTGCAAATGCCTTGTCTAATCTGAGAGATCTAGAAAGCATGAGATTAGGAGGAAGGCTGGGCCTAGGGGGCAGAAAGAGATGATGAATGCCTTTTTAGCCATGCCCTAACAATGTTGACACATGACATAAATGAGAGAAGCTGCGAGGCTTTTTTTTTTTTTTAACTGCCATGCCTGCAAATAAATCACACAAATAATTAGCTTTCAAACCTTCAGTGCAGCCCTGGTAAACAGGCCCTTCCCGGAAAACAGTTGAAAGAAGACATATTGACTCAGATGGCGCTGAATGTTCAATAGTAGATTTCAGCAGGCCTCTAATGAACAGAATAACAGAGCTGGAAGGGACCTTGGAGGTCTTGTAGTCCAACCCTCTTGTTGTGGTTAGCCGGCAGCAGGTGTGGATGGCTGAGGAGAGCGAAGACTCAGGTGAAGGGCCAGGACCATTGGGGAGTGGACTGCTGCCTTCAGAGATTGTAGGGGCTGGCAGCAGTGATGAGGAGGTTCCCGAGGAGCCTGTGCCAAGTGCGTGTGCGTGCAGGATTGCTCGGAGGAAAGAGCAGTTACAACAGCATGGGCAACTCGGGAGTAAGGCTGCAAGGTAATGGCCCCTCCTTCAAGAAGAGAAAAGCCAGCTGTAAAGCGAATGTTCTTTGTAGGAAGCAAAGACGTTTTGAAACTCAGCCTCATGGACATTACAGTTGATATTATCTTGTATTGTGAACTATTTCTTATCTGTTATTTTTTGGCAGCCTTGCAAAAACTTGGCAAGGCTCTTTCTTTCAGAGCTAATTAGTTGGAAGCAGCCTTTTATCTGTGAAGAAACAGGATTCATAGATGAAACATTAAAAGGTTATGCTGCTGCCTTTGTCTTATGTTTGCTCTCTTGGAACCAGGTTTGGCTCAGGCAGGAAACTTGTCTCCTGGTTTCTAACCTGCTGCCTTAATCACTACTAGGCCCAAACTGGCTCTTTGCCACCATCTTGAGGTCACTTTGATTTTTGCAGCCAGGTCTGACAGCCCATCCTGATCAGCAACCCAGGAGAAGGAGTCTCAAGATGTAACTAAATGCTGAATGGGTGAATGAAACAACCCCCCTCAAGAAGAGAATCATCTTTACGTCAGCACAATTCAAAAGCAGGTCACAGAAAAAAGAAAAGAAAAAAAAAACAGCTCAGCACGGCGAACGGAAGGCTGCATCAACACATTCAACATCTGCTTTAATTCCGCCTCAGGAAAAGTTGCAATTAGAAGTGAAGAAACGGAGTAAATGAAGTCAGAAGTATCAGGGGAGAATGGGAACTGAAGCAAAACACAGAACTGAAATGCAGCTGAGCACCAAGGAAAAGAAACGTCCCCGAGGAAGGTTTCAAGCTATATAATTCCCTAGGAATGAGTGCAGGGTTCAGGCTTCTCCCCGCTCCCCTCAAAAAAAAAAAAAAACAACAACCTGCAGGGTCCCCAGTTTTAAGAAATGGAAAGAGAGGAAGAGAGAAGCAGGATGGGAGGAGTGGAAAGAAACATCAAGACAGGCATCCGAGTTTCTGACATGCTCCTCACATCCCCTCAGAGATGCAAAACCATAGGCCCTAAGAAGGAGGGTCAAAAATCAACGTGTGCCCATTTTATTCAAGCTCCTCCTCCTTTTATGTGCATTGTGCATGCATGGTACATAACATAAGTGGGGCAGGGGTCCCATCACACAGGTGTTGTTAGTTTCTTGAGCTTCTGGAACACAGAAAACCCCCCCTCTCCATTTTTTTCCGTTCCTGGGCCCCAGGGAAGCTTTCTGGGAGCAAAAATGCCCCCCAGGAGGATTCCCTGAGGCCCAGGAGGCCCCGAAACCAGTGATGGGATTCAGCCAGTTTGCACCACTTAGGTAGAACCGGTTGTTAACTTTCTGAGCAGTTTGGCAAACTGGTTGTTGGCAGAGAACCAGTTGTTAAATTATTTGAATCCTACCACTGCCCAAAACGGAGCATGGGAGGGGGATGCTACGCGCCCCTTCCAGGCGCTGGTTTTTTTTCCTCCTGAGCCCCAGGGAAGCCTTCTGGGAGCAAAAACACTCCCACAGGAGGCTTCCCTGAGGCCCAGAAGGCCCAAAAACTGAGGGTGGGGGTCTTTGCTGAAAAAAAAGGGGGGCCACACCCACCCAGTCACATGGACGTGCCCACCTAGCCATGCCCACGGAATCGGTTGTTACAAAATTTGAATCCCACCCCTGCTTATAAATCAAGGACTATTTCTTCTTCCTGAAAAAAATTCTGAACTACAGGAGCTACATTTCTCCTCGCTTATTAGCCCTGCATTGTAAAGTGGTGATCTAATTGCTAACGCCAAGCGGTCTGCCTCTATCTCCTTCTTCCTCTTTTCCAGAAGGTTGTAGCTTTCCTGAGACAACACAGAAGACACCCCCTCTCCTCCTCTGACTGACGGAAGAGGGGGGGGGAGGGTTTTGCTCACCTCGAAAATTCAGTGTGACTTTAGCTAGACCTGCCCTCTAGAAAAAGAGGAGCAGAGGTGGAGTGCAATCTAGTTAGACATGTTCGTGCACACACAAAGCACTTGGTAACACCCTGAATGCAAGAATTCAAAAATGAAAATCTGGGGAAAAAAATATGCAGGGTGGAGGGTGGTGGAAATTGAGCAAAAAGCAACATACAGCCATAACTCTGCCCAACCACAGGCAGATTCTTAGAATCATAAAGTTAGAAGGGGAAAAGTGAAGGACCTCTGTTTTTCCCTTCGCTTGACAAAAGTGAACCCATGCAATTGTTGAGTGGATCAGATGGTTAAGCAAATCCAGCTTCCCCCAAATCCAGCTTTGCGGGAAGCTGGCTTGGATGCTTGTAAATGGTGATCACATGACCTCAGAACGCTGCAGCCGTTGTTAATACCTGCCAGTTGCCAAGCGCCTAAATTTGGATCACATCGGTTTTTTCAGTGCCATTGTAATTTTGAACAGTCACTAAACGAATGATTGTAAGTCAAGGACTACCTATGTACAATTTCCCAACAATGGGAGCTAGAGCACAATTACCCCATTTTTTGCATTCTTCTAGGCCAGGGGCAGTGGTGGCATTCGACCGGTTCAACCAGGTTCTCCCAAACTGGTAGCACCGATGAGCAGTGGACACCGAACTACTTTTCTCCGGTCTCTGCTGTTGGGCCCACCTGCCCACCTGGTCTCCCATACTCACCTTTATTACCTGCTTTTTGAAGTGCAGCTCCTTTGCACGGCACAGCGGAATGCTGCGCAGCAGCTGCTGAAGTGACAGGGAGAGTGCAGGCTCACACGAGGTGAGTTGGAATGCCTCTGCATCTGGGCAAACATCTCTATGCCTGTGGAAATGCCTCTGAGCCTGTGCAAAGTGTGCCTTAGGTGTGTGTGCATGCATGCAAAGTGTGTGCACATGCACAAAGTGCGCCCACCAAGCCACATCCACCAAAACGGTGGTAAAAATCTTTGAATCCCACCACTGGGCCGGGGTCTCCATACTTGGCAACTTTAAAACTTGTGGACTTCAGCTTCTGAAATTCTCCAGCTTGCATGGCTGACTGGCTGGTGAATTCTGGGAGTTGAAGCCCACAAATCTTAAAGTTGCCAAGTTTGAACACCCCTGATTTAGAAGTTGCAAATAGTTCCATTACATTTGCTTAATTCCAAGGGCTTGCAATGGTCCAATCCAAACGGTTTAAGTTTGATCAATAATACAAAATTCCTGGGATTTTGGCAAGCCCTGACTTTTCCTGCTGCCTCTTTAACACCACCAACCAGAAACAACTGTTTCAGGATGCCTGGTAGTATATGTCCTGGCCTCTTTTCAGTAATTATGACCCCCAAGATCTTTTATTTATTTGTTTGTTTATTTATTTATTTAGTCAATTGCTTACAAGATAATAGGCATAAGTAAAAACATAGTTATGAATACATGGATACATATAAGAAAAATAAAAAAATAAAAGCAACAATAGGACAGGCACGATTGGTGTGCTTATGCACGCCCCCTACAGACCTCTTAGGAAAAGGGTGAGGTCAATAGTAGATAGTCAATAGTAGTTATTCTTGTTCTTCTGATCAAGTGAAAGGAAATTCTAGAAGAAGAAGGGCCAAGGTTGGCACTGGATCATCAACAGTGGCCCAACAATTCCTATTTTGCACTCATATCTCCCACGCAGAATTCCTGAAATTATCCACCCCAATTATGTATTTATGACCCTTAGCACAGATCATGATCATACATGAGTGTGAGTGTATACCTTTCTCTGGATTAACGTTAAGAGGAGTTTGATGTACTTCAGCAAATCTATTGGAGCATTTAAGAAGATAGAAAGAATCTGGCCTTTTGGATTTTATTCTTTTAGAATTCTGCTGACTCCTGCTTGAAATATTTCTCATTAGCTGCTCATTCACCAAGCTGAGCTGTTTCTGCCAACTCAGCAGAACAAATGGCACGTTTTAGCTTGACAGCAAAAGTTTTTTTAAAAAAGCTTCAATCACTCCTATAACCATGCAAATGGTACCCAACTCTTTGTTTTTGTTTCATGGTTAGTAGAAGGGTATTTTTGCTTTTATTGCAGGTCAACAAATTTGGTAGGGTGGGAAAAGAAAAATCAGCCAATCGTGTACGTTCTCTGTAAGCTGAATATAGACATTTGAATCAATAGTGCCCAGTAAAAGGTAGTAGGCATGAATGAGTTGATGTGAGAAAATAATCCAGGGTTATTTATTGTACTCTTTTGAAACCTGTATTACTAGAAAACTGCATGGACTTGTCTATCTGGTTGTCAGAAGTCAAGACTGAGTCAAAGGCAAGGAAAGGAAGAAGGAAAGTAGGTTCTATGCAGTAAAATATTAATAATGAGAAACAGGTCACAGGATGAACATCTTCACCTTTGGCCTCCAACAGGTAGACATACACTGATTCAGCACTTTCTAAGTAGAAAGTAGGGGTGTCAGTACTTCCTTTATACTGTAAGGATTCCCCCATCCAGAATGAAACCTCCAAGGTCTTACAATATTGGCTACGTTTCACAGCCGGCTAAGTTTATTTTTGACTCCAGCAATAATCAAAATTATAAAAGCAAACGCTTTTTGGCTTTGGTGAATTTAAGGCAAAGTTTGCTTGCTTACTATTTTTCCGCAGGAATACCGTGTTGGAGGAAATGACCTCCAAAACCCATTCCAGCCCCTTTCAATCATTCTGTGGAGGTTCTATGACAGAGTTCCCCAAACTTTCCCGCTTTGTGAACCGGCCAGGGGGGTTGGGAGGGAGAAGGAATGGTTCCAGGCAAGTGGCTGGCAAGCACATGCACACGTGTAGCTCCATTTGCACAAGTGGCGGGCATGCACGCCCACCACTCATGCAAGTGAGGATGTGCACACATGCGCATGTACTCTCACCTGCCTCTTCTGCAGCCCAGTTGCTCATGGCTCAGTCGTGGGCTGGAGGCTGGAGGTTGGTGTTGTGGTTCGCCGGAAGCCGGTTGGACAGCAGAGATATTGGACAGTGAGGATGAAAAGGAACCAGTCAGGGGGTCTGGCGAGGACTTGGATGAGGATCCTGCATCCAATGCAGGGATGGGGCCAGGACCATCTGGGAATGGGGTGCTGTCCTTCGGAGCTTTCAGAGTCTGGCAGCAGTGAGGCAGAGGACCCAGAGGAGCCTGTTTCCAGTGTGTGTGCACAGAGCTGTTAGAAGGCGAGAGCAACTGAAGCAGAAGGGGGAACTCGGGAGTAAGGCTGGGAGGTGATTGCCCCTCCCATCAGGGATAAAAGTCAGTCCTCAATGACAAAGAGCTTTGCAGGAAGCAAAGCAGTTCAGTAATCTCCAAATCCGTCTTCAAGCTCTGTACTCTGGTTGATTGTTTCTAGGTTTTTGGGTTGGTTTAAGTTAGTCTTAATGGGACTTCCATTTCTTGGCAGCATTCGACAGTACTGAAAGTGTGCTCTTATCTGGAGGAACTGTGTATAATGAGTTTTGGCTGGGAATACAAGTAATTCCCAGCGTTGCATTAAAATAGGTTTTGCTTTTAAAATCAGTTTGTGTTTTATTAAGTTTGATGAAGCCTGGGTCAGAACAGTTGGGGACCCCTGTTCTATGAGTCTACAGCCATGAGAAAAATGGGAATACAGATAGATTTCATATAACATTCAATCGATCAAAGTTATGACATTGCAGCACCCCATCAACCGTATGATCCAGTTCTGGTGATCAACCTCTGGTTTGCAATTACGATGTTGCCATCTCCTGCAGCCACCACAACATCATCAAGTGCAACTTTTACCGACAGCTTCTGATAAGGAAAGTCAATAGGGAAGGTCTCAAATGACAATCCTAACTCTGGGATGCAAGGACCACAGTTTGGGATTTGCCTAACTACAATTACTTTTGTAAGTCAACAGGGTTGTGTGATGTCACACCTTACAATCACATTGCTTAGCTATGGAGTTCCTGGTCTCAGTGGCCATTGGTGAGTGAGCGTCGGCCTTCCCAGCCAGGAAAACCGACCAGGTGAGCTAATTTTACCAGACTCTATTACCAGAATCTTACAAGTCTGAAAGTACAGATCTCCCACTGTCTTTTTTTTTACTGCCTGATAAAATAGGGGGAGAATTCATTTTTGAAAGTCTGTAGAGATTCAGTCTGAATTCATGTTTGAGTTTCGTTTTCTGCCCATTGTGCAGCAGTGGATTATGCCCTCTCTTATCTGATAGTTCCCTAGGCAGCATCTCTTTCCCCTGGCTCCCAGGAACATTCTCATATATTAACTTGAGGGCTACCTGCATTGTCTTGCTTTAGGAGGGTTTTGTCCATTTTTAGCCCACCTGCCTATTTGGGTTAATTTTCTTTTCCTTCCTCTTCTAAGTTCCGGTTGACTAAAAATAGCCTTTTGTTTGGAACATATTGCTCTCTTTCTCAAACTTCAGCTATCTCTGCAACACAGAGCCATGGTCCAGGGGCATTAGGGAAAGTAACGGGTTTTAGAACTGATTACTTGAAATCTCATCACCTTCAGTGCTGCCAATGGGATCTTCACTAAGGCAGGAATGGTGGTTTGGTGTGAGGCATCTCCATCCTGTTACAAACACTCAGATTTTTTGTTGCGGTTTAAATTGTATATTTTTTGCAAACAAGCAGGAAGAAATGCACATGTTCTGAAAAGACAGATAGAAAAAGAGCTGCTAGCAACTTAAGTGTTTTCCTTTCTATGAAATGGGGGGAGGGGCATCCTGCTGGTGCAACTGGAATAAAAACACATGTTAGTGCCATGCATGTGTTCAACAATTGCACACTGCTGGGTGGGGATATATACATCACTTCTTTCATGTGGAGTTTTCTGGTTTTAGAAAGAGCCAGCATGGTCACTATCAAGGATGCAGCTGTAGAAGTGCTCAATAATATTAAGTATCTGGGGGTGCAGATAACTAACAATCTGAACTGGTCTCGCCACACGTCATCCTTAATGAAGTGTGCAAACCAGCATCTGCATTTCCTGCATTGGATGAGGAAAGCACATCTTTCTCCTTCTATCCTGGCCACTTTTTACAGAGGCACAATTGAGAGCGTTTCAATAAACTGCCTCACTGTTTGGTTTGGTGGTAGTACTGCCTCAGATAGAAAGTCCATTCAGAGAATAGTAAGAACAACCAAGAAGATTAGAGGAAGCTCGCTTTCTATCATTCAGGGTACTGCTTATAAGCGCAATGTGCTTAGAGCTCAAACCATTCTTAGAGATCCCACACACCCATTTCATGTTGCTCCCTTCTGGAAGGGAGGTTTCAAAGTATTTCTAGCAGGACTTCCAGATTCTGTAGCAGCTTTGTTCCCTAGGCCATCCGTCTGGTAAACTTGCAATATTTGTTTCTTTTGTGTAGACTGTGTTGTTATTCTGTGTCATATATGTGGGTACATGCATAATTTTGTATTTATTTATTTATCCTGTCATGTTTGTGTTTACATTGTGTTTATATTATAGTAATTAGAGTAAGCAACATTGTCATGTTTGTATTTATATTGTGTTTATATTAGAGTAATTAGAATAAGCAATGTAATTTCATTTTAATGTATGCTGATTAGTGTACATTCAAAGTGACAATAAAGTATTCTAGTGTAGTCTATTGGTACAATGCTAACTTGTCTCTTGCTGGATGATGGATGTCTTTATTTCACCCCCAGTGGTTAGAGAGAGTCCATTGAAGAAACCGCTGGCACCAGGATCCCTTCTGAAGTTGGATGGGATGGCAAAGGTTCCCTGAGCCATAGGTAAATTGCTCTGTGATTCACCACCCTTATTAAGTGCACAGGTTTATGCACGACTATTAGGAAATCAGTCTCAATGAAATCCACAGGTTTTATTCCCCACTGGGAAAGAGGCTCTAAGCTCAGGCGTGTCCAACGCACAGCCATTAACAATATTATATATTATATATGTGGCCCGAGCCAATTTCTCATCACTCAGTGCAGCCCAAGCAAGCCAAAAGGTTGGACATCCCTATTCTAGCTAGAATAAGATTAAAAGTAGCCAAACAGATAACGACTGCTGCGATATTGCTTTGTTTTTTAGAACTGGGGACGGGGGAGATTATACTAGTTTGTGAGGCAGCTTCAAAAGGGTGTTTCACAACAGAACATGTTGGTCAATGTTTGAATGATGGTGATTCACTGGGAAGTTGCTCAACCCGCTTATTATGATAGACCCAGGGCCAAAAACAGTTGTGTTATCTATTTCCCACCCAGTTCTCTAGACAAAGAGGTAGAGTATAATAGAATAATAGAGTTGAAGGGGACCTTAGAGGTCCTCTAATTCGACCCAGTGGTGGGATTCAAAAAATTTTTACTACTGGTTTTGTTCCTGGGTACTGTAACAGTATTTCCTGTTCACTTGTACTAGATCTATTTACGGAGCTTCAAGGAAGCCATTTCAGCGCTGCCACTGATTGTCAATAATGTGAATGCAGAAGCAGCTGGGGAAAACAGCTGGCTCTGAGCAGAGGAATTTTGTGCAATGGAAGACCATTGAGATACCTCTTTCAGCAAGTTCGGACATCCTCAGAAGCTTCCTCCCAAGTAACTGAATAAAGGCAGTGCAAAAGAGTGCTCAGCTCTTCAAGATTAGGCCCAAATAGAGCAGGACTAGCTTATCTCCAAAGAACACTCCTCTTTGCCACACCTTGAAGCCTCAAGTAGCTTTCTGAAGCAATGGAGGCAGCTAGAGACTCCAAATGACCGAAGGAACATCCAGTACTCCGCGGGTGGGTTGTGACTACAACTGCCAGCTTCAGAATTTGAGAACCGTAGCTCAAGATCAGATATTTTGAATGGAGCGTTTGCACAGGCACATAGGTGTTCTAACTCGCTGCAAGCCTGCATGATCCCAGTTGCTTCATCAGCTGCCATGCAGCACTATTATGTGCCGCGCAAAGCAACTGCGCTTCAAATTCAGCAGATAAAGGTGACTATGGGAGCCCAAAGGTGGGCCCAACAGCAAAGCGGCAGAGAGAATTGGTTCGGTCTCTGCTACTCATTGCTGCTACCGGCTCTCCAGAACCGGGCCGAACCAGTAGAATACCACCACTGCATGTGTCCATATTGTGGAGAATGCAATTATTATTATTATTATTGCATTCCTTGTTCAATTTTTTAGCAATTACATACCTCTCAGAAGCAAAGCAGGGGGAATGGATTTCTGGTGGTTGTGGTGGTTTTTTAAAACTATAAATCTATTATTTCTCATCTGCTACTTATCTAAATAGGATTGCTGCTAAAAGCAAAGAGTAGGGCTGGTTTTCTTTTTTTAAAAAAAAGAACTTGGCAACTCTAAAAATAGGGCTGTAGACTGGCTGGCTAAGCGTCATTATACCCTGCAAACTTCATAAATGTTTTTAAGTCCCAGTTCCTTCCTATCTGTTCATCTACATGTTTCTGTTGTCAGCTCTGCCTGCTTAGCTAAAAATAACATTACTGGCAGTCACAAGTAGCAACTGAATAAATGTTGTGTAAAGAGTGGGAAATTAGTAGATGAGTTGGAGGAGGGAGTTGGGATTTTTTTCATAAGAATGGGAGGGATGAGGGAAATGAGGACAATAAGCTAACACTTGCTTTTTCCAGAGGTCCATTTCAAAGCAAGATGTGCTGGGTTTTAATTCTAAAATTTAAAACATTTTGGTGTGGTGTTTTTTTTTTTTAGCAACAGGACTCCTGGGCTTTTAACTGCATGCCAGTTTAAATTCAAATGTTAAAGCTAGAAGGAAAAAAGTGTGAGTGTGTTATTCTTGCCTACTCAAGATATGGTCCTGGTTTGTGGCCCTCTGGCTTGGACCCCAAATTAGAGTGATGTTTGAACCCATGGAATGGGTTGCCATCAGAAGTTGTGGGTGCCCCATCACTGGTGGCTTTTAAGAAGAGAATGAATAGGTATGAAAGCAAAAGTTTTATAAACCAAAGATAATGGAATATAATGGACAAATGGGAGATGATACGAATGCATGAGTATAAAAGACGGTTGTAAATATGTATATAATTGTAGATAAATGTAGATAAATGTAAATAGGAAAAAGGAAATTAACTGTTATATCTATCTCTATACTATAGCTTGTATGGCCAAAATGATGGCATATATATATATATATTTCAGACAAATGGCTCTCCATTCTCTTCTATATAGAAGAGAATGGAGAGCCATTTGTCTGAAATGGTATAAGGCACCAGGGTCAAACTTGCCATGTCACGTTGTTGTCTTGTGACATATGGGTGACTTTTTTTTTTCCCTTTGTGGAGCTGGGGTGGGCATGGCCTATGTTTGAGGCATCTGGCCCATGGGCCACCAGTTTGACACCCGTGGTACAGGGGGTTGGACTAAATGACCTCCAACATCCCTTCCAATTCTATTATTCTATTATATTCTATCTCCTTGTATAGAGAACTGAATAGGAAATAGATAATACAACTGTTCTTGGTTCTGGAACTATCATGATAAGCATGTTGGGCATGCTTCCCAGTGAATAACCATCATCCAAACATTGGCCACCATGTGTTTATTTTCTCTTGCCCAGAGACTGGTGTGTTTTCCCCTTAGTTTCCAGGGAATTTCCCCTGTTTCTTTTCCCCTGTTCCTCCTAAAGTTCCTCTGTTTCTAAATATGATTTCAATGTTTGGGGATTCCCTGGAGATTTGGGCATTCTTTAGAGGCAGATATTCCAGAAGAGAACCCTCTGAAGCAGTTCAAACTATATATTACGTTAACACAATGTAAGACAAATTACATAGGGCCAATTCAGAAAGCTCACAAATATCACAGGAGGGAAATTACCTTCTCTTCCTTGCTGTAAAGTTGATATTTAAGAGTTGTTGCCTGTGGTCAGAAGGCAGAGCAAAACAATCAAGATTAGTAACCAGTGGCTGCTCAATTCCCATCAATTTTTACAACCCCCTTTTTAAAGTGTTATAATTTAGTAGCTGTCACCACCTTTCATGGCAGCTAATTCCACAGTTTAATTCCAGGTTGTGTAAAAAAAAAATGTCTTTCCTAACATGGCTGTCAATTTTCCCTACACTGAATGAATGATCCCAAGTTTTAACGTAATGGCAGTGTAACAATTATATTGAAATATGGTCATCTGTTAGGGAAACTCTTGAATGAAACTTTGTGTGTTGTGAGTGTATGTGTGTGTGAAACTCTTGTATATGTAATATTTGTTCCTCTTTCATGCTTTTTTTTCCTGTCTAAATGAATAAGGGCAAAAAAATAATATTTATGAGAGGAAAAAAACAGAAGTGGTATTCAGCAAGTTCTGACCAATTCTGGAGAACTGGTAGCGGAAATTTTGAGTAGTTCGGAGAACCGGCAAATACCACTTCTGGCTGGCCCCGCCCCCATCTATTCTCCGCCTCCCAAGTCCCAGCTGATTGGCTGGGTCTTCTTTGGTTGCCCTGCACAGGAGAACGGAGCTGGAAAGCGGGTTAGTGGGGTGAGGAGAGAATGGAGATTTTGCAGTATCCTTCCCCTGCCATGCCCACCAAGCCATGCCCACAGAACTGGTAACAATTTTTTTTTAATCCCACCACTGTTGCAATTGCCATCTTGGCCTTTTTAAACCCTTATATGGACACATTTGGTTTTAATTGTGAAAAATTTCTAGAAGAATAGGGGGCAAACGATAGTCGAAAACGAATTGGAATAAATCCCATAGTTTCAATTCAAAACACTTTTTCAAAAGGTTCAATGTGATTGTTGCACTAAGCTGTGCTTATTTAGACAAGATTTATGCAGATACATTATGCCAAGGGTCTTCAAACTTGGCAAGTTTAAGACTTGTGGACTTCAACTCCCAGAATTTGTGAGCTAACATGACTGGAGGAGGAATTCTGGGAGTTGAAGTCCACAAGTCTTAAAAGTGTCAAGTTTGAAGACCCCTGCATTATGCAAAGAGAGAAGGCTCTACTGCTGGGAAAGGAAGAGAAGCTGCATGTACAAACCATCTCACAGCAACTACAGCAGTTCAGGGATTGTTCAAAGTTACCATGACACTGAAAAAGTGATTTATGACCATTGTTCACACAACCATTGCAGCATTCCCACAGTCACGTGATCAACATTCAGATGCTTGGTAACAGACTCCTATTTATGGCGGTTGCAGTGTCCCAAGGTTGTGTTATCCCTTTTGCAAACTTAAGAACTTAAGAAATGTCTCACTTTGCGACAGAAATTTTGCGCTCAGTTATGGTCGTAAGTAACCTAAGGATTGCTTGTAACTCACAACCGTGTTCTTGTGTGCATTTTATGTAAATTATTGCAAAACGGGAAGGAATTAAGTTCCTGATTGCCCAACCAACAGGCTGATGTTAATTCTATCCAACAGATTCGGAAACTTTTTTGGCTCATCGAAGCTGGGTTACCCAGTTTCTTTCATGTTGCACAGCTCGTTTGGTGCTCAGCTCAATGCAAAGTTCCTTTTCACCAGCTAGAAACAGCTTTTTGAAAGTCCCAGCTGTGAGTCAGGATTTGGTTGTTTTGTTTTTTTGTCTCTCTCTCTCTCTCTCTCTCTCTCTCTCTCTGGTACATCTTAAATTGCAAAACAATACCCAAACCAGGAAGAGGGTTATTTTTATCTTTTCCCCCAAAGAGACACAAGTCCATCTCAAAACTCAGAAACAAAGATTAGTTTCCTGGAATTTTTACCCTGAGATATGAAAAACCAAGAAGGACTCTCATTGCTATCGTAAGGTCCAGTTGTGCAAGTTTGTTCCTGCAGCTAAACTGATCTGGGATAAAATGCAAAATTACATGAAAAAAAAAAACCCACTGTTGACCATGTTCTGCAGTAGAGGCTCTGCTTTCCCTCAAGGAGGCCTCAAATTCAATCCTTAACATCTCTAGGAAGAGTCCAGGAGAGACTCCTAGAATTGACTAACTGCCACCAGTCAGTGTGTATAAACCAGAAGCAAGTGACAAGCATATACCACATGTTTGAGACTCCCCCTTGTCTCTCTTCACATCGGAGAGTCATGGGGAGCTCAAGTCCACAATATGGACTTAAAAAAAACTCTGTGGTTTCTTCCCCAAACCTCAAAAACTTTAACCTTAGACTGTCTACTGTTGATTTCACCCCTTTCCTAAGAGGTCTGTAGGGGGCGTGCATAAGCACACCAATCGTGCCTACCGTCCCTGTCCTCTTGTTCCTTTTTACTTTTCTTATATGTGTCCATCTCATGTATTCGTAACTATGTTTATACTTATACCTGTTATCTTGTAAGCGATTGACAGATCAAATAAATAAATAAATAAAATATCTTGTGATCATGAGGTTGCCCATCCCTGGTATCAATTGGGCTAACAATCTGATTTGCTGATTTGTGATGCAATCACTCGATTGCAAACAAGCCTGGGGGCAAGGACAGAATGATTGCATTCACACAACCCAATTAGGGCAGTTGCTTATATGGTATTGTGAAAATGGGTTGAGCAATCAGGTTAAGTTGGTATGGCGAACCTAGCCTGTGCATTTCATACAAAAATAGGCCCTCATATGAGAAATACAACATCTTGCAGAACTTCTAGAGAAACTTGCTAGAATAGATGAAACATTCTAGGATCTTGCTTGAGAATATTTTGCATATTGAGAATATTTCTGCAATATATTGCAGAAAATACAACTTCAGCCACAGAGTGGCCAATGCCTGGAACTCTCTACCTGATTCTGCTGTTACATCCTCAAACCCCCAAAACTATAACCTTAAACTGTCTACCGTGGACTTCACGCCATTCCTAAGTGATGTGTAAGGGGGCGTGCATAAGCGCACCAGCATGCCTACCGTCTCTGTCCCACTGTTCCCATTTATTCATACTCATTTATTATGTATATACTTATACCTGTTTATAATTATATGTTTATATTTTATGTTCATACTTATACTTGTTTTCTCATACATGCTTGACAAACTAAATAAAATACCTTCCAATAATGGCCCAGCCAAAAAGCCCCGAAGAAACCTGAAAATATGAGACTAAAGGCAACCTTTGGGCCTACCCCATAACTTAGCTCAAACGTAGCTCACGTAACTAGGCCTGCATGCCACGTCATCATGATGGCACTTTGATTTCATCCCCAGCCCAACTTAAGACATCTTCAGCTAGTTCCACTTTTCACATGCTGCTTTTCCATTTCTCCTGACAATTTTTTTTTTGCCATGAAAGCAAGTTCACTGACAATGGTGGTGATGACACAGTCAGGGATGGGTAGTGACTGGATCTTGTGGTGTACTAAAGGCTACGTAAGATACACCCACTCATTTGGGGTCACTGTGAACTATCCTCCACAGCTATTTTGACCAGGCTTCTCAAGAGGCAACTTACCTGCCTAATGCCTGACTAGAGCTTCTCGGTGTTACATAGGCCTCTTAGGAACAAAGGTTTATGCTCGTTTGAAAGCAAAGACTGTTTTCTTTCAGTGTTTCTAACAGTGTTCTAATATCTAAAGGATTGCCACAAAGAACAGAGAGTCAACCAGTGGTAGGATTTTTAAAAATTTTTACTACTGGTTCTGTGGGCGTGGCTCCAAAGCATCTGAAGGCAGGATAAAAAGCAGTGGATGGAAACTAATCAAGGAGAGAAGCAACCTAGAACTCAGGAGAAATTTCCTGACATTTGAAACAATTAATCAGTGGAACCACTTGCCTCCAGAACATGTGAATTCTCCAACACTGGAGGTTTTTAAGAAGAGATTGGTTTCCTCCTTGAATAGAAGATCCCCAAGGTCCCTTCCAACTCTGTTGTTCTGTTTTAAAACACGGGCTTGGAAACCTTCTGAATGCTCACTGTTATATAAACATGGGTTTAACCAGTGGTGGGATTAATTTTTTTTATTACTGGTTCTGTGGGTGTGGCTTGGTGGGCGTGGCTTGATGGGTGTAGCCAGGGAAGGATACTGCAAAATCCCATTCCCTCCCCACCCCACTAACCTGCTTTCCAGCTCCGTTCTCCTGTGCAGGGCAACGAAAGAAAACCCAGCCGATCAGCTGGAACTAGGGAGGTGGAGAATAGATGGGGGCGGGGCCAGTCAGAGGTGGTATTTGCTGGTTCTCCAAACTACTCAAAATTTCCGCTACCGGTTCTCCAGAACTGGTCTGAACCTGCTGAATACCACCTCTGGGCTTAACACTATTTTAGAAGAGTACCAGTTCAGTGCTGCATGCATTGCCTCAAGCTTTGGTAGATACAACTTGGTTGACTAATTCAGTTGTTTGTTTGTTTTTCATAATTGCACCCCAGGAATGGCTACCCAGCAGCCTATTTCCTCAGACACAAAATGTTGACAGATAGTGCTATTAACATTACAGGGGATGTATCGAACAGATATGGATAAGTCATAAATCACCTTTTTTTAGTGTCGTTTGTAACTTTGAATGGTGGCTTAACAAATGTTTGTAAGTGGAAGGCTACCTAAGCTAGTCAGAAACAACCCCATGATCCCTTGGCGTGAACTTTGCACCCAGTCAGATCCAAAAGCCTCCCGTCCTGTGTGGTATAACAGAACAACTGAGTTGGAAGGAACCTTCGAGATCTTCTAGTCCAACCCTTGCTGAAGCAAGAAACCCTATACCATTTCAGATAAAATGATTGTCCAGTCTGTTCTTGTTTTGATTACATTTGCTTGATTCACTCAAGTCTGTGCGAAACTCTGAGACCAACTGCTTTGTTTTTGCTTTGCTATTTTTAAAAGTTTCGGTTTACGTCTGTACAGTTTTCTTTTTTATGTTCTGGCTTGAAGCGTTAACTTTAAAATGCAGTCTCATGTTTTTAGTTTTGTTTTCTTAGACCCAGGCACCTACATAATAACCCTTTGGGGCTTTGCCACTAGAGAGGGTTTGTAGGTTCTCTAGTTGATCATTAATTTCCTAGATCTCCCTTACTCTGTGCTGCAAAAAATCCAGACTCCGGGCAGCAAAGGAGTATACAAAATTTTAACTCTTGGCTGTCAAACCAAAGAGTTAGTCAGTTACTTTTTAAGACCAATTGCACAATAACTACAATACTTACATCCCTCACATCCTGCACATAAATTGTTTCAACTTCTACCCTCAAAATGACGCTATAGAGCCCTGCACACCAGAACTAGACACAAAAACATTTTTCCCAAACACCACCACTCTGCTAAACAAAAAATTCTCTCAACATTGTCAAACTGTTTACTAAGTCTGTATTGCTATTACTATTAATCCTCCCATCCTTCCTTTCACCCATCTCCTCCCACTTATGACTGTATGACGGTAATTTTGTCGCTTGTATCCTAACGATTGTTATTGACTGTTTCTCAGTATGTTTTGATTGCTTATTAGTAACCTATGACTATCACTAAATGTTGTATCTTATGATTCTTGACTCCTGACGAATGTATCTTTTCTTTTTATGTACACTGAGAGCATTTGCACCAAAACAAATTCCTTGTGTCCAATCACACTTGGCCAATAAAGAATTCTATTCTATTCTATTCTATTCTATTCTATTCTATTCTATTCTATTCTATTCTATTCTATTCTATTCTATTCTATTCTATTCTATTCTATTCGTCCAGACTCAGGGGCTTCCTCTTTATATAACCATTTGTATTATTTTACCACCTCACGTTTTGTGGGATCTCTATTCTACATATACTCCCCGAAATTCTAATACAGACAGTTTCCAGGTTAAGAACAAGTTCCCTTCCTGTCTTGAACCTGAATTTATATTGAAAGGCTGTATTAGACTTCTCTTTCAATGCCCATGAGGGAACATACACATTTGTCGTTCACACGGTTGCATAGCTGCTGTATTCATACATCTGTGAGTGTTCATTCTTGCTAGGAGGGTGCTCAGACAATAAAGTGTTCCAAAAGGAAGTTGGATCAACCAATCAGTACACACGATACGCATTTCCCTACAGTGCGCAGTTGGGATTTGGGAAGTGTGCCTGTCGGCCTGCCGGCAGCCATCTGCAACCTTCTGATACTCATCAACCCCTTCACAGAGTAGGGATGCAAGGATGCATAGACACAGTTGCAGGCAACTCCAAATAGCAATAGCACTTAGACTTATATACTGCTTTATAATGCTTTACAGCCCTCTCTAAGCAGTTTACAGAGTCAGCCTATTGCCCCCAAAAATCTGGGTCCTCATTATATCCACCTCGGAAGTATGGAAGACTGAGTCAGCCTTGAGCCTGGTGGGATTTGAAGTGCCAAATTGCAGGCAGCCGGCAGGCAGCAGAAGTAGCCTGCAGTACTGCACTCTAATCACTGCGCCACCACAGTGTTAAATCCATCTTAAGTCAGAACTCATACTTACAAACAGGCTGCCTATTACTAAAAATGGCAGATGGCGTTCTCCTTCCTCAGGACGATGAACCACTGAAAAAAAAAACTCACCATTGCTTTATTTTTGAAAAAGACATTTATCCTTTTGTATGAAAACCATCCCTCTGCACACACACCCAGTGATCAAAAAGACACAGATAGGTAGTTTAGGGGCCCACCTGCCCACCTTTTGTGGAGATGAATAGCTCTGAAGAACATCTTGGGGGCTATTGAGAATGACTCAATCCAGAGAATGATTTAGTCAGGAGAAATGAAGCCATATGCTGTAATGTGTAAAGTGAGCAGGGGGGGAGCAACTATGGTCCTTTACAATCTGTGGACTTCAACGCCCAGAATTCTGGGAGTTGAAGTCCACAGGTCATGAAGAGACCTGTGAGGAAGTTGCCCACACCTGGTGTAAAGCAATCTTTGGAAATCACAAATGCATCACAGCTTACATTTCCCCCTCTGCTCTCAATCCCTTTTGTACTTGTTTCCAACCTGCAGGGAAGTGATTGGGTTTCTTTGGCATCAGTTTGGGCAGAAAGTGGAATTTTCAAAACTGGAAGAATGGGTCTCCATGGAAACAGAATTTTTAGTACACCCTGAGCAGGAATTTATGGGGGGAAACGCTCACCTGCTCACTCAGTTATCCATCAGGAATAAGGGGCCTCACAATTGGCCAACACAAAGTGGGAGTTAGCCATGCTTCAGCCATGAGTTGAATGCCAAGCAGCTCATACCCCAACAATCAGTTTTGTTCCTTGAAAGCAAAAGAAAGAAAGAAAGAGAGAGAGAGAGAGAGAGAGAGAGAGAGAGAGAGAAGAAAGAAAGAAAGAAAGAAAGAAAGAAAGAAAGAAAGAAAGAAAGAAAGAAAGAAAGAAGGAAGGAAGATACACAAAAATAGACATCTGTCTGCAAAAATTGACAAGGAAACATATTGGATAACTTAAGGAGTGTTATGTTAGCCATTGGAAATTGATCCAATGTAATGAGATACTTTTAACCAGTGTTTAAATGTACCAAGTGCAGCTTAAATAATCTAAACGTATTATGGAAGTCAGAAAGACAATGGTGTAGAGATCTTTCAAACTCAAGCCCCACCATAAGGGGAATTAAACAAAATTGCACCCTGCCCACTTTTTATTTAATCTGTGTATCAACTCCCTAATTTAGTTGTTAAGACAAAAAGTTGTTAAGACATCCCGTAATGCTAGCAAAAACCCTCAATACTTATTTTGTTTTGAGTGGTTAATGCAGTCATCCTCTCCCCAGTACTAGTTGATCTTCAAGGATGCTTACTGTAGAGAAGAAAAAGTAGAAATTAATTATAGTAAGAGAAAAGCAGAGAGCCAGTTTGGTTTGGGGGAGGAGTTAAGGCACCAGGCTAGAAACCAGGAGACTTGTGAGTTCAGTCTGTGAGTTTCTAGTCTTGCTTTAGGCACAAAACCAGCTGAGCAATCTTGGGCCAGTCACTCTCTCCCAACCCAAGGAAGAAGGCAAGAGCAAGCCACTTCTGAAATCCTGCCAAGAAAACTGCAGGGACTTGAATATCTGGATGTGAGGAAGGAAAGAAGTGATTGTATTTATAAAACAGCACATTAAAGTCCTTCCTCAGGGGAAACTTAACAGCAATCACACTGAGCAAATGAAGCCCTTTAAATTTTTAGGAATTGTCTCAATCTCTACTATCTGGAAGGAGCAAAAAAAAAAAATTTCATCTTTTGCATAAAAAAAACGTTCTGTGCAATCATTAATTTGCTAGCCACTGTGGAAATGATTCTGCCCCTGCTGTAATTATGTTTTCCAGGCCCAATGTGCTGAGCTTAATACTTTATGACGCACCACTTTGTAGCTATAAAGATGAAAATAATAATAATAAAATAAATGGAGGTATGGTACTTCAGGATTTTAAGAGTAGAGTTTGGTGTCCTTCCTTGGATTTCAAATACAAGCTTGAATATATATCTATAGAGGCTCATATGAGGATTTGAGGATTGAGATACCAATTAAAATTAATTTGGGGTGACAGATCTCTATCCGAGTCAATCCTTATTGATAAGTTTGATTCCTCATGGGGAAAACCCCATAGCTTCAGATTTCATTAATCGTGGATTTTCAGTACAACTCGTTTTCGTTTAAGGAAGTATCTCTGAAATGATGACCCAATTAATTATGGGCCATTTAATTATTGATCATGCTAGGTCGAGAACTTTAGAAGAAATCAAACAACAGATTCTGGATCTGAATTTAGAAAGCACAGGCAGAATTTCTTACCACTGTAACACTGATTTTTGGATTAAGGCTTTATGTGTTCTTAAGTATTTGTACCATGTTCTCTCCAACACTTGTAGAAGAGCTTTTACAGGCAGTCCTCAACTTATGACCAAACTTCTGTTGCTAAGCGAGACAGTTGTTAAGTTTTGTCCCATTTTATGACCTTTCTGGCCACCGCAGTTAAGGGAATCACTGCAGTAAAGTGAATAACATGATTGTAAAGTGAACCTGGCTTCCCCACTGACTTTGCTTGTCAGAAGGCACAAAGGGGGAATCACATGACACTTTATATATATATATATGGCAGTTGCCAAGGATTTGACTTTTGATCACGTGATCCCAGAGATGCTGCAATGGCTGGGTGAAAAACAGTTTTGTAAGTCACTTTTTTTCAGGGCCGTTGTAACTTTGAACTGTCAGTAAACAAATGGTTGTAAGCGGAGAACTACTTGTACTCTTCCTATCAAGGGTTCTAGAAAGAAAGAACTTTGCCTCCTAGGTATTGGATCAACAACATCCCAGCTTCCATTTTACAAAACATGGCGCTCTAACTTGGTATCACCCGGGGGTGGGCTTCAAAAATTTTAGCAAAGGGTTCTCTGCCTGGTTGCTAGGTGGGTGTGGCTGTGGTGGGCGTAGCCTACTGCACCACAATTGGGGGGGGGCTGTTTTTATCCTCTCTGAGCTCAAGGCTTTTCTTGAGCCTCTGAGAGGGCGAAAACGGCCTCCCTGGGTTCCGGAGGCCGCAAACAAGCCCGTTTCCAGCCTTCCCGAACTTCCGGGAGCCCCGCTTTTCACCCTCCCTGAGCCTCCATGCGCACCCTGCACCCAGAACAGGCCGCGTGGAGACTCCTGGGAGGGGAGGGGTTGGTGGGACCAGCGAGGAGTGGGATTTGGGGGGATTCTCCGAACTGCACAGAATCTTAGCTGGGGTTTCTCCTGAACCCCTGCGAACCCCCAGCAGCCCAGCCCTGGTATCCCCCCTTCTTGTAAATCGTTCCAAATGTGTTATGGAAAAGAATACTTTCTATTATGTGGCAAATCTGTAGAAATGTCAAGGAAATGTAGCAAAAGAACTTTTCAATTATAATTGTTGAAAGGAAACCCTGGGATATAATTAAGTTCTGATTGATTGTTGCATGTCAGAAGGCAATTAGCTAGGTTCTTCCATTTTAATATTTTAGCTTATTACATTTTGTTGTCTGATGTTTTGCACAGAAATTTGGGCTGCGGCCGTGATCAAAATTTGATGCCTCTTTGCTCCTCACTCCAAATACATTTTTATACATATCCAATAGGGATCAACATTTCTTGGCAGCAGGGAAGAGATTTCTTTCTCAGCCATAATGGAACTTGCAGCCTCCCCAATATATATATTTTTAAAGATTATAAAAAAAGATTATCATCTTGCAAACATTTCAGGATCTCACATGAATGCAGATAGTCCTAGACTTACAGTAGTTTGTTTAGCGACCGTTCAAAGCTACAATGGCATTGAAAAAAATAACTTTTTCACACATACAACTCTTGCAGTTTCTCCATGGTCAGCTGATCAAAATTCAGATGCTTGGCGGCTGGTTCATATTTATGACGGTCGCAGTGTCACAGAGTCAGTTAAGCACCATGGCTCAAATTATCTCTTTTCCTTCTTCTGCAAGGAACAAATGGCTACCTCCAAACCCAGTCAACTAAGAAGATGAAGAAACAAGAGCCGATGAGTCTTAATAGCATCTCTGTGGATACCAAAGATATCAGGATTCATTACACGAAGAAAACTTTCCTAGTGTTTGGGATGTATATATCTAGCTCAAAGATGGCTTATCTTCAGCTGTCTCAATTTCTAAAACATAATCGCTCCTTAGAAGAGAACAGGATGATGTCTCTGAATGGCTTTTTCAAAACTGTGAAAATATTAAGCTTTGTAGAAAGAAGAGAGAGAGAGAGAAATGAGAACGAGACCTCAAGCTCTGTTTTTGATTAACAGACCAACAATGTAATTGCATTTTTAATGTTGGTTTTTTTATTGTTTTTAAACAGCTCCATCTGATTTGTTGCATAGGGCTGGGAAGATTATTTTTAAGATTACTGTTTTGACTTTAATTATAATTCTTCAGAGATCTTTTAAGTTGCATTTTGTATTCGTAGGTCAAGAGAAGGGACCTGCTATGAAAAAGTTTTGCTTTATAAGTGGAAGTGGAAATTTGGACATTTTAAATCCTAAAAATTTACAGATGACTTTGGGAGCCACAAAAATGACACTCCAATTTTCTGGTAAACGTTCCCATCATTTCTAACTCTAGGAATGGGATGTACATCTCCGTTTCTTAGCTGAGGGAACCAGTGTTGTCTGAACACACTTCCATGATCATGAGACCAAAATGACTGTACGCCAAGGAGCACAGAATGCTGTTATCTTCCCTCTGAGGTGGTACCTATTTATCTACTCGCATTTGCATGCTTTCACACTGCTAGGTGGGCAGGAGCAATAGTGGGATTCAAAAAATTTTACTACCGGTTCTGAGGGCATGGCTTGGTGGGCGTGGCAGGGGAAGAATACTGTAAAATCTCCAGTCAGAGCAGGTATTTGCCGATTCTCCAAATTACTCAAAATTTCCGCTTCCGGTTCTCCAGAACTGGTCAGAACCTCTGGGCAGGAGCTGGGCAAGTAAAGGGAGCTTACCCCCATTGCGTGGTGCTTGGATCTTGAACTGCTTTCTAACTGACAAGTTCAGCATCTTTAACTGCTGAGCCATCTTGTATATTGCACACAGGGTAGCCTTAATCCCAGTCCACCAAGTAGGATGGATGGAATTGTGGCTCTTGCAGAAAATTGGTGGCCAACCTTGGCTAGAGAATAGAACAGAATAACTTTAGTGTCTCTTTGAATGGACACTAATTGGCATATATTAAAAATGAAATTTCGTTGCGTACAGCTCTCAAAGGCTCACCACCTATAATTTTACACTACATAAACATGACAAGATAAATAAATAAATATAACATTATGTATATACCCAAATATATTATATGACACAGAGCAACAATATAGTCTAGTTATACATGTTTATGGCGAGAAAAACGAATCTTCTGAGTTTACCAGAAGGATGGCATCGAGAACAAAGCTGTTACAGAATCTGGTAGTCCTGCTAGAAATACTTCAAAACCGCCTCCCAGATGGGGGCAACAGAAACAGACCATAAAGTGAGTGTGTAGGGTCTCTAATGATACTTTGAGTTGTAAACACATAGCGCTTATAAGCAGTATCCTGAATAACGGGAAGCGAGCATCCTATAATCTTCTCAGCTGTCCTCACTACTCTCTGTATGGACTTTCTATCTGAGGCACTGCTGCCACCAAACCAAAGAGTGATGCAGTTTGTTTACAGAGCATACATTATCCCAGTTCGGGTAGCCATGTGTTCTGCTGCTGCTGTTCCATCTAGGAAGCCTGGAGGACAACCTGTTCTTCCAAAATTGCTGCTCATCCCCAAGCATACCATCCTTCCCTCTTTCTTCCTTTCTGTCCTTCTCCCTCAACCCCACCTTCTAGCAATCCCTCCAGCTCGCAATTACCATATTCCTTTGTTCGGAGACACACTTCTGCCTCTCGACTGAAGCAGCTGAGGCAGGCTCCATATTAGGCCCAGTCAAGTTCTCTGTCTGGGTATGTTTTGTGCCTGGTGAAAAGAACGCCAAATCCATTTGCATAAAAATGTGCTTCAAAGAGATAATATGACTACAGGGAGGGGGAGAGCAGGGAAGAGAGGAGAAGAAGGATGATGGGGTAGGGAGCGGGTTTCCATTAAGCTCATTAATCAAAAGTAAAATAGCAGGTGCATCCTCTGGCAATCCCACTCTTCGACTTTCCGGCTTCTCCAACAACAGACATGCCAGAAAGAAGGTGTTCCCACACCATGCCAAGCCGTGGTTGGCTCCTCTAGGTTTGCTCAAATAAGCACCCTCATGGTTGGATTTGCATAATAAACTAAGCTGTTGTTTTTATTATTATTTGATTCCATTTAGATATCATCCAAGTCCACCCGATTTCTGGGCAGATCCAGGATACAACCAAGCTGTGATGATCAACTGCTTTGCTTACCAACAGAAATTGGGGGCTCGGTTGTGGTCATAGGTCAAGGACCTCCTGTAACCAGATGTTGCAACCAGCCTGACTAGGCAAATTTATCATATGGCTTCCAACACTTTCTCACATTGGGAGAAATCAACAAACAATGATTGATGAACAAACAACAGCTAAACAAAATTTGTCTTACTGTGTTGTGGGAACAAGGAGAACAATCATCATGATCCTGAAAGAAACAGGAGCTTAAAAATGGGAAAGTAGCCAAATGGAAATGTTTGGGGTTGAGAATGGATGAGATTGTCTGAGTTGGGCAGCCTTTTCATTCTGAAATAAAATAAGTAATAAAATAAACTCTTTTCCTAACTTTCCACTTGCTGAAACAACTCACTGCAAGTAGCCATCCCAAAGCACTTCTCAGTTGGCCTAAACAAAGCCAAACACCTTTTTCTGAGCTGATTTTAGAGCAGTAACTTCTAGAACATGCTAGCCGGAGTATTCTGGGAGTTGAAGTCCACACAGCTTGAAGTTGCCAAGGTTGAAAAACACTGTTCTAGAGCAAAGAGATCTTAGAATCTGAATCTACCTATAAACCCTGGACTTTGGACTTTCTGAACCTCAGAAAACAATCTTGGTGTAAGTTCAAAAGGACTTACTATTTGTCCTGTAACTCATACAACATACTTTATTCCCAGCCTGATGCTCTTCAGAAGGGGTGAAATTCTGACAGGTATAATGTCTACCACCTTGATAGCAATGGGGTTTCCAGGACTTAATACACGACACATCTGAAGGCACCAGACAAGAAAGAGTGAGTCACTAATAAAGTCCTAAATTCAAGAGGAAACTGCATTTAGGATTCTCACCAACGGTCCAGGTACAACCTTGATATAATTAAATCCCAAATCTGACAGCTGCTAATCAGAACAGTGTTCAGACAAAATGGAATTAGATTGAAAACTTTCCTTGACTATCAACCTGAAGTTGAAGCCATCACTTGAGACTTTCAAGAAGAGATTGGACTTCCATCTGTCAGAAATGGTGTAGGGTCTCCTGCTTGGGCAGGGGGTTGGACTAGATGACCTACAAGGTCCCTTGCAGCTCTATTTTGATTGATTAATCAGAACAGGCTATTAAACCTGTGTATGAGTTGGGGCCAACGTGGGCATTTTGACCCAGTGGAAGATCACAGAGTTGGAAGTGGTTTGGTGGCCCATCTAGCCCAGCCCACATCAGTACCAACCTTAGTCTTCCTTTACAATTGGAATACAAACAACTTAACTTGAAAGTTAGTTATGAGTTAGCTTGCTGAGCTATTTTTAGGTGGCTCCATTTCACTCTGCAGACATTAGAGCAAAGGAAAAAAGGAGGAAGAACTGGGCATCAGAACGTACTCTCTTACTGCTTCTCTTGAACACCTATAAAGTAAATCTTGTAAACACCCCTGGTCCTATAAAAGCTACAGAGATTGCATTCAATCCTACAATTTAGACTGTAATCATATCAATATTTTTCACAGAGTAAATCCCAACACAGAAGTACTTCTAGGTAAAATAGGTGCAAAACTGCACAGTTACTATTCAAAGTACTTGGTTTATTCTGACAATAACACTGTGTGCTGAATTATTAGAAGAAACACTTATCTGAAAAAGAAAAGGTACATCTTTTAGGACAAGGATTAATAACGTATAGTTCAAAGTTTCGTTCTTTAAATCAATCCCAATCATGTGCAGGCTCCAACATCTTACTACTAGAAATTCAGTGGCATACTGCCTCATTACAGCAGGGCCATTCTATAACACAAATAGCAGTTTTCAACCCCAGGAAAATGTCCATTCCAGCTTTAAGATTTTTAACTGTGAAAAGCAAAACTTAACTCAAGGAGATCATGAAAGCTGATTGAGTTAAAACAAGAAAAATAGGGAGAAATGCTCCTTTCTTGTAATGCTAAAACCTAAACAGATCAAAAGAAAAACAACAATACACAGTTTAAAGGATGGTATTTTGCCACTTCTTTGTGTAAGCGGAAGGTATGCCCTTCGAGTATGAATAGGAAGCAATTGAACACAAATGTCATCTTTAAGCAGAAATGTCATTTTTTGCTCCCTGATGCCGGAATAAAACCAAAAACAAGAAAAGGGAATGTGGACTGGAAAAGGCAACATCTATTGGATAATTGATTAGGCACGATAGTGGCCAAAAAAAAGTCTGATATCGAAAGTAATCAGCACTATTCTGGGGAGGGGTGTAAAAAAAACTCAGGATGGGAGTGCCTTCAAATGAGATGACACATTGCCATGACCTGATGGCCACCATCTTGAGGCTTTTGACTGGGATGGGGCACTAGGACAACTTTACGATCTGTGGACTTCAACTCCCAGAATTCCTGAGCCAGTCAGAATTGACCTTACCTATGGTCACATGATCGCCATTTGGCAGCTTGTGTTCCGGTATGTATTTAAAATGGTTGCCTATCCTAGGGTCACGTGACTTCCCCGCATGCAAAGTAAATGGAAAAGATGGACTCGCTTAATGACTGCATGATTCCTTAAAAAACTACAATGATTTGCTTAACAATCATGGCAAAAGCATGGCAACATGTGCCATTACGTCCTGAGAGAAGTGTCAATAAAGGTCATCTTATCAAAAAGGTTATAAAATTGGATGCAACCCATTTAACAACCGCCTTGCTTAACAACAGAAACTTAGTTGCGATCGTAAGTTGAGAACCCATTTCTTTCTCAAGTCATATTGTTTGATTGGTGACCTAGAGAACATTCATACTCGCCCTAGGGCATCAAAAGGGCAGCGATGGGCACCTTGCCTTCTGATCACATCAAATAATGCCACACATGCCTGCTGCTTCCCTGCTCAAAACTCATCTTCATGTTCACAATCTTCCAGAAAAATAAAAGGAATGTGAATTGCAGTCAGGCGATAAAATGCCATCTGTCCCCTTCCTGAGAGCCTCCTGTTCAACAAAGACCCTTCCCTAAAGGATGGACTCAGCCAGCACATGGCAAGCAAACTGAGAGCCGATCCTGCTAACTTCCTTGCTGTCCTATCTGGGGAAAGAAAAGGGGGAAAGAGGGGAGGGGGAAGGGTTGTTTCTTATTCCAAAATATTTTTTTCTAACAAAAGAGCTCATTCAGGTTGTAGTTTTGGTTAGCGATTCAGGTAATCCTCGGCTTACGACCACAACTGAGGCCAAAAAGTTCTTTTCATAAGTGGGACATTTGTTACATGAGTTTTGGCCCATTTTACAACTGTTGGAAAAAATATCCATCTGGTTCAGTTCCAAGCCGGGAGAAAGGCCCTGGAGACAAAATGGAGGATGGAGGCTGATAGGAAAGAGGGTCCATTTATTGATGAAGCAGAACCACATGTTTGTAGTTCTGGTTCAGCTGACCACTTGGAATTGAGAGTGGGAGGTATTTATACCTTTTCTTGGGCTTTGCACTTGAACTTCCTGTTCAAGAACCTATATTCTATTGGCTGTTGTCAGACTCCCATGGGGCCAGTTTGTCTGAGCTAAATTTGGTTGAAGTTTGAACTACTGGGGATGATGCAACTGAGATGATGCAATGAAGGGGCTTTGGGCAATTCCTATTGTGGCTGCGGGATAATCCTACCTTTGTTGGATCTTGGGTGAGGGTATTTGCTTATGAATAGAGCTAACTATCTCTTTATCTCTTAAGTGCTGACATCTGCTGAGGGCTATTAAGGAAGGTGGGCTGCTTTCTGCCTCTAAAAAACATGCTTCTCCATTTCTCATCCAGGGAAATATAATATTCTGCCTTTTTAATATTTCTCAAAATATTTCATTCTTCTAGGAGGGGGCTGGGTGCTAACTTTATATACATCCTTTCTTGCCACAGTTGTTAAATGAATCAATAAATTAGTAACCCGCTTGTTAAGTGAATACGGCTTCCCCTTTGTCAGAAGGTTGCAAAAGGGGACCACATGACCTTCAGCCATCATAAATATGAACCAGTTGTCAAGCGTCTGAATTTTGATTGCATTGGTCAAGGGCTGCTGCAAAGGTCATAACTGTGAAAAACAGTCATAAGCCACTTTTTTCAGTGCTTTGAACGGTCACTAAACGAACTGTTTTAAGTCAAGGATTACTCACACACCTGTCCAGATACAACTTGCCAAACTTCCCACATCAGAATGGCAGGCATAGGACAGCAAAAGACAGGAACAGCCTTTGGAGCAGGACTTCACCCTGGGTTGTGCAATCTGACTTTTTTTTTAATTACTTGGGAATTCTTGGGCCTGCCTCCCCCACTGGTTACCTCCATCAAAACAACAAGGCTGGAAAACAAAAGGGAATGATTGCCCAGAGGAGCACGCCTCCTCTTGAAAACAAGGATTTCATTCCAATTCTTTCAAATGCCACTTAGGGCAAAGGGAATTTGCTCTGAGGTTGTTTTGGCACTTGCAGGGAGCTGAGGCAGGTAACTGCAAATTTGGCAATCTGCAAATAGAGCCTGCTCATAATGCCTATTCTTTTATTTTTAAGGGCAGAAGGAGGGAGGAGGAGGGAGGGAAGGGAAGGGGTCCTTTTCTTCTGCTTTTGAATCCCAACTATAGGCAATTTGTAGCTGAAAACAAGCTGAGGATTTAAAAGAGATCCATTATTTTGCATTTGCCTGGCCTGCCGGGTAGTTAAGTTCAAATGAAATTTTCCAGTTTCCTCCTTAGCCAAAAGGTTGACACACCTAAACCAAATTGCAAAAAGAATAGTTTTCCCAACAAATTCTGAATGAGAAAAAAAAATCACAAGGAAACAACCTCTCAAAATCTATTGGTAGACTTGTTTGACACTTCCAAAATCTGCCCTACAGTTTCTCAGGTATAGTATTTTTTTTCCCCTTACCTTCAAAAAAACTTTCCGTATCTCTTAGTCTCCAACTGCATTAAGAGTTTGTTTTCAATTTCTTTTGAAGGGTTTGGGAAACTTATTTATTTTTGGAGATGGCAGAAAGTGCTACTGTTGGCATTACGGTCCATAATTACAACACCTCTTTGTTCTGCAGCTTTCTTGGTTGCCCACACTTTGCAATCTGAAAATCCTCCAGATCCTTCCCGTGGGATTGAAATGGGAGCACAGACAGCCAAGGAATTGCAGACTGCTGGAGAAATGATTGTCCAATGAAAGATGGGACACTTGCATGCATAAATAAGCCCAAAGACCACACATAAGATTCTCCAAAATTCTTGGCTCCTTTGGACAAAATTGCAGGAAGAAAGTCTTATGATAGCTTATGGTAGCAAAACAACAACACAAACAGAAATGTGGTGTGCACCTTTGTAAAATATATTGGAAAAGGTCCTAACAGATTCCTGGGTTGTTGTTTTTTAAATAAATTATGAAATTAAAATCCTCCTGTCAGACTGAATTAGAAATGGAAGGGAATATGTAGCACCATCTGACACTAAATTAAAGCAGGTTGCTGTGCTAACCGTCACTGAATTAAAGTTATTTCAATATCGTGATTTGAGCCCTCTAGATTGTTTTGTTTCTCAGCAATGGTGTCTTCTAAGTTTAGAATCTTATGACATAAAGGAGTTAAAAAACGGGGTTAAAGATTTGGCTTCCTAAATTCTTTGGTGCAATCATTGACAGTTTCAGAGAAAATTAGAGAAACTGTGAGATTGATGTGGCATGCTCCAAAGGTTTGCTGCGCACAAAAAATGCACATTTTTCCTGAGCTAATGTGTGTAATAACACTTTTCCCTACTGTTTTATTTATCTGAATAAGTTTCAAGGAACTTCTACCCCAGTTCCTCCTCTACAAGGCTGTTGACCATTCAGAAGGAAGATGTGAGGTAAACCAGGGTCTGAGTAACAGAATAACAGAGTTGGAAGGGACCATGGAGGTCTTTCTACTCCAACTCACTGCTTAAGCAAGAGACCCTGATGGCCTATAGTAGCAGACAAATGGTTGTCCAATCTTTTATAGAATAGAATTCTTTATTGGCCAAGTGCGATTGGACACACAAAGAATTTGTCTTGGTGCAAATGCTCTCATTGTACATAAAAGAAAGATACATTCGTCAAGAGTCAAAAATCGTAAGGTACAACATTTAATAATAGTCATAGGGTACAATAAGCAATCAAATCATACTAGGAAACAGTTAATATAAATCGTAAGGATGCAAGAGACAAAGTTACAGTCATACAGACACAAGTGGGAGGTGGTGGGTGAAAAGAAGGATGGGAGGATTAATAGTAATAGTAATGCAAACTTGGTAAATAATTTGACAGTGTTGAGGGAATTATTTGTTTAGCGGAGTGATGGCGTTTGGGGAAAAACTGTTTTCTTAAAACTTCCAGTGTTGGAGCATCCACAACTTCTGGAGGCAAGTAGTTCCACTGATTAATTGTTCTAACTGTCAGGAAATTTCTCCTTAGTTCTAGGTTGTTTCTCTCCTTGATTACTTTCCACCCATTACTTCTTGTCCTGCCTTCAGTTGCTTTGGATAAGAGCTTGACTCCTCCCTCTTCTTTGTGGCAGCCCCCTAGATATTGTGATGGAAGCCTTTTTAGTGTAACTTAACTAGGCCATCAATTACCCCAGTGAAAACTTGTTTAAGGACATGCCATCCAAACAATCCTTCCAACATTGCATGCAGAGGTGTGACTTGCTCCCCTCCAGGCTGGAAACAACCAGCCAGATGTCTTCACACTTGCTGGTGGAGATCCGTTCCCAGGAAAGTTGTTACATTCCATGCTGTAAGGAGGAAGCCTTGCTTCAAAAGTGTCGCAATTTGTTTTTCAAGACAAGATCAAGGGCTTCTGATTTTATTTTCCATCCTGTCAGCTATTTGCAAAATTGCCAAGGTTGTGCAATGTTATGGCCTGGTGGGCATCTAAAGATGCTGAGGACACTCTCAACCCCCCCCCCACCAAAAAATGACAACTACATGTAGGTGGGACTGGTCTCTAAGCATCCAGGTCCTAGAAACCAAAGTAATAATCTTATTTCCTAGGATGTTTTACAGTCCTGTGATAAAGTGGAGGCAAGGATATGAAATGAAGAACTACGTAGATACAAAGGAGAATGGAATGGAAGGGAAGGCAATAGAATAGAGTAGAATAGAATAGAATAGAATAGAATAGAATAGAATAGAATAGAATAGAATTCTTCATTGGCCAAGTATGATTGCACACACAAGGAATTTGTCTTGGTGCAAATGCTCTCAGTGTACATAAAAGAAAAGATACATTCATCAAGAGTCAAGAATCATAACGTACAACACTTAATACTAGTTATAGGGTACAATAAGCAATCAAATCATTCTAGGAAGCAGTCAATAAAAATCGTTAGAATACAAGCAACAAAGTTACAGTCGTACAGTCACAAGTGGAAGGAGATGGGTGAAAAGAAGGATGGGAGGATTAATAGTAATAGTAGTACAGACTTTGTAAACAGTTGGACAGTGTTGAGGGAATTATTTGTTTAGCAGAGTGATGGTGTTCGGGGAAAAATTGTCCATGTGTCTAGTTGTTCTGGTGTGTAGTGCTCTATAGTGTCATTTTGAGGGTAGGAGTTGAAACAGTTTATGTCCAGGATGTGAGGGGTTTATAAATATTTTCACAGCCAGAGATCCAGTTTGATCTAGTAGTTAAGGTGCCAGGCTAGAAGGCGGCATACTGTGAGTTTAAGTCCAATCTTAGGCATGAAAGTTGGCTCGATGACTTTGGGCCAGCCACTCTTTCTCAGCCCAACTCACCTCACATGGTTGTGATTGCGGGCAAAATAGGAGGAAGAAGATGTGTTGGATGGGTTTGCTGCCTTGAGTTAATTGTAAAGATAATAAAAGCGATGTTAGAAGAAATTGAGCACAGGGTGTGTATGTTCTTCCTACAGTGAGCTACAACTGAATAAATTAGAATACCAGACCAAATTCAAGTAGTAAACAGCACCTCAGTAAAGGAACTACCAAGTATACTCCCACCAACACTGACAGCGTAAGCCACTTGTGTATAAACAGAGAGCAAACCCCACTCCTTTCTAGTACTGATGATGTTGCCTAGTTGGGTAATGAAATGTCTCCAAGAAAACAACCAAGCTCAAAGAGCATCTCGCCCGGGGGGAATATCCAACAAGGAGGGGATAGAAGATTATCAAGACCAGCCATTTATGCAGCCATGTTTTGCTGCAGACCTTGTGTTTTCCCCCACCGGGGACAACTCCTTCCCCCACCAACAAGGAATGGGCTGGATCATCCAGTCCTGGGGAGCCCCTCATGTCTCCTGGCCACGTGCTGTCATTTGCAAGGCAAACAAAGAGATCCTGTTCCTTTCTCTAGTCTCTATTTTCTTCCTCCCCGCTTTCTTTCCTTCATCTGAATGACAAAGGCTTCCAATTACAGGAGGGGATAGAATCCAACGGGCATCTTATGCCACCCTCTTAGCGGGCTGGCAGATTAAGACAGACAAAGCCCAAGAGGTGAACAGAGAGGAAAAAGAGAACCAGGGAGAGAAATAGCAGAGGAAGCCGTGTTGGGAGGGATCTGACTTCCAGATTATATACTTGGCATGGACTGGAATCCGCACGTGGGAGAATGGGTGGGGGAGGGGTTTCCATATTTTTTTAAAATGAAATCACCTAGAAAATTCACCTCCCTTCACCCCTCCTTCAATTGCCGCTTCCCTCTCCCCCCCCCTTCGCCATCACCTCTGTTGTATAGCTGAAGGGTCATAAATAATTCAATCTTGCTCAAATATTTATGGAAATCAATTTAGTCCCTCTCCTTTCTCCTCTCCTGGAAGCAGCACCATTCCTCCTTCTCATCCCCTGCTCCAGCCGTCGACACCTTACACCGTCTCAGTTACAGAAGCTGCTGCCACTGAAAAGACAAACATTGTCCCCATTCTCCCAGGCCGAAAGGTTTCTTGCTCCTCGCCAGATGTTTGCTTGGGCATTTGCAGGCGAAGCAGATGATTGCAGGAGCCTTGCCCCTCCCCCGCCTTCCTTTCCCTCTCACACATATCTCAAAGTTGTCACATACACACAGTTGCCCCCCAAACACAAGCCCTTCTACTGTGAAAAAGAATTTAAAGAAAACCTCGCATTTCTTAGAAATTTAAAAAAAAGAGGCCAGCTTCAAAGATGTTAAGGCCTTGTCCGAAACAAACAGACCAGGTGGCCTTAATGGGATAACCTCTTATGGATGCGGTCATTCATATGGATAGTTGCATATTGAGATCACTTTGAGATCAACCCGAATCCTCAAGGTTACACATAATATCCAGAAATTGAAAATATTGAGATATCGGCACCCCTCAGTTAATGACTACAATTGGAAATGTCCATTGCTAAGCAAGGTGGTTTTAAGTGAGTCCTACCTGATTTTATGATCTTTTTTGCCGCAGTTGTTAAGTGAATCACACAGTTGTTAAGTAAATCCAGCTTCCCCCATTGACTTTCTTGTGGGATCTGGCTGGTAAGGTTGCAAATGGTGATCACAGGACCCTGGGACTCTGCAACCATCATAAATAAATGCCGGATGCCAAGCACCCAAATTTAAATAATGGGACCATGAAATGAAGAGGTGATAAGAAATGAGGGGTTATGAGCCGCCTGGGAAAGCCAAGGGAAATCACCAAAACCATTAAAAAGTGAAAGTTAGAATAATTTGGACATGTGGTGCAACAACCAGGAAAATATGGTCTACTTCACTTAATCCTCTAAGGAAAGATTGAAGGGAAAAGAGGTCCAGGCAGAAGAAGGACCTCAAGGCTTCAAAATCTAAGGGTCTAGTGTGGACAAAACTCAACAGTGCTTTTTCATGCGGCTGTTGATAAAAATAGGATCCGATGACAGATATGGAAGAAGAAGGGGAAGGGGAAGAGGAGGAGGAAGAGGAAGAGGAAGAGGAGGAGGAGGAGGAGGCAACAACGACCACGGGGATGTTACAACAGTGTGAGAGAATCAGGCACTGTTTTCAGTGCCTTTGCAATAGTTCCTCAGTGAATGATCGTAAATTGAGGATTATCTGCAGACATCTCTTCAAATCATGAGAACCAGCTCTTGTTAAGAAACTGTTAATTGAATTAGGCCTCAGCTGTATCTTTTCAGTGCACAACATTGTTTTTATTGTAAAGTGTGGCAGGCATGTGCCTCTGTACACCCACACCTTTGGGTCAACAACGATTACAAAATCTTTATAAGCAGCGAGTTCCCTCCCATTGTTGACATAAATGTTTCCAAATACTTTGTACAGCTTGCGTTGTCTGGGTAAACCTTTACATTGTTCGTTAAACTGGCCACATTGATGAATCTTCTCTTTGTACTAACTGCTTCTGGAGTTTATGTTTTGCATTTTTTTGATTCTCTTCCGGTTCTGCAATTCCATGAGCTTCCTTGAGTACAATAAGAGCAGTAGTTATTTCTTAAGGGGTTTTTTTCCCTTCCAGGACCCTTCCCCACTTTTCAAAAATTATGCAAGGCCCCCAAAGAGCTTTTGTTGGCATGGGCTATGTTTATTAATATTTACTGTACTAAAAAGGAGAATTGAAGCATTCGCAGGGTATTTATGAATTGACTTGTATATAAAGAACATTGAACCCTTTCCATATGAACATCAATAAAATATTTTTCATGAAAGAACCCTTTATTTTTTAGCAAATAAGAAATAATAACGAGAAGAGTGACATTGTTTTACATTTTTGCAAAAATATGTTTTTTTCAAAAATAGGCAGTGGTTGTAAGTGTGAAAAGCGGCCATAAGTCACTTTTTTCAGTGCTTTGAATGGTCACTAAAGGAATGCTTGTAAGTCAAGGACTAGCTGTGGCACTTTCTTCCCACAAAACTTCCTTCTGCTCGCCTCATCACATATTAGACCACTTCCCTAAATATGCATAAGGTTCATTAATGATGAAATGTGTTTATTTAAAAACAACTGCATAATCAGATTCTAGCAAGACCAAGCATGAAACATTCATGCACTGGGAATTTGCAGACACACAGTGATTCTTTTTAAAATGTGCATTTCTCAGTGTGGGGAAACAGAACTGTGGGTGTGCGCATTACTTGGGTTATTAATTCCCATAGGAAGCTGAGCTCAGAAACTGTAAATTGCGAATTTAGGAGTATGGGAAAATCACTCTTAACAAATGCAATCCATAATTTGCAAAACCTTTAATTTGTTGGTAAAATAATAAAAACGAAACATGCAGTACTTTCGAGACTACCAGCTTTGTATAAAATGGATATTTAATTCAGAAGAAAATCCCAAGGTATTTGATGCAATGATTTCTGTGGTAGCTTCTTTAACTGAGATGTGAACATTTCAAGATAGCTGCTTGATGCAAAGACAGCTTAATGAAATAAAACCAGGAAGTTGCCATGCTTCTGAATCAGGAGTGTTAAACTGGATTTCTTTCTTCAGACATATGGTTATCCAATCTCTTCTTTAAAACCTACAGTGATGAAGCACCCATAACTTTTGGAGGCAAGTTTGATTAATTGTTCTGTCAGGAAATTTCTCCTTAGCTCTAGGTTGATTCTCTCCTTGATTAGTTTCCACCCATGGCTTCTTGTCCTGCCCTCAGGTGCTCTGGAGAATAGCTTGACTTCCTCTTCCTTATGGCAGCTCCTGAGATATTGGAACGCTGCTATCATATCACCCATAGTCCAGGGGTGGGATTCTTACCAGTTCACACCTATTCAATAGAACCGGTTGTTAACATTCTAAGCAGTTCGGAGAACCGGTTGTTAGAAGAAATTACTGGTCTAATCCTGTAAGGAAGGCAGGAAGGAAACATTCTGGTGTTGCTTACAGAAACTGCCTCTCCATTAACCCTTATTACATTCTTGGCAGGAAATTACATTCTTGGCCTGTCTCTGGATCTTCTCTGGAGTTTTTTTCCTCTCCTTTGCTGGTACTTTGCTTGTGTGGAGTGACCATTCAAAGTTACAATGGCACTGAAAAAAGTGACTTATGACCATTTTTCACACTTACGACTGTTGCAGTATCCCCACAGTCATGAGAGGCCAGGCAAGGAGATGCGTGCCTCGATGTGAGTGATGTTGAGTTGGCCACACCCAGCCAGTCACATGTCCACTAAGCCACGCCTACCAACTAAGCCACACCCACAGAACTGGTTGTTAAAAAAATTGAATCCCACCCCTACCCTAGTCCTCCTTTTCATCAAGCTAGACATACCCAGTTCCAGAAACCATTCTTTATATGGATTAGCCTCCATTCCCTTAATCATTTTCGTCGCTCTTTTCTGCACTCTTTCTAGAGCCGTGATGGCAAACCTATGCCACGCGTGCTGGAAGTGGCATGCAGAGCCATCTCTCTGAGCACACCAGATGTTGCCCGTTGCTGTCCTGGGTTCCGGTGCACCGGTCTTGTGCACTCAAGAGCGCTGGAAACCGAAAGAGCAGCTTCCCGGAGGGCAGGCGTGTGCAGGGGAGCACCGGAAACTGGAAGAGCAGTTCCCTGGAGCACATGCGCACACTGGCCAGCTGGTCTTTGCACGCACATGCGTGTTAGAAACTGGAAGACCAGGTAGTCGGCATGCATGCACACTCTGGGAATCTAAGCTTCCGGTTTCTGGTGCTCCTGCACGCGTTCACACTTCTGTTTCAGCCGAAAAAGTTAGCCACCACTGTTCTAGAGTCTCAACATCTTTTTTTACATCATGGCAACACAAACTGGATGCAGTATTCCAAGTGTGGGCCTTACCAAGGCCTTATAAAGTGGTATTAACACTTGATTCTCTCCCTCTGTTTATGCATGGTCTGCGGGTATTTTCTTTCTGTTCAGCCAGTCCTGTGTTGATTATTTATATGGGTTTCAATCACCATCTGCTCTGTTCAAGGAACTCTGTTTGCACAGAAGGGAATTAAGGGAAGCCTTGTCAACAACAGCAAGTTTTGGGGTGTGAAATGCTTTCACCATATCAGGAGGCCTTTATTGCTGATTGCTACTATTTTCCTTCTTCAGGCAGCCCCATTTAAAAAGAAGAGTCTTGCTGAGAAAGGCACAATTTTGTAAAAAAAAAAAATCATACTGTACCTGCCAAATGTTCACCTACCCAATTGAGGTCCTTTGTGTTATAATCAGCAAAGATTTAACAAATCAGCATTGCCTATTGATGTGGCTGCCTGCCGAAAGAAGAGAGGGAGAGAGATGGCTTCTCAGACTTTGGGTTTAAAAAATCACCTTTTCTCAATCAAGATTTCTTGCCTTGAATTTCAGGTATTAATTATATTTTCACAAGTACGTTGCCCAACAATCTCTTGGGGCCAACCTCATCCCCTTGGACCCTGATTCCTTCTTACCTTCTCTTGGAGTTTTTATTGTTTTATTTTATCTTGGAGTTTTTATTGTTTCCTAGTATGATTTGATTGCTTATTAGCAACCTATGACTATCACTAAGTGATGTATCTTGTGATTCTCGACAAATACATTTTAATTTTTCTTTATGCACCTTGAGAGCATTTGCACCAAGACAAAATTCCTTGTGTGTCCAATCACACTTGGCCAATAAAGAATTCTATTCTAGTCTATTCCCTCTCCCCATATGATGAAGCAATATTCCAGGTCACTGAACATGCTCAGTTCTCACTGGATTATTTGAGGAAAGGTCCTCTCTCTTTAGTTGAGTTGTCAAGTGTATCTTTAACTTTTTCAACTTCCACAGACCCTGGACTTCACCCAAATCACCAACAGCTATCCCATTTGTGGTTGGATTTACATGACAGATTGGGTCCCAACTAACCAAGCACCTCTCATCCTGGTGTGTCCTGCAAATCCAGCCCATGATTACTTTGTGATTTAAGGTGTCATGCAAAGCCAGAAAATCATTGATTAACCAGGAGCATGTGGGTTATGCAAATGCAGGCTATTTGCCTTCAGGATTCCCACCAAAATTAAAAATGTGGAAAAGAGAATTAAAGAAGAGCCAGATTTGCAGCTCACTATTGTCAGCCATCTAAGACCAGAAAATAGACACTATGAGGTTTCCAAGCTTGGCATTTTATTTGCTACAGGATGTAGTAACAGAACCTTAGAAGCCTACCAGAATTTTTCTCTGCCCCATCTTATACCAAAGAGAATCAAAGTGGGTTTATTCTGAGTTTCCTTCTCATCCCCCTTACATTTCCAGGACAAAGCTATCGTTTTTCTTCCCTTAATGGCTTGTCCATTCCATTCTCAAGGACACTTTCACATTCTTTGACATTTATCGCTTGGAATGGTCTGAAATTTAGGAACAATTGCTATTCTTAAAAGCCATCTCTCCAGGTACAAAGAGTCAGGAAGATTACCTTGATGGAGTTATGCAGAAACTGTGCCTTTATAGACCATTCTATTTTTTTCTCCTCTGTGGAATAAATACCTCCCAACACCGGCTGTGCCGGCAAAGACTCATTTCTGGCAGAGTTTGGGGGAGAAAAAGAAAAACTTCTGCTGCTTCTGCTGCTTTCTTTGCATGAAGCCAAAAGTCTCTCCCTCTCTCTCTCTCCCCCTGAGAACAGAGCTGGAGATCCCAAATAAAGAATGATTGATTGGTAGAAAAACGGGGTGGGGAATTTTCCTGCAGACTTTTTTCTTGCAGCTATCATCAGTCAAAATGTTGGCAGCCCCTGCTTTGGAGAATAGGTTGAGCCCCTCTTCTTTGTAGCAGATTAATCTGCCCAAACCAGGCTTCCCAAATGGTGATTATTTCCATCTTCATCTGAAAGACTACAGCACCATCCCTTTCTCTGAAGGGCAAGTGGTGACAACCAATTGGTTGGCTCTTTTCAAATGGATGGAACCATTTGTCTCTCACTGCACTCCCCAGGGTGACTTTCCACCACCACCTTTGCTCAACACCTCCCCAGGAATACAGGCTGCCAAACTCCGTGCAATCTGACACGTTTACAGAGCGGCAGAGCTGAACTCAACCTTTGGACCTAAAAAAAAAAGAAAGGCAAGAATCAGCAAGTTTAAGCAGGAGTCCTATTGGACTAGCATTTCTTGCTCCAGGATGTTTAGTTTAGTTTGGTTTAGTTTAGTTTAGTTTGGTTTGGTTTGGTTTGGTTTGGTTTAGTTTAGTTTAGTTTAGTTTAGTTTAGTTTAGTTTAGTTTAGTTTAGTTTAGTTTAGTTTAGTTTAGTTTAGTTTAGTTTAGTTTAGTTTAGTTTCATTGCACCTCATACAATCAAATTAAATACCATCTTCAGTGTACAATTTATGACTATGAAAATAAACACAAACACACATCCCTCACTCTTCACACATTGAATTGAAAACCCCTGATATCACATTAATATGGCATTATACAGAATTCAAAAGAGCTACTGCCCTGCAGTAGAAGCTGTTTTTCAGCCTATTTGTCTTTGTTTTTATTATCTTGTATCGTCTGCCAGATGGTGATAGTTCAAAAAAACGGTTCCCAGGTTGAGATGGATCTTTAAGGATGTTTTGAACTTTCTTTAGGCAGCGGGAGCTCTAAAGCTCTTCCAAAGAGGGGAGAGGGCAACCAGTGATCCTCTGGGCAATGATGTTAACCCTGGTGTGCTGTCCTATCTGCCACTGTGCAATTGGCAAACCATACAGAGGTGCAGTAAGTGAAGATACTCTCTATGGCAGGGGTCTCCAACTTGGCAACTTTAAGCCTGGCAGACTTCAACTCCCAGAATTCTTCAGCTAGCAAATTCTCGAGCTGGGGAATTCTGGGAGTTGAAGTAAAGTTGCCAAGGTTGGAGACCCCTGCTCTATGGTGCAGCGGTAGAATCTTCGGTGGCAGTACTGAAGGGATTTGGACTTAGGCAAAAAAGCTGACATGCATGGAAGAACTTCAAGGCCTTCTGAATTGCCTCCCTGAAAATGGTCACCTGTGCATCTGCTGGTAGAATATACCTGTGGATTGAAAACTAGCACATTAGGGAGGAGACAAGTTTAGCCTTCACCCTGTCGAGCTACTTTTTTATGTGCCTGGATTTTACTGATTTGTTTTTGCACATCGTGTACCGTGTTCTGATCTTCAGGTTTAGCCTAGCCAAAGTACCGGTTTATAGTCCCTGTGAATGCACACACCCAGGGTGGGAACCTGGAAGCCTACAGAAATTGCGGAACTACAACTCCCAAGTGTCCTCATCAGCAGGTCCAAAGAGCGAACAATGCTAGGAGATTGTTGAGAGGAGATCTGGAGGACTACAGATTTCCCAACCTGTATTTACCAAGCTTTTGAACGGCTTTTATTTTTAAGTTGCACTGACAAGCCATTTCACAACTTCAGTGCAATCTTTGCACATATTCTGCATTTCATATAAAGAGTTACACAGATTTGACAATGATCAGTTAGGTTAAGATTGAATGGGCTAAAACCATGCAGAGGTGGATGGCTCTGCCTATTTCAGGCCAATTCTGATCATTTCTGGTATTTGTGCATTCTCTTCACAGTAATCTGCAAATTATTTTTAGTCTTTAAGATAATGACTTTCCCAAGTGCATTAGTTAACTGTGTCACTTCCCTCCAAAATGCTTTATCTGTGCATTTAAATTCTCTTAACCGTCATACTTAAATTGGGCTACTCTCTTTGCAAGCATGCAATTATTTTATTTTAATATGAAATCATTGTATCTTTAACCAAAACATCTCTAAAAGATTTTCTGCAATCAATTAAAAAACGAGAGATATTACCCAGGAGCTTACTTTCTGAAATATATATCCCAAAAGGAAAGAGAGATGGTGAAGGAAGAAGAAACATGCTATACAACAAACTGAAAATCCTCTGCTTCTTCTTTTCACATTCCTTTCTGCTGCAGTTCTTACAAATTATTTTCACATCCAGATAAGAGAAAAATTGGAGATTTAATTTCTGATCCGACACAAGGCTAAGCTTTCGATGCAGGCACTAAGTTCAAACTCTGTTTCCAAGAACATTTGCCCAAATCATATGGTCATGCAGCACAAGAAAAATTAGGGGTCTCCCACCCTGGCAACTTTAAGACTTGTGAACTTCAATGCTTAGCTGGCTGAGGAATTTGAGAGTTGAAGTCCACAAGTCTTAAAGGTGCCAGGTTGGAGACCCCTGCTCTAGTCTAGACTGTATCCCCAGTAGTTTTCCAGGAGGATGGTTTATACTGTTTACTTCAGACATTTTGGGCCTGAGCCAAAGCTTCAAATTTGGACTCTCTGCAAAATAAAGGACAAGTGTAGCAATATCCAAACAAGGTCAAAAGTACTGTATGCCTTAAATGCTAATAGGCGACCTACCTGTTCATTTTTACAGGCTGCGTTGCTCAATGTTTCTGGCGTGACTTAAAGGCCATTTCCTTGTGGACTTGGTGAAAGGTGGAAGAGTAATAACGTGGACAGAGAAAACCATCAGACCATCCCTGATTCACAGTTTCCAGGGGTGGACTTCCAAAATTTTAGCAAGGGGTTCTCTGCCCGGTTGCTGAGCGATAGAGAATGAAAAGGGGGAAATGTATCTGTATGTTTTTATATTATTTATATTCAGAGCTGCTAACACACCACAGAAATGCAATCATCTAAAATAAACCAATCAGTAAGACTTGACAATGAATTTGCAAGCCATAATTGTCCCCTGCTTACCTAATGGTCAGCTTGGTTGAACAGATATTTCTAAATGCAGGTGTAAAACACATTTATTCCAAAAACTTATAAAATGGTCTTTTAGCTTTGAAGAAGAAATGAAAATACTCTCACTCAGGAATTACCCTTTAATCCAGTTTGGTGTATTGGTGAAGGTGCCGTCCTGGAAACCAGGAGATTGTGAGTTCTAGTTGCATCTTAAGCATGAAAGCCGGCTGGGTGTCTTTTGGCCAATCATTAGAAGATTGGGAGTTCCAATCCCGCTGTAGGCATGAAAGCCAGCTGGGTTATGGCACTCCATTCAAATTCAGACCTTTATTGTCAGAGTACAAGATGTGTACTCTGAGATTGGCTGAGCCTCCCTTCGTGCCCCCCCCCCCATGCAACTCACAGTGAAAGACAGAAAATCAGATTTAACAGATAATCAGAGTTGGAAGGGACCTTATAGGTCATCTAGTCTAACCCCCCGCCCAAGCGGGAGACCCTTCACCATTTCTGACAAATGGCAGTCCAATCTCTTCTTGAAGGTTTCAAGTGATGGCACTCCCACAAATCCCTAACCCAGTGAATCCTACTAACAAACACACAATCCTATTGCACCAGTGTGAACATATTGCACATCGTGCCGGCCTCAAGTCAACCGTACTACGTTGTTATATAAAGTTATTTTTCATTCAGGAGTCTGACAGCCCACGGATAAAAACTGTTCTTCAGCCTGTTTGTGCAGCTGGCTATGTTTCCATATCTCTTTCCTTCCCAATGGTAGGAGGATAAAGAAGTGTTGACCAGGGTGTGAGTTTTCCCTGTTGCCCTTCATGGTATATATATAAATATATATAATTTATTCATAATCATTTTGCCCTTCATGGACATTCCATGGTTGCAAGAAAGCACTGGTTGGAATGCTGTTAACTGGATGAGCTTCTGAGTGGTTCCTTGTTCTGATAGTTATTTACTACCGTTAGAATCTTAGGTAGCATCCAGAGGTGGGTATTCAGCCAGTTCTGGAGAACTGGTAGTGGAAATTTTGAGTAGTTTGGAGAACCGGCAAATACCACCTCTGACTGGCCCCACCAACCCCATCTATTCTCTGCCTCCCAAGTCCCAGCTGATCGGCTGGGTCTTCTTTGGTTGCCCTGCACAGGAGAACAGAGCTGGAAAGCAGGTTAGTGGGGTGGGAAGGGAATGGGGATTTTGCAGGGGTCGGATTCAAATTTTTTAACAACCGGTTCTGTGGGCATGGCTTAGGTGGTGGGTGTGGCATAGTCATGTGATTGGGTGGACATGGCTTGGTGGTCATGTTATTGGTTGAGCGTGGCCAACTCAACATCACTCACGTCGAGACACGCATCTCCTCGCCTGGCCTCTCATGACTGTGGGGATGCTGCAACAGTCGTAAGTGTGAAAAATGGTCATAAGTCACTTTTTTCAGTGCCATTGTAACTTGAATGGTCACTCCACACAAGCAAAGTACCAGCAAAGGAAGGAAAAAGAAACTCTAGAGGAGTTCCTGAGACAGGAAGTCCAGTCCTGCCAAGAATGTAATAAGAGTTAATGGAGAGGCAGTTTCTATAAGCAACACCAGAATGTTTCCTTCCTGCCTTTCTTACAGGATTAGGCCAGTAATTTCTTTTAACAACCAGTTCTCCAAACTGCTTAGAATGTTAACAACCGGTTCTATTGAATAGGTGCAAACTGGTAGAATCCCACCCCTGGGATTTTGCAATAACCTTCCCCCCAGGAGTGCAGACCAGCTGTGATATTCTACTGGTTTGGCCCGGTTCTGCTGAGCCGGTAGCACCAATAAACAGCGGAGACCAAATCAATTCTCTCCGATGCTCTGCTGTTGGGCCCATCTGCCCGCCAGAGCTTCCATACTAACCTTTATTCCCTGCTTTTTGAAGCACAGCTGCTTTGCGCACCACCGCAGATTGCTGCGCGGCAGCCGCTGAAGTGACAAGCAGAGTGCAGGATTGTAGGAGGCGAGTTAGAATGCCTCTGCACCTGCACACAGTGCGTGTTTGGCGTGCGCATGCAAAGTGTGCGCGCATGTGCCAAGCACGCCCACCAAGGCACGCCCCCTCGAACCAATGGCAAAAATATTTGTAACGCACCACTGGTGGGGAGGCAATGGAGATTTTACAGTATCCTTCCCCTGTCACGCCCACCAAGCTAGTTAAAAAAATATTGAATCCCACCACTGGTAGTAGCATCCGTGCTGGTGAGCAACCACGGGAGGTGACGATAGCTCTCCAGCTCATGGTGGTGGGTCTCCTCCTTTCCCTCCCTTTGACTGGACTCTTGTGACACAAGCTAGACCAGGAAGGAGCTCTTGGTGGACGTGCCTAGATAAGCACACCACTGAAGACCAGGGGATGAGCAAACAAGCACATTCCTCTATGGAGGGGACATACACAGCCTTCTCCTGTTGTTTTGTAAACAGGGAAAGACAATCAGCCCGAGGCCCCATAGGAGCTGGGGAATGTTAAGCATTTGAAAGGTTGCCTCTTTGATGTGGTTGGGAGACAATGGCTGCCCTCCCCATCGCCTCTCTCTGCTGCCGACCAACCCAGAGAACCTCCCATGGAGGAGATGAGCTGTCTAAACCTTTTCCAAAATAACCACCTTTCCACCACCCCCCACTCCCCAACTCCAACTTTTACTGCCTGCAGGTCAAAAAGGGTGTCAGTTACCTTTGCTAATGTCAGCAAACCCCACTGGCGGTATTGTGTTTCTTGGTGTATCTGCACAAGAATCCCTTTGCAATGCAACGTGCAGAATACCTCGGCTGACAATGGTTCGTTGAGTGACCGATCAAAGTTACGACGGCACTGAAAAGAGTGACTTAGTTATGACCTCCTTTCACACTTATGGCCGCTGAGGCATCTCCATGGTTACAAGATCAAAATTCAGGGGCTTGGCTCACTGAGCCGAAAACTCCCAATTTCCTATAGTCAAGAACTAAAAAGAAACTGGTTGAAAGCAGGGGGTTGGATTAGATGACCTACAAGGTCCCTTCCAACTCTGTTATTCTCGTGCTTCATACATGGACTCCTCAACTTACAACCATTCATTTAATGATCAAAGTTACAGTGGCACTGAAATCAGTGACTTATGACCATTCTTCACACTTAGGTCCATCGCAACATCCCCCACGGTCAAAATTCAGACACTTGGCAATTGGTTCATATTTATGACCTATTGCAGTGTCCTGAGACCATGTGATCTGCTTTTGAGACCTTCTGACAAGGAAAGTCAATGGGGAAGCCAGATTCGCTTAACGACCGTGTTGCTAACTTAGCCAACTGCATTGATTCACGTAACCACTTTGGCAAGAAAAGTCGTAACACTCAAGAATTATCTTGCTTAGCAACAGAAATTTTGGGGTTGATGTGTGATTGTAAGTCGAGAACTCCCTATGCAGACAGTCCTCAACTTACAACAGTTCCATTTACTCACCGTTCAAAGTTGCAACGGCACTGAAAAAAAGTGACTTTTGACCGTTTTTCAGAGTTACGACCTTTGCAGCCTCCCCACGATCACATCATCCAAATCCAGACGTTCCGCAACTGGTTCATATTTATGACCGTTGCTGTGCCCCAAAGGCAAGGGGTCCCCTTTTGCAACCTTCTGGCAAGCTAAGCCGATGGAAAGCCAGACTCACTTAACAACCAGGTTTTACTTACTTATCAACTGCCGTGATTCACTTAACAGCCGAGGCAAGAAAGCCCTTAAAACGAGGCAAAACTCACTTAACAAATTTCTCGTTTAACAGAAATGCTGGGCTCAGGTGGGTGGATTCCGAGGTTGTTGTTTTTTTCCCTCCTTGCATTGGTGGCTCTCTTAACTGGAGCAGCAAACAAGCTATTGCTACCATAGCCAGAGGGCCATCTTTCTGGAGAACAATCAGTCACCCAACCAGGCTGCTGGAAAGGGAGGGGAAAGGCAGCAGATTCCAGATAAATTTCATGGCAGCAAATTGTTAACTTGTTAAAGGCCTCCATACAACAATGCCACCACGCCCTAATTAAATGGTAATGACGCCCGCTTGAGCTCAGCTCCTGATCAGTACATAGAAACGTAATAGTTGTCTTGGCAATAATATGGAAATAGTCAGGGGTGAGCTTCAAAAATTTTAGCAACAGGTTCTCTGCCCGGTTGCTGGCTAGGTGTGGCCAGGGTGGGCGTGGCCTAGTTGGCCTCCTGCATCACAGTGGCAGGGGGGGCGTTTTTGCCCTCCCCAGGCTCCCGAGGTTTTCCTCAAGCTTTTGGGAGGGCAAAAATGGCCTCCCTGGGCTCCGGAGGCTCTCCTGAAGTTGGAAACAGGCCCATTTCCAGCCTTCCTGAACTTCCAGGAGGCCTGTTTTTCACCCTCCCTGAGCCTCCACACACGCCCTGCACCTACCTGCATCCAAAACAGGCCACGTGGGGGCTCCTGGGAGGGGAGGGCTGGGTTGGGGCCAGCCAGGAGTGGGATTTGGGGGGTTCTCCAAACTGCACAGAATCTTAGCTGGGGGCTCTTCCGAACCCCTCCGAACCCCCAGCAGCCCAGACCAGGAAATAGTTTGTTATCTTTTCGCAGAGGTGTTTTGTTTTTTTGGACTTCCTACTCAATCCGGTGTAGGAAGTTAGCACCCACCCACCCTCTCCTAGAAAAATGAAATATCTTGGGCAATATTAAAAAGGCAGAATATTTCCCCTAAAAAGAGTAGAAACTCAGAAGCAGAAACTCACCTCAGAAGCAGAAGCTCACCCTCACCTTTGTTAATGGGTGGGCCATTAAGGCCTGGGCCAGAATACTTTTACATAACAAAGATCTCCAAGTAAAGCTATAGCAATTGCTCAAAGGCCCTTTCAGTGCATCATCATCTAGCAAGGCTCAACCAAGCCTGGAACTCAGGACAGCCTACAGAGTTGCCTCTGCATGGCCTCATGGGAGTCTGACAACCAATTAGAATACAAGCTCCAATTCAAATCCCAACAAAGGTTATAAAACCCAGGCACTCTCAGCTTATCAGTCCCTGTCTTGATCTCTTCCTTCTCCTTGAACTTAGCATGTGATCATCCTTCCTTTTCACTCTGGAGCTCCAGGCCATGTGGTCCTGCCACCATTAAACCATCTTTTCAAACAGCCTCCATGTTTCCAGTGTCTTTTTCCCCACTTGGAACTGAACCCAGAAGGATTTTTCTTCCAACACCGGGATGTTACATATCACTCTCAATTTTCAGCTTTTCAGCTTTACCCTTCAGCCAAAAACAATCCCAACTTACTGTATGTATAAGAAAGAAGTAATGGAGCACTCCAGGGAGTTTAAAGAGGCCCTGACATTTTCTATTTTTCGGCTGAATTTTTTAGACAGGCAGGGGAGGAGTTTGCCTATGTGAAGCCTATTTTAGGTGTGATGCAAAGTTTTTCCTAGGATTTTCCTCAGAATTTTCCTAATAATCCCAGAAGGGCAGGAAATGAAGTTACTGGTTTTTAAGTTAGTGGGATCGGGAGGGGTGTGGGAACTGCCAGAAAGAGTTTGGAGCACATGTAGTCCTTGGAATCCGAGGTTAACCATCCCTGGCTGAAAAAGTTTTGCTGCTGACTGAAACAATTGTGAAATGAATTTTGTTCTATTTTACAACCTTTCTTGCCACAAGTGAATCACTGCAGTTGTTAGGTTAGTCACCTGGTTGTTAAGTGAAACTGGTCCCCCCCCCCATGGACTTCGCTGGTCAGAAGGTCACAAAAGGGGATCACAATGACCCCGGGACCCCGCAACCGTCATACATGTGAGTCAGTTCCCAAGTGTTTGAATTTTGATCATGTGACCACGGGGAGGCTGCGTGAAAAACACAGGGGTGGGATGAGGGTTCGGGAGAGCCTCTAGCTAGGATTCTGTGCAGTTTGGAGAACCCCCAAATCCACTCCTGGCTGGTCCTGCCCACCCCAACCCGCCCCTCCCAAGAATCTCCACAAGGCCCATTTGGATGCAGGGCGCACACGGACGGCTTGGAGGGCAAAAAATGGGCCTCCCGGAAGTTCGGGAAGGCCGGAAACAGGTGGGGGATGGGGCTGAGTTTCTGCCTCTCTGGGTTTCTACTTTTCTTTTGGAGGAAATATTCTGCCTTTTTTTAGTATATCCTAAAATATTTCATTTCCCTAGGAGAGGGGTAGGTTTGAACTTCCAACACAACCATCTCTAGTTCTATAGCCCAAGTCAGCTCGGCAAGCCCCACAGTCAAGTAGGGGGGGGATGGAGAGCTCCCTTCTCTGACTGGGAACCAGCATATTTCTCCCCGCCCCCGCCTCCTTTTTTTTTTTTTTTAAATGAAGGCTGCTCCGAGAATGACAATTTCCTGCCTCGACATGTGTATATTTTTGGTAACGATTTATAAGGGAATTTGATGAGTCAGCAGCAGTTCTTGTAGCTTCTCTTCCATGAAATTATTTGTGGGATGCTTCTTTCAGCCTATCTGCCTCACCCTGACACACGTAAACACACAGAGACAGCCACAAAAACTGATAGGAGAGCTGTCAGGACTTGATAGAGCAGCCCTTTCAGGAGCAGAAAAACAGTGTGAGAGCGGCTGTTTTGGGGTGATTGTTGTTGCCCCCTCTTTTGCCAGAAAAAAAGGGGAATGTCTCCTAAATCAGGCTGGGAGTTATGGGACACTGAGCCAGAGAGTTTTTAAGAAAATCTTCATTGTCACTTTTTTCTGTGAGCACACCGGCACATATTAAAAATGAAATTCTGATGCCCGCTCTCAAAAGGAGAGAGAGAGAGAGAGAGAAAGAGAGAGCGAGAAAGAGAGAGAGAGAGAGATGCTATACACACATACATTGATCACATTCCATTTAGAATATATAGCGGAAAAAAGAGTCTTGGGAGTTAACAAAATTGATACTATATATATGGTACAAAGCTATTACAGAATCTAGTTGTTCTGCTTCGGATACCATGAAGCCTCCTTCCAGAAGGTAACAAAAAAAATCGGTCATGGAGAGGATGTCCCAAACAATATTGCAGGGCCTGGTCAAGCATTCCTGATATATGCCATGTCCTGGATAGAAGGAAGTGAATGTCCAATAATTTTTTTCTGCCGTCCTCACCATTCTATGCACAGCCTTCCTGTCCGAAACAGTAATACTTTTGAACCACACAGTAATACAATATGACAGGATGCTTTCAAATCATCCCTCTATAGAAAGTGGAGATGATGATAGATAGGTAGATAGATACGTAGGAAAAAAGGTAGGTAGGTAAGGATGGATGGATGGATGGATGGATGGATGGATGGGTGGATGGATGGATGGATGGAGAGAGGGAGAGAGAAGAGGGAGAGATCTCAGCTATTCCTACTTTTTTAAAAGCAGGATCATGCTTTTAATTCTTCTAGCAAAACCCACAATTTAAAATGGAAACAAAAGAGAAAAAATAAATATCAGAGGATTTCTTGGGAATGAGCCATCCAATCATGAGGTTATTGCATAAAACATTCTGTTATTTTGGGAGAGCTTTTTGGCTTTGTGAATGTTAGAAAAAATAAGTACGATTGGCCTAAAATAAATGAAACAGAGGGTTTTTAAAAACATTACAGTTAAGATTGCTTTAAAAAGGCATTATGTAAATCCACTGCATAAAGGCTATATAATTTAGAACAGTGTTTTTCAAATCTGGTGTCTTTAAGAGATGGAGTTGAAATCCCAGAATTCCACAGCTGGCTGTGAAAATCTGAAATCTGAAGTCCACACCTCTTAAAGTTGCCAAGTCTAAGAAACACAGCTTTAGAAGAAGAAAAACTTAACACATTATTCAAATTAATAGATACTAAATAAAGAGGAGGGGACAATTCTAAACCACCTGAATAAAAATTAAAATATGAGAGAAAAAGTTAAATAGTAAAGAACATATAGGAAAAGAATCACAAGAAGAAAATCATTGGATAAAAACAACATCTATTTATAGAAAGAAGAACTATTAACATATGCAATGAGAATAAAAGTCAGATTTAATTTTCTACCCTGCAAGGCCCAAATATTTAGCCTACTTTCAACACCAGAAAAGTTATCTAATTCCTGCTATAATTAGAACCAGGAATTATCAAGATTACAAGAGATATTAAGATAATTCTCATTGGGAGTTCTGGAGCCAACTGGGCATTGTATTTATTTCAGAAAGCTTTTCAGTTCTTAGGTTATGAATTTTATTTTTGGCTACCAAGGAAGCCACATAGATGTATCCACAGGAGTTTAACAAAATTGCTATTTTAATCCTTTATAATTATTTTTCTCTTTGGTTGTATTTTATTTAATTGGTGACTTTTACCTTTCTTAAAGTTACCTTGATCATTTTTTTTAAACCTTATCAGCTGTTCAGCCTGTCGCTTCTGGAGGAGAAAGCCAACATACAATTATTGACATAATTATTTTCAAAAAAAAATCAAGCAAGGTTATAAATGAAATAAATGCTCAGGTTATAAATGAAAATTGCACTGCACAAATCAGAGGTGGTACTCAGCAGGTTCCAACCAGTTCTGGAGAACCAGTAGCGGAAATTTTGAGTTCGAAGAACTGGCAAATACCACTTCTGATTGGCCCACCCCCATCTATTCTCTGCCTCCTGAGTAACAGCTGATTGGCTGGGTCTTCTTTTGTTGCCCTGCACAGGAGAACGGAGCTGGAAAGCAGGTTAGTGGGGTGGGGAGGGAGTGGAGATTTTGCAATATCCTTCCCCTGCCACGTCCACCAAGCCACACCCACAGAACCAGTAGTAAAAAGTTTTGAATTCCATCACTGGCACAAATGTTTAAAAAGCATAGTGATTTGAATGCTTATGATTTATTTTCTGAAAGACCACCTATCTTAGCACCAGTGGTGGTATTCTACTGGTTTGGCCCAGTTCTGGCAAGCTGGTAGCAGCAATGAGCAGTGGAGACCAAACCGGTTCTCTCCACCGCTCTGCTGTTGGGCCCACCTGCCCACCTCGGCTCCCATACTCACCTTTATCCTCTGAATTTGAAGCGCAGCTGCTTTGCGTGGCACAGGATAGTGCCACATGGCAGCTGCTAAAGCGACTGGGATCGTGCAGGCTTGCAGGAGGCGAGTTAGAACACCACTGTGCCTGCAGGCAAAGTGCACCCACCAAGCCACGCCCACCAAACTGGTGGCAAAAAATTTTTGAATCCCACCACTGCTTAGCACCAGGGGTGGGATTCTACAGGTTTGCACCTATTCGCTAGAACCGGTTGTTAACATTCTAAGCAGTTCAGAGAATCGATTGTTAGAAGAAATTATTGGCCTAATCCTGTAAGGAAGGCAGGAAGGAAACATTCTGGTGTTGCTTGCAGAAACTGCCTCTCCATTAACCCTTATTACATTCTTGGCAGGACTAGACTTCCTGTCTCAGGAACTTCTCTGGAGTTTTTTTCCCTCCTTTGCTGGTACTTTGCTTGTGTGGAGTGACCATTCAAAGTTACAATGGCACTGAAAAAAGTGACTTATGACCCTTTTTCACACTTACGACTGTTGCAGCATCCCTAAAGTCATGAGAGGCCAAGTGAGGAGATGCGTGCCTCGATGTGAGTGATGTTGAGTTGGCCACGCCCAGCCAATAACATGACCACCAAGCCATGTCCACCCAGTCACATGACCACCAAACCACACCCACCACCTAAGCCACACCCACAGAACTGGTTGTTAAAAAAATTGAATCCCATCCCTGCTTAGCACTATGTCATTGATCATACCCTTGGCAGATGTCAAATAATAAATTAAAAAATGCAGATCATCTGAAAGGGAACAAATTACCTTGTTTGACCTTGCCACTGAAAATTGGCTTTTTAAGAGGAGAATCAGTGTCGTTTTAAAGGATAATACAGAACCAAAGTGATTCTGTTCTTTTAATTCATTATAGTGGAACATGCTTCCTCAATTTGCCAACTCCCAGAATTCCCCAGCCACCATAGCAGTAGTAGGATTCAAAAAAATTTACTACTGGTTCTGTGGGCTTGGTGGGCTTGGCTTGGTGGGCATGGCAGGGGAAGGATACTGCAAAATCCCCATTCCCTCCCCACCTCACTAACCTGCTTTCCAGCTCTGTTCTCCTGTGCAGGGCAACCAAAGAAGACCCAACCAATCAGCTGGGACTCAATGGGAGGCAGAGAATAGATGGGGGTGGGGCCAGTCAGAGGTGGGATTTGCCAGTTCTCCGAACTAGTCAAAATTTCCACTACTGGTTCTCCAGAACTGGTCAGAACCTGCTGAATCCTACTACCTCTGCACCATAGTCAAAGGACAAAAGATCATGCTAAGAAGGAATTCTGGGAACTGCTGCCCCAAAACATCTTTTTTACGACTTTTCTCTCCACCGTCACTAAGTGAATCACGGCAATTAGCAGTAACACGCTTGTTAAGTGAATCTGGTTTCCCATTGACTTTGCTTGTCAGAAGGTCACAAAAGGGGATCAGGTGATCTCAGGATACTGCAACCATCATAAATACATGCCAGTTGCCAAGCATCTGAATTTTGTTGACATGACCATGGGGGTGCTGCAAGAGTCATAAGTGTGAAAAATGGTCAAAAGTCACATAACTATGAACTATCACTAACTATAATCCAGGATTACCTGTAGTGTTTGTTTGGTATGGCAGTATTGACTGTCTAGGAACAGTCCTTTCAGTTTCCAAAATGTGAGGACCTAACAATGCTTGAGCGGAGGCAAAAGGTCATGAAGAAAATGCTACTTAAAAGAAGAATATTTTCATTTTTTAAAAAAAATTTCTTTGGCTGATTCAGAAGGTGATACTAGTTGTTTCATGACAGAGAGTGAGAGGTTGGGAAACTTGAACAGATACTTTTTTCTCAGCATGAAACATAAACATGGGGAGGCAAGAAACATGAAACATTTATGGCAGAGCTCAACAACCAGGCTGTCCATCTACCCAGACTTTTAATGTTTTTAAAAGTTCTTTAAATTAAGAAGAAGAATAAAGAGGAAATTGAGTGCAGCAAAGCACGGACCAGCAGTATAAATTTTATTTTATGCAAGACCCTACATAAAGCCTGAAGAATGATGGTGAATTGTAACTCAAGGGGTTTTGAAAAGAGGCCAGAAAACAAACAGACCAAACACACATAGGAATAGATATAAATTACAGCTAACTAGATTTCATTTAAATATAATGAAATGCTTTCTGATCTGTACAACAGCCGAACAATTTACCTTGGGATAGTGTAGGTTTTCCAACTCTGGGAGTTTTTAAGAAAAAGCTGGGCTGCTACCTCTCCCAGTTGATTTAATTGGGGTACCTCCCCATTCTGCTGGCTGGAGAATTCTGGGATTCCACACATCTTCAGGTTGTCAAGTTTGAAATACTTGCATGACAATTGAACCAGATTGTCATTCATTCATTCATTCATTCATTCATTCATTCATTCATTCATTCATTCGATTTATACAGCCGCTCACTGTGATAGATGACTTAAAACCACAATTGAGCCCAAAATTTCTGTTGCTAAGAGAGACAGCAGTTCAGTGAGTTTTGCCCCATTTTACGACCTTTCTTGTCACAGTTGTTAAGTGAATCACTGCCGTTGTAAGGTTAGTAACATGTTTGTTAAATGAATCTGGCTTCCTCACAAACTTTGCTTGTTGGAAGGTCGCAAAAGGTGATCGATCACATGACTCCAGGACACTGCGGCCGTCATAAATATGAGCCAGTGGCCAAGCTTCGGAAGTTTGATGACATGACTGTGGGGAGGCTGGAAATGTGAAAAACGGACATAAGTCACTTTTTTCAGTGCCGTTGTAACCTCAGATGATCACTAAACAAATGGTTGTGAGTCAAGGACTTTGCTGTTGGATGAGACTTTATTAGACAGGTTGCTCTCAAAATTCCAGATGTGCCTTCTGGTCCAGAGATAGATTGCTTAGGCTCACACTGTGGAATCTGCATCTTCTCAGCAGGGTTGAATGGGAAGCACAGATGGTCTTCGGAGGTGCATTTGTGCCTCATTTTTACAGCCCTTTCTTAAGCAACTTATGTAGCCTGAACAGAAGTCTCAGAACTTTGTTGGTTTCTCTCATTTCCTTACAGAGCATTTTCAGTTTTGATTTGAATCTTGTTTTATTTCTCTGCACAAAATACGGTCTGAAGTATAAGATCTCTGCATGGGTCTCTCTCTCTCCCACCCCCTCTCCCTTTCTCTCTCTCCTCCCTCTCCCTCTCTCCCTCTCCTTCTCTCCCTCTCCCTTTCTCTCTCCTTCTCCCTCTCTCCTTCTCTCCCTCCCTCTCCCTCTCTTTCCCTCTCCCTCTCCTTCTCTCTCTCCCTCTCTATTTCCTCTCCCTCTCTCTCCTCCCTCTCCCTCCTTCTCTCCCTCCCTCTCTTTCCTTCTCTCTCTCTCTCTCTCTCTCTCTCTCTCTCTCTGTCAGCACACCCAACTTTTGCACTTCTTAAAAGGATGCTGCAGCCCACGAAAAAACAGCAAAATGTTAACCATTGGATTTATTTTGCAGATCGTTTTATTTCATGGGAGAGGAGAAAGGTTTGTGGGATTTTCTGCTCAGGATACCACAATACCAGATTAACTGGCCTTGAGCCATGTGTCACTTCATACAGAAAGGAGGAGGAAATGTCATTAGCTACTATGTCTCCAGCAGCAAAATATATCTCTAGAGTGGTTTGGCAAGAAGGCAATGAGGATACCAAGCAAAAAAATAGCAAAATCCCTCACTTGTCCCTGTGAATTGGAGAGTATTTCTCTGGCCAGTTCTGAGTATCTTCCATGTGTTGTGGACTTCAGATAAATTTCACTCCCCCTTGTTTTGATAGTTGCATGTCTCCATCAAGGACATTTTCCTTTTGATTGCACAAAACAGCAGAGACCAAACCCCATTCCCTTCTAACACTGATGATGTTACCTAGTAGGGTAATGAAACGTGTGCAAGGAAACAATCAAACTCAAAGAGCACCAAGAATTTCACATTTCGACCCTGAGCAACAGATATTCTCTTCTATTGGTATCATTTTCCTAATTTTCTATAGACCACCAGCTTCTCTAATTATTTCCAAAAGCCAACCAGTAATCAATTTTCTAGAAACATGGATATTTACCAGTAGATTTTAATTCCAAATTGCTGCTAGGTGGGTGGCCAATATTGTAGCTTCACCTTTGCCACAAACTCATTTGACAGAAAAAACCCAGCTCTGATCTCAGTCACAATTATTTCCATGAGAGTCATCCTCCTGCATTTCCTTTTTCTCTTCTCTTCAGACCTAAACCACACAAAATAGTTTTGGTCCCGCCGTCCTTGCAGCAGCCGTATCAGTAAGCAGCACTGACTGTAGCTTGTTTTATCATACTTCCCATCCTTGAGTCATCATGACTGTTGAGTATTAGCCCAGACTCTGTAAAGGAAGAAAGAAAGAAAGAAAATCAGAGGAAACTAACATTGGCTAAAAAGGGGGGCATGTGTGGGTTTTGAACTGAGGATAGGGTACTATACAGAGTGGGGTCAACGAGTCAAGATGGTTCATTGAAACATCTGGGTATGTCTAGTCTGATGGAAAGAAGGACTAGGGGAGACATGATTGCAGTGTTCCAACATCTCAGGGGCTGCCACAGAGAAGAGGAAGTCAAGCTATTCTCCAAAGCACCTGAGGGCAGGACAAGAAGCAACAGGAGGAAAATTTATCATGGAGAAAAGCAACTTAGAAATTTCAAGAAGAAATTTCCTGACAGTTAGAACAATTCATTAGTGGAACAAGTTACCTCCAGAAGTTGTGAATGCTCCAACACTGGAGATTTTTAAGAAGATGTTGGATAACCATTTGTCTGAAATGGTATAGGGTTTCCTGCCTAGGCAGTGGGTTGGACTAGAAGGTCCCTTTCAACTCATTCTATTCTATTCTTTTTTATATGCATCCATAATGGGCAGTGAGAATGACCTTGGGGGACAAGAGGAAAAGCCACTGCCTATGCAATGGTCTGATGGGAGATATCTCAGCCGGCAGAAGGAGTGTGTGTGTGTGTGTGTCTGTGTCTGTGTCTGTGTGTGTTGTGTCTATGTGTGTCTGTGTGAAGGAAGCATCTCAGAAAGTGGTTTGGAACAATTTACCATCTTGCTGCAGCCAACTTGCCGTGGGACAAGAGTTACACTAATAGTGAAGAAATGGTGAAATGGAATCCTTAAAGGAAGGACAACGTGAAACGGGAGTGACAAAAATAAAAATGTTTTTTAAAAAAATATTTTAAATAATTAAATTGAACTGCTGAATTGTCCCACGGTGAGTTGGCCGAGGTGAGTTTTCTCTTTCCATCAGAAAGGACACTCCCTAGTTTTTAGGAGAGTAAAAGAGAGTGGGGGAGTGCTTCCAGACTTGCAAAATTTGTTGACTTGTGCTTTGCATTCCTTATTTGGGCTGCCTCAAAGGGCTGACAGCATCAGAATATGCAGGAAAAAGTGGGGTGGGACTTCCATTATACGTTCATAGTTGACTTTCATGACACCACCAGCAAACATCCTGACTCAGAGTCTGTGTACCAATTGGAACTAGATGTAACATGTATTTAATCTGCATGTTGTGGGTTTTGTGCTATAAATGGCTAGAAATTAAGTAAGGATCTTTCCTTTGTTTACATGAACCAGGTGGTTTTTAAACTGGCTTCTGGAAGCCTATTTTCAACGAAGCCAAAGTCACCTCTAGGAAGAAGCCATGCTAAAGGACTGGGGCCATCATGGAGAAACCCCATCTTTGGAATTTGGGCCCACTCGCTTCCTGGAAATGGGACACTCCCAACCTTTTCTTCTGAGAAGGAGAGAAACTTTGGACAGGTTGAATCCAGTTGTATCTGGCAATTGTGAGGATATATCCAGGCACCAAGCCATTTAACTTAAATTGTGCCCAGTAGACAATTGGCAACCAGCACAGATCTTTCAGTACAGGGATTATATCATCTCTGAACCTTGCACTATTTAACCAAGGCTGTATTTGCATCCGTTGTGGATCATACTCCTCCAAATTGGTGCCTATCCCTACCCCATCTCCAAGATCTCCTGCAAACATCCAGATATCATCTGTCAGAATTACCCAGGCATTGTTGAACATTCTGAGGAAAAAACTAGAGTGAAGGAGGGGGGAATGATAGACTTCTAAATACTTCAACTAACATGACCCACAGAAGATTAGATGGGGTCCTTGGTGCTTTATGAGCTGACGAGGTTACCTAGTTTTATAATGAAACATCTGTAAGAAAACCACCACACTCAGAGAACATCGAGAACCCCCTCAGTTCAAGCCTGAGCTATAAATATCCTCTTCTGTTAGTAGATATCAAACCCGCAAGTTATAGAAGTTGGTTCTTTGGATCATCAGATCCTTTCCAGGAACCTAAGATAAAAGTATTATGTTAACATCAGTTCACAATAATGTCAAGTCACAGCTGCCAGTCACTTAGTTGGCATTGACCTTCACATGTGCTGAGTTTTTCCCAAGAACCTAGGATGTCGTAATATTATTGACGTAGTATGCATTACATATACAGATCCAAGCAGTTTGGCCCTTTGCTATTGACTGATGGAAATTTTGTTAATGTGAAGATTTTCTAAGTGTGATCCAAGATGTTTTAATATGACACCCAGGGTACCAGTAATTGCTGGGATCACCAGCACCAGTTTATGTCATAATCTTTCAATTTTCAGATCTGAATACTTTGTGATCTTCTCCAGGGGTGGGATTCTACCAGTTCGCACTTATTTGCTAGAACTGGTTGTTAACATCCTAAGCAGTTCGGAGAACCGGTTGTTAGAAGAAATTACTGGCCTAATCCTGTAAGGAAGGCAGGAAGGAAACATTCTGGTGTTGCTTACAGAAACTGCCTCTCCATTAACTCTTATTACATTCTTGGCAGGACTAGACTTCCTATTTCAGTGCTTGTGTGGAGTGACCATTCAAAGTTAAAATGGCACTGAAAAAAGTGACTTATGACCATTTTTCACACTTACGACGGTTGCAGCATCCCCACAGTCATGAGAGGCCAGGCGGGGAGATGCGTGCCTCGATCTGAGTGATATTGAGTTGGCCACGCTCAGACAGTCACATGACCAAGCCACGCCCACCAACTTAGCCACGCCCACAGAACTGGTTGTTAAAAAAATTGAATCCCACCCCTGATCTTCTCCAATTCTTCTTTTGTGATGGTTGTTCTGCTGTGTGCTCTTTCTTTCCTACAATGGGGCAACATTTGTTCCGATCCCTTAAAAGAAGTATGCAAAGTAGCTTCATTCTTCTGCTGGTGAAATTCCAAAAACAAGTACAAGCCAAATCTTTCTGTCTTACGTCTGAAGACCAACCAAACCCTTTTCCTGAAAGAGTCATGCAATCTCACCACAAATATGCCTCACGCAATGTTATTGCTATTTTACCATGATCAGGGAAATGTCAGTGTGTGCAGTTTTTGTGTTTCTGTTTTGGGAGAGAACAGAATTTCCCCTACAACTTCCTACATTTCAAACAACAAAAATAGTCATGGCCAGATATTCTCTGAATTGTGACGTCACCAGCTGTGGGTTAGCACACTAGGGTTCCTGTCCCCACTATTGTTCCTTCCTTAGCGCCAGCATCATTCTTCCTTTTCATTTTAACAAAAGTTAAAATCTTTAGGCCCCAAGGGACTTCTCACCTGCTACGTTTTAATGCTTCCAACCACGTATGTGGCAGTCAAACTCACATAAATGAGATTCTGACTGGAATAACATCTTGTTGTTTTTTTAAAAAAAATCCAAACAACAACAACAAAATAGGCAATTGGCAACTCTCAACATTCCTTACAACCCATGATTCTATCATCTGACCCAAGTGTTTAATGCCATTATAAAAAACAGCCAGATGGGGATACACAAATATACAAACATCCCCCAGCCGGCTGGTTTTTAAATGTATTTATATAAGAGCTGAAGTCCACACATCTTAAAGTTACACAGGTTGGGAAGCAGTGCTCTAAATATTTCAGCAGAAACCAATTACATATGTTCAGTGTTTATTATTTCAGCGAAGAGCGAAAACTATCGGCTGTTCTATAAGTCCATGTGATGATGGTTCAATACAAACTCTAAGGCATATATGATTATACGGCTCTCTATATAAGGACTCTAGACAGACCTTTATATATCCTGTCTTGAATAAATTTCCAAATAGGGAATAGCGGTTTCTATTTAATGTACTACTCTCAGACAAGGAATCAAAAATAATCTCTTAAACCACCCGGTTCTGGAGTATCATTTGTATGATATGCCATACCGTTATTTAAGATCTGAACTTCTTAGAATAGTGTTTTATTTGAGTTTATTTTAGTAATTTGTCCTTAATTATTTTTAGACTCCATTGTATTTTTTATAACTTGCTATCTCTTGTACACATATACACACAGTATATATAGAAGGAAGTAACACGTCTTTGATTCAATGTTTTATTTGTATCAGGGCTGTAATAAATACATTTGAATTTGATTTGTTAAGTTTGTTGATTATTCGTGTTCAGAAGCATTGCGACTGTAATAAGGCATACTATATGACATAACATTTAAAGTACAAAATACGAGATTAAAATATGGACAAACTGAACAGATCCTGTTCAGAAACTAGCAACATTATCTGTTAAAAACACCAAGACAGAAATAAGTGGCCATTTACTATTTTTTAAGAGAAGATTTTGTCCATCAAATCCAGCCCTACAGGCTTTAAAAAGTACATTTTGAATCCCTACAAAACATTTAAAAGGGTGACGGCTTTGTTTTCCTCTAATCTGGGCAAACAACCAAGAGGTGTGGTGTCTCACATCAGAAGGATACAACAAGGGGCTTTGATAATGTAGCTTCACCAGGCCTTCCATGGCCCATTGCCATTTGGGGTGTACCCCTCCCATCACCCACAGCCAGCAGTTATGATGGTGGCCTGGTGGGCACTTTAATGCTGCACCCAGACAGCGGGGCCTCAAAATGGCTGAAAATTGGCTGAAAATTTCACGCCCAAGTTTGCACATTGTTCTAATTAATCATTGGTTCTCTTCACACCCACTTTATTGATGCAACCGTTCTATCTGAGTTAGCATCCCATGAAGAGCGAACAATGACGCCTCTCATGCTGCTCCGGTGGAACAGGGAATTCTGTACAAATAAGTCCTCCACTTACATCAGTTCATTTAGTGACTGTTCAAGGTTACAATGGCACTGGAAAAAGTGACTTATGACCATTTTTCACACTTACGACCACTGCGGCATCCCCATTCCTCACGTGATCAAAATGCAGGTGCTTGACAACTGACTCATATTTATGACGGTTGCAGTGTCCCGGGGTCATGCGATCCTCTTTTGTGACCTTCTCACAAGCATAGTCAATAAGGGAGACCCGATTCACTTAACATCCATGTTACTAACTTAACAACCACAGTGATTCACTTAACAACCGGGGTAAGAAAGGTCGTAAATTGGGACAAATGTTTCACTTGGCAAATATTTCACTTAACGACAGAAATTTTGGGCTCAGTCATGGTCGTAAGTCAAGGACTAGCTGTATTCTGCACAAAGGAGAGTTACAGTGCTTGATTTCTGCACAGGGTGTTTCTTTCAGAAGTGGGATTCAGCAGGTTCTGACCAGTTCTGGAAAACCGGCAGTGGAAATTTTGAGTAGTTTCAGAGGACCGGCAAATTCCACCTCTTACTGGCCCCTCCCCCATCTCTTCTCTGCCTCCCGAGTCCCAGCTGATTGGCTGGCTCTCCTTTGGTTGCCCTGCACAGGAGAACAGAGCTGGAAAGCAGGTTAGTTGGGTGGGGAGGGAATGGGGATTTTACAATATCCTTCCCCTGCCACACCCAGCAAGCCACACCCACAGAACCGGTAGTAAAAAAATTTGAATCCCACCACTGGTTTCTTTGTTTTACTGGATAGGTGTGGGGTAAGTTGTTTGGGTTTGCCAGTTGCCGAGAAGGGAGCCAGGAGTGACTATTCTTGTTGACACTCTCCGTTTAAGCAAACATAAAAAGTGGGGGATTGAATGGTGTAACGTTAACAAGCCATTTAAAAAAAAAACCTCCCTCCCCCCTCCCCCCGCCCTTTTGCAGTGACAACAGATTCCTGACACCTCTGTTCTTTCTCAGGTGCTCCATGCTAATGAGTAACAAATAAAAAAGAATTAGGAACCTGTCAAACAGGTCTTGGTGACCTCTGGATGGAACACCTCCAGCTGGCCCTGAGTCACACTTGCAGCTACCCATCCCAGGCCCAGGCTGGGCAACGAGGAAAATGAAGCCGGCCGACCCAACCCAACCCAACCCAACCCAAGATTTCTGCACAAGGGCTTCAATTTGTGCCTTCTGCCCTCGGTATGGGGAATCTGGGGGGTGCATGGATGAATCGAGGACCTGTATCCTGCACGAGTCAAAAAGAGGGCTGTGAAAATATCTAGAGACCCCTCACATCCTGGACATAAACTGCTTCAACTCCTACCCTCAAAACGAAACTATAGAGCACTGCACCCCAGAACAACTAGACACAAGGACAGTTTTTCCCCTGAAAAACTCTGCTAAATAAATAATTCCCTCAACGCTGTCCAACTATTACAAAGTCTGCACTACTATTACTATTAATCTTCTCATCTTTCCTATCACCCATCTGACTGTAACTTTGTTGCCTGTATACTTACAATTCATACTGATTATTTCCTAGTATGATTTGATTGCTTATTTGTACTCTATGACTATCATTTAAGTGTTGTACCTTAGGATTCTTGACATACCTTATGATACTTGTATCTTTTCTTTTTATGTACACTGAGAGCACATGCACCAAGACAAATTCCTTGTGTGTCTAATCACACCTGGCCAATAAAGAATTCATTCATTCATTCATTTATTCATTCATTCATTCATTCATTCATGTATGTCGCCAAGGGTTTTGCTTTCAGGGTCTTCTACCATTCCTTTCTTTGAGTTAATGCTTTGGGATGAATTAAAGTCCCCAAATTTGGCTGAGCATGTAACAAAAGTTTTCTTCCCTGCAGGCCTTTTCTATGTTTTTTTCCTCCTCTGTTTTTCTATCTTATGTTCAGGGCCCTCGGGAATTTCTTTCCAATTTCCATGATGCTGTTGTGGGCTGACTTATTCTTGCAGTTTCTGGTGGCAGCTGCTGCTACTGCTGGGCGTTGGGGTTGTCTGCTCACCGTTAACATCTCTCCATTATTCTTCAGCCTCCTTGGCTGCTCATACTTCGCCCTATGAAGGGCTGCTGGAAACAGTTCTTTCGGGATCATCTCCTTTTGGATTTAAACTGGGGAAGCTGCAGAATATCATCTAACAGATGATCTTACCCAGTGGTGGGATTCAAATTTTTTTACTACCGGTTCTGTGGGTGTGGCTTGGTGGGCGTGGCTAGGTGGCAGGGGAAGGATATACTGCAAAATCCCCATTCCCTCCCCACCCCACTAACCTGCTTTCCAGCTCCGTTCTCCTGTGCAGGACAACAAAAGAAGATCCAGCCAATCAGCTGGGACTCGGGAGGCGGAGAATAGATGGGGGTGGGGCCAGTCAGAGGTGGGATTTGCCAGTTCTCCGAACTACTCAAAATTTTCGCTACCAGTTCTCCAGAACCGGTCAGAACCTGCTGAATACCCACCTCTGATCTTACCATTAAAAAAGAAACCTGGACATTCACACAATGTAAATTTTCTCCACTTCCAACCACAATTGAAGAACCAGAAATTCCTTTGCTAAACAAGGCAGTTGTTACACGAGTTGTGCCTGCCTGTGTGACCTTTTTGACACAGTTGTTAAGAGGATCATTGCAGATGTTCAGAAAATCACGGGTTTGTTAAGCAAATCCAGCTTCCCACGTTGACTTTGTCTATTGGAAGCCAACCAGGAAGGTTGCAAATGGTGATCATATCATGACCCTGGCATGCTGCAACCATTATAAATGCCAAGCACCTGAATTCTGATCACATGGATTCAGAGAACCAATTAATTTTTTTTCAGTGCCATTGTAACTTTGAACAGGCATTGAATGAATGGTTGTATGTCAAGGACTAGTGGTTATAATTATGCACCTGTTCTACTTCCAAGATAGCAAGGGCTGCTCCAAATGCAAATATTCTTTCTCTCCTGAGGCATCTCTGGGGAAGGTGTGTGTGTGTGTGTGTGTGTTGTAGAAAGTCAGCACCTACCCACAATGTTTTGAGAAATATTAAAAAGGCAGAATATTATATTTCCCTGGATGAGAAATGGAGAAACATGTTTTTTTAGAAGAAGAAAGCAGCCCCCACCTTTCCTAATAGACCTCAGCAGATGCCAGCACTTAAGAGATAGATAGTTCTATTCATAAGCAAATACCCTCACCCAAGATCAAACACAGGATATTTTTAAATTCTCCGCAGCAAGGTCTGAACAACAGTAAGGTTAGCCCTCAGCCACAATAGGAATTACCCAACACCCCTTCATTGCATCACCCTCAACCAAACTTAGCTCAGACAAACACCTAGGATTTGTACTTTGCCTATAGTGCCAGCTATGACCACTACATAACCCTTACATGGCCCCATGGGAGTTGGACAACACCCAATAGAATGCATGTTCTTGCACAGGAACAGGAAGCTCAAGTGCAAAGCACAAAGATGGTATAATCCCCCGCACACGCACACACTTTCAATTCCATGTGGTCAGCTGCCTGGGACCTCAAACCCATGTGGTTCTGCTTCATCATTAAACCATCTTTCCGGCCAGCCTCCATGTTTCCAGTGTTTTTCTCCCAGCTTGGAACTGAACCAGATGGATATTTCTTCCCACAGTGTCAAATGATGAAAGTGTCATCACTGTGTCATCCTTGTGCAAGCCCCACCCCATTGCTACACCCCTCGTGACAATGTGTGCAGTAGAAAAGGCACGGAGCATCCCTCACCTTTGTGCCTCACTGCTGTTAGAGATTTTGATGAAAACCATCAGAACCTGCTGATGCCTCTGCCCTGCCTGCCCGGGTTCAAGAGGAAGCAACATCTGGCTGGGCTGATCCAAAGCTCCACCGGGCACAAAGTTAACATGTGAAATGCGGTCCCTGCCCATGAGACACCCATCCGGTCTTCGCCCTGTAATGGGCATCTCCACCCAGTGAGGACGCAGGAAATGTATGATTTGAAAATGAAATAAAATAAGAACAAGGACACTATTACTAATAACAATATATTTGAGCACAAACAACAATCCACCCTCCTGTTACTAAGGCATCTCAATAAGCTTGCCAGACAGACACAGTAGCGGATGTGCTTTGACTGACAAGCTCTGGCGGTGGAAGAAGGAGGCTGAGTCTTTGGAGAAGGTCGATTAAAGATAGGAAACTTGCAGAATGCTTTGGTCAAAGGGACTCCTGTGACATCTCTTCCACACTTGAACAATGTGTATATCTGCTTACACTTACACTATCTCTCCCTCTCTCTCTTCATCTCCCTCTCTCTCTCTGCCTCTCTCTCTCTGCCTCTCTCTCTGTCTCTGTCTGTCTGTCTGTCTGTCTGTCTGTCTCTGTCTCCATCCCTCTGTCTGTCTCTCTCTGTCTCTGTCTCTGTGTGTGCCTCTCTCTCTCCCATTCAAACATTATATAAAAGGAATGGGCCCTTGCCCTATTTTCATGCAACCTACAGCATACTTTGGAAGGACACACATTCTTTTAATGCTTAAGTGAAAAGAAAAACAACTCCTTGGTGAGGAGAAGGAGAGGTTGGGAGGGGGAATATAAAGCAAGAAGAAAAATAGCATCAGGAGTAGAAAGCTGGGGTAGAGAAAAGCTAAAGGTGGAACTTCCAGAATCATGTGAAGGTGCCCCTAAGGAGTATCTTAATCTCCTCAACCAGGCTTTGCCCCTGCTGGCCACTGACAAAGGGGCTGGTGGTTGAGGTCTGCACCATACTTGAAAAGCAAAGCCCAGGAGAAACATCCAGACCAGATCACACAACACAGGATTTCCCTACTTTGGCAATTTAAAGTCTTGTGGACATCAATCGACAGTGAGAACCGTTGACCTCCTGAAGTTGTGGACATTCCATCACTGGAGATTTTTCAAGAAAAAAACTGGACAACTATTTGCCAGGAGTGGTAAAAGGACTCCTGCCTTGGACAGAGGGTAGGACTAGAACATCTCTAAGGTCCCTCAGGTTTTATGATTCCACAAACTCCCAGAATTCCCCAGCTAGCTATGCTGGTCTTGGAGCTCACAATAGAATACCTTATGCCAGCAGGCTTCAAACCTTGGACCTAGACAACTTAGAACTATGCTGACTAAACTTAGTATACAAAATTATCTGCTACAACGTCCTGCCTGTCAACGACTACTTCAGCTTCAATCGCAATAACACACGGGCAAACAATAGACACAAACTCAAAGTAAAATGCTCCAAACTCGATTGCAGAAAACATGACTTCAGCAACAGAATGGTCAATGCCGGGAACTCACTACCTGAGTCTGTTGTTATATCCTCAAACCCAGGGGTGGGATTCAGCCAGTTCGTACCACTTTGCAAGAGCCAGTTATTAACTTTCTGAGCAGTTTGGTGAACTAATTGTTGGAAGAAATCATTAGGGCAGAGAACCGGTTGTTAAATTATTTGAATCCCACCACTGCTCAAACCCCCAAAACTTTAACCTTAAACTGTCTACTGTGGGCCTCACCCCATTCCTAAGAGGTCTGTAAGGGGGCGTGCATAAACACACCATCGTGCCTACCGTCCCTGTCCTACTGTTCCCATTTATTTGTACTCATTTATTATGTATAGACTTGTACCTGTTTATACTTATATGTTATATGTTATGTTCATACTTATACTTGTTTTCTCATACATGCTAGACAATTAATTAATTAATTATTAATTTATTAATTCTGGGAGTTGAAGTCCACACGTCTTGCCAATCCTGATGTAATTCATGCCTCTGTCTTCTCTCCTCCTGCTGCGACCCCCATCCTGCATGAGACACACAAAGTGATTGCTTCACTCTTCCTAACCATGGAGCCAGTTCTAATAGATCAGGGGCCTTCAAACTTGGCAAGTTTAAGACTTGTAGACTTCAACTCCCAGAATTCCTCCTCCAGTCACGTTAGCTCAGGAATTCTGGGAGTTGAAGTCCACAAGTCTTAAACTTGCCCAGTTTGAAGACCCTTGTACTAGATGTTGGGTCTTCTCATTATGCACAAGCTAGATGGCAATGTCTAAGATTGTCCTATAATTTTCACACCAGAGATCTGCCTTCCACATCTGAGGTTGATGAGGGCCAGGTACCTGCTTACATAAAGGGCTACCTGGTCAGCCTGGAAACTATCTGGTTAGGAAGCCCATAGACATCATCCTCATTTCCATTACTGGGGATATCAATATAATAAACATATGATGGCTTAATGCACTTGAGAGAAATAAAACTTCACTTCCATATTCCAGGGAGAATGCTTGGTTGGCAGGACCTAATATTTTTCCAGAGATTACTAAACTACAATTCCAAGCAGAAAAAGCTACAGGTAACCAATGATGAAGCATGCTGGTAGGTGTAGTTCACCAATAGCTGGAAGGCCAGTAAGTTTGGTCTAGTGGTTAAAGCATTAGGCTAGAAACCAGAAGATCATGAGTTCTACGTAGTCCTGCCTTAGGCATAAAAACCAGTTGAGTGACCTTGGGCCAGTCACTCTCTCTTAGCCCAATCCACCACACAGGACTGTTGGTGGTTGGGGGAAAGTAGAAGGAAAAAAGGCTACTAGGTATGATCACCACCTGAATGAAGCTGGTACATGAATAAAAATAAATAAAAGTGCCACCTTCTCAGTTCTTTGTTGACATGACATATCCCAGTTGTAACTTGACCCTGTATCACATCCAGGCAAGTGTGACGGACTTCAGGCATTTTGCTCATGGGGGAGAGCTGCTTAATTAGACAGTACAAGAGATTCCTAGGGACATTTACGTCCAGCAAATACCAACTGTCAGCAAAAGCCAACTAATTACAAGCCCTTCTGCAGACAAAATGAGGCAGCAGGAGGAAGCCAACACAGGATCCAAAATGGCCGCTCTATCCAGCCAAGGCATCGGGACTCCCATCAACGGCTTCTTTTCCCTTTTGATTAAAAGCAAACCTTGAGTAGGAAGCCGAGCAGGAAACCTAGTCAGTACAAAGCAGACCACAAAAATTAAAAAAAAGGTCAAGTGGAAAGTAAATACAAGCAAAAAAAAATCAGGAAGTTTGCAATTTTCTTGAGCTACTGTACTTGCATCCCTTGTGGGCCAACACAACAGAGTGGGGGAGGCCAAACTTCAAACAACCATTAGCCCACCGAAGGACTGGCACTGATAACAGAAGAGAAGAGTTGTTTTTGTCTTTTGTGTGTGGGTTTTCTCAAAGGTTACATAGCCAACCTTATCAATCACTTTCAGTACCAACATGTGTTCTCTCTCTCCCTCTCCCCTTCCCTCCCTCCCTTTCCCTCCCTCTCTCTCCCTTTCTCTCTCCCTCCCTCTCTCCCCCTTTCTTTTTCCCTTTCTCTCCGTCCCTCTTTCTTCCTCCCTCTCTCCCTCTCCCTCTCTCCTCTCTCCCTCCCTCTTCTCCCTCCCTTCCTCCTCTCTCCTCCCTCCCTCTCTCTCTCCCCCTCTCTTCCTCCCTCCCTCTCTCCCTCCCACTCACTCTCCCTCCCTTCCCCCTCTCTCTCCCTCCCCTCCTCCTTCTCTCTCCCTCCCCCTCTCCCTCCCTCTCTCTCTCTCCCTCCCTTCACCCTCTGTCTCAACCCCAAACCAATTAAATTAAAACAATTGTTTTGTAGATTCCGCTCCCTCTTTCTTTTATTCAGGTGGTCCATTTGGATAATGGGAGGCCACCAATGCATCTTCTCAGATGGGCGACTTTTGAGAAGGGTGGGCTCTGAAGCTTCCTTTAATCCTTGAGCCACACCAGGCCATGAGGGCTGGGTTCTGGCAGGGTTGAAGTCCAAGGGCAGCACAAGTGGCTTGAAAAGCCAGCAGTTCCCAACTTTCTCACGTGTGGCTCTGGGCAAGTCACATAATTCTCCTGTGAGTCAAAAGGAGGTGACCTTACCTAACCACCCGGCAGAAAAGAGGCCTCTACCTGCTTCTTGGCAACCTGCCCCATTATGTAAGCGTGGAATTTAGCCCTGAGAATGTTTACCTCCCAGGATGTTCCAGCCATGCCAGGACACTCCTGATCAGCTCTATGGTTTTGCAAAAATACACATCTTTTTGAGGGCTGCTCTTTGCTCCTTTGGAAAGGACAAAGGCAGATGTGGGAAGAAAACAAAGTGGCAACGTGGGCAAAATGTGCATTTACTTATTTGTATCCTGACTTCACTATTTTTTACAAATAACTCAAGCTAACGAAAATACCCAACACACCTTCCTCTTCCTATTTTCTCCACGGTGACCCTGTGAAATCAGCTGGACTAAGAGAGAGGGGCTGGTCCAAGGCCGCGCAGCTGGCTTTCATGGCTAAGTTGGGACTGGAACTCGCAACCCCCAACTTTCTAGCCTGGTGCCTTAACCACTAGACGAAATTGGTTCTTTGTTTCATATTTGCATTATGCTTGGAAGAGGGTGGTGTAGTCTCAAAATGAAACTTTTACTGCTGATTTTTTGGCAATTGAAGGAGACCCTACAGATAAACCTCATTTTATGACCAAAACTGAGACCAGAGTTTCCATTGCCAAACAAGGTGGTGGTTAAGTGAATCCCTGACCTTTTTTCGCAACTGTTGTTCAGTGAATTGTGCAGTCATTAAACAAATCCAGCATCTCCCATTGACATTGCTTCTCAAAAGCTGGCTGGGAAAGGAATGGTGACCACATGATTCCAGGATACTGCAACCATTATAGGGAGTGTCTGTGGTGCAGTGGTTAGAGTGCAGTACCTGCAAGCTACTTCTGCTGCAGCCAGCTACCTGCATTGGCAGTTCAAATCCTACCAGGCTTAAGGTTGACTCAGCCTTCCATCCTTCCGAGGTGGGTAAAATGAGGACCCAGATTGTTGAGGGCAATAGGCTGACTCTGTTAACTGCTTAGAGCGGGCTGTAAAGCACTATAAAGTGGTATATAAGTGCTATTGCTATTATAAACACATGCAGGATATTAAGTGAACAAATGTTGATCACAGGAGCTGCTACAATGGTCATAAGTGCAAGGATTGGTGGTAAACCATCTCTTTCAGCACTCTTGCAACTCTGACCAGTTGCTAAATGAATGGCTTTAAGTCAAGGACTATCCTTTATGGGAATTTAAACAAAATAGAGGCCTTCTGGAGTCCTAGGACTCTAGTTTGATCATCGCTAGCTTAAGCTATAGGGATTCTGGATTGGGACCCCCAAATGGCAGTGCCAAAGTGAGGCACTATGGGGCCTATGTGGATACCAACACCTTCATTGGGGAGGTTAGTATTGTCATTTCCTGAATCTCTCGTCTTGCTGCTATCAACCCTGAAGCTGACCTGACCGGAGCCATTTTGACCGCTTCAGTGTTGCCACGCTGGAGCTGAGGGATAGGGAGGGGGGATTTGAGATAGAGGGGATTGGTAGCCAAAACAAGATATTTTCTCTTGGGGACCAAGGACATTCTCACCCCTGGTCGGAGGAAGGCGGAGTGATGTCACCCAGCAGCCAGACCGCACTGTGATGTGACTGATTGTTTGGAGAAACTGACAAGATTTTACTTTTAATTAGGTGAAAACCGAGGGATTCTTCAGAGTTGGTTTTCACCAGATCTGTGCCAATATGATATATCCAATGAAGCTGTTCTTGGAGGAATCTCTATCTGCCTCAGAATTTTGTTTGCTATGGGTCTATTACTTGGAACCCTGACAGCTGCTCCTACTTCTTGCTACATTGCTATTTGCTCATCCTCTCCAAGCCGGCTGGCAGAATCACAATGAAAAGGTAATACTAACAATTTTCTCCTTCTGGTTCAGGGGTGGGATGCTACCAGTTCTGCCTGGCTCTATAGAACCAGTAGCTCTGAAGAGCAGCAGATACCGAACCAATTCTGTGTCTGCTGCTGTTTGGCCCACCTGCCCACCCGGGCTCTTACCTGTCCTTTATTTCCTGCTTTTTCAACCTCAGGTTCTGTGTCTGCTGCTGTTTGGCCCACCTGCCCGCCCAGGCTCTTACCTGTCCTTTATTTTCTGCTTTTTCAACCTCAGCTGCTTTGCACGGCAGAGCTGAGGTTGAAAAAGCATGAAAAAAGGGTTTTTTAAATGCTGTGCACTTGTGTGCATCACTTTTCAGCTATTCGGGAGGCTTTTACACACATGGGAAGCGTAAAACTTAGTCACTGAGCCGGTAGTAACACCGGTTGAATCCCACCCCTGTCCTGGTTAGCTCTTGGGATGCTCCCTGCCCCAAAGGAGAATGTACAGGAACTGTCTGTCAGCAGCAAGGGTTAGGTGACAATGGATATTACCGAGAGGTGGCCATAATTTTATGCAACACAGTCCATAATACAGGTAGTCCCACAATCAGTGGTGGGATTAAAAAATGTCTACTACCGGTTCTGTGGGCATGGCTTGGTGGGCATGGCAGGGGAAGGATACTGCAAAACCCCCATTCCCTCCCCAACCCAGTAATCTGCTTTGCAGCTCCATTCTCCTATGCAGGGTAACCAAAGAAGACCCAGCCAATAAGCTGGGACTCAGGAGTCAGAGAAGAGATGGGGGCAGGGGCAGTCAGAGGTGGTATTTGCCGGTTCTCCGAAATACTCAATATTTCCGCTACCAGTTCTCCAGAACTGGTCAGAACCTGCTGAATACCACCTCTGCCTACAATAGTTCTCTTAGAGACTGTTCAAAGTTGTGGACTTCAACTTTGCTGGCTGAGGAATTCTGGGAGTTGAAGTCCACAAGTCTTAAAGTTGCCAAGTTTGGAGGCCTCTGATGTAGACCAACTGAGGGATAGGCAGTCATGGGTGTGAACGCACATCCATGCATTCCATCTCTTATGTACATATCAGTGTTATTTTGGTCGACACCAGCAAGCAAGCACTCACTGACATCCCAAGAGCAAAAACAATCATTATACCATTGAACAATTAATTGTCTTAGTCATCATCTTTTTTGGAAAACCAAAATTCCACTTCTCAGATCACCCATCCCATCCACCTGCCAGGACAGGCCCAATGTAAACAGGGGAATCTGCCAAAAATGGAGTCAGAGGTCCAGGGCAAACATTTCTGGAGCACAAATGGAGAAGACATTCCTGAAAGATCCCATCTGTCTATGGAAGTGTTCCCCCTCTCCCTCGCATTCTGGCTGGGGAATTCTGGGAGTTGAAGTTCACGTCTCGTGATATGAGCAAAACACTGTTCTACAGTGGCTGAGGATGATATAGCCCAAAGTGTTAGTTATAAAAATTCTCCTGCGTTTTCATTACCAGTTTTCAGTCAAGTTGGGGAAGAAAATTTGTTACCAGAGACCAATAGAATTCAGTGCACTTCTGACAGGTGGTATATATGTATTTTTGAAATTATTTAGCAAAGGAATACCCAAGTCTTATTTTCTACTAAACCAGGGGTCCCCAAACTTGGCAACTTTAAGACTTGTGGCCTTCAACTCCCAGAATTCCTGAGCTAACATGACTGGAGGAGGGATTCTGGGAATTGAAGTTCACAAGTCTTAAAGTGGCCAAGTTTGGAGACCTTTTAGCATATTACCATTCAAATCCAAGGGAAGGCATCCATAACTCCCTCTGGGGGATATTTGCAGACTGGGGAAGGGGAGTAAATTAGGAGTTTTCAGAGTTATGGAAAACAGTGTGTTGGAAAAATCCTCACCAGCAGGCTGAGGTCTACAAGGGTATGTAAAAAAAAAAATCAAGATGGCAGCCACAAGGATACAATCACAGCTTGCCTTTCAGACAGATATGGAATCTTTTATGTGATATGAAAAAAATGTATTAATAAAACAAATATATTTTTTAAAAGCTTGCTTTTTGATGAGCATCATGGACAGTTTTTCAATAGCACTGTTGTGGTGGCCATCTTGCGATTTTGACCATGCCATATAAACACACCTGAGTCTACCACCTCCAACGATAAGCATCACCATGATTACAGGTGGTCCTTGACTTACCACCACAATTGAGCCCAAAATTTCTGTAGCTGAATACTTCCCCTAAAAAGAGAAGTAGAAACTCACCTCAGAAGTTCACTCCCACCTTTGTTAATGGGTGGGCTATTAAGGCCTAGGCGAGCCTATTTTACATAACAAAGATCTCCAGGTAGAGCTATAGGAATTGCCCAAAACCCTTTCATTACATCATCATCCATCAAAGCTCAACCAATCGTGGGACTCAGGACAGCCTAAAGAGTTGCCGCTGCATGGCCCCATGGGAGTCTGAGAACCAATCAGAATACAAGCTCAAATTCAAATCCCAACAAAGAACATAAAACTCGGGCACTTTCAGCATCTCACCCCTTCCTTCCTTCCTTCCTTCCTTCCTTCCCTTCCTTCCTTCCTTCCTTCCTTCCTTCCTTCCTTCTTTCTTTCTTTCTTTCTTTCTTTCTTTCTTTCTTTCTTTCTTTCTTTCTTCACCCAAGGCATGTGATCCTGTCCACCATTAAACCATCTTTCCAAGCAGTCACCACGTTTCCAGTTTTTTTCTTCCCCACTTGGAACTGAACCCAGAAGGCTATTTCATCCAACATCTGTTTGGGGGTTTTTGCCCCATCATTCTCAGGTTTTGGCTCATCAATTTTTGGCTAAATATATTTAAGAAGAGCAACTGTATTCAATACAGGCCAGGTTACTTCGGAATGAGCAGGCTTAGAACTGGGCTGCACAACTCAGCTGCTAAGGCCCTCGTAAGTCAATGTAAAGCAATCAGAATTGAAACAGGAGCCTGATGTGTTTATGTGTCAATGTAGTACATGACTATCAGCTAAGTTAAATTTTAATAAACTGATGAGGGGTAAATAAATGGCAGGTGCCTGCTTCCCAGTACATTTTGTTCTCACTGGCCAGAAGGCTGGAAGAGAGCTAGCTTATTTCTTCTTGGAATGAAAATTAAAAAAAGCATGTGTGCTTTTATTTGCAGAGATTAAAAAAAAGGGAAAGGACATTTAGCTTCACAACAATAAAAGGGGAAAAAACAGACTAGTCCAACAAGTGGAACTCAACCCTTGCAACTTTTCTAAAACAGCAGTTATGATTTTAATTGGGAGAGTTTGAGGAGGGATCCCTTCAAAACTTCTAACTTAGCTCTGTACTTCGCCCTTTATTTCCTTTGTGTTCGTGGTGCACAATATATTCAGCTCTCTCTTTAGACCAGTTTCAATGCTCTTTTACAAACAGCACCCTCAGGGAACCGGGTTGCATGACAACAGCATGAGGTCACAATTTCCCATCTCCCCAGGATTTATATTTATAGATTATTTTCTGGCCCATGTGGTTAACTCCCCACACATTTTCCAACCTCATCCTCACTTCTAGTATGTTTTGCCTTTGTTTGCATTCAGTGCAGAGACCAGGCTGTGTCATCTACTTCTGGGGCTTGTGTAAATCTAATTATTTTTTTTAGAATTATACCCAACTGTGAGCTTTTATCAACAGCTCTACAAGCAATCAACACTATAATAAAAGAAACGCCATACAAGTACACCGAAACATCCATAGTATATATGATAATATAAAAAATAAAATAACCTGAGGCATTATATCATCTTTCATAGGTTCTCTGAAACGATTCCAAGTTTCAATGCTTATGGAAAGCCAACAATGGGTAGAGGGATCCTTGGGGTTGTTGAAATTTTTTATTCTTTCACCAAGAGTCAAATGATTGTCATTGTCCACAAGATTGAAGACTCATTTCTTTTTTATTGATATCAATAAAGTAGATAGATAGATAGATAGATAGACAGACAGACAGACAGACAGACAGACAGACAGACAGACTTAAAGGTTCCCCTCGCACATACGTGCTAGTCATTTCTGGCTCTAGCAGTGCTCATCTCCATTACAAAGCCGAAGAGCCAGTGTTCCGAAGACATCTCCATGGTCATGTGGTTGGCATGACTACAGGCCAAAAGCGCAGGGAGCATGGTTACCTTCCCACCAAAGATGGTCCCTATTTTTCTACTTGCATTTTTTCATGCTTTCAAACTGCTAGGTTGGCAGAAGTTGGGACAAGTGACGGGAGCTCACTCCGTTATGCAGCACTAGGGATTCAAACCACCAAACTGTTGAGCTTTCTGATCGACAAGCTCAGTGTCTTAGACACTGAGCCACTGCATCCCGTTAGATAGATCGATGATAGATAGAATTTGATTTCCAGCAAAAGGTACAAGTGTTCCTACTAAGAGGCAGCAGGGAAGTTCTCCCCCTCCCCTCCATGTCCCACCCAAGTGAAGAAAACTTTTGGCTTAATTGAGAATTGGTTTCATTTCATGATAAGCCAATGAGATTGCCTGGATCTAACAAACCAAACCCCCATTGGTTGCTACGAGTTGGAATAGACGTTGGAGGTCTTCTAGTCTAACCCTCTACTAAAGCAGGAGGCCCTACACCATTCTGGACAAATAGCTGACCAATTTCTTCTTAAAAACCTTCATGCACTCTTAACAGATAACAGATAATAAGAGTTGGAAGGGACCTTATAGGTCATCCAGTCTAATCCCCCGCCCAAGCGGGAGACCCTACACCATTTCTGACAAATGGCAGTCCAATCTCTTCTTGAAGGTCTTAAGTGATGGCACTCCCACAACTTCCAAGGGCAACTTCTGTTCCATTGGTTGATTGTTCTCACTGTCAGAAAGTTTCTCCTTATTTCCAGATTAAATCTCTCCTTCTTCAGTTTCTATCTATTGTTCCTTGTCTGGCCTTCAGGTGCTTTGGAAAATAACTTGAGCCTTTCCTCCCTGTGGCAGCCCCTCAAATATTGGAAGACCACTATCATGTCTCCCCTGGTCCTTCTCTTTACTAGACTAGCCAAGCCCAGTTCCTGCAACCATTCATTGTATGTTTTAGCCTCCAGTCCCCTAAATCAAAAACATCCCTCTGACACTTCACACATTCATGACATTACACATCAATAGCCCTCCGTTTGAGAATCAACAAACAGCAATGTTTTGAGCAAAGCGTGGTTCTGTTTACATGGCCTAGTGATGCTTATTTTCTGGTGAGTTTCCATAAGAGAGTATTCCCCAAGTACTAACAGCCATTACAGCCTAATGATCCAGGCTCACTATATGGTATTTTTTTTAATATCCAATGTGCTCCATTTCATTATCATCGAGCCTGCCTTTGAATTGCATTGCATTTAAAATTTAGAATGGCGTTGCACAAATTTCCCTCCCCGCCTCCTTATTTTTCTTCATTTGTCAGCTCTCTTGCTGTCCAAAGAGCTCAAGTCAAATTTTGCTTCACAAGGCCATCCAAAGCAAAATTTAGCAAGGAACAAAGAGCATTGCTCAGCTGAAGGCAGTTGGCAAGAGGAGATTCTTTGGAGTTTCATAAGATAGCACCCAGATGCCAATCAGGAAGTCCAACATATTCAAGCAGACTTTTGTGAATTGCCTAAGGATGGCATCAGGGTAACGCCAGATTGACTATAGTCCCCCCAACCACAATTGGGGCTGAAATTTCCATCCTAAGTCCTTGTGGAGATAAGTCAAGTTGGACTATATCAATTTTCACAGCAATCATGAAGTGAATCACACAGTCATTAAAGTAAATCCAGCTTCCTTAGTGGGTGGTTTTTGCTGGAAATTGGCAAAGAAAAAAAGCTCACAAATACCGATCAAATGCAGGATCTTGTCGTAAATGGGAGCAGGTTTTTCCAAGGGTCCGCACTGCAGTCAAGTGACCGCAAGGGTAGTGTGAAAGTCATGAGTTGTTTTTCCCAAGGCCGTCATAACTTTGAACCATTGTTTGGAAGTCAATGTAGAGAGTTCAGTGATGGCAAGCTGACAGCAGTGGTTTACTCTGGGGAAGATTCTCTATTCAGGGGTGTCCAACCTTGGCAACTTTATACCTAGTGAACTTCAACTCCCAGAATTCTAGGAGTTGAAGTCTTCCAGGCTTAAAGTTGCCAAGGTTGGAGACCCTGCTCTCTGTCATTTCCTTTTCTTGCTTAATGTTGCTTAACATAGGAAAGAGGAACAAAAGTATTATCTTTGCTCAGCACAGGCCCCCTTTGTATCGGTTGCATTAACTTGGAAGAGGTCTGTTAAGTTTTTCCTTCCTTTGACAAAACGGTTTCCCCTTTTCTCCTTCAATCTAAGAATGATGGAGAATTTCTTAGAATATTTGCATATGGCTTTCCCCATGCATCCTTCCCTAGAATGAACGACTGGGGATATTCTTGACTGGATTCTCATTCTTTAGATGTAGCTTGTTGGTTGTGCCACAAAAGGAGGGAATTACTTTCAGAGGTTATCACTCTTTTGAAAGGACAGTCTTCTCTGGTTCAAAATGTCCAGAAAGCGATTGGGGTATTTAAATCAGCCTTTCCTTTTTTGCTACCTTCCAAATGAAAACATTTGGAAGGTATGATTTGATTGCTTATTGTACCCCTATGACTATTATTAAGTGTTGTACCTTATGGTTCTTGACGAGTGTATCTTTTCTTTTATATACACTGAGAGCACATGCACCAAGACAAATTCCTTGTGTGTCCAATCACGCTTGCCCAATAAAGAATTCTATTCTATTCTGTTCTGTTCTGTTCTGTTCAGTAACAACTCTCCTGAGCTCTCCAGGCAATATGGGAAAGAGTCAAGGATGGTGGGAACTGTAATCCAAAATCGCCAGGGGTCAGCAAATTAGAGAAGGATGGTCCAGGTTGTACCAAACCAAGAAGTATTTCTTGAATGGTACTTTAAACAACAACAAAAAACCTGCCCAAAGACAGAAATTATCCTTCCCAAATGTGACATCGATGGTTTCCTAGCTGGCTTGAGCAATGGGGATTAGAGAAAGTTGACTGTGCAGTTTGGTTGTGGATGATGCGGGTAGGTGGAAAATCCCTTGGGCACAGTGTGTTATCATTGGTATCCCAGGTAGCATGGTAGATGGCTAACAAGTAATGGGACAGATAAGAATTGCAAACTGAGAATTCAATTAGACTGTAAATGTATTTAAAGTAAGCACCCCAATTCTTGATAGTCCATCACGCAATTAGTTCAACAGTACTGAGTTAATTATCATCTGCACTCACATAGGATCCACCCTGATTCATATGCAGCATCCCTTTAAGAATGGGAGGTGAGTGGATTCTTCTATAAAGGAGTAAGTTTCCTCCAGAAATTCCATTCATATGTGCCTCAATAGTGATTCCCTATGAGAATTAATTCAGCATTGCTCAATAAATGAATGTTATTAATGACAAGGTAGAGCAGTGGCCACCAACCAGTGGGCTGGGGACCACCGGTGGTCCATGAGAAAATGTTGGTGGTCCTCAGAGAAATGTCACCCCCAAAGAACCCGCAAAGCAATTAATCCAGGCTGCGTGGGAACACAAGGCTTGCATTGCAAACAACACAAGGTAGTGAGGGGAGGGGGGGAAGGGTGGAGAGAGGGAACTTGCCCCACTTGCCCAGCCACTGGGCTGCTTCTTTCTACTTCTTCTTCTGCTTTTGGCTGCATGCAAGGAAAGCAGCAAAAGTCTTTCTTTCTCTCCCCTAAACTCCACCAGAAATGAGTCTTTGGGACCCTGCAAGGCATCCTGCTCCAAGAGGCTGCACTGGTGTGACAAGTCTCACAAAGATTCATTTTTGGTGGAATTTGGTGGAGAAAAAGAAAGACTTCTGCTGCTTCTGCTGCTTTCCTTGCATGAAGCCAAAAGTCTCTCTCTCTCTCTCCTCCCCTGAGAACGGAGCTGGAGACGGTATCCTGCAATCCCAAATAAAGAATGATCAATTGGTTGGAAAATGGGGTGGGAAATTTTCCTGCAGACTTTTTTGGGGATTTTCCCAAGGTCTCTGGTCCATGGAATTTAAAATTATGAGTTTGATGGTCCCTGAGGTCCAAAAGGTTGGCAATCCTGAGGTAGAGAGTTTGTACTGAACGGGGTTTTTTTTTAAGGTTTTTAATTCAGTATTTTTCAAAGTTGGCCTCTTTTAAGATATGTGGACTTCAACTCGCAGAATTTTGCCAGTGGAGGAATTCTGGGAATCCATTATCTTAAAGTTGCCAAGTTTGAAAACACTGGTCTAAACATTTGCTGGATCTTTGCTTTCATTTGCCTTTGGCCTCAATCTCTCCCTTCTATGGCCTTTCTGTTGCTGAAGATAACACTTGATGATCTGATAAAATACTGTAATTCGCATTCCACAGCCTGCTTGTGTCAAATGGGCTAACTTTCCAATTAGCTCAAAACACTTTGTTTTTGTTTTTGTTTTTACTTTTGCTCCTTCTAAATCATGTACTCCACCGTTTCATTTTCTCCCTAAAAGCTGTCCTCATCTTCTCTTCAGAGATCTCAGTGGCACAGCAAAACATGTTTTCTGCCCCTGGGACAAGGTTGTGAAAACTTCTCTATGCGTGAGCCGCATGAGCTCTGGAGGGTCAAATCAACCACAGGGGCAAGTTATGAGCTTCTCATCCTGCCTTTGGGTGTCCAAGAGACTCTCCAACCTCTGTGGCCATTGATGGTGGTGGCTCAGGCTTGCATGGACAGCTTCGAGCAGCAGAATCTTCATCCTCCAAGTGAGGCAGATTTTCTGTGTGTTTATTGTTCACATTTTTGAACCACCCACCTCTCTCAAAGAAGGATTCTGGGTGGTCTAATCTAGAAAGCTTTTTTTTTTAAAAAAAAAAAGAACTTTGAAATATAATCTTTGTAAAAGTTTGACTTTTACATTGATTCCTCTATTATAGCAGCGCACCAGATATGACAAAGAAAATGGTAATAATATATATTTTTTTTAAAAAAAGAAAGCAACTATGGAACCAAATGCATTAAAAAGAACATAGGCAGCTCTATCAATGATTAACAGCAAAGCCTCAATGTGCAAGGGCAATCTACCACTGAAAAGCAGATGCTTAAGTCTAACAAGAAGTCTTGTTGTCTTATCTGCGGACTTCCTTCAGAAATATATGGTTGCCCAGTACTGGAAACATGAGACTAGATTTGATGCTGTTTTGATCCAGTGGGATTCTTTACTAGGGATAAGAAGAGCAAAAGGCCTAGATGTGTGACCTTTCTCTTAAAATAAAAGAGGGAGGTGTATAACAATAGATTCTTACATGCAGTGATTTTTTTTAAAAAGTAATCTATATGTATGATGTGCTTGAGATGCTCAAGTCAAACGGGCTCCCTAAACAAACTTCCATTATCTTTACTGACATGTGGAGTATTTGGATAACAAGAAAAACAGGATGTGGGTATTAGGGGCACCCATCTTCTCCCCAGTTAGAGGATGATGGGTGCTGAAAACCAAGCAAGCAAGCAGGGATTCCCCCATGGAAAAAAAAATGATTCGCCTTCCCTCTCCATCAGCTGCACCCCAAGGAGCCTCCCGTCGAGTGAAGAACATCACTGGGCGCTCCTCCTCTGGAAAACGCCTCTCCTTCCACCAATCAGCAGTGGCAGAGGAGAAAAGGGGGTGAAATCTTGCCCTTGTTTGTTTACATTCAGACGGAGGGAAAGGAAGGAAGAGAGGAAGGAGGGGAAAGGAAAAGAGAAAGGGAAAGGAAGGGAAGGAAGGAGGAAGAAGCAGGAAGGAAAGGAAAGGAAGGAGGGGAAAGGGAGGAAGGGAAAGGAAGGAAGGAAGGAAGGAAGGAAGGAAGGAAGGAAGGAAGGAAGGAAGGAAGGAAGGAAGGAAGGAAGGAAGGAAGGAAGGAAGGGAAAGGAAAGGAAGGAAGGAAAGAAGGGGGGAAGAAGGAAACGAAAGGAGGGGAAAGGGAGGAAGGGAAAGGAAGGAGGGGAAAGGGAGGAAGGGAAAGGAAGGAAGGAAGGAAGGAAGGAAGGAAGGAAGGGAAGGAAAGGAAGGAAAGGAAAGGAAGGAAGGGAGGGAAAGGAAAGAAGGAGGGGAAAGGAAGGAAAAGGGAAGGAAGGGAAAGGAAGGAAAGGAAAGGAAGGGAGGGAGGGAAAGGAAAGAAGGAGGGGAAAGGAAGGAAGGAAAGGAAGGAGGGGAAAGGGAGGAAGGGAAAGGAAAGGAAGGGAGGAAAGGAAAGGAAAGGAAAGGAAGGAAGGAAAGGAAGAAAGGAAAGGGAAAGGAAGGAAAGGAAAGGAAAGGAGGGGAAAGGGAGGAAGGAAAGGAAGGAAGGAAAAGGAAAGGAAGGAAAGGAAAGGAAGGAAAGGAAAGGAAGAAAGGAAGGGAAAGGAAAGGAAAGGAAGGAAAGGAAAGGAAGAAAGGGAGGGAAAGGAAAGAAGGAGGGGAAAGGGAGGAAGGTCTCTCTTAGGCAGGCCGGTTGGAGAAGGGGGGCGCGTCAGTCGACCTTCTCGCTCCCTGCCGGTGTCAAGCAGCGGCAGAATCAGCCGGCCAGCCACCGCCTTCCAAGTCTCTCTCCCTCTTCGGGGGCGAAAGCAAAACAGGTGGGCGGGACCCCGAGACTTCACATCGGGCCCGAATTCCCTCGTTCGGCGGTAGGGCGGGGGAGGGGGAAGAGGACGCTTTGGACAGACCTCGCACCAATCAGAAACGGAGAGGCGTGGCTAAAGTCTCCGCCCTCCTCGCCCGACTATATAAGGAGGCTGAAGTTTACCCTGTTGGAGACATATACTGAGGGGTTGAGTGTGTGGTTTAGAGGGGCGGGGGAAAAAAAGGGGGCGGTGGCTGGCCGGGATTGATGCGTCCGGACTCGGGGACGCCTTTGCAAGCAGAGGACAGGCGGGCCGGCCGGCCGACTCGGAGGCAAGCGGAGGCGCGGGAGAAGGCGCAGAGCGGAGCCGACGTCGCAAAGCCGGAGCTGCTTTTGTTCCGTCGAGCGGACTCCCGCTTCGCCCGTTGTGCAGCCGCCCCTTCGGATCGCCGCCTTTGGGGTACGTTGTCCGAGGAGGAGGGCGCGCGCCGTCTTCGGGCTTCAACTGACGCGGCCGGGGAAGAAGAAACCGCTTTGCCGGTACAACCGGCGCCGGGGTTTCTCTCTCTCCCTGCCGGCCTGCAGCCTCCGATGGGCACCCGAGCGCTCTGCAGGCAAAGGCTGCGTTGTCTTGGAGTCGGGCGCCGGGAGGGAAGGGTTAAACGTTTGTGTGTGTGTGTTGAGCGAAGAAGTGCTGATCTTTGTGCTGGCGGAATGTGCCGGAGCGGGAGCTACCTCGCCGGGGCGGGAAGAATGAGGGGTGGCGGTCGCCAAAGGGTTCGAACCAGGAGAAGGGGCGCTATAGCCCGCCACCCCGGTTCGGAAAAACTGAGGTCTCTTGAAGGGTAGAGCTGGCGTGAACGCGAAATAACGTCCTCGCCTTGCAGTTTCGTTGGTTTTTATTTTTATTTTCATAAAGGAGCCACTTACACGTATCTATTCAACGTGTGAATTGGGGCTCGCAGGCTGAGGAGAGCGAGGAAGGTCAAAGAGGAGCCCGAACTCCTCCGGTCTTTGCGCGCCTGGCTGAATTTTTTATTTCAGCCTCGACGAGCGGCAATCTCCGCCTTCTGTCCGGCCGTCCCCCATCCCCACAACGGCAGCGCCTTGCCCTGCCTCTAGGGGGGCATCACAAAATCGCCAGGGAAATTAAATGCCAAACTTTTTTTTTTTTTTTTTAAATCGAATCGTTGTGTTGGAGGAACAACGCCTTTGTTGAATGGCTGGCCGGCCTAGGCTCAAGAGAAGGCCAGCAAACAAGTGGGTGCTTCTTTTGCAGCTACATACTCTGTGAGTGCAATGAGTTTTGTAAATGATGGTTGGAAACCCCTGTGGCTGGGTTCACGCCGTTTGCTGAGTGAGCAAATAGCTTTGCAGCTTAAGTGTATTGTGTAAATATTATACACTTAACAGAGTAGACCTAAGAAGTTGGAAAGCGCCTTGTTGTCTCCCTCCCCCCCCACTTCAGATCTCCCAGTGGGTCATCCTTAGCCATTGTACCCAATTTGGGGCAGGAGAAGGCAACCTGGCTTCTAAGTGTTTACAGCTACAGACTTAATCAGCAATATGCTGATACAGATGAATTAAAAACAATTTGGAATTAAATGCAGCAGTGCACTATGCTTAAGTTTAACCTTGGTTTGGGAAGAGGGGTGGGGCTGTAGCATCTTCTGCCGGCTGTTAATGTACTGTACAGTGCAAACCCCAAAATTGGTTAGTATAAGAACCTGTGTGAGGATGTACCTAATAGTAACCATTGTGAAGATTGGAGTGACAGATTAAAGGCAAATCCATGTCATTTCTATAGTGGTTTTGCTTGATGCATTTATTCCCAGTTAACTGAATCATAGTTACTCATCTTTTCTGAGTTCAGCTAGTACCACTTTAGACCAAAATGTGGTTTGCTGTTCAGATTGTGTCATGCCTTCATTCAAAAGCAGTATTTCTCTAGATTAAATGTCTGAAAGGAGAATAGTAATAGGATGCAAATTACTCCAAGGGTTTCTCAAAATCATTCATGCCCTGTGGGAAGTAGGATGTTGAGTCCTGAATGTCTTCTTTGAGCTAAAACATTGGACCAAGAGTCTCATTGTCATTTCCTATTCGTGTTTTCCCTCTGCCACATGGACTGAGGGGGCAGGGAAGAGTCCCTGCCATCTGCTGCCACTGTGGACAAGAAAGGCTGGAATTATATGTATGCATGCCTCTCTTTGCTTCATTGAATTAGCTTGGAGAAACATCTGCAGCTGTCCAGAGCTGCAGTTACTCTTCAGCTTTCAGCCTCATCCCCCCTCCTAATCTTAACATGTAGATTCAGAAGCAAAGAGTTTAAATCCGACTCTGCTGTGAAGTCCACTGAGTAATTTGTGGCCAGTTGGGCAGACACTCTATGGCCCTTTGAAATTTCCAGGAAAAGTAGCAAGTTTCCGGGAGTCATTGGCTTGATAGTAGCATGGGTATTTTTATCTTAAAAGATCTCTCAGATCAAATGTCTGAATAGAGTTAGGGAGGAATTCAGTCTAAAGCAGTGGTCCCCAACCACCAGGCCCTGGACCGGTACTGGTCCATGGATCATTTTTTACTGGGCCACAAAGAAGTGGGCGCCGCCATCTTGTTTTGACGGCACTTGAGGAAGTGCTTCCAGGTGAGCTTGTCGGTAGTTGGTTGGAAAGTGGTCTTTGGGTGCTGAAGTTTAGTTTTGTCGAGGGGGGGGCAGCTTTGAACGAAGGGCTGTCCTGATGGCAGTGGAGTCTCGTGTTAGGAGGAGATTAAGAAAGAGCCCGAAAAGCACAAAGGAGGAGTTGAAGGTGGTGGGGAGAAGCTGGGGACGGCTGGCTGGCCGGTCGCTCAGCTCGCCTTGCCTTGGTCGTGTGCGCTGATGCCGGTACCAGTCCATGGATCATTTTATGATGCCAGTACCAGGCCATGGGACAAAAAAGGTTGGGGGCCACTGGTCTAAAGTACCTGGGAATTGCCTGTCAGTCTGCACCTACAATGTAGTGGCTATCAGATGTGATAGAATTTAGCGAGGCTCAGCCTCAATGTGTCTGGAAGATGTCAAGTTAAGTAGGGATAGTAGATAATATCAAATAAATGGACTATGCAGAACAGCTTGTTTAGAAGAGAAGTTGCCCTTGACAGAAAAGGCGGCTGAAGCATTCTTTGAGTGCTGGGAAACATATTAAGAAATTGCTAGAGTTAAGGTACCACACAAACAGACTTTCAAGATTCTGATATATCTCAATAAAATTATACTAAAGTGTAGCTCTGATTTTCCTGTGCGGTTTCTGGTTTGGCTTCTATGATGAGGCTGACATTGTGACATTCCTCATTGGAAGGTCACATTGCACTGGTGTTGCCTTTGATATATTGGAATTGAGGACAGCTGGCAGGCATGACTTTGCTACCTTCTCCCATCTGAAGAAAAAAAAAATAACCTGATCAACTAGTAGGAATGTCAGCAAGGTAGCTGAATCATTCATTCTTTCATTGACTTCCGAGCACCAATTGCTACCAGCAGAGCCTTTAGAATTCATAGCAGTGAGTTGTTATGCCAGCCTTCTAACCTGAACTCTTTGTCTTGCAGTGCCCTGTTTGTGATGGCCGATCACATGATGATGTCAATGAGCCATGGCATGAATGGGATGCAGAACTACCGGATAAGCATGAATGGGATGCAGGCCCCGCCACAACATGGACAGCAGCATGTGCTAAGGACGCTTCCTCCCAACCACCAGATGATGCAGTACGGAGGCCCTGCTATGGATGGAGGAATGAGGCAGAGGCCGGGCATTAATGGACAGATGGGTCACCACCAGATGCCAAGCACAGTGATGTTCAACAACCCAAGTCAACAGCAACAGTATATGGGACCTGTGGGTACCCAGCAGCTTATGGCAAGTATGCACTTGCAGAAACTCAACACTCAGTATCAGGGCCATCCTCTCCTAGGCATGACGGCTGGCCCAGTTGGACCAGGTGCACAGCAATACAGGATGGGCCCGGGACAGCATCCAGGCATGCAGCATCTGCCCTCCCCTGCTTTGACCTTGAATGTTATGGACACGGATCTTATTGATGAGGAGGTCTTGACGTCTTTGGTTATGGAGCTGGGCTTGGACCGCATTCAGGAGCTGCCAGAACTCTTTCTGGGACAGAATGAGTTTGACTTCTTCTCAGACTTTGTTAACAAACAGCCCAGTGCAATCAGCTGCTGAGAGCAGCTCTGCCTTCGGGAAGCAGGCCTGTTTTTCTCGTGGCCTGGCTGTGATACACGCCTGCCTCCAAGCATTCTCATTCTCTCCTGTAGATACGTTTCCCAGATCATCCTTGCTTGTTGCTTGAAAAACAATACAGACAATCACCAGAGGCTTTTTATTTTAACTCCCCCCTCTACCTTGCACTGCCTTGCTGCTTCTCACAAGGGAGAGTGGCTTTTTCTTGTGCTGTTCACAGAGAGTCTGGTTGAAAGGCTTCTGCAGATGGGAAACCGAATAGCAGTCACAGAACGTCAGCCATTCAGGAAAAAAAAAGCCCGCCCCTTCAAAAACTCTTCTGCATTTGGACTATTTAGACACAATAAGAGGGGTGGGTTTCAAAGAGGCTGGGATCTGCTCTGCTGTATCGTTCTCTGATGGCAGAACAAGCTGTTTCCATAAGTCCCTCTCCTTTAGGGGGGTCGCAGAGATGGATTTTTACCCTTTTTCCTGAAACGTGAATGGCTGGGAGATACTTTTCACTGTTTTTCCTGCCTTGTTTGCCCTTCAGTACTATGAAATCTGGAACCATCTTTATTTTTTTACTTGAAAATATCACTGGCCTCAGGTTGGGGTTTTTGGTTCTGTTCTTTTTCCCCCTCTTGTAATTGCATTCCTTTGTTTTGAGCTCGCAGGAGTTTCTGGGAGGATAGCTGGCACATGTGTTCAAATGACAAATCTTCAAGGTTAGGTCACTTCTGATAGGGAAGACCAACTGATCAGCATTTCTTGTTAGGCTGCTACAAACATGAGCTGTAAGCTGCTCTCTAGCTTTTTCTGCCTCTGAAACCAAATAAAATAACTGTAATTGTGTATATTTTTAATTTTTCAAAGGGAAAAAAAACCTTTGTATTTCTATTTATTTGGAAGAGCTCAAACTATGTTGCCTTCTGAAATTACTAGAAGGGCTAAACAAGACACTGAAGTGCATGTCCCTCCATATTTTTTGTTATCTTTTAATTAAAGAGCAAGAATATTTTGTTTGAATGAAAAAAAATAGCTTGCTGCTCTCTGGGGGCTTGATTATTCTTAAGTTTTGATTTTGTTTCTTCAAAAATGGTGTGGATAGCAAATTTATTTTTATTTTCAAATTCAGAAAGTTCAGTAGAGTGGAGATTTGCTAAGGCCCCTTCTGTTTGCAGGCACACATCACTGTTGATTAATGAAGTGGAAATGTACAGGTGATTTTGTTTTTCTCCAAATAAAAGCTAAACCCTCAAATTTAAGATCCTTGTTTGGGTTTGTGTCTTAATTGAAATATCCATGTGTAAGAAAATGTTCCTGGACGTGCAATTAAGTATGGACAAAAGGCCTAAGGTGTCCTATTTTTTAAACTGTTCTGCTTTGACCTCCCAGATGTCTGCTATTTCTGTAAGTACATGACATCCTCAAATCCTTAAGAAGCCTTTTGCAGTCTCCTTTTCAACTGCCTCTTTGAGATAAGCCTGATTTTGCGCGTGGCATTAAACCATGCTTTGTTTAACGATAATTTAACAAGCCATAGGGAAGGTTTGTACAAAATGATATCTATAGAGCACCACTGTTGAATTCAATAGACTAAATCAAACCTAAACAAGCCACAAGCTAAAATACTTCATAGGAGCAGAAGAAAGTATAAAACAGGTATCAAACTAACATCACAGCAGCATCACATGATGTATCGGGACTTTTTCCCCCCTTTGCTATATATATTGCCTGGAAGTTCTGAAAGTTGAGGTTGAACATACCTGTTGAATGGCAGCTGAGGAAACCTCTATTCACCTATGTCTGTTTCATCATAACAGATCATGTTAGCGATGCTTTCCATGATTGCTACCACAATCTTCATTAATCTTTAAAAAATCTAGTTTTTGGTGTCTGATAATAACTAAAATCCTTCATCTTTCCAGATGGAAATATTGCTATTAAGTAACATCAGATTTTTGGAGGTATTATGGCATTTGTGCTTAAACAGCTTTGGCATCATGGCTAATCTTGAAGAAAAATCAAACCTAGTTAAGAAATCACCAAAATCACAGGACTTGACGGGGAATTTATTTATTTTTTGGAGTGGGGGGAGAGGAGGAATCCTGGAAAAAAGTAGTGGCAAATCACTTCCATTCTGTTGCCAAAAACCTTAATGGGATAAGCCCCAAAAGGTCACCAAAAGTCAAACTGATTAGTGTAAACTCAGCAACTGTAGTTGCAACTTGTGGTTTATAGGATTTAGTATGATGTGCAAAACCAGTCAGTTGTTGCTTACTAAAATTCCTTATAGCATTGATTTTGTGGTTTCCCAAATCCCTGGAGTAAGGTAGACCTGAAAAATTTGGATTCCATGTTTGGGGAGGTGGATTGGTGTTTATAAAGGTTAAATGCAAGCTTTAAATTTTTAGAAAATTCTATTTAAAAAATCCCACACTTCCCCATCTTAATTTAGCCCCTTAAAACTTTTCAGCCAATGGAAATTTTCTCAGCAAACCAAGTTTTTTGTGAGTGTAAACTCAAATGGTAGTGCTTATTGCTGGCTCTATTCTCTTTTGGTAACAAACAGTTGGAACTATTAATCATTGAAAAAGGAGTTGATTGTAAAGGAAGAATATTAATATAACTTTAAGGAATATCAGGAGGAGTGAGCTTGGGATGTTGATGTGGTTTTTAAATTGTGCTTACTTGGGCTCAGAATTTTTTTGTTTACCAAAGACTAGATCGTATTCCTGTTGCATTTATACATGAGGTTAAGTCAAAACCAAGCAAATTATGTTACGGTGTAGTGCGAATGCAGTCCTGCTTTTTAAAACTCTAACCTGGTTGATACAATACAGTAAGTTCTATGTTTTGCTTGTTTGTTTTATGTATTGTACAAATCTAGCTATTCTGATTTGGAGGTTAGGATTTATGGCTTAGTGTGATGTCTGGAATCAACCAGCCTGGCTTACAATGGTTAATACCACTGAAGTCTAAATCTAGTTTACTTTGCTTGTGTCAATTTTTTGTGTGGCAAGCAGAGTTTAGACTTGAATTTGCTGGGTAAATTTATCCAATTTTGACTGAATTTGATAAACCAATTAAAGTCCAGCTTACCATGGTGTATGAAACAGGCCATTGTTCATTGATTAATTTTAGGAGTAAGCCATGGGATCAAAAATGCAGACAGAACCAGATCCTGGTTTCTCCAGGACACAGAATGTTTTTGTTAGTGTGTGACTTTGCAATCTCCTTTCTGCCTTAGAAATAATGGCAAGCAACTACACACTGTTTTGTGCTTGGCATCTTCTTTGTTGTTGGCTACCAGTCAAGATACACAGACTCCTGCCTGCTGCATAACAACAGGAAACACTAATGACAAAAGGCCACTTCATGTGCTCCTTGGCCTGGAACAATTGCTCATTGAGAGGATTATCTCTGCTCCTCTTTCACATGAGCAGAGTCTTGAGTTGCTTTAGTTACTGTCAGGTATATAAACGGGAGCTCTCCTCCAGGCCAAAAAGCTTGCTCCCAGATTGAATTCCCAGGCTCCATCTCTGCCTGTTTTCAGAGTCATCCTCTCAACTCTCTGGAGAGATGGAAATTTGTTCACATGGCAAAAGTTTACTACTAATATGCTTCGGAGTTAGTGCGGGTGGAGGGTAAGAGGAAGATCCATCATTTTCTTTTCTAGATCCAAGCCCTACTGCAAAGCGCAGGTTCCAAAATATTAAGCAGCGGTTTATTGAACTGTGCTTTTTATTGAATCGATCACAATTGTCTGGATAACAGTTAAATTATAGTACTTGAAATGCCTCCCCCCCCACCTTTTCCTTCTTCCTGATTAACAGAAACTACATTATAATCCTAAACTGGGCAGATGAATGTGCTAAGTATCCTTTTTTTTTTAGCCAACATTATTTATCTTGATAGGCACCGCTTGCTTGCTATTTCTTCTGGGCAATTTGGCGGTTTGTCTCTGAATTGCAGAAATTATGGTCTTGTTGGGGGGAAAAGTTGCCCTATTTATCTACGGGAGATGAGATCATAGCCGAGTCCATCTGCTTTGCACGTAGAAAGTCTTCCATTATCTTCAGTTAAAGAATCAGGCAGTCAATGATAGAGGAGACCCTGAAGAATGAGGACCTCAATATTAGATTATGAAGGCCAAAGAACATGCCTGGCAGCTTACTAGGCAGAAATTCTGCCACTGGCTCTATGCATTTAGTGTATCCTGTTGTCTTACTTCCATGAGGCATCTGAGGGGTCACTAAAAAAACAGGCATTGCTCTGGTTCAGGAGAGTTGCTAATATGTTCTTAAATTCAGTCTGGTTTCAACTCTATCTCCTCAAACACAAATGAAATCAAATGTCTCCACAATTGTCCTAAAATTACCCTTTTTTAGGATAGTGGGGTTACAGTATTCTTTTCAAACTAGCTGGCCACGGTTTTATTTTGCAGTGAAACATTATGAAATGCACTGCTTATAGCATAGTTGCACTGTCAGCTCTTATCTCACGTATTGTTCTCTCTATACACACACTTGAAAGTGAGATCTACCTAGAATGGAACACAAGTTATTCCAGGATAACTGGACAATCAGGAAATAATCCCATCTGTCTTAGAAAGCACACAAGGTTTTGCAAGTTGCATGATTTGCAATCGACACAGCTTTCCAGATGAGTTGCTATATTGGAAGGCATTTTATTTTCAGTTGTTGCTAGGGTTCAATCCTGCTGGCTCAGCTTGGGCAATCTCATCCAGGTCCCGGCAGAAAAACTGGGAAGAACAAGTCTAGACAGCCCTAAGGAATATAGTACAAAATTCAGTATGGTTTCAGATTGCCATTTATGATGGAATGAATGCTCATTATTCTAATGAGCGTTTCCACCTAGAACGTCTTGAGAGTTCTGTCCATGACATGTTTGTGTGTGTGTGTTTTCTCTCCACAACAGCGTCACAGTTCATTGGACTTTAACTTTCAAACCAAGAGATTTGTGCTGTTGTATTATTGGTGACACAAAGATACAAAACTTGATCTAAATATGTTCTCTGAAAAAAGGTAATGTATGAAAATAAATTAAAAGTTTGTGCTGGCTGACTGACTGTATATACACACACAACTTTGTTAGTCCTCCCAAATTGTAAAGAATAGAACTCTTCAAAAGTGCTAGGTGGAAAAGCATGTTAGAAATAATAGCAAGGAGTAAACAGGGAAAAATATATACTGAGTGGATTTATTGCCTCTCATATATAGGTGATGGTATTCATGGACCAACATTTCCTATCTCAAAATGAGATGGTTACTTTGGAGCAGAATTCTGATAGATTAGCAAGTAATAATATTGTAAAGTGTACAATGCCATCCATATAGCTCAACATTACATATAATTTAACAATACTGTAGTTGGTTAACTTGGACCATTCGGATGAATTACAAATCAGACAATAATAATGGGGGAAATGCAGATTTTCTGCTTTATAAGAAGTACTAGCAAATGCCATTTTAAAATTCAGCTACTTCCATATTCTGCGTAACACTGTTGCTACATGAAATATCCTAGTGATGACTGCATGAAAATGAAAAATGTTCTTAGGGAAAAGAATAAATGGGATTATATTCTATATCAATAATGCATTAGGTAATCATACTAATGTTAAGAATTGGCCATGTATTTCAAAAGATGTCATATACAGCACGCCCAAATTGAGCTATTCGCTATAACATTCTCTTTGGACACAGACTGTACATGGATTTCTGTTTATAGAAGATCATCATCTGAACATTGAAATAATTTCAAAAGATTAAGATGACAGCAGCCATATAGTTAAACGGTGGGTAATAAAGTTATCAGAATTTAAAGTCAAGACTTGCCACGGGTTTCAAATGCCAGTTCTGGTCAACTAGAAAATTTGTCTGTTTAATTTCCAAGTGTCTGTATCAATGTAATGTAAATACTCTGGCCAGTATACAAATAATTTCAGCTAAGCAATTTCAAAACTAAAGTGGCCATCTCCTTTCCCTATTGGCTTTAGGATTATCAAAAACATTATTAAAGAAGTTTAAATGAGCATCCTAGAAGACAGACGCAAAATAACCAAGTTACCTTCAGACAGGAGACCGTATTCTACAATGTAGGGTCCACCACTGAGAAGACTGTCTTTTAGCCAACCTTTATTTCATGGGGGAGGGAGGGGAGAAATCCTAAGCAGACCTTCCATGATGTGAAAGGATAAGCCAATAATTTAGAGAAGTCAATCCATGAAGAAACGGTAACAGTTCTACATAAAACTAACATGCTCAGCGTATGTAAGTCATAGATTGTGGCTGAAAGGCTGTATAGATAAGGGGATTAAGAAGGAAATGCATGTGACCCTCTTACCCAAACAAGAAGGATTAATATGTCATGTGAATAGATCAATAGCATGTAACTTCACACATTATGCTTCATGATGTAGTTTGGGTTTTACTTTACTGCTCAAATGCAGGTCAACCAATCATAATTAAGTTAATCACAGGTCAACAGGATGAGTCAATTCAATTAGTTTATTTTTGTTTTATTTTTTTCAATGTATACCTTATTTTTCTAACTCTTAGTGCACGAACTGGGAGATGGAAAAAAGGAACAGAAGAATTTCCCTTATTCTGAATTTAAGCCAATGGTCTGTCTAACCTAATGGTACTGTCAATACAATGTTATAAGAACACAACTATTTGATAGTAACTGCAACAATGAAAAAAGACATTTGTCACAACCTCACAATGCACATTTTGTCATTTATCTTGCATCTTCCCCAGAATGTTAATGTTGGAGACCAAGCTGCTATACAAGTTGTTCAAGAAATCACAGCTTAGCCTATTATGTTAAAACAACTGCAGACTTCTGGGGATATGTTTTTTCTACTCTAGATATTTTAGGATTTGAACATCAATATGAAAACTTTTACACATTAGGCTGCCAAAGGATAAGAAAAGGTATACTAGTAGAGCTAGAAAAATCCTGTGTACTACATTTTCTTCTAATGAAGAAGTTAGGAGAATAAATACAAAACATGTTTCACTGAGGAATCCAAAGGGTCCTACATATTGACAAATCTTACAACACAGAGGAAGATGTGGTTCCAAATATAGAAATACAGCCAGCGATTCTGTTGTATTGCATCAGTGACAAACCAACAAGAAAAAAAATGACAACTATTCTCTTCCTGTTTTCATTTTAAAGGCCAAAGGAACTTTCATGTTGTTAAATCAAGCTTTCATCAGAACATTCAGAGCCATGACTGAAGGCCCAGAACCACAGTGAACAGACTGCCTAGCAGTCAGCTGGGGGAGTTTAATTGGCCACATTAGGAAGATTAAGGAATACCATGTATTTATAGAAAGAGAGCAGAATGGGATGCAAGTAATTCCATTCAACAGTAAGGTGCAACAGATAGGAAGAATTTGTTCCTCTAATCAGAATTGGATTTACCCCTTCTAATCTGTACAACCATTTTTGTGAAAGTGTATGTATACATGGCACAAAGTCACAGTATGGTTAGGTTTAGCCAGTCTAAGCCATTTGATAAATAAACTCTATTATTCAGGATATTCTGGTTTAGCCAACTAAAATACCGTATTTCAACAAACCAAAGCTTTTCCTCTGGTCAAAATAAGAACCATATGGCTTATCCTCTGATCAGCATTAAGTAAGCTAGGAGGCTTTTATATATTTTTTTCCTTGACTATTCTGGATAATGGGTCAAGAGTGTCCTCTTTGCCTTTAACTACACTATACAGTCATTTCCTTAACTGTTCTATGTTGACTCCAGTTACATGGATGTAATGTACTAAGCCATAATGTGGTTTATCTTTAGGCTTTATAGCTTAGCAAATGTGTGCGAACCATGTCAATCACAGTTTATAAAATAAACCATGGATAAACATGTGATTTATGGAGTCCAATGAATGCTTGCCTTTGGCAAATACCTACAAGTATCCTGTTCCAGAACTTAAGGATGAGTTAAAAGGGTAATCTCAAGTTGTCCCTAACAATCTGGTAGCATCAAAGTATTCTGGGTGGATGGAAATATACATTTGTCTTGTACTTTGGGATGTTTGTTCCACCTTCTCTTCAGAAGCTCACAGTGGCTTTGTAGAACTTTCCACTTTCTCTCTGGAAAAAATGGTTCCTGTTGTGCCATTGTCTCTTTCCACTTACCAGCCCTGACCTCATCTTTCTACCACACATTTCTCTTGCGACATCAAGTGCAGCTGAACTGTAACTCCTCTAGACAGTTAAACAGACTTTGGTTTCAGAGGTTACAATGCAATAACGAATAGTAAATAATAGATGCTCTAAGCTCCACTTTTAAACTTGTTTGAAATTCACCTGCATGTAAGGCCACAAAACTGAGATACAAGCATTTTTTTTTAATTGCAGGAAACCCATGAACACTTGTTCCAACTGCTGAATAACTGTAATCCTTACAATATAGCTCAGGAGATATTGGCAGGAACAATTTTGTAACAATCAATTCTTGCACTTAGCATTCATCAGAATTGGCTGTGCATAACAGGCTGGGTTCCCACTCTGCACTAAGCCATAGTTTAACCACTGTTAAATTACACCAGCAAAAAACAAAAGAACCCTCAAAATGGAGCACATAGAGCCACATCAACTGTAAGGCAGATGAATTTAGAAGACAAATTAGATTGCAGACTGCAGTTCGTTAAATTCCCTAAAACATGAAATGCCTTTTGTTATCTAAATGCAGCAAATTATAAGCAGCCTGTTTTTCCATTCTTGGTGTGAAACATCCTCCAATGTATAGATGCAACCTGGTGCAATGGTGGAAGGGTGGGGGTGGGGGGTTGCAAGCAATATTCTTGTCTCCTGCATTAGCGGCAACCAGTTCTGGTATATAAATAACCAGGTTCAGGAAAAGGCACTTTCCGCTTAGCTCTCTGAACATTGTGAATCAAGAGCGTATTGAGTTGAATAACAAAACAACAAAAAAGGAGAGAGAGAGTCTGCTGTAGCCTTGTATTTGTGCTCTTTAACAGATGTTGGGGCCTCCACTCGCTACCACCAGGGCTGTCTTCATTTCACATGCCAGATAGTTTGTGTGTTTCCAAATCTCCTGAAAAAAAGCCTTAACCTAGTCTTTGAATTTCCAGAGTTATTTGCAATCAGACACAAGATAGCTATTCAGACATTGTCTTATTTCTGGGCAAGGAAGAGCTGGAAACCTAGCCACTTGGTTCCTACGTAGCTGATACAGAAGATACTTTTGCTGCAGTTGGACAAGACAATTGTTGTGACTGCTGAACCTTAATTTACAGGGTTTACAAATGTGATTCCGTTTAATGTGAATTAATGCAAATGTTATTCTCTTCCTGACAGCCCTTGACAGTTAACAGATGCTGCCCTGCATTATTTTTACATTTAGATTCTTTTAACTATCACATTTTAATGGTATCATTGCATTACTGTTTAAACAACTGGATCCATTATACTTATGCAAACTGCCTTGTGAATCATCAGACAACAGCATATGTGGGCTGAATGAATGTATACACATTTACCAAGAAACATACCTTGCTGTTTATACTTTCTTTTTTTAATCCTCTACTTCTCTGTCAAAGCTACAATCTTAGGTAAATGTAACTAATAAAACTCCGCTGAATAGTGAGATAAGAAAACATGCAAGAGATTGTGTTAATGTACGAAACCATCTTTATTTTGTTAATTACATTTTAAAATTATAAAGCAGAGTAGCTAACATCTTAAAAATTATTATACTGTTAAAATTTTATTACATTTTAGACTGCCTTTTATGCACACCATTTGTCGATCCACCACAATATCAATGGGCAATTAGTTTTCAATAAAAACACCAACCTTTATTAATCATCCATTATGCTCCTGTAGTACCATATGGCTGAGTGCAGATTGGTGTCATCCAAATGAATTGGACCACCATCATTCATCATTGCCATTATGCATGGAATTAGAATTCTACTTCCAACAGAAACCCAAAATACAAGGGCAGGGAAGGCTGCAGTAGAACATAATACATAACAGAGGACTGTACTATGGATTATTAGATACAATTCTCAGGTCAAACATTCAGTGCTCTGAGCAGTTCTTCAAACATTTATTTTGGCACTAATATTTATCAAAGACCATAGTCACAAATGTATGGATTGAAACCAGATGTCCTTGATGATGAAATACAATTTTGGCAATGAGAACATAGAAGGGATATCAAAGTAAATGTCATACCTCAGCGCTAAAATTCCGAGACCACTGTTTTGAATCTAAACTGGTAGCATTCACACAGTAATGTTCAGAACTTTATAATTGTGGTTTACTCCCATTTCATATAACACACTAAATCATAAATAGTCTGCATGGCATTGGTTTCCATTACAGTTAATACATTACCCAGAGTACTTCACGATTTAGCTGGGTTAAAATTACCATTGGATAAATATACACTTTCAGACGAATATGCATTCTAGTTAGCCTGCAGTTCAGTATGTCATGTGACCTTAGCCAATGATTATAGAGCTGCAGCCGTTCAAAGGTTATTAGAGTCCAGCTTCTATCACTTCTGGTCAGTGGCTATGATAATTGGATACTGGACTCTAGCAACATCGGTAAGGCTACAGGAATCCCATCCTTAGTTGAATACACATTGAAACCCTAACATCTGAAATCACACTCAGAATCAATCTAACTCCCTGAATTCACTGGGGTGACTTCTTAATAAACTATACCAGGGATTGCACTATTACCAGGCCAGATTAATTGGGAAGCAACATTTTTGACAGTGTACACAGTTTTGATCACTAATATATTTAAATTGCAGAGAGTAAACAACACTACAAAAGAAGTAGAGGTAGTCTGCAGTCCAAGTGTGCCTCACCTAAAAACAATTCTTTCAGAATGATGCAATTTACTCACTTACTGAGAGCAAATGAGACATCATTGTTGCTGCATCAATAGAAGAACAATGTATCCTTTCTACATCACACCACATAATTGAAGATTTAACAATGAATTGACTCATATGCCTTCAAATCAGATGACAGTGCTTGTTCACCCTCATTTATAGCTCACCTCATCTTGAGAGATCTGGGCTAATTATAATCTCAAACAACCTCATAAAACTGATAAGTTATTGCTCAAATACTAAGGTAATCTAATAAATGAAAAGAACAATAGATTTACATAACCTGCTCAACAAATATACCATTTATTTCATTTTGGCTTAGGGCAATGTGTGAATCCAGCTACTGCAATTTATAATCTACAGCTGATGGCTTTTGAATAATGTGTAAAACAAACCCCCATGATTGTTCAACAAATTCTGGTTAAAGCAAACTTTGGCTTCATACAGCATGTAAAAAAAAGCAACATTTGCTTAACCTCATTCATCCAAAGCCAGGAGTTTTAACAGCCTTTCTGAATTGTCAGCTTTCAGGAACATCTATGGAAAGGGTTTTGTTTTATGGACAAAGGTCATCTGTTCCCTTAAAGAACAGGTATAAGACACAAGGACTATTTCCTTGTCTCTGCATTTTACAATAGGAAAAAAACTCACATGGAAAGTGCTGTTCCTATATAATGTTTTGGCCAAACCTTTAAATAAATATACTCAGCACATGGATATGAACCAAGAAAGATTTTAGGTTGAACTCTTGAATTACAAAGGACTATAATAGAGGTAGCAGTAGCTGGATCTACTAAGGTATTATAAACTTCTTAGAAGAAGAAAACTGAAAGTTGCATTTGTTCATTTGTGGCTTGTGGGTAGAGTTTTGCAAAACAAACATGTTATTGGCACATGCGCTCAACCAGCTCCTGCTGTTCTGCAACTTGAACAGCAGATAAACAAAGGGCGGCTGAAGTTTCAACATAGCCTTAAGAATACTTGGCTAAGAATATTTATATAAACCTTGCACAATTCAAAACATTTACTGTGCACTGATGCCCCCTGGTGTCTGATATATTCCAGACACTTCCCCAAACACTTCCCCGATTTATGAGATCTATTCTACACCCTCCAATTGGGAGTTTTGATATTCAAAGTGCAACTTCTAACCTTTACCAGTTGACACTTTTATTTCTTTATGGTTGATTAGGTGGGATGGGCTCAAATGTAGAAAACTGCAGGATTAAATCAGAATGTATCAATAGTTATTGATTTTAAATTGATTATTCTGTCAGAAGTTGCTTCAGACATAGTTTAATGAATTATAGACTGGTTCATTTTAATTATTTTGTGTCTATCAACTTTCTATACCACCTATTCACTTGCATGCCTCTAGGCAATTTACAGATAAAACTTTAAAATGATTAAAAAGTTATCGTTAAAAAGCAAAGTTAAAAGGAACAGTTGCAAAGTTAAAAGGCAGAGAGAGCCCATCATATATAAGATTAAGCTATAAATTTTGTTTACAACCATGTGACCTAGTTCACTAAACACAGTCTTACTATATACTGTAGCTTCTTTGATTTTAGCATAGTGAATTGCTGCAATCCATCTTTTGTGGTTTAGCAAACCTGTCTGCAAATAAGAATACTTTAAAATGACATGTGACCATGTCACATTATGCTGTATGAATCTAAACGTAACACTGTATTATGGCTTTGATGTGTGAATCTATATTAAATACTGACCTTCTGCCAATACAGCACTCTATCTTTCCTTGTTTGTTGTTAAGACACAGAAAATATGTGAGATCTTATTTTGGCATGATCTCCCCATGAACAGTCTCTATTCACTCACCACAATTCAGATAATTGAGCCAAGTGATGTAGGAGAAAATGATCTAACACAAGGGTGTCAAACTCGCAGGCCGGATGCATCGCGTGCCCGCCCCCACCCAGTTTAGTGAATAGGTAAAAAGTCCTAATATGTCACAAGAGTTTGACACCCCTGATCTAACAGAATCTAGATCCTAGAGCACTTCGTTGTCACATGACATTTAGCAACATTTTTTTCCCTTCACGGAGCTGGGGTGGGTGTGGCCTGCACACGATGCATCTGGTCCAAAGACCACCAGTTTGACACCCCTGTGACCTAGAGGATGTAAAGACCAGCATTTTGAACAGAGTATAAAGCCCTCAACTGAAAACATTAACATTGTTTTATATTCAACATTATTCAAAATGGACCATCCACACAAATATTCTCCATGAGAATCGGTCCCCAATCTCACCCTTCAAGTCTTCCCATGGTGCACCCAGCCTTACCGTCATTGAGTCCATCCATCCACCTTTGTTCTTGGTGTAAAGTGTGTGGGTGTGCCTTCAAATCAGTGTTGATTCCTGGTGGCTGCCTGGACAGTTTTCTTGGCAAGATTTAAGAAGTGGTTTGTCCTTGCAGTCTTCCTAGAGCTGAAAACGAGTGACTGGCCCAAAGCCACCCAGATGGCTTTATGCCTAAAGTGGGACTATATATATATTTTAATTCTGCCTTTATTATTTTCATAAATAACTCAAGATGAACATACTTCATCTTCCTGCCTCCTGCCTACAACGAGCCTGCGAGGTGGGTTGGGTTGAGAGAGAGTGACTGGCCCAAAGTCACCCAGCTGTCTTTTATGTCTAAGGTAAGACTAGAACTCACACTCCTGGTTTCTGGCTTACATGCCAGCTGGCTTTCATGCCTAAGTTAGGACTAGAACTCACTCTCTCCTGGCTTCCAGCCTGGTGCCTTAACCACTAGACAATTGATTGATATGGTATTCAATATTAGTGGTCTGTCCCCTTTTGACCCATTTCCAAGGATAATTTTTACAAGGGTCATTTTTACACGACTGCAAGATCCCCTTGGCTCGTTACTAACAGCCAAGAGAGCCACAATCCTGCTGCTGCTGCTGCCATCTGATGGTTGCCCCAAATTTTTCAATTTGGTCTTTAATCCCCCACATACCTCCAAAAAAGGCCACCGACCTCAAGGCGTTAACCTCTAGTAAGCCTTCGCAGAATAACACCACGATGTAATCCTAGGATCACATACCTGCAAACCCGGCCGACTGAATTCGGTAGCGTTGTTACTGATACAGCGGTTACTTCGCTTTAATCCGAGTCACCTTTACCGAAGGAGTCAATCCTCATTTAATTCAACGGAACTGGCGACGGGTGTATATTGTCGCCAACATTCCACCTGCAACCTGACGACCAAGCGCCGTTCAGGGACACGAGGGAGCCGATGCCACGCCGTTATCCCTTGGGAATCATCACAAGGACCACCGCGGCCTCCTTTAAACGGCAACAACACCAAGCCACCTCCGGTTGCCATGGCACCGAGCCTCGATTTGAGATAACGGCGGTTGAACCAAGGCTTCGAGCATCCGCGGTTAGGGCGCATGCGTACAGCCCCTTTGCTTTCCCTCGGCTCGCCCAACCAGCTACCGCTTCCACGAGTGAGGCCAGGGAGAAGGCGGAGGTGGGCTGTCTCGTTTAGGCTTCTACTGTGCGCCTGCGTAAGAAAGGGGAGGGGGAGAGAGAGAAAAAAGGTCTGGCCTGCCTGATGCGCGTGCGCTGTTGTGGAGGCGTCGGCAGGGTATCGGTTTGACAGATAAATAGGATATTTTGTCCTTCTCGGTTGGGGTTGTTTTCTTGTTGTGTTTTCTGGGTTGTTTCCCCCCTCCTTCCCTGAGGCATTAGAGATAACTATGTCGTACGGACAGTTAGAGACTTACCGGCCTGGGGGGCTTCCGGCTCGAGATTTCAGCACTATTATCCAGACCTGCAGCACCAACATACAGCGCCTGGCACAATGCAGTAAGTGATGCTTTTGATAATCTCTTTGACCCACATCTCCTGGATTACCCCTCCCTCCCTCCAAAATAAAAATCTTTCCTTTAGAAATGTCCCCATTTCTCCCCTCCCCCAACTTCCCATCTCGTTAACCTCTTTTATTTTAAATCATTTGTACCGCGTTTTCATTGGTATCATTTCTTTTCAATCCACCCGATCTCCTAACGTTTAAATACAGTGTGTATCTATTTAAAATGTCAAATTCTGCAACTTACGAATTGAGGTGAGAAATACAGTAGCAAGCAGTTCCAAAGTCTAAGAGGCTAGGCATGATCCCTATTTGCATGCAACTTTTTAGAAGACTGTCCTCATTAATACTACTAATAGTAATTATACTAATAATAAGGTAATAAATAATAGACTGAACATTTAAAATGTATCACAAATATGAACCATATTTGTGTTAAAGGTTGAGTTGACTGAATTTCATGTTTCATGAATAAAAATGATGTTATCTACCCCCATTTTTGCCTACTGATTGTTCTCTACAGTAGATCAGGGTATTTGAGAAAGTTGTCTATAGTTTTAGTGTGATATTGATGGTGGTGACATAAATATTTAAGCAAGACAAATATTTTTTAACAGAAAACAAATAACACATCTACATCTATACCAAGACACTCCATCAACACTGACAAGGACAAGTCACTAGAATATAAATTAAGAGCAGACCCCAATCCTTTCCACCATTGATGATGTGTTCTACTTTGGGTCTTCTCCCACCTCCTGTTTTCTCCACAACAACCTCTCTAAGGTACACAGGACTGAGAGTGATTGGCATAAAGTCATCCAGCTGTCTTTCATGCCCAAGGAACTACTGGGACTCAGGGTTCACCATTTTCTTGCCAACAAACTCAATACTACACTGAACTTTTTCTGTGCAAAGATATCCAGACTCTTTGCATAGCATTACAAGGAGTGGTTAGCAATATGGGCAAATCTCACTTAAGTCATAGCCCCTTGTGGTTCCATTTTGGTCTTGTAGCTAGCAACTGAAGACCACAAAAATGTTCAGGGAATAGGTCCATAACTTTCCCCATGAGATCAATTCACTCCCACATTTAATATGAGAGATGATCTCCTGCTGGCACAGCCTGCAGTCTGCTGAGGAATCAACATAGGCTTGAATTGTCCTGTTTGTGCAAGCTTTAGAGATCAATGGACTGAAGCTTTGTATGCAACATAACCAGGCTACAATGTGCCTGCAGCTGGATTGGCCTTTTATTTTAAATTTATAAGTCAAATAGTTGTCTCCTTCATCAGAGAGTGTCTTCATTTTTGTGGGGATCTAATTTACAACAGATCTTCTGAAATCCATATTATGGACTAGGATTGGAATCAATACTTTTAAAACGTATTTACAAAAGGCTTGTAGATATCTGCCAAAAAATAATCCCAAAAGTTCATTTTTCAATAAGCAGAGTTGGGTTTTTTTAGTAACTAAAAATATTAGTGTATGTGCTTACTGAGTAGCTATCTCACTAGCACTTCCTTGGTGGCATTTTTTATTTAACCTCTTATCACATCAACATATTTAAACAAGTTGTAAGAAGATGAAATAATTTTGATAGCAGCCTTCCCCATGATTTAGGGAGAAATATATTGATGACATGTTAACTATAACTGCTGTTCCTAAAAAGTGCCTAGAGTAATATGAATTAGATGAATTGCTGTTCCTCAAAAGTACCCACAATAGCATGAATTAGGCACAAAAAATTCTTTTCAGTTTCATTTTAATGGACAAGAACTCTAAACAATCCCTGTTCTGTTATCAGGAGTTTTAGTGGATTGTTTTTTGTTTGGTTTCTCAATTTATAATTGGAAAACTATAGCCTCCTCTGAGCATGTGATTCAATGGTGCCAGATTAGCATCTTGATAGTCTGATTTTATTTAAGCCTTTCCTGTGGGCTAAATCCATCTACTCATTGTTGTAACTTGTTGAGACAAGTTGTGAGCATTGGAATTATTTATACATTACTTATCACTCTTAGAAGATGAGTGTTAATTTCTGACTTTAAGCCAAGTTTATATGCTCACATTTGTTGTGAATGGGTCCTTTATTCAATATAGGGACTGAATAAAAAAACTGCATACCTGTTTTGGGACTAGATCAGCTGCAAAGATAGATAAATAGAGTCTGCAGATGAGGGACATGTAGCTTTACTTTTGGACCAGCAGTTCCACTTATTTGTTCAATCCCTCTATCTTTCCTAGATGTCTTTAAGATCACTGTGACTGATTGGCTTATTCTTTGTGTCCTACAAGTTAAAAAAATCAATTTTTTTTGAGTCTAGCTTGATTTCTGATATCTTCATCATCATTGATAAAGTGTTTGCAGGGGGGATTATAAATTCAATAAATAAATAAGAATCTAGAATTTGAAGTGACAGTCTGTTGTTTAAGGCAGTCAAGTGTAATAACTTTCTTCATTGTGGTTTATTACTGTAGTCTCTGAGTTTAATAACCCACTTGAATTACTCATGGACTTTATGTTGCACCAAATAATTTACATTCTCTCATTTTCTCATAACTTGGTGGGGAACATACAGGTAGTTCTCAATTTACAACAGTTCATTTAGTGACCATTTGAAGTAATAATGGCATTGAGAAAGGGACATGACTATTTTCACACATGTCTGTTGCAGCATCCCCATGGTCATGTGGTCAAAATTCAGAGGCATGGTAACTGACTCGTATTTATGACTGTTGCAATATCTCTGAGTTATGTGATCATCTTGTGACCTTCTGACAAGCAAAGTCAATGGGGAAGCCAGATTCACTTAACTATATTACTAACTTAATTGCAGTGATTCACTTAACAAGTGTGGCAAGAAATGTCCTAAAATTGATTAACATTCACTTAACAAACACATTGCTTAGCAAGATAAATTTGGGGCTTACTTGTGGTTATAAATTGAGGATTATCTGTACATGACAAATTATGTTTTTCTTTTATAGCTTCTCAAATAAAGAATTTGATGAATCAGTTGGGAACCAAGCAGGATTCAACCAAACTGCAGGAAAACCTGTAAGTATGATCTGAGTAGCAGATTTTAAGTTATGCAGGGCTTGAGGGCTAATCAGATACTCATTTAATTTTGGAAATCTTAACTTGAGGTCTAACAAATTCATAGACTAGAATAATTTAATATTGTAAATAATTTCCAACACAATGGGTTAAGAAAAAAAAGTGATTTGTAGGTAGCTTAGCTTCCATTTTGTGAACATGAACGAGGTAGAGAAAAAGAGCAAATGCTTAGATAAGAACAGGAACTGGATAATTTTGTATGATACCATTACAAGATACCGAAAATTCTAACTTAGGCTTGTCCAACCCACGGCCCACGGGCCGCATGTGGCCCAGGTCGCCTCGTAATGTGGCCCAGTGCCCACCCCAACCTTCGTGCCAGAGCCAGCGAGGAGGAGGAGGAGAGGCAGAGGCGGGGCGAGGCGAGTGCCAGGCCAAGCAGCAAGAGAAAAGGCGGGCGCCGTCAGAGCGCCACCTCCTGCTGTTGCCGCCGCCGGCACCGCCGCCGGCACCGCCGCCGCTTCTGCCCCCGCCGCCGCTTCTGCCCCCGCCGCTTCTTCCCCCGCCGCCGCTTCTGCCCCCGCCACTTCTTCCCCCGCTGCCGCTTCTGCCCCCGCCGCCGCCGCCGCTTCTGCCCCCGCCACCGCTGCTGCTTCTGCCCCCGCCGCCACTGCCCCCCACCGCTGCTGTTGCTGCTTCTGCCTTCCAGTCCTGTCTCATCCAGCCGGGCCATTTGCAGGAGGAGAGGTAGGCGTGAGGCGGGTGAGCTTTCTCCCCCCCCCCCTCTCCCCCGCAAAATTTGGCCGGAATATAAACTGTGATAAAAAAAACTGTGATAAAAAAAACATGATAAAAAATAAATAATTTTTAATAAATAATTAATAATAAATAATAAAAACATCTCACTAACTTCATTTCCAAATAAATTTAATATGTTAACTATGTTTTCTATGGTTTTTTGGGATGATCAGGTATCGTTACTGTTATTTTATGTGTGGCCCAAACCAAATTTTCATCTTCTAATGTGGCCCAGGGAAGGTGAAAGGTTGGACACCCCTGTTCTAACTGATTTTTCACAATACTATGTGGATTTTTAAATGCCCAAGTTCTAGAAATTAAGTAAAAAAAATAATATGAACAAAATCCCCTTGTTACAAGAGCCAGAAGGAAATCAGACCCCAATTTTCCCCCAGGAGCTGATTTGTTTTTTAAAAAAAAGAATTAAATGCCAGAAAGCAAGAAACTAAAGAAGGGATAGCTTCTCAAACCACTGCTCTACGAGCAGAATCTCCAAAACTCCTGTTCCATCTGTTCATAATAGAGTTACATCAATTCTAAGAATAGGCTTGGGCATAAGCTTTAAATAACTTTCACATTCAAAGCATTTTCTTCACCACTGAATAACAAGGAGTTCTGAGGTTTTTGTTTTGTTTTGTTTTGTTATGGAGTGTTGTTTAAGACAGACTGACTGGAGACACTGTGAATCCAATCTTTAAAAAATTGTCAAGTAGGGGAGAAATGCTCAAGAAAGAAACAACTGGGAACAAAAACCAAACCATTGAATCCGATAGACTGGGTTCTGAAAGCAGGATGGATATCTAAATTAGTTCTTTTAATATGAAAAACAAAGTTTGACCAACCTTGGATTGGGTAAGAAGAACAGTTTGAAGCCATAATTAAATAATCCAGTTCAAATCACCATTCAAATAGATGCAGTATAAAATTAAAAGGAAATGGAACTAGGATACATCCTTGCCAGAATAAAGCTGAAATGTATTTTTGTTTCTAGACAACAGTTGCAACATACAGCAAACCGGCTTGCCAAAGAAACAAATGAATTCCTGAAGGAGCTAGGCTCCCTTCCACTGCCCTTATCCACTTCAGAACAGGTTTGTGGGTTTATCTATGGTTTTCATGTATTGGGAGAAAACTGATGAGGTTTGCTGATCACACTAAACCATTGCTTTTTAATCATGGTTTAAAACAACAATGGTTGAGTTGGCAAAACATAACAAGCCAAAACCAAGCATAACACATTACAACTTAGCGTGGTGATGTGTGAACCATGCCTTAATGTTATAATCAATCATCAGGAATGACAATACTTCCTTTACACGGTGGTATGGATCTGTGGGCAGAGGTCATTCATAGATTTACATATTTTGCATATGGTGGTCCTCAGTGTGAGTAGCGTTTTGGAGATGAGGAATAATTTGTCATTCCATCTGCTGTAATAATGAAAATTAATAGTATGCACATATAGTTGGTGCTGGTGTATGAAATAAGTGTAAACCACCCTTTCACACTCTGGTTTGCTGGAGCTCTGTTGTTGGACCTTTGTTTCTCCTATTGTTGCAATTATTATGTTGCTCAAAGCAGCATAGGCAAACCTCTTCCATTTTATCCTCAGAATATGAATATTTTTTCCCCAGCAACCCTCTTGGCAATAGGAGGGTGGGCTGAGAGGGACTGAACCAGTCATTCCCCATTCATTGTTGTGAATGGATGTTAATGAGCCCATACCCTAACCTTTCACACAGATTCTCTGTCTCCAAATTCCCAGTACGGCTGAACATGAAATCAGCTTAAAATCTTTTTAATAAAACAATGGATAAATGTGGCCTGAATCAGTCAGAATAGCAGAGTTGGAAGGGGCCTTGGAGGTCTTCTAGTCCAACCCCTTCCTTGAGTAGACCGTATACCATTATGGACAAATGGCTGTCCCATCTCTTCTTAAAAGACCTGTATGTTGAAAGCTGCAAAAATATCCAGTGTTATATTTCTTTGAAGCTGATGAGTTTGCTTTTACAATCACAGATAAAATTCTTCTTTTCTAGCGCCAGCAGAAACTTCAGAAGGAGCGTTTAATGAATGACTTTTCTTCAGCCTTAAATAATTTTCAAGCAGTGCAGAGAAGAGTCTCGGAGAAAGAAAAGGAAACTGTTGCCAGGGCAAGAGCTGGCTCTCGTTTATCTGTAAGTTGTTTTTCCACAAAAGAATAATTTGTTTTAAAGGAAAAATAGATGGCAAACTATCTTATTAACCTGATGGTTATGTCTGTATTTTCCAGCTTCACATCTACCCTGTTTATTCTAAAGTCATACTATAGATGGTTCTTAACAAGGAAAGTTCTGGGAAAAAAAATCTGGCTTTATATATATTCCAATACCCACTTGGGAAAAAATAAGTGATGGTTGTTTTCAGCTTTACGGTATTATCTTCTTGTCCTTGTCTCCGTCAGGACAGTAGCTAAGATGTGAGGGCAATCTGGGTGCAACATTTGTCATCCTATTGATTGCCACAGTTGTTGAGTGGTCTTCTTCCTCCCTCACTATCCATGGGCATCCCTCCTGAAGCTGGACACTTGTTGGAAGTGGATGACCATCCCAGTTAGGAGAGTTCCAGTTTTTGGTTAAGGATATATAACAGCTACACTCCTGTTAGAACCTCCAAACAAACTCCAAACAAGTTCAGCAACCATTCATAGGACAGTAGCTATCTTTCAGTCTTCTCACAGAAAAGCTGTTATACAATACTACGCCAACCTTATGTGATTTGGATGAAGAAAATGAAAGTTCAGTTGTTACTTGAGGCAAGGGACCAATGATGTCCAACTGATGACCATATTGATGAATAGAAAAAAATACTACAAGTCTTCAGAGCAGTGACCTTTAATTGCATCTTTCTCTCTCTCTCTCTCTCTCTCTCTCTCTCACACACACACACACACACACACACACACACACACACACACACACACAGAGTCTGGCACCCAGCACATTAAATTAGATAGACTGAGTGATTCAAAGGGGAACAGGAATAATTATCATACTGTTGCAGATATAGTGACTTGGTAAAATATTTGTCCATTTGTGTTTAGTTCAATTCCACTTCAATTGTTCAATTTTATTAACAACCTCACGGTTAATTGGTACTCTTTTTAAATGAAAGAACTACTTTTGCCTTGGATATGTCTGCCAAATCCATGACTTGTAAAAAAAAACCACCCCTTGTTAATTAGGTCAGAAAGGATCTAATTGCTGCATCGTATACTCAAAGTGTAAATGTTGGCTGATCTGGAATTGTTTCTTTCCAGGGAGATGAGAGACGCAGGGAAGAGCAGTTGGTCTCTTTTGACAGGTAATACTGCTTTCTGATATCTATTACCTTGTTTCTTCAGTTGCAAAAACATTCCTAATCCACATTCAGTTTGAAAATAAATCTGATGTGCCTTCATCATATGTTGCTCATATGATGCACAACTTGTATTCAGAAATAGTGGCTCAATTCAGATGCTGGAGCCAAATCATTGTTCCTCAGACTTTATTACTCTTTTTCTTGTACGCTCCTGATTTCCTTATTGACATCCTGATTAGTAGACAATATAGCTCTAAATACCACTAAATATTTTTCCACAGCTAAGGACTGTATATAAGTGAATCCAAAAAGTTAGAGTAACCTTTTCCTGATCTCCTGGGGACAGCAAGAAGAGTGAATTGTCCATTCTTTTTCCTTCAGCAATGAAGAGTGGGATCAGATGCAGGCTCAGGAAGAAGACGTAGCTATAACAGAACAAGATCTTGAGTTAATCAAAGAGAGGGAAACTGCCATTAGGCAATTGGAGGTAAGTAGCTGTTAGATTTAGCCAGAAGCAATGTTTTTTTTAAAAAAATACTTTAAAGAGATCAAAGGTCTCTTTTTGTCAAAAGCCACTCTGTGCTCTTCATTTGAACCCTGTGATATTTATCTAATACTATACAGTCTGATGACCACTATTGGAATTTTGAGAACACCTTGGAGAATGATTGGCATAGTCAGCCATGTCCATTTGTAAAATGGTTGCCATGAGAAACATGTCTAGGTAGAAAGCCTCTATTTACCTCAATACAAACAACCATCTCCTTTAGTTCTGCCCTCTGTAGGATGTTTCTTGCTATGTTTGTATACTAAGTTATTTTCTAGGCAAATGAACACAATTCCAACTAAGGATCTAGACTAGAGCTACCCATCATTATGGTTTTTATTAGAAAACTTAGAGGGCTAAAGGCATTCATGGAAATTAAGAAGTTGCCTGAGGCTGGCCCTTTACATTGCAGCATACCAGTTTTTCATATTTTTTTAAAAAAATTAAAATCAGGTGGCTCAAGGAATCTGACAGGCACCAGGCAGAGTTCTGTGAATGCACAGATGACTTGCTGGGGACCTGGGATATGAACATGGCTTTTCATTCTTTCAAGGCAATCTCGAATTAGTAAGAGTTCAAAATAAGAGCAAAATGTGCAACATTGATAGCATTTGATAAATTGATATGAATCTTCATACCATTCATAAAGTTTCTAATGTGTATTTGGGAAATTAGAAGAATGCTGCAAAGTGCAGCACATCGATATTTTGCTATATCTTCTTAAAAGACAAGCAGACAAAGTGTAGGATTTTGTAAAATGTTGATTCCACTTTTACAATCGGTTATTAAACAGGAGGATGTAGTAAAAAGAGAAGAGATTGGAGTGGGTGAACCCAAGTATTCTTCTAAGACTAGAAGATGACACAGTGCTTGTGACACACATTCATAAATGAAATTTCATTATAAAGAATGAATGTGGAAGGTGAATCCAAAGATTCAGCAAGTGGCAATACAGAGCAACAAATGCCATAGTTGTTCCAAAAACCCTCTTTCCATTAAGTATAGCATGGACAATGAGACTTTAGAGTTAAGCCATACAATGAGACTTTAGAGTTAAGCAACAGGAATAATTATTTGACTTAACAATTGGAATAATAGAAACATATAAGCACAAAAACAGTAATTTTTTGAAAAACCTCCCTTTCAGGCAGATATCTTGGATGTGAATCAGATTTTTAAAGATTTGGCTATGATGATCCATGATCAGGGAGACATGATTGGTAAGTAAATAGTGTTTTTTGCTTGGCTGCAAACTATATATTAGATGTATCTGGTAGCTTAGAAAGTTATAGCTTTAATTTGGCAAGATTCTGCCTACTGGGTATAAACATATAAAGGATTAGAGTCATTTCGGTCTCCAGGTCTCATCTCTAGGTTTGGGCCTGGCAGACAGTCCCCTATTTGAAACGAATCTAACCATTATTAATCAGCAGATAACCCCTTAGTACAACTAAAAGGTATTCCACACAACTATTCTCATCCTGAAATAACTTTATACAGGCTATATAAACAGGTTTAACTGCAACAATGCATTATATAGTGGTGATGATTGTGGGTTCTTGTTTTTAAGTGGATGTTCTTTTTCTCTATAGATAGCATAGAAGCAAATGTAGAGAATGCAGAAGTCCATGTGGAAAATGCCAATGAACAGTTGCAGAGAGCTGCTTATTATCAGGTAATCTTTGTCCAGTCCCAAAGTCTTTCATAATTAGAAGTGTGGGCAGCATAATTGGTATTTCTATCTGTCTTTTAGAGATGCACTTTGTCTTATTTCAAATGTTTTCAGATCCAAAATGATGAGAAATATATAGCTTTCTGTTCAGTCCCTTAACTGTTTGTGATTTAGGACAAATTGGGAGGCATGAAAGGCACACAAGCACCTATATTCCACCCCTCTGCTGACTTAACTCTGATCCTTTTCCAACTGTATGTTTAGCCTTCAACATATCATCAGTCTTGGAAGAGCTAACTGTTGCTTCCCACCCTCCAAGAGGGTGGGAAAAGTAAAGTTCATTTTGTTTTAAAGTACTAATAGAGAATATTTGTAGCTCAAGGTTGAAATGAGGGGTCCTTGTTGCTCTCTGAGCTTAGTTGTTTTCTTGCAGTCGTTTCATTACCCAAACTAGGTAATATCATCGGTGCTAGTGCTGAAAAGATAACCAAACATTGCAGAGAACCCAATGCTTACTAACAAAAATATTCTTTTCTGAATAGTTTTAAATCAACCTGTTAAAAACCTATTTGATGTTTTTTAAAAATGATTTATCTGATCCATTCCATTGTTGAGATACTCAAGTTTTTAAATTATGGTTTCACTGTAACTCTAATCCTGAAATTGGAGCTGAATGTTGCATCTCTTACCACTTTTCTTGGTATAAAGTGTGTATATCTCTTTTCCTGCAGTATATACCCTATTGTTTTTTGTTGTTTTTTTTCAAACAGAAGAAATCACGCAAGAAGATCTGCCTCCTAATTTCTGGCCTAGCTTTAGCTTGTTTGATCTTGGTAATAATCATTTGGCTAGTACAAAAATGAAGCATTTCTGTGGAATTAGATACACAATTAATATTTCTGCCATGAAACAAGCCTAAGGAATGAGAGGATTGAGGTGAAATGGAACAGAAACTGATTTTCCATTAGTAATTATAATATAAAAACTAACATGAAGCTAACTAGTTCTTGGATTTAGTGAACCATGAAGACAGTCCACGTTAATTTATTTTATGTAACTAAACTTGTGGAGGGCATTTTGTTTTTCCGAATGTTCCTGTCCCAAGTATTGAAGGATGTGATCAATCATCTAGATTAGGTTAATTGCCATAAATACTACAGATCTAACTTTTTTTAATGTCTACTGCTTTTATAAGTGACTCATATAGGAATAACAACCAAGTACAAAATCCCAAGCAATTTTCAGTGTGATCCACAGCTGTTCCAGATGTGCATCCCCCCCCACAGGAAACTGCCATACTCATTTAAAACAGCAATTCCCAACTTCAATTCGCAGAAGCTGCTTCGAGTATAGCCCAGTGGGCTTGGGGGGAAAAAAATAGGACCTTCTGTAGCAGACAACGAATAGTTTTTCAACTTATGGAGAGAACATCTCGATTTTCCCAAACATAGCATAGCTAACATGAGACATATTCAAGGTGTTTTCTTTATAAAATCATTTGGTAATAATTAGTCTGAAGGTATTTGTATTTAAAGTCCTGTTTCTCTCTGCTCCATTTTTGTGGTGGCTATCAATTGCTTAGTAATATGTCCAGATGTCTTTTTCATGAAGGCATCATTGGAAATGGCCCATCCTACTGTCTCTTCCCAACTTTGTACCACTAGCATGTACATTATTATAGCAGTAAAAAGTTGGCACCAAGTCTGAAATGGAAAGATGACAGATGGTTATGGCTCTTATCTTTTGAGATTTTGGTAAATATGTTTGTCCAAAAGATTTCTAGTTCGGAGTACCAACTTCCTTCCTAGACGGTCTGTGTATATTGCAGTCAAATGTACTAGGAAAACAAGATTTAATGAAAGAAGTTTGCAGAATACTGGAGGTTGATATGACTTCTGTCCTTTGCTTATAGTGAGAATGACTTGATTTCCTCCTATATTTAAATGTGTAAAGTAGTTTAATCCTGACCTATTGGTACCCTACTTGTGCTAAAAGAAACATCCATATTGGGAGTTTAGGAAAAATGTTCTGAATGGTAAAAGGAAGCTTTAAACCTTTTGTATCAAGGGAGGATTAGAAGCATGCCAGTCTAAGATTCACTTTTCTGTCTCTTTATGGAAACCCATTTTATGTCTGATTTGGTGTTTTAATCTGCTCAGAATTTTTTGTGAAATTTCTGGGTAGCATATTTGGGTCAATGATATTCTTAAAAGAAAATGGGCATGGAAAGCCTAAAATGTTGACTTGGTAACATGCTGTATACAAGTAGTGAATGTTTTTCTCCCAACATCTATTTATTACTTCACACATTTTACATATTTAAATGACTAAACTGTGAAAGTTGCGTGAAGAATGATGCCCTCAGTTGCACATCTTTCTTTGCACTATCATTCCGTCCATTGAAGTATCAATAAACATTTTTAGATATTTGACATGTCTCTTTTTTTAGCAGAAATCACCTGAACAGTTTAAATTGACTTTAAATTGTTGAGAAAATATTTGACTTCAAATTGAAGGCAGACTGCATTGTTAGGAAAAGATATTGGAGTATGGCTTTTGTTCCTTATAGTCCATTCCAAGTGGTGCTTCGTGTGTTATCACTTAAAGATTTATGTTTCATGCCTCTGAACAGCATCTTAAATTCATGAAAGCTTAGGTCCTAATAAGGTTTTATAATGCACAAGTTTTAGGGGTTTGCTGCAAAGACTCTCCCTGTAGAAGACACTGCCAATGAAGATTGTGTCTGGAGTAATAAGTGAGGTATGCTACCCTATTTGTTACCAAATTCAACTCAATTTTTATTGCAGATAATTTTACCTGCTGAGAAAGCTGAGAGTGATATCTAAAATACAGGTAGTCCTCAACTTACAACCATTCGTTTAGTGATGGTTCAAAGGTACAGCAAAGTTACAGTAGCACAACCATTTTTCACACTACCGGTAATGACTGTTGTATCTCCATGGTCACATGATCAAAATTCAGAAGCTTGGCAACTGTTTCACATTTATGATGGCTGCAATGTCCTGGGGTCATGTGATCACCTTTGTGACCTAACAAGCAAAATCAATGGGGAAACCAGATTCACTTAAAAAACTTAACTACACTGATTCACTTAACTGTGGCAAGAAAGTTTGTAAAATGGGGCAACTCACAACTCTCTCACTTAGCAACATAAATTTTAAGCTCAATGTGGACGTAGGTCAAGGACTACCTATATATAATTTTTTTCACTAGTGGGAGCAAGAAGCAAGATAATAAAAGAACACTACTGAATGCTAAAATGGCTGCATTTATAAAAAGATGAAAAATCCATTTGTGGAGATACTGTGGTTTTTCCTGGTACAACTGAAGTTCTAATTCAAGTTAAATCTTCTAATTAAATATCAGTGCAACTCTGATAACCTTGGTGATCCATTTTCCTTTCAAGACTGCCTGAAGTACAAGAAAATAATTGAAAATTGAAAACTTCAGAATCCTGCTGTTTGTAAATATCAGTTAGTAAATGTCAGAAGGTAATGAGACTGATCAAAGACAGTACATTCACCAAAGGATTTGTTTTTGCCAAGTGTGCAAATGAGTCAGCATAATGGTTAAATGCTGATTATAGGCCTTGGTTAGACAAGAAACTAGCTGATGACTTGGTACCAGCCGTTCACTGAGCCCTAGGAAGGCAATGACTAATCACTTCTGAAAAACCTGGATATGAAAATTTAAGGACCTATGTTCAGCATTTACCAGAAGTCAAGAACAATTCCAAGGCACAGTGTGGAAATATGTGCATATTATACAAAAATCAACCCATGAATGCATGGTACCTGTGTCTTCTCAAATTACAGTTGGGGGTGGGTGGGTTTGAGTTTAAATTGGATCGTTTGTAATATGTAGCTATCTTGTGAATACTATCAATTAACACAACTTTGAGAATTCATCCAAGTATCCTATAGCAACTGCACTCACGTTTTAACCTGATTACTGTACAGAATTCGTTTCTAGGCTTCACATTGTACATTGTTAGGGCACAAAATACAAACCAAGTATTAAAACCAACCTGAGGGCCACACAGGATGGACTTTGTAATACTTGAAACGCGGTTTTTGTACTACTGACTGCCGGCTGCCTGCAATTTGGCAGTTCGAATCCCACCAGGCTTATCAGCCTTCCATCCTCCAGAGGTGGATAAAATGACCCAGATTGCTGGGGCCAATAGGTTGACTCTGCTAAACCATTTAGAGGGCTGAAAAACACTGTGAAGCGGTATATAAGTCTAACTACTATTGCCAAAAATGTAGCTACTAGTTCAAGGACGTTGCCTGAGCGGATTAACTAACGGATCATCAACATCTCTAAAATTAACTGGACAGCGCCCGGCTCAATCTCCTGAAAGGACGAGGTTTGCAGGTCCCCGTCGCTCTGCTTCTCCTCCAAATCGGAGGAGATCTCAGGCAGGTTCGTCGCCCCTCAAACAGGAGCTGGCGACTTTAAAAAGGCGAAGTGCGCGCACGTGGATGCTTTATGACGTACACGTTTCTCGCGCAAGCATCATGTAATAATGAACAGTGGCACATTTTTTAAAAGAAAAATGCTCGGAGGAAACAGCAAGAAAAAAAACCCGCCACAGACTGCAGGAGAAAGAGCGTGGACTTGGTCCCACGCAAGAGGCAAGCACACCCCACCGCCTTGAAGTCCGCGAGTTATAAAATGGCCTCCCTCCCCGACGGCTCTCTGTTCCCGCTCTTGGAAGGAGCGTCGATGTGACGTCGCCCCTAACGCCGCGTTCGCGCTTTACATAGAATACGTTCCATCCTCTACGGCTTGTCTCTTCCCCCTTTCCCCTCTCTCATCCCCGCTTGCCCGCCTGGGCGCGATGCATGCTGGGATCGCAACCCTCCCGCCAGGTCTTCCAGCTTCCCGGCGTGCCGTGCGTCCAGCTGAATGGGGGCAGTCACAAGATGGCGGCGAACGCAAACTCTGCCGGTGGCGGCGGCGGTAGCCTCCCACTCTTTGACTGCCCAACCTGGTGAGGGTGGGGGTGTGTGCCGTTGGAGAGCGGGGAAGCGACTTGGCCGTGCAAGGGGGCTGCGTTTTCCTTGGGAGGCGGAGCAGCATCCTAAAAGAGGGGAGCGGGTCCGGGGACGGGAGGGGTAGCAGCCCCTGGAAGGGAGGACCGATTGAAGGGAATCCCCTCAAGATTGGTCCTTTGAGCGTTCCAGTGTGGCGCTTCGTATGTGAAATAATTGGATGGGGAGGGAGGGGGAAAGTGTTTTTAGCTTAGGCAGAACACATGTTTTCAATCTCCAAGGATGCTTCTGGTGCCTCAGAGGGCTTGCTACTTATTGATGTGCCTCAGGATAGGGATGGCGAAGAAGTTCAATATAGGACGCCATATGATAAGATAAGGGCAGGCTGTATGGCTAACTGAACGGTCTTTGTGAAATGAGAGAGAGTAGGCTGCTGAGTATGGACAAATGACATAAGTTTTACTTTAAAATCTCTGAGCCTGGGAGAAATCAAAATATGCTTTCATCCCAGGTATGTTACTGAAGTCCTTCATATAAACCTACAAAATGAGGTTATGGTGGGGAAATTGATTTAGGCAGCATGGACATTCATTTGGGATAATTTGGACATCTTGCCTCAGTTGTAAGAATCTGAATAATGGATGGTAGTGATTGAATGTACAGTATATAAATATGTATTCCTTAGATCAAAGTAGTGGTCAAGTAGAAAGTTTGAGTTTCAACTTGTTAGCAAGGTTTTGTATTTTAATAACAATAGTTACAGCTATCAACTATGTCACTTATGTGATTTATTATTAAATTGTGAGACTTAGTGGCTTATTCTTTTCAAATAGCTCAGCTTGGGAATATGTTGGGAAAGTTCCATCATAGACTTCACTGTGTATTTGCTAGACTTTACAAAAGAGAAATGTGAAAGTGGGAGATTAAAGCAGCAATTGAAGAGCTGCCAAAATGTGCCTTAAAAATGCAAATGTGCTCAAGGATTTTGTACCACAAGACCCACCAAGGTTTTTAGAGAAAGAGATTGGCATTTCAAAGATAAAAAGTCATCTATATTGTACCAAAACAATTATTTGTACCATATCCATTGTTTTGACCTTAACTAATGACAACACAACGGGGACTCTTGACGTCAGCATTGGAGATTGTGTCTTTTTCTGTAGTGGTAAATATGTGCATCCAAAAATAACTGCAATAAGCATTTGAAATATTGACTGCTCAAAAAGCTTAACATATATTAACAGTTTTAGCTGTTATACAACTGTTTATGTCTAGCAGATTTGGGAGAGCATAAAAGTTAAAATACTTTGTAGCAGAGGCAAGATCTGAACAGATGTTAGATTGTTATGTAGTCATGTTATGTAGTTTTGTCTCCCAGCCACATCCCATCCTCTAAATCAGGCATATAAACCTATACATTACAGCAGTATGTAAGACTGTATTTGTAGATACATTTGTTTCCTTATATGTTGAATTCAATAAATAAATAACCTCTCCAAGTAGATGCTGTCACCAAAGGGCACTGTAATAATTATGATTCATGCTGTTTCTCACTGGTCTTCCAGATGCTTCCAGGAAATCCATACATAGGATATACCTATTTTGTCTCCATATCTTGAAACCATATCCCTAAAAAAGGGGATATGGAGGTTTCATGACCTGTAGGACCAAATTAACAGATTTTCAGTTTCCTATTCAGGCAACCTTCTTAAGGCAATTGAGTCATAATTTGTTATATATCTAAAATATACTCATGAATGCTCAGTTACACTAAAGGTTAGGGTCAGCACTGAGCATAATTGACTTTTTATGCCCAAGTTCAGGTTCTCCCTGTCAAAGCAACTTGTGGTCATTTTACATCTGTTGATAACTTCAGAGATTCCAATGGCTACTTTAAATATTCTTAAACAAAATATTTTTCTTGTGTTTGTTTCCTAGGGCAGGAAAGCCTCCACCAGGGTTGCACTTGGATGTAGTCAAAGGAGACAAACTTATTGAGGTATGAAAATAGATGCAGAAAATTTGAGTACAAGCCAGGTGACATACAGTATTGAATAGCTGTACAGCTTATCACAGGCAAAAAGAAAGACTGAATATCTAAAACCTTTTTTTTAGTTTTAGATTGTCTTGGCTATTTCTAGCAAGCCATCTGAATTGTTTTTCTGTTTGACTTGCATGTGGCTATTTGCATCCAAGTATTCAAAGATAATGGTGCTTTTACATTATTAGGTGTGAATGTGTACCCACATATTTTATTGTTTTAATAATTTAGATTACTATTTGGATCCAGAATGAGTATTTTGTGCAGAAATCTGTTTTGCAGGATTTCAGATTTTCAGCATTCATTCTTTGGTTAGAAGGTATTTGGATACTTCATTCTTATATTGTTTGTTCTCCATTGCAATACTGTCTCTCTTCCAAATCAGAAAACCTTGGTTGCTGCTACTTTAAGAATCTGCATTTGGATGTAATTGAAAGCTACAATTAATTGAATCATTCCTGGTTTAATTGCAGTGTGGCTTGTAAGAAAGAAAGAAGGGAGCAATATAAGGACTAAGCAAATGACTCATGCATTTTCTGATAACTTTCTCTGGTTTGTCCAAATATCCCTAGAGTGGGAACACTTCTTAAGAAGAATGTATTATCAATGTGTAACTGTAAATTATAGTGGTATTTTGCTTCTACAGATATCTTAAGCACTTGATACTAACCAAGCCATCTGTGCCTTAGTTCTCATTTAGAGTTCAAAGGTGAAACTAGTGATTGGCTGGGTCTAAAAAGTGCAACATCAAAATTAAGCCATGAAGTGATTAAGCTCCATGTGTGGAGAATCACATCGGGTTATAACTCAGAGGCACAAATGAGTTTTCAGTTGTTGATGCCTTTAAGAATGGCAAAATAATTATTAGCTTTTCTGCTTTCCCATTTCTTTTTCTATAACTTATGTAACTCTGGAACATCAGTTTGCCTACTTATTATTCTTGTTCGTAAAGTTGTTCAACTGTGGTAATTTATTTTTTCTGCAGGTATCATTGTCATTTAGATCAGTGATGCCCAACCTTTGCGGTTTGGTGGCCAGGCTGGAGGGGGAGGGGAACCGGGCTGCGCATGTGGCAGGCTGGCCCACACGTGCATGCTGCTTGGCTTGTGTGAGCGGTTTATTGGCATGCACGCGCATACACACAACTCAACCGTGCCTGCCCGCCATTTACATGAGTTGAGCTGCGTGTAAGCCTATGTGCTGGCCTATGGCCCAGTTGTGAATGGGCCATGGTATGGGCCATGGCCCAGGGGTTGGGGACCCCAAATTTAGATAGGTAGAAATTGTCCCATACTGGAAAGCAGTGTCACGTGGTATTAATAATTTTATATGTAGATTAATTACCCTATCTACTTGCAGATAAACCAAGAATTTTAAGTTCAAAATATATCCCAAAAATTGGATTTGACTTGTTCTTGGATTGTCTTATCTGCAAATACAGATAGACCTTGCTTAGTGGCTTTTTATACCTAGGCCAATGATTTTAAGAAAGTATAGGCCTCCCCCCAAAAAATCCACCCATTTCTCTTTGTTATCTTCTCACAGAAACTGATCATCGATGAGAAGAAATACTATCTCTTTGGTAGAAACCCCGACCTATGCGACTTCACCATAGATCACCAGTCATGCTCTCGGGTCCATGCTGCTTTAGTCTACCATAAACATCTGAAGAGAGTTTTTCTTATAGATCTCAACAGCAGTAAGTTGATAAACAATGTCCAGGGCATCCTGATGGGGTGTGCAAGTATTTTTAAAGTAACTAGATAGTATGGTGCACTGGTTAAGAGGGAGGAACACACAAAAATTAAGGAAAAAGACTGTGCTTTAGGTAGTATTTTAGTAACATGATTAGTATTTGTTGCTTTTCCTCTCCTTCTTATTCTAAAATGCATAGCACATGGCACGTTCTTGGGCCATATTCGTTTGGAACCTCATAAGCCGCAACAGATTCCCATTGATTCCACGGTTTCATTTGGTGCCTCCACGCGGGCCTACACCTTGAGAGAAAAGCCTCAGACATTGCCCTCGGCAGTGAAAGGAGATGAGAAGATGACCAGCGAAGACGACGAACTCAAGGGCTTGCTTGGTCTGCCGGAGGAAGAAACAGAGTTAGATGTGAGCACAGTGTTTCACCTGCATTGTGGTATCCATGTTATATATCTAGTTTATGAAGGGGACAGAGACCTTTTGGCTTGAACTGTGGCTTGGCACTAGCACCTGAGTAGAGCTGTGCTATCCTTAAAAGTGGAGAGGGAGGTTCCTGTCTGACAGATTTGCTGTGTGGCCCCAGGCAAGAGGAAAATAGTAGTGACCAAATTCTTCCAGCCAGATTCTTCTTGCTTGTTTTATCTGGGGATATCTTCTTCAGTGGGCCAAACCAAGAGCTGCTCAAGTTTGCTCTGATCCCCTTTTGAAGTTTACTCTTGATTAGGGTTTAAAAGCTGTGTAGTCCCTCTCAAAAAATGGAGCTGATGTTTTCGAATTTACATTTTGGTAGCAGGTTTTAGAAGACAGAATAGATGCCTAAAGCTTTGCCATATCATAAACCCCAATATTCCTCCAAAAAGGAAGAATTTCCCCCCAAAGGTTTACAATGCCTCTTTTCCCCTCCTAGTAAACCCCCATAGAAGGATAAAGTTCTGTCTGTTCCAGAGATATCGTGATTGCCACAACAGAGTAGGAAATTATAGCACAGTTTTCATCACCTCAAATTGTTAATCCTTTAAACTGTACTGTAATAGCAATCTCTTTCTCTTTGACATCTTAGAACCTGACAGAGTTCAATACGGCCCATAACAAGAGGATTTCCACATTGACAATAGAAGAAGGGAATTTGGATATCCAGAGACCAAAAAGAAAACGAAAGAACTCACGAGTAACATTCAGCGATGACGATGAAATCATTAATCCAGGTGAGTAATGTGGGCCAGGAATAAGCAACCCAGTCCCCTTCTGATGGTTGGAATTACAATTCACCCCTTCTGGCTATCATGGTCAAGAGCTGCAGTTATAGTGCAAACCATCTGGAGGGTACCCCATCACCGATCCCTGTGGACCCGTAGATTGTTCCTAAAGAACGCTGCTTGCCTTGTTACTTGCATGCAAACATGTATCAATATATAGATACTTTCCTAAAGAAGATAATTAACGTAATGCCTTTCCTTTTGGAAAGACTTGCATTAAATTCTTTCAGTGCTAAATATACTCCTAAGATTCCATTTATGATTAACTGCTGTACTTCAATCTCTTTTATTCCTACAGAGGACGTGGACCCTTCCGTTGGGCGTTTCAGAAACATGGTACAGACTGCAGTAGTTCCAGTGAAGGTATGTAACTAAGTTGAAGAATATAGCTGATATGGCTCTTTAGTGTATTAAAATAATATGGGCATAGTCTAAGCACTCTGATTCTTATTACTGCTAAATCGGAACAAATATACTGTCAGTATTAGAACCTGCATTTGGATCCTAATTAGATTTTTCCCAGTGGACTATGTTGCCAATTAGATTACAATTAATTTTTGCCAAGGACAGAAATATGTAAAGAAATTAGGTTTCAATAGAACAGAAGAAGAATTGAATTCATCAACAATCATCTTTTGTTCCACAAAGTGAAAAATAACAAATATAATATAAAGGTCATCCAGATGAAAAGCTGTGGAATTCCATTTTATATAACAACCATTTTCCCTGGTTACCAGACTGCAGAAATACAGATGATTGCCTTCACTCTCCCTTTTCTGTGTTGCCAGGAAGAAGTTTTAATCAAGATTCATTTCCATAGTTCACAGCTTGCTTTGACATGCAAATTAAAAAGTATTTCTTCAGTAATGGTTAGAAATTGAATTCTACCCATGCATCACTGAACAGAGGGCTACCTAACTTTAAAGAAGAAATAGATTCACAGAGAACCAAATTCTCAGCTGTGAATTAAAATAGTTCTCTGTGAGGTTTTAACTGCTAGGATACAACTGTGAGAGGACAGGCTTAGATATGACTTGATAAAGATGGAAAGTGCAAGGAATTGAAATTCATGACCTAATTCTGTTTTTAACCTTGTTAACAGTGAGTTGGTATTTTGAAGTGAAAAATTGTCAGGCCCAAAACCAAGAATAACGTGTTAATTCTTCCGGGATGAGTTCCTTATTGCTCACACCTATAGAAAAAAAAAATCTTGTCAGACTGAAGACTCTCCTATTTGCACCTTCTGCAGAAATGTCCAACCCTGACAATATTTAAGATTTGTTGGACTTCAGATCCCAGAATTCCTCAGCCAGCCATGGGATTCCACAAGTCTTAAAGTTGCCCAGTTTGATCTACAATATATTCTGTGAACTATATGGTGGTAGGGGGCTGTCTTCACCCTCTCATACATGATGCCTGAGCGGAGTAGCCTCTTACTTCTCTGGCATGCACGCCCCCCCCCCCTCTTCTGGAGACCCACCTCCTCACAAAAGCTCAGATCCTGCTAAATGTCTTTGCATTTGGGACACATTTTAATTCCGTGTGTTGTTTCTCGACAGAAGAAGCGGATGGACAATTCTGGCTCCTTGGCTGTGGATGAGGCTGCAACTCGTCGCATGCAGAACTTTTCCTACAGTGGAGGACTGTATGGAGGCCTGCCTCCCACCCACAATGAGGCAGGTGCCCAGACACACACCATTCACGGCACAGCGCTCATTGGGGGGTTACCAATGCCCTATCCTAATCTTGCCCCGGATGTGGACTTGACTCCGGTTGCCCCCTCCACTGTTGCCATGAACCCAGCTCCCAACCCTGCTGTCTTTAATCCCGAAGTTGTGAATGAGCCCAAGAAAAAGAAATACGCAAAAGAAGCTTGGCCGGGCAAGAAGCCGACCCCTTCTCTCTTGATCTGAAGAGCCAATCTGAGTCCCTTCCGGGAGGCAGGAGTCAGAAGCCGGAAGCCAGGCGGGGAAGGGGGAACTGTACAAGTGCAACCACAAACTCTCAGACTTGGGGTCACAGCCAGATTTTGGAGGGGCTTGTGACTCCCTTACACAACCAACCTTCAGAAGAGTTCAAAAGGTGTCTAAGAAATGAAATGCAAAAATGTATCTCTCACTGCCTGTGGAACCACATTGCCTGGCAGGTTCTTTTTCCATTTACCAGACATTACAGTGGCCTATTTACTTTTGTTCTGGCATTATTCGTGCATTTAAGGGCCGCTGCCCTTGTGTATATGTTGCAGCTGTAGAAATGGCAGGTGGTTTGCTGCTGATAGCGTCCTGGTTCTTTTTCTTTTCTTTTTGGGTCAGCTGGTCTCAAAGGAACACCCACCCCCTCGCCCTAGCAGAAGTTCTTGACACTTCCGTAGTATTTTGACAAGCACATCAGTAATCATTTTAAGTCAAATACCATGTGTTGCTTTTGTATCTCAGGATTATGAAGTGCTTTTAGTCTAGGTAGAATTCTTTGCATTTGCGAGGTAAACTACCATCATTTTGATGACTGCAAACCAAATTAAATGGTCATGGAATTAATTGCTTTTTGACATTCTTGATTGGAACTACTGAGAAGATTATGACCATTTCAGATTTAGTAAAATTAGATTTAGTAAAAAATTTTATGACCAGTCCTTAATAGAACAAGAGTTACCTAATAGCCACATTTTAACTATGTTGATGAACCAAGGAGTAAAACATTCAGCAATAATCTTGTATGATATTCAGATAGCATATTAAGATTAATGCTGTTTCCCCAAACAGTTCCTTAGCCCTGAAATTGGTCAGCCAGTTCTTACATCAAACTGCACATTTTAAAATCATTGCTTAAACTCAGCTCCATCATTCTGCAGTTAGTTTTGTTTTAACTGAACAAAAAAAAAAAAGATTTAAAGATTTTCATTCCTGTTCCAAATATTTCAAGCAAGACTTTGCCACTGACTCAATGTATGAACTGTGTATCCCCAAATAGCTATTAAATGGGAGGTATATTGTCCCATATGATCTAATCTAGATACTCTCAAGACTGCAAGCTAGTGATCATCCCTGTTCTTGATTCTGGGTATTTAGGGGCACTTCACAATCCTTTGTAGCACAAGAATGGGCAGGTGTCATATGTTATAAGCACTTGGTCCAGTAGATTTCATCCATGACTTCCCCCAATTAAAATTGGCAATGTTGAATGAGCTAATAGAAGATGGCTGTCATTTTGGAAACTTTGCAGTTATCCAAAACTGCACCTCCCCTCAAAAGTATTGTATCGGATAATTTAACTATTGCAGCCAAACAGTTCCTTGTAGTTGTACCTGCCCAACCTCAACAACTGCTCCCCCTGTGGTATATTGGATTATATCATAATTGGAGTATATAGTAGATGGATACTTCTGAAATGTCTGGTTTTCTTTTTCATTTTATATGGTAGGCCTCTTAAAAAATGCAATTAAAAAAATTATGTTAAGTAACATAATACTTGGAAGAAATTGCTAATGACTAATGAACTTTGTCCTGTACTTCAAATCCTCTCTCATTTCATTTGCAATTTTATCTCATTGGATTATTATTACTTTTCCCAAGGCTGTGGAATGGTTCCTTAATTTGTGGGGGTACCTGTTCAATATGGGATGAATTTAAAACACTTGAACTTTTCCTTGCTTGATTTTAAAGTAAGATTTAAGAAAAAAAATAGTTGGTTCTTGCAAAATACATCTCCTGGGAATTTACTATGTGGTAGCATTGGCCCTGACCTCCCTGGGATAGTATAGACTTGTCTTTTCAGTTCTTTGAAGCCAAGCTTGGCTGAAATTGGGGCAGGGAGGGGAGGAATTAAGTGTGTGGGGCTCTGTACAGACATTTGTACATTTGTGTAATAGGCCTTTTCACACTGTTGAGCTTTTTATCTGTAACCTTTATTACACTGTAAATTAAATGATTGTTTTGCCAAATGGAGAGTTTAATGTGTATTCCCAGATTTCACAGGGTAAAAATTACTAATTTCCATTCCATCCTTTTTTTTTTAACCTTGCTCTCTTTAACGAGAATATTCAAAGTAATATACCATGTTTTTAATATAATAAAATACGAAAGAGTTGTGGGGTGACAGTATGCTGTGCTAATGCTTCTAGGAAGCCTTCAAGTGGGATGTAACGGTGATATTCCCATGCTGTTCTTCGTCACTGATATTGGATGCATACAGGCAGTCCTCGTTTAACAACCATGTTAAACAATCATCACATAACTATATGATGAATAAGTAACTTTAAACCAAGTCTTGTGTTTACAGATGTGTAGAACCAAAGAAAAAGCTGAAGTAAGATCACAGTCAGAGTCATGGTCTTAGTGACTGCTTCACTTAGCGATTGAGTTGCCAGTTGTAGTTGTGATCGCTAAATGAGGACTACCTTTATTAATTCTGAGGATTGCTTAAAGCCATTGAGACAAGACTGCTAACGCTGTGGATTGTTCAAGCCTGTCTTTAAATTACATTGACAGCGCTCACTATTCTGGATGGCAGTGAATTCCAGTTTCATCTAGTACTTACAAAAGTACAGTACCCACATTTTTAGTAACATGAATTCATACTTCCCATCTCTTGTCCATTCTTATTTTTTCTCAACTAGAGTACCAATTCTGTTCCTTGAAAAAAAAGCTGTTACATTCCTTAAATCATTTGCCCGTTTTTTCAGGTCTACAATACTATTATAGTTCGTGTTTAGAGACATGAATTGTATGCAGTTTTCTAAGTGTGGTTGTACTGAAAAACTCAGAGAAATGGGCCATAATACTGATGAATCATTGTGTCAGACTGTAAATGCTACATGGATCCTCGTATTTTTCCAGGAAATCTAGAAAGGATTATTTTGGATTAAATCCCTTTTTGGATTATTCTTTTCCGGCTGTACTTTGGGACATCTGCATCTCTTCTCTTGGGATACATATCACTAAAATGTTCTATTCGTACAGGAGCCGCATCACCCAGAATAAACCAAGAGAGAGACAAGGTCATATTTCATTTCCTCTTACTGGGAAAAGTGATGTCTTTTGGTAGTCTGCGTCAAAGTGTTTTGGTGATATGAAATTGGAACAAATGTCATGCATGAGATACTTGTGTGCCAGATATTAAGAAGTTAAATCTTGCTTCAAAATGAAAACAATAGTTCACAAAGGGTAGGAGACATTCTACTTTTTACAAGTGAGATACTAATTAGGCTGCTGGTAAAGGTAATTCAATAGGATTTTGGGGGTGGGTGGGGGATGGGTATCTTCACTTATAAAGGTAAAGGACAAGCTCAAACCGGAAGAGACCTAGAATGCAAAAGTACCAGTACATTTAAAATCTGGGCCAACCCAAGATACTTCAGGCAGCTGCAAATGCTCTTGATCCAAACAACTTGAGGTGCATATATCAGTAATTGCCAGGTCTGAAACCCAAAATGACACATGGGCACATACATTCCCAACTAAGTTCTTTTATTGTTTCCACACTTGTAGACAGAATCTTGGCCAGACTAAGCAGTCTTATCTACATCTACCATGTATTCTATATTAGGAGGGGCTGTCTTCAGCCTTCCTTTCACCCCTCTCATGCAAAATGTGTTGTCTCTTTCTACTCTGGACTGCAACCCCTCCGTCCTCTGAATCCACCTCCTTGCTACATTCCATCACAATAAAGGTTGAAATGTTGAGGTAAAAAGGATGATCCATTGTCATTCGTGGAAAGTCAAGAGTGACTTGAGATAAATCATTGTTCAATTTTCCTCACAGGGTGGTTGTAGAGGACAGCAGGGAGATGAGAGGTAAATATGAACTAATGGAGGAGAGGCAGGTTTTAAATCTAAGAAACAAATAGTGCTCTAGAAAACCATAGAAATTTATTTACTTATTTTTTTAAAAAACCTACCATCCTTCCCATTTATGAGAATTAGGAAGACTTAAACTTAGAAAGGCATAACCATACAAAATAACCCTGGGATACATCCTGCCCAGGAGTTAAAAACATGGCATTTTGGTCCAATTCTGACCAAGCTTTTACATTATTCTTTCAACATACTTTGAGACACAAGGATACTTTCAGAACAAAGATTTTATTATATTTTAAACATGTATTAGATGTCAGCATTGTCATCTTAACTTTCAAAAATGTTTACATTCTCAGCCAGAATTTGAGTATGTAAACTACATTAGTGTCTGTACATGCTTGCATCAATAATTATGTGAATAATCGAATCAGATTCCAGGATATGTGTTAATTCTGCTCTGAATTTAAAATAAAACTGTTAAACTAATAATAAATCTTAATCTACTGTTTGCAGTTGAAGAATCCATCCCCAAATCAAATTGCATAATTATGTTTAAGTAGGATTTCTGAGTTAGGCAAAATCCAATATTGTACAAGGCTGCATAATGTGATTCTACAGAGTTATGGGGGCTTCAAGTGTACAAAATTGCATAGTATAATATTTAGCTAGAAGAAAACAGAACCTGGAGCAAAGTCAAAACATTCTGACATTCCAAAGTTTTTATGAAATGCAAAGCATCCTAGATTGAATATCTACTGAGAATAAACTACTGCTATATTAGTAAAAAAATACTTTTTAAAGGAATGGTTCCATTTACAGAAAAAGCTAAGGAAGTCTTAAACCATGGCAACCCCTTCTCCACAAAACAGTTGGATGGAGGCATCTGTCCTAGACATGTCCCCATGTCCCATTCAGTCTTATGTCAAGAGTACTGAGACTTAGATCACGCAAAACAGTCTTGGATCTTCTAAAACTTTGGACCCGGATTATTATAAATCAATCAGACCTTAGTCAGCATCTGTAGACTTGAAATGTTCATCATCAATAGTGGAGTATATATGTCCCTCACTGCTAAGAAACTCAACAGCTTTCCTGAATGGAAGAAAGGGAAAAAATAATTTCTTCAGTAAAATTTGAAGTTTAAACATTATAACTAAAGAGCACCATGGAACAATACATATTTTATATACAATATAACAAGGAAAAAAATCATATGAAGAGAGTGAAACATACAAAACCAATCAGAGTATAATTAAAATTGCCACAATTGCTGCTGCCAACCAAAATAAAGTCAAAGCTGTAACAATACATAGCATGCAGACTAATCCTGAATAGTGATAAAATGGATAAAATGAAGATAAAAGTAAAATCATAACATGAATTCCTTGTGTGTCTAATTACACTTGACCAATAAAGAATTCTATTCTATATAAAATTACTAGGCAATACATAAAACAAGAAAATATCAGTTCATTAAGAGGCGAATCTAAAAACTCTTTGACAAAAATAAAAAGCATGCATGTAAGAAGTGATTAACTATTCCAAAAAAGTTATTACAAAGAAGTTTAGGAAAGAAGGGGTTTAGTCTGAGGGGAAAAACAATTATTAGTAACATTTTGGAAGAATGTCTTGATCTTACATCTCCCCACTCCAAATTTAGCTCCTGTCAGACAATAAGAAAAACATCCAGAAATACCTTGGATGACCTGGCATTTTCTTTCATGTACAGTATTAACAAAACATAGGTTACCAAAAAAGACAGCATATGATGCTGCGAAGTTATTTGAAAGAATCAAACTTAAAATGCAAAAGGGTGAGGACTGTAAAAATTGTTTGATGTGCATTATCCTGGCTATAGAGCAAAAACCCTTGATAGGAAAAATAAACTTGATCCTAATTTTGTTTTGGAGCAAGAGTTCACACAGGTGTAGATTTCAGGTTTGAAAGGAATCAATACGACTTCCTTTTGGTATAGGAATACCAATAGCCTAGGTTGTCAAAAACCTAACTTCCCAGTCTGTTACGTACTTGAGCGTTGGTAGATTAATATTATGCAATTGAGTTTTCAGATCATGAAGACTTATCCCTTCGGTTGTCATGCAGCTTTTAATCAAATTCAGAACCTTCAAAAAGCAAGAGTTCACACAGTTATTCAAAGGCAAACGCAGAAAAGACCTGACATAAGTTTAACAACAAAAAGCCCTATTAGAGTTATACAATAGCAAAGTAATACGTCAATATACAAGTTTCCATTTTTAACCTCCAGCGGAAACATGCAGTGATATAAAAATGAACAGTCACAGCAGTCTTTCTTCAGATGTACAGTTTTAGTTTCATAATGAAAGTACACATGCCAGCAAGACATTTTTATTGAATACCTTTCACTTCAGGATTTGTTCCTGTGTTTTAAAAAGTGTTGGGAAAGTTAGTTATGCTTAATCGTGACCTAGATGTACACCATTGCAATGAAGTTTACCTGTGAGAAATCCCAGGAATAGAGAGGTTTATGTGCAAAAGTGAAACTAGTTAGTAGCAGGTAAGAGTATCCAATCACTCCTGTATATGCATATGGAGAGATGTTTAGGAAGCTTCATAGAATAAATTTGCTGCCGTGCCCAGAATTGATCTGGCAACTGGAGAAAGCTAACCACCGGATTACAAGAACACAAACGAGCAGTCAGATGAGGAGACCTGAACTCATTGGTAGCCTCACATTGCAGTGAACAAGGACATACATTCAATTTTGCAGCTACTAAGAATGTTAGCCATGCAGATACAAAGATAACCAGGGACATGACTGAAGCCTGGGAAATGGGTCCCTTATCAGCTAACAGGAATACTGATTTACCACCAGCTTATCAGGTACTTAGGAGCTGAGAGCTTGGCAGCACAAGGAAACAACAGCCCATCGCCAACCATCAACGTACCAATCAACCAACAGGAAGACACCACATAAATACGACTCACAGAATAGCCCAAAGTACATATTCCGGAAGAGAGACGTTCCCTGAAAATGGGCTCCAGCATGAAGGCTCAGAAGACCGACCCAAATTGGATTTTGCAACATTATCCTGGGACATGTGTATTTGCTTCATTCATGACCTGGTAGTAACTATACCTACCTGACTCTGGTGTGGTGTAAGACCATGCATTGTTAAAGTATCATTTCCTCCGGCATTTGACATACTGCTCATCTCAAATACACCAAAGGGCTGAGGCATTTTTGAAGATTGGGGCTAAAAGTCAAGGAAAAAAAATGATGGCCAATTAGGGTAATTATGTATATTTCTGCATGTGTAAAATAGAAATTGGGCTCTAGCCACCTGTAAAAATGCAATTTGTTACAGCTCTCTACAATTTTAAAACAGTTTGCTCCCTTCCACAACCTGGAACCATCTCAATATATTAAGATTGCTTCTTCTAGGATGGCAAGCCAGTTTGCCTAAGCATATGTGAATAGGCTAGGAAAGGTTAAATTAGTGTTTTGCTTGCCCACATACCGCGTTGCTCTTTTTGAGGATCATGTGTGCGTTGACAACTTCAAGCAGATGTGTAGTAAATTCATTCATATCTTCCAGGGGCATAATCTTGAATGCAACCAGGCTCTTTTTGTTCTGGAATTTTAAAGGAACATTAAACATGTTTTGGCCACTGATTCTCAAGATATACTTTTCAAAATAAATTCCAAATATTCATATTTCAGAGAAAAACAAGCCTTTTCATGTAAACATATAAGCAAATTCAATGTTTTTTAAAATAGCACTAAGAACATTTTTCTAATAATGTGCATAATCAGTAAATATTTACTCCTTTTAGACTCTTCTAAAAATTTAGATTTGTCTTTTAAGTTTCGGTTCTTTAAGGATTTTAAGTAACAAAGTATTGCAAGAATACTTTATTTTTGTCATCTTCAATAATATTTCTAATGAACTTTACATGCTGTATCTACCTTTAAAAATTCTCTATTTCTACAGGAAAAGCAATGTTCGTTTTTCTAATAGCCAATGCTGCTCATTCTAATAATTTTGACTAACTTACCTGGGATCAAAATGTAGCTTTTTGACCAGTAATTTCCTAGTTCTCCAAGAGGATTGTTTTATTGGTTTTTAGTTTTAGGATAAGAGACCTGATTGAGTTAGTGACATTATCATCTAAAAAAGTAAAATCATTTTACTTTCCACAATGTAAAACAATAAATTCCTGCCTAATACTTACCTTAGAACGCTAACTGGATTTTTCAGAGGTGACCAATGTCTTTTCTGTAAGATGTTATTTCTTTATTTCTAAAAACAGTTTTGTTACTTTTACTCACATTTACTTAAGTTCTTCTCTATTCTCATGCTTAGGAACTTACCATCATGACTCCAATGCACTACTGCTTGTAATTATTTTTAAATGTATTGTACTTTTCTATAGCTATATTGTGCTTTGGCTCATACTACAAACCATACCTTAGTTTGCATTAACCGAAGCTGGCTGGATATTTTAAACCAAACTGGTTTCCTTCTCAGGCAAACAAGAGAAAAAAACTAAGTACCGATAGTAAAATCTTTGCTTAAGATGTAGCTAATTTATCTGACTGAGTTAAAAATGAAATACCTATTGGACTGTAAATCACAGAAAAATATCTAAATGAAACAGATTCTCAACCATCAAGGAACACACATCACATGCACAAACCTACTTGCCATCTTCTCATCTGACAGAGCCACACATAAAACAAGAAGACAGCACTTGCATGTATTTTATTGAGGGAGCTCAAAATTAATTCAGTGTTTTTGCTAAAACAGAATTATCCAGCACTACGTGGCAGTTCTCATTTTCAAATGTTTCCGTCGCATGGCTCTTACCTGGAAAGATCGCAGATGACCAGCTACTTTCACATAGGTTCCTGGTGGAACAACCACATTTTCACTACCCTCCTCCTTGAATAAAAAGAAGAGACAATGATTTCTTGGCATTTACCAGTAATTTTTCATAAACTAAGCAAATCAACCTAGAATGGCAGGATTCCATTATCTTACTTTACCCCAATGGAGAACCAAAGCTAAGGGAGAGCAAATTACAGATTCTGCAACAAATGTTATTAAAATCCACGGTCCTTCCAAATAGGCAGCACTTATGGCTCTCTCTTTTATTATTCTAAAATGAGTATGGATCTGAACATGGACTTCCTAATTTCTATAGCTGCCACATCATACTACATCTTTTCACGTATATCGAAGCCTATGAGATACTTACATCCGTGTCGACCCACTGTCTCACATCCATCGGAGCTGCAGTCATGTCATCCACTTTGTAGAGAATATTTGTTGGAGCTTTTTCAGCATGCCTGATTATGCCCACGATAATAACCTGCATGATGAAACAGATGCAAATCTCTCAAATAAATAAGATGGTTAAGTGGTATCTCCTACTAATCCTTATGTTAATTAACACCGCAAATGTATACATCATGAACGGATCGTGATTTGGCACAATCAGATGAAAATGTGTCATTAGAGAGAGGAAACGTTTAAATAAAACCTTTGTATAACAATCTTGGCAGAACTAAAAATTGGAACAGTGTTTGGAAGCTTCAAATGATATGAATATGGCTGCGTGGATAGTAAATGGTGCCAGTTGGTCGGTGCATGTAATGCCACTATTTTGTGAGCCATGTCAGCTGCTGTTGTGCTTCTGATGTGATTCAAGGTGCTGTTTGTTACCTTTAAAGCCTTTCCTGTCTTGGAAACAGGTTACCTAAGGGACTGTCTTTCCGATTGTTTCTACTCATCCGATCTGGGTGTGACAGGATGGGCAAGTTCCAGATCCCACTGGCCAAGATTGCCAGGGCCCAGGAAGTTTTCTGCCACAGCACTCACCCTATACAACATTCTTCTTCTGGAGATTAGACCCTATTGGCCTTTCATGAGGCCCTAAAGATCTGATTTGTCTGCCCAGGCCTGGGACCCCAAATGCATAAAGGGTCCAGACTCCCAGCTCTGCTGGAATATCTTCTCAGCTGCTGTGTTTTTGAAGTTTTGTATTCATGAATGGAATTATTTTTCAATTTCTTTTAATACTGTGTGCCACCCAGAGTCATTTTTTGTGATGAGCAGTCATACAAACTGAATAAACATAATAAATCAATAATAAAATGTATACATAGTAAAGGCAATTTTGAAAATTACCTGTGAAAGTTCAACTTCACGGACCCTGAAAACATCATCCAATTGTTCCGCTGAAAATAGTTGCGATACTGTACAGGGTACGATATTCTGAGCTCTTGACCTCTGCAAATATGAAATTTTTACACTATAATTCTTTTACTGTCGCTTTTTCAGAAAATAGGCTGGACAGAAAGAAGTACATACTGATTTCTTTTCACTCTGGGTTGCAGAAGGCGATGTAAATCCTCCAGGCGATTGTGTATAGCTAATATTGCCATAATTGTTATCATAACCTCCTGGAAAGATAATAGGAAAAAACATAAAAAAAACATTTTTCTTTGCATTTTTCAGTCTCTGAATTTTTCCAAACTAGCTAAAAATGCATAGAAATACATTCTATATTACTTTTTTCTTCATTAGATATTAAAATAAAACCAAAACTAAAAATACGATGAGACTCATGAGCGTCTGCAGGGGGGAAGGGAAGAAAATGAGGCACCTTGAGTACTTCTGCCAGATAGACCCAATTACAATCTCATTATTTACACAATGATATAATAATGCCCGGATTTTATTTTAGTTTACTGTATTTTATTTTATGCATCTTTAAAAAAAAAATTATTGTAAGCTTCCTAGGATCACATCCGTGAGATGGGCGGCAATATACCACGAATAAATAAATGGCATCGTTTTTAATGTAATCGTGGTGACAAACGAAAGAAGAAGGAAAAAAGAGTACAGCTCCCATGAGGCACAGCCGTACAGGCTGCGGATGATGGGAGTTGCTCCCCCATTGCCGCCTTCCGAACTCCCGCATACAAGAAACGCGCCATCCGCCCTCACCGTGACCGGACCACATGCTGAAGAAATAGGAAGACCCACGCGTGGAAAGGCTTCGCGGTTAACTCCGGCTACCCCACCCCCCCAAGCCCACGAGCAGCTCGCTTACGCCCTCGCGCGTTTTTTTCCGACACGCGCGCAAACACGGGCGCTCGGGATAGGCCACTTATTGTCATTCCCCCTGCTTTTCCCACCTCCTCCTTTACTCCCAACCAATCGATGGATGGGGAAACCGAAAGGGGCGGGGCCTTTGAGGAGCGTGCCTGGAGAGGAAAGCTGGCCGAAATAGAGAGAGAGAGAGAGAAAGAGAGATAAAATTAGAGTGGCGCATGCAAAAATACTGTAGTTCCGGAACTACAACTCCCAGAATTCTCAGGAGGCACACAGAAGAATTGATATTCTGAGAATTGTATTTCTGGGGAAATTTACGGGATTGATTAAGTGAACGATTTTAGCTTTAGCTAACCGATCTCTTTATGGAGGGGTAGTTTCTTCAGCTCTTTGTATCCCCCCCTAGCCAGGTCTGATGGGCTGTTTCCTTAAAATAGGAAAGAAGCTGAAGTTCCTGTAATGTTATATTAGCATTCAGATTTTATTTGGGAAATTTTGTTTATTATCGGAAAACACACACTTCTGTTATGGCTACCAATTTCCCTGGCGTTTGGCCATACCATTTTTGAAAAGCAAGCCACAGCACTTTAGATTCATTAATGGAAGGTTTAATCCCTTTTTAGATACATATAAGCTGGTAAGACTCTTCAATTTTTTGTTTATTTACACAACTCTGTTGTGAGTCTTGCTGGCTGAAACTCGTTTTTAATGAAACTCGTTTTTTAAATACAAAATTGGGGAATGCCTCAACTTTATTATCTATGAAGAAAAAGGAGCTGCCATCCACCTGCACTAATGTGTAAAAATTTCTCCGGATCCTTTGCAACTTTCTAGAGACTTCTTTTTATCTCAATGTTTCAAAGGTCTGAAAAGATTTCAGCACACACAAAAAATCTATTTTTAGCACCTGCCTTTTTTTTAACATAGCCCATGGGTGTTATTTCATATATAAGGATTAGAACTGCATCTTTCCCTGTGAGCAATGCCTTTGAAACATTCCTGCATGGATCTCTTTGTTGAAATACAGATAATAGATGTGCCAGATGTGGACAGTTGCAAGTTAGCACCTGGGAAAAGCGAGAACAAGATGTACCCAAGTTTTACATTTCAGAAAGTCAGTAGCAAGTGGCACTTTACAGAAGATTTTGGATAAACAAGTAAACTGTTGAACAAGAGTTAGAAATCGCTTTCCAACCTGGTTTCCTCCACGTGTGATAGAGTGTAAGCCATCTGTGAATTTCTGAATTGATCTGTTCATTGCTCAACTCAATTTTGAAGGGACTATATAAATAAATAAATAAAAATTCATGGAATTAATTTGAGCAGCAGCATGTATAGCTTCTGTCCCAAATCTACATAATCGTACAAAAAATAGGAGGAGGAAGTATTAGGTATGCTCCATACCTTGTTTATTTACAAATATAGTAAAGCTGAGAAAGAAAGAAAGAAAGAAAGAAAGAAAGAAAGAAAGAAAGAAAGAAAGAAAGAAAGAAAGAAAGAAAAAGAAAATGGATGGTTGGATAGATAGATGATAGATAGATAGATAGAACAGTCTATATTCGTATTTGTAACGCCTCTATTTTAAAATGGCTGGGGGTCCTTCCACAGAGAAAAGTAAAAGCACTTTTAAATCTTTGTTTGAGGCAGCACCCCTCGCCCCCCCACATGCCCCCCCCCCGCTCCTTCTGTAGAGAGAGAGAAGACAGGAAGGAGCAAGACTGCTTAAGGCAAAGAAATGAAGAAAAGAGAAAATGTTTTATCAGAATTCATATTCCTCGCTCTCATGTCCATTCCATCCATACCTGGGTCCTATCTCCACATATGACCCTTCCTCTGATCCCCAGGGCCTCATCTGTACATACATTCTATCATCTGATCCTTCGATGGAATAACAGAGTTGTAACACTCTAGAAATCTTGTGTTGATTCAGCAACCACAAGAGCGTTTTTTCCTCTAAACAAGTTAGGTCACTCTGGACTGCTTGATGTAATTTTTGGCAGAGAACCTAAACCTTTACCAATCCCTCCCCACCCACCAAAACTTCTCTGTGAGAAAGAAAACTTGTTCCATCCTGCTACATCAGCAAAGAGCTTGTCAAATGACAGAGTCCAAGGTAACAGATTGAAGGTACAGAGATACTGTAATATAAAGCTTGACCCTTCTCCCCAACAATCTCAGCTATATATTTCCTTCAGTTAAGACACTGTTGAAATACAGGGATTCTGCTAAGCTGGAAGAGATGCCAGGTCAATTCCTCCAGTAAGCCATGAGAGATGTTAAGTTTTTATGTCAAGTCAGTTCCTCCAATAAGCCATGAGTCAAAGATATAGGGGAGGAGATTAAAAGGGCTGACGGATTGCCACAGCTGCACCTACAGAAGACAAAGCAGATCTTCGGTGCTTGTTAGCCACAAAACCAAAATGGACTTTTGGAAGATTCTATTGCTGCTGATGCATTGCAGAAACGTAATTGCAACTTCAGGTATTTTCCATATTTTTTATTGGGAAAGTTGTTTAAAGGAATGTCATTCAACGATAAGTTTCAGGAGGCAATACTTGTCTCTAGAACAGAATATGGGCACCACCCTAAGAGCTGCTTCAAAAGTTGCCACTAAATTGTTGTTTTAAAATGATAGAAGAGGAACATTATGCAGAAGTAATTAATATTTACTATTTAATCGATTTGCTTTTAGCTATATCCTTTCTTGTGGCAGATCAGATGCAAAGAAACTGGCTAAGTTCTGTGCTGTTGCAACTGGCATTCAGTTGGCAAAAATTGAACCTTTTTCAGATTTATTTCCAAACATTAATATTTTCTACTTGTTTTATGTTTTATATTTGGCATGTAGCAGAGACCCCCTTTGGACATGCGCCTTCATCTTAAGGGTCTGATCTGTGTTTATAATTAACTCAGTCCATTGGCCTCATTTGAACCACACATAAATCAAGTCAAGTTTAGGGTTGTCCTTGCCCCACCCATTTCTTCACTTTGGTGCTACTTAATTTTTGGAGGTCGGCTCAGGCATACCATTCAAAATCCAGGAGAAAAAAATTGCTTGTCTTTGGTTTAAGAAAAGGGGATGAATAGTTTTGCGGAGTGGGCTTGGCAAACGTGAGGAAAGCTTGCAATTGCACAGGAACAATCCTGGACATTTTGCTGTTTGAAAGAATGGAACGTTGGTTCTGGTGAATGCAAAAACTGAAACAAATATTGAGCCATTTTATTGTGAATTTTTTGTCTGCTGATGCAGGTTCCTTCTGGCATATCTCAGACCTTCATCTTGACCCAGAGTACCAAAAGTCCTCAGATCCATTGAAGGTGTGTCCATCGGCTGGCACTCAGCCAGTGATCAGTGCAGGAACCTGGGGTGATTACTTGTGCGATGCTCCCTGGATTCTTATCAACTCTTCTATTTATGCCATGAAGAAGATTCTTCCTGATCCAGACTTCATTCTTTGGACTGGGTAAAAAAAAAAATAAAGCATGAGTTCTATGCCTCATAGTAAACAACAGAACAAACTTTTTATTTAACTGCTTAGCTGGCTAACCATTCAAGAATAACTGTTCATTCATTCTTTTAATTAATAACTATCATAACAATTCAGGATTCCCATGCAAATGTATATATTAGTTCAAGAGAGATAGCTTGTTTGTTTGCTTATGTATTTGTTAAATTTATATGCCACCCATGGTTATAGGTTACCTGGGATGGAAATAAACAGCTTTAATGAGGTTCAGAATAAAACAGAGACAATATCTACCTCTCTGTCTTTGTAGATTTCTATCCCTTTTATCTCCTCTTAGTTTAATCACCTATTAGGCTAATTTCATTCACAGTTGAGACCTGGTTTGTACACTTATTTTGTTCTTATATATAGTTTATCTAGGTTTATGCTTAGTATCTGTGGGCTTCACTGGAATGTGTTTTTGCTGTTTTCTAGAGATGATACTCCTCATGTGCCAGATGAAAAGCTGGGAGATAAAATTGTGTTGGAAATAGTAGAAAATCTAACTAACCTGATCAGAGATGTCTTTCCAGGTACAAAATGCTAGAATAAGTGGGCAATAACAAGCTAAGGCTTGTAAAAGGCCATAATCAGATGCAGACTTTTACATTTTGTATATAAGTTAACATGGTACATTTAATATAAGACCTAGGTACTGGAGAAAACAGAGAAAGGAGTACACATGTGGTGGTTTTGTGAAGCTGTTCAATTGTTCTGGTGCATTTTTTTAAATTAAATTGCCATTATTATGCTTGGTTGCAGAGTCAGCCAGATATTTAGACTAGGTTATTATTATTAAAATGAGATGACGTTTAGAGCATTAAAAATACTAAGTTTTGTTTTACTAGCCACAGCCATTCAAGCAGCAGCAAGATCTTGGAAAACAAGAACGGATTTGAATATTTCCACATGGTTGCAAATATGTTGGATATATCACTTTAATAGAAAAATTGATTGAAAAAAATATTTCAGCAATGAAGATGATGACTTCTATCCTATCTGGCTTAAATGTATTATGTGCAACAGAAACATAATGATTGCTTACTAGCCAGGTCCATATTCCTGGTTAATTAAATTAAAATCATATGTATTTTGCTTTCAAATGGTCTTCATTATCCTGAAAATAAGATTATATGAAGTTGCAGAAGTTTTCAAATTCAGAAAATTAGGTGTAAAGTGCACTTTTGGAAAGAAAAAAATCATATTCTAAATTAGTACTAAGCAGTGGGTGTGAAATAATCTTTTTGCTTTATTCCAAATGTTTCGAGACTGCAAATTTTAACATTTCCAGCCACCACAGAGGTGTCAGATTGTGGAAGACAATAACAGAATGTTCATCCTTCAAGATTACTAAGAATATGTTGCCTAAGCAGCAGCAAGTATAGACAAGATAGTATATATTCTGGGTTCTCCAAGAAAGATGTTCCTATTTCAGGATAATGGTCTCCCATGTTTGGTGATTCTCCTGTCTAGGTCCACATTTTGTAAATTAAAATAGATTCAGATAAAAGTTGCACTAATTGTGATTACTCCATGCTTAAGTATACTATCTCTTGTACCCCTGTTCAGATTTTGATGGAACAAATTCTGAGTCCACAAATCTCAGGAAACCATAATGGTTTGGTCTTTGTAAACTCTACCATTCAGATTTGTGTGTAAAGATTTATGCTTGTGGCTTAGCATCAGATCAGTCTAGGATGGCTAAGACAAAACACGTGTGATTTGCTTCTCCCTACTTTATTTTTTTAGTATTTATTTGATTTGTCAATTGCTTACAAGATACAGGTATAAGAATAAATATAGTTTTGAATACATGAGATAGATACTTATAAGAAAAATAAAAAACAATAGGACAGGGACGGTAGGCACGATTGATGCGCTTATGCACGTCCCCTACAGGCCTCTTAGGAAGCGGGTGAGGTCAATAGTAGACAGTTTAAGGTTAAAGTTTTTGGGGTTTGGGGAAGAAACCACAGAGTCAGGTAGAGTAGTCCAAACATTGACCACTCTGTTGCTGAAGTTGTATTTTCTGCGGTCAAGTTTGTTGCGGTTAACCTTGAGTTTGTATCTATTGTGTGCGCTTGTATTGTTATGATTGAAGCTGAAGTATTCATTTGCAGGTAGGACATTGCAATGTATGAATTTATATACTATATTTAGTATATAAAATTATATATATATATGTATGTATGAATGAATGAATGAATGACAGATTTATTTCTTATACTATTCTCTTCCAAGCTATGTTCTTTTCTGCTTCCTTCAGATACTCAGGTCTATCCAGCAATGGGCAACCATGACTTCCACCCCAAAAATCAGCTTCCAGCGGAGGAAAACATGATCTACAATGCAATAGCAGACTTATGGCACCCCTGGATTGATGAGCCCTCCATACAGACGTTCAAAACAGGCATGTGATGGCAGATTGTGTTGTAGCATTTTAAATTAACCTGAGAGGCAGTACTGAAATGCAATTGCCCCCCTCCCCAAATTCTTTCCTCTGGTTCTACATAAGGGGCCGTAAGGAAATGAACTGGAATTAGTAGCCCATTCAAACAATCCAGTTAATCAAATTAATTGCTTTCTACCAGTGGTGGGATTCAAATTTTTTTACTACTGGTTCTGTGGGTGTGGCTTGGTGCACATGGCAGGGGAAGGATATTGTAAAGTCTCTAGTCAGAGGTGGGATTTGCCGGTTCTCTGAACTGCTCAAAATGTCTGCTACCGGTTCTCCAGAACTGGTCAGAACCTGCTGAATACCAACCTCTGCACCAGATGCTCTCTGGTCCAAATTGATTTATTGGCTGTTTTGCAGGTGCTTTCTACAGTCAATCGCTGCCTGGTGTCGGACCAAGGAGGCGAATAATTGTCCTCAACACCAATCTGTACTATGAAAATAATAAACGGACCATGAATCTGGAAGATCCAGGAGGCCAATTCCGATGGCTGCAAACTCTGTTGACCAAAGCATCAGAAACAGGAGAAAAGGTTTCTTTCAGATGTCTTAATTTTATTGTTTTAAACAATAAGTCCAAACCTTTTGGGGACAGATAATTATAATCAGGATAATTTCTCAACTCAACTGCAAAAATACATTCAGCACTATTGTGCTGTCCAGACGGTATATAGTTAATTGGGAATTGAGATAGTTAAGTTAGAATTGGGAGCTGTCCCCTTAAGGGAATGCCTCATGGGAAATGTAGTTAATGCATCCTGGGAAATGTAGTTCATGTCATGTGGTCACATCTGTAATCCTGATTGGTCACTGAATTGACCCTTGGTTGGGTTGGGGGAGTTTCCTTTACTCTTGCTTGGACCCCAGCCCCATGCTGGTGTTTCACCCTTTGCTCCATCGTTATGGGATGAAGATCACTATAATTTTACACTATGAAGTCAGCTATGCAAAGATTTGGATTTCAGATGAATCTTGACATAACTGTGAGTTACACCTTGAGAATGCCTTGTGATCCAATAAAGAAACTTTGTATGGAAGCCTTTGTAGAGTTGCCTGTCTGTCTTTATATTCAGCCAGCAATTTAAAGACAGAACAACTATGAAGCGATTGCAAAAGGTATACCTCTGGAATGCCAACACATTTCATTAGTGTCATAATTTCAAGAAGGAATTGTTAAAGGATACATATGTAATTAAGTCACAATCCATGGTTTAAGCCAAGGGTCTTCAAACTTGGCAAGTTTAAGACTGGTGGACTTCAACTCCCAGAATTCCTGAGCTAACATGACTGGAGGAGGAATTCTGGGAGTTGAAGTCCACAAGTCTTAAAGCTGTCAAGTTTGAAGACCCCTGGTTTAAGCCATAATTAGGTTTACATGACATGATAAGGCATAAGCATGGTTTGATTTGTAATAATAAAAATCAGGATAAACATATATTTAATAGATAAAACTAAACCATATTACGACTTAGTGTGGTATGTATGAATCTAGCCAAAGGGAGTAGGAATCATAGATTGTAAGATTTACAAAGGGCCTTGGAAACCATTAATTCCAACTTTCTTATGCAGTTTAGGAGAAAGGTTGGTTTCAGATTTAAAAATATCTATAACAGGAATTTCAGGTCCATATAGGTTGAGAGAACAAATCTTGAGAGGATATAGGGAAAAGCAGAAATTTGGAGCCAGCTCTGGATCCGACCTCTTCCCAAAACATTGATCAGGCTAGCTAATGATCATGGGAGCATTAGCTTGGCGAAGGCTAGGAAACTGTATCCTGCGATCTTTAATATGTCATTTTCCCCCCTGACTATCCCTTGTCTTTTCTATCTCAGGTCTATATTATTGGGCATGTTCCTCCTGGCGTCTTTGAAAAGAAACGAGGCAAACCCTGGTTCCGAAAACACTTCAATCAAAGATATACAGAAATCATTCAGAAACATCATGCTGTAATTGCAGCACAATTTTTTGGGCATCACCATACGGATAGTTTTAGAATGTTCTATGATAACACAGGTACATCCCCTGGAATTCTCTGGATGTCTTCCAGTCTGTAAAGTAACAGGGTTGTGGGGCAAACTTACTTTAAGGTAAAGGTAAAGGTTCCCCTCGCACATACGTGCTAGTTGTTTCCAGCTCGGGGTGGGGGGGGATAGTGCTGATCTCTGTTACAAAGCCGAAGAGCCAGCACTACCGAAGACGTCTCCGTGGTCAAGTGGCCAACATAACTAAACACCGAAGGTGCACAGAACGTGGTTACCTTCCCACCAAAGGTGGTCCCTATTTTTCTACTTGCATTTTTATATGCTTTCAAACTGCTAGGTTGGCAGAAGCTGGGACAAGTAATGGAAGTTCACTCCGTTATGTGGTGCTAGGGATTCGAATGGTCAAATTGCCAACCTTTCTGATTGACAAGCTCAGCGTCTTAGCACTGAGCCACAGGAAGGCAAATATCAAGGCTGGAATCTTGGCAACTATCTAAAGATGTCCCATGTCTGCCAGAACCTCTGACAACTGGAAAAAATACAGTTTAGCAGCATAGTTAAAACAAAGTTTCTTTAAAAACAGAATGGACAATATGAAATGGTGTAGGGTCTCCTGTCAGGGTTGGACTAGAAGACCTCCAAGGTCCTTCCAACTCTGTTATTCTGTTATTCAACAAAACTTCCAGTTACATTAGCTGCCAAAAAAGCCTATAATAAAATAATATTTGCCCAGGGATAAGATCTGTGTTCTGAATCCACCAGCAATTAATTAATTTATATTAATTAAATTAATTAAATTAATTGTTTTAATTAATTAATTTTAATTAATTTAGTTAATTTAATGAATTAATTTAAATTAATTCAATTAATTAATTTAAATTAATTAATTTAAATTAAATTAATTTAAATAATTAATTTAAATTAATTCAATTAATTTAAGATAAAGGGGGTGCCCCAAAGGCGGTCGCAAGGTTTGCATTGCCAAAGGCAGTTCCTTGTCTCATCCGCCAATTGACACATTGTTGGGACTTGAATGCCACTATTCCTATCTGCATATCACTCCTTGCTCCATCATGGGTTATATCCTGTTACGGTCTGGCATGGAACTGACAATAACAATCAGTCCTGAAAATAAAACTGTGTGTGTATGTGTGCGTGTGATCAAATTCCTGACGTAGTTTGTCTTCTCTTTCAGATTCCCCGATCAGTGTCATATTTTTAGCTCCAGCAATTACACCTTGGAAGACAAGCTTGCCAGGTGTGAAGAACGGAGCCAACAACCCTGGCATCCGTGTTTTTAAATACGACCGTGAGACTCTGCTCGTGAAGGTAGAAAGAGAATTCCATTTACTTATGTTTGTCTCCAAGAAATCAGGGTGCCGTACAGTGGTGGGATTCAAAATGTTTTACTACTGGTTCTGAGGGCGTGGCTTCGTGGGCATGGCGTGGCTTGTTGGGCGTGGCAGGGGAAGGTTTCTGCAAAATCTCCATTCCCTTCCCTTCCCACCCCACTAACCTGCTTTCCAGCTCCGTTCTCCTGTGCAGGGCAACCAAAGAAGATCCAGCCAATCAGCTGGGACTTAGGAGGCAGAGAATAGATGGGGGTGGGGCCAGTCAGAGGTGGGATTTGCCGGTTCTCCAAACTATTCAAAATCCCCACTACTGGTTCTCCAGAACTGGTCAGAACCTGCTGAATACCACCTCCGTTGCCAGACCCGGAGGTGATCCGTGTAGCTACTGAGGGCAAGTTATTTTGCCCACTAAAGATTTCTGGATGGTCCCAATTGAACTGGACTACTGTGACTTGTTTGAACCCTATTCATGTTGACAGTGTTGGGGAGGAACAAGGGAGATGCTGTAGATAGCAGAGCAATAGCTATGAGGATCCTGCCTGACCATCAGGATTATGATGATTCAAAAAAACCTTGAAATGCAATGTTAAGTTTACTTGACTGACAGAGCATCCTGCCATGGAAAATCCAGTTGTGTTAGTTGTCCTGGTTGCTACAGCCCAGGAAAGTAAAATGAAAAAAGTGGAGAGTGAATTGGATCTTCTTTTTGTCTGCCTTGACAGAGGACAAAGGAAATGTAACAGCTGTCAGGCACAAAAAGTCAGGACCACTAGTTGGGTTACATATTCAAGTTTATACACAAGAATCTGGTCAACTAAAGTTCAGTACAAATTGGCCCCAAATAAGAATTCAGAAGGAGTGGACTTGGAGCACTTGAGGGAATGCAATGACTCTAAGCTGATGATGTGTTTAACTTTGCCCACAGTTCTGCCTGCTCTTCTCTACCAGGGGTGTCACTCTTGCAGCCTGCGGGACGGATGCAACATGGCCTGGCCACAGCCACCTACATTTTAGCGAAGGGTGGGGAAGTTGCGATATGTCACGTGATATGACGCTGCAAGTTTGACTCTCTTGTCCTACACTATCTTCATTATTATTAAGCTTTTTACATAAGGCTACAAAAATGTATATGTTTAATAGATGGGACCAAAGAGTTGAGTTCTCTATATGTTTTTGCTGCTATTGCATTCGGTAGTTGTCCGAATTTCTGCAGCCTGAATCTGGTAGCTCTCTCTGATCAGTTTAAACAGATTTCTTAGTATTTCTTCCAAATGTTTTCTGTTCCATTTTAGGATATAATAACTTACTATTTAAACCTCACCCATGCTAACATGGGTACTCCTGAGTGGAAAAAAGAATACAGCCTGACAGAGGCATACGAGATCCCGGATGGTTCTGTTCGCTCCATGCATTTGGTCCTGGAGAAGCTTATGAGAGATAAAAGTCAGCTCCAGAAGTACTACCGATATAATTCAGTGCAGTACGATAGCACATTCTGCAATGACAGCTGCCAGACAGATCACATCTGTGCTATCAGAGAAGTTGACTTTGAAAAATACAATCAGTGTGTTATAGCCAGAAGTGCTGCAGCTGCAACCCCAGTTCTAGACATTTTCTTACTTTGCCCCACCATGGGTCTCATTACTTTAGGCCTATTGGACATCTTGAGCAAGCTGGGCCACCAATAGCACCAAGTGAGTTCCACAGGAACAAATAAGAAACACAGAATGTAGTGACAGTCACAAGTGCCAGCATCCTGAGAATTTTAGACCATCCATTTCTGATGAATTTTTGAACTGCAAACTCATCTGATCAAAATTATTATTTTTTCTTGCACTGGGATGGTGCAAGGTCTTCCTTGGAAAAAAACAAATAAACACTTAAGCGGCAAAGCTTCTAATCTAAGAGTATCATTGCTATGACTTCAAGAGTTAGGGATTAGGGCGTTATGCTGCAGTGGCATAAAAGGGTGCTTCCAACTGATGTTAGTGAAAGAGATGGTTCTGATGGACTGTGCCAGAGCACGGACTCCTCTTCTTTAACATCCACATGAAATTGATGCTGATACCAATTTTACATCTCCACTCCAGGCTGAGTAAATGACATTTTGGAATTCTTCATTTGATACCCAAAGGCTATAAAGAACGGGATTCAGTGAAACAAGTTCATCTGAAAACTCAGTGATTTATGCTAATGTCTTCACTTGCATAAGATGTGTAAAAACATGCAATATGTATAAACTAACACAATTGTTTGACCGGAAATTTTTATCTTCTGTTGAGGGCACCTTGGAATCACAGTTTCAACACAATTTCAAAGGATTGTTTGTTTGGGTTTTTACTGCCCTAAATTGAGAGTAAGGGGAATTTTTCTTTATACAAACCTTGTTAACTTTCAGGAAGGAAGTAAACCCACTCTTCTAGAGAGCTTTTGCTGAGAAGCCAACTTAGATGGACAGTAGCTCTGCAGTATGGTTGATTTTAGGTTGTAGACTGTTATATTTTTAGAATTGTAAGCCACTCGTGACCCAAGCGGTATTGTAACATTCAAAAGTCCACAAATAGATAAATGTGGTTGAGTTGGGTGGGGTGGGGTTGGTTTTGAGTGTGATCTCATCCATTGTGTCTGTAAACCCATCATAGTTAACAAACTATAATGGGGGGGGGAGTATTTTTAAATGCACTGTGTAGATCCCAGCACATGACTTTCAATGACTCAGTTGTTTATTTCATTTCCTATTTTATTCTATGTCTACAATGCCATAAAAGCAATAAGGGAAGACTTGCAATGACACAGAATTTCACCTCAATAGAAAGGCAGGCCTTGTACAGAGAAATAAAAGTGCACATTCAAAACTAACCCTCTAATCTTTCTGTCTACACCATGATATCAGATCCAGATTTTCATATTCTGATAAACCATTCTGGCTTTTTTTTTAATTTGGTGTGCTGGTTTCTAATTGTTGTTTTACCATAAACTATTATTAAAGGATCCATGATTCAATTTGGAGTTCAATTCGGAGTCTCTTAATTTTCTGGATTTTCCTGGAGCAGACAATCTTTTAACTTCAGCAATTTAACAAACGCACACACTCACACAAATATGAGGTTTATTGACTTAATAGAACTTAAATGGCTTAGGGTAAACAATAAAAGCAGTAATATTCTACATGGAATAGAGGAACTTAAGGGGATGATTCAGGATCAGTCATTTCACAGCTACTGTTTAATGTTTTTTCAAGTTTTCACAGTGATAAAACAAAAGATTTCCTGGAATCTGAAGATAATATTTACATATAGGGCAGAAGAAGTTGCTTTGACTTAGGTTCCAATCACTTTTATTGTCCGATTAAAGAAAAAAAATGTAATATAAAAACAGATGAGGGGACATACCAATGCTCCAAAATAAATAATCTTCAAATATTTTTGACTACCAATTTTGACTATTGGTAATTTATGTGGGAACTACAATGGTGCTTTGAGGTTTGCGAATCTTTGGGATTTTCAGTATTTCTGCATAAATATGGCCTAAAAACATGATCTGTTCTCCATAGAAAACTCTAGAATTACAGTGCAGCTCCAGGCATATTTTTCTGACAACTTATTAACTCCAACTGTCTTCAAAGGATTTTAGCCTTGAATGTGTTTAACTTGGGCTTTTGAGGGCTGATGAAAAGGAAACAAGAGTTGAGGGAATTGTCTTTTAATTCTAGTATGTGTCAAACTGCATGATTCAAAATACTTAAGAACTTAGAATAACCAATTGAAAACAATGAAAGTGTCATGAGAACATTGGTTTTGCAACAGTTTTAAATTAGGCATTTTACAGTATTACTCAACCTATGAAAAAGGGAATAAATACATCAGAATGCACAAGAAAATATTTAGCACGAAGGTTTGGAATTGACCTTATCCAGTTATTCCTGCTGGGAACTTAAACTTTTCATAAATACCTACAGGTAGTCCTTGACTTAACAAGTATTATAATTGAGTTAAAACTGCCAGAGTTTGCTAGCTGTGTTTTATGGCTTCCTGTTCCACGAACCTCTCTCTATCTATGTATAGGTAGTCCTCAACTTACGACCACAACAGAGCTCAAAATGGATGTTGTTAAGTGAGAAATTTGTTGAGTTTTACCCCATTTTACATTTTTTCTCACCAGGTTTGTTAAGTGAATCTCTTAAATTATTAACATGGTTAAGCGAATCTAGATTCCCCATTGACTTTGCTCAACAGAAGGTCGCAAAAGGGAATCATATAACTCCGGGACACTGCCAGCATCATAAATGTGAGTCAATTGTCAAACATCTGAATGTAAATCACATGACCATGGGGATGCTGCAACGGTCATAAGTGTGAACAATGGTTGTAAATCACTTTTTTTCAGTGCCGTTGTAACTTCGAATGGTCACCAAATGAACTGTTGTAAGTCGTGGACTACCTGTATGTATGTATGTGTGTATGTGTGCACCCAGCCAATCATCTCTGTAATTTAACTATGCTTAATTGTAAGGTGACCAACTTTTTTACAATGAGAAGGAGGACACAAATAAATTGAAGAAAAAGAACAAAGCCTCTTGCACACTCTCTCAAAACAATTCTCCTGTGTGGAGCACATGCGTCTCATAATTGCGTCTCGCCGCACTGTACCGAGCCTTGATGAATTGTCATGTCAAATATAAATACATCACATCACATGCAAAGGATCGGATCGGCATCGATCAAATACGGAGATTTACAGATTAGTCTCCAAATATCAAAAAGGAGGACATGTAGGAGGACACTTTTTGAGGGAGGACAGAATTTACGAAAGAAGGACTGTCCCCCCTAAAGGAGGACGGTTGGTCACCTTATTAAGTGAATAAACCCAAATTGGAGGGCTGGATGGGGAATTAGAGGAAGTCCTACATTAACATCTCCCAAAGGTGTTTTTTCAAGAGGCAACTGGACTTTCTGGTTTTCCTTTGGGACAACCGTGACCTGGATGACTGAGAATCTCCATCCTACATTAACATTTGGCACAGCCTTCTTTGTACAGATCCAAGAGGAAAGCATGGACTTTGGGTGTTTCTGTCACTCCATGCAAAAAAGGCGCTTGATATCACAAGGCCCGAAGCCTGCATCAAAGAGATTATCCCGGCCATCTTTTGCACCTCAGCCCCATATGCAAAATAAAAAAAATGCCTCAATGCAAGGGAAGAAAAGGTGATTTGCCTCAATGCAAAAGAAAAAGTTTGGCGTAGGCCAAGGCAACCCCGGGATTTCCAGCCGACGTGTGAAAGGTGTGTCGACCCAGCCTCGACGCTCCCTTTTCAAGGCGGTCCCAGCAACCCGTCTCGGGGTAAACAGACGGAGGAGGAGGAGGAGGAGGAGGGCAGGCTTACCCCTCTTGCCCTTCCAAGCCGAGAAAGGAGGCCGGGCGGCTCACGAGCTCCGCTTTCTCCTCACTGGGTCCCGCCTCTCTCCTCCGGGGAAAGCAGGCCCGGAGGCGGGAGAAGCGAAAGTGGGGAGGTCATGCAGCGTCCGGGGCGTCCCGCTCCGAGCCGCTGCCGCCGTCGAGGAGAAGCCCGGCTTTCCTCGCTCCCTCCAGGTCGGAGACGGGGAGAGGCAGCGGCCAGGAAGGCGCGCGGACCGGCTCCTCATAAGAAGGGACGGCAGTGGTCCGTCCCGGGGCGGGGAAGGGGCGTTTGCAAAGCCCGGAGGAGGCTTAGGGGTGGGGTTTGAGGGGGGAATCCCGGCGAAGTTTCTCTTTAGCGAGAAGCGGAGCTTCACTCCTCCCAGCAACCCGCGGTCGGCGAGGCGAGGCTCTGCAACTGCTCCGGAGGAGCCAAAGCGGCCGTCCCCCGCCCGGAGGGGCCTCCTCCTACTCCAGCCCTCTCCAGGCCCTTTTTCCCCTGCCGTCCAACGGGACCATGGCTAGGACTGGCTGCGGTCCTGGCTGCAGCCTTCCCCAGCCGCCCCCGTTCCGCTTTCTGGACCTGGCCTTTGCCCTGGTGGGCACCCTCGCCTTCCTGCTGGACTTTGTGGCCGACGTGTGGGTGGCTGCCAGCTACCTCCGAGCCGGCCACTTCCACTGGGGCGGGCTGGTGCTGGTGCTGCTGCTCCTCTCCTCCCTGACGACCCAGTTCTTTAGTTGGGCTTGGTTCCGGAGTGACTCCGATAAAGAAGGCCTCTCCCAGCCATCTGCCCGGACTTCGAAGCTGCTCCATGTCCTACAGCTCGGCTACCTGTACAGGTAAGAGCAGCAGGGGATGCTTCTGTTCATTGACTCAGGCAAATTGCAGGCGGCAGCACATTCTTCCCCTTGAATACACAACATATCTAAACAAATGGGAGTTTCCATCACACCCTACCAACCTGACTGAACTCCGGCTGCTTTTGTCCACATGCCAGAGTCCACATCCACGCACCAGACTCTCAACTAACTTGGTTGGCTGAGTTTTAGAATGATGGACGGGGCCTTGAGTCATAAGCGGCAATGATAGCGTGGGCTGCCAAGAACTTGGCCAAAGTAGGCAAACGCGAATTAGCCTAGTGGGTTAAGCCCCAAAGAAGCTTCTTGGGTGAGAAGTGAAACGTCTTCAAAGAAAAAAGAAAAATCAGAAAGTCCAGTTGCCTCTTGAAAAAAAAAACACTTTTGGGACAATCATGACCTAGATGACTGAGAATCTCCGTAGACATGTAGTGGGTTAAGGTACAGTTGGCTGCACAAACAATAATGCTAGAAGCCTTTATGGCTGCATTATGTGTGAACTTAATTATCCAGGTAACTACACTTACCTTGCATATTTCCTGGAATGAGAAGAAAAGTGAAGTCTGTTAGGAGGTATTGCTTTTAGGGATCGTTTAGGATCTTCTAGTAAAAATATATACTTCTCTAACATCATAGAGGAAGTACTGGCTGCTGGGTGTTTTTGACCTGCCTGGCTCACTGTTGTGGCCATATTGCAGGGCAGAGAGTCCTTGACTTACAACCACAGTTGGGTATCAGACTTTCTGTGGCTAAGCCAGGTGGTTGTCCATGAGTTCCACATGATTTTACAACTTTTTTTGGCCATGATTGTTAAGCAAATCGTTGCAGTTGTTAAGTGAATCAGATTTTCCTATGACTTTGTCAGAAGCTAACTGGAAATAGGATCACATAACCCTGGGATGCTGCAACCATTGTAAATACATGCTAGTTGCCAAGTGCCTGAAACTTGATCACATGACCATGGAGATATTGCAATGGTCATAAATATGAGGATTGGCCATGTCAGGTTTTTTCCCCAGTGCCCTTGTAACTTCAGTCACTCAATAAATGGTTGTAAGTCAAGAACTAACTGTAAAGTTTCTTAGGCCTGCCATATGAGAAATGTTCCCATTGCATTCTTTCATAATTTTCAGTCTTGCTTTCTGTGTTGCCTTGCAAAGGTGTCTCTGTGTCCTGAGGGTCGGTTTCCAGGCGTGTAAGATGGAAGATCCAACAGCAATTCATAATCAGGCCTTTGCCATTTTCCTGTCACACGATGTCAGTCTCTTGCGCCTCTTTGAGACCTTTCTGGAAAGCGCACCTCAGCTCATCCTGGTGATCTACATCATCTTACACACCAACCAAGCTGAGATATTTCAAGGTGAGTGCCAGTTGGGAGGAGCCAGGTTTGGAGGAATGTGAACTTTCACTGGCATAAATTCCTGCTGTTTGCAGTTCTAGTCAACCACTCAGTCATGTAGGTGAGAAGGGCGATGGAAATAAATAAATAAATAAATAAAATCCAGTAGTGGATGTCAGCATTTTTTGTAGCCCAGTTCTTCAGCCTCCTGGGAATTTAGGGTTTGTAGATATATAAAAACAATGTGGAAAAATAACATCGGGTTAAACCTTGTTAATTTGTTCATCAAATTGGAAAAGGATGTTCAAAATCAAATCAAAATTTGTCCACCCACAAAGTAACAATACAGTGGAGATCTTATTAATACTAACTTAATATTGACTCTTCAAACTCTCATCAAGTAATCAGTCCTGAGTCAAGGATTACATGTAGGTTCCTTCTTGATTTTATTGTCAGTGTGTAGGGGATTGCATAACAGCGCAAAAAATAGTGAATTCACTAGGAGTTACAATAATTTAAATAATTGAATAATTCCTGAGGTACATGGGAGAGATCTTGCTGCCCCTTTCCAGCACCAGTACTTCGACGTTTGCAATGTGGGAAGTTCTCCTTCAACCTGACCGCTGTTTCCACTGCCTTCTCCCTTGTTTTCCTTGCAGTACTTGGGATTTGTACATCTTTTCTGTGTATCACCTGGGCCCTCTTGGATTACCACCAGACCCTGCGTAGCTTCCTGAGGGACAAACACAAGTTGGCCTTCCTGTCTTCGGTCCTCTACTTCCTGTGGAACTTCCTGTTGATGTGTCCTCGCATTCTTTCATTGGCAGTCTTTGCAGTTGTCTTCTCGGGCTACATTTTCCTCCACTTCCTAGGCATCTGGTTGGTCATGTTTCTCTGGGTCTCCTTGCAAGGGACAGACTTGATGGAACATGAAACCTTTGAGTGGTTTTACCGAGCTACAGTAGCCGTTATCCTCTATTTCTGCTGGTTCAATGTGGCCGAGGGGAAAACACGCCACCGCTCAGCTATTTACCACGTTTTCCTATTTGTGGATAATGGCATCCTGATTGTGTCGTGGTGGTGGTACAGAATTCCCTTGAGTTGGGATTCCCAAGTGTGCTTTGCACTTCTGGCTGCCCTGGTCTGTTATGCCCTTGGCATTTTCTTTAAATGCGTCTATTACAAGTGTTTTCATCCCACTATGAAAACTGCACTCATTACGGATTACGATGAAGTAGACAGCAATGATGCTGTTGTGTTCCGGCAAATGGTTATAAAAAAACCCATCATCAACCATCGGACATATAGACTCTCTTGGAGCTTCTTTGCTGGCCCTTTGGCAGAGGAGACTCAGCACCAACAGAATGGGACCATCAGTGATATGTATCTATGAGCCATGCTGTTTAGGGCAGCCAAGACAAGACTATAGTTGAATTAGATTCAGAAAACATTTGTACCAGTTTGCCTGCTGAAATCATGTCTATGTTTCTTCCAGGATTAGCAACATAAGCTAAATCAAATAAGCTAGGAAGGAAATGTTATTAGTTAAGGATGAGATTGTTGAAGAGAATCTTTAGCAGGGGGTAGAAGATATGATGCAACATCAGCAGGTATGGCCAAACAAGGCCTAAGTTGAAGAATGCTAGGAAATGTAGTTAGCAAATTCAGATGTTCATAGGTACATCATTATTGTTTTTGATGTCTCTAATCTGGATTCTATGACTTGCACCGTATGGTGGATTGCAATACTTCTAAGTTCTGGCGCACTTTTCAAACTTTATATCTTTAATCTTAAATTCAGGCCTTCACTTCACTGTACTTGACTTCCCACCTGCCCGTGTTCTGATGTTACACGAGAAAAAATTAGTTGAAATGGTCATATGCTTCCCCTTTTCTTTAATGTGTCCATCAGAAAGGTTCCAAACTGCCACTTCTCCTTTTTAACTAGTTCTTGCCATAGTATCTGAACTATGACATCAAGGTTTCTATGGATATCATAGTTTATCTGGAAAAACACATAATCCTTAAAGCGTAAGCTATAAACTGACTTTAATATACCACTTTGAAGATGAGCTATAGTTTAGAATATGCTATAGTTCATGGTGCTGAGACATTTCCAATCTCATTGAGATGAGGAAGTTTATAAACCTGGTAGTTCACTGTAATTATCTATGGCTTGATATGGGGACTGATGGAAATAGAATTCTAAAATGCCTGGAAGACATTAGACTTTGCTTTAATGCAACATCTGGATTAGCTGGAGTAGCTTCAGCCCTTCTCCTCTGTTCTACTTGATTTTGGATACCTGTTCCCAAATAGTTTATATTTCAAGAGTTTTGAGAGGACAGTCCTTATTCCAATTTCCAAGTTATCTTGAAGGGAAGCTTAGAAAACATGCCTAACACTTCTGGATTTGGCTCTCTTCCTATGCCTTATGTGGCTAATTTTAAAAAGTGTTACTTTAGATTTTCACAATGATTCAGATTGACTGGAATCAGCAAAAATATATCTGGCAGAAATGTGCATATTCAACATATTCAAGCCTCTAATACACAAGATTCAAGTTGGAGTGGAGGGAATAGCAAAGCTCTAGGGAAGGATTTAGTATACATACTTGGGCATTAAAAAAAAATCCAAACCCTCTCCTGCTTTTCACTTCAGAAAGTGGATACACTAGTCTTAACCTCTCGCCCTCCTTTCGCTAAACTTTCTCCCAGTTTATTATTTTTTTATATATAGTAATGCCAAATTCAGTGCAACTGTTAATTTATTGACACTTCTGAAATGTTTAGCCTGAGTAAAGTATTTCACTTCCTGTTCATCTGTGCTATTTTCACAGCACCTACAAGGGGTTAGATAAAAGGTTACATCCTATCCAGAAAACAATGGTAATTAAATATGTTGTCCATTTTTATGTCCACTATGTTGGTTGGGACCAGAGTGCCATTACACATTAAAGAGAAATTAGCTAGGGAAGCTTACAACTTCAAAATGGGATGCAAATCCTTTTTGTCTTCAACATTTTGAAAGGCTGGCCAAAGCAACTTGTTAGCAAGTAAGAGGATACTATAACCATGGTCATAGAACTGGTAATTTTTGCTCCAATGTAACAGGCCAGTTTCACAGGTGGCTCTCCAAAAGGGTCAGCTAACGGGTTTACTACTATGTGCCCTACCATAAGGTACCTGATATAAGTGCCTTATTCTGCTTATTGTGTCCTTCTCGGTACAGAGAGATGTCAGTTAAAATGCAAATCCAAAGCAAACTGCTGAGGGTCCTGATAGAATTTAATGATGTTCCAAATCCAGTCATTTCTTTATGGGCTAGTGCATTTCTTTGTGGGCTAATGCATGCAAAGGTCTGAAGAGCAAGATTATTCTTACTTGTTCCTGTAGTTCAATCATATGAGATTTCATGACATAAGTGTGCTAGATATATTCTGAGTGAAACGTAATCTAGAAGCATGGAGGATCAATATTTAATTCCTAGATCCTGCATAATTGGCCACCTTGGCAAGAACTACTGAGAGATAAATTTGAAAAACCATGGGTCACGCATTGCTGGTGTTACCAGAGCCTTAATGTCATTTTTAAGCAAATGTGATCAAACTGGCCATGTCTGTTTCGAAACAAGGAAGCAATACCTAGAGCAGAGGTGTCCAAACTTGGCAACTTTAAAACTTGTGGACTTCAACTCCCAGAATTCTGAAAGTTGAAGTCCACAAGTCTTAAAGTTGCCAAGTTTGACCTCTGACTAAATACATTCCGTAATTTGCCTCAGAAATATAATTCTCAGAATATCAATTCTTCTTTGTGCCTCCTGAGAATTCTGGGAGTTGTAGTTCCGGAACTACAGTATTTTTTCTATGCTGGCTGGAGAATTCTGGGAGTTGAAGTTCACAAGTCTTAAAGTTGCAAAGTTTGGGGACCCCTGACCTAAAGCCTTGTTTCAGAATCAGAGTCCAATTCTTGTATGGTATTCAGCTAAAAAGAAAAATCACACCCATCTAGCCTTTTCTGTACTTATTGCAAACAACATATTTGGAAGCAAAAAAATAAAAGCAGGCAGAATACTTTTCACAGGGCACACTTCATTTCACTCAGTTCAACGGTTTAAACACATGGCAACTGTCTCTTAGTAATCTCAGCCTGACGAGGTAACTTTTGCTATGGACAATAAGGGCAGAGCCAAGTATAAAAGCCCAAGATTCCACTGACACCACTTAAGAAAAGCAAGAGTTTTAGATTTATTTTCTGTCTTACAGAGAACACCTTGAATAAGCCCTGTATGTAAGGTAGGGTAAAAGACACGCAGAGCTGGCACAGCTTAATGATTTTCAGTAGACCAGTAAGAATTTCTGATCTTCACTTATTTGAGAGAAATCACAATCCTCCAGCTATCCAAACTTGTGAGCAATTCTGAGAAGAATTTCCAGGAAAAAGGGAAAATAAAGAACAATTGAAGGGTTGTATAGAAAATAAAAGACTTTATTTTTTTTTCCAGTTCACAGGACAGTTGCCATTACATAGAACATGATGTTTAAGGGATCTATATAGCCATTAATGCCCTCCAATTCAGGACGTTGACAGGATCCTGAGGGAGAATCAGCAACTGTAATTTACTTTTGCTTACAGTATGCAATTGCAGTTGCAGCCTATTTCTCACAGTTGGTGGGAGATGACAGCCTCCCACATACTTCAGATGATGCATGTCCAGCCACCTTGGCATTAGAAAATAAAAACAGGCATGCTTGAAAGCTAAAGAGCGGGAAGGAAGGTGGCAACACACTGGTTTCCAAATTCTATGAAGCCCCAAGAGAAAAGCAGCCAGCAAAGTCAGTGGTGCCAGAGCTGAATCGACTTTTGTAAAAATTAATGCAGAAAATGTACCATCACCCTGAGTGGTTTAAGGAAACAAATCAGCCCATGTACATTAGAGAGGAGGCATTACAAAGACCAGAACCTGATGCCAAAAGCTTCTCACATGGTCAAAGGTGTTTCCAAAACCTGGCAAGGAGGGCTGACAAGGAGCTTCTTTCTAGGACAAACACACACCTCTGAGCCAGTTTCCTGGGGGCTCAACATTCACTGGCTATGCTGACTGAGATTGCGTAAAAAAATAGAATCAAAAGTTTAACTTTCAACACAGAAGAGGCTTAACACACTCTCTTCCACACAACGGTTGACGTTTCCAGGACTCTGGGAAGAAGTTAAGGCACAAGAGTTATTTCCAAAGTCAAGCAAGGGCCCCTCGAGGCAAATGACTTCCACACTTTTGCTGAGAAATAAAAAAATCTGCAGGAAAGGACAGAGGCTTTTTCTATTCTGTATCTGGAAGGGAGAATATATTTTCATCCAATAAAACACTGCTAGGCCTATCTTTTTAAAGGATTTGTAAAAGACACCGGGCAACAAGGAGGCTGGGCATCTCCTTGAGCAAGGAAAGGGGAACTCTTTTTCTAACAATCAAATGTTGCAGCCACCTTCTGCCCCATCAATGTCTACCATGCACTTACATCAAAAGGAACCATCCCACTGCCCCCCTAACAAGGAGCGACTGTTCTGGTCTGCCATTTAGTAACCTAAGGGTGACTTCCATTTCTGTTTACTACTTCAACAGCTTCGAGGTTGACAACCAAAAGAAAGTGGTAGGGGAGGGCAGTTAGAAGTTGCAGGGGGTGCAAAGTTGCTATCCAGCTACAGCCGAGATTACAGTACTGAAGAAAATTAGGTGCCATTGTCAAGTGAAAATAAGAAACTGGAGAACCTACAGGAGGCATCTCTTAAAACATTAGCAGGATGCTATCTCTACTGTCAATTTCTGCAAAGGAGCTGAAGAGATCTCTCTTGCCCTGGGGTTGGGAAAAAAAACTGTTTTGCAACGCTGTAGCCCACCCTCAACCCCTCTTCGGTAACCTTGTTCTACCCCAAGGGTCTTCAAATTTCACAAGTTTAGGACTTGTGGACTTCAACTCCTGGAATTCCTGAGCTAACATGGCTAGAGGAGGAATTTTGGGAGTTGAAGTCCACAAGTCTTGAAGCTATCAAGTATGAAGACCCCTGTTCTACCCAAATCCTTGCTTCAGAAAAAAGGACTTGCAGTGCAAGTCATCAGAACAAAAAGGGACACTATCCTTGGCGCGTGGGGAATTGCAACCGAAGGGGACTCTTATCGTGGACTGGCAGGGTGCCATCTTGGATCCAAGAAAAGGAGCTTTCTTATTACCCAGGGATGCACTTGCTGAAAAGAGGGGGGGGCGGCGGGGGACAATTAGATTCTAGCATCTTGTCCTCACTTAAAAAAAGACTACCCTGTGCTAGCCAAGTGGGTGTATTTGCTAGAAAAAGAATTGGGGGACAGCCAGGGTGCCTCAAGGGAATGGTTGGATATTTTCGGTCCCTGGCTTACCAGGAAAGAGTACAAAGGTCCCCTTCATCCAACACAAATTGTTATCTCCCCACCCCCACCCCCAACATATAAACAGTACTATTTCTGAGTTTGCAAGAAGGGAGACCATGCCTGGACCCCCTTTCTGTAAAAAATAAAACTAAAATAAAAACAATCCATTTGCCTTCCTTTCTGATTTAACAGCTTGAAAGTCGTCTGCAGGGGGCAAAAGTATTCTACAAAACGGGACTGCTTTTCTCTTCTTTAGTACAATACCTCCGAGGGCTACGTGGGGAGAAAGGCCTTTGCTGCTGGAGATTCTGCACCTGGAAGTTCCCCAAAGTTCCCTTTGCCAAAAAAAAAAACCCCTCAAAACCACAGAGAACCATTTGAGCACCGGAGCAGCATTGCCAAGGCTTTGTCGGTTCTCCCAGGAAAGCAGAGATGGGGGGCAGGGGGGGGGTGGGAGAACCTCCTGCTGTACACTTCCACTGGCTGCGTTTCTTGGTCTGGATGAAAGAGAAAGTCCCCAGACTGGTTCCTGTTTAAGCCACGAGGTGACTGTTGGGAGCAGGGCCGAGATGCTTTGTGCCCAGGTCCTCACAGAAAGTCTAGTTCGAGGGCCTGGTGAAGGGACACCAGATCCGCGTGATTTGTGATTCGCCAGAAGGGCATGTTGTGCTGCAAAAGAAGAGAAACCGCACTGTGAGGAATGAGATTCTCTCTGGCAAGGGGGACAAGGTGAGGTGCAGGAGTATAATTAAGGCTTTTTTTCTGCACAAAGGAGGGCATAGTGAGTGATATGAAATTCTGCACACTGGCTTTTTCCCCCTTCTTTTGTGTGTGTGTGTGTGTGTGTTGGGGGGAGGGGAGACTTTGTAATTTTGGGGAAGTTGCACTACAATTTACAGCAACTGTTGCCGGACAAGTGTGATGTACTTTGGATACCCAGGATGGAGAGAAAATGCATTCCAGAGTAACAAGAGACAGCAAAGTTTACCGTTTTTACCGGACTATAGAGCGCATCGGAATATACACCCGCACCCACTGAATTTTAAAAGAAAAAAAATTTTTTTTACATATAGTAGCTGCACCAGACTATAAGCTGCAGATATATATGCGTCGAGTGCGCCAAAAACTACTGGTAGCGTCTTCTTCTTTGCATTGACCTCTTGTGTCTGTCACGTTTTTGTGCCCCTTGATGACAGCGAAGAAAAATCTATAAATAAGCCGCATTGTTGTACAAGCCGCAGGGTTCAAACCGTGGGGAAAAAGTAGCAGCTTATAGTCCAGTAAATATGGTAGTATGGCAGGAAGAGTTAAGGCAGGCTCTTGCTAGCAGTATTTAATGGTGCAAAAAGTCTGCTTTAGTTTGGCAAGATTTTTCTCTCCATAGGTGGAGAACAGTCAAGGAATTATTAGGGTACTGCAATGTTACCTAGCTTGGAAATGAAACATCTGCAAGAAAACCACCAAATTCAGAGAGCATCAAGGATCCCACAGTTCAGCCTTGAGCTACAAATATTCTCTTCTATCTGTAATCAAGATTAATATTTATATGTATTTGTATTTTAGGGTATAGCTATATACACATGCATGTATATAGCGTGTCTATATGTGTGTTATGTATGGGTACACATTTGAGAGAAGGCAACAGAATTTCATTTTTAATGTGTGCCTGTGTGCCCGCAGGAAAAAAAAATGACAATAAAGATTATCTTATCTTAATAAAGGAAACGGCTTAGAAGAACCTCGGTGTGTCTTTCTTAAGTTATTGGAGCCTGACAAGGAGTTCCAATGTTGAGAAAAAAAAAGTTCTTTGGCGGAGGGCACACAAACTACCTATTCTTCCATTATTATTTATCGCCATTGTTATCATCATCATCACTATATCCCACTGTCCTTCTTGAAACTCAGTATTGCCTGCTCGTTTTCAGTCCATACCAACCTAGTGAAATAAACGATGTATGACTAGAGTATGACTAGCGTAAAGATAGCTGCTTGGTCCATGAGGACTTAGATTTGGGTTTCCCTAACCAAGTGCAACATTTTAGACACCACACCCAGCCGTCTTCATGCAGCAAGAATACATGCCCATAATCTGAATGGTGCTGACTAATATGGGCAAATGTAATACTGTACTTTCCAAGAGTTGGAGTCACCCAAGAAAGCAAAGGTTAACATCCTATCTGTCATGAAGCTATTTTCAGACCTATGGATGTGCCTGGGTGAGGGGTGGCCAAGGCACCAGACAGCTCTGAAACAGAAGCTACAGTCAAAGAGCTGGCAGAAACAGACAACAGACCATGTTGGGCGCTAAGAGGAGAAAAAGAATGAAGCCCACGGTCACCTGCTTGGCTGCCAATTCTTCATCACGTCCGTCTCCAATCACCACATAGGTCACCTTCTTTCCAAATCGGGAAATAATTCGTTCAAAACAGCTCTCTTTACCTGCCAGGAAGGGGCACATATCTTTGTGATTAAAACAAATAAATACTTGACTGTGATGATTTCACACATCTTCCTTCCTTCTTTTTTCTTTCTTTCCTTTTCTCTCTCTCTCTTTCCATATTCAATAATTCACTCACCTATTTTTGTAGCACTATAAATATTCTCAATGGGGAATACTTCGCCAAGTCCATACAGCAGGACTTTGGCCAGAGCTGGCACTAGCTGAGTGGTTGTTATCAGGACATTCACACAATTTCTTCTACAGGAAAACAGGAGGAAAACAAGTTATATGTGGGATGTGTATATTTGCTTTCATTCATAAAAGATCTGTTTACACCATATATGGCTTCTCCTGCAAAGCCTAGAGGTTTGAAAAATTTAGAAAACGTTGTACGCAAACCTGGAATTCTGGCTTGCTCTTTTAATAAGCTATGAACAAACTGTAGCTGGCTCACTAGACAAGAATCCTAAATAGCTATTCCAGGATTGTTCCAAGAAGAACAAACAAGAGTGTATATCACCACAAGGGTCATCCGTGTTTATCTCAACATTCCAAACAATTCTGGCTTATCTTGCTCAGATGTGACTTTTAAGTTTGGGTGTCCAGTTATAAGGTTCTCCACTGAGACATGACCACCTCTTTATAATTCAGGTTGGATGCTTCTAACACTACACACCAATGTGGCAACAGGCACTGTACCAGAACTATTCTGCTACGGGGGAGTCTCATTTTTGTACCTGGACTGAATGAGCAGGAGGGATTTTAACGCTGTTCCCAACCAAGAATCTGTTAACACTTCTATATCTTCCCTTAATCGTTGTAGTGCTTCTTTTTTCTCCGGACTGAGGAGAGCTAGAGGGGGAAAAAACAAAACAAATGAAGCTGATCAGGAAATAGAAATGTTATTAATCTCAGGGACCAACTCTGTGATTTCTGCATTCAATAAATTGGGATTTTTTTTCCAATTTGGAGATGTCTTTATAAAAACAGCAGAAAGTACAATTTTCATACACTCAGACCATCAACTATTTTAACATTTTCATTTCCAAATTGTCTTTCTGCGATAAGTCAACACCAAGTTCAAATTTTTAAACAGCTGCATATAAAACATCTCCTATTACTCCAGTCAGCCTTACCATTCTCTAAAAAGATTATTGTGAAACAATTTTCACAAATTCATGAGATACGAATAGGGCTAGTGGTAGAAGTGGGGGATAAAATTTTTACCACAGGGAGAAAATAATATTTCTTTAAAAAGAGGGATAGTTTTGGTGTGCTTAAAAAGCACTGTGTGAAAGTAAACCCTCTGAAGGCACTTCAGAAAAAAAATGAAATTCTGCATTTTCTGGACAGATCTGTGATGTGTGAACTGCCAATTCCCAGAATTCTATCGATGGCAAGGCCATTGGGAGCCCATTGGAAGCACACTCACTCAAAGAACTGAAGAGAACTGTGCTGGGAAAATGTTTTTATTTTACTTATTTACATTTCATGTTTCTAGACCATCACCTCCTTCAAAGAGAAGGATGTTATATCAAGGGTGTGATATATCCCTTGGTTGCATTCCAGATGACTGTGCATGTCAAGCGTAAACATTTCAATGCAGTTACCCCAATGCTAATAACCTTTCAACAGATTATCGAAGTGCTGCAAAAATTGGATGGATGGGCCTTATTTGAATAAAACAGTTCAGCTGAAATCTACATACGGGAGTCTGACTGGGATAAATTGTAATTGGGGTGATATATTGACATATAATTTGCATTTTTTATTTTATTCTTTTTATTTAATCTGTTTCTTTTATTCCATTTCTATCTTATCAATGTTTGGTGTTTTATATTTTGTATCTTGATATGGCCAAATGGCTAATCAACCATAAAGTCACTATTGGCTGGCTGATTCTGGTTCTTTCCAAAAGCTCAACAATTTTTAATAAAAGAGTCTATCTTGCCTACTGTAGGAAGAGCGTAAGAAACCTGCTGGTACTCACCAACAACATTGTTTTTGTATTTATCATAGACCTCGCGTACTTTCCGGTAGCGAAACGCCAGCTTCCTCATCCAATCCACTCCTCTCTGGACTCCTGTTGAACCATGATTGGCATTACTTCCCGAACCACTGAAACCATCGGTGGAAAAATTGTAGTTGCTGGAATAGAAAAAGAAAGATTTGGGTTTACCTGAATCTCACAAACTGAATTTCAATAGTTATTGTTCATAGATTCTAGATTGTTTGCCCTATTTCCAGGGGATATCCTTAGCTTGAACACAACACGTCCTATTTTTAGCATCCTGCTGAATTCTTTGTATGTAAGCATTGCCTTGGTCTGCCCATCAAGTGCTTTGAGGCTCTAAAACACCTTTTTTCACAAGGAGGAATTAGGTATTTGGGGAATGCTCCTGGTTACTCTGCTATCCTTCCTTCCCTTTTTAATAAGAAAACTCAAAGGTCATACTAAAGAAAAGAACCTCAATTTGTAAATATTCAACATTTGATACATGTTGTCTTTATCATTATATATGAACATCAATATTATCCATATTAATCCCTGGGATCCAAACCTTAAATCCTGGCCATTGTCATCTGATGCAACATCTTCTACATGTACTTGGTCACATTCCTGTAATGAAACGATAGAAAGAAATATATGATGCTAACTGGCAATAGCATCCCATGCACTCTTCCCCAGTCAGATGCCTGCTTCATGGATTAAAATTCCTAGGCAGCCAGCTTGGTGTCAGTGGATTAATATAAATCTTTCAGGTGATGGAAGACTTCCATTTGATCTCTGCGCTCATTTAAAAATAACACGATCAATGATAAAACAGTAAGCCATGACACTCCTTGAAATTATACTTTAAAGAAATTTAGAGAACTGAAGCAAGACAAATTAGATCTGAGTTTAATTCTTTTTTCATCTCTAATAACAAAGAGGTTGCTATTTGTCTATATTGATTACAGTGCTATGAAAAAAGGGGACTAAGATTGGAATAACACGGGTCTCCCACTGTTAATCTTAATTGACTAATTTGGAAGTTCAGACTTGCAAGTTGGTTTCATTTCCTATTGCAGATCTGACTAACAGAGATAAATGGTTTTGGGATGTGTCTTCTAATAGATTTTCTTATGACATTCCAAGATATGTAAAGTCAGAATTTGCCTACCTCCAAGTCATTGAAAAACAAGTGTGTGTCAGCCACTTCAAAAATCATTTCTTCCATTGTTAATCCAAAGCCAACAACTAAACTGGGATCCTAAAAGTTAGAACAGAGAGTTTTTCTGAGGGGATGAAAGACGTCAGAAAATCTAATGCAAAAGAAACATTTACAGAAACTTACAGAAAGTACAAATGTTATACAGGTGAATTACTTGTTTTATTTTAATACAGGTACAGGTAGTACTCAACTTATGACTGCAACCGAGCCCAAAATTTCCACTGCTAAGCAAGAAAGTTATGTTGAGTTTGGCTCCATTTTATGACTTTTCTTGTTGTTAAGTGAATCACTGTAGTTGTTCAGTGAGTAACACCACTGTTAAGTGATTGTCTTCCCAGTTGACTTTGCTTGTCAGAAGGTTTCAAAAAGTGATCCCTTGTTCGCAGGATGCTGTAATTGTCATAACTATGAGCTAATTGCTAATTGCCTCTGAATTTTGATCAAGTGGCTGTGGGCATGCTGCAATGGTCATAAATCTGAAAAAGGGTCATAAGTCAAAGAGTACGGTATATAAAAATACTTTTAGGCAGCTCTTAGGGACAGAACCAATAATATCCAAGGGGAATGGGGACAGGGTAAAAGATGGCAAGATGGTATCCACAATCATCCAATCAAAGCTCTCAATTTTTTCCATTTATTGTGGTACAAAAAAGAGTGGGGCTTTGATTGCCGCCCCCCACCCCCCTGGCTTTTCCCCCCAGTTCCTCCCCCTGCAGACTTTCTTGGATGGAACTTTCCAGGTTTGTATACATCATAAAAACTCTACTGCTATTTGCTGGCATTCTAAGATAGGTTGCTGTATGTGGCAAAGTCAGAAATATACACATGCAAGGGAACCTCCAAATTCTATACACTCAAAACTTTAAAGAAAATGAAAAATGAATTAAATTCTTTCTTCCAATGTATCACGCACGTTCATAAGGTATTCTTGGAGGAGGCAGTGGTATCACCCCTGCCAAAGGATCCCTTCCTTGACCAAGAGGGGCTCACCAATTTTCACCCAGTTGCTAACTTTTTCTTTGGGGAGAATATAGCATTGATCATTCCTCTGGATCTGCGTTTCACAAGCCTTCACAACTTTACGATGTCTGGACTTAAACTTCCAAGACTTATCCTTTTGTTGGCTTAATTTAGAGAAGAGATGAAATCACCTATGCATTCTACAATAAATACAGCAGCAAAAATCAATACCTTCCCATATTTTTGGGCATATGAGCCTGTCAGAAGAGAATGAAATATTATGATGGTCTCATCCAAGTCCCACAGAAATACTCGCTGAGGAAAGAAGCAGAAAGGTAATAGGTTAATTTTGGTGGTGGTTGGTTGTCCCCCCCACACTCCAAGTGCCTCAAAAGCATCCCATCCCATTCTGGTTATTGTAAAAAAGAAACTAAGTGACTTAAGACAATTCAAAATTACAACAGTCTGACAACAGTTGACAAGGGAAGGCATTTGTTTCTGGTATACATCCCTGCCAAACTATATTTTACTCCGTTAGAGGACACTGGGTCATTTGGGGGACTAGATTATGAACTTCAAAAATGAAGACAAATCTCCCAAGAGATTGAGAACAAATTTGTATTACATCAGTTCTAATCTCTATACTCCAATGTGACAACTGTAGATTGATGGTCCCTGTTTTGAGGGAAACATTGGCATTTCTTATTCAACGGATGTTGCCCACATCCTTATTGAGAACTTTCAAATCCTTCAAGTATCACAATACTTCATCTGATGTTCCTGCTCTTCAAGTGTTTCTATTTTAAGTCCCACTTAGCTTAGCTATTTCTCATGTTTTATAGTGGGATAAAGAGAAAGTTAAACAGACCAATTTTCCCATTAAATTATTCAGCTTGCAGACTACAATTGCCTAACTTTACTATCTTTCCATTAATTCAATTTTCTGAGGCTTAAAAGAGAGAAATAGAGGGAGAAAAATAGCAAACACAAACTTCAAGCTCATTGTCCTGCGGTGAAGAAGCGTCTGCTTTCCTCTTGCCTCTGTTTTTTGGAGTCATGTTTCTCCTAGATTGCTCATCTACAAGTTTACTTGCAGTCGCTCTTGGCAATGATGGACTGGTAGAGGGATCACCTAGAAGAAAAAGAACATCAATGTTTATGTATCTTGTACCTTCAATACCGTATTCAAGTGCACCTTATATAATTGAAATTAAGAACCTTTGAATAAAAACTAATAAAAGAAAAATGAAAGAAAACAAGCAAGTAAACAACCATGTAAAACTGCAAAAATATAATAAAGAAGGTTTTGAAATTAATGAAAGCATAAAATGAAAGTTTTAAAGACATTTTAGCAATAGCTCCTAAGACTTTACAGCCCTCTCTAAACGGGTTTACAGCGTCAGCCTGTTGCCCCCAACAATCCGGCTCCTCATTTGGATGGAAGGCTGAGTCAACCTTGAGCCAATCAGGATCGAACTACTGGCAGTGGGCAGGATTTGCCTACAATTCTTCATTCTAACAACTGTGTCACATGAAAAATCCAGAAAAAGCACCGAGACTCCCCATAGGGAAAATGTTCTTAGAATGAGATGCCATCTAAGGAGGCACCTGCCTTAACTTTCCAGCTTTTGGCATCTGCAGCACTTTCTTGATTTTGCTCTAACAGTGTAACAGTTTTCCTTAAAAGTACACTCACCCCTTCCTTTTCTAAAACATTATCTTGCAATACTGCAAAGCAGCATGTAGAAGCTTTAATGATCTGGACTTCAGAACGAGGGGAGATGACAAGCCATTTATTCCAGGTGGTGGAACAAATCTGCAATGAACATCAAAATACTCTATCCTAATGGGGCATCTGGGCAACAAAATGATGGAAAGCAGTGCTAACTTTGAATCGGAACCTGAGTTAGAATTCTTGCTGGTTACCTCAGTGGGAAACTCAATCTATTCTCTCAATCTGAGGAGTCCTCTGACAGGAGAACTTTTCTTCCTGGTTCAGTTCTGGTTCATCAATAAAAGGAATAGGCATTGCTAGGAGCAACATAAATGCACTTCTACAGCACAATTTTAATAATATAGTTGAGATCCCATAGCCTCCCGCCGCCCTCTAACTCAGCATATTGGCTGGGGGAATTCTGGAAGTTGAAGTCAACACATCTTAAAAGTTGCTGAGGTTAAGAAATATCGACCTAATTTACAAATCCACCTCCCCACCTCCCCCGCCCCCCCCCCCGAGTTTACCAGAGGACTGTCTCTGCACCGTCTGGGTAGGCACCATGGCATTTGATTTTTCAGAAGGATAGGTGGCAGATGTCAACGTGTTGGTCTCTGTGCTGCTGTCTGCTGGTGCTATCACGCCAAAACTTGAACTGGGATAATACGGCTGGTACTGACTTTGGCCAAGGATGGTATATGTAGGATACTCCTTTAAGAAAAAAAAATTAAGAACTGAAAGAGGGCAAAGAATGGTGGAAAACATGCAGTTGCCAAGTGCTAAAAGAATCTTAATGCCAGTCTGTATTACGTAGCCTCCTCTGTCTTGGTACATTTCAACAATGGCAATTACAACTTTCAACAGCCCCCATAGGATGATGCCAGGTTAGTTAAAGTGTGGGAGGAGGAAGCACATTCAGACTTGCAAGTTTCTATTACTAATAGCTATTCTAAGAAAAAAAGAATAAGCTATATGGCATTAGTTTCTTAATGTGGTCTACTCTATAGAGCAGCCATAACACATTCTGTATGGATGTGATATATAAACTGCCTTCTTCTAGGAATGTTTAAACTTTATCATCTGGACCACAGCTACAGAACTGGGATTTCTTGATGATAGCCCATATAAATGCTTACCAGATCCAACCATGCTTAACTTTTTTAGAATTCAGACAAGGCTGGCTAGGCGATCCACATATGGACTGTAAAAAACTCCATGTTGCTTTAAACAAGTCACCTGGAGCTAGTATAATTCTAAAGTGAACTCACTTCTCAGTGGAACTCTGCTACATATTTAAACCTTACCTTTGCAGTGGTGACTGACCTAACAAACTTTATTTTGTTCTGTAAACATTATCTTCACTGTCCTATTGCTCCTTAGGCATATTGGACAACAACTCTTATGCCCAACAAGGTTGTGGAAACTAGCTGGTATTAAATACAACTGACAGCTAAGCCAAAAAAAAACAAAAAACAGAATTACAATACTTAAGACAGAATGAAGTGGGCCTAGGACAATTCACCACAGTCAAATTGCCACAGCCATGGGACAAGAGTTACACTAATATCAAAGAAATGGTGGAATGGAATTATTAAAGAAAGTATGCAAAAGGAGGGACAGAATGAAATATGAATGACAATTAAAATAATAATAATTAAATCAAATTGTTGGATTGTCCCATGGCGAGTTAGCCATGGTGTGTTGTCCTATGGCGAGTTGGCCATGGCAACTTGGCTGCGGCAAGTTGTTCCATTCTGAAATCAAGCTAATGCTTCTTGGTTCATTTTTTTTTTCCTGAAAAACTGAAGTGGTCAGCACTGTGACAAATAACACAGGAAAAGACAGTGAGATCCATGTCTCGGGTTGGATACTTACACATGTCATAAAATCAAATTATTGTCTCTTATCATCCAGTTGCTAAATATACTGGAGCATGGGATGAAATACATTACAATGAACAGGGTAACTTCCACTGGAGGATTATGTACCTGTTGAGAGATGCTGGCGGTGGCTGCTGAAATATTGACAGCAGGTGAGGAAGTGGAAATTGAGTTGGCATTGGTATTTGAAGCTGTAGGAAATTCAGAAGACGTGCATTAATCCATGTCATTAAAATTCAGAGGATTGTTAAAACTACCTAATGGGGGGTGGGGGAGGGGGGGAATGAAAAATTTCCAGAATCTTTAGGTCAAACTATGTTTCCTTTCGTCAAAAGAATTCACAGAAACATTGGACAAGAAGACAGAGTTCCCTCTATGACATCACCATGCAGCTGTTCTTTTTTTTTTCCAAAATAATTAAATGCCTTTTGGGTTTACTTAAAAAAAGTGCTATATGAATGTAATTTGCTCTTAGCACAAATACATACCAAAAAAAACACAGCATAAGCCATTAGTTGTATTAAATTTTGAAATTTAAGTGTATGAATTTATACAAGTTAATCTAAGAATGAGTGCTGTATAGGTCAATGAAAACTACCTCCAAACAGACATCATTTCTAATTTTTGCTAAACGTCGGGCAACATATTTGCTGAAAAATGGTGAAGCTTTACGTTCAAAATATGTAGAGGGCATCAGTTTAGGAAACTGTAATGTGTAGGATTGCGTTGGTAGTTGAAGTGCGATCAGTTGCATTACTAACTTGTCCCATGATTTCAATGGGACCAAATGTGGCTAACTTTGCTTGAATCAACATCATTACCATTCGGCCTGCTTCTAAGAGGACCAGAACTTAAAAGAGGGCCACTGAAAACAGGCAGATGTTGTCACTTTATGGGTAAGTCTTTTCAGACCCACTACCTCCCAAAATAAATCAACAGGGCACCCAAATCAGAAATAGCCTTAGGAAAACTAAGTATGCTTAATAATCATAAGTATCAGCTGGAAAAGAAAAATGGAACCTGGAAGACAGCTAAGAGAATAGTATGAAGGGAACCTTTTAAATAGGACAAGTTTCCTCATTAGGGTACAAAACGTACTATGGTGTATGTTGTTCCATCTTGCACATCATGCTGATTATTAAGGATTTCCACACACAACAGATTTGTTAATTTGTTCCATTCCAGATCCAAGCCAGAGTTTTGCAAGCTTAAATCCACTGAAAGCAAAAGCACTTAAAGATGGTCCACTCTAAATCAGACACAATAAATGAATAAAAGAACCATCTCCTTGTGAAGAAGTTCAGTGCTGAAGGGATTATAAACTGGATGCTAATGGAAACTGCATCTTTATCCCAAACAACAGCTACCCACAACCCCCAAGAGGACTTTTAAGTAAACAATGTAATCCTTAAAGTGGATGACCTACTTCAATGCAATATAAAATTACTTTATTTCATCAGCTATATTCTGCTGACACCTTAAAACTTACAATTCTTAATCAACAAATGAAAAACAAATATACACACACACACACATTGTTGTTCCTGTCATTCTGCAAACTGACACAATCCACTTAGGGATGCTCCTTTCGAGTAAGATGTACTGCAGCAATCTGACAGCATTCCCTTCCTATTTCTGCAGGGAATCAAATATTCAGAGTTGCTTGAGGTTTGTTTGTTTTTTTGGATGCCACAATGTCACAGAATCTGCCTGGAAAAAACACTCCAGTTTTTCCTTCTCCCATTTTCACCCTGCTTGCAATTAGTCAGAGACCTGCTTGGTAATAGCTAAAGTCACTTAATGCTATGTTGTATTTTTAAATGCAATTTACCACCGTGTATTTCTGAATCGTATTCAGCCCATTCAACGAGCTGAGGTTCCCCTCTGTTTTTTAAATGACAACTGCTTATTAGAAACCAAAAGCACATTCTATTCCTCGCAATTTAATGGCAGGTTGAGTAAAGGATCTGAATAGTTCTGTCGCAACTTTGAAAATTTCTGATTAAAAAGGGACTTATTGTTGAGAGAAATCAGTAGTTACGGCAGGTTGACAAAGCTAACCTTTTATGCATTTCTTGTAACTTAAGCACATGGCAAACACTGCATGCTGAATAAGGAGATTATTATTACCACTGGTTTTTAAATATTTCTATACATGCACGTGACCCATACCCCGGATGGTTTTTTCCCCATTTCTATGAGGGTTTTGAAAGCAGAGCATGGTAAAATTCACCTGGTAGAGAGCAGAGAAGCAGGCAAATGGTGAGCAAGAAAGGTGGCAGAAGCAGAGCTCGCCAAGCAAAGAGAAGCATGCACAAAAGAGACGAAAACGTGCTGGCCTCTTTGTGGCTTCTTGACCAGGTTACAGGAAGAGGTACATAAATAAAAAACCATGCCGACCTTTACCTTGAATAGGGTAAGAATAATGTGCTGGGCTGGATTGGCTTGTGGTTAACCCTGTAGTGCAGGTAAGAACACTGTGCTGACTTGGAGATGGAGTCTGAATTAAACCACTCTCAGGTTTCATACCTGGCCACAGTGCACCTGAATCAGATAAATTGCACCCATTATAAACAAAGCTGGCTGTGGTCAGCCAGGCCACCAAACTCTTCTCGCCGATGTGAACAAGTGACACAATTGCCACTTACAGGTAGAGAGTTGTTAAATTCGCATGTGCAAGTCTGAGGTCTAAGCCTGGAGAAGCGGGGAAGGGAGTGAAGCAGCAGGGTCAAGGAGGAAGAAAAAGGAAAGCTAGACAATAAATCAGAAGAGATGCGGTAAGGTTAATTCCCAAGCTTTCCTAAGAAAAGAGAATTGTGCAGGCACTGCTAACCACACTCCTCCTAAGCTCAAAGCCCCTGGATTACTAGTGTTTTCCCTACCGCAAGACATCGTGACTCAGTTGGGCAGTTTTACCTCCTTCTATAATTGCTCTGGGGCAAAGAACAGATACATCATAGATAAGTACATCATACTTAGGCATACAGGAGTACACCAAAAGAGTACAGCCCTCAGAATACAAACAAAACAAATGGCATTGAATTGGCCAATTTATGCTCTGTCACATGAAATGCAACAGGGCCCATTTCTCTTCTGCAATCTTCCTGAGAGCCATGATGGTGCAGTGGTTAGAATGCAGCATTCCAGGCTAACTCTGCCCATAGCCAAGGTTGACTCCGCTTTCCATCCATCCGAGGTTTGGTAAAAATGAGTACACCCAGATTGTTGGAGCAATATGCTGACTCTGCAAACCGCTTAGAAAGGGCTGTAAAGCACTATGAATGAAGCGGTATATAGAGCTGAGTGCTATTGCTATATAAGTTCTCTTCTATTCTAGTCATCTGTTGATAATTGTGGCTGGGTTCAGTCCTCGACTTACAACAGTTCATTTATTGGCCATTCAAAGTTACAACGGCATTGAAAAAAGTGCCTTACGAGTGTATTTCACGCTTATGCCCGTTGCAGCATCCCCATAGTCATACGATCAAAATTCAGGTGCTTGGCAACTGACTCACATTTATGACGGTTGCACTGTCCTGGGGTCATGGGATCAACTTTTGCCACCTTTTGACAAGCCAAGTCCACGGGGAAGCGAGATTCACTTAACAACCGTGTTACTAACTTTGCTATTGCAGTGATTCACTTAAGAACTGTAGCAAGAAAGTTCATAAAAATGGGACAAAATTCTATTAAGCAATCTCTCACTTAGCAGCAGAAATTTTGGGGCTCAACTGTGATTGTAAGTTGAAGACTACTTGTTTCACAAGTTATGCAACTTGCGTGTTCTAAGCTTATAGATAATCGAAACATACCTATTTGTAATACAGTTACATAAAGCAGGGGTCTCCAACCTTGGCAACTTTAAGACTTGTGGACTTTGCTGGCTGAGGAACTCTGGGAGTTGAAGTCCACAAGTCATAAAGTTGCCAAGGTTGGAGACCTCTGACATAAAGCACTTTGGAGAGGACACCTTACATGTAACAGCAAAACTTCTCAGATGACTACAAGGCCCTGTAGAGATCCCGGCCAACCTTACCAAAAGGAGGTAGTCCGTAGGCTTGGGTGGTCTGGGGATAAACAGCGTATGTCTGGGACTGTGGGAGGGTTTGATATGGAGTCTGCCCAGAATAAGAGGCCATCGTCTCAGAAACAGGTACAGAAAGGACGTGTGCATATGGCCTACAAAAAAAGAAAAAGACTTTGTTGATATGGGAGATTGCTACATAAACAGGGAGAACTCTCCTCTTGCAACTTAACAGTACCTCAATAATATTAAAACAGCAGCCAGGGAGAAAAAGGGGTACAAGCACCTTACCTCCTTTTCCTCTCAACATTTGATCTCTTGATAAGGAAGGAAACTGTAGCAGATGTGGGTAACATCACGGCTGCCAGAGAACCCAGAGAGAACGACTAACATGTTGCCTCCCAAATCTACTGCTGAATGCTGTGCCTTCCTTCTGGGTTGTGCACAGATTGGTGAAGTTTTTTATGTTCTGTGCCATCCCATACTCCATGAAATCCAAATTACAGATTGATACCAGCTAAGAAATATTAGAATCTTGCTTAGTCTTGGGTATATATGTACAGGCAAGGCAAAGGCAGTCAATGGAGGGGCACTATAATTGTTAGGTCAAATATTCCCACCTGGTCAGAAAAGAAGGCAAAGGCTTCAAAGAACAGGGCCAATTCCTTTAAGGACCTATGCACACAGATGCCACAGAACTCAAAAAGAAATGTTGTATTATGCAATTAAACATCTACATGAACCAAACATCCAGTAAGATTCCTGCTGTGACATTTTGGAGAAATGAGCCACTTAGTTCAACTTACTTTGCAGAATACATCTGTGAGGTATAGTCGTTTGATGACCTTGAGATGTAGTCCGTACATGGCATGACTGCAAAATATAATATTTAAAAATTACCTTAAAAGTTATTTAACACAAACCATGGCATTAAAGTGGTTGGCTGTGTTTAACTGTAATTTGCATTAGGTCTGTACAAACCTTCAAAGGAAACATTTAAGGAACACTCAAGCAAAACAACCTTTTAAACTTCATGCAATATTTCTAAGAGCAAAACTTCCATATTCCTTTTCTCTGCTCTGCCATGCAAAGTTTTAGTAAGTTTTGTGGCAGATGTCTGTTCAACATTTTCGGCGTAGCTCCCCCAAATTTTGGGTGATCTGTGGGGATGAACGCATTTCTCTAGGTAACAGATGCATGCCAAGAACTGAAGTGATATGTCCAAAACTTATACAAACCTTCTTCTGGCTTGAGCGGAAGAAGAATAGAAGAGGCATGACAAAATGTCAGTGGAAATCTCATTACCCCAGCAAATTCAGGACACTTTGCACAGATTTAATATGCATTCTGATGCACAGAATACAAGGGGTATGCTTACTCATGCTCCCACTTTGAAATTTAGGGTAACTTTTTAAATATTTTGGATCGCAAGAAGACAATGTAAAAACCTAGCTTATATAGTTTTTTTAAAAATTGTAAATCTATGGTAATTGTAAGGATTTCCCCTCTTTTAGTCTAATTCTTCTGTTACATGCCTTGCTTTTTATTGCATTCTTTATTTATTCTGTTTATTTTATTAGGAGCTGCCCAGCATAGTATCATCATTGTAGATGATACCAAATCAAACTATCAAATAAAAGGGTTATGTTACAGACACAATTCAGGCACCGAACGCCCCGCTGGTTCTTCTGATCAACTTGGAAAATAAAGAAGCACTTACTTTGATTAGATATAGACAGGTTTGAAGAAAGACTTGAAGATTCGGGCTTTTGATCACTACTGTCTGAGCTGCTCACTTGCCTAAAAAATGAAGTCAAACAATGAAGTACAAACCATTGTCACATCTGTTAAATATTATCATCCCAAACATATGCTAATTATCTTAAAACTATATGCAATACCCATGTTTATAAGTATATTTTAGCCAAAATTCTTTAAAATTCTGAAATAATCATGAATGTTTTTCAATTTTTCTAATTGATTCCTCCTGCTAGCAGAACTGGTTAAACAAATAAGAAAGTTCAAGTTATGGTTTATTCAGCGTTACCTATAATTTAAGCATGATACTAAATGAAATTTAGGCACTACTGAAATTCAGTGTGAAAAGGCTCAAATCTTTTCTCAACCCCTCATTCTCAGTGAAATATCAACCGAAGTGACCAACTTTATAGAGCTGAAGATGATGATAAGGATTAACGGATTTGTCATGTCCAGCCCATATTAAATGAAAGAACTAAGAAAATACATTCTAAATCACAATTTGTCATTTTGCGCGGGGGGGGGGAGAGTGAGGGGGGGCTACAGAAACCCATAAAAATTAGATGAGGTTTGTTTAATTTCATTTTTAATTTAAGAATTGCACACCTTAATAGTTGTTCTCCTGATTCCTGCATCTTGGCCTTTTTTATCTGCAGAGATAAGTATGATACGAGGTTATTCAATTTGACAGCAAATAAAAACTGTGAGCAACACTTCTTTCATTCATACTCTTCCTTTTTCCTGAATGTAAAGGGACAATTTCTATTTTTAAATTTAATTCCCAGTAATGTTCGTACTCATTAGCAAGAAAAAGAAACACAGCTGTGCACCTATTTGCTCCCAGAATACTTCAGGTCCATTACTTCTTCCTGTTCCTTTCAGAATTGGATAAAGGTCTATTTGTTGTAAGGGGAAATTTGAGGTGAAATACAAAAAGTCAAAATGTGTTTGCTATAGGTTTCCTGTTCTTCCTAGGGACTCTTTACTGGGACAGTTGCATTACTATTGGTAATTAGTATGCAAATGTTAATTATTAAAATGGTTTTTCATTGGCATTTTAGATAAAATGGCTGCTTGTTAACTTAAGGCATCTTAATTTAGCATCTTCCTTTATTTTGGCCAGTGGACAGGAATAAATAGAAGCATTACTTATTTAGAAAATTTATTCTCCATTTTTATAGTTAAAATATGATAATGTCAGATACATGATACAAAAACACAAAAGTATGACATTTGCACTGCATTATTAGGGCTTTATTGATGTCATCCAAATCTTTTCCTTTTACTGGGGTTCGCAGAGATTTAGAACTCTGAGAAATTCAAATGATGGTATCAGACAGGTAACTAGTTTTATGTATGGAAATGTTAGCTAGCTGTTCTTTCTTTTTCTTCAATTGTATATCTGTGCTGGATTCCTTTATTTTTTACTCCTGCAAACTAAGCTATTAGTTAACTAAGCATAACTATGCTATGCATAAGCTATTCTCTAGCAAATTCCATAGAAAGAGAAAGCCCTTTTTCCCTCGCTTTTGTTGTTTCTTTTGTATACTCACTGGCTGTTCTGCTAAATCTTGTACCTCTTCCATGGAGGCAAGCTTTTTCAAAAGTGCTCCAATGTGAAGAAAGGGTGTTTTTCTCTCTGCCTTCAAAACCTGTAAAAGACAATATCCATGTTTTTGGGGAACTGCTTATCGTTTTTGCTATTAGTGTGTTTAGCCATTTAATATATCATTTCGTAGACAAATGTTGGCTGTACCAATATATAGAGAGAAACTACACAGTGTAACTACCGGCTACTACCGACCAGTGTAACTATCGGTTCGGTGATTTTACGTGCATGTATATCGTCCTCATCTAGCTACCTGGACAGCTGAGCAGCACTGCACATGGGTGTGCAACGGTTGAAAAAGCACTTTTTTCCTGCTTTTTCAACCGCAGCTGTATCACGCAAAGCAGGTGCGGTTGAAAACACAGGAAATAAAAGTCAGGTAAGAGCCCGGGTGGGCAGTTGGGCCAAAACAGCAGTAGACATAGAACCGGTTCTATGTATGCTCTGTTTGCTGTTTTTCATAGCAACTGGTTCTACAGAAGTGGACAGAACCAGTAGAAGCCCACCCCTGAAACTACATTATCATATGGGGAAAAAGCAAGGATTTTCCATTAAGCCTCACGCTACAGCAAATAAAATAATGCTCGTGAGGGCGCACCTCATTTCCAATGCATTTGTTTTGTTACCTGGATTTCAAATCACTGTTCTTTTTTTCTTTCTTTTTACTGATATTTTACTAATAAAATATCAACGTAAAAATTAAAGCATTGGAAGGTTAAAGAAATATAAGCCACAGATGAAATACAAATAAATGAAAATGAAAGGGTTTGGAAAACCTGTGTTTACCTAAGTTAGTGTGTTTATTTAACAACTGTTTTACAATACAAACATGACCTTAAGGAGAAATACAATCAGTATTTTTCCTATTTGAAAAATAGATTAACAAATAAAATATGCACCCCCAAATATTCAAGCATACAGGGAATTTCTTCCCTTCAGATTAAAAGACTAAAATCACAACATAAGAATTACAAAACTGAACTCATCATGGGATAACATAACCATTAGGTTATGTTTTTTACTGTTTTTTCCTTGATTCACTGTCCTTGATAGAAGAAATGCTAGACAAACACCAAGCTGGTTATTACATATCATAGAAACTAATTAATATTTTTACTTGGCTTTATCTACATAAATTTGTCTTTGCCTATTTCAACTAATTTAATGATGTAGTAAAATGCCATTTTGATAAACTTATTTTTTGTCATCCATTTATTTACCGAACCTGATGATTCCAGACTAAGCCATGACTATGATGATGAATTCTTTAAAAGAAACAACTTGGTCAGGAAAAAAAAGTCCCAATCTCCACACAGTAAAACAAGAGTTTGGATTCAGATTCAAATACTAAAACAAAAGCACTTTAAATCAATGGGTCTTCACTGATTTAACCTGATTTAACTGATGCCAATAGGTACTATCTAGTTACAACTAACCTTGGATTCAACTTATGGAAAAAAACAGTTGCTGAAATAAAATTTAATGTCAAAATATTTTATTTTTATTACATCCTTTCTCAAGAAAATTCCAGGAAGGCTCACAGAACGTAAGTTGAAAACGTAACTATAAAACGCTACAATAGCGTTTGTTTAACAATAGCGTTTGTTTAATATGTTTAACAGCTATAAGCAAATGTGATATTACAATCCCTACTTTCAATACTTGAGAAAATTGTTGTAATGCAGTGCCCAAAAATATTTAAGAGGAAAAAAAATTACCTGATGCCTAAAAAAACATAATGATTATTAAAAGTGAATTTGCTTGAAATATTTTCAAAATTAAGGTTTCGCAATACAGTGGTTCTGCAATACGGTAAAAACTTTTTTTACTCCTTTTGCAAGCCTCAGCTGATGATCTACAAACATTTATTATGATAAAAGCAAGAAGACAAGATTTCAGCTTGCCCTGACTCATAGAAAAATTAAAAACAAAAAACCAACAGCTTAATAACGTTATCTGTTAAAAATCTTATTTATACATTCACTTAATAGTCCTTCTGTACCGCCAGCAGGATTGTAAGATTCCTTATCAGTAATGTGCCATTGGATTAGGATCTTTGAATTGATTTACCAACAATCGGCTTTTAAATTTTAATTCATGAATACTTTAAAGAGTTAATTTAAATCATGTTTTGTATAAAACTGTATTCAACACAATTTTAGCTGATGCAATCCTATGCCTCTAGAATTCTTAACACCCCCCCCAAAAAACCCCACCAATTCAAAACAAATCCAACCCAAACCCCACAAATTCTTAAGCATGAATCACCGAGATTAATGGGATTTATTCCCAGGTAACAACCTAACTGCAGTGTTATCACTTTTTTACTGAGAAAATTCTCATTAAAATAAGATTTTTAAAAATGTCTGAAAATTAATCTCTATGGAGATTTTTAGTCATCCATTCTTGGCCTGAAACTTAGGATGTGATGGCAAAGTAAGTTCAGTGTTATTCACATTTTCACTCTTGTTTGTTTGGCTTATAATTGGAAATAGTCCCGTGCTAACGGTTCAAAGACATAGAAAAAATGTGCTAGTGCCTGCAATAAACAAGCTGATAATATTTTCAAATTTTCAGCTGTCTGTACCATATATGAGTTTTTTACTTATTCTAATGTTACTAAGGAATTTTATTGAATCAATAATGCCCACCATAAAATATTCTTAAGTTAATAAGACAGCAAGCCACTCATCTAAAAGCTCCAAGTCAAAACCAATAGCAAATATATTTTTAAAAAATCTGCTTTCCTGCTTCATGACAACATCCAGTTTTCTAAATATATTTTTGTACAGGAAGAGCTGTAAGTACAAATAAAGTCAAATGGATTTATTCTTAGAAATGGTGAAGCCATTTTTATGAAAATCGAACTAAAAATACTGTACAGTAGATGGATTTCAAATCTAGTTTTAGCTTTTATCTTTTTTTTTCTTTCCAGAGCAGGTTTAGTATATTGCATTAATCTACTGCTCTGGCTTCAATGTCATACAAACATGAAGGAGACATGTTATTTAGAATTCAGCAATTGAGATTAACAACCCAAAAAGTACCAAAAAGATCAAAATGAAGTAGATAATTTCTTTCAATGTAGAAAATTAGAATTTTCCTGAAATCTTTTATTTAAATTATTTTAAAAACATTTTTTATCTCTTAAAACCCATATGGTGTGAATAGTGCTGATTGTAATAAACACAGAAAATGTAGTTTCATAATCTTTATCTCTGAATGAGTCCTATCCCTTCAGCACAAATATTAAAATATATTTTGCTATAAAAATAATCAGAGAAAAAATATAATTCTTAACAGGAAAGTAAAATGAAATATTTTATAAACCATTTAGTGTACAATGTAATCTTCTATTCATCTTCACAAAAGGAAATCCCATTAGATTCCTTGAGACTCCTAACTGTGTAAAGGACCATAGTCCTATTTTATTATTCTGTAAAATTATAAGTAAAAAGGGTACTAGAAAATGAAATGAATTGAACAAGGATTCATTTCAACATACAAATACAAAATATCGTACAACACCTATCCATGATCACCAGGACAATGCTCTTCTCAGTCTAATTTTGTAGCCAAACCATGATTGGCTCATTTGCAGTTCAGGTACTTATACTGTCTGCATTACTATCACTATTAATCCTCCCATTCTTCCTTTCACCCATCTTCTCCCACTTGTGACTGTATGACTGTAACTTTGTTGCTTGTATCCTAATGATTTTTATTGACTGTTTCCTAGTATGATTTGATTGCTTATTGTACCCTATGACTATTATTAAGTGTGGTACCTGATGATTCTTGACTCTTGATGAATGTATCTTTTCTTTTATGTACACTGAGAGCATTTGCACCAAGACAAATTCCTTGTGTGTCCAATCACACTTGGCCAATAACTAATTCAATTCAATTCAATTCCTATTCTATTCTATTCCTATTCTATTGCACTTGTTCTCTCCACACAAGGATGTCATCATCACATATCAGACATTTTATGATTTCAGTTCCTTAAAGCTCTGGCAGTGAGGTGAGTAGCCAAGGATAAAAGAATATACATTTAAAAGTCATGATAACACGTGTCCAACATATTTTTACTCATTTTTTTTAAAGAAGTAACAACTTTATGATGCATTCAGTGCTTCTTCTGCTGAGACTTTGAAATCATTAAAGCCAATTTATCATTTGTAGAGAAAGTAGTTGTGGTCAACCTATGACCACAATTGAGCCCAAAATCTCTATTGCTAAGTGAGGTATTTGTTAAGTGAATTTTGCCCAATTTTATGACCTTTCTTGCCACATTTGTTGTGGATCACTGCAGTTGTTAAATTAGCAACAGTGATTCTGGCCTCCCCACTGATTTTGCTTGTCAGAACCAAAGGTTGTTTATATGACCCCAGAACACAACTGTCATAAACAAGCACCTGCATTTTGATCACATGACCATGGGAATACTGCAACTGTCACCAGTAGGAAAAATAGTCACAAGTCACTTTTTTCAGTGCCAACTTCAAATGGTCACTAAACAAACTGTTGTAAGTGGAGGACTACCTGTACCTTATTTTATTGCTAACCCATAGTCCTGCTTCAGTTGATGAAATCTTCTAACAGACTGACAATATCAGAATCTATAAAAGGAGATCTATAAAATTTGGAGATTAGGATGAGCTCCTCAAAGGCAGTCTGAGATTCTGAAAACCTCTGTTTTCTCCTTGGCAAACGTATTATAAAAATATAATAAATATAATATATAAATATAATCAGGGATGGAATCTAACCGGTATAACTACTGGTTCTGTTGCTCTGCGTCGCGTGTGCCTGAGTCACGCGAGTGCAATTTACGACATGCTGAGGTGCCCGGACAGCTGAGCAGCGCTGCGTGCAAGTGCGCAGCGGTTGGAAAAACCCTTTTCTCCTGCTTTTTCCGCAGCTGTGCCACGCAAAGCAGCTGTGGTTGAAAAAGCAGGAAATAAAGGTCAGGTAAGACCCCGGGCAGGCGGGTGGGCCAAAAGAGCAGCAAACATAGAACTGGTTCTATGTCTGCTCTCTGTTTGCTGCTCTTCAGAGCAACCAGTTCTATGGAAGTGGACAGAACCAGAAGAATCCCACCCCTGAATATAAGAATAGAACAATAACTTTATTGTCACTCTGAATGTACACTAATCGGCGTACATTAAAATGAAATTTCGTTGCATACAGCTCTCAAAGGTTTACCACCTCCAATATACACTACATCAACACGACAAAATAAATAAATAAATACAAAATTATGTATATAGATAACCACATATACGACATAACCGACAAGTAAGCAACCCTGTTAGGCTAACATGCTACCTTAAGTCCTGGTTTTCACTAGAAAAACCATCGCAAACAGATTTTTTCCTTCTCCATGCACTCGATTTCTCGTTTAAAGCCATGAAAACCGGGGGGTTGAGGGGGATCAGAAGTGTCACCACATCACGTGGCGGTGAGTTCCACAGGTTGCGGGCACGACTCGTGACGCGCTCCTCCGCCGCCGCCGCCTCCTATCCCGGGTGCAGCAGGAGACGAGCCCCTCCCACCTACCCTCTCTTCTCCCCTCCCCCCATTCACGGATGCCGGAGGAGGGGGGAGGGGTGCCAAACAGCCTTTGGAGGCGGGTACCCAGGCCACGCCCACCGGCCCGTGCGCCGATCGCGCGAGAGAAGGGAAAGGGGGAAAAAAGCTCTTTTTCTCTCACCGTGAGGAGACCTTTGCCGAGCCGGCCTTGGCGCCAGGTGACATGGTGGAGTTGATGACGACAACCGCGGCTCCGGCGACGGGCTGGGTTCCCAAACAGAACAACAACAACAAAAAACCCTAAAAAAAATAAAAGAAAGAGAGAGAACGGAAAAAGAACCCCTTTCGGCAAGCCTCCGCTTGGCTGAGACCCGGAAGCGGAAACTCCTTGCCGGAAGTGACGGAAAAAGTGAGGCGGGATAGGATTGGTGGGAGTGTTTACTGTCGGCGGCCGTCACCGGCACCACGGTTGAGGTGTTTATCCATCATTCAAAATGTCTGGGAAGGAGGTTGAGAGGGAAGACACGAAAGACTGGGCCGTGCGGCGAGGAATGGTCGCGCCTTTTTCTTATTGCCATTGAACTGGCAAGTAAAAACAAAACGGGACTGAGCCGAGGGGATTCTCGCTATCTTTACTCCTCACGTTATTACTTTTCTTTGCCGGTAGGGGTTGCCCGCCTCCTTTGGGGAGCCATAACCGGCTGTTTGCCCGAAGTTCTGCACTGAATCATAAACTAACTCAGAACAGGTTGGATTTGGATTTGCACCTCATGCTAAAAAAAAAAAAAAAAAACCCAACCCACAAAAATCAGAGTTAACGTTACTGTAATGACGCATAGCGTACTTCACAAATGCAGCTGCTACTTTTGAACTGTCCTGATGAAATGGAGTATGCGGGAATAGAGCTGATAATAGAATTGGCTGCCTTCAGGCAAAGCCCCCACCACCACTTCGTAAATACTTAACGTTAGTGAGGTTGGAGAGATGTATACTATACAGACATACTGCAGCCAACATCTTTTAACGGGCTTCAAAAATTAAAATGACCATTAATTGAGGGTACAAGTTTTTTTTGTGTTTCTCAGTTCCCATCTAGTGGCCGTTTATATTCTATCTCACATTTGTGGCAACTAAGTTGTAAGTAAAATATGTTTTTGTATATGGTTTAAATTACATTTACACATTGATATGAACTCTGCTTACTCAATCCCAGCAAATTAATTTCAAAATAGTTAACCTCTGATACAAAAAGATCTTGAATAGATTTACACATGGTATTTATCAAATTAAATAAGCCATAACTGATTGGATTTCATCCTACTAAGACTTAAATTCCATTTGACAATGTATGGTTGGGTTAGTTTAGTGTGATAGGAATCCATGTCACCACTAAGATTTGTGAAGGCTAGCATATCAAGTTACATTTAAAATTTTAGGCAAGTTTAGTTTAGTTTAGTGCCACTGCACCTCATACAACGAAATTAAATAACTTCAGTTATGACTATGAAAATAAACACAAATGCACATCCTTCACATTCTATACATTGAATTGAAAACCCCTGATATTGCATTAATATTGAGTGCAATATTAATGCAATATCAGGGGTTTTCAATTCAATGTATAGAATGTGAAGGATGTGCATATGTGTTTATTATACAATAGAATTCATTAGAATTACTACCCTGGGATAGAAGCTGTTTTTCAGCCTATAGTTCAAAAAAAGGGTGCCCAGAATGAGATGGATCTTTGAGAATGCTTTGAGATGTCTGATCTGTACCTTCTATAGTCCAGTTCTATAAGCTCCTTGGTCTTATTTGTGAGAAGGACCAAGTTACTGTCTCCAGTTGGCCTGTTCCAAAAGACATGTTCCACTGAATTCAGGGAAACATTTCTAGTATGCTAAATTATTGCAGTTCTCTTGTTTTATTTAGAAAATAATTATTTCAGGGATTATCGGGTCATTAAAAGCAAAAAAAAATAGTACCAATAAATGTTCTCCAGGTTGCAATCTTATTTTAAAGCAGCAAATACCAGTATACAAAATACCTGCAGGAGCTTCACAATTAGAATAAAACCTCTGATGTGCTTTTAATAAATCTCAAGTTGGTAGGTAATTAAAAATGCAGGACTTCCAAACTAAACTATTTGAAAACATTTTAGATAAAGATAATTTATGGCAAATGGAATGCAGAATACAGACATACTCAGAGGTAACCTCACATGATAGTTGTCTGTATTATAAATAAACAGTAAAAGCACGGAAAGAGATTGTTGTGGGAACCATTCCATAGCTTCTGTCACCAGAGAAATCAGGGGATCCAGGCAGTTCAAATGGGTATAAAAATTTATTGCAAGCTTAAGCTGTCTACAAGAATTTGAACTAACAGTTAAAGTAATTTGGTGGTAAATAAGGAAGTCAAGGTGGGCTGGACTTAGATCTCTTATGGGTGCTAAGACACTGATGATGCGTTTGAACCCTCCCTGGGACTCAGCCTGGTCATCTACAGCTGCTGAGTGTAAACAACTGCTATCCTCCCTCTGCCCATAATTCTTGTCACCTATTCAGCCAATTTTCTGCCAGAGGTTTGATCCAAAAGGCTTTTGTTCTTGACTCTCAGTGAAAGCATGAGAACTCTGTCCTGAAGGCATATGTTCTTTTTTTCCACACTGATATCCATTAAGAAAACAGAACCATAAACCAAAACATTGGTTACGTTTCTAGAGGGCAAAGTTTGGAGAATTCATCCTCACTCAAAGTATCTGTCTTTTCCAGGACAGAGACCCAAAATTATAGTAAAGTTGGAAGCCTGGTGAGCTTCAAATCTTGGATAATCTTTTCGGACATTGTGGTTCTAATAAAAGTGTTACCAGCTATACATTTCAATCTTTTTCCCCTTCCCGGACCAACTACTAGCTTATGGTTGTCTTTTATAGTCTTCTATACAATAATTGAGATACTGATATATTTTTATCTTTTAAAAAATGGACAGTAACATTCTTCATCATCACTTTTTCATTAGTGATCCATAGTCCTTCATTGTACAACATTATAAAAGCACATGTCTACTAATTCAGAGATTTAATAAAACAATCATTACTATTCATATTTTTAACATTGTTAGGTTAGTCTATTACAAAGCAACTGATAGAAATGAAATATTAGGAAACAGTTGGGTCTCCTAAGAAAGCCAAACATTCCTTACCATATTCAGCATTCTAAATCAAGAACAACCTTCATGTGTAGAAGAGGCTCCTGTCTCATATGTGTGCTTGTCAAATTGTGAAAGGTTAGATGTGGAGAAGGAAAATACATTGAAATGGGCATAATATGCCGAAAGTCATCTAAATTTGTAATGTAGTTTTTATTTTAACAGATATGATTGCAAAGAAAAGAATGAGAATTCATTTTTGAGGGACCTAGAGGTATTGGTTCTCTCATACTCCAGGCTTGTTTCAGGATAGGTCTTGTTTCCTGTCTCAGCTTCTAAATTTGCATATGGATTCTTCACTAACCCATAAGTGTTAAGTTGTACATTTATCAGTTTTGACTTGTATCTCTCAGCCTTTCTTGATATGAAGGAATGGCAAGAAAGCAAGAGCAAGCGTATATCCATGAGAAGGGAATGTATGATGGAAAAGAATCTATCGCCCTGTCCTAGGTATTGGCACTTCCCAAGGGAGATCTAATATGTGCCAAATGATGCCCAAGAGTTTAGAAGGAGCTCAGAATGAAAATAAAAAAAAATACTGATTATCAAATACATATTACATCACAACTGCAACAATGTATTATCCATCTTTCAAATAAGAGATTCACAAATTGTTTCCCAAATCCCAAAGTCATCTCATTTTAGATATGTCATCTTTCACAAATTTTGCATTTGTGTTACATGGCCTCCAGTTCTTGTTGTTTTTAGACAACAGTTGCAGTCCTAAATTGCCCAGAAGTCTTGCTAGTCATTAACTTTTACTTGATGCTGATAAGTAAATGTTGGTCTTCTGTAAGAAAGTTATCAGTTCATTCCACTTGACAATTTCCAATCAGAAGGTCTCTTAGTGTAGATGTTCAATCTGTTTCCTTAAGAATGAAAAGTAGGCCTCAGCAGCTGGCCATCTTTAGTTAGCATCTGGGCAGCAAATCAAATAAACACACAAAGTCTATTATAATCTTTGCTCTCTGTAAGAGACATTGTATTTTCTAATTTGTATACAGCATACATTTGTCCTTTAACACATGCAAATGATAATATAACCAACTGTATGTTCTTTGGCAGGGTTTTTTTTTTGTTTTTTGTTACAGAAGTACCTTCCTCCCTGTTGCATTCAAACTAATTTTAAGGTTTGGGGGATGCAGGAAAACAATCATCTAATTGCACCATCCCTTCCATTCCAGTCTCAGTTGTTTGCCTGGAACACTTTCGACTATCTTTTATATTTTTCAAATTTTCAGAAAGATGTTTCCTGAATTTTTTTGTGAGAAAACAATAAATGATAGGATCCAAGACACAGTTGGCACCCAGAAGAACCAGGGTAACCTGGTGGATATCATTTAATAGTTTTTGCTTTTGGCAGCTTATGTCCCACATGTTCAGAACCATCAAAGTCCAGGGTAGATCCACCAAGTGGTGAGGCACAAAACAGAGAATGAAGACAATCAAAACTGTAGTCACTAACCAAAGAGCCCGTTGCCTGACACGGGCGCTCCTCCGCGTTTGCACTGGTTTTGAAAGCAATGTACAGATAATGGAAGCATTGCATACCAAGACAAGCAGGAAAGCAATGAAGAAACAAATGCAAATAATCACATGGAAGGCAAAAACAGGAGTTGTATTACTGGTGGTGTCATAGCGCTCAAAACAGCGAGTCAGGTGTCCCTCGGCGGTTGTGCCATCATCAACTAAAAAGTAGATGGAAGGAACACCGATTAGGACCCAGATAGCCGATGTAACATAAATTCCTCTTCTTCGTGTGCTGGACTGAACTGTTGAAATGGGCCTCGTGACAGCTTGGTAACGGTTGTATGTTATGACTCCCAGGAATGCCACAGAGCAGTATGTATTGACGAAAAATAAGTAGCCAGCTATATTACACAGAAAGCTGGGCATGATCCAGTTCCCTTTGTTGTTGTAATAAACAATCCACATTGGCAATGTAACCAGGAAAAGTAGGTCAGCAGTTGTTAAGTTGACTATGAATATTTTTATTTCATTTAATTTCTTCGTAGCATAAAGCCGACTGAAAAGCCATAGCACGTAGACGTTAGCTACAAAACCCAGAATGAAAATGATGCTGTAGTAGACAGTAAACAGTAGATATCTAAACTCAGAATCCACATGGCATTCCTTAGCTTGCCTGAGAAATGCAGAGAGGGTTCCATTTTCATCAAGTTTGGTTATCATTGTGGTAGTCATAATGTCCTTATACTAGAAATAAAATGACAAAAGGAAATAGTTAATACAAGAGAAGAAAATGACGGGATTTCTTACAGCTAACTTGGAGCTGGCTATCTCATTAACACAATCTCATTTTCCTTACTCATTCCACTTACTCTGGAGCAGTCCCTTGCCTTACCGTCTAGGAATCCACTTTCCATAGATTCTCTAGGAATTGTGAGAGTTTTTAGCTAAACCTGTAACCTGGGAATGTCTTTCCATGTTTGTACTTCGAGATTGTTTCTTTGGCAATTCACATATAGCAACTGGGTTAGACAGTCAACCCTCAACTCGGAATATCTCTATACTGATACCCTGCATTTATTCAATATTTATATTAATCATTCATTTCATTCTCTCAGGTGTGTGATTGCACTATAAGTATTCAGAATACTCCGCTTTTTAAATTTGAGTAAATAGGTCATAAAGTTTAAGAATCAGACTAACCTTTTGCTTTATTTTTAGCTTATTAAATAAAATAATTACAGTTAAAAGTTTTTAAGTGTCTAAAGTTTTTGGAGATCTTACTAAGACACTTTGCTTGGTTCTTATCATCTGTTTACCTTCAGGTTTTTCAGGGTGGGGCTGGATGGAATAAGTATGAACAGAGCTGGTTCATTACCATGAAATTACATGCCTTCCTTCTCCTTGCAATCTTTTCTAAAGCTCATAAAAGGTTATAGTAGAAGCCACCTGTGCTCAACATTTTTTCACTTTTTTCCCACTCAATTCTTCATATACGATTAAGGCTACTTAATCTCTTGTTTGTCTGGTTTTGTTTGGTTTTTGTTTTGGCTGTGAGAACCTGTGACAAATTAAGGTATTCATCCTTCAGCAAATTTATGTATTAGTGTTCTAACTCTTCACTTTTCACAGAATAGAGGTGAGCTATGTGCAGGAGATGGTCAAGATAAGGTTTTAGAGTCCCTTTCATTGAGGGCTTGCTAAGACACCTGTGACAACAAGGAGCTTCATCTTGAATGTGTAGCTCTTCATTTTTTTAACCTACACAAACCAATTGTATAACAACTGAGAAAAGCTGTTCTATAATTTTACCCAATTATGTAAGTATTTGTGATAGTTAATTTCTGTTTTGAAACTTTAAACATACTTTCCTAATGGTATTGGTATCATGATTTGTGCCAATTATCTAAGTTCTGCTCAATTCTTATAGCATATAGATAAAACTATGACCTCAGTGGGATGGCTGTAATTTTACTCTTGAATGTTGTGTTATGCTGTTCAGTGACTGAACTAAACAAGCCACTGCCAAGAAGATGACTCATATTCATTTTGAAAAGACCCCACAAGTTACATGGGGTCCCATTCTATGTTGCTTAAAAATATTTCTGGCATTTTCTCAGTCTAAATGACAAAATCTTTTCAAGAAGAGTTTTAGGCATAAAGTTTGCCAATAGCATTTTCTTAGGTTGAATTCAAGTAGTTACCTCCGATTACCATTAGGCCCAAACCCACCAGATAGAAAGCTATCTTTAACCAAGGATTAAAAAGATGGTATCAAGTCTTAGTGACCATAGACACCAAACCCACCCCTAGCAAATTGTTAATACATTTTGGAACTGCAAGAATATCTCTCATAAATGTAGATTGGACAACTTCAAGGATACCAAGCTTTCTAAATTACACATGTGGACACCTAAAGAGATAGGAAATGGCTTTGGCTACTAAGACCTTGCAAGCTACAGGGATAAAATGATCTCTCTTCAAATAAAAAAACTTCCAGATAGCTGAGTTGTGTTGTGCAACATTTGCCAATGAGGACTAGAACAGCACCCAAAGGTGTTGTAATTAAGTACTCACTAGATAGCATTTCCTTTTGTTTGCCAATTGAATTTTATAACTTGATGAAAATTCAGAGACTTCAGTTTCTCCTAGTTTTTCTTCTCAGTAGAAAAAAACCCAAACTCTGCTATATATTTTCTTCTCTTGAAAATTTAGCAATAGGGTGACTTTTTTTTACTTCCCTGGGGGCAATATTTCAATTATAATCATGTTCTGCTGCCTTCTTTTTACTCACTTCCTCCTAGGCAAATAAGTACATTAGAAAGAGTAGTTTAACTTTAATCAAATCAGTGTCTTTTTAACTTCCTTATAGCACAGCTTCAAGTAGTATTTTCTAAATATCTTTTACTGTATTTTTCTGGGTACATCTGCAACTATTTATATGGAGGGAAGTGAAACTGGTGTGGTCATCCTTCCTAAATTCTACAGAAGCCACAAAAGGAATTGGGCAACATGAACCAAGGTTGAACATAAGTACAGATTTGTTTCTGCTTCCTTTCTCAATTTTTGATTGATTCTTGCTTTTAAGAAAATTCTAAAACTATTAGGCATCTTGATTAAATCTAAGAACAACCATTCTCCCCTACTTGAAAATAAGCCCTACTTAATAACATACATTCCGAACCACTGTTCCAAATTGCATAAAGATTGTATGGATGGTCATTTGCCAAGGTGTGAAACCTAACGAGGGCCCACTTTTGACCTGAACCATTCCAAGCAAAGTATTTCCAAGCATAACTGACTGCTGTGAACATTGTAAGAGGAGAGATGCCTTTGTACAGACAAAAAAAACGGAGTCTGGCAGCACATTTTCCAACTAGCAGGCTTTTGGGGGGGGTCCTTGGTGCTCTCTTAGTTTGATTGTTTTCTTGCAGAGATTTCATTACCTTACCTAGTTGGTAAATGAAAGGCCTGCAAGAAAACAGCCAAGCTCAGGGAGCACCAAGGACCCCACAGTCAACCCTGAACTACAAATACTCTCTTCTATTGATACAGATTTGATTAAAAGGTTTTTCCGACCTGCGGCGCACATTATCATATGCATAGAGTGACTGAGGAAGTATTGGAATTGGGGTGAAGTCGGAGAGGTGGCTGCACTAGTTTACATCAACATATTTTCAGGCATTCTCAGAAGGTCTTAACGAACAGGCACTTGTAATCTGTTTCATATATAACTGCATGTGCATAACAAACTTATGTCTCCCTCCTTTTCCCTCTCAACTACACTCCTGGCTTTCCAGAAGAGTCTAAAAATTTGGTTCTGCTGCTTGGCCTGGGGCCTCAACAGGGGCCTGCTACATTGGGGTGGGGGGGGCCTGATGGAGTAGAGAAGATCTGTGATGATCATCGCCACCCATCACCTTGGTTTTTAACTTTTAACTTCTCTCATTCAACTTTTCTAATTTTAATGCATTTTTAGCAGTTTTTAACTTTTTATTGTATTGTAAGCCACCAAAATCACAGTACTGTATCAGTGAGACAGGTGACACATAAAATTAATAAATAAATAAACCCAATTTAATAAATAAATAAACCCCTTCATCAGTCTAGCCACACCATGTCCCTGATGAAATAAACTGTAGCTCAAGAAAGATTACACCTTTTAATTCTGTTAGACAGAAAAGCCGCCACTTGATTCTTGACTTTATAATTGGTGAGAACTAACAGAAAGAAAGGAGCTGTGTGTCTTGAATGACTTGGTTTGCATCTCCAGAATAATCTTGTTTTCAGTTATAGTAAGTCATTGGCAGTGTTGAAAGGAAACTCAACTGCTAGTCATATTACAGGTGGAGTGCTGGCTGACTTATCTTTTACTACATGCAGCAAAATGCCCCAGGCATAGTGCTGACCTTTCATTTCCCAATGAGAGAAGTTTCTGTTGGCAGCAGAAATTTGGCAATTCCTCCCAAATCATCATGAACAAACAAAAAATACATCCAGAAAAAAAGAGCCATGGCTAGGAGCATTTAAATAGCTTCTTAAGAGAGGGAGAGAAATCGATCAAAACACAGAAAGATGCTTTATATCAAGGGAGAAGCGATGTATTTCGCCCAGTCTGTTATTGAGGCTGACTGATGAAATAAAGCAACAAATTGTGGTGGAAGGAAAGCCTGGGTTCCCGAGAGGCAGGTGCTGCACTCCAGAAGGCAAACAGGCAGTGAAGCATGGAGAGCTTGCTTAAGAGAATGAGGATTAAGAAAGCTCCTCCCTAGTAATTCCCAGAGTGAATCTAGTGGTGGGGTCCTTGGTGCTCTCTGTACATGGTGGGAGGTTTGTTTTTTTCTCATCAAACATCCATGCTTGCTCTCATTTTATATTCTAGCAGCTTGCCCTATCAGTATTGGTGGAGGTGGCCTCGGTGTTTCTTGAAAAGGCGGTGGTTTACTATTAGCTTGTTAGTCTGAGTTGGTGGTTCCTTGATTGGGGCATTGTTTGCTGCTTAATTGTTGATCAAATGTTAATCTTCTTGTTAATCTCTGCTTGTCTGGGTGTTGATTGCTACGGTAGTGAGGAGGCTTTGTGTTTCCTTTTTGGCTTTTTGATTGTGGCCTTGGAATGGCATTTATCTCTATGTGCCTGTTGACGGCTGATTTGTCTGTAAATGCTTCTGGGAATTCTCTAGTATTTCTCGACTTGGCTTGGTCTAGGATGCTCACAGTTTCCCAATTGAAGCTACGGTTAAGTCTGTTTGTAGGTTGTGAAATTAAGAATCTGCATCATGTTTTCGGACCATTAATTGGTGTTCCTGGATGCACCTTGCTAATCTTTTGCCCCTTTGTCCGACATAGTTGCTGTTATAGTCTTTACATCTTATCTTGTAAACGACTCCTATTTTTTCTTCTTCTTTTGGTAGAATATCTAACATTATGCAAATACAGCAGTTGCTTTAGTTTGGCAAGATTCTGTCTATAGGTGAGGAACAATAAAGAAAACTACTCCGATGTAACTCCACGTGTCTTATTTGTTCTGGGGGTGTGTGACATAGATTAAGCTAAGTTTTGTTTCAGTATATATGACCATACATCTCAGCATCACAACTCCAGATAGTTAAATAACAACTACCCTTAATATAAACAATATGAACTATTTGATGATAATGATTTTCATTTGGTAATGGATTTAACTATCAACAAACCACTTAGAAGTTATACCTCTCTGTTGATTTGTGGGAGAAGCAATGCAAAGTGGTGTGCAATAATGTGAACTCAGGATTTTAATGTCCTTTGTCAACACAGCTATGAAGATTTCAGTGGTATATGTGGACTTGTCACTCAAACATATTTCACAGGTTTGGTACTAAAAAAAATCTTGTAAAGGGATCATTTTTATGCAGTACTTCATCAAAATGTGGTACTTATACTTAAGAAATATATAAGTACATGGAAAATAGAGGTGTTTGTGCTGTTGTGTGGCCCTTCCATGGCAGCCTTTTATTTTTAGTTTATTTTCCCCAGTGGTTGCATATATTTTTTTGCACCTTCCTGTTGATGACTAGGTGATACAAAAACCACAAGAATGTTTGTTCTGCTATTTTATATTCAAGAACCCTTGGTATCTTTTGCTGTAAACTTTCTATACTAAGTGACTTATTCAGACACTCTTTGTCTTTACCCAAGTGGAAGAGATTCTCTCTCCACCTTTGAGGTCTTTTGACCATATGGCATTATTTCCCAATTGGCTTCCAATTCTGAACATCACCAGCTTTGGTTGCAGGGGATGGAAAGATGATGGAGTCCCATAGTCTGCAATAGGGCAGGACGGCTGTTCTAGAGCATTGGCCCCCATTTGGTTGGCATCCAAAACTACAATATCAAACTGTCCAGGCAGTGAAATTGCAAGCCCCTCCCAGATGTTAATTCCCACCCAAGGTGCTGGACTCAAAATCAGGTGGCCATGAGTTCTAGTCTTTCTTTAGGCATTGAAGTCAGCTGTGTGACTTTCTGCCAATCAGTCACTCTTTCTCAACCCTTGTAGCTTGTGTGGAAAACAGAAAAAGCAAGAATTATGTACACACTGCCTTAAGTTGTAAAAGAAATAAAGATGGGGCACAAACTAGATACACTATAAAATTAATAGCGTCAATCAGGGGCAAGGTTTAATAAGGAAGAACTGTATACTTGTTCAGTTCAAGAATGAAAAACTTTGGACTGTGGAATCTTTTGTTCTGAATGCATATGTCTTAAGCTAGGCTCTGCTTGGTAGATTTCAACATGATAATAACATAAAAGAAAAAAGGAACACAGAATTTGCAGCAACTAAGTGAAAACACTAGTGACCTTTATTGGGCATGATCCAGCACAATTCTTGTGAATGTGTAATTCTGGATAATTTCATTGGTATTAGATTCTCTATTTTTAGTATAATTTAGTCAAATTGACAGTGATGTAAAAAAAAATCAGTTACATCCTTTCCTGATCCTGTTGACTTTTCAACTTCCTGGTACTGGAAACAAGTTATTTTGAATTCCAACAGGATGCAACATAGCAACAACTGCTTGTTTGCCAAATTGAAAGAAAGACAGTGAATGAAAGAATGGCAACAAAAGTTGTGTTAACTTTACCGTAAACAGAATCACTGCACAAATCTATAATACGATATAGGAAGCCTAATCCTATAATTATAACCTCTAATTATAACCCATAATTATAACCCGCATTATGTATCTGATATTGATACAGTTGAGAAAGTCCAGAAATATTTCACAAGAAGAGTTCTCCACTCTTCTACTCGGTGCAGAACACTTTATGCCACCAGACTTAAAATTCTAGACCTAGAAAATCTAGAACTACACCACCTTCGGTCCAATCTAAGTATAGTACATAAAATTATATATTGCAATGTCCTACCTGTCAATGAATACTTCAGCTTCAACCATAACAATACAAGAGCACACAATAGATACAAACTCAAGGTAAATCGCACCAAACTTGATTTCAGGAAATATGACTTCAGCAACAGAGTCGTCAGTGTCTGGAATAGTCTCCCCGACTCTGTGGTTTCTTCCCCAAACCCCCAAAACTTTAACCTTAGACTGTCTACTATTGACCTCACCCCTTTCCTAAGCCGTCTGTAGGGGGCTTGCATAAGTGCACCAATGTGCGTACCGTCCCTGTCCTATTGTTTCTTTTTATTTTTCTTATATATATCCATTTCATGTATTCATAACTATGTTTATACTTATACCTGTTATCTTATAATCGCCTGACAAAATAAATAAATAAATAAATAATCCATTGTTGTTCGTTTTTAATGCAAGGTGGACTTAAGGCATGGGAACTCAATGTTTCCATATAGAATCCAGATGGTTTGCCACAAACCATCCACTTCTGTCCTTAGAGACCAGTTGTATACTGAAACTGAAAAACCCAAAGTCCAAGCCCATAGTCATAAACTGGTTGACATAATGAATTGACGTCTTCAATGCCAATCTGCAGAATCACTCGCCATATAAGGTAACAGTGCTGTAGTAGGATAGCGTATTAATTAACCTTTTGTTAAATCTTATTTCATATTTTTGCCTGCCCAGCTCTTATCTTGCCAAGCAATTATGGCACATGTCTGAAAAGCCCAATTGAAAATTGTCTACAATATCATGATTATCAAAGACATTGTGGATAGACACAGTGGTGGGCAACTCATAGCTGACCTGACTGTTTATGATTTTTTTTTTCTGGAGAAAGCACCAATGCCAGAAGAGCCAATGAAAAGGAATTTTATCAGAAGGACTACCATAGGTATATATCCTAGCAATTGTTGAAGATCTACTGTGGCTCATAGATCCTCATAATCACTGCCATCTCTTGGAGATTTATGGCAATTTGTTTGTGAATTAGAAACATCTGAAGCTAGAAGGAAGAACCACTGCCTTCTCATTCTCTTCTATTGATTATTCTGATCGTGCGGAAAGTGTATACTCCAAACAACGAAGCAGCATACAGGGAAGGATGGATCTCCTAAGTGTAGATTGACCAAGAATCTCTCAAATTTGCAACTGAGCTTATTTCTAGTATCTACTATTTCATAATCAGAATAATTATTTCTATTAAAATATTGAACCCAACTCCATGATGGATATTTTCTTACAAACAATTCATTGGAAATACATATATTTCTATAAAGTTCGTCTGAGTTTTGGGGATTAAAAAAGAGTTTATTACAAAAGTTGGATGCTGTCCTAGCATAGTTAAATAATTTCATCTGTAAAAGTACCTATCACTCATCATAGCCAGGATAGATGTTCTCAGCTGAGTCTGGGGTTTGGCCACAGTGTAATAATGGGCAATGTCCATCAATAGAAGCCAATCTGTGGGAACGATGTCTTGTACATGCTGTGACTTGAAGCGTTTTCACCACAAGCTGAATTCCATAAACTGAACCGAAAATGACACAGGAAACCTACATAGTCGTTGGGAATGAAGAAACCATGTGTGTGTCATCCTCATTGCCAAACATGAAATATTGAGCAAGTTTAAGAGGAAGATAACTTGCCACAAAAAGCTATAAGACAGCACATACTATATAATTTATCCCCATCTGGAATGAGGTGGGCAATAGTATACATTTAAACGTGTAAATGTAGAAGTTGATGTTTCCGATCCAAGGAGCTACAGGATCAGCATTGATGAGTTTTTAATTTATTTACATACGTGAGGATGTACGGAGTATGTGAAACTGAATTTAAATTCTGAATCATTGAAGGTTTAATTGGATCACAGTAGACTTGTTCACCCTGTACATTTTTGCAATTGTTATTTGCATCATCACAAGAGCAACTTTGGCCAGAACCGGGAGACCATGCGTACTAGTCCTGCCTTAAGCACAAAGGCGGCTATGTGACCTATGGCCAGACTTTCTCTCAGCCCTAGAAAGGAGGCAATGGCAAACCACCTTTGAAAAACCTTACCAAGAAGATTTCAGGGACTTACCCAAGCAGTCTCCCAGAATTGGTCACAATTGAACAGAAGAAGAAAAAAATACACCACAAGTTTGTTTATCTAAAATTATTTGCACAGAAAGCTATGGTGTCAGCTACATGATTATAAAAAAACCCAAATGGATATAATGCAGTTGCCTGGATTCAGCGTGATAGAAAGCTAGGAATGACCCTATAATTAGGCAAAAAGAAGGAAGTCACCTCAGATGACATTTTACTTAGAAGAAAGGACTCTTTAAGCTAGCTTAATGACTTTTGGCATGTTCTATCACTAATGTTACACACATGAACACACAAATCACATAGTCCTTCCATTGAATGTTTTGCACATATGAATGGGACCATTGATTTGTCATGGCAGGCAACAGAGGTGTTACCCATCCCTGTTTCAAGGGAGTTTTATCAGGTTCTTTCCATTATTGAACAAAAGCTGAGTTAGATTTTTTTTTCCTTTTGAAAATATTAACAGGTTAGTGTTCCATTTTTCCCCTCAGTTATACATGAACAACCAATCCATCCTTTTTAGGGGTGCACAGGTAAAGATCCCAGGACTATAAGCAGCCCTTTTAAAATTTGGCTCCCTCACTTCGAAGAAAGCTAGGTTCTCTGTTTTGTTGGAGAATCCCCCAACTTCCTGACAACCATGAATAAGAACTAGAAGATTCAACTTAAGAGGAACAAGGCAGACATTCTGATCTTGTTTTGTGATAGCGACTACTGATGACCGTTACACAGAGTATTTTTCATGCTTGTGCTGTCACAAAGCATCAAACCTAAGCATACAAAGATTGACAGTAGATTATGAAAACCTAGGTTATGATTCCATAAGGCACATCAAAAAAGTGTACAATCTATACAAGAAGACAGCGAGCCAAAGCAGCCTTGAAAGGACAAGATTTCAAGGTTTACTTAACACAGTCTAGATCCAAGCCATTTATCACCTGCTCCCATGCAATTTATCCTAAAGTCTCAGCTCATTAGGATGGCATGTTTCCCAGATCCCACTTAGGAAAGACTTGGAATCCATAGCCAATTTGGTCTTGTGCATGGCAGGGCCCATATTATGAGATCAATTGCTACTGAAATCAGCTGCTTTGTTACTATAATTTATTTCCCCAAGCCTTTTAATTATATTTCATTAGATTTTTTCCCCTGAAAGTTTGTATCTGTAATACTTTAAATGCATGCATTGTAATTTAATTTATTATGTTAGCAGTAGGAATGCTTGTTATCAATGAATTAATGCATGAATGCCAGCTCCAGTTATGCAGGAGGTGGGCGGCTTGTAATATTTCCAATCAAAGGAAAGCTTGTTGTCCAGGGGTTGATGCTAGAGAGGTCTACAGGATGGGGTTGAATGTTGTCCCTCCTAGGAGACGGGTAAATGGCCAGCTACCTCCCTTATCGGAGGTTGGCTGGGGAATACTCAAGTATGGCTTCTCTTAGCTGTTTGTCTCAAATGTCTTGGCTCTGCCTTCCAAACGCACCCCAGTGAGATTCAGGAGCCATTGCTCTGCCAAAATGTGTGATTCTGAATCTGGAATATTCAGAGAGCTACCATCTCCTATAACTTTCAGATAACAAAATAAATTGGGCTGGCCTTGATGACTTGCCAGAGGTGGGAAATCCAAGAGTAAAGCTTATCATTTCATTACACCCGCTCCCTTCTTCTTCCACTCAACATTATTTGAAATATGCCAATATAAGCAAACAGTGAGCAAGTACAAAGAAACCCATACAGAGATCCTGATCTGTCCTGAAATATAATTAAAAGGGACTTACCTCCATTTGTGGTTTATAAATTAACCCCACTAACAGATTATGGGGAATGTGGATCTTTTCTCCTCATGTTTTTATCCTGGAAGTCCAGATTATCTCAGTGTGGCTTCTTCAGAAGTGTCCACTGTGATTATTTTTACTCTTCTGGAGAAAAAAGTTTCGGGAGAACACTTGAGATCCTCAGACTGTATTACGTCTGAGGAAGGAGGAGTCCATTATAATACCACATGCAACAGAAGTGCTGGGAAATCCCAAAGGTCCTATTTGAGTGCGCGTGTGCGTGTGATATAATACATCCTGCAACAGTTTGAACATTTCTCAACAGCAACAGCAGGAAACAGACGCTGTGAGTGAGGCAAGGTGTGGTCCGTCTCTCAGGTGAATGAGTCAAACTCTTAAAACAGTTTAACCTAATGTCTTCTTCGTGGCTTCTCCAGGCAACAGCCTGATCTCCCAACTAAGTGCATGTAATAGAAATACGGAGGAAAATGATTCTGTGAAATTTGCACTGTATCCTCTCAACTTTTATTTATTTGTATGAGTATGGATATGTTTGCACAGCCTTTAAAAACCTTACCTGTCATTCTGAATGTAGCAATGTTTGTCAAATGTTAAAGAACTAGTAACCAACATGTGAAACTCCAACTTATGTATTCTCAGGAGGAGTGGCAGTGGCAGCCTGAGTATTTACTCTCTGAGATAAAGTGAGTGCTAGTGTAAAGGGGGGACGGGCAGGTATAGCAAAGTTTGGGAAATAAGAAGCAACTGGTAGGAAAGGAGAAGCAAGGAAATAAATTGAATGCTAGGGACCTGGTTTTTTTAATTACTTAAAGGCAGAATGGAGGGAAGAGGTAAAGGTAAGCAAGCAGGAAATAACATAATTGGTTCATGGGGTTAGATAAAAGACCTTATTAGTAGAAAAATGATCTTTCAAAGAAATGAGTAATTTCCCACTGCTGGAGAAAATTGTTAGGAACTTTGCACCTGAAGGAGAACTGGATCAGTACTAGATGAAGTAAAACCAGACTAGAAGGCCTAATGATGAAGCTGTAGCTTAAATATTTTGGATATATAATTCCAGGGCAAGGTTCATTTGGAGAAGACTCAGATTGTTCTGACCAAGGCTTCCTGAGACTGTAATTAAGCACATGCTTAGTTAAAACAACTCTTGTTTTTATTTCAGCACTGGGAATTATGTTCATTCCCAGCCTGTAATGAGTCCCAAACAGTCCCTCGAGATAAGCACCCACTTTTCTCTTCTTTGAATTGCTGCCAACAACTAGAGTGCCAAATGAACTACAAAAAAACAACCGAAGTACAAAGTCCACACAGAGCTTCAAGGATTAATCCGAACAAATGACTACCTCCTGAAAAGATTTTTCTACCTTTGCCTGTCCTTTATACCTTAGGGGAGGGGCAATCACCTCCAAGCCTTACTCCCGAGTCACCCCTTTTGTCTCAGCTGCTCTTGCCTTCTAGCAGCTCTGTGCACACATGCACTGGGAACAGGCTCCCCTTGTTCCTCTGCCTCGCTGCTGCCAGACTCCAGAGGCTCCGGAGTCAGCACCCCACTCCCAGATGGTCCTGGCCCCATCTCTGCATCAGATGCAGAACCCTCATCCGAGTCCTCTCCACACTCCCAGACTGGTCCCCATTCTTCCTCACTGTCTGATTCCACTGCCATCTGCACAGGCTGCCGGCGAACCACATCACAGATTCTCTGGAAAACCCAAGGGGATAAAAGAAAAAGGGGTTATAAAGATTCAAAGGAAGAATTGCTGACCTCCAGTAGTGTCCTGCCAAAGGTTTGTTAGCTGGGCCACCAAGAATCAGAAGTGTCTTGATTCAAAAAGCCACCTCGATTTTTGCAGTCCAATATGAAAATCAGTTCTCACACTGTCATAAGTAAACAACTCCTATTAGGTCAGGCTCTTGCCACAAGAGACAGATGGAAATTGTATCTTCTGCCCCCAAAAGAAATTTACTTCTAGCTCTTTACATAGAAGTGAGCATGTTATAAGCAGAGAAGACTTGTTATCAACTTCTCAACAGAGAAGGTTTTGCATTCCAAGCGTTTTAGTTAAAGCAGTTCAGTTTCACTATTCAGAGGCTGGAAGGCATGACTGGAGGCAGAAATCATGTTTGGGACATGTTTATAGTGGTTTTTAAGCCTGTCTGGATTTCATTCTTTGTCCTAACACATATCAATGAGTTGTGTTTTACAACTTAGCCTGACTGATACTATAGGTAACGAGGATGTTTTATCCCCCCGAAAAAAGGTAAAAGATACACTAACAGATATATTCAGTAGATTTGGGCTACAGATATCTAAATGACCACGTTATAGCAGCTATATTTGTAGCTATTCAGTAGGCTTTTAAGTTTTCGTTGGCCAGATCTGTTAGTCTAATAATACATATTCTTAAGTAGCTTTAGAGATTTTTCAGTGAATCACAGTACAAGGCTAGAAATTCCTAACATAAACATTACTCTTCCTAGGAATGCTTTTCAGGGGAAATAATATATTTTTAGCGTTTGTTGTTCTGCATGGGCTGCTTTACAGAAATATGATTGGTTTCCTTTCTTGGCAATGACCATAAAGACTGACTTCAACCCATTCCTTACTTATTTATTCAGTAGCTGCCTGTATTTCTATACTTATTGGTCAATTTAGCAGAAGTCTTTAACAGAATCCATGCAATAAAACAACGTGATCATCGGAGTATTAGGATTTACAGTTCTGTGAAAGGGGCTTTTTTATAGCATGGGTGGAGAAGCTGTGACCTTCCAGATAGGTCCAAAGGTCTCTCTATCTTTGGGTTTTGGGGAGAGAAACAGAATTATCTGCACCATTAACACTGCGGAAAAGCAGCCTGGCTTATTCTGACCAGGAACACCCCCAAATCTACAACTAATGTTGTTCTGCTGCTTCAGCAAAGCAAGCACCTAGAGTCCTGCATCCAGTTTTGGTCACCACACTATAAAAAAGATGTTGAGACTCTAGAAAAAGTGCAGAGAACAGCAGCCAGGATGATTAGGGGACTGAAGACTAAAACAACTGTTACAGAAACTGGGTGTCAGGCTCCATTAGGGATGATAGATGATCTGAGCCTGTCGCACCTTGCCAGTGATAAATGCTTCTGGGTAATTGTGACAGCTGCAGCACGTCAGAGAATTTTGACTTGCGAGGGGATCCTCAGTCGTCCATAGCTTGAAGGGAAACTCCCATCTGTGTGTTGATGGATTGTTGGATGTTAATTAGATGATTCTGCCAAAGCCAAAGAGAGAAAACAACAGCTGGTGCAGCTGTTGAATCAACTGGGCTGAAGAAACGGCTGTTGCGTGGGAAGTTTGACTAGTTTACTCCGATAAGATAGGAAGCATGAGCGATGGATAGGTGATAGGGGAGGAAATAGTGGATTTATTAGGTAAACCGGATAATGGGAATACGTGGTGATTAAAAGAATAATTAGGGGCATGGATAGGAGATAGAAGTGTTTAGGTGAGTGTGTTTATACCTTTAAATAACACTGCAAGGCAGAAGTTTCCAGTGCTAACTTAGACCGGTTGGGATACCATTCTTGTCAGATGGAAAATCTGTTGTTTGACATTAAAAACCCTTGAAACCTGCTTAGTCTAGTGAAGAGAAGGACCAGGGAAGACATGATAGCAGGTAGTTCCAATATTTGAGGGGCTGCCACAGAGAGGAGGAGGAGGTCAAGCTATTTTCTAATCAAAAGCACCTAAAGGCCAGACAAGGAATAATGGGTAGAAACTGAACAAGTAGAGATTTAACCTGGAAATAAGGAGAAGCTTTCTGACAGTGAGAACAATCAAGCAATGGAACTGCTTTCCCTCGGAAGTTGTGGGAACTTCATCACTTGAGACTTTCAAGAAGAGATTGGCCTGAAATTTGTCAGAAATGGTGTAGGGTCTCCTGCTTGGGCTGTGGGGTTGGACTTGATGACCTACAAGGTCCCTTCCAACTCTGATCATCTGTTATATCTGTTAAGTTAAGGAAATCAACAATATCCATTTCAAATCATTATGTGCTGATGCACATGACTTTTAGCACTCCTTTTTTTGTTGAAATTCTTATTCTATAACCAAGTACGCCATATCTAGATTGCAGAAGTTGTCAGAAGATGGGGAATGGGGAGTGGAAAGCTTCAACTTCATTATGTTGCTGGTATTATTCACATGTGATCTGGGCCACACAGGGAATTGCACAATGCCTTTCGACAGAGCAATTGGTGCTTTAAAAAACGAGAAGCTGTTTCTCAAAATGTTCAGAAGTTCCACTTGCAATTCCATCAGAATATCTTCAAGTGGAGGTTGAAGAGCTATCGATAAATACTAAGTCCATTTGTAATATGACCGACTTCATCTACAATTAAGTGATGGACAAGAAAAGAGACCTGACATACTAAGACAAGTTGGGCAAAGGCAGATATTCTGCTCTGTTAAAAATACACCCTCCTAGGTCCTTTCTCAGCCATGATCCTTGGGAAACCTTTTTAAAAGAGTTTTATTAAGGACCTTTATTAAGGATTTTAACAACAATAAAATACAATACAAACTCAGAGGTGGGTATTCAGCAGATTCTGACCAGTTCTGGAGAACCGGTAGCGGAAATTTTGGGTAGTTTGGAGAACCGGCAAATACCACCTCTGACTGGCTCCACCCCCCATCTATTCTCTGCTTCCCAAGTCCCAGCTGATCAGCTGGGTCTCCTTTTGTTGCCCTGCACAGGAGAATGGAGCTGGAAAGCAGGCTAGTGGGGTGGGGAGGGAATGGAGATTTTGCAATATCCTTCCCCTGCCACGGCCACCAAGCTACGCCCACAGAACCAGTAGTAAAAAAATTGAATCCCATCACTGTACAAACTGAAATCAGAAAGAGGGAAAAGAACTGAAAAAAGGAAGTATACGGTGCAAAGAAAAAAGGAAAAGAAAGAAGGAAATTGGAGAAAATATTTAAAGAATGACTTCTGATCTTCATCATAAGTACAAATAAGCTTAATATTTATCAACCCCCTAAAAGGTTATATACACGTATCATTTCTATTCTTTAGCCTACTCTTTATATACTTATACCTATTATCTTGTAAATGATTGACAAATCAAAATAAATAAACAAATCCATGAATTATTAACATTTCTATCCAGATATCAGCAAAAAGCCTATAAAGAGTTTCTAGAATTTTATATGTCTGATCTTGTCCCTGATCATACAAATTGACTTTATATTCCTTCCTTTTGCTCCCAACAGTTTTGGTCCTTAGTTCATTCAGAAACTATCATAAGACTTAATGTTCCTTCAGTTTGTCTTTCTCCCATCTATAAAATTTTAAGTTACCCTGGCTGCAGATCCTGAGGGATGTCAGTTTTCATGCTCTTTGGGGAAAGGCTCAAAATTTAGAGGAGGCAGACTTTTCCTTGGAAATATCTGCCCTAGCCGCCTACATGTGGTGACATGTTTGATCTGGCTTTGAATCAGAGCTTCAGTATCTGGCAATATGCATGGCAAACTCTGATGAGTGCAAAATGACAGAATCTCTCAGCATTGCAATTATACCTAGCCACATTGAAGTGATGTCATCTTGAAACCTCTTTTTTTAAAAAATATATATTTTTATTTTTAATATAATCATTCCATCTTCAGTTGAACAGTGTGTTGCCTGGGTACAAATATCTTTGTTAAACAATAACCAAAATCACAACATCATTACATTAATATTAATTCTGCAATATTTAAATAGTAATGTTCAACATACTAGTTGAATATCTAGTTTACTTTTCTCTTTTAGCATATCTTTTAACATATCTTTATTTTGTTTCCTATTTCTAACTTCCATTTTTATTATTTAACCATTGGTAAAATAGATCCCATACCATATAGCATTCAGTTTGCTGTTTCTCCTTAAGTGCCGGCATTAATGTATTCATTTCCACATATTTTAATATTTTCCTAATCACATTCTCATCTGTAGGTATCTCTTCAGACTTATTTCTTCAGCCTTTAGTCTGTGTGTCTTTTTGCAAGCTGTCAAGTGATGTGGTAAAAGAAAAGTTCCACCAACCCCTTTATAAATAGCATTACATTAAAAAGATAAAATGGTGCAGAGGCTGCAGAGAAAAAAATCAGGAGTTGGAGAGGAAAGCTCATTAAGACTAGAAAAAAAAAGGGGGAAGTGTAGGTTAAAACTTCTCAGAAAGCCATGTGGTATGAAAATTACAGCGGTGAGTCTTAGCACATTGTCGATCCAGGCAGTTGTGATTTAGTCAGTCAGAATTAACCAAACCACAGCTTAAGCGGATAACTGAAGCCATTCAAATTGGGTGGACAGCTAAGCATAACTGGGAAAGCTGATGGCAACCTGGGTTCTCTTCCCCATTGAAATCTGATTTATCCTAGATAGGCAAGCATGTAAAAACCGACATCCTTAGCTGTATTATTATGACACTAAACCAGAGGTCTCCAAACTTGGCAGCTTTAAGCTATGCTGGCTGGAGAATTCTAGGAGTTGAAGTCCACAAGTCTTAAAGTTGCCAAGTTTGGGGGCTCCTGCACTAAACCATAGGGATTGGACTGCACAAAATGCTGGCTAAAATGTGACTTGCTGGTTTGTGGCTCAGGGTGTTGTGCAAACCCACTGTTCTAGTTAATAAGGGTGCAGACAGATTCTTCCTACTCCTTCCTCCAGATTGGCAGACAGCTCATTATCTTGCTCTGAAATCTCATGTGCAGTTAGCCACAGTATGTACTTTGTTGTATTAGCAGAAAATGAAAATCCCCCAAATTTATCAAACGGGCAACGGGTGAATCATAGATAACTTCCAGCCTCTTGTAGATACTTCAGATGATTGCAAAAAGTGGCTGTCTTGTGGCATGTTGGTTAGTGGCCAGAGATCTGTGGTATTCCAAGAAAGCATGACCAGCCCATAAATATTTGGCAGCAATTTTTAGGTATACTTTAGCATTCTATTGTTGGTCTGATGGCAACTCTAGGCATTTGCCTTAGTATTAAGAGCTTGAAGTGTGATACAAACTAGAATTCCAGCAAACTTTGCTTTCATCCTGAAAAGCATCACTATTCAATCAGTATAATATCCTCATTAGAACAGCAATTTTTAGAATAAGCATCTGAGAATTAAGCCTGGTCTTTGTGATACCTGAACAAGTAGCGTTTTTGTACTGGGAATATCATATAGAGTAGACCAGGGGTGTCAAACTCACATCACAGTGTTGTCACATGCACATGGGACTTTTCTCCCCATCACTAAACTGGACATTGGCCAGCGCACGATGCATCCAGCCCATGGGCCGGGAGTTTGACAGCCCTCGAGCAGACTATAGACCAAACTGTAATTAAGGTCTTACTTCATGTCTGTAGTTTATAAAACCTTATATACCTTGTTTTTTGTGTCATCCAGACTCAGATAGGAATTCTATCTAATTCTATTCCAGCTTCTAGACACAATGAGAGGCTAAGGTGGCTGAAAAGATCAATCTTGATGCTTATCTGAGATTGAGGATTTATTCAGAATAAGGAAAGCTTGATTTGCCCTGGTTTTATTTTACAAGATGGTTAAAACAGGTGGTACCTCCAGGAAAAGTTCACTGCTAGGCTATAACAGAAGCCACATATGCCAAAATAGGTAGCAATTAGCAATACGTATTAGTCTTAATTTGTTTTATGACGACAGATGAAAGACTAAAAGACTTATAGTTGCAGTTACAGCTGTAAGAATATTAACCTACATAATAATTAACACAACGCAGCAACACAATGTTGCTAGTTTCTGGATAAGATCTGTTTAATCTGTATATATTTTAATCTTGTATTTTATATTTTAAATTTTATGTGATATAGTAAGCCTTATTTTAACGGTGATGCTTCTGACACAAATAAACATGATATGCTGAGATACAGAGAAAACACGTTTCTTTCAACCAGAAAGATGAACTGCAAGTTTTCGGAATAATTGAGCACTGCCATGAAAAAATTTTTGGGTAAAAATTTATTTTACATAGAGAACGTTGCCACTAACTGCATATACAATGCAAGATATTCATTACTTTTATTTACAGAGGGTGGGGTAATTCTAGTTATCAGGCTATCTGCAATCCTGGATCACAGTTGGAAATTAGAGTGGGAGATGGGGGGGAACATCAGCTCCATGCAGCTGACTTGAGAACCTCTTGTGAAGCTTAACTGGGCAACTCAGTTCTAGGTTCCAGACTTCACCACTAGCAAGTGGAAAGAGATGAAAAATGGTCGGCTGGATGAGGTGAGCAGGAAAAGACACCAGGCCCAGTTTCAGTATTTGCCTGATGGAGATACTGAATGGATGCTTCCACAAGCTACAGGCCTGGTGGCCCTTTGAATAGCAATACCCTTGAAATACAGAACATTAAATTACGGGGATTACAAGTACATGTGATGGTGGTGTCTTTCTAAGTTTAGCCAAGAATTCTAAAAGCAGCAGGAGGAGGTTTGGCCTGGAAATTCAACCACAAACCCCAGGGAATCAAGCAGAGGTTAGAATATTCTGATCTTCAATCAATCATACTGAAAACAAAAGATTCTACTGGAAAAGCAAGGAGAGACTTAAACATGGTAATACACAAGTGTCCACAGGAGCCTAGAATAGCCAGCTTATTCACGCTGCTCCATCTTCACTTTGGGTGGTCTCAAAAAGGTCCTATTTTTCTTCTCTTTTTTCCCTTTTGTGTTTGCCTGAAAGTTCCTCCAGCTGTCCACACGTCCATCCCGACTCTCCTGGATACAAAGATGATAAGCAGGAAGTCAGTCAACAGCAACAATGACAACAGATATTGAACTTCCGGTCAATATCCTAACAGAAAATGTGGTGGGAGGAGGGGGGAGTTTTCAAATTAAAAGCCCCCTAAACCAACTATGCTTCCCCAGGGAAACTGTCAGTTCAGCCATAAACATTTAGAAGGCCAAGGAAAGTTGATAAAATATTGGGAGATAAGCAGAGCTCTGTGAAAGCAACACAAAGCAATTCTCTAGAGAGAAATTACTTTCTTTATTCTTTGAAAACACCATTAACTTTATAATCCCGCCCCATTATAGTGACAGTCTAATTTCCTCTCCTATATCACTAGACAGGCACAAGTTTTCTTCTCCAATCAAATACCTTTATGCTCAATCACATATCTACTCCCATAAACCTAGAGGGACTATAACCCAAAACCAGTCTGCGTTTTTAGTGTCATGTATCCTTTCTCTGATCCAAAAGTACTGGTAGTCCTTGACTTGCAACCACAATCAAGCCAAAAATTTATGTTGCTAAGCGAGGTAGTTGTTAAAAAGTCAGTTTTGCCTCCATTTTACAACCTTTCTTGCCACAGTTCTCCAGCAAATCACTGCAGTTGTTAAGTTAGTAATGTAGTTAAGTGAATCTGGCCCCCCCATAGACTTTGCTTCCAAAAGGTTGCAAAAAGGGATCAAAAGACTCTAGGACCCAGCAATCTTCTTAAATGTGAATCAGTTGCCAAGCATCCAAATTTTGATCACATGACCCTGGGGATGATACAACGTTCGCAAGTGCAAAGTCTTTTTTTCAGTGCTGTTGTAACTTTGGTCACTAAACGAATGATTGTAAGTTGAGGACCATTTGTACTCCTTGCAAACCACAAATAATGTTAGAAGGTGAAGAGATGTTTTTGTCTGCCTTAGCAACAGGCTTGTTGAAAGAAAATTCCTATATCCCCAGAACAAAATTGCTACTTTTGACCTCTTGCCTCAAAATGGACAAGTCCCTGAGACAATCAATACTATGCCCAGTTTCTCCACATCTGTTTAAAATTACTCCATCCGTATCAGTTAACTTTCTCCTGAAATAACAACTGAGTCATTAGTCTGTAAGCATGCTCTTTACACAGCAGGCTAGACATCCAATTTTCTTAACCTTTTCCACAAGAGTTTAGGATACATTAGACCTCCAGCTCTGTTCAAATTGTTCAATGTAAGCTGGAGATAACCCCTGGATAGCTGCAGAAGCTTCGGTTAAGATTCTTCCATTAAGAACTAACCTGACACTTCGTACTGCTGCTGCTGCTGCTGGAAAAATTCCCAGGCAGTTTCACCAAGAGCATCCCTGCCGAGTCAAAGTCTGTGCTTTGGCATTTCTGCTTCAGATGCTACCAACTGCATTTATAGCTGAGCTTTCTCAACTGTATCAGCTTATGAAAGAAAATTGCCATGTAATTCAGGACTTGCTTCTGCTTTGGATTAAATTCCTGGACACGTCACTTTTCTTTCAGCTTTATTTTTATTTATTCATGACATTTTTATGCCACACATCTCTGTATAAGGCAACACCTTACCAGACTGGCTTTTGCAATCAGGATGTTTGTGGCTGACTGCAAAAGATGAGCAATCCCCACTTCCCGATGTGAGATGGCAAACACTTTACTCAGGCAAAGTGAGATAGTTATTACAAAATACAGTCCTAACTCGGTACTCAATTGCTTCAAAACTTGTCGAATTCGATATTCAATGCATTTTGAAGCAGAAGTCTTGTGCCAGCATTAGTCTTTTTCCCAGCAGTCAACAGGCAAGGAAGAACTTGCTGATGTCAGCTGCCTCATGACTCACTATTCCTTCCGGCCAAAATAGCGGGTCATGTGGTTCACTCGGTACCCACTGGTTTTACCTAGTGTTTCTTTTGCAATGAATTACCGATGAAGACTGAGGTACCATTCTATATGTTTTAAAATCAGACTGCTGAAACTCCAATTTGAACCCCAAATCGTGCACAGCTGTAGTCACCTCAAAATTTTTCTGCCACTCTCGCTCACGCTTGGCTTTCTCCTGGGCCTCTATTTCCTCTTCTCTCTGTCTTTTTCTAGAACAAAAGCCCAGGGAGGAAACGTTAGCATTACGTTTGTTGGACAAGAGCAGAAGAGATCAAAAGTCAATTTCATCTAGTGATCCCCAATCTGGAGACCATGTTGTAGATTGCAACTGTCATGTTAGCTGGCAGATAATGGCTCTTTGGGCTTCCCTGGCCGATTTTGGCCAAAGAAGACAGAATGAATTAAGAATTTAAGAAGAGCGTAAAACAAGGGTTTGGGGAACTGAAACTAATCATTCTCTCCTCCCGGGCCTAAAGACATAGATCACCCCCTGGAGCCAATATTTAGATACAGCAATGTGAACACATTTAACATTTTCTCCTACTCAATCCTTCCCTCAACTTTTATTACTATATTTTTCAACGTACAGCTATGACTTAAAAATAGAGGAGACCACAATTCAATATACATTTCCAAGTCCTTGTTCAGTGGGCTCTAAAGAAAGTTCCTACTCCTTAAAGGAACTTGCATTACACAAATGAAAGAGTCTTATGTTGCCTTAAGCCTCACTGAATTCCTCAAAATAGAATTTGCCCACAATAAAGGAAAGAAATCTGTGAAGCATATTACCTACAACACTCAATACTATACACAAACCTGTCAGAGAGAGAATCTATACAACTACATTTGTCACTCATAATGTATCAGCAATAGATGATCTTTGTGTTATATAAGTGAGCTGGCAACACTGTGCTACACTTACTCTTATTGTAAATGTTCACTTTGCTTATCTGGCACTTTGTAGCTATTTGACCAGGAAGGTGGCTTCATTCTGGCAGTTTCAAGTTTGACCTAGAAGAATTTCTCACATGCGCTAGAAGGTGAGTATAAGTAGACCTCATGGTTACGGTGGTATTGGAACCGGACTCTCCATCGCTAAGTGATGCAGTTGTAAAGTGCAATGTCATGTGACATTGCTTAGCAACAGCAGACCCCAATCCAAGCCATTCACAGCTTAATTCCCTCCCAGCCCCAAGCCTCAGTAAGAGACTGCCTCCCCTGATACTTTACTGTGTAGATGTTTTAGCACTGGAATAAAGAATTCCACTAAGCAGTCTTCTGTCACTGTCAATAATCAAGCCTTTTCATGTACACCAAAATGTCTAACCTCAGCATTTTCAATACAAGCTGCAAGAATCCAGCATTGTTTCCTACCTTTCGTGCATTTCCTTTGCTTCCCTTTCTTTCCTTTTAATTTCGAGCTCTGCGAAAAGTTTCATTGTCTGTTTGTACACTGCCTGCTTGAACTGTAAGAAACAGAGATTCAGCACCAATGTTGTGGCTCAGCTACAGTTCAATAAAACATAACCCTGAGCCTAAATAAAAAGACCAGCTGTCTTCCCAGGAACACATCACAATAAACTAATACTAATCCAGAGGCTGGGCTGAAGGTTGTATATTAGAAGTAGTCAAAGTACCATGAAGCAACTGGAAACTGCTAGAATAAGTTTAGAGCACCACCGCTATACCCTTATAGTACACCTGCCACTAACCATTATATCACTAAATGTCTATGGAGATTTTGCCTTTTCCAAAAGGCAACTGGACTTCTTTGTTTTTTTCCTTAAAGACGTTTCGCTTCTCATTCAAGAAGCTTGGGACATTATATCACTAGCACACCCCAGAATATCTTATATAAATATTGTATAAATATTTGGAGGATTGTTAATGTTAAGCATACAAAGTTTGGTGCTGATAACTAAATGTGCAATCAAATATAATACAAAGAATGCAAGAGAGGGAGAAAACCATATATTTCTGGGTCTGGAACCAAACCAAAACTCCTCAAAATTTGGTGCCAATATTGATTCAAATAAAGGAAGGTATTGTCTAGGACTAGGTGCATTTCACTCCTGGAAATATGAACTGGTCAACTTACTATTTGTGGATCATCTTCTTCTACATTGGTTGACTTGCCGTCTTTCTTTAACTGTTTCTTTTTCTCTTTTACCTAAAAAAGATTTCACAAATAAGAAATACGGAAGCTGCAGATCATGTGAGAACTTCATAGTGTAGTATTGTGCTGGCTCATTCTAATGGCAAAAGAGTTGGTCAAATCACCATTATTCTTATAAGCACAATTTTTACTGGTAATTTACTTGTTAGGATCTGAATGTTTGAAGAAAAAAATACATCACATGATCACTTTCCCAGTATTACAAGAAAGAGAGACTCTTGGTGGAACTTAATTCTACCCAGATGTGAATGCTGCTGTCTGAACAGGAGTAACTGTTTCTGTTGCCATATATACATATTCATACTTAAATACATATGATGTAAGTATGCAACTTAAAACCTGAAGTAAAAAAGCATCAAGTTTTGTGTCATTTGTTTATTGTTTTAACCACTCCTCCACCTATAAGGACATCTTTGGGTTACTGAAGGCTTTGGAAGATAATCAAGATATCTGCCACAGTGTACAATCAGTTGTCATTTTTCACAAACTGAAAAGGGATGCAAACAGGGCAGCACTGGAAGACCAAGAATTCACATTCTTCCATGTGAATAGCAAAAAAGTGAATAGAGTTGCTAAGTCACTTTCCTGATGGAAACACCACCAACAAAAAATGCAGGCAAGCCAAATTAAAGCTACAGATATGTAAACATTTAACAACTTCCAAGATCAATAGTTTGTATGCAATATATTAAAACTCTGAACATGTATTTATTTTCTTCAAAATTCCCAGCTCCATTTCTTTCTTAGCAGAATTTTAAGAGAAAACTTTGAATAAGTTTACATTATTAGACCAATTACTTTTTTAATCCTTCAGATATCTTCCAATCTAAATTCACTGAATTCTAAAAGTTTAGAAGCAGGCATTAACATTCACAACATATTCTTTATAATGTATAGTTCTCTTTCTAATCACAGTTAATCTCCATCAAAGTTGTGGTGCAATAAAATATATGTAAGCTGTGGAATAATTTCAACATATATAATTCTCAGTCTAAGCAGAAAGATGCCAAGTTCAGTAGTTCACACCGCTCCCCCTGGGTTACAGGCTGGCTGTGACGTGCGGTACTTACAATGTGCTCCACGTATTCCTTTCCAGCCTGTATCACGTCCAAGGCTCTCTTCTTTTGTTCCTGGTCTAGCAATAGCTTGTATGCTTTGTCAACAGCTGACAAATAAAACATTTCTATCAGCACATTCATACAACTTGAAAAATCTATACTACTAGAGAAAACATAAGGACATATTTGTTTTTAGGGATCTGGCAAAAAAGGCAACATGTAATTTATCTTTACATAGTAACATCAGAATTGTCTATTACCTATTGGATACACTGCTAATGCCTGAAAACTTGAACCCAGAAAAAACAGGGAAGTACCTTCAAAGGCCTTTTGCGCTCTGTCAGGATCATCTTGGTTTTTGTCAGGATGGACCAATATGGATAACTGTATAATTAAAGAACACAGACATATCAAAACATATGAAAGAATCATATAAACTAAACCCTTCTTTGCAGTTATAAGAAACAAACATTCCTAGTCAGTGTGGCGCAGTGGTTAGAGTGCAGTACTGCAGGCTACCTCTGCTGATGGCCGGCTGCCTTCAATTTGGCAGTTCAAATCTCACTGGCTGAAGGTTGACTCTGCCTTTCATCCTTCTGCGGTTTGTAAAATGAGGATTGAAATTGTTGGGGGCAATATGCTGACTTTGTAAACTGCTTAGAGGACTGTAAAGCACTGTAAAGCAGTATATAAGTCTAAGTACTATTGCTATTGCTAGTTACTTACTTCTTTCTGAGACAAGACCTCCCTAAATTCTCAATCTCATTGAGCCAATTTCTTCAATGCTTTATATCTAGGGAAGCATAGCAAGTATTTTCAGAGATATTGATGACATACTAATTTCTTAAAGGACACAAAAGTTTTGGTCATCCGTGTGATTTATTCAATATTATAATACTGAATATTCTAGCAATCTATTTATTAAACATTTTAAAGTGATAAAAACACAGTGATAAAAACACAAACCTATAAAATGTATTTAGGTCCTCATATTTGTGATTTCAATGCAAAATATCCAAATTCAGACACAAGTTACTAGATTGCATAGTTGTGGATGACAAGTACCTCAAGAAACAGTATTGCTAACTTTTTGGGAAATGGAATGAGGAGAAAGGGGAAGCACATTTATTTTTGTGCTAGTCTGTGACCAGAATTGAATTGAATTGCTTATTTATTTATAGGCTACTCCAATTGGTTGCTACTCTGGGAATTTTATAAAATACACAATAAGAATACAACAGAAACAAACCAAAACTCTGCATCAGTTACCAAACATAATTCTTTGCCAAGACATAACCTGGTGAATTATTCTTTGGTTTCCTCTTTTATTATACTGTATGTCCGATGCTTATCTATCTAACCTTCTGCCTATTCGTGTTTCATTGACTACTAAATGATCTTTTAAAGCAATGAAACAATCCCTCAAATAAGAGTAATTGGGGATAACTCCAAATACATGAATTTTTATATAAAGTTTATAAAGCACTTTGTAAACTTAGTTAGCATGCTGCATATGTTCAATGAAACAGTGAGCTGCAATTCTCAAATAAATTTATCGATCCCTACAACTGCCAAGAGGGTCTCATCCATGTTTAGTGAACTATAGAAGGCACATACCTGACGGAATCTTTTCTTTATTTCTTCATCAGTGATTTCAGGATCCAACTGCAGTACCTGGAAAAGTCCAAAAGTGATTTTTTAAAATAAAGATACTGCTTAGAAAACACACAAAACAGCACTATCCATGAAACGAGTTATCTCCATGCTCCAGAAACTTTAAGATCATCAAGAAAGTAGAAAGCCAAAATCCTTTAGTAGGAAAATTCTTCAGGGAGTAATCTCAAAAGCCATCCAGCAACAATTAGGCATGCTCAGTGGTTATCAAGTGCTGAGATGAAGATGGAAAACTAGCAAAAAGGGTGAAGGACTGGAGAACATGATTCTTGGCACTCTGAAGAGTATCATTTTATACTGTCACTTGTTACAATCCCATGTGTCCTTCCAGCAGACTTAGCAACTCTAAAATAACTAGTGAACCAGCAAGACACAAATGCAAGAGTGTATGAATTTAAATGGGTAGGGTAGATTTTTATTCTGCAGCAAAACGTACTTCATGTCTAGAGTGAATGCCTAAATAACTAGGTTTACTTCTTGCTAGTTCACTGATTCATTTCTAAAGGGGATCAAGAGTGGTGCCATTTGTGGTATAAAAGAATGAGTAAACTTTAGGTTCAAAAAGAAAATGTTATCAGATTCTTAAATACTTTAAAGAAATGATCCACTATGACAGCAAGCAACTAAAAGATGCCAATATAAAAGTTTACCATAAGTGAATGTTATGATACAAGCAAATAATTAGTTATGTGCAAAACCAAATGGTACATATTCAGAATGTTCCAGGAATGGACCACGTCTTGTGATCTGCCAGTGGCCTGCGGAGCTGGCAGCAGAGTCAGACAATGGGGAGGAACATGGGCCAGTTCTAGAGTCTGGGGAGGGCACAGAAAGGGGGCCAAGGCCATCTGAGAGTTATGTGCGGACTCCAGAGCCTCCAGAATCTGACATCAGCAAGGCAGAGGAACAGGGGGAGCTGCTTCTCAGTGCATGCTTGTGCAGAGCTGCCAGAAGGCAAGAACAGTTAAGACAAAAGGGTGACTCGGGAGTAAGACTTGGAGATAATTGGCCCCTCCCATAAGACATAAAGGAGGAACAAAAGGACATGAGCCTTTGCAGGAAGCAATTTTGTTCATTCTGGTCAGTTTAAAATCTGAAGCTCTGTTGACTTTGTGCTTCGTTTGGCCTTGAACAGCTAATTGGCAATTTAGTCATTGGCAGCATTTCAAGGAAGATAAGGTGGGTGCTTATCAGATTGTTTGGGACTCAAAGGTTTTGGGGAACAGCATGTGATTGTTACTGTCTCAGGAAGGCTTGGTCAGAACACCATGCTAGTTTGCATATCTCTTTCAAGTTACTGGATCTATACAAAAAAACTACAGTGATAGGACAATGAATAAAGAAAACAAATGTAAACATACCTCAAAGGGATTCAGATTAAAATAGGAGGAACCAGGCCTAGTGAGCCTTTCAATCTGATTTTTTGAAGTTAAAACAGAATCTCGCCTTTCAATTTGCTTTACCTGTAGAAATTAGCATATCATTAATAATCAGAACTGTACCAGATAATTGTGGGGAAAATAGGAAGTGGAAGATGTGTTGGGTAATAAAAGGTGGGATACAAATAAAAATAAAAATTGGGTTAATCCAAAAAGCCTCAATGCATTGTGACAATATATCTTGTGAACTGAGCTAAAGTTAGCTAGATTAAGGCACAACACTGACATAAACAGCTAAATGCACAGGAAAATGTTGGGAATTCAACCCATTTGGAAGACACTGTTAGGGAAGACTATGATGTACACTTCATTGAGAGTGACTCAATGAATTATATATGTTGAACAAACCCAACTGAATTAAATCATTGAATAAACATAACATAGAATTATATAAACGTGTCCTATTATTTTCAGTTTATTTCACATTTCAATAGGGATGTCATTATCGATACCAGAAAATCATTAGATTGCAGTAGAGAGACAGATAACCTAACTCTTTGCTACAATCTATTGGTGTCCAAACCAAGTTATGATTATATATGCAACAGGATAAAATATGTTATTACTGTTGTGGCCTTTCTCCTCTTTGGAAGTTTTCTAAGAAGCCATGCTGGTTGAACTTGATATAATGTTTAATACAAAGAAACACAAAGATAGGGCAAAGTGTAACAGAAAGGCACATTTAGCCCCATGCACACTTTCCAAGATTTGAAAATCCACCATTTTTACAGAATGGGAATCTATCTCAAAAACAAACAACCTGACATTGTTCTTTTAATACCGTTGACTGTACTAATCAATGAAGTGATTAAATTACAAACCAATTATATTATAATCCTAAAGTTGTATCCAATGAGATTTGATTGGAAAGAAAAAGTGAACCAATATCAACACAAAAGGACGTGTGAGAGATCAGCAGAAAACAGAAAAGGAATGAAAGAGCAGGAAGATCAGCACCAAAGAAAAGAGTTGAAAGTATTACGCAGTTGGGAACCACTGAAAGCATTAGAGACCACAGTGGCTTGTGCCAAAGTCCCCAGAACTTGCACAGGTGACTGCAAATGTTAATGTGTGACTATATGCGATTCATATATTTCTGATCAAATACCTGTCTTGCACACAAAGAAAGAATAGGGATCAGAATTAAAGCTGTCACTCCAAGAAAATGCAGCAGCCCGCATGGCTTTGTGCAGATCCTGGTGTGCACATTTCACCTCTCCTGCGGGAGCTGCATTGGTTGCTGATTTACTTCCAGGTGCAATTCAAGGTGCTAGTTGTCACATTTAAAGCCCTTCATGGCTTGGGACCAGCTTATCTGAGGGACCGTCTCTTGCCAGGCACATCTACCTGACACATTAGAGCGGAGAGGCAGGGAATACTGTGGGGTCCCATCCCTGAGGGAGATACACCTGGTGGGACACAGAAGAAGGGCCTTCTCCGTGGTGGCTCCCTCTCTCTGGAACATCAACCCCCCCCCATATTAGAATGGCCCCCTCTTTAATGGTCTTCCGGAAGGCACTGAAGACCTGGTTCTGCCAGCGGGCCTGGGGAACCCAGAGCGGGATGGAGCCCATCAAATGGCTCTTGTGATCTGCTGTCATTGGGGTGGGGGGTGGGAGTTGGGGGGTGATTTTTTTATTTATTTTTTTCCCAGATTTTGTTCTATTGTACTTTATTATTTGATTCTTTTTGTTAGTTTTGTTATTTTTTTAAAATTTTAAATATGGTTTTACATTCTGTAAGCCGCCTCGAGTCACCATGGGCGAATAGGCGGTAATATAAATTCAATAAATAAATAAGTAAAAAGAATTTGATATAAATAAGAAAACTGGCTGGCAATCAGTGCTCTGTTCCTCTCCAGTGAGTGGATTCCCTTGTCTCCTTGCCCCTTTCTCGTTTTCTACCTAATATTCCATTATAATAGACTCCCCACCAATTGTAATCACGGCAGGGACCGGCCCCGAGTGCCCGTCAGACTACAACTTTCATCTTCCCCAGCCAGGGTAACGAACGGCGACGAGGAAAGCAAAAAAAAAAAAAAAACCCGAAAGGCGACAAGACAGCTTGTTTGTTTGGGCCTGGCAATAGACCGCGCCTTAAAGGCTCCTTCACCACCACCAACGCTTCTCCCACCCTCTCAACCCGAAGGGGCCGGGAAAAGAAGAGCCGAGGGGGAAGGGAAGCCCGGCGGACAACCGGCATCTATACAGCAAATCCACCCAAGGGAAAAGCCCAGCCCGTCTAAAGGAAACCACGACAGGCCCAGCCCCTCTGGGATCAGCCGAAGAGGCCCAGAAGGACAAGGCGTCCCTCCGGGCTCCCGGGGAAGGAGGCGGGCTCGCCATACCTCCGTGTAGAAGGTAAGAAACGCCTCCTCAGCCGAACCCTCCGCTTCTCGCTCGCCCGGGGCCGCCATTTCTGGTACCACGTGACCCGCCGCGCGCCCTTCCCACCTGATCGGGACCGAGTCCGCCTGGCCGCCGGCACGTGACCCACAACGTCTGCTTTTCCGAGGGTGGGGGGGATCTCTTAAAGGGCCAGAGCGCCGAGGCTGGGAGGCACAACAGAACTTTTTTTTCCCATAGCTTTTTTTTTTAATATTTCCCGCAAGGACTCATAGTCCTTTCCCTTCTCTCTTCTTTTATACTCCGCTCTAGTGTTTTTCACAACCTTCTTCAAATTTGAGCTGCGTGGACTTCACTTCCCAGAATGCCGTGTTTCGGGGTTCCAAGGAAAACCAAAGAGTCCTTTTGAAAAAGCATCTTTTGGGACAACCGTGACCAAGATAACTGGGGATCTCCGCAGACACACCGTTTAAAGATGCTGAGGTTGAGAAACTCTGTTCTGCACCCTCCTGTGGGGCGGGGTAAACTTAAAGGCAAAGCTTTGTCTTAATCTCCACCCCACAACCCAGAGTTTCACTAGGTAAGAATTTCAAGCTGGATCTCTTTCGTTAAAAACCCTCAAACGTATTGTTGGTCAATATAAGCACCCCTATCCGCATAATATTTTCAATGTATGTATAGTGCCCCTGTTATACTACTGAAAACACATGCTAGGGTTATATTGACATGGACTGTTGACCCATTGTGTACTGAAAAAAATCATATGAGTAATGGATCGTGGAAGAAACTGGCTCAAATGTTGGAGTCTTCCATCCTGAAAAAATATGGAGACTACCCTGAAAAAATAAAAGCAAATTATGAGATAGTTGTGATAAACCATTTGATACACACTCATCAATATCCCTCCGGGTCTTTTTTGCACCATATGCTTACCCATTGATAGTGGTTAATCCAGCTGTTTTATCAGATTATCCCAGTTTTCCAGATAACATAACATTGATCCATAAACCAGCCATACAGATTCTCGCGACATAATGAGCTAAAAAGTGCTTGATGCACTTGTAACTCAGTCTGTTGCAGTTTTTCCTTTGGTGCGTGGTGGAAACGCAGGACCCCAAAACCAATGAAGATCGACTTGCTAACAGAAAGACAACCCCTTGCAAGCAGACCACACAAGACTAATTTAATTATTTTTCAAAGATTGAAAACAATCTCATCGTTCAAAAACGAGGAAAGATTAAGATTCTTTAATAGGAAAAAAAATACACTATAGCTACTGATTAATAAGTTCACCCACTACATATTTCTATGTTTACAGTCAATGTCAAAATTATCCCGGAAAAGCCAATAGGGGCGGATCCTTTTAGGTCACGCCTCCCCATAGACAAACCTGCCCTAGAGCAGCTCCCTGGGACGACGGAAATTCAAAATGTGAACGACTAGCCTCTATAGTTCCTGCGCAGCTCCGATTGGCTTCGTTCTTTTCCCTCTCCTCCTCCGATTGGTCTGCGCTTCACTTCGCCCCGCCTTTTCCTCCAGGAATCAGACACACCCACCGATCCACCTCCAAGGACAGAGTTGAGATGGCTGCTGTTGGTGCGATTTTCAGGTCTGGGTTGCGGGGAGCGATGGCTTTACCTCAGCAGCAACGGGCCTGGAGCTCGGGCCCCGACCAGGTACCGTCGGCATCGGTGGTCTGTCTGCAGGGCCTCCGGGGCAGCAGGGCCTGTGGAAGGTCTTCGCTGAGAAGGGGAGGCGGGCGGGTCTGAATTGGTGCTGGAGGCTAAGGCGGCGGCGTCTAACGTAGGTCTCCTTTTTTACCCCCTCCTTCCTGAGCTGGGTGAGCTCGGCAAAGGCGCTGGAAAAGGCGGGGGTGGAGGTGGATCCATCCGTGAAGCTGGTGGCGCATTTGGAAAACGGGAAGCGGCTGAGGAGGAACGCTACTTCAAGTATGGTTATGCCTGGATTCACACGTTACACCGAACGTGAAGCACGAGTTATAGAGCAAGTGGATTTACCCCGAATGGAATGTCACGCCAGAACAAGAAAAACAGATCAGGGTTGAACATTAAGACCAGGGATCTTCAAACCTGGCCGCCTTAAGACATGTGGACTTCAACTCCCAGAACTCTGGGAGTTGAAGTCCACAAGTCTTAAGGTGGCTAAGTTTGGAGAGCCTTGATTAAGCCCTGGTTCACACTGGCTGAAACAAGGGTTGGGCTCCTGTTTTATCCTCACCTAGCTAGAGTATTCTGCAGATTCACCCATACTGAATTTTAGTGACTTTTTTTTAAAGATTTAGTTACACATTTTTAATTTCTGACCTGCTTTTTCTTCAGGAATTAAAGATGGGATGCAATGCATTTCCACTTCTGATTTTTTTTTTTTTTTAGTAATAAGAATGAAAATGTTTGCCCCAGACTCCCTGGTGTGATAGCAGATTTGCTCTCCCTTGCTCCACAGCTGCATTTCCTCTCATGTTACACAAGAGTCTGATATATAAATATTATGGGTGACAAGGCAGGTTGGAAGATCCAAAGTCAAGTTAGGTCTTCCTTTAGTAATGGTGATATGCAGATACAGCCATAGTCCTTTGGCTGTGAAATGAGAGGGATTAGCTCTGACACAGCAAATAAAGAGTATGCAAACTAATTCCATGTGGTTGTCAAGAAAATATAAATGTGTCCAGGTAGCCAGCTGATAATTCATCTCAAGGGGACACTGGACTTTATTTTGGAGCCAAACATCTTCCAGTCAACCCTATCTCACAGTTGTGATAAAATTGGGATTGGGAGACATGTAGATTGACTTCATTTTTGGAAGAAGAAAAATCATTCCTGTTTTATAAATCATTAAATGGTACTTAAACTCATAAACTTCACTAATTCTGAATCTGGTTTCTGCTATAAAAAGTTGTAGGCCTCTCATAATCACTTCTGTAACATGGGAGATATCAATTTATTTGTATGGATTTATTTTAAGGATAAAATCTAGAATATGCATGTGAATTGCTTTAAACACCTGAACACAGTGAAAGATCTAAAGAGAAGTAACTATTAACTATTCATACTGCTTTATCAAATGGGAACATATTTCTCCCATTTGTTTCTCCCTTACTTATTCAGAGGGTAACCCAGCTGGCATCTCATACAAGTTGTGTTAGATAGATTTGGGGGTCTCCTCATGCTCCAGTTATTGCATTTCATGTCCATCCAGCCAAATATTCCCCCAGCTAAATCCCTGAATGCTTTATATGCTGAAAAAGCAATTTTACTTAAAGCAGAATATTTTATGGAATTTTGAACAGCAGACTTGAACTGAAATGTTTTGCATGCCCAAATTATGAGGAACGGGAGAAATAAGCCTCAAGTTTGTAAAAGGAAAGGTGGAATATTCAATAGCAAATAACTTAAATTATTACCTTTCTAAATGAGCCAGGCCACTTTTATATTAATGTGTTTGCTTATTAGCAATGGGATAACTGTGAGGTAGATAGTCATTAGTAAATGTTGTAAGGACTGCAATTTGAAGTGAAGAATTGTGCCATTATTTTTCATGACGTTTTAGCTGAGGTTTGAATGAATGACAATTATAGATTATTTATTCTATTATTTTTGTAGGGAGAGAGAGAGAGAGCAGTTGAAAAATCTAAGAAAACATCATGAAGAGGAAATAAGTCACCATAAGAAAGAAATAGAGCGTCTGCAGAAAGAAATTGAACGTCATAAGTACAAGATCAAGAATCTTGAAGATGATGATTAAGTTGCTGCTATTATTGACATGGTATCTGGTATCTTGTTTTGAAAATGGTCCCTGTGAATACCCAGGATTTGATTCTTACCATAGTGTGAAATAAACAATTCACTCGTATCTTCATTGTCAGTGTCTTCTCTAGAAAATATTTTGCACCTACATAATAATTATGGATAGGTATTTCTTGAATCATGATTTTTGAGAGGAAGAAATGTATGATTAAAAATTTGCCAGCTAAGTATCAGTATTTTTTCTATTGCTTGAAAGTATATTCTTACAGTGTCTTCTCCACAAGGATGGATAATTGTTCTTGTCCAAAGCAAGTTGAAGGAATTGAGAATTATTTTTTTGGGGGGGGTGAATTACAAAAAAAAACTTTTTTGTAGTTCTTCGGGAATTTCCTAAAGGACTAGGAAATGATGTAATCTAACAAATATGGCAGATAGTTTAGCCATCTGATATAATGAATTTTAATACTAGGCTAGTTCATGTACAAAGTAAAGCTTAACAATATTCTTGACTATGTAGAATTTTGTATTCTGTTCTGATAAAAATGTTTAACAATATTAACAAATCAGAACTTTAAGAGTAAGTTGTGAGCACATTTAACTATCATCTTCAAGGCTGTATAATTCTACTGGTACATGTAAAATGATCTTTCATGTTACAGAAGTTTATTTTTATATGTGGAAATAGTAATCATTGGGGCACAATAGCATTCAAGAATTATTAGCAGTTATACTTAGTTTATCAGCATGGAGGTTAAGAAATGGGGTGGGGGGGGGAAATCAGTCCTTGTCATAGTGTAACTCCAAAGAGAAGAAAGGTGATGGAAAGTCTAAGGTTTCTAGACAAGATGGGCAGCATAAAATCTAATATCTTAACAAAATTCAGAGGAAAAATTAACTGGAATATCTTACATTTTAAAGCCCAAAACGATAATCCAAAATGGAGATTACAAATGGACTTATTTTGCAGATAAAACACGGTTAACAAAATGCACAGTGATTCTAAAAAATTGATCAGAAACACTATTTTAATACAATTAATAAATTAAAATATGGATCCAATCTGTCATTAGGATACACTGATGAACACAACATTATTAAGGAAAGATTACAGCCTCATTAGATTTTATCCCACCCTCCTCTCTACACACATACATATAAATCAAGGCAGTATTTAATAATCCTGCATTGTATTTCCCCACAACTTTGCAAGAAAGGTTGGATTGAGAATTCCCAACTGGCTTTCATGGGAGACCTAAAATTCAGTGTCTCCTGGCTTCTTAGCCAGCACTTCCATCGATACATCATACTATCCAGTGGGGTTTACTTCCTAATAAATGTATTTAGGATTGTAGTTTCAATTTGAAGGTTTTTCTAGAACGGGTCTCCAACCTTGGCAACTTTAAGCCTCGGGGACTTCAACTCCCAGAATTCCCCAGCCAGCAAAGAAAGCAAAGCTGGCTGGGGAATTCTGGGAGTTGAAGTCCCCCAGGCTTAAAGTTGCCAAGGTTGGAGATCCTTGTTCTAGAATAAAAACGAAAGATTCGCTTGCCGAACGAGAGACTGCACAGAACGACAATAGAAGTCATTTTTTCTTTTTTTTGTATTATGTCTATAGAAGACTAGCTTGTCAAGAACTCTGTCAAATTTTGGCCACGAGCTTTCTCCCATGAAAGAGAAATTTTGGTAGCCAATTAAGGCTGAAGTGGTTAAATCCAGGTTCCCTCAGGTATGAATTCAGGTGTGCTTGGAGCGGGACAATAGAAGGAAAACCACCCTCCGTTTTAAGAGAAAATCCCGGCTTTTTTCTTTCCTTCGCTCCGTTTCGACCTTACCAAGCGCGCCAGAGGTTTTCTCGCTTCGGCGGATTGGCCAGACGGCTCCCTCGGCCCGATTGGCTAGAAAAATCACGGTCGGGTCCAGCCTCCCGGCGTCGATAGGAAAGCAGGTCCGTCCTTCCGAAACCCCGCGTTCCGATTGGCCTGCTGAACTCAGTCCCTGGAAACAGTTCCGGGAAACCCCTCGCGTTGCCGGGATCGCTCTGACCGTCCATGAGGGGAGGGAAGAGGAGGAGCGCGCGCCATTTGCAGCCCCTGCTCCAGCCGCGCCGCGCAGGTCCCGCTCCGGTGAGTCTTGCCAAGGACGCGCCCGGCCGAGCCAACCCGGCGGCGGCGGCGGAGGTGGCGGAGGCGGTGGCAACAGCGACGGCGGCCGCGCGTGTGTCTTGCGTCGGGTGAGGAGGAGGGGGGTGGGCGGGGAAGCGGCCGGCGGGGCGAGGCCCAGGCGGCGCTGCGGCGGCGCTCCAAGAGCCTTTTGTGGCCGCATCGCGCCTGCGGGTGCGCCTGGGCGAGGAAAGGCCCCGCTTTAACCGAGGGGGTGGGGGTCGGCTTGATCACCGCGGGCTGGGCCTTAGGCTGCCACCGGGGAGCGAGGGACAATGAATGGCCGGCCTCCTTCCCGCTTGGGCCTCGCCCGGCTTGCCAGCTTCACCTTGATCGGAGGGAGGAGGCGACTCCGCACATTTGGGAGGGGAGGCATTGCTTCTTCTGACGGGGTCGTCCCGTTAACCGCCGGGAAACAGCCTCGGTTTCTGCCCCCCGCTCTCCTTCCGCGGCGAAAGGCCAGGTAAAAGCATTGCCCTGCGGAGGCTGCAGTTACCGGATTGCTTTGGAAGCCCGGTGGAAGTCAGCGGGCCGAAGGGTAAATAATAAACACGCGAGGGGTGGACGGATAGGATGGCAAATCTTATAGGCGCCGGTTTGAGATCGGTGGGCTCGTCTTGGCCGGTAACTCTTCGGTGTAGATCGAGCTCGTAGGACGACGGCGTTGAAGCATTGATTTCCGAAAAAAAATAAATACAAAAATTACCAGTGGCTGCAACGTGCTATTCCCTCTCACCCCCTTGTTGGAATCTCTGATGCGGCTTTCAGTTTTTAAAAGGCTGCGGGATACCGTTTAACAGTTACTTTTCCACACGCCCATCTCTGGTAATGAATAATCTGAAGTTATTTCAGTGGGTTGTTTTTTCCCCCTTCCATGCTGTCAAATTGGGAATGGACAGAAGGTGAACAGATGATAATGCTGGTTCTTGAGGAAAAGGCCAGAAGGTTAAAAGTTGCTTCCAAAAAATGCTTATCATTTGGACAGCGCTGGGCTTATTTAGCATAGAGATTCCATAGATACAGATAGAGATAATCAGAGTTGGAAGGGACCTTATAGGTCATCTAGTCCAACCTCCCCCCCTCAAGCGAGAGACCCTACACCATTTCTGACAAATGGCAGTCCAATCTCTTCTTGAAAGTCTCAAGTGATGAAGCTCCCACAACTTCCGAGGGCAACTTCTGTTCCATTGGTTGATTGTTCTCACTATCAATTTCTCCTTATTTCCAGGTTGAATCTCTCCTTTCGATTGAGTTAAGTTTCTTCTGTGTGTAATATTGTAGTATGGTGGTATAGTGTTGGATGAGTTGTTTTAAGTTTACATCCCTACCGGTATTTATTTCACTCATGTAGTGGTAGTGTAGAGTTTAAAGATGATACCATAGAATGCTTTGAAGGCTATATATTTGTAGGAAATAAGGTTACACATCAGTCAATGGTTTCAGTAGAGTTTCCATACCTTTACTGTCTAATCCTGCCATTTTAAAGCAGAGAATAATGACATAGTTTTTGAAATTCTTGTTGGTGAAATTTTAAGACCTTCTGTAAATCTTGAATTATGCAGTATACCTTTGGGTTCTAAACTTTCCATTTGGGAAACTTGAATAACTGAATAACTTCCTGCTGCCAAAATATTCCATATGTATTTTTTGGCAATATAGCTTATGCTTCTGCAGTTAATAGCATATACAGTACATCTGTATATGTGCGTTGGCAAAGCTGCAGCGGGTCCACTTTTAATTTAAATTTCCTTCATTTCTTCAAGCTATGTTGTCTTATGAGGATAAGTTAAATTAGGATTTTTAAAATTAGTATTGATTGATAGCTGTTTGGATTCTGTGGACAAAATAAGGACTTGTGGTATGCTTTCAACTTTATTGACTTGAATGCTGTTGGTTAAATTTTGAGGTAAATTAATGTAGGGTTTTTGCTAGCTTTCACAAAAATAAACTTTGTGTTATTTCGGTTGTCTTAGGACATGCGTTCATTTAAAGCCAAAGTCGAGCCATGCGAAGAAGCAATTGAGCTGGACAGGGTAGCAATTAGGGATGTAGTTCAGATAATTGAGAATAAGCCCCTTTTAATGTATTTTGAAAAGGTTATGTGTATGTTTTTATACAGTCTTGCACTGATGCAGTCAAAATTCCTGTTCTTACATCAGGACAAGCAACCTAGCAATCAGGCTGAATTTGTACAACTGAAATAGTGTGACTGGAGCATCAATGTTTTAGGGTGGGTTGCCATTCTTCATGTAACAATTGATAGGAATGTATAAAGTACAGAAGACATTCTTTAATTATAGATCTTTCAGGTGGCCTCGCAAAACAGAATTCACCTTGCAAACATCTTTTCAATATGCCACCAATTTTGTAGGATATAGTAGCACATAGATTTTGCTGAAGGATTGTAATAAGTGCAAATGCAGAAACAGAAGTGGAAAGCAGAATGACAACTAGTCAGTCTGGAGGATAGGATTAGTTTGCACAGGTGAAAGAAATGTAGAGTTTGGTATTATAAATGAAGCATTCTCAGATTTCTTCAGTGTCCTGCTTATGCGTGTCTTTTCTGACATTGCACTGTACTCTGTCAAGTGTGGCACGAAGTGCAATGATTAAGTTTAGAACTTGGGTGAGAGGCAAACAGTGCCTGTCAAATGCAGTGAAAGAAAAGTCAGAGGTCTTGTCTGCATCTTGCCTAGTTTCCAGACTTTGGTGGTGTGTGTGTGTGACCAGATCATCCTTTAGCTATTTGTGTTGGGTGTTGCCAAAAGCAATGTGAAGTTAAAAGTTTGTGGAGGCGGGACAAATATGATAACAAAGTCATATGAGGTGTGACAGCAACTGCTGTAGTTGGTGCAAATCCTGTTCTTCCATAGCAGAAGGCTGAAAAACTATTGTAATATATGTACATCTGCAGCTTCTGTAGATTTTAGTTGAAGATTTTTTAATGCTGATGGGTTAACATGATGCACTAATCAATATTTCTTTAGTTTTGGCATAGCATGCTGTATACATTCAGGTATAATAGCTTGTGAACCATGATTATTTAGTAGAGTGTGTGAACTTGGTTTATTTTTTATTTTTTGTAAATTTTATTTGAGTTTTCACAAAGAGAAAAAACAAACAAATAAAACATCTTTTTTGAAAGTAGCGTAATCCCGGGTTACATTTCTTCGTACAGACACAAATTCAGGTTCATGCTCATTTTTATATTCTATTCCATATCTTATTACTATTTTACATTTTCTGCAAAGCTTCTCCCCTCTTTTAATTTTCTCAATTTTATTTTAATTATCTCATCTCAATTCAAATCATTGTATTTATATTTTTTGTCTGTCCTGTTTCAATTATCTATTATCTTTTCTCATTAAACAAAATTTCTCCTGTAGTTACTGATTGGAGTATGACGCCTTTATATCTTTTCCCTAAAGTTGTAACATTCAATATAATATATAACTTCCATTCAGATTCTGCTTGGTACATTCTTAAAATACACACTGTATTCTTAAAAAAAGAAAAAATTATAAATGTACATAATTAAAACAACATTCCATTCCAATTCAATTCTATCATTAATATTAATATTCATTAAAGTCTTTAACATTACTTTTCATTTAAATATCATACTTCTATGGGAACAATTATAAGCTTTCCATAGTTAATTCCACCCCCCAACACTTATATTTTATAAAACATTAACTAATTAAAATGTTCCCGTTCCTTCCTAATTCAATTTTCTCATTTATTTTATTTCACTTATTTTATTCACAAACATTTCACTAAATTACACTATTTTATCCCTCATTTTAATCATACATTGTTTCCAATTTTCCAAAGTTATTTCTATTACTAATATAACCATACAATCTTGTGTACCTGTACAGAATCCCTTTTTCAGTTAGATTTTCACCCATTATCTCTAAATAGGTCTTATTTTTCTATATCTTGCTCCAGTCCTTTGTAACTTCTTTTCCTTTCCTTCTTCCCTCTCTTCTTCTTCTCTCCCCTTTTTACCCCCTTATCTCTCTACCTCTATTTCTCTCTTCTGCATTCCCCTTTTCTGTTGCTTTCCAGTATTATACTTATTTTTTGAGTTATGTTTCTTTGGTTGTTTTTTAAGTCTTAAATTCTCCATTCTCTCCCCCCTTTCCTTTTTCTTCCCCACATAAAATTGCTTGTTCATTAAAGATGGCTTCTTCTTTGTCCCAGTTTTGCAGTCGTTTCTTGTTGTTTCTCATAGTTCCAAGAATTGAAAAATGAAGCCAAAATAACCCTTCCCTTCTTGTGCATCTTCTTTGTACTTTTTAAGTTCCATTTTCAATTCATCCAGAAGTGGTGCCATTGTATAAATTTTTAAACAACCACCCGATTGATTTTAGTCATTCAAATATAGATCACCAAATAATCCAAATACACTCAAGCTGTTTCTTTTTTGCTCTTTTTTTTCACTTTCTCTTCCTGGGGTTATTTAGTTGCAAAGTTTCAGTTAAAATGTATCTTTTAGAAGTCTTGTTGAAGTTTTACTGTAGATTCTTTTTAATTCCAGGCAGTCTCCTCCCTCTTCCAGATCCTGCCCTTATTCTTTTTCTCTCCCTTCCTGCTTATGAAAAAGAAAAATTTTAATGTCCAGAAATCTTTTATTATCCCTTTGGCATTTTGTTTTATTTTCAGCTTAATTACCTGTTGATGTCAAAGCAGATTTTTCCGATTTCTTATTTAAGTCTCTTAATTGTCAGTATAGGGGAGGAGAGAGAAGAAGAAAAAAAGCCAAACCTTTCCCTTTTCACTTTCCTTCGCTGCTTCCGACTCTTCTTTGGGAGCGATGTTATTTTTTGTAAGTTTAAATTCCAGGGTACCTTAGTTGTTGCTTTTACAATTTAACCCGGTCAGCCAAAATCTTCCTCCTGCACATTCTTTTCCGGTTGAGTTCTCCTTTGTGGTGGCCATTTCTGACCACCGCTGCAACTGCCTTCGGGAAAGGGAGTAATGGCCAGCTGAGGAGAGATGTGGCTCTCCTCAACCCTGCTGGCAGTCTCCCCCCTCTTCACCACCTCTATGGGGTGGCTTAGCCCCAAAACCAGCTGTCTCGGGGCGCTCCAGCGCCGAGCCCAGACAGAAACCGTGCACGATCGCGGATTTCTGTCTGTTGCCGAAGCCCTTCAAACCGGAAGACCTGAACTTGGTTTATTTAATATGGATTAGTGGAAGGGTATACTGATTGACAGAGGGGTTCAAGAGGTTTACACGGCTTTTAATGGCATATTACAGATCAATTCCAATGGCACAGACAAAAATTAAACTTGTTTTCCCTACATTTGCATTTATTTAAAATTAAGTAGAATTAATATTATTCCTCTGCATTCACTGGGGCTGCATGAGGTCTCAGTTATGTCTAAGAGTAATGTATCAATGAAGTTCAGTTACAAAACACAAGTAATCTGGGCTATATTTATGGAAACAGCACTGCAATTTAAATGTTTGAAGAATACTCTTGGTTATCTCATTTTTTTCTTCCATTCAATTGTGTCCTATTCTCTAGAGACTGCTGGACAAATCCCTGCAGTTTTCTTGGCAGTTTTCAGAAGTGGCTTGCCATTGTCTCTTTCCTGGAACTGAGCAAGAGGGACTGGCCCAAGGTCACCCAACTGGCTTTGTGCCTAAGGCCAGATTAGAACAGGCAGTCCCCCAGTTTCTATCCTAATGCCTTAACCACCACATCAAACTGGCACTCTCATTGTACTTGAAGACAAATTATATTTTCTAACAGAATGTGGAATCTGTAAGCCAAAGTGATAGTGAATTCCTACATATGGAGAGCACTAAAGTTCTGTGTGAAACTGATAATTCAGTGACCCTTAGATCTTTGGCACCTTCTGTCACCATGAGAACTAGTGTATTATGTGGTTAAGGTAGTGTTTCTTAATTTTGACAGCTTTAAGATGTGTGGGCAATTCTGGGAGTTGAAGTCCATCCATGTTAAAGTTGCCAACGTTGAGAAACACTGGGTTAAGATGTAGGATTAAGGATGGGAGGCTTCTAGTCCAGATTCTAGTCCACCTCAGTCAAAGAAACAGTGATTTGGGCCAGCCATTCTCATTTAGCCCCACTTATTTCAGAGACTTGTTGGGAAAAATAGCAGAAGGGACTGTGTTCATTGTCTGGACTTCTGTGACAAAAAGTGAGATATATTAAATATGTAAGGCTTTGCTAATACAGTATAATGATGAAAGTAGTGCATATTTGTTAGAGACCGTTCTTGAGTTGCTTATTGCTGATATTCTATGCAAATTTGCTTTGATTATTGATTTAGATATTTGTTTTTCCCGTTTAAAAGAATCATAATAAGCAAGAAATATATACATGGAGGAGACTTTTTTGTAAAATTTAAGCAACATTTATTTGGTTCATAGGCTCTTGCCTTCCTGTTTTTATAGTGAGAGTAGTGGTATCTTGAGTTATTTCCTAATAAACCGGTATTCATATTCTAATGCTTCATACCAGTAAAACTTTGTAGACATTTGAATAAAGAATCTTCTAAATCTGTTTTTACATTGAGGAACTGTAATATGAATTGAGTGGACTGGTAGTTTTTTGAATGTGGTACTTATTAGTTGGGAAAAACTATCATTTCTGTCATAATGGGAGTTGTACTTCACATCTAGACAGCAGCAGTTTGATGAAGATTGTTTTAGAATAAGTACTTTTATTTTTTTCAGAGATTGCCTTCACTTTATTAGCATTGCCATTTTATTGTAGAAGAGACTTTAAAGGGCATTTCTGTCATTAGAACCCTTCCCTTAGTAGTTGCCATTGGGCTTGAATTTAAGCATAGCCTGTCTGTCTTGCTTTCTCCCCATATTTCTTCCCCCATAACTGCTGTTGATGACCTTGCTTTTTCCCCACTATGGGAGACCTCATGCCTTGGTTGTCTCTGGGTACCCAAGAGGGTATTCATCCTTTGCATATCGCTATGACTCTGCTCTTACAAGAAATAACCTTAATTATTTGTGAGAAATTGTTTTTCACTGTCAGGTACCCTCAAACTAATGGGATACAGATGTTATCTTAAGAGGTTATGGGAATTGTATTCCAACACACCTGGAAAGCATCAAGTTGGGGGTGCTTAGTATAAGACTCAGTGTAGCTTTTGTTGTGTAAATACATTGATTTTGGGTGACATGAAGTATACAAATTAAGGCTGTGATTTAAAACAGTGCTTGAAAGAAATGTAAGATTTTAATACAGAAGTTGGACATTTTGCAAAAATAGAAATTGATGATAATTAATATGCTCATAGTAGTACAGAATACTGATTTCTGCAACCAAAATTCATATTGTACTGCAAGTTCTGAGTTTTATGATTATGGATTACTAAATGATTTCTTGACATTGATGTAGTGGTTGTTTTAAAGCAAGCTGTAGTATGGGTTAAGTTTTTATTTTGACTTGCTTCTAATTATATTGAATTCTTCTTGGAGGAATGCCTTTAAATTGCATGAAATATATGAAGAGCTAGTTGTAGTATTCATAATTTAAAAACCTTAACCTTCATTCTGTATCTCTTGAATTGAATGTTTTAGTAAATTCATGGTTGTTCTCTTTCTGCTAATATGATACAGCCAACCTTTATCTTTAGCAGGGTTTATATTGCCTGTCTGTTGTGGCCGAATAACAAACCCCAGTTCAATGCCATCAAATAGGAATTAGAAAAATCTACAAAGATCATTTGAAAAGATAGTGTTTTTTTTAATTGACATTTTGTCATCTTATTTACTTTTGCATCAAATCTTTCCTATTGATACTAAAAATTGAAGGTGCAGCCTTTCCTTTAATCTCTAATATATGACATGCAGAGTTTAATACAAGTTCATCTTGTTGGTATGTGATGTGCAATTTGTCTATTGATGTTCTACTTGTGCAAACTTAATATGGCATATTCTTTTTTTCAAAAAAAAAAAAGTTCCGGAAATCAGTGTGTGTTGAAGCTGTATGGTGTGTCTTATGTAACAAAATATTGACTTTGAACATGGAAGGAAGCCAGAAAAATATGGGAAAGATGGAAAGCAAGTATTGATTGACATTTGTATATTTAGCTGGCCTTATAGAACTTTGTACTGAATACACTGATCAAAAACTTCTGTGAGGCCAAGGGAATAATGGCAGATATTTCCAGTATCCTTCCCCACTTACGATAATGTAAATTAATCACACAAAAATAAAAAATAGATTCTTTGTACATGAAGTCCTTAAAATTGTTCATTTTTCCATGTACATGCTCCACAATATTTCAGGACTGTATTTTCTGTTGAAATTAGGCGAGCTGTATTATAAAGGCTTTAAATAAAGAGTTAATGCAAGTCACTGGCAGTATGTTTACAGTTAGTTTAGATAAATGCATTGTCCTTCAAATTAGTTATTTCTGGCTTTATGTAATATAGCTCCTGAATTTTTTCCAGCAGCATAATAAAATGGCTAATCAGGTGAATGGTAATGCGGTACAGTTAAAAGAAGAGGAAGAACCAATGGATACTTCCAGTGTTACTCACACAGAACACTACAAGACACTGATAGAGGCAGGCCTCCCACAGAAGGTGGCAGAAAGACTTGATGAAATATTTCAGACAGGTATAATATGCATTTCTTGTTTCTGATTGGTTATAAAAGTGAAGGCAAAAAAATCAAATTTTTTAGGTTTTAAAGATGAAAACTGCTGTATTTTGCACTATGTAGCTTTGAATGTACTGCTGCTTTCACTTTGAGGTTGAATATATTGACAGTACCGTAGGTCTTTAGGACACTGTCACTGTTTCATAGACTCTCTCAAATAAAAGTGGACATTGCCTACTGAACTAACTTTTTTCAACATTACAATAATTTGCTTCTACTTTGCTACCATCACCAATTTATGGTGCTTAGGCTAAACATAGTATTTCAGTAGGTGGTCAGGAGGGGAAGTAGCTTGCTTGGCTTGCTTTGGGTCTATATGTTTGTCTATATCCTAGTGAATAGTTTTAATTTAAGTCATCATACTGAAGTATTTAGTTTTATGATAATTGTTTGAATTATATTTATCTTACTTGGAGCAAGTGGCTTGTGTATTTTAAAAAGAGTGAACACAAAGAATTTTAGGATGCACATACTTTTTTTACTGTGAAAAGAGACAATTTCTCTTCTTTAGTTTGTGTGGCGAATATATTTAGATAATAGAATTCCTTCATTTCCTTGCCTCAAATATTTCAGAGAGAAGATTTAATCTGTCTTCTTTTTCTAAAGTCCTAGAATGTTTTGCAAGTTTAAGATAATTCAAAAGAATACCATGTCTGTCTTTATTATGATGGTATTTTGACTCAGGTAGTAATGTCTCCAAAGACAGTGCCAATGAATGTCTGATAAGGTAGTGCTGTCTCCTCTAGAGTTGAACTAAGCTGATATAGTGGCTTGAGTATAGTTGTTCGAAAAGGGAATGTAAAGATATAAGTTCCTATTAAAACTTTACTGCCTGGTTTCAATATATTCATAGAGATGTATCTTCATGTGTAAAAATTAAAATTTTAACCCACTTGGGTGTGTTAATGCAGTTGGATACTTCTCATTTCATGCCTAGGTAATTAAAAATATTTTCATGACTTTTAATCATATGAGTTTTGTCCATGTACAAGTGACGCAGGGGCTTTCCACCATGCAGGATCAATTCTGAAATTGCAATCTCATGGCACTGCTGCTATATTTTGTGCTTTAGAGTAGGTGTTTCAGTATTAAAAACTTTAAATATTAAAAACACATATGTCATATTACTTGAAAGATTATGCCAATATCTGACATTTCACCATTTAAACGCAAGTTTAATGGAACTTGCAGCGCTCTACCTTTTTATAATATGTACTTCTAAGTCTTTCATTATAGAGAAGAAGCTGCATCCAAAGTTTTCAGTGTATTTGTATCAGGGCTGGTCCTACTGTATGTAGGTCTGTACCAGTATGCTTAAAATTAAGATATTGAAAGTGCATAACAGGGCTCGAAATAATGGAGAGGAAAGGGATGGAAAAAACAAAAAAAATAGTAATTGTAATACCTACTTTTTGTAAACATAGGAAAAAAATAACATTTTCTGATGGAGAATGGGAAGTGGCCTTTATAAATTATTCCAGTAACTGGTGCAGCACATTGTGGTGAAATGATAAAATTGTTTCCTTATCTATGACTTGTAATTCGAAAGAAAAAAAACACTTAATAGCTCTGAACACAGATTTTGTTTTTAGAAATCTGAGCCAGAGCCTATTATTTCAAACCCTGATATGTAAGATTATTTTGCTTACAAAAGTATTCCAAAATTTATGGGGAAATAACTTTTAACTTGTAGTATGACATTATTAATTAATTAAAATTATTTTGACACTAGGCTTTTGAAACTAATTTGTCTTTATATAGTTAAATAGGAATCTGTAATGTTTTTCTATTTTTTTAGGATTGGTATTTTATGTTGATCTTGATGAGAGAGCAATAGATGCTCTCAGGGAATTTAACGAAGAAGGCGCCCTCTCTGTATTACAGCAGTTTAAGGAAAGTGACCTGTCGCATGTACAGGTAAGGTAAGAGCTTCTCTGGTGTGAACAAATAGGCCCACAGTGTGGTGTGGTGCAACAAATACAAACAAACATGACTGAATTCAGATTTAATTTTTTTCCCCCACAGCAAGACTGTTTCCATTCAAATATTAAATGTACAATATAGCATTTGAGTATTAGTGCCTCGTATTAGCCTGATAATTGAAGTGCTGGTTTGTTTTAATAATATATCAAGTGATGTTATATTCAAGGTACTGGTTGGTTCTCAGGGTGTAGCTACGCTAAGTTGTTCAAGCATCAGTGATTTCAGATTATTTTTAATGCCTTCTGCTTCACTTCTTTCATTAATTATATCCACAGAACAAAAGTGCATTTTTATGTGGAGTTATGAAGACTTATAGACAGAGAGAGAAACAAGGAAACAAAGTACAAGAATCAACAAAAGGGCCAGACGAATCAAAAATTAAGGTAATATATATACAAGTATTAATAGGAAAGCAAATAAAAGTGGAACTTATTCTCAGGAGTAAAGAACTGTATCACAAAATGAATTCAAAATGAATTCCTCCATTAGTTCCTTTTATAATAAACTGTTACTGTTACAAATGTAGATTGGCAGAAATATCTAAAATAATCCATAAGATCATATTGCCTTCCAAGATAAATTTGCAACTTGTAAGATTTTTTTTTGGGGGGTGGGGGGAAGATGGGTGCTGAGAAGAGTTACCTAAATCTCGTTTTGTTTTGTTTTTCCAGTTTCTAGCAGCTGTATATTTAGCATAACATGCATAGCTGTTCTATTACATGCACTGTTTTAGTGCTAATGATAAAGATTGGAAATCCCCTCTCAAAATTTTTTCCAGTTTGAAGTGGAGAGCATAACAAGAATATTTACTAGAGCAAGACAGTTTCTTGACTTATTGTTAGTCAAGAACCTTTAGTAAAGGTTTTGTGTCTTCAGTAAAGTACATACGATAGAAGTAATGTTTCAGTCTGCCACGGAAAAATAACTGGCAAACTTAATAGCAAATACTCAATACTGCACCTTGGAGGCAATGAGGGGGTGTAGCATCTGGCACCCCATAACTGATCTCACAAAGGGCACAAAATTGGCCAAAGAATGTTAGAGAAGGATTTTGTTCACATTCAGCATTAATTCCTTTTATTTACTTGGCTTTGCTGTTCTTACTGTATTCTTGACGGCAGTATTTGTAGTGGGAAATGAAAGGCAAAGCAAAGGGCTGATGCAGCTTTGCCTGGGAGACACAGAGGCCCACACAACTGAAGGGCTGGCTGGCCCCATGGGACACCCTCCCCCCTCACCCCCCCACCCCAAACTGTATTAACAACTGCTAACTCTCTCTCTGTCTTGGAATTTTTCATTTTTTGAAATTTTATAACATTAAATTTAAAACCTTTAATTTTTTAAAAAAATCTGAAATTATGCTGATTTAAATGTTAATATTAATTATATTGTGCACTACCCAGAGCCCTTCTCTGAGGGAGGTGAGCAGTTAAGAAATAATGAATGAATGAAAGAATGAATGAAAATAAGACATGAAATGCAATCCCACTAAGCATGATTGTGATGTTAGCATGTTAGAAACTCTTCAGTGGCATGTTAAGAGGAAATCTTATGTGAGAGATATAATTCCTTCGGTACCAAAAATGATGGGTTTTTTTATCCTTAGTTGATATTCTGCATTTCTCTTGCAAGCAATTAAATTTTGCAAATGTGTTCTAGAATACATTTGTGGAGAAAATACATTTGTGGGGAAAATGTTCTGTGAAGGGGTTCCTTGAGTGAAGTGTTGTTTTTCCCCCATCGATATTAAAAGCCACTTGCTCTCTTTATTTTTCTTTTAAAAATTCAGGCTTTGTTAGAACGAACTAGTTATACTTTGGATGTGACCACAGGACAACGGAAATATGGTGGTCCTCCCCCAGATACTGTCTACTCAGGATCTCAGCCTGGCATTGGAACAGAGGTTTGCATATGCAGTTTATATGTCTAAATAAGATTATTTTGACCTTAATTATACTAAATAAGCAAATAGATTACAGGTAGTCCTCATTACGACCGCAATGGAGCCCCAAATTTCTGTTCCTAAGTAAGACAGTTGTTAAGAGAGTTGTGCCCCATTTTACAGCCTCTGAATCAATATGGTTGTTAAATGAATAATGTGGTCATTAAGTGAATCTGGCTTTCACTTTGACTTTGCTTATAAGAAGCCAGCTGGGAAGGTCACAAATAGTGATAATCTGATCCTGGGATACTACAACTGAAATAAATATGTGCCAGTGGCCAAGCGCCCAAATTTTATTTTCGAAGTTTTTATTTTTAACAACAAACAAGCGCCCAAATTTTTATCATGTGATCACTGGGATGCTGCAACAATCTTTAGCATGAAAACTGGTCATAAGTCCCTTTTTTCAGTGGTGTAACATTGAACAGTCACTAAACAAATGGCTGTGAGTTGAGACCTACCTGTATTTTATAAATTGAGACAAGTAAATCATTAAGTTAAATTTAGATTTATCAAAGATATCATTACTAACTTTATGGAAATTATCCTGATGGAAATTGCAAAATAGATTTCTCTAGGAGGTACAGGTGGATTGTTGAATAGTAGTAAATTGCTTTTAACAGTAGAGATTATCAGAGTTAAAGTATGGGTGATGTAATGATAGAAATGTTTTTGAAAACTTTTCTGTTGTAAGACAGGTGACTATCCATTTTTGTAAACAAGTATTCAGTTTGTCACGTGGTTTATGATACTTGAAGCAGTTCACATTTATGACTATTTTCAGTTTCCTGTCTGTGCAAAGGTGCAAGATTCTTAATGAAGGTTGTACTGTGATACTGGATGTACTACATATGGCCTAAGAAAGCCCTGAGTGCAGCTCCCAGGGTGCCCCCAAATTAGGTTTAATTTGATAGGAGGAATAAATTAGCAATCAGAGAGAGAAAATCATATTAACTAGCTCTAATTAGCTCATTATAATGTTTCCAAGAAGAATGCATATTCATGACCAGATTAAATGCGCTAAAGTACCCTTTAGTTCTTGTTAATAAATATTAATTCTCCTTCAGGTTTTTGTTGGAAAAATTCCTAGAGATTTATACGAAGATGAATTGGTGCCACTATTTGAAAAGGCAGGCCCCATTTGGGACTTGCGACTCATGATGGATCCACTTTCTGGACAGAACCGAGGCTATGCTTTTATCACATTTTGTACCAAAGATGCAGCACAGGAAGCTGTTAAGTTGGTGAGTGTTCTGTCATAAGACCAAGTACAAAGCAAATTAGGAAAGTAAATGTTCAGCTTACAATTTAGAAACTGTTAGAGCAAAATACACTGTATAGTCTCACTTTTCTCCCTATTTTTTCTCCGTTAAACTCATCCTGCTTTGATGTTTTGATATGTAATATTAGCTGCAATATATAAGTTGCTTAATAATGAGATGAGTGGCATACAAATTTTAAATAAATAAATAGCAAAATATATTTTCTTGGAAACTCCAAATCTTAGAGTTTCTAAAATTCTAAATTTGGGGCATGCAAAAATGCAAATGCTACTAAATAATGTAATCATTTAATCAATATAGGCCAGTAGAATTTGCTGGTATCTGTATGTTAATAAGCTGAAAGTTCATGGGAAATGTTTAATTGTTTTTCTTTCAGTGTGATAACTATGAAATCCGGCCTGGAAAACACCTTGGTGTTTGCATCTCAGTGGCAAATAATAGGCTATTTGTTGGATCAATTCCAAAAAACAAAACAAAGGAGAATATACTAGAAGAATTCAGCAAAGTCACAGGTAAGGAGATGCGGGCATGTGCTTCTGTAAAAAAAAATGGCTTCATTTTAATGTAGTTTAATTTCTAAATTCAGAGGCTACCAGATTCCTAGATAACTACAGGAGGCTTACAGATCTAAAAAATGCCAATAAAAATATGTATATAAAAAAGAAACATGGCTGACAGGAAAATAATACACATAATACAAATTAAATCATGTCTAAAAATAATGAAATGCTAAATAAACATGCAACCTTTATAAGCTTTCATAAACCAAAAGATTTAGGGGAATAATTATGATTCTGAACTTAATTTCAGGTTATATGTAGGTTTTCATATGAAAGTCTTGCTAATTTGGCAGAAGATGAACTACTTTTCTTCGTGAATTTTCAATCCATCACCAATCACAATATATTATTCTGTCTTCTATTTTTATTTTTTACTATTATAATTTTTAATGCTTTTGTTTGCTGATCTGTGTCTAATAAAAATTGATTTTCATTTTGGCATAATGGCAACAAAATAAATTGGCATTGCATTGTTCATACGAAGAACAATAATAGTTAAAATAGAGGTGTACACAAAACAGGAAACAAAGCAGCAGTGCTTGAATCATTCTGCTCAACAATTTTTGTTGCTTTATGTAGTTGGGGTGGGGGACTTTGAAACATTTTGAATATTTTGTTTTTTCTTCCAAACAAAACCTTTGCAACATACACATTTTCTCTAGCTTTGAACACCCAAACAGTTTGCTTCGAGGTTCTTTTCTGTAATTGGAAATCTTTAAACTATCAAGTTTTACTTTGAAAAACATGGCACATAGTTTTTGAACTAGAGACACTTTTCACACTTTTAAGACACTTTAGTTGTTTAGGGTGGATGGAAAGAGCAAGGACTGCAACTCCATTTTCCAAAGAATTGATATATTACACCAGAACTGCAAGCAATTGCATCTTTCATGAAGTGTGATGAGATGGGTAAACACTTTCATATTTTCTGTAGCAGAAAAGCTTGGAAAAATGGTTCGAAATAATATATCAAAATCTAGCCAGGCTACTTCAAGTAGAATTCCTACCAGTGATTCAGAAAAATATTTCCTTATTTTGAATACCTGATATTGGCTAGGTAGTAGTTAAGTTGACGAGTCTGTTTTTGCCACTTTCTGTGCTGGGTCAGAAAGTTTTTATCTTTGCCAGAAGCAAATGTATTGGAACAGTAAATAGAGTAAAACGAGCAACTTTGTAGAATCTTAAGAATTTCCTTTCGCTCTCCAAAAGGTATATTTCACAGTGCATTAGCTAAGCAAATCAAGTCTCCGGGATACTTAGTGGTTTATCTTGAAACCTCTTTTTTTAATTAGCTTTTCAAATGAGAAAAAGTTTTAGTCTTCCGTAATTTACCAGGTGCTTTGTTCTTATAGAGGGCTTAGTTGACGTAATCCTGTATCATCAACCTGATGATAAAAAGAAGAATCGGGGGTTCTGCTTCCTTGAATACGAAGATCACAAATCAGCAGCTCAAGCTCGACGCCGGTTGATGAGTGGGAAAGTGAAAGTCTGGGGAAATGTTGTGACTGTTGAATGGGCTGATCCGGTAGAGGAGCCAGATCCAGAAGTCATGGCAAAGGTAGTAAAGTAGTAGCTAAATCGGCATGATCTGAATGAAACTTCCATCAACAGATTTTTTTTTTTTCATTTCTGATTATCTCTAGAATACCGGTTTAGCATGCGGGGTGGAGGAGTGCCATTATGCATGTGTAGGTTTATCCACATAAACAACAATATAAGATTTGTATCTGGTAAAAATGAATTTCTAGGTGTTTTCAAAGAGGATTATTCTAAGCATCATGGATCCTTTTTTTCTGGATTACATCCTGAAGCACACCATTTCAGCAGCACTCCTATGTTTTTCATTAGTTCGAGAGCTGAGCTAGAAAGTAGAGTATTTCCTAATCAGTGCTTATTGTTTAGATGCCAGTTGTTAAATTGAGGGAAAGGGACATATTGTTATCTTCCAAATGAAATAGGGTGGAAAGGGTGGAAGGAAGGAAAGGGTGAAGAGTTTTACTGAACAATTTCTATAAACATTGTTTTTTAACTCTGTTTTTAGTTGCCACTGTTCATAGTGATGGTAAAGATAAGAGTTGAAAAAACTTTTATGATTGAGGTAGCTAGAAATCTTTCTTTAGGCTGTACTGTTCTATATGGGCTGTTTTGCATGACTGAATAGGTCCTGATTGTTTTCCAGAGCAGCATGACTGGAAACCACTTATCCAAGGTTTCTTTTTTAAGGCTCCTGTGACTTCTTTCCACCTGAACAAGCTAGAAAGGGAGCAAGGTTTTTTCCTCTAGTATCTTATAGCTTAGAAAAAGCTGTCAATCCTCACTTTGATGACACAATAATCTCAAAACAGTTCATTGCACTACAGAAGTTGCTGTGATTTCAGTAGTTTAATTAATAATTGTGTCTTGACTGTTTTGTCTAAGGATAATCTTAAGCACAAGGGGGATTTGGCCTTACAGACAGCTTAAAAATATTTTAAATAAATGCCAGTTTTCTTGACAGGTGAAAGTTCTATTTGTGAGGAATTTGGCCACTACAGTGACAGAGGACATATTGGAGAAATCATTTTCAGAGTTTGGAAAACTGGAAAGAGTGAAGAAATTAAAAGATTATGCTTTTGTTCATTTTGAAGATAGGGGAGCAGCAGTTAAGGTAGGTAACATTGTTATTAAGCAAAATTAGGTCACCCAGAACTTAGAGAATATCTTCTGAAAAGCAGTCTTTTTTTCCTCATATGGAGTAAGTTATAATTAGATGTCCTCTTATACATAGTTGGGCTACCATTTCCTTTCTGTGATTTATTCCTTGACTTTCTAAACAAGAAGCATGTTTCTACTATTGTGCTGGCTTTATTGCAGAAATAGTTATGGGCCTTAGATCTTCCTATGGAGCAGCCGTCCTTTACTTGCTTAGTACGAAAAGTTAATGCTAATACAACTCTTTTACACAGTTTCTCCAAGGGTAACATCCCGCATTGAACTCAGATTTATTCTGACAAAATATACTATATAGTTACATAGTAATGGCCTTTTGGTAATTTTCATCTTCCATTTTCATTCCAATAATCAAAGTAATAACTTGACTTCTCTATAGTAATGATAGAAAATAGAATATTAATGGATTAAGATAACTCTGTTTTGATTTCATGATACCTTCCTTTTATTGCAGATTAACATTTGCTAATTCCCCATCATAGAGGGGGAGGTGTCAGTAGTGAAAGATAAGGTTCATGAAGATCCAGTAAAAAGTGATTTATTGCTAATCATGTCTAAGCATAAGAATCTCCTTAACTAACAATTCAAGGGAGGTTGGACTTAGGTTCACTTATGGCTACATAGGGATTCTAGGTTGATCCCTCTTTTAACTCCATCCCCAAATTTTGCCACTCCTTCTACAAGTGCTGGGGGATATGTAGGGGCTAAATTGGGAAGAAAGGACAAACAATCTATTTTAAATTATTTGCGCATTAAAAGATGTTACCGTGGTTATACCGTTGGGGAGCTCCAGATTTAATTCCACCATCATCTACAGAAGTTCAGAGGGAGGTTCAGAGTTAATGACTGTTTGGGGGAATAATCAGCGAGGGAGATATATTGAGCACGTATATGGAATGTGGAATATATTAATATTACAGGTTTCTGTGTCTTGCTTTTTAAAAACTATTCTTTCTCACAACATGTTTTAAAATTTGTATAAAGCAAATGTTGTAGCTGCAAAATAGCATTTAGAGCCTTACAACTTCAAATTCAAGGAGAAGGCTTCTATCTCCTGCACTGCTTGCCTGTTTGCCCCAAAGTTTCTCTTCCTCTCAGCCTTGTATGTTCCCAAAAGGCAAGACAAGAATTGCAGACTTTCCTGTTGTATTGTTTCTTACAAGGGCCTGTGTATTGCATTTTCCTCCCTGGAAAGGTTTGCCACCTTATTTTGAAACAAAAGAGCTAAAATGAGAAATGCAGTATGTAAAAGTTGGGATTGTATAGGTTGGAAAAATATTTGGACTTGGGAACTGAAAGGTGGGAAACGCTGAAAGGACATTATGCTCTCAAATACAATTTAAATTTCTTTTTTTTCCCCTTTCAAAACAGGCCATGAATGAAATGAACGGAAAAGAGATAGAGGGGGAAGAAATTGAAATAGTGTTAGCCAAGCCTCCAGATAAGAAAAGAAAAGAACGCCAAGCTGCCAGACAAGCCTCTAGAAGCACTGCGTAAGTGTTAAAACCTCAGTAAACTGAAATGTAGCAATAAAGGCACAGTCAGATTTTTATCCCTTCCTCCAGATGGGACCCTTAATTTGCTCAGTCCCATCTACTGAAATTTACCCTGACTTGTAACAAGGCTGGAGAATGGTACAAGTTAAGGTGTAATAATTGGTATATGTCAGTGCCAACAAGACAAAAATATCCACGCTTACTGCTCCTTCCATGGGCTGGAGGTGGAAGCCAATTTTGTCAGATGGCTTAGAACTGCAGCTGTAGTCATCCGTCAGTATATTTAAAAGCAAATCTAGTGTAGTCCTCCTGGGAAGTTCAGTGGAGAAAGTCGTCGTCCGCTTAAATCCGAAAAGCCATTCTCTTTCTAAATTGGATTCTTTAAATTAGAAAAAAGACATGAGACAGATGTTGTTGAAAAAAACACACAATAAATGTGTTATTATTTTTCCCCCTCCTCACTAGGTATGAAGACTATTATTACTATCCTCCACCTCGTATGCCACCTCCTATTAGAGGCCGAGGTCGTGGAGGGAGAGGCGGCTATGGCTATCCCCCAGATTACTATGGCTATGAAGATTATTACGATGATTATTATGGCTATGACTATCATGACTACCGTGGTGGCTACGAAGATCCTTACTATGGCTATGATGATGGCTATGCTATAAGAGGAAGAGGAGGAGGAGGAAGGGGTGGGCGAGGTGCACCTCCACCACCTAGGGGGCGGGGAGCACCACCACCAAGAGGTAGAGCTGGCTATTCCCAGAGGGGGGCGCCCATGGGACCACCAAGAGGAGCCAGGGGCGGGAGAGGGGGCCCTGCTCAGCAGCAGAGAGGACGTGGTGCTCGTGGAGCCAGGGGCAATCGTGGGGGCAACGTGGGAGGCAAGAGAAAAGCGGATGGGTACAACCAGCCTGATTCCAAGCGCCGTCAGACCAACAACCAGCAGAACTGGGGCTCGCAGCCTATCGCTCAACAGCCGCTTCAACAAGGTGGAGACTATGCCGGTAACTATGGTTACAATAATGACAACCAGGAATTTTATCAGGATACATATGGGCAGCAGTGGAAGTAAGACCAATAAAGAGGGCATGGGAATATTGACAAGATAAGAATTTGGCTATAGTCCTACATCCTTCCAAAAAAATTGGCTTATTGTTTCATCCTTCAATAGTGATTGGCTGCCATGTGTATTGGGCTGAAGAATCACTCGATTATGTATATATTCAAGTCTTTTTTTCCCTCCTTTTCTCATAAATGCACTTGGACATTACTGAGCTTGCAGATTTCCCAAACATAGTTTGGGGATAAAATGCTTTTTTATCGTTTTAGGCTTCATTTTAGCAGTTTATCAGCAAGGATGGGCAGCACTGTTAAATCATGATTTTTGCAAACCTTCTGTTTTTGGACAGTTTCTTTTCTTTCTTTTTCCCTCTTTTCTTTTTGGATTTAGGATAGATTACGTAGGCTTCTGCTGTACATAAAATAAAGCTAGTACTTTGTCTCCGTAGTTTTAAGGAATTAAAAAAAAAAATAAGTTTTCTTGTATTGGAAATAACATGATTGTATGTTTTGCATTCCTAGAAGTAGGTTAACTGTGTTTTTAAATTGTTATGACTTCACACCTTTTTGAAAATCTGCCCTACAAATTTGTTTGGCCTAAACGTCAAATCCGTGGCAATTTGTTCCTTGATGTGATTGTATTTCCAATTTCTTGTTCATGTAAGATTTCAATAAAACTCAAAAACCTATTCAAAACATTACCTATTTCAAATTCCATTGTGTCCTAAAAGATTATTTTATTGGTAATCCTTGCAAGAAACATTAAAAAAAACTGCCTATGTGAGTGATCAAATTCATGAAAAATTCTTGCGATTTCCAACATCTGGCATTGGTGGCATGTGAGTCAGTACTAGGTCCAGTAAAATCAAATTGAAATGTATTAATTGGTACTGTAATCTGGTTGCATTTAACAGTGAATTGGTTGCTTTCTTAACAGCTTTAAGTACATCTGAAAACTTGCATTTAAGCCCTTTTCAGTCAGTTGCAAAAGATACCGTGTATGAAGACAATCCATAAATTTAACCTATCTCACAGTATTCATATGGATCATATCCAATAACTCCAGCACAATTGGATAATTCTCAACTATAAAATAATAATAATGTTCAGTTTTACCTTAAAGAGACTGATTCGAACAAAGATATTAATTTAGTTGTAAATTTTTAAACAAATGTAAAATCTTGATGCTAGAGATAACTAATATTAAAAACAGATTTCACATCTGATTTCAAATGCAAATTTCCATTAATTGGGGATATTGCTAGTTTTTTTCTACTCAGGCTATTCTATTCATTTTTTGTGTGAACCATTTTGTATTGATTTTTAACATGCTTGATTCTCATCTCATGCTTGTTTCATCTGTTGTCTTTGCACTTTTCTAAGTTGCTGTGATGTGCATTTGGGATTTTTTTGGCAGGGGGAATTAAAACATTTGAAATTTATAAGATTGGCTACCTTGAATTTTCGTAATAAATAGCCCCTTATTTATGGATTTGCATTTAGTTAGATCATAGAGATTTGCATTTGATTAGATCATACAGAGGGGGAAAAAACCAAGTAATTAGATTTGTCTGACCCTCTTTCAGGCTTTTTCTGTTGAGAAGAATTAAGTGTTTTCTTCCTACATTTTGTTGAGGGTCAAGAAGATAATTTCTTGGGTTTGTAATTCATTGATTTGAGAGAAGAAAATATTTTTGAAAGTTGTTTTTTGAAGGTCAGCCAGTTAGAGTGGGGAAGCTTTTTTTAAAAAAAAACCCACCCTAAATCCAAACTATGTTTTTTTTTCTAATAGAAACTGACCAATATTATGATCCAGTGAAATATTGTAGCTGCTAGTCTTATTATAGATGTACTTATTTTTGTCTGAGTGAAGTTACAGGAAGTACATACTGAGACTTATATGGCTTCATGGCTGGCTTTTTAAAATTTTTTAAGTCTTTTTAAAAAATGATTTATCAGTTGTTTAGCAGTCATCCCCTGCCACCCCAGTTGAATGGTATGCTGATCTATGAAACAAACTCTGAGCTTTAAATATATGCCTCAATAAAAAAAAAAAGTCATTAGAAGTTCTTTTTATTATTATTATGGATCATAAAGACTTTCTAGAAAAACAAGCAGCAGTTTTGTATTGATATAAAAACATCTGAGTCAGAATTTAGAAAGAATTGGATTTTTAATACACACATGTTGTTCTGTAATGAGAAATCTTGTGATGTGTTTGTTATTACCAAAATGCTAAGCTGTGAAAATCCTTAAAGCAAATGCAATTTTCTGTACTGTATTTTTACCTCTGGTAGCCCTTCCAAGTAGCATAACATACATACTTGGCCTAACTTGATTGGTAACACAAACTGCAGTTCCACCTGTCCAGTAAATATCATTTTAGATTTTATATTTTAAAGACAGAAATATATTGCCTAAATATTTCAGTGGTATCCATATTCAGTCCAAGAGATGCTAAAGGTTTTTCAGATTTTCAATTATGCAATGCACTATGGCTTAAAGAAATGCACATTTTAGAGCCTCTTTTACTAATAACTAAAAATTCAAGTGCAATCCAAAATATATTTTGTCGATCTGTGTCTTGACCTTTGTTCATCAAAGCAATCCAAGGGAAGAAAAACTCCTATTATACAAGAATCTCATGCCTTTTTGTCTTCAAGATGGGGGAGGAATCATGAAATGGGATATTTGATCACTCATTTATAGCAGTTGCTTCAATGTCATTATTGACACCAAGGTGATTTTGAAAAAAAAACTGTTGCCAGAGTTTTGGTACTTCAAAAACTTTTACCCAAAGATTTATACAAATTCTTAATTGTTTAGATCCCACATTGCCTTGTTAAATGAGTTTCAACTCAAAAGTTAACCAACTTGCTGAGAACCATTCTTCATGAAAGGAAATGTCTAAAAACATTTAAAGCTTTAATCATTGTTCTAGACTTATAGTTTTTTGGGTAGATTTGGGTGTTTTTTTTTCCTAAGTGATGATACCAACTATAGTAACAAACTGTTTGAAAGTATTTCTTCAGAATTTCTGTTAAAATCCAAAAGAATTGGAAGAATATAAGTTTAACAATCCACTGTGAATGACTGCCTCGTTTATCAAAGCCTGTTTATATTTTCACTCTGCATCTGTATGCCTTTCTTTGAACTCATTTGCATTTTAAACATTAAAAACATGCTTATAAGTAAAGCTATAATGAGCAAAGTGAGGAAATTATGAAAATATCTTCATATACAAGGGAGATCTTACAATTGGAGTCTTTATGCAAAAACAAACCTTGGAACTTCATTATGGCTTTTTTTGCTGTGCATGATTTGGTTTCTTATAATTGTGGACAAATGAGCCAGAATTTTTCAAAGCTTGCATATAATCTCTCGATCTAAATTTGGATAGTTTGTGCAAGAAGTATTTCATAAAATATTAACAGACAAAACTAAGGTTTGTCTCTGAATTGGATTCTTAAGCCTCAAAAGTTTTGTAAGACCAGAATTATAAACGGTGATTCCCATTTCTCTCAAACTGAAGGTTTCTCTTAACTTAGGACAACCATTGAACTGTTTTATATAGCAAAATTTGATAGTCTTACCAAATACAGACTGGCTCATCAAGAGGCATGTGATTTTTTTTGTCCCAAGAGGCATATTGTTGGAATGGAAAAACTATTAAGACTGTAAAAAAGGAGGTTACCAGAAGCTCTGAATGACCATTCGGAATATATTGCTCTATCTACGTTTTCTAATGTTATCCAGAAATCTGCCAGTGTAACTTCTGTTTTAACTCCTTCCTTTTATTACCTGACTATCAGGGAAGCGTGGTTGAGGCTGCCCTGACTTGACATGTCACGATGTCGACTTGCTAGGTGGGGTTCGCAGGGACAGTAACCATTGGAGTTATCGGTAAGAGAATTTTCTTTCTCATTTTTATTTTGAAATAAGAGCCTGCCCTCCCTCCGCCCCCTGGGGGGGTGATGGTATTGCTACTCCCCTCTCCTTCAGGGACCTTAAAATCATTTTGTGGGGAAAGGGGTCTTTTTTCTTTTTTTTATAGATGCCTGGCTAATTATACGTGAGAGGTGAGTTTGAATATGATCCTGCCAATTCTGACCTATGCATAGATTTGAGTAAGTGCCTAAGAGTGTAAGGGGAAAATTCTTCAGGGGGCTCTACTTCAGGTGAAAAGTTTTTTTGTAAAGCCCAGCTAAGGTTTGACATCCGTAGTTAAAATGTCCTGAAGTGTACTGTGCTGACAGATGTTTACTCTTTCCCCAATAAAGTGGCCAAACCTTTTTGAAATATTCATGGAGGCATGAGTAGGAAAAGAGCTGTCATCACATTAGCCTCTGTTCCGAGTGGGATTGTTTCGTAATAGTCCCATTGTTCAAATAACAAAAAATCCAATTGCAGGTTGCCCTTGACTTATGACCACAAACGACCCCAATGTTTTCTGTGGCTAAGCAAGACATTTTAAATGAGCTTTGCCTCCATTTTTATGACCTCTTTTGCCACAAGTTATCTAGTGAATCACTGCAGTTCTTTTAAGTTAATCTGGCTTCTCCATTGTCGTTGCTCGTCAGAAAATCACAAAAGGTGATTGCATGACCCTGGGACACTGCAGCTGTCATAAATATGAACCAGTTGACAAGCATCTGGATTTTGGTCACATGACCAAGGGGATGCTGCAGCAGTCATAAAAGTAAAAACTGGTGATAAGTCACTTTTTTCAATGCCATAGTAACTTCAACCAGTCACTAAATGAATGTTGGTAAGTCAAGGACTACCTGTATGAAAAGCCTGTTTATGTTACTTTTTGAATAGTGAGAAACATGGAACACATCTGAAATGATACTGCACAAACTTTTATAACACTCCCCCTCTCTTTATTTTGTCATGTTTTGAATATATTTTAGTCATGAACACCATTACTTTCAGTTAGATAGTCTTAAAGCGGTTATGAAACAAATACACTACTTTTCAAAAGTGACCTTGGCTTTATTTTTTTCACAAGCCATTGTGGGGGAAAGTCTGAAGTTTGCAACACTGGTATTATATCAAGAATTATAGTTACAGTTTTTCAATCAGTAATGTTTTTTATTTTTATTTATAACACTCTTTCCCTCACCTATTTGCCCCTCAACAACAACCCTTTGAGTTGGGTTGGGCTGCTTTACATTTATCTAGTGGATTTTGAGTTAATAAAAGATGGGCTGCATTCTCACATTGCATTAAGTTATGATTTTATTAAATATAGTTTATTGAATGAAGCATAATCAATCAATGGAGCTAATATATTACCTCAGAGACATAAACCATGATTTACAAATCAGAGCAGCTGTTTTTATCAAATAAGCAAACCATATTTTTAATTTCCATTGAGCAAAATAGTTCAAGCTTTGGCATTTCTAGCATATTTTTACCTCTTTGGCTATTTCAGCAGATCCATTTCTGAATTGTCTTCTCTGGGGATGGGACCAGTGAACAAGTTTGTGCTGAGGCATTTTCAAAACACTTGTAATATGAAAAAAGTGTTCTATCTGAAAACAAAATAAAATCTCTGGAAGATAACTGGTCTGGCTTCCAGATATTCAAGTACTTCTTCTCCCCAAAATAAAATGAATGCTTACATAACCACAGTAAATTGGTGTTGCAGCAATTGATAAATCTAGGTGGAAGAAACAGACTCTCCAAGTGCTGATGTCAGCCTGCCAATGCTGACAGCTGATAAATTGCATTCTGAGTTATCAACCACCAATGAGGAATGTTAGGAACTGCAATTTTGCATCAATGCCTAGACTGCATATTCCTAATCCTGGAGATAAGCACATTTCAGAAAGAACGAATGGTACAGTTTTCTTTTTAAATAATTTGGAATAAATTACTTGGTTTTATCGTGGTGGTGGGTAATCACTTGATTTTCTCTGCTATTTTTATTTTCACTTTCAGGCAATTTTAAAAGGCTCTTTGCATATGGACTGAATGGATAAATTATTAATTACAATTTCTGGTTATTTCAGAAATCGGAGACATGCAAACAGAAAGACAAGTACAAGTGGCTTTTCCACTTTAAACACTGCAACCTCTTTAATTAAGTTCTCCCAAATAAATTGAAAATTATAATTTGTATGAGCACTTTTCATCTGACCTTTTCATTTCAATTCACTTAATAAAGACTGGGAACATTCTCTAAAATGGGTCATTAAAATTTCCATGTTCATTCCATGTTCTTTGCATACAGTACTTGGAAATTCTGAATTTATCTTCAGTAGTAATTTAATTCTTATCCAAAACAAGTTTCTGGAGCTTTCAAAGATTTTAATATATACTGAATTTGCCACCTTGAAAGCAGTTGCACCTTATCCCCCTTGGTAATTATCCAGAATTAGGATTAAGGTTTTTAATATGTGACAGAAATTCCAAAACTTACTAGGCTGATAGCTACTATAGTTTCTAGATTGCATTTTGGAATCTGGTGTTATTTAAAAAAAAAAAAATTCTTAGCTACAATGGATCAACTGGATAGGTCACAGAAACCAAAGTAAAGCAAATTTAGTCTTAACATTTAATCAAGCTTCTTTAGTCCAGCAATACTTAGGAGAACAAGAAAAGATTGCATCACTACAAAGTTACACTTCATAGTATTAATGGTGATATCATTGTGGTTAATTGTGCTGTCCATTGTGAAATACAAACATTGTTAATATTACAAGATATGTTTGCTTGGCAGTGTTGCTTTTGCATTTCTAGTATCCAGAGACAAATCACACCTTTTCATCAGCACACTATTTTGTGTTGGTAATTAATTATTTGTGTATTAATCTGTCAGCAAATTCTGAATTTCAAATGTTTAACTACCTTATTAAACATACATTAAGGTTCTATTTTACATGGCCATGTACAAGCCACTTTTTAGTTCTACCCATTGAGATTTATTTATAGAGTCAATTCAACTCTTGAAGAACTCACCCTAGCTGCTTGGTATCCAGCTGGTCAAAGTTGCTGTCTCTCTGAGAGGAAGAGATCAGCAAATCAGTGGAGCATCTCATATTAAAAGGTAAAAAAAAAGTTATTATAAAACTATGTTATGTAACTAGAAAAGATCTGATAAATGGGGAAGAAGATGCCGATTCTCCCAACACCATAAGGAAATCATATTTTATTATGCTACTAAAAAAAACCCACAAAAACATTTCCAGAACAAATGAAATTATTTTTCTCTAAAATCGACATTCAAGTGATTTCTGTTCAAATTCAGTAGGGCTTGTTCAGCAGGATTATGCCTCATCTTCTGTCCTTGGTATCTGTGGGAAAAAGATTTTAATTGGACTGGGAAACAACTGCTGCTGAGATACTAAAATACTATCACCAGTCATTAAATAAATAATGCTAAACTAAATGGACCAACAAATTCATTAGAATTTGTTTCATAAGGTATATTCAGTGGGGTTATGTTTTGTTTAAGGAAAAGTAAATAAGTTATCTAAAACCCTGTCATTTCCCTTAGAATACATTCTCACATTACATTTTTGGCTGGTTATAGTCCCTGTGAGTTGATTAGGGTTGGCATTTCCAACTGAATGTCAATAATTTCACTGCTTTCAGCAATTTACATAAGTAGGTTGAAATTCTCAAACGACAGCTTTCTGTGAGAAAAATCAAAACCCTTTTCAGCTAAGGCAATTAATGCTGCTGATCTTCAAATCTGAGCAAATCATAGATGATTAACATTTATGAGTAATATATCCATATAGAATAAAATTACATTTCTGAAACAGTCATATTTCAAATAACCAGGTGTTCAGCACCTGGTTATTTGAAATGCACCCTAAAACAAAGAATAAAACAAGACCAAACAGAGATGGAAAAAACAGGCAAAGCATGTCAACTTATAGGTAGGTAGTCAACTTACTATTGCAATTGAGACAAAAATTTCTATTAAGTGAGGCATTTGTTAAGTTACTTTTGCCTTTCTTGCCACAGTTGTTAAGTGAATCACTGCAGTTGTTAACACAGTTAAGTGAATCTGGCTTTCCCATTGATTTTGCTTATCAAAAGATTGCAAAAGGTGATCACATGATCCCAGGACACTACAACCATCATAAATATGAGCCGGTTGCCAAGAATCTTAAATTTTGATCACTTGACCGGGGAGCGCTGCAATGGTCATAAGTCACTTTTTTCAGTGCTGTTGTAACTTTGAATGGTTACTAAATGAACTATTGTAAGTGGATGACTACATGTAATACTGCAATGGTGCTTCACAGGACACTGAGTGGTTTATAATGTCAGCATATTCCCCCCAAAAACAATCTGGGTTCTTATTTTACCAGCCTTGGAAGAATGGAAGGCTGAGTCAACCTTGAACCGGTCAGGATCGAACCTCTGGCAGTTGGCAGAATTAGCCTGCAATAATTGGGAGATGCAAAGTTGCAATTTCATTCTTCTATGGCTCTCTGCCTTCATTTAACAACATTCTACGATATCCTAGAAATTGTAATAGTGTAACAGCTGTTCTCCCCAAATATTGGTGTGGGTGCACATTTGCAAGCACTCTACCCACTAAATACTTTATATTCCTATTCATGTATCAGTGAAAGTGAAAAGTATACAAGGCAAACATGTAAAAATGGATTCTGTGTCATTACAAAAAACAGTTTGTGTTTTCTTTTGTCTCTCAGGTTTCAGATTTTTTTTTTATTTCTCCCAGACAGCTACAGTATGACACAGAATATTTAGTTTTGTCTTGCCTTGATTATTTTTTATCAATTACTCAAGGCGGCAAAGATACCTAGTGCTCTTTCCTATTCCTGTTTCTCCACCCACCAACCCCATGAGGTGAATTATAATTATTTGTATAAATGTTTTCAATATAAATTATATGCATTTTTTTAACAAACATACAGAACATTACAGGTAACAGCGCACAATGTGGCAGGAAGAAAAAGCAGGGAAGAAAAATGAGAAGGTAAGGATTAGGAAGAGCAAACATTTAAAAATAACGAAGAACAAAACAATTAAAGCAGCATATATTTTTCATCTTAAGCAATGCATTAAAGGTTCAGAAGCCTCTCTCCTGATAAAGCCATTGCAAGAGCAATGAAATGGCATATAACACTAAGTTCCATATTGAATCCTATGGCTACAGTCGATGAGATGGTAGCAGATACCTTCTTGAAAACTTAGGTTTTAACTATGAAAAAGGAAAAGTCCATGTTTAGAATTATTAGGAGGAGGTTTGAAATAATTGGAAATGTAGAATGCCTTCTCATAGATTTATAAAGAACACGTTTATGGAGTAGCATTTTTCCTGGTATTTTTTTTTTATTTAAGAATATCAGGCAGCTGGAAAGTAATTAACAACAGAATCTCATAGATACTTATTCAAAATTAATAGTGGAGTGGCTTTTGTTGGAAATGTAAAGCTGGACTAAATGGGTTGTTCATTGGATCCAGCTGGCTGTCCTTACATTATAATTAAGGCTCAAGCATCTGTGCTGCATATTATAAATAGACAGTAGAAGGGTGATAGATTTTGTGTTGGACATTGCTTCCATGAGGAAGAAGTAGAGTTCTTAAACTCGAAGTAAAAAAAGCAATGCACAGAGAACCTACTAGTGAACTACAACTCTCATCATTGCTTACCATTGGCTGTAGTGATTGAGGCTGCTGGGAGATTAAACAGTGATCTTGGTATAAACCCACTTGTTTTTTTTAAATGGGATTTTATATATGAAGAACATGACGGATGAAACTTTTAGCTTATTTTCGGGTTCCTTCATATTCTCAAGTCATTGCACAGGATGATATTTTTGACCTTGCTGTGTTAGTTGCGAGACATCTTTGCAAGTAGTTTTGGGAGGAACACAAATTTTACTAACATATTTCTGACCACTCCCTCAACTTCTGAAGTGACTGCTAATGCATAGAAACCACTGGTGAAGAGTAATCCCATTACCGCCACAATTTACATCTAGAAGGGAAGATTGAAAATTATAGTTCTCAAAGCAAAGCAAACAGTTTAATTAAAAGCTGGCTGATACTACACATACTTTTATCCTGCATCAGAGTAAGGCTTCCTCCTCCATTTAGCTCATTCAAGTCAAATGTTTTGTTGAGGATCTAAATAATAAATAATGATCAAGACCTGGGAAAGGCCATCAGGGAAAGACCTGATGGCGTTTCTTGTCTAGCGTTATTTTTTTTCTTCTTGGTATGAAAGGAAACATCCACGTTAGCAAGATGAGGTACTCTACGCCATCAGTTGTATGCATTTCTATTCTCTCCAGCTAATTGAATAATATTATTTTAGGGTGAATAGGTTTGAAATTTTTTGCTTAAATATAAAAAGATTTTCCCCCTCCCCCAATTCAATTGTGCCAGAGTCTTGAAGACTCCCTGGACAAGTCCCTGCAGTTTTCTTTGCAAGGTTTTCCAAAAGTGGTTTGCCATTGCCTCTTTTCTGGGGCTGATGACATGACTGGCTCAAGTCATCTAACTGGCTTCATCCTCAGGGCAGGACTAGAACTCGCAATATCCTGATTAACCTTATGGCTTCACTGCTACACCAAACTGACTATCCAATTTGGTGAGCTTCCTTTGTTTGTATTATAAATTTTCATATTATAAAGCTTCTTTTGCTTCAATTAACTTTTAGGTTTTTTTAATGTGTAAGGAAGGGGAAATGAATTATTAAACAAATAGTGAATATTCATACTAAATGTTTGCAGTGAATTACTTGGGGTTTTTGGAGCATAGTCCCAATATACCACTTGAGAAAAAAGCAAGCATGAATCTTGGCACATAAAACTGTGCTCCCTATTGTAATGGTTATTTGTATAATAAAAGTTTATTTTTAATGAAAGAGTTCACTTCTGTCGAATTTGCATGCTGTGAAAAAAGCCCAGTAAATGCCTTGCAGACTTGGAGAAGTAGAGCAACACTTGCAGGTAAGAAAAGACATTACGGTATGTGGTTTTTGTTCCTTTTGTGTTTTCTTTGGTGCACGCACACATACATATATTAATCTGTAATGTATCAAGCGATACATTAAATTTGTATTTAATGGAACTACCCCATTATGGTAGGAAAGTATTAGATACTGGCTGATGAGCTCTATGCTTGTTTCAAAAACAAAATTGGCATCTTGTTAAATGATAGCAATCACTTTATCCTATTATCTGGCTACTTAAAGAAAAATAAAAGCGTGCAAAATAACTCACATTTTAAAATGCACGCACTTTTGCTATAGAACCAGAATTTCAAATATCCTGTCAAAATAAGGGGTCTGGGATGACTCAATGTCTTATCACAAGACAATCCGAGTGGGATAACAATATGATAAATATTATCTGCCATTGTTTCTTCTACATTATTTCCATTTTTGTCAATGGAAATGTGGTGGATAACACTGAGTTATCCCACATGGATTGTCTTGGGGCAAGATGGCTGAGTTATTCTGCAAGGAGTTGTCCAATGGCGAGTTGACCGTTGCAAGTTGTCCCATTCTGGCCAAGAGAATGGGTAACTTAGTGTGTTCTAGATCTTTTGGCGTTTTTTGCTATCTCAGGAATTCTGGGAGTTGAAGTCCACATGTCATGAAGGGACCCTAGTTTCCTACTCCTGCCCTAGAACATTGCCATGCAAGCTAGGTTTAATGACAGCTTTTCCCAGCCTGATGCTCATCGTTGTTGGACAGTGGAAAAACAGGTAGGAACTGTCCTTCCATCAAAGGTATGTCTTGTGCAGTTGGGGGAAATCTCCAATGAGATACGGGTGCACAAGTGTTAGAATGTCACCTGCATCTCTCAAACCCAGGGTGCCCCTTCCATTTGCCCTTGGTGAAACTTCTTTCATCTTACATAGAATTGATTAGAGCCAGGTTCAGTCTGCCTGACCAACCAAAATTATGTTGGCAGAAGCCAGTGGCTAAAATGCCACTTTTTCTAAACAACTGGCTTCTGTTAACTTAGTCTTCCCCTGGAGTTCCTCAGAGTCGTTGTCCTCCTCTTCCTCACTCTCTGACAACCCTTAGTGTTGGATTAGAGCTTGTGCCAGGTAAAGGTTCAAGAAAACTTGCACTGTTTTCATGTCCCACAATTGCTTTTATGACTTGCAAAATAAGCAGGGGGGTGGGGGGGCATTTAGGCCATAGAGCTCATTGACCTTGTCAGTTATTTTTAAAGAGACAATATGCGCAGTGACATGTACTTGTTTAATGAGATACGTTTGATCAATAGAGCTCGTTGAAATTTCTTGGTTAACCCCTTCCAAACCTGGTGCTGTATAATCAAATAGAGGTCAGTACATGGAAAAGCCTACAGATTTGCCATAAAGCAATTCAGCACAAATATATTTTACTAAAGGTAGAAACTATTATTTAAGAAAGTCAGACACTTTATATGGTGCATTTGGCTTCTGTTCCTGCATTACCTATTTATGTTTTCCAAGTGATGGATTTAAAGGTTGAGTGGAATATAAATTTGTTTTCAAGTTAGCTAGCACTTAATTCTTGTAGCAAATGGAGGACTTTCTAAAAACTATGAACCTTTCCAGACGGTTCAGGCCTTCTTGGGTACTTAGCAAATATATTGAAATAGAACATATTAGCATTTTCTGATGTAGTAAAATAAACTCACCAATATAACATTTTGTTGTAATATTGTGATATAATCTCATTAATCTTGCTTTCCTACTGAGAATTCATTAGAATTAAATATACTTCTCCTGGATTTTTTTTTTAAATCCACGTTTTGGAAGGTTGGGTTCCAATGTTAAAAAACACTTAGGTTTTGCAGTTTTCCACGTTTCCACATAACAACAAAAATATAAGTGTATCCAGTTAATTTTCTTAAGCATCTGGAAAATAAATAGAACTAAATCTCTTGCTATTTGAACATCATCGCATTTTTATTTCAAGTTGTACGAGAGGCCATTAAATTTGTTTTCTGTATAGATAGAGTTGGACTAAGATCTTGGATCAGGTTTCTTTCTTTAATGGTAACAATAATGATAATGTCTTGCTTATGCTGTGAAATGTCCTGACATTTCAGAAGTATCAAAAGGGGTAGCCATGCTGTGGTGAAAACAGCTTCCTTTCATTTGGGATAATGCAGCGCCAGAATGATGACATCCTCATCCAGACCTGGGAAAACCAGTGGTGAGTTAGCCTGTTCAGCTGACCTCCTTCCCCACTTTCCTATAGAGTCCAGAAATCTGAGGGACAATCCATCTATGAGCAACCACATTCCCAGCCATGAAATCAAAGCTAGCTGTGGCAAGACAGCAGAATTATGATGCCCAGGTGCTAAGCGCGCCCCCCCCCATCCCCCCCAAAAAAAGATAATTTGCAAAATCCCCATCTTAAAAGTCAAGAGCTTGCTGTTGAAAACCATTTGACCGCTCTCTTCAGACGAATGAGTAATGTCAGCAGATAGCCTTGATCTTATTTTATGAATACTGTAAAGAATAGGCACAGAAATTAGGAAGATTGGGGGCTTTAGGATGTTAAGAACAACTTGCTTAAGAGCCCCCTTCTCTAAGAGATTCTTTCCCAGCCTGGTGTTTTCTGAATGAGTTGGACTGACTGTTGGTCAGCTAACTCAGTGGTCTCAATATTTATGGAAATCACCAAGCTGGCAAGCCTAGTCTGATCAGTATTAATCTAATACATTATAGTGGTGGACAGATGAGGGAAAATATTTTGAACTTAGAGGCACTTCCTGCATTCCTGTATTCGTTTTCCATACAAGTACATGTTATTTGTATCCAAACACTGCTTTCCTGATCTTGCCCTGTAGCTGGACAAGATTAGGAAAATACGCCTATTTTTCTTGAAACCCATGCAGCTCTTATGGAAGGAAAAATTTAATAGGTATAAGCTAACTGGCACAACACAGATATGTAAGCCAGATGTGAAGCATCTTTATCTAATTTGGATCTATGTCTTGCAATTGTCCAGCATTGCAGCCATGCAGTCAGGATTCTGGATGGTTTGGGGTAAACTTGTGGTCTTTCAGGATCTGTTTCCCTTTGGAATAATAATCACGTGTCTTGCAAATGTCGGAAAGGTGCCCGACCTATTTGGGTTTCAGAATGTTTTGCACCTGCTGGAATGTTGCCAAAGAAAAAGGTGAGAACTCCCCTCTTGCATATGTAGACAAGCACTCAGAGGTAGACAAGCATTTTTCTCCCTGATTGTATAGGCAGAGAAGGCATTTTTATCTTTTCCTTTTTTAAAAGGGAATTTACCCCAAAGTGGTAGGATCCCCACTCTCCACCATTTATCGTATCTATCTTCCGAGCAACCTGTCCGTCCTCCGAGTTGAAGGGGATAGCATTGGGTCATTAGTCCTAGCGAGATGTTAATTATAATCAACTGCAAAAGAGTAGCAATTCCCTTACCAAATACCAACTCCTGCCAGACTTGTAGGTCTTGTGTTATGATGAAGGTGGAGGTGATGCATAGGTGCCAGAACCTGTTTTATGGACACAGGTTATGTGGAACAGTCTATGTAGATAGACTGCTATTGCTATCTTCCCACAAATTTTGTCCTTGAGCTTATTTTCCCCCTTGTTTTTATTTTGGACTCAAAAAGAGCTCATAACTTGTTTTTAAAATGCGGAAGTTGAAGAATTAATGATACAAACAGGACATGTAACCGAACTATTAGCCTTCCACAGCATATTACCATTTGAGTTGCCTATTAATTTATAGCCCAACAGATGTTTGCCACAATGCCAGGTAGGTAGAATAACCACAGCAAAAAAAATGTAATTGTTGGGGAATCATAATGCTTTTTTATTGGTTTTATTTTATGTCCTTTTATGTTGTAAATGGCTAGTTTCCCTTTAAATAAATATTGTTTTTGAAATATTTATGCTGTTTGTGTGGGTTTTTCTTCCGGAGAGTTTGCTCAGAGAACATTGCAAAGGTACAGAATGTTTTTCTATTGCTGATGCTCAGTTTCTGTGACATAGTAAGCTTCCTGGATTAAAACAATAACAAGCTGTGCATAAAGCAGAGCACTCCTTAGAGAAAGAGGAAGATGAAGTGACATGTGCGGCATTTTTGAAGTAAAGAAAACCATTATATAATCGCCTCTTAAAGCCCTGGTCTCAACTCTGCTCTTTTGCTAGAAGACACAAAAGTTTGCTTACGTTACGCACAGAAGTGGCAATAGCCCAGAAATTATGCAAGGAGATAGCTGTGTGTATTCTCCCCCAAAATATGGGGAGACAAGAATTTGTGGCACCTTAATGTAAAGTATAAACTTTTTTGTATTGTGGTCCGCTTCCATCAGATTGTCAATAGGCAGAAGCCAGTTCAATTGCACTTCAGTTGCTTTGTATCCTGTTTCTGTCCTCCTTTTCCCCAGCAGCTTAATTTCTCTCCTTTTCTCCTCACATTGTATCCCCACCACTCCGGGAACTGAATTCAGCTGAAGAGCAGCTAATAAACATAAAGAAATCTCACTCTTGAGCTATACAGAACTAGAGAGCTTTTCATTTCCTTTTTCATATCTAGGGAGAATGCGGTAGGAATACATTTTGTTTCTCCAGCAAGTTAAATTTGGGTGGGGAGGGGGATTTAGGGCAGTTTAATTTTCAGAGAAATAATGGAACTTGCACAGTTCTGTACATAGTGAAAAATAATTAATTTCCCCCCTTCTGAGAATATTTCCTTAAAGCTCTAATGTGGCGCCACTGAAGAGATACAATCTATTTTTCTCCTTGAGTGTTGTTTTATTTAAGCAAACATTCCTATATTACTGTGACACTGATGTTCCTGTTTTAAATTACAGATTTTCTTTAGAAAACTTAATTAAATGGTTGACGTCTTTGAATAGTTTTTTTAAAAAAGCAATAACCAAATATGCAATGACTTCGAGATGAGAATGACTTTTGTTCTTGTGCAATTGGGCAGAAAGGAGACGGTGGTGATCCTCGAGGCAGGAGAATTGCTCGCGACTTGCTGTCAGAACCTGGAAACAGGATCTTTTGCATTGGGGAAATGTCCTTTTCTGCCCTAAAAGATGGCAGTATCACAAATTCTGTGTTCAGTGTGAAAGGAACAGCATACTCCTTCTAAGTGTTTTTTTCCAAGTGTAGAAAACAGAAACATTTCACAGTACATTTTTTTTTTTGGACATCAAAATAAAAAAAGTTTTTACTATAAGGTAAAAGATACAGAACCGATGGTAGCCATTCAGAAGTACCATCCCTTGGGCCACTAGGTGGCATTATAGTGTGGATAAAATGCTGCTTTTCTCCTGAATAATTCAGGGATAGAATAGTTCGTCCCTTTCAGCCATTTCTGCATACGGCGAGAGTCTGTAAATCTTCATACTGCACACATGCCTTTTATTTTTAAGCAAACATAGTCATCTGTGCATGCTTTTCCCTGTTAGTTTCTGCCAATTGTCTTCTGCTAGAAGAGTTCACAGCAGCTGTTCATAAAAGGAATTAGGCCACTGCAGGAAAGTTAATAGAATTCAGTATGTTTGGTGGGACTTCTGTTTTCATTAGCTGTCTTGAACAGCATTCTTCCACGACTTGCAGTCCCCCGCCCCCTAAAATCTGCCCTGGAGTAAAAACTCATTTGAAGGAGCTGAATTCAATCAAAAAGGTCTGATCTAAATAATATTTAAGTGTAGATTTAATGGTGTGACTGTCACATATGTTCAAAGAGACCAGTGAATAGCAGATATGAAGAATTAATCTCCAAGTGTGCCATCTTTATGAATAAACATTTTTCAGTGTTCTATACTTCATGCTCCAGTTATTTAACTTGGAGTCTTCAAGTAGATTTCAGATGGTTTTATGAATGTTTGGGGGGTGGGGGGGGACAACTTTAGTTTTAGTTTATAACCAAAATTCAACTTAAAAGAGGTCCATGACACAAAAAGGTTAAGAACTTCTGATTTAAACAGTGAGTGTGAATTATAAAGTTAATAGCCAGGTTATAAAATGGGGGTCTTCACAACATGAGCTGTAATTACTTCACAAACCTCTTTTAATTGCTACCTGCTAAAATAAGCCCCACACCTGATGTAAAATGTCAGCGTATACCAAAAAGTCTCATTGCATGCACTTAACCTTCACAGATGAAATGGGAATTTTCCTTACACCATATTTGGGCAATCATGGTGGGATGAGACAGGGCTGAGCAATGAATTAGGAGAAATTGGATTTTCGTTCTTTGCTTTTATACCACATTAACCCTACTCCCATCCTCCCTATCTCAAAATGACAGGAACATTCATCACTAATGTTTGGCAATTATCAGAGGAGGCTTTAAAAGCCACTAAAAATACATTTGGGGCATCAACCTTCGTTCATTGGATGTGCTGACCTCGTTTTATAACATGCATTAAGGGTTACCATCACAGCCACTTTTTAGATAAATATTAGTAAAGAATAATCACAGTTCAAAAAATCAAGAATAGCTAGCACTTAAATGAAACCTGGCTGACATTATTTTCTTAGAAGAGGCTTTGTTGGCCTATGATATGGGAAAGTTGAGTGTGCCTGGGTATTTGAGGTTTGAGCACATACATAGCTTTGGAGAAAAGGGACATTAGTGTCTTCCACTTATTAAAAACAACTAGGACCTAAGTGTTGCCAACATTCAGCTTATAATCTTCAATTGTCAAAAAGTAGTTTCTTGTACTAAATGGAGAGCTATTTGAGTAGGAACTATTTGGGGTGCTCTCAAAATAAATACAGTTTCTGGGAGTTGCTGTGTCATCATTCATTTCCCCCTACCCCATTTCCCCTTTCTAAAATAAAAAAGGAATTTATTTACCTGAAGAAGGCATATAAAATGGAAAACTAGTACTTTCATGGGGCTTGCTTAACTTGGTTTGGTCAATTCAAATAAGGTATTTAATTTTGGTGAGAGGAGAGGGCATGTCTGAGAACCTCTTTAAATAGACACATATTTGGTGACAATGGATTTAGGGAGAGAATATTCATAAAATTTAGATTTAAAAAAAAAACTAAGTGCTGATGGTGTAGGAAAATGACAGGAAACTGCTCTCAATGTTCAGCAATCATGGTGGATACAGTAAGTAAGGCCTCTGAGATTTTGGGGTCATGCCTCCTAAACTTTCATGCCAGACTTAAAAAAATAAAACAGTGAAAGGAAGCAACCAGCTCAAAAATAATATATTAAAAGTCTGGTGATGGATAAAAAATGTTAAAAGTCTCAGATCAAAGTGCCTGGACTGGATTGAATGTTGATAGGATTAATTCAGACCGATAATTTCTCTACCATCAAAAGAAGTTTCAAGTTTATCATCAGCCTTCTTTATTTTTAGCAAGATCTTTGTTTTTGTTTTTGTTTTAAAAAAATAACACAGTATGTGTGATTTTCCGTCTTTCTTTAGTATGATAATTTCTGTGCCCAAAATGTACATAACCAGCTCACTGTGAGCACAAGCCATGCTAATAAATTCCAAAATTAAGCTGATAGATGTGTTCACAGGAACAAAGTCAAAATTACACTGAATTCTCCTTGAAAAGGTTTGGAGTAAAGCTTTTGAGTTGAGTGGGACATAAAGGAACATTGATTTCTGATGCTGTCTTGTTTAAAAATATTTTAAGGTGCTCTATAGAAGAGGACAGAGATGAACATCCTATCAAACATTTATCTCTTCATCCTATATCTCATTTCTTATTTATTAAAAAAAAACATAAAATACCTTTTCAGTCCCAGTGTCAGTAGAAAGCCCATTAACAGTTGCTAGAAGTAATATCTTTGCTTTAAACTTGATCAAATAAACCAATTTTATATTCCTTCCTATTTCTAACAATCTTTAGTTTATTCAAATATTGTAGGATTTTATTTATTTCATTTCTTCTTTGTCCTACTGCACAGAGTTATTCAAGACTTTGATAAGTAAATCCACTAGGAAAAATGTATTCAGGTCACCTGTAGCATATGACACCTTAGAAAATCTACCTGTGCTTAGGATTGCTTAAGGCCACTGGCCAAAGAAGACCTCCTACTTAAGATTATACTAGCTCTTGCCAAGTAAGTTACGGAGAAAGAAGATACTTGCACATTCAGCTTCCTTCATCTGTATCATCATTAATATAGAATTTTGCACACTTGCCTACTACAACTTTAAGTACAAGGTAACTTAAGGATTCAGAATTTGCCATAGTTTTCCTAAATCAATAAAACTGACATTTTTGGCACTTACTGTGTTTCTTTGAAACATGTACTGAACCTGTTGTTTTCCCTGTGGATTTGTTCCCACCTGTTTATAGCTCACCTGTCAATAAAAGATCTTTCCTTCCTCCCCACTCAGTGCCACCAAAATATATTCATCAGATCTTATGAAAGTGTCATTGCAGTGTGATTGAAATAAATCTGCAGCCCAAAGTGCCTTCTTAGCAAACTTCACACAGGTGAGGTTTTTTTTTTACTGCAACCTCTTGTCAGAAGTTGTTTTCTGGATAGCACCACCTGCCTTCCTTCTCAGTTATTTAAATTTGAATAAAAGAGATACCCGAATCAGTACATGGAAACAGTTGAATAGGAAGGAGAATATGAGCTGCACTTGACTGTTTCCTTCCTAAGCAATTTAATATTTCAAGAAATAGAGTGACAGCCTCAGCATCATAAAACAATATATGCCACACTGACTGAACAATTTAATGGCTAATGAAACTCTTCAAGGTTGCAATGCCATTGTTTACCACATTCTTGAATTGAAGGAGATTCTCTATAGGTAGAATGGAAATGATCAAAGCGTTCCTTTGATCATCTGAAGAACCTCATTCTTTATGCTAAAACATTATTTATTGAGTATAAAATCTTGTATTCCCTTTTCAATCTGTCATCTTTTTAACTATGAAGTTTATAGCATACAAATTTAAATAATAACTAGACAATCCGACCTCCTTGGGTCATCATTTTAGAAAACTTTCTTATTGGATTCCTCAATGCTTTAAATGGTGGCCAAGATTCTGGGGTTCTTGAAAAAATCTTTAAAATTCAGCGAGATATTTAGAGATGTAACTCTTGAAAGTAGCCTGTGTGGAACTGAATAGCGCAGTGAAACACGAGAAACTGCACAGGAAATGTTTTGTGGCACTTTTGTAGTATATCATAAAATGTTTTATAAAATTGGCCAAATTTCAATTCCACTGAATCATGGATCCCAAATTTTGGACGCATTCTGTAAGCCCATTTGAGATTCCTTGATATAAAAGGTGCCCTATGATGCACTGTCTTGCCCAGGTAAATGCTAGACATGGGAGTTTTGGTAGTAACGATAACAGTAGATAACAATGTGGCAAGGTTAATATGTTGTCAATAATAATAAACCGTGGCTGACAATTCACAAAGGTTGGAGTCATGTTTCATGTGAAGGCATTTATAACTTTTATGCTGCCTGGAATCCATTTGGAGTAGAGGCAATTAACAAATCCTTTAAATAAATAAAGCAAATATATTTAGTTTTGGTTTAATACATCGTTTGACCTATTTTGGATGGGAAGATGAATGTGCTAATGATAATTCATTCAATAAACAATGGCTTAGCATCTTGAGAGCCAGTAGAAGACAATGCAAAAGAACGAGAGTCCCACATTCTCTCCCTGGATTGATAATAGTGTGAAAAATAACTGGGATTTATTATTATTACTAATAATTATTAATTCTTTGAATGCTGCACTTCTCCAGAGTTCTGGGTCTTGCTCTGAGAACTACATCTTGGTTTTATTTGTTTGGGCCTCTTCCCCGAAGCTCTCACCACTCACCTACCCACCCTCAGTATGTCTATTCATTATCCTTATTTGCCAAGTTGCAATCCTAACAGGGCAGAGCTAAGTTTCCTTTTCATCGCACTTCCCAGACACACTTGCTTCCTAACAGGAACGTCATCATTTTTCATTTCCTTTTGATGAAAGGGGAACTTATGCCTCTCTCCACAGAGATCAGATACGATTTTATTAGCTGTTGCCTGAGCAATTTTAAAAGAGGAGGAACAATACTCTGTTACTTTGGAAAAGCCTGATGGTTTATTGACAGGATGCCAGTAGGATTTCTGAAGCTATGCTGTTAACATAACTTACATCAGTAATCTTGGCTTTTTCATATCCAGGCAATGAAAAATCCACCTGCATGTTAGGTTTCCCCCGTAGTGAAGTGTTTAATTATGGCTTATTGAATAAACCTCAATTGGTTAGAGTCACACAATGCATTAAGCTGCAGACCAGGGGTTCCAGGCAACACTGGTTGGATTCACACATTACCAACGCACAGACATGCACACCAACAGTCTCAGGACAGTTTATAAAATGGGAAAATACAAAAAAATGAGCATAAAATGGAAAGATCACCTAACAGAGCACCTCAGGCCTGTATCAAAAGGTAAGTGGGGAGCAGAGGTGGTAGTGAGCAGGTTCTGATCAGTTTTGGAGAACCGGATGTGGAAATTTTGAACAGGTCAGAGAGCTGGCAAATACCACCTCTGACTGGCCCCACCCCCATCTCTTCTCTGCCTCCCGAGTCCCAGCTGATCGGCTGGGTCTTTTGTTGCCCTGCACAGGAGAACGGAGCTGGAAAGCAGGTTAGTGGGGTGGGGAGGGAATGGGGATTTTGCAATATCTTTCCCCTGCCATGCCCACCAAGCCCTGCCCACAGAACTGGTAGTAAAAAAAATTTGAATCCCACCACTGATCTGAGCAGAGGCAGATGCAGATTAGGTACATATTTTAAGACATCTCCCTCTAAGTTAAATATATATCCAAAAGAAAAATTGCTGCAGAAAAATCACTCAGATTGAGCCAAGCAACACTTCACGTTGAATTTTCAGTAAAGGTACTTCCAACAATGAAAAGATGTGCCCTGGAAAAACACGAGATCAGAGGTGGTATTCAGCAGGTTCTGACCAGTTCTGGAGAACCGGTAGTGAAAATTTTGAGTAGTTCGGAGAAACGGCAAATCCCACCTCTGACTGGCCCTGCCCCCATCTCTTCTCTGCCTCCCATTGAGTCCCAGCTGATCGGCTGGGTCTCCTTTTGTTGCCCTGCACAGGAGAATGGAGCTGGAAAGCAGGTTAGTGGGGTGGGAAGGGAAGGGAGGTTTTGCAGTAACCTTCCCCCAGGAGTGGGGAGGGAATGGGGATTTTACAGTATCCTTCCCCTGCCACGCCCACCAAGACACACCATGCCCACCAAGCCACGCCCACAGAACCGGTAGTAAAAAAAAATTGAATCCCACCACAGGTGGGAGGATGTTTAAACTGCAAGCAAGATGTTCCATAATGTGGGGCCACCACTTAAGAAGACCCGGCTCTGGGATCCTGCCCCAATCACCTCTCAAATAATATCGCTTTCTTTTACCTCTTCCTTGGAACCACTGCTAATCTTGCTTCCTGCTTCAGTCTGGCAATCTCACTTTAACACCCCACCAGTGGGACAATTGTACCTTTGCTTTTTAAAAAGGGTGATGTCCAGTTCTCTAAGATGCAGCATCTTTAATGGTAATTTCCTGGCAATGCCTAAGAAGAAGTGGGAACACATACAAAATGTCATGTTTGATGGCTGTGAAGCCAACTTGGGCTGTGATTACTTTATTGTTAAGTACATCATGAATGCATCCCTGATATACAGTGGAGGCAGTGCATTTTATGTGGCCACAGCAGAGAGGTTTTCTTAAGCCAAAGTTTGGATTTAGCAGATTGTGTAAGAAAGTTAGACATCTTTATGGAACAGTGGGCTTTGGCTGTTTGTCATGTTGACTAAATAATCTTCTTCCATGAGCAGTTGCTCAAGAGAAGCAAATTGACAGATCTGCTCCTCCATTTTTCTCATTATCATCCAAGCTTCACATTAAAAGAACATTATTGCCAAATTACTTGAATGCCTTCCAGCAGTGAATTGGGCAGCCTTAACAGAATTCAAGCATCAAGCAAAGCCTTTACCAGCCTCAGTGGCTGGCTGCACATATCCTGTTAGACTAAGAAACAAAAAATACGTAAGACAGACCTAGAAAATACGTAAGACAGACCTAGAAATTCAATTAAATTGATGGCATTATTTTTTTTAGAAAGCATAACTAGTTCACCACCGTCACACAGTGTCTTTTGAGTATCTTTTAAAATTGGCTGAATTGGAACTTTCCTCAAATATGGCTGACAACTTTATCCAAAACAACTTTGCGGTTCATATATACATTTTCACCCTACAAATCATTAAATTATGGAATCTTGTTGGCAGTCATAATGGCAGCCAGTTCAGATAGTTTTATAAAGGTATTAGATAGTTTCACAAAGGATCAGGCCATCATTTATTGACATATTTAGAAATCAGACAGGTCCACCCTGTTCAAAATTTATTAAAAATATTTATGGTGGTTTATTGCCTTCTGCAGCATAGTTGCATGCCTTAAAATACACTTTTTTTTGAAAGTTACAATGAAAGAGGGATAAGCATATTTCAGATAGATATAACTGGCCTTCGAGCTCTGTATTAAATAGCTGGTCTGGTTGGCCTCTTCTTGTGAGCCCTGTCTCATCAACTTATGAAAAAATACAGTGACTAAAACTAAAATCAAAAGGACTGTTAACTTTAAACAGTTGGGTAGATGAACTAATATCAGAACTTATGCTTTTATGCATAATTTATAATATAAAGGCCCCATCCTCTTCTTTATTGGAAAATTACAGTATAGTAGCCAGCAGCATCTAGATGGGTTTCTGAGGATCTTTGAAAGATAAGTATGATTGGACCTAAATAAAGATTGGATTAGATGGGAAATCACCAGGAAATTACAAAGACTGGGAAGCTGAAAAAGAATTCCAGAAAAGCATAGTGGCTTGATAATTCTACCAGATTTCCAAGAAAACTGTATGGAGATGTCCATGAAACCTAGAAGAGTTCAGCTGGACATAATGGAGATTTTAGTTACTTTCACTGCTTTGAAAGGAAAATCTAGCACAATAAAGAGGCCAAGAAGTTGGATTAGGGCTGGGATGAGTGGGACAGTCCACTTTCAAGTTCATTCTCAGTCCCAGGAGCTTCCTGAAGGACTTTGGGACCATCATTCTTTCTCAGCCTAACCTACATCAAAGGAATTGCTCAAGGGTGTCCACATTATATGGGTCCAAAAAGTCAAGATGGCAACCACAATGACTCAGTCAAAACTGCACCCATTTTTAAATGTGACAAAAGGTCTCCAGGTCAACCACTTTTCTGGAGAAAAAGTCATGTCTGAATCTCAGAAACAACACAACAGGCCTGAGAAGTGTGTATCCTCAATTGCTTCCTAAAGCCCTGGGAATTGGGGGACAGAATAAAGAGGCGAGCATCTAGCATTGTTTACATGGCAAATACCTACTGAGCAAGCACAGACCTAAAGCTTTTCTGCATTCTTATTAAGACATAACAGTGGAGATGTGTTAAAAGAAAAGCCTTGAAGAACTCCCTCAGAATAATTTCCTTCTTTCTGTAGAAACCACAATCCCAATTTCACAGGATATTGGCAGTCTTAGGGGAAATCTTCCTTTCATACTTGAAATCATCAGAAATTGCATCCACAAGATTGAATGGGGCATTTTACAGCTGGTTTGTCTACAATATTTACCTCTAATTTGAACATATCACTCAGAGTCGCTTTTTATAAGATGGCCAGATATACAAATTTGATTGAATAAATAAATATGATAAGAGCCTCGGCGCAGTGGTTTGAATGCAGTACTGCAGGCTCCTTCTGCTAACTGCCGGCTGACTGCAATTTGGCAGTTCGAATCTCCCCAGGCTCAGGGTTGACTCAGCCTTCCATCCTTCCGAGGTGGGTAAAATGAGGAGCCAGATTGTTGGGGCAATAAGCTGACTCTGTAAACCACTTAGGGCTGTAAAGCACTGTAAAGTGGTATATAAGTCTAAGTGCTATTGCTATAAGGGATAGGCTGGAAAAAGGCTGCCCTTGAATTTATAATTATTTTCATTTTCTCTTCCACAAATGGAGACCCCCTAACACTAGGCTAGGGTTCTCCAAACTTGGCAATTTGAAGACTTGTGAATTTCAACTCCCAAAATTCCCCAGCCAGCACGTCCACAAGTCTTCAAATTGCCAAGTTTGGAGACCCCAGCACTAGATAGATGGGAGAAACCTGGCTAGTTTGTAATGGGGTGAATTCAAGTCCGTCTGTCTGGGGAATTCTGGGAGTTGAAGTCCACACATCGGAGTTGAAGTTGCAGAGGTTGAGAAACACTACTCAAACAAAATTGCTAGTGCAAAGAAACATCTGTCGAATGCCATGTGCTGCCGTCAGTCAGCTCAACCATCTACTGGGCTGGGGGTGGAGGGGTGTGGATAAATAACAAGTGGCAATCCTTAATTGTGGCTTGGTTTGCTACACAATCATGGAAATGATATTCAAATGGTTTTAATTGCTCACCGCCAAAAGTGGCTCATCCTCTCGCTCCCCGACTTGCAAGGAAACCAGCCAGTTGCTCATTCGTGCATGGCAAGATAACTTTTGAGTTTGCTCCTGTTCTCAGCTTGACGGAGCCACCTGGAATTTCTCCGATTTGCATATCATCCACTCAGTTGCACTTCTCAGTCTTATGGCCCCAGTGGTGTTCAATAAAACAAATGACTTTGGAATTAATTTACATCTAAATAAGCGTTGTGAGAGAAACTTAAAGCTGAGTGGATACTTCTTGAGTCAGAAGAACCTGGTAACTAGGACAGCTGTGCTTGGTGGGTGCATATTATATCTGTGACCTGCTATGAAATCAATGCTGTTGGGATTTTTATACTTTAGGTTGTTAAAAAGTGTAAACAATAGACAGTTTCCATGAAAGAAAGCCAAAATTGAAAGTTGTAATGATTGTTCATTATATGTATTTGTGCAACCTTCAATTTGGTTGGGATACAATGTACAGTGTGTGTGTGTGTGTGTGTGTGTGTGTGTCCAAAAATCATGTAAAACATGTATAGGTGGTCCTCGACTTATGACCAAAATGTCTGTTGCTAGGTGAGAAAGTTGTTAAGTGAATTTTGCCCCATTTCTTGCCATAGTTCTTAAGTAAATCGCTGCAATTGTTAAGTTAGTAACACGGTTGTTAAATGAATCTGGCTTCCCCATTGACTGTGCTTGTCAGAAGGTCGCAAAAGGTGATCACATGACCCCAGGACACTGCAACGGTCATAAAGCTGGAAAAGAGGTGTATGTTGTGCCTTTCGCTGTTTGATTATCTTTCCAAGAGGATGCAGCCTTCCTGGCTTTCCACATTTACATTAAATCCCATGGCATTTACACATAAAGATGCAACAGAAACTGAGAAATAGGATGATGATTTTGCAAAAGATTATCGTTTGGAACATCTGCCAGTTATTTATATCAAGAAAATGGGTAGCCCTTCCTCATTGCATCAATGGATGTTTAACAAGAAGATCTAATGAATGTAGAGAGAAATGGATTGCTCAAGTAAACATACCCAGTTGCAAGATTTAGGGTTAGGGTTAGATTGCTGGGGTTAGGTTATTCCCTTTCAATAAAGACTGTTAGTAAGATTCTCTGGGATCTGAGTTCTGCAAAACTTCTTATAGGGTTTTTGTCAAAAGCAGAGCTCCTGCCCAGTGGTGGGATTCAAAAATTTTTGCTACGGTTCTGTGGGTGTGGCTTGGTTGGGCATGGCAGGGAATGGATACTGTAAAATCTCCATTCCCTCCCCATCCCACTAACTTGCTTTCCAGCTCCGTTCTTCTGTGCTGGGCAACCAAAGACCCAGCTGATCAGGTGGGACTCAGGAGGCAGAGAATAGAAAGGGGCGGGGCCAGTCAGGGGTGGGTATTTTGAACGACTCAAAATTTCTCCTACCGGTTCTCCAGAACTGATCAGAACCTGCTGAATACCACCTCTGCTCCTGTCACTGTGAAGAAGGATTCTGTCCTCGAGAAATTATAGGAACATTTCTTGTTCCCTTGGAGAAATGTCTAGAAGTCCAGTCTTCCTTTTTCAGCTGTGGTCTCTCTCCAAACCGGTCAACCACTTTCTTCTTTTGACACTTTTTTTCCCTTAACATTGGCTCTTCCCTTCAGGTTTCTTTATAAATATGCACGTGTTACTGAGATTGAGAAACAGCAAAATTCCTTAAGCATTGATGGGCATAATTCAGATTCCTCCACTGTTAAGGATCCATCTGCTAAACACTCCTGAAGACACGTGATATTCCTTGCATCACCTTTTGTTCAGTTAAAAAAACCAAGCGTAGGAAGGCACGAGAGTTGAACCTAAAACAGAGCAGAAGGTGAGAGGTTTAACTCTCCCTTGTAATTGCATGAAAGGAAATGGTATCTTTCTCCAGCATTTCAATATTAGTGTTCTGACCCAGCTCCCCAAACATGGCAAACCCTCTGAAGTTAACTCAAAGATTCCTTTACTAGGAGTGCCAGCAGCCCCGGCAAAAAAATTTTCTCTCAATGCAAGTTAACAAGTCTGTTTGGGACATGAATAGTTGTCTGCCACATCTATTCATCTCCATCCCCTGCCTTTTATCCCCAGAGCTAGGATGCGGCTTTGTTAGCAGCAGTGGCTCCTCCTTCCCAAGGATCAGCCCATGGATTTCCATTGCTCTCCTCTCCACTCTTGTGTGCAGCCGCGCGTCAGGCACTGGATCCAGCGGTTCCTCCTCTTCCTCCTCAGCCACCTCCAGACCTGGGAGCTGTTGACTCTCCGTCTGAGGGCTGATGGACCATCCAGGCTCCCTCTCTCTCCCCCTCCCCTCTGCCAGCTCCATTCCCTCTTCCCCCTCAGAGCTCCCAGGTTGCCTTGATGCTGACGCTGATTCGGGCCCTCCTCCTCTGATTTGGCCGCTGGAGGGGCCGGGGCCTGACAGGCCACAACAATGAGTATAGAACAGGAAGCCTAAGTAGGAGTCTTGTTGTCCAAGTATAGGGCATGTGTTTGAAGTATAGGGCATGTGATTTCTTTTCCTTATCACCAGGGATCTTGAAAGAAAGATATATTTTTGTCATTTAATGAAATCCTGGTTGCCCCACTCCTTAGTGTTAGCGTTTTTCCAATTGCACATTAGGGCCCATTAAGTGACAACACCCAATGCTGCACTGCTGTTGACCGAACAGCAGGAGAGTCGACCATATCAGTTGCTGCTGTAGATATATTTCCAAAAATGTGGGTTTTTTTTTAAAGGACAATTAAGCTCATCCTAATTAGATAGTCACTCTTTAGTTTCCTCCTCAAAACCCCAATTTTAATTCTACATCAGTTTAGCTACAACATGCATCTAATATAGATCCCAAAGGTTATTCCTTTTAATGTGAATGCCTAGAACTGCCTACAGAGGTGGTTCTCCCTGTCTCAACAGCTCTATCTGAGCTTTAAACTGTCCATTCTGTATTTTAACATTCAGTTACATCCCAGAATTTCAGCAAAAGGAGGGATGCAGTTATCCAATAAAACTGGTCATATAAGAATTCAACAATACATAAAATATAGGAGGGAGACTGGTCAAGCCAGGGGGAGGAGTCAAATCGGGACTTAGTCTAGAATCCCTACATGGACACAAGAGTGTGAAATCTGACTCCCTCTTAAAAGCAATTAAACATGCTGATTCTTGTCTCAACCAAGTGCATCTACTGTTAGTCTGAGAAGACTTCTAAGTATAAGCTTGAGTAACAAACCAGTTAATTGAATTCTTCACATGTGGAACTGGCTGTTCACACATGACATTAAATGTATGAATAAAGTGTAGTCATTAATGGCTGAATTGCTTGCCTTCATTACCCAGTTCTTCACACTCTTATTTGATAACATTAATCAATATTCCATTCCAGATCACAGGGCCTTGACTTCATTTCTTCCATCATTAGACTTCCTAGGTCTATCAACTATAAATGGCTTGCTATAATAGAAAACACAGGAGTGCATTACGTGAAACTCAGTAGTTAATTTCATATCTTGAAGAAATGTTATTAAAGGAAAAATTATGCAAATCTGTTCCTCCAGAAATGTGATATTGTGTCTCTCTGTGGAAAAAAGACTAAACTCACACAGAGTTGAGATTACTGGCATCAATATTCCATGGTTGATTATCCAGAGTGACAAGGCTGATCAGTCTCATCTGCACTGGGGAAAAGTCACTGGAGAAGAACAAAATAATCACTCAGTTTCTGGAAATATTTCAGAAAAAGAAATAATTAAGGCAGAAGTAATAGAGCCTATCTAACACTAAGTCAGAATTCCAGAGAATCTAGGCTTATAGAAATACTAGTTGGATACCCGTGCTTCGCGATGAAACATAGTGATCGGGCTATGCAGGAGAAATTTGGTTCACAATCCATTGGCTCAGTGGTGGTCGGTGATTGAAACACATAAAGGAATGTTGTTCCCGCCGCCTTGAGTCTGGAAGCTGGTGGAAGGCATAGACATTTTGGTGAAGTATCAATGTTTAGTACTGTAAGGAGCCCCAGGCCGCTCCTGAGTGAAACGTCTGCCAATTTGAACTGAGGTAACGGAATGTGAGCCAACTGGTAGTTGGAACAGAGTTCTTGTCAGGTTGGGAGGGAGAGTAGAACTCCTCAGGGTGTGTTAATTACTGTATAAAAATACTAATGATCTGAAGGTCATTTTGGAAAATCCTTTCTTAGTGAGCACCTAAAAGCCAAGAGGGACATATGTGCCAAATTTCAAGTTTGTAGGCTTTATAGTTCTGGAGATTTCATGATGAGTGACAGGTACTTACTTGGCTTTTATATATATGTAGTCTTTATTATATAAGTGCTCTTTCTAGCTAGGAATTACTTTCACTTGTGACCATTCATTTAATAACTGATCACACTTACAAATTGTGGCACCGTACTTGGTGGACCGAAGCACTGAACTTGTGAGCTTCAAACGACTCCCATATTTTTATTTTTATTTTGTTAACAGATTGAGCTACCTCCTTTGGAAATACATTTTTGGACAAACGTTTACTACTATAGGAGTGTAAATCAAGATATTCATCTGAGCTAATTTTGGCCTAATTTGGCCTAAAGTGCCAATCCACTGTCATATTAACATGATTATCCCCCCCCTTAATTTACTTAACTAACTTTACAGAAATTAAAGCACCTTGGAGCTTCAAATGATGAGGAAGTCACGACGGTGTCTCCTGCTGTTCTTCTGCTATTCTCAAAAGATGAATAACATGGAATCTCACAGCAGGATGCAGCCTACAAAAATCCCTTCTCTTGAAGGCTTGCTATCAAATTGTACTGTGTGACAGGAAGCACATTAAACACTTTGACAGTGATCATGTCCATTACATTTTATTAACTTGAAGGTGATCAATTCCAATTTTGCTTTTGTCTGGGGCTGCCTCTGGCATCTTCGTCAGGATCTTCTGCAACCAAATAAAAGTTGTTAGCCTGGCATGTTGCCTCTGTTCATATTTCCAGCTATTAAGCATGAAGGTTTATATGAATCTCTGATTCCACCAACCTTTGACTTTGGTATTGCACTTGTCAAAACACATCACTAAAGCTGTAACCACAAACGTCTGATGTCACCATTTAATCAAGGATAGATCCACCCTAGAATTAAGGAGAAATTTTCTGACAATAAGAAGAATCAATTTCTCCTTAATTCTAGGGTGGATCTAACATTGATTAATTTCCATCCATTACTTCATGTCCTGGTGCTTTGGAGAATAGGTTAACCTCCTCTTCTTTGTGACAGTCCCTGAGATATTGGAACACTGCTACCACGTTACCCCTACTCCTTCTTTTCATCAGACTAGACATACCCAATTCCTGCAATCCTTCTTTATATGTTTTAGCCTCCAGTCCCTTAATCATCTTTGTTGCTCTTCTCTGCACTTTTTCCAGAGTCTCAACATCGTTTTCATATGGTGGCTGCCAAAGAGAATTATGACCCAATAATATCCAAGCCCACCAGTGCCCTTTCTGATGTGCATTGTTATCCTATCAATGCTTGTAGACTTCTTTTTGGGGTTGGTGTGGCAAATAGAAGGCAGGGAAGAAAATCTAATCCAGGCAATTCTTATGCTCAACGCTCACTTGCAACTTGGTACTGAAGAAAGTTAGCACCCACCCCTCTTAGAAGAATGAAATGTTTTAGGAAATATTAAAAAGTCAGAATATTATATTTTCCCTAAAGGAGAAACTTGTTTCTAAAGACAGAAATTCAGCGCTTCAGCTCTCTGCCCCAAGTAGAAAAACTAAGGGGCCAACTTTTAGAAATGCAGATTTGATAATCCATTCAAGACAGGATTAAAACCATCATCTAGGATTAATTACGTTTGTTAAACAAGATTAAAAAACCCAACTCATTGCCGGCCTTCTAATTAAAATCAAACAACAAAATACACAAAACAAGCCTCTAAATTACAAAATGCTGTAGAACAAACTGTATAAAAATTCATGTGCTCATCAAACCAACGGCCTTGGTGGTTCTGATTCATCATTAAATTATCTTTCCAATCAGCCTCTATGTTTCCAGTATCTTTCTCCCCACTTGGAATTGAACCCAGATGGACATTTCTTCCAACAGTAGCAAAAAAAATAAAAATAAAGCTTTAGCATAAGCATCATGTTTATAAACAAAAGCCTTCTTGCTTTGCTTTCCTTACAGGTGTTTCGACACTTCATTTTAAATAAGTCCCTAAAAAAACAAGAATCACAAAAAAGGGAATCTGGGATTTGGGATGGGGAAGCCACCTCGTGTCAAGTATTCGTTTCGTCTTTCGAGTTCAGGCAGTTTCCTCCCCACCCCCCCAACCCCCGCGATGACTCAGACTTTCTGCACCATGGTGTCATTTTCTCACATTCATAACTTCACCCCTTTTCTATAAATTTCCTGCTGTGTTGTTGTCTTTCATCTAAACAATCTCTCTTCTATAGTCATTCCTCAGCGACGAGGAAATTAAAAGCGGAGCGCTTTGACATCTCCTTTCGCATTCGCGGGGTCCTATCAGTATCTTAATCTCTTTCCGCTTGAAAACTCTGCTTTGGAATGTGCTTGATGGCGTTTTAATAAGGTAAGCTGCCTTTAGTCTCCTTTGCTTTGTGGAGGAGACATTGGGAAAAAGAGGGAGAAGCAGGGAAAGCAATTAAAATGCTCTTTGGCTAGGGGTTCCAAGCCTTTTTGGATGGGAAAGGATGCTGAGCAGTTAATTACCTTACTACCAAGTAAGTTGAGTAACTCTGAAGATCCATTTTCAAAAATGATGCTTTGAAATGCAGTTTAGTGGGGTTTCTAGAAACACCGTGGACCAAGAGGAGAAGGTAATCTACCATATGGAGCTGTCACTGTGCACCTACCAGCAACATATTAATGTCACCCCAAGAAGTTAAGAATCATTGATTCTGCTCAGGACAGCTGGCTCTGTGCCCTGGGGGGTTGGGGGAAGCAGATGGAAGTTTTTCTGGTAGAAAATCTTTTCTGATGTAGCATCATCTTCTCTGTTTGTCAACAAGACCGACTAGATAGAGAGAAGGAAATATCTTAGTCCTGCCAATGTTTAAATATTTGACTTGTCTGCAGTTTATCATCAATGCCCAGATAACAGAGTAACAAAGTTGGGAGGGACCTTAGAGGTCTTCTACTCCAACCCGGAGACTCTATACCTTTCCAGATAAATGGTTGTCCAATCTCTTCTTTAAAACCTCCAATAATAGAGCTTTCACAACTTCTGGAGGCAAGTAGTTCCACTGAACAATAGTTCTAATAGGAAAGACTAGTTTGACAGAAAAGACATTTGAGGACCTATCCCAGTTTAGTTATTCTACTCATGGTTAAAATAACTGTCTTCTAATTGATACATTATTAGATTTTTAAAAAAGTAGGCAAGTTCGTTCAATATAGCATTATATACGAAGGTAAGGTTTAACTGGCAATGTAAGTCATGCAATCTGAGTGAAGCCTATCACCAAATATTAAACTATTATTTACTCCAACTATTTGCAAACTGTCAGTAATCCCCGCACTAGAAAGAGGTGCTACTGAACTGCAGCCTTAGCTGGTTCCTGCTGTTCATAGCTGAGCTTTACAGCAGCAGGTATGGTCTGTTGGAAGAAGAAGCTCCAACTTATAACTTCTGTTCAAGGGAGAAGGTGCTTTTTCAGAAGGAGAAATTGCTTGCAGAGTCCTCCTCCAATGGTCCCCAGAAGTATTGCTAGGTTTCCCAGCATGTCATCTCTAGCCTCAGGAAATCTTTTATGGGGGTCATGCTAAAATCATGTTAATTTTATTTTTGTCTCTTTGAGACTGTCTGAAAAAGTCCCAGTTTTCTTGGCAAGGTTTTTCAGAAGTGGCTTGGAATTGCCTGCTTCCTAGGGCTGAGAAACAATTGTGCCTCAGACAGGACTGGAACTCAGTCTCCCAAATGCCTTAATCACAACATCAAAGTGGCTCTGATATTAATATTAAAAATACCTAATCAAGAAAGCACCTCCTTGAGTTTTATGTTTCTACAGGGAGGGGGGGAAGCAAAACCACACTGTTTTTTTATTTATTTATTTTGCAGCATTATAATTATTATTATTTTTATCAATCAGGTTATTTTTCACTTGTCCTCATCCTTCCATCTTAAATTTCTTTAAATTTCCAAGGCAAAAAAGGAGGAGGAAGAGGAAGGAGGAGGAGGATGGGAATTCCTACTAACATTTTACACACTTGTGCATTTAAACATTAAGCAACAACTAAAAATAAACTAAAAGGGGCTCTTTTTCTGAAGCGAGCCTTTCAATCTGTATTGGAATGAACATTGGACAAAAATGCGCTCTGATAGCCCCAGACAGAATGGGAGGGTTAAAGTCTAAACAGGCGTAAGTCTCCCCTTCGCACATCAGATGAAACAGTCCCCACCCCCCACTTGACAAATTTCTTGCTTACTCCCCAAGAGCTCCGTCTTTTCACTGGATCCGGCAGCCAATACAGCACCATCCTCTCTCTTTTCTAAATGCCGATTTCGCTACCGCTCAGCGACCTTTCCTTCCCGTCCGATGTGGGGAAGCTGTTCGGGTTTGGTGTAAGGCGCGAGGTTTTCTTTGATCCGACCAGAGTGAAAACAGTATTTATACAGGACTGTACAGTCCTAGTAGTAATAGACGCGAACCTCAATAGAGAGAAGCCTGTAACAGGGAGGATGAGGGTGGGGAAGGGCCCCCGTCCCGCCCCCGCCCTGCCAACCTTCCGACCGGAGTGAAAACTACACCTTACAGCGGAGGCACCGGGCGCGGAGGCTTAAAGCTTTAAGAGACCTAGAAAGCCGAGGTGGGTTTTCCCTGGTCCGATCGGAGTGGGAACTGCCGCCGCGTTCAAAGGAGCGCGCTAGGGCGGGAACTGGGTTCATTCTGGCGCTGGCTCCAGCCGCGTCTCCTCCCTCTTTCCCGGCCGGCGCACGTTTCTCCGCAGGTAGCCGAAGAAGAGGGCGAGGGGTGCGGCCCTTTGGGGGTCCCGAACAGGTCGCCGGAAGCCTTCTCGGTGCCTGGTTCGAGTAGCCGCTGAATAAGGAGCCAAAATGCGGAAGGCAACGCTGGATCGAGCTGAACAGGTCAGAGCAGATGACCATATTGGAAACCCCGCTGATCGACTATCAGAATGTAAGTAGATAAAAGATCTCTTTCCCCAACCAAGCTAAACGTGGTATAATGCTTATTTTGACTGCCCCTTGTCTGAATTTTTTTTTTTGACAGTTTTTGGCATATTATAATAGAATAAGGAATGGCTCTCCGTTTGTGAGAGTCGGCAAGTAAATTCTGTTTAGCTTAAATTAATGGGGATTTGAGGATTTAAGAACCTTCAGAAGTTGTGGGTGCTCCATCACTTGGAGGCTTTTAAGAAGAGACTGGGCAGACATTTGTCTGGAATGCTACTATAAGATCTCCTGCTTGAACAGGGAGTCGGACTAGAAGATCTCAAAGCTCCCTTCCTCCAACTCAGTTATTCTGATTGGTTGACAGCCGCAAACAGCGCTCCAGCTCCGGGGGCTTTTCTCCACCGCTCCGGTAAGTTAGCCCTTTGGGTCGGAGCAAGGCGTAGCAATGGGAAGGCGACGGTGGCGGAGACCGCAAGTGCCTGGACTATTGAGCTTTAAATCCGGCGCTTGTATTTTTTTTCCCTCCAGAAGGTAACTCCGAGCAGGGCCACCAAGTCTGTTGAGAGGTTCTTTTCAGTTGCCGAAAAGATGGCGACGCCTTCAAATAAACCTCTCTGGCTCTTAACCCCTTTTGCGTGGTGGCTTATAAACGGATCTCAATGCACTTTTCTCTGGGTGTGCTTGGGTTACCAGATTTGGCATCAAATCTACTCAGTGGTATCGAAGAGCTGAGGGTCAACCATTCTTCTCACTCACCCTGCTGGGTGAAGTTTTCAGTATTGAGTCAAATTAAACCGCAGGCTCCACTCGTCATGGTACCCATATAGTCAAATCCTTTAAGATTCAGCTTTGCAACCAACCACTCTTCCCCTGAAACCCCCAAAACTGGGAAGCTGATGCTGAGATCCAAGAACTTCTAAGCTTGACCCCCAATATCAGACCTTCAAGTTGCCAGTCTCACCCACTCTTTGCATATTTGTTTGTGAGCTTGGTCATTTTTTTTTTTTTGCCTGGTTCCCCTCCCCCAATGCTAGTGACAGCTAATATATTGTGAAACTGACCAGCCAGCGTTGGCTGGTCCAGTAACAGTAATGGGGATGGATTTTAGCTTGCCTCCAGGATGTCTGGATGATGCTAGAAGTTGCTATAGGGAAGGTCTTCACTAGATGCTTAATAGTATCCTATAGTCTAGTGTCGTGATATGAGAGATGGTGAGGAGGCAGGAAAAGAAATCCAAAGGAGAAGAGTGAAGAGATAAAAGATGAATTTGTTGACAGCTTATTTCATAAACTGCAATTCAAGAGCAAGAAGCCTGGGAGGAAAATTTTCACACCAGTCAATTAGACTTTGCCTTAACAAATCATTCCTTTTGCAGTTCCCAATACCTGGCTCCAACATTAGAGACAACACACTGAAGTTGGGGTGGTTCTTACTTCTGTGATCTTGCCCAGCTGTACAAAGATGCTATAAGTCAGGGGTGTCCAATCTTGGCAACGTTAAGACTTGTGGACTTCAGCTCCCAGGATTCATTCTGGCTGAGGAATTCTGGGAATTAGAAATCCACAAGTCTGAAAGTTGGCAAGCTTGGACACCCCTGATGTAAGTCATTAGTAGGGAGCCATCTTTGGGCAAGTGTTCCAGTGACTTCATGTGACGTCTATGTAATTTTCTTGGCTACAGTGTGTGTTTTGCTCTTGTTTTCTTCTGGGATGTATTTTCAATGACTCAGCCTGAGCAGGGGGTTGGACTAGAAGACCTCCAAGGTCCCTTCCAGCTCAGTTATTCTGTCATTCTAACTTCAAAGGAAGTGATCTTGTTGACCAATCTACTTGAAATAACCCCAGTTGTGATGACCCAGGGTGGAGATAGCAAACAAACACAGTCACAGAAAACAGGTGAAGCCCCCTTTATTCCTTCACTTTGCTTCCAAGCTCTGAATATTCTTGATGGAAGACCAAAAAACTCCCACACAAACAGTTATAAGAAGAAGGAAAAAAGCAACACAAACCAGGCAAGATAAGGGCTGGAGGACGTCCACAGATAACAGAACACAGAAGGACGCCAAACTCAGAGAGGAACCATAAACTAGAGATATTTTCACGCTTTGTTTCCAGCACTTGCCCATATGCATGTCCGTCCTCTTATTCAGTTGTCACAGTTGCAGCCCATGTAGAAGATGAAGACCCTTTCTTCCTGAGTAGACCAGGTCTCTCCCTTATCTTCTCCTCCCTGCGTGCCCTAGGATGGAGAGGAGATGGGCTCCTCTGCCTGCTCAGCCGGCCTCTGCCCTTCCCCAGCCTCCTCCACAACCTCCGCAGCCACACTTCTACTCCCTGTCAGTTGTTCCTCCTCTCCCTCAGAGTCAGTCTCCACCAGGGGCATGACACTAGCGTACAACCTTGAGTTTCCTAGTGGTCTCCCATTCAGGTATTGGTGTGATCTACCTGCTTAGATTTTCCAAGTTTGCTCATGTTTTAAAACTTGACATCTTCTCTCTTCCCCCATCTTCTGAGTTTAAAAAAATATCCCTGGCTGGTTTGAGTTCTCTTCCACTATGCATACAGGAGCTCAAGGTGGCCCTTCCATGTCCTTCCACTCTAACAACCCTTTGTAGGTGGGCTGAGAGCATGACAGGCCCAGGAAAGTGACAGGCCCAGGAGGTCTTGAACAGGTGCCAGCCTGACCCCTTGACTCCTTCATCTCACCAGCTGTCAGTGCCATTGAACTGTGAAAAACATCCACAGAACTGGAACAGGCTGTGGGAAACTATTTTTCTTCTCTGGAATAAATGAATGTAAAACGGTTTTATTTATTGATTGATTTTATTTGTCAAAGGCTTACAATACAACAGAAACAAGAATAAACATAAATTTAAATACAAGAAATAGGAATTAATAATTGGGCACAATAGGACAGGGACAGTAGGCACGATTATGCACTTATGCACACGCCTTACACACCTCTTAGGGATGGGGTGAGGTCAATAGCGGTTAGTTTGAGGGAAAAGGAGTGGGGGTTTGAGCAGATGACAACAGAATCAGGTAGTGAGTTCCAGACATTGATCACTCTATTCCTGAAATAATACTTCCTGCAATCTAATTTGGAGTGGTTTACATTTAGTTTAAATCTGTTGTGTGCTCTTGTGTTGTTGTGGTTAAAGCTGAAATATTCATTAACTAGTAAGACATCGTAACATATATGTACTATGCTTAAGTCCAATCTTAGTCGGCGTAATTCAAGGTTGTCTAAGCCTAGAATCCCAAATCTAGTGCTGTAGGGTATTCTGCTGCATACAGAGGAATGTGGGACTCTTCTGGTAAAATACTTCTGGACTTGCTCAATTGTATTTATGTCTGATATACACTGTGGATTCCAGACAGCAGAGTTGAATTTAAGTATTGGTCTAGCAAAGGTTTTGAATGCCCCAGTTTGCAAATCAGTATTACCAGAGGAGAAGCCTTGTAAAATTAAATTTGATGACCAGAAGTTCTATTCCACCCCATTCATGTTTCACTTCCATGTGAACGTCTCCATCAAATAATCAGGAAACTTGTTGACTTTTAATCAGGAATCTGGAAGTACCATTTTTTTTAACTAGGTAGCCCTTAACTTGCGACCACAGCTGCGTCTGGCTCAAATATTAAGGGATGTTTGCCTCATTTTACAACCTTTCTTGCTACGGTTGCTAAGGGAATAACTGCAGTTGTTTGTCCAGTAGCAAGGTTGTTGAGTGAACCTGGCAAGCAATTGACTTTGCTTGCTAGAAGGTCACAAAAGGGGATCCCAGGATCCCAGAACAATGCAACGGTCATAAATGCACGCCAGTTGCCAAGCGTCCAAATTTTTTCGATCACAGGCTGAAATGGAGTGTGAGAAAACCTGTCGTAAAGTCGCTTTTTTCATTGCTGTTGTAACTTTGAACGGTCGCTAAATGAACAATTGTAGGTTGTAACAAGTTTTGCTAAGAGGCACAAGCTTAAAGTGATCCACAGTCGATGAGCACTCTGTGTAAAAAGGTGTTGGAAGAAATGTCCATCTGGGCTCAGTTCCAAGTGGGGAGAAAGACATTGGAAACACGGAGGCTGTTTGGAAAAGTGGTTTAATGGAGGACAGGAGGACCACGTGGCTTGGAGCTCTTGGGTGAAGAAAAGGGATGGGATGCTGAGGGTTCCTGGGTTTTACGCCCTCCCTGGGCTTTGAATTTGAGCTTGTGTTCTAATTGGCTGTCAGACTCCCGTGGGGCCATGCAGCGGGAAATTGGTAGGTTGTCTTTTGAGTCCCAGGTTTGGTTGACTCTCGCTGGGTGATGATGTAATGAAAAGGGCTTTGGGCAATTCCTATTGTGGGTCTGTGTGATGACCCAGGGTGGGATACAAAATAAGCACAGGCACAAAAAACAGGTGAAGTCCCTTTTATTCCTTCACTTTGCTTCCAAGCTCCAAATATCCTTGACTGGAGACAAAAAACTCCACCCGAGCAGTTACTAGAAGGAGGAAAATGCCATTTAAATTACAAATAGTAAGAAAAACAACACAAACCAGGCAAGATAAGGACTGCAGGACGTTCACAGATAACAGAACACACACTGGGAAGGACGCCAAACTCAGAGAGGAACCATAAACTAGAGGTATTTCCATGCTTTGTTTCCAGCACTCACCAGTATGCAGGTCCATCCTCTTATCCAGTTGTCACAGCTGCAGCCCATGAAGAGGATCAAGGCCCTCTCCTCCCGAGTAGACCATATCTCTCCCTTATCCTCTCCACCCTGCATGCCCTAGTGATGGAGAGGGGATGGGCCTGGGTCCTCCTCTGACTGCTCAGCTGGCCTCTGCCCTTCCCCAGCCTCCTCCACAACCTCCCGAGCCTCCTTTCATTCAGTCTCCACCAGGGGCATGACAGTCTGCCTGAAGGAGGTAGATCTTTGTTATGTGGAATAGACTGGCCCCAGCCTTAATGGCCCATTAACAAAGATATTTGGTGGGGGAGGGCTGAGTTTCTGCCTCTCTGAGTTTCTACTTCTCTTTCAGGGGAAATACTCTGCCTTTTTAATATATCCTAAAATATTTCATTTTTCTAGGAGAGGGTAGGTTCTAACTTCCAACAAAGGTAAAGGGCTCCCTGTGGGTTTTACTCCACTAGTCACTGCTGACTATAGGAGGATGTGCTCATTTCTGTTTCAAGCCCATTGAGCCAGTGCTGTCCGAAGACCTTTCCGTGGTCATGTGGCCAGCATCACATCACGGAGAGAGCTGCTACCTATTTATATGCTCACATCTGCATGCTTTCGAACTGCTCGGTTGGCAGGAGCATTCTGCGCACCTGAGGACAAGAACCTCCGTTCGCCAAAAAATGTGTGCCTCCAAATAAAATGTGCTGGTTTGAAAAGGTGCCCCTGATTTTGGGCATCCATCGATGAATACGGCTTTTATGTGGCTTTGAGTAAGACTAGCATGCTTTGAGTAACTGAAGCTGGACTTCCTCTTGAATGAAAACGGAGTGCAAGGCTGCCCCCTGATGTTGATTTTCCGCCAAACAGATGACATTTTGGGGTTCAGATGGGAAGAGATTATATATGTAAGGGTCAATAAAATATTCTGTTCCCTGCAGAATAGGGCATGAGAAAGAACTGGTCTTATGGTTAAATTCAGAGAGATCTGAAAAGGGGTCAGTTGGAGAAAGGATTATACAGCCCTGAGAGCGTGAGGAAGCAACTCAAAATAACGCCACCTTGATTTTGTTTAGAATCAAGTGGGATAGAGAGAGGCGGGGTGGGAGAGAGAGAGAGAGACTTCCAAAGTTTGGTTACTCTACTTTATTACTGTAGGAAGTTAGCACCCACCCTTCTCCTAGAAAAAAAGAAATATCCTAGGAAATACTAAAAAGGCAGAATATTTCCCCTAAAAAGAGATGTAGAAACTCAGAGAGGCAGAAGCTCAATGAGCCCACCTTTGCTAATGGACCATTACTCTGGCCTAGGCCAGTTTATTCTACATAACAAAGATCTACCTCCTTCAGGCAGACCCATAATAAGAATTGCCCAAAGCCCTTTCATTGCATCATCATCCAGCAAAACTCAACCAAGCCTGGGACTCAGGACAGCCTACAGAGTTGCCTCTGCATGGCCCCATGGGAGTCTGACATCCAATTAGAATACAAGCTCCAATTCAAATCCCAACAAAGGTTATAAAACCCGGGCACTCTCAACATATCAGCCGTTTCTTGATCTCTTCCTTCACCTTGAAGCATGTGATCATCCTTCCTTTTCACTCTGGAGCTCCAGGCCATGTGGTCCTCCTGTCCACCATTAAACCTTCCAAACAGCCTCCATGTTTCCAGTGTCTTTTCCCCCACTTGGAACTGAACCCAGTAGGATAATTCTTCCAACATTACAATAAAGAGAATTCCTAGAATCCTTGCTGGGCCTGTTTCTTGACTCGGCTTATCTGAAAGGGCTGATAGTAGCTGGTTTGAAAAGTCAAACAAACAAACAAAATACAAATAATTGAGCAGTAAAAGCCAGCTCAAAAGCACCTGCTTTCCAACAGCGATAAAGTCTTGACTGCTGAATACATTCATGCAGGGTTTTTTCTTTTCTTTTTCTTTTGGCAAAAATATAGAAAGTTTATGGTGGCTTTCCTCTGGGGCTTCATTTATTTCTGATGAAGTCTGAGTTTATAATCCTGGTATGTCTGTGTGGTTTTTCTAAGTCCTAAATAGCTTGTTTCGCTCTTTTGAGCCATTCCAGGTTGGTTAGCTGCTGTTCAAAAGCAGATCCCTATTGAAGGCGACTCAACATTTACAGATGGAAATCATTGTGACCAGATCTTGAAAGTGATGGCTCAGGGGCTTTTTAGACAAAATATGTTATGTATTTGTCCTTTTTTTTTAATTAATTCAATGTATTGTCTGCCCATCTATCCAAGAAGCCCAGGTGATAAACAAAATAAAAACACAGCATTTAATTAAGAGAACAATAAAAGCCCAACCAAAACTGCATTGTGGCTCAGTAAACCATTAGACACGCCCATCCATGCCACAATGTTGCTAGCATCCAGAACCCAATGACTGGGGGAATATTTTTATCGTTTGGCTAAGAAATTCTTTATAAGGTCCACACTTAGAAGCCTTATTTAGGATTGAGAAAATCCAGCCTTCCTGTTTATAGTAAACTACAATTCCTAGTTGGCACTAGGGGGAAGGGATTCTGGGCATATTATTGTTGTTATTTTTAATATTTCTTTAAATGTTTATTTGTTTTAAAAATGTGATCTTTGTAGACTTCCCACACATTCCTGGGACACTTATGCTAAATGTGAACAAAAATGGAAACATATTTTCACAGTTGGTGAAATAGCTAGACTATGATTTTTCTTCTTGGATTTGAGTTTGGTTGACTTAATTTGCTTCTTCATCCTATTGCCTAACTTGGGGAATGCCTAACTGGACTCTGAAAACCAGGGGGATGTTCTGAAGATTAGCCAAGGCCTGGGAAAAACCATTTAACGGGCAGCCTTTAACCTTGAGAAAATTAGAAACCGCATTCTTTCTCCTTATATGTGTCTATAGAACGTAGTAATACTTGAGGCTGGAACTCTGAGCGGAATTACTCAGTTTAAAAGATGGCATCAGATGACAAAATACTGTATGTTTTGCAATAAATTTGTTTTCATGACAAAGAAGTCAAAGTTGCAAGCCTTCCACTGGGTGCCATTCAGCATAACGCCCATAAAAACAAAGTGGAACTTCAGTCCCATGGTTACGACTTGCTATCTTGACTTTTTGGAAGTCCCCTTAAACATTACATGAAGTCCTATCTATAGCATCCTGTTTTGTGATAGTCAGAATGGGTGAATGATTTCAGAATGGGTGGAGCTAAACATCTATATCTCCTTCCCCTTTTTGCATTTTTATTTAAGTAACCGGGTTTAAAGCACAAAAATGATGCCCCAGGTCATTTTATTCCCCCTATGCCCAAATTCCAGGCTTCACTTTCTTTGGGGCTGTGGGCTCTTTGGTAGAACCCTGTATGCAGTCCTTGGAATTTGTACTGTCAGGCACAGAGGGATATTTAATTTTTGCTCCTTTTTGCTCTGGTACAGTTGAGTGAAGAAGCAAGCGTTTCATACAAGAAACTGGCCATTTTCTTGCTGTTTTACTGGTGCTTTGAAATATGTGTCTAATCTGTTACATTTTATTCCAGCCAGTTAACTTAGCCAGTGTCTGTCTGCAGCTCTAAGAACAGGTAAATATATTATTCTCATCTTATTTTTTTGATAACTTTCCTTAACCCATCAAGATTTCACAAGAAAATTGGATATAGCTTGCACAATGCATGGAATCTTATTCTGACTTCAAAATACCTATTACAGAAACCCCCTACAATAATACAGTTAAGGACAAGGCTATTTTTCAGAATACTTTTGCATCTCTGACAATGTAAAAACCAAACTGTCCTCTTTAGAAAAATTCCATCCTGTGTATTCAGATAGCTTCTCATATTTTTTAAAAAAATATTTTTATTGAAAAAAAAATACAGGATAAAAACATTTTTAAAGCAAAAAGAAAAGAAGAAAAGTAATGAGAAAAGTATAAAAAAAATATTTTAAATTTAAATCCATTCAAGTCCATAACCCAGAAGGTCTCAGCTAGCTTCTTGGTACATTTAGATTCTCAAGTGGTCCAGTTTGCTTTGAAACTAACCGGGTTGTGTTTGAAACTAACCTAATCTGTGTTTATAACTGTAAACCCATAAACTTGGCTGAACATTGTTGCCTTTTCTTTTTACTTGTGAATGCATCTTCTTTAGAGTTGACAGTGCCTGCCATTCTTCCGGCTCAGCTAATGTTTTCGTTGTTATTTTGATTTTTGTTTTAACAGCAGCCTCTTCTTCACCCCAGTCCTTGATGCTTTAATCCAGAAAGCCTGTTTGAACCGAGAGACCCAAAGATTTTAAAAGCAAAGGAGACTCAGCACAGCCTAAAATGAACCCATACAACTTGTCTTCAGACTTGATTTTCCCAAGTGCGGCCGGCAAATTTCTCAATGCCAGTGATGTGATAGAGGACAGGGACGCAGGGACGTTGCTAGGCCTAAATATTTTACTGGCCGCAGCTCTCGTTCTGATCACGTTAGCCACCATCCTCTTCAACACATTTGTCATCATCACAATTATCCTGACCCGAAAACTCCACACTCCTGCCAATTATCTCATTGGCTCCCTGGCTACCACAGATCTCCTGGTGTCCATCCTGGTCATGCCAATCAGCATTGTCTACACGGTCACTCACCTGTGGACCTTGGGCCAAGTCATGTGCGATATCTGGTTGTCCTCGGACATCACCTGCTGCACAGCCTCCATCCTGCATCTGTGTATCATCGCCTTGGACAGGTACTGGGCCATCACGGATGCTCTCGAATATACCAAACGCCGGACGGCTAGCCGGGCTGCCATCATGATAGCTACCGTTTGGGTTCTCTCCATCTGCATTTCTATCCCTCCTCTTTTCTGGAGGCAAGCCAAGGCTCATGAGGAGCTGTCCACTTGCACGGTCAACACAGATCAGATCTCCTACACCATCTATTCTACCTGTGGCGCCTTTTACATCCCAACCGTGTTGCTTGTCATCTTGTACGGCAGGATTTACGTGACTGCTCGGTCCCGGATTCTGAAGCCACCCTCTCTCTACGGGAAGCGTTTCACCACAGCCCAGCTCATCACGGGCCCTGCGAGTTCTTCTCTCTGCTCCGTGACCTCTAACCTTCACGAGGGACCTTCCCATCCCCAGGGCTCCCCAGTGGTTGTCAATCATGTCAGGATCAAGGTAGCCGATTCCATCCTGGAAAGAAAGCGGATTTTGGCTGCACGAGAAAGGAAAGCTACCAAGACCCTGGGGATTATTCTGGGCGCGTTCATTTTTTGCTGGCTGCCATTCTTCGTGGTGTCTTTGGTCAACCCTATTTGCCAAGGAGCCTGTTGGCCTCTTCATATCCTGATGGATGTTTTCACCTGGTTGGGTTATCTGAACTCCCTGATTAACCCCATTATATATACTGTCTTTAATGAAGATTTCAAGCAGGCATTTCAGAAAATAATGCACTTTAAAAACTGCTTCTAGTCGTCTTGATTTTGGACCCTACTGCCAATCATAGACTTTTATGCATAAAGCTTTCTGTGCGGAAGTTCTCTGGGGCGGATTAGAGGCTGTTGGTAGTATTTTAGGTGCAGGCACTATAAATAATTCAGTGAATCAATGAAATACCAGAGTTCTTGAGATTTTAGCAAAGCAGTTCCTATGATTTTGCATAAGAACACTGAAATCTCAATATTATTTTACGTTCTGGCCTAGGATCTTGCACATAAAAATTGAAATCTTCTGTGATTTAGTGGATGGGGTGTCCTACCTTGGCAACTTTAAGATCTGTGGACTTCAACTCCCAGAATTCCCCAGCCAGCTATGTTGGCTGGGGAAATCTAGGAATTGAAGTCCACAAGTCTTAAAGTTGCCAAGGTTGTACATCCCTGATTTAATGAATTCCTGAGGTTTGGGCCATTTTATTTATTTAATGTATAGTGTCTGTGGCTGTTTTCATTTTGCTATTCTGTGGATAGCACTTAGAGGTATTAGAGGCAGATGTCATGTGCTTGATGCTGCTGGTTGGGGACTTTAATCGTTGCTTTGATCTCATTGACTTCATTCAGACAACCATGAATTGGCTGAACTAGCTGAGATGTGGACGAGCCCTTCTCTGTTTGCCCCTCTGCTCCTCCTTTCCAAGAACTGAGCACATTAATCAGAAATGTTTTTCCATGGACTGCAGTTTCTCACTCAATGGCTCTGGAGTTAAATCAAGTTACAAAGTTGTGGCTTGTAAAAGGACTAGTGTTCTGATTTCACCTGGAAGATTTTAGGTTTGGGGCTATTGATCCAAAGTATGATCATCCAAACTAAGTTTTATCAAGCATGATCATTCACTGCCTTGTCTAAAAAGGATTGATCTATGTTGCTGTTTAATGTTTCTGCACAACTGGGGCAGGGATGAAGATCTGGTATGAAAACAGATAACAAAAAAGTTGATTTTTAAAATTTATTAGTCCCTCTCTCTCATCTATAGCAAGCCCTTTCTGAAATCTTGCCAAGAAAACTTCTGAAACTTGTCCAGGCAGTTTCTATGAGTCAGCTTTGACTCCGATACCAAAACAACAGCAAGAAAAAAATACAATGCAGTTATTTTAGTCTTGGCAGCAGTAGCAGTGGCAAATATAGGTAGTCCTCGACTTATGACCATAATTAAGGTGAGAATGATGATTGTAAAATGTTGTTATTAAGTGGGTCACCATCCTGTGGTTTTGCAATCTTTTTTTGCGATGGTCATTAAGCAAATCGTTTGTCTCCAGTGGGCGTTCTTTGGTAGAACTTTAAATCTGGGTTGTAAGTAGCCTTGGAAAGTCTGTTGTTAACTTTGAACAGTCACTAAGTGAGGACTACACGTAATTTAAGGACTACCTGTATCTTGTTATTCTTAGTTAGCTCTTATCATTAGATAGAGTGAGATCCATTGGAATCGGAAGCACTTAAATTTATTTCTAGTAAATTACATCTGGATTCCCACAGGTCTGTTCTTAATTATGACTAAATCTGGTTCCAGCTTGCTAATTACTCTACACAAATTCCCAGAAGAAATACAGCCTTCTTTCTGGCAGAGAGATTGTCATGAGGAACAGTCTAAAACTTTTCTCCAATATATCAGTGTTTGAAGAGTTCTGGCTACTTATAATTTTGTGTCACAAAGGTGGTTGTGATGGCCCAGGGCGTGGCACAAAGGCAACACAGTCAGATAAGCAATAAGAGTCCCTTTATTATCTCCAACTTTGCCCCCAGTGTTCAGGTTACCTTCTGGCTGGAGAAAAATTCTCCCAGGAACAGCCTTTGACTGCAGAAAATTCAGTCCAAAACAATGTACACACAAACTGTAACTTAAAATCCAAACAAACCAAACTGAAGTAATTAGCTTGACAGGGCAGGAGCAGGAATTTCAAACTTGAAAGAACAGCAAAACTCACACAGTTGGGAAGACGCCAGGAACACAGATAAGCCACGATGATACAAGATAAAGTCATGTTTGCTCCTAACAGCCTGCTGCACACAACTTCATTTTTTAAAATACACTGTGTTCCCAGCTATAGCTAATGAAGGGAATTAGGGCCCTTTCCTTCCCCGTAATCCACGTAACCCACGTTGCTCTCTTCTCCGTTCCTCCCTGCATGCCCTAGGATGAAGAGGGGGTGGGCCTGGGTCTTCCTCTGAATATCCAGCCGAAAACAAAGTACATATAAACTGTAAATAAAAATCCACACAACCTACACTGCAGCAATTAACTTGACAGGGCAGCATAAGGAATTACAGACTTCAATTGCAGACTTCAAAGGCCAACAAAACACACAGTTGGGAAGATGCCAGGAACCCAGATAAGCCTCCACAATAAAAGATATCTCACTATTTGCTTCCAACAAGTTGCTGTGCTCAATCTCCCTTTTTATACACTGAGTTCCCAGCTCAAGCTGGGAATCAGGGCCCTTTCCTCCCCCATAAACCACGCAACTCATGTTGCTCCCTTCTCTGTTCTTCCCTGCGTGCCCTAGGATGAAGAGGGAGTGGGCCTAGATCTTCCTCCGAATTCCCTCTCCCTTGTTCTACCTCTTCCCTGCTCTGCCCAGCCGCACTTTGCCCTTCCTCAGTTTCTTCCACAGCCAACGGACCCACACTCCCACTCCCTGTCGGCTTCCTCCTCCGAGTCAGACTCCGACAGAGGCATGACAGTGATGTGGTGGCATATAGGTGGAGCTCTCGCCTCACAATCAGGAGGCTGTGAGTTTGATCCTAGCTAGAGGCAGATATTTCTCTCATTGGACACAATGAGAATATATCTGCTGAACAGAACTCCGCATTGGTGTCAGGAAGGGCATCCGGCCAGTAAGCACTCAGCTCTATTCAGTTGCTCTGACAACCTCCCCGCCAAATGTGCCACAACTGGTAAAGAGCAGTTTCACTTTCCCAAATGGTGGTCAATATGATGAGGGGAACTCATCAGAGAACTATCATAATTGGTGAGGGGTTGAAAAGAGACAAAACTCTGTTTGGGTGAGGCTGGCTCCACATAGCAGCTAAAGCCAAAACCTGCCTCTATAAAAGATGTATCTAAAACAGTAAAATAATGGTGTGGCTTAATTCAATGAGGCTTACTTCATCCAACTTGACAAAAAAGTAGCGGCCAGAATTCTAGAATGCACCAAACAGCAAACTGCACAACCCTGTTGTATTTTATTTGATAAAATCTGGACCTCACAATCTCTTAGCCAGATCAGAAGTCATTAGTCCTTTCTCTGGCCCTCAAATCGTGAGTAGAGCTAGTACTTGACTTTCAACCATTCGTTTAGGGACCAATTGAAGGTATAATGGCATTGAAAAAAAGTGACTTATGACCGTTCTTCACACTTATGACCATTGCTGCATCATCGCCATGGTCACGTGATCAAAATTCAGACACTGGGCAACTGGCATGTATTTATGACGGTTGCAGAGAGTCACAATCTATTAACAGCTGCAGTAATTCACTTAATGAGTGTGGCAAGAAGGATCGTAAAGTTGGGCAAAACTCAGTTAACTGTTTTGTTTAGCAACAGGAATTTTGGACTCAATGGTGGTTGTAAGTCAAGGACTACTTGTCCTGAAAAATGAATGCCTTGTAACTGGCTATCTTGGATTTGCAGAGGGACATCTCAAGTTAAAAAAAATCCTGGGTTCTGGTCTTGTGTGAAGTGGTTTCATCCATATAACAGTTCAGGGCTAAGCAGGACGGTATTCATATTCATTCATTCATTCAATTCATTCATTTATTTATTCATTCATTTATTCAACCTACGGAATATGCTGCCCATCTCACCTGGAGGTGAGTCTTAATTACCAAAACATTGCCTGCTTCTGTTTTAGAATATTAATCAGGGAGAATCTGAATAGACCAGGTAGGCTTCAAATAATTTTGCAAATTAGAGACAAGCCATACCCGAATTATACTCCTCTGTGCAGTGAGCTTGCACTGGGGTAGAATTCCCATTGTTTCCTTTGATTATGGTTTTTGCTTTTTTGTTTTTTAACTCTAAATTTTATTTTCCAGTGTAGCTTCCAGGCTGGAATTCCCCAATTAGTAGGAATTAAGACTGACCCTACTTACTTAGCTTCTGAGATTAGTTTAACACATCCAGCTATTGCCATTTAAACTGCTATTCTGTAGATAAGGTATCTTTTAACACGGATGAGGCAGGGTTCTGTGATCTCTGGTTTCATCATAGCAATGGGGTAATGGATGGATAGAAGACTGGATGGATAGAAGGGCACTGACAATATGATCCACCTCCATTTTTGCTTCTGTCTCCAATCATTGGCATACAACTCAAAAACAAATCCACAACCTTCACTTTCTGTTCTGGGCTGGTGTAACTTTTATCAGCTTTCCAAGCAAGGCAGATGTGTGCTTATATGTGTCTCTATTAAACCTGTGTTTAATATTGAATAAAATGGTAGTAATGCATGCAGTCTAGAGCAGATAATGTTTCTTCTGAGCATTGTCAATTCTCTGTATGGAAATATTTTGTTTAAAAAATGCAAAACGAATGGTCTTGTTTGGAAATGATTTTTCTACCTTTTCCCATGTTGGATCTGAGTTGTCAAGGCCCAAGCAAAATAGGCAGTATAAAATTAATTGATTTTCAAAAAAAAAACAATTTTAGTGCCTTCCTTCCACTCCAACGATCCAACAGCAGAAATCTGAACACCATTATTTCAATGATTTGAGCACTGGATTTAACACTGGAAGTTTTTAAGAAGAGATTGGATAACCATTTGTCGGAAGTGGTGTACGATTTCCTGCCTAAGCAGGGGGTTGGACTAGAAGACCTTCAAGGTCCCTTCCAACTCTGTTATTCAAATTTGATACATGCTGTAGCCTTTTTGGCTGACCAGTCAAGGAATAGGCATGGTAAGAACATGAGAGCCAGTTTAGTGCAGAGATTAAGGGATCAGACTAGAGACCCTGGGTTCTAGTTTTGCTTTAGACAGGAAACCAATTGGATGATCCTGGGCCAGTCACTCTCTTTCAGCCCCTAGGAAGGAGACAATGGCAAACCATTACTCAAATCTTGCCCCCCAAAACTGCAGGGATTAGTCTAGCAGTCACCAGGAGTCAAAAACTAACTCAAAGTCATCCCTACACAAACACTATTATTCTAAAGGATAATAACAGAATCCTGAAACGTCTCCCAGTTTCTCTCTATCCCATCTGATACTAAACAAAACCAAATTGTAATAGTTTTGAGTATCTTCCTCGCATTTCCTCTTTTTTCTCAGGACTCTATAATCCAGGGGTGTCCAACCTTGGCAACTTTAAGAACTGTGGACTTGAATTCCCAGAATTCCAGCTGGAGCCGTGGTGGCACAGTGGTTAGAATGCAGTATTGCAGGCTGATTCTGCCCACCTCCTGGAGTTCAATTCTGACTGGCTCAAGGTTGACTCAGCCTTTTCATCTTTCCAGGGTCAGTAAAATTAGGACCCAGTTTGTTAGGGGCAATATGCTGACTCTGTAAACCACTTAGACTGGCCTGTAAAACCTTATGAAATGATATATTGGTCTAAATACTGTTGCTGTTGCTTAAAGCTGCCAAGGTTGGACAAACCCTGCTATAATCTTTTCTTCAAATCCCTTCCTAATGGTGTGTTTCTTCTCCCACTTAACAGCTCTTTCATACTTTCCCCAAGGTCAGACCTCACTTCCTTTATGGCTGCTGACACTTCCAGAAAAAATATTGAGAGATTTAGAGATTTCCTTCTTAATTTCCCAATGTAATTTACTCTTTTATTTATTTTATTTTTTTAAAAAAAATATGCAACATTATGTACCCAAAGTTTTTGTTTCTGCCATCAAAATGATGAAGGCAGCACTGCACTGGTGTGATACAACCACTGTGTGTGTGTGTGTGCGTGTGTGCGTGCGTGAGAGAGAGAGAGAGAGACAGAGACAGAGAGAGACATAACGAACAGGAAGGATGCTAAAATGGTGCAGAGCACACACCACAACACTGATTGTGCTCTTTTGCCCCATCCACCGACCCTATTATAGCTCTATTTTCCAATCAATGTCATATTAAACCCAGCATTGATATTGGAGCCCATCTATCAGTAGTCCTTGTTTAGCGACCACACAACTGGGACTGTCAACTTGGTCTTTAAGCAAAGTGGCTGCTAAGTGAAACCCCAACTGGGCTTGTAATCTTCCTTCAGCTTTCCTTTGCTTTACAAACTTGCAAAGGTTGCAAATGCGAGGATCGTTAACAAGGTAACTGCAAACAGTCGCTAAATAAGGCAGTCGTTGAATGAGGACTTACTGTACATCAGCAAATCCTCACTGTTGGAAGGAAAAACATTTGATTCCCCGACATAACAGAGACCCAGAAGACTTCAAATTGGCATTTCAAGATGAGGCAGAGTCAGCACAGACAACTGTTTCCACTTAAGAAGTCTGAAAACGACCTCAATGTATCCAAGGGCAGAGATGTGTGACTTATTTTGAGAAAAGGGACATGTTTGATCTCGAGATGACAGCACAGCAGATTTATCCTTTCAGAAGCCAGAGTTGCCAGACCAAAGAAGCAGTCAAGGTCATGACACAAAAAACCCCCAATACATCTGGTTCCATTCACATTAAATTTAATTACGATTGAACAAATTGGCTGGATCTGGCTCGCCTGGTTGGTGTGTAAGAAAGATTTTTCTGCATGTTCAGCTCTGGCAGGAAGGAAAAAAATTGACCATCTGTTTTATTGAAGAAGTAGTTTGCTTGGGATTATCAATAGATCATTTTCTGTTTGCATGCCGGGCAATAAATTAGTCACACAGGAAGTCTGTCTTATTATGAATTGGGTTGGAACGTTGGAGCCGAAAGGAAAATAGTCTTATTTTTAAATTCAATTTAAACCAGAACTGTTAAGGGAATGAAATAACTGTCTCTTACTAGAAGAGGGCGCTATTTCCACGCAATTTGTTGTATTGAGAAAATATTATTAGGAGATTGAAAAAAATCAATTGGCTGAATGAGTATTATTATTATACATAAAAAAGACAGTTACACAGCAAATGAGATAACTATTCTGGGTTTTGTATCACAAATCACTGGTCGAACTCTTCCCAAATGTTTAGGACTGCGTGATGTATCGACGGATTATGTGAGCAGATCCCAGTAAGGTGGCCTTCTGCAGCTGACCAATGGTGATTTTGTCAGGGCCAATTGTTTTCAAGTGCTTGCCTAGGTCTTTAAGCACAGCACCCAGTGTGCCGAGTACCACTGGAATCACCTGCACTGGTTTATGCCAGAGTCTCTGCAGTTCGATTCTCAAGTCCTGATATCTGGTGATTTTTTTCAAGTTGTTTCTTGTCGATTCTGCTGTCACCAGGTATAGTAATGTCGATGATCCACACTTTTTTCTTCTCCACAAACGTGTTATCTGGGGTATTGTGTTCCAATACTTTGTCAGTCTGTATTCGGAAGTCCCACAATAGTTTTGCATGCTCATTTTTGACCACTTTTTCAAGCTTATGATCCCACCAGTTCTTTGCCACAGGCAGATGGTTAGTTGTGACACAAGTTCCAGTGGACCATCTGAGCGACGGAGTGATTATTATTGTTGTTGTTATTATTACTATTACTACTACTATTATTATTTATTGAATTTATATTGCTGCTTATTCGCCCATGGCGACTCGAGGCGACTTACAGAATGTAAAACCACTTTTAAAATTAAAAAAGAACAATAAAAACTAACAAAGAGAATCAAATAAATTAATAAAGTACAATAGAACAAAATCTGGAATAAATAAATAAATATATCACACCCCAACTGCTACTTCCCTTGCCCCGACAACAGATCACAAGAGCCATTTGAGGGGCTCCATCCCGCTCTGTGTTCCCCAGGCTCAGTCACAGAACCAGGTCTTCAGTGCCTTCCGGAAGAGCATTAAAGAGGGGGCCATTCTAATCTCTGGGGGGATGATGTTCCAGAGAGAGGGAGCCACCACGGAGAAGGCCTTTCTTCTGGGTCTCACCAGGTGTATCTCCCTCAGGGATGGGACCCCGCAGCATTCCCTGTCTCCCTGCTCTAATGGGGAAGGTAGATGTGACTGGCAAGAGACGGTCCCTCAGATAATCTGATCCCAAGCCATGAAGGGCTTTAAAGGTGACAACCAGCACCTTGAATTGCACCCGGGAGCAAATTGGCAACCAACTCTTCAGCTCCTGCAGGAGAGGTGGCACATGTGAAGTGCACACTGGGATCTGCACAAAACCATGCGGGCTGCTGCATTTTGCACCAACTGGTGCATACTAATTTACTTACAAATATCCTTCCAATTCTAGATTCCATCTCTCTCTTTTTCTGCGTAAGCATCTACAGCATTTTTTTTCTGCAGTTGATGTATCCAGTAGAAACCCCAAAGTGGCAGCGGGCTTTGCTAATTTGAAAGGAGATTGGGAGGAACATTCTCCCTGTAGAAAATAGAAATCTTGGCCTTTCCTAAGGCCCTTGAAGACCTGGTTCTGGGCCTGGGGACTTGTGTGTGTGAAGAGTCCCCACTCCAGCTTGTGCTAACAACCATTGATTGTGACAGTCTCCTTGGCTACTGTGTCTTTTCATTTTTGTATTTATGATAGAAAATGGCTTATTTCAAGATTGTTTGCCACTCAGAATCACTTGCTGAGATGGGCAGCCATACCAATTGAATGCATCAATGAAAATAAATTTTAAAGTGATTTGTGGTTTGATACCCCAAATGGGAACCTTTCCCCCCACACACCTTTGTTTTTTCTTTACTGGTGAAATTTACAAAACAAAACAAAAGGATTGCTGCAGGGGGAAAAAAAAGATTAATAGTATTAAACAGTGAGAGAAAGAACCTATAGCAGTGTTTCTCAACTTCGGCAACTTTAAGATGTTTGCACTTCAATTCTCAAAATTCCCCAAAGAACATGCTGGTTGGGGAATTCTGGGAATTGAAGCCCGTTACAGTTGCCAAGATTGAGAAATACTTGATCTATATTATAATGTTTAAAATCAACTACACCTAAAAAACCTCCACCAATTAATTGGGGAAAAGATCCATATCTAAATGCAATTAATTCAATTCTTAAGCAGTGCATAGGAAATCCATGGTACTAGTGATGGGTTTAGATTTAGGTCTGCTTAAAATAACCATGGGATATGTGGGAAACGTTCCCCAATATGGTGCCCTGGTGGTCTCTTCAACTCTGGCAAGGCTGACAACCTTTTGTACTCTCCCTTGAGCCAAACCATCTTTCAACGGCTCAAGCCAAGTGCTGAGATTTTCCGTATTCTTACTTGTACTCAGGGGTGGGATTCAAATTTTTGAACAACTGATTATGTGGGTGTGGCTTAGTTGGTGGGTGTGGCTTGGTGGTCATGTGACTGGGTGGACATGGCTTGGTGGTCTTGTTATTGGCTGGGTGTGGCCAACTCAATATCACTCATATCGAGGCACACATCTCCTCACTTGGCCTTTCATGACTGTGGGGATGCTGCAACAGTCATAAGTGTGAAAAAGGGTCATGTCACTTTTTTCAGTGCCATTGTAACTTTGAATGGTCACTCCACACGAGCAAAGTACCAGCAAAGGAGGGGGAAAAAACTCCAGAGAAGTTCCAGAGACAGGAAGTCTAGTCCTGCCAAGAATATAATAAGGGTTAACGGAGAGGCAGTTTCTGTAAGCAACACCAGAATGTTTCCTTCCTGCCTTCCTTACAGGATTAGGCCAGTAATTTCTTCTAACAACCAGTTCTCTGAACTGCTTAGAATGTTAACAACCGGTTCTAGAGAATAGGTGCAAACCTGTAGAATCCCACCCATTAGTACTGCAAGGTAACCTTCTCATCCCTCATATTAAGTGAAACTATTTAAATCTGGGGTTTCTCTAAACCAGGGGTGTCCAACCTGGGCAACTTTTAAGACCTCTGGACTTCAACTCCCAGAATTCCCCATGGGGAATTCTGGGAGTTGAAGTCCAGATTTTAAAATTGCTAGGGTTGAAAACCCTTGCACTAGTCCAGTGATGGCTAACTTTTTCCACATCGTGGGCCGAAAGTGCTCTCACATGCCTGCACCCGTGATGCAATGCGCGCACACACACCCCGCCCTCCCTGTGCACATCACCCCCCAACTCCCACTCCTCATGTCCTGACAACAGATCACGTGAGCCATTTAATGGGCTCCATCCCGCTCTGGGTTCCCTACCCCCTGCGCATACACATGTATCTCCTGCGTGCATATCTCCCCCTGCACATGCACGGCAGTTACCTGACAATCAGCTGGCTGGTGGTGTGTGTGTGTGTGCATGCATGCGCAGTGAGGCTCTTCCGGGCAACCTCTCGTGTGTTGGCAGAAATGGTTCTGCATGCCACGTCCAGCATGCGTGCCATAGGTTCGACAACAAATCAAAGGGGAACAGAGAATCTTAGTTTTTTATTTTTTGTTTCTAAAGTACAAAAATTACATGCAAGCTTGAAAGTAGGATTTTCAGGGTTTAGCACTTTCCAAACTGGGATGGGGGAGGGTGCTGATCAGTACAAAATCAGCTGGGAATTTCTATCCATTTCCTTCATGAACTTAGAAAGTCCTTGGCTGATGGAGTCTGGGTTATAGCATACTGTGAATACTTAAGGGGGAATGAGCTATTAACTAAAAGGATGAGGCTGGATCTAAGAGCTCTTCAGGAATTAAATGGGTTATATATATCAGGTTGGGAAGTGTGCAAAGAACACATAGTGTATGCTGAGTTAGCAAAGGAAGGAATAATGCACTGACAGCAAGCTTTGAAGCAGCTACCACAAGATGGTTTAGGTTAGCTGGCTTTGAACACAAAAGGCTGTGAATTTTTCTTATCCAACCCACTGAATAGATTTTTGCTCTGCCTTCTAGCATATTAAAACACGGGAACCTCCAAAGGTTGGTTAGGAGAGCCACGGATTTTATGAATGCCTTTCCCCCCACCCTCAACGTAATTTCTGCTTCCTGCATACAGTCTATTAGTTCAAGAATTTAAAAGCTAACCGGATGAGGCAGCAAAACCAGCATATTGTAAACAAAATCTGCATTTTGAAATGCAAGGTTCTGGGGGAGGAAATAAGCTTTTTCTCTTTACTTAGAAATTAACGAAGCCTCTACAAAACATTCAAGGTATGTGTAGCATCCTTTTGCATGCACCAATGCAGCTACTGTGCTAATGTGCCACAAATATCTGCAACCTTCCTGTCCTTTTCTATGCTGGCTCCTGAGTGAATGGATACATGTGAAGGTTTATGAATTGATCAAGGGAAGAATGAAAGGGGATAAAAGGAAAACCAATGTTTATAGTCCTTAAACAATTAAAACATTGGGGAAGTGAGGGAGATTTTAAAAAATCTCCAAGGCTAGAGAAGTTGGTTTAAATTAGTACTGTATATTACTCATTTTTTTGCTTTAAAATAAAGCTGTACTTTCAGGGTTCAAAAAGCACATCGCAGGGCAGAAGTATTCTACCTTGGCAACATTAGGACTTGCAGAGTTCAATTCCCAGAATTCCCTGGCCAGCCATGCTGCCTAGGGAATTCTGGGAGTTGAAGTCCACACAGATCAAGTTGCCAAGGTTGGACACTCCTGCTGTAGGACTTCTTGAAGCTTAGCAGGGACTTTCTTTTCGATCTAAGGGCCCCCACTGTGGTGGAGTCAAAAAGCAAGATTCCTGCTGACCAGGTGGTTTTTATTTCTGAGTTTTCACCTTCCTTCTCTATTAATCAGCTAGCATAAAAGCCAAATCAATGCTCGAGTTACATTAAGCTTTGTTAGTGAGATGATTATTCTAAGGCTATCCTAAGACTGCTGGTAACTCTTCTCACACTTGGATCAGAGTAATCTGATTGAACCAACATCCAATCCTTGATGAGAGGAAATGTGTTTACTAGGCCAAGGGTCCCCAACCACCGGTCCCTGGACCGGTACCGGTCCGTGGATCATTTTTACGGGCAAAATTTGAGCTGCCATCTTGCTGCCATCTTGTTTGGTTGCTTCGGGTTTCTTCCGGGTTTTCAGTTGGAAAGTACTTCCGCGGTTTTTCAGTTTGGAAGCGGCGTTAGAAGAGCCGTCCTGATGGCGGTGGAGTCTTGCGTTACTCAGGTACCGGTCCGTGGAAGAATAAATAATCGTGAAACTTGTCCCTGGTTCAAAAAAGATTGGGGGCCACTGTACTAGGCTATGCACAGGAGGTTTTGAATTAATCTGTAAAATGATTATACCACAAATCAGATTGTTAAACTTTCTCCTTGGTTTCATATCAATATTGAGCTTATGATTCTTTTCCCACATATGGTATAACATGTTTTTAGCAGTGGAGAACAACTGTACTTCAATCCAAACTTGTCTAAAAGGACAAGTTCTCACATCTGGAAAGATAATTGCCAGATTAAGCATATCATTGCTTTGCAAGCTTTTTTGATTAGAAGTGTGTAGACTTAAACAAGTGACATTTGCACTAGAACCATTAATGAAGCTAGGCTGCTACCCACACATGGACACCCACCAAGGAGACTGTAGCAGCTGTATTAAGCCTTCAAGAGAATGCTTTGAGGAAGGGCACTTTGCCAGCATTATATTTTGTAAAATGCCCATTCTGAATGCATCACACGCTACTTTACACATTATAGTGCCGAAACCCCACTAGGTCAGATGTGGACAAGCTTTTGGTGTTGGGTGTCAGGCGTGAAGAATGAGGACCACATATTAAATTCCAGTTAAGCTGCTTTATTGTTCATGCCTGTACACAAGAATCTAGTCAACTTATGGTCAGCACCAAATTGGTGCTAGGTAAGAGGTAACGGAATTCAAAAAGGGCTGAACGTGGATTGCTTGTGGGAACATAAGGACTCCAGACTGATTACTCTCTTGACTCTGCCCCCAGTCTCTGCCTCCTTCTTGTACATCAGGAAGCTCACTGCAGTAGATAAAGTGAAGATGCTTAATGGTTAGCACCAATAAGATTAAAAGCAAGACAACCTAACACAATTGTTTTAACACAGGGATGTCAAACTCACACTAAACTGGGTGTGGGTGTGACCAGCATGTGAGTTTGACAGCCCTGTTTTAAAGTTAGAGTTAATAACAGCCATGAAAAAAGAAAAGCTAATAAGATGAATGTATGTTATTGAGTTATCTTTTCCTTTTTCAACCAACCAGGAAAAAACCCTTTCTTAGATTCTGTCCATGGGTTATTCCTGCCTACTTGGGATTAATCAGCATGTATTTAAAACCACATTCTAACTCCTTTTGTGTACAGGCAGAGTGACAACTTGTACAATGCCATACCTCCTTGCGATTGTCTTGAAAATGCTGATTTTTTGAAATGTGTGCTAAATGTCAACCTGAAGATTTAAATGCTTTTTGATATCATGTGCTAAATATCAATCTGATTTAAATGCTTCTTAAAATATGTGCTAAATATCAACCTGAGGACTTAAATAATTACAAAACAATAACTATACATGTGAACTCTGCACATGTTTAAAGGTACTATTTAATAACTATTATATTTTCTAGTCAATGTCTCTAATAAACTATGACTCTATGTGGCCGCAAAGGAATGCAATGATGTTCACCAAATGTTACAATTACATACCATTACTTTCTTGCAATGAAAAATGTTTATTTACCAATTTCTATAGCTGCCTACCTCAGTCAATGATTTTGAGTGCTTAACAATTAAAAGAATACATTACAATTAAAAATACTAAAACATATTAAAACAATAAAAGCACATTAAAACATTTACAAAATCCATAGGAATAAGATATTTGGCCAATTGGCAATACAGCCAGAAATGAGGCCTTAACACATTATCTTATCTCCTTCCTATGCAATTGACTAAACAATAATACAATGCCTTTTATTATATCACTGTCTTTTGCTTAGACTAAATAATAATTGAAAAAACAAGTTTTTTTAAAAAACAGCAAGCTTACACACCTGAACAATATAATTCTTGTTGTTTTAACCCCTTTCCCTGGGCCTCTGGAAATGAATTTTTTAAGATTACATCAGATTTGTCTGCTCTTAACTGATGTTGTCTGTCCTGATAATCAGCAGCCTTCCAAGATGTTTACTAGATGTTTCCTTTGCTGTAAATCACTCCTCACTCCTTGCTCAAGTCAAGAGTGCTAGTGGGGCCTTTCATGTATTGCCCAAAACAGAGAAAGGCATACTAAAATAAGGAATCATAAAAATATCTCCAGGCAGTTTTCATGTATACGTTTATATACATTCATACCACTGAAACCAGGGGTAAATCTTTGACCTAACCCTACTTTTTCCTCTCTCTGACCGCATGGGCTGAAAATTAGGCCACTTTTTCCATACCGTCGTAAGACGGGAAGCCCCCCACAAACCCGCAACCTAAACCTGACACGAGCTGGACTCAGCCAGCAGCAGTAACGTTAAGCTAACCAGGTTCCCTCAGTGACCGGATTCGTATATTCATCTTAAACTTAAGCCCGGCAGATCCAAGCAACCCAGTCGCTGCGTTCGCACAATATAGGACGCCCACCCAGCTGGACACGGACACAGGCCGGGGCCACGCGGGCTTGGTCGAGGGCGGCGTTCCCACCAGAGGCCGAGCCACGAGCGCCCTCTCCGCGGCCACTCCGGGTGGGGGACATCCCGACCTAAGCGAGCGCGATTCCGAGGCCCGAGGAGAGGCCCTCGCGGGGCGCCCTCCACACGATCCCCCTCCGGCGCCCGGCGAAGCCCGCTTCTCTGCGCGCCGCTCCCAGGAAGGCCGTCTGAAAGTCCGGCCGGGTCTCCCGCCTCCTTTGGCGGGCGGAAGGCGTCTCGGGGGCTCGCGTCCAGGCAGGGAGCGAGGCGTCGCGGCCGTTGCCTCCGCCTCCTGACGTCAGGCCCGCCCGCAGGGGCTCCGGCTCTCTCGCCTCGGCTCCTCGCCGCCTCTCATTGTCGGGAGGAGAAGCCCCAGCTCGCCAGCCAGTCAAGTCCGCGGGGCCGGATCCGCAGCTCCAAGCGGGCCGCCGCCGCCGCCGCCCCCCGCCACCGCGGAGTGGGCGCCCCCCGGCAGCCGGGGTGGACAGAGCCGGCGGCTCCTGACGGGCCTTTTGCGAGAAAAGCGGGAGGGGAAAGGCGGAGAAGACGAAGGCGAAGAAAGTCTGGGGCGCCCTGGGCTCCTGCGCGCCGCGCCGAAGGGAAGGCGGCGGCGGTGGCGGCGGCGGCGCTGGGGAGGAGGACCGGTAAGGCGTGGGTCTGGGGGCCGGCGTGGGTATCGGGTGGGCTGGGGGAGCTTCGGCGAGGGGCTGCATCTTCCTCCTCCTCCTCCTCCTCCTGCTGGCCGATGCGGGCTTCCAAGCGCTGCCAAACCCGAGCTGGGCTGGGAAGGAATTCAAGGCATCCGCTTTGTTCAGCCTGCCAGTGTGTGCGGAAAAGCCTGGAGTTTAAAAAAAAACAACAACCCAGCAAAAGCCGGAGTCCCCGCACTTCCCGGCTGGCCACGGCTTCGGAGGCGAAGGAAAGGAGGGAGGAAGGGAGGGAGCAGGGAAGGCTGGCGCCCGGGAGAGTCTGCCGGCCTCGCGCTTGCAACTTCCGAAGCCATCCCCAAGTTTTCTTCCCGCTCGGACGCAGAGGCGGCCAGGCCCTTTTCCTGCCTAGGCAACGGCCCGAGGAGAAGTGGAAGGGGTGGGTGGGGGTGGGTGAGTGGGCTGCCTTCGCCAGGACGGCTGAGGGTCCGATCCGAGGGGCGGGTGGGTGAGTGGGAAGGGGGGGGGTCTCCCCGGGAAGGCAATGCTGCAAGGAGGGGCGCTCCTTCCCAAGGGAGAAAAGGGCGAGCGCGGCCCTTTCTGCAGCCGGATCCTGAGTAGCCTCGCTCGGGAAGCGGGGCTGGAAAAGGAAAAAGGTGCGTTTCCGAAGCGCGTTGGCGTCAAAGTCAGGCCCCTCCGTGTCGGGAGATCCGACTGGAGATTGCGGCTAGCCAGCCAGCCAGCCAGTCCAAGGTCATCTCAGGAATTGCGGGGAGGGGGAGCTCAGAATTATCGGCGGGACTACCATAAGGGGCCTCAGGACGTTTACCTGGGAGGAGGGCCGGGGGCTTCCGCGAACTTGGTAGGGTTTTCTTTGGCAGGCTGGGTGTGCTGAGGTTGTTTCCCGCAGTGGTTTGGGTACGTGATCCCATTGCAGTTGAAAGGGGACTAATCTTTTTTTCCCCAGAATTGTGCCTTGGAGAGGCTTCTGCGACACCCGAATAAATATATAAATAAATATATATATATTAAAAAAATGCAAACCCTGCCCTGATTTCCCGGGAGAAAGTAATACTTGTATGTATTTCATTGGGCTGTTAAACATTACTGCTGGAGAAAGTGCAGTTAAATTATAATGAGGTAGTGTGCTGGTTGCTCCTGACTTCATTTTTCTCCCATTAACAGTTCAGTTCCTTTGGAAAACAGGGACAGGTGGAAATTCAACTGATGTAATGCCTTGGCTTGCAAAAATGGCATCGGGCGAATATCTGCCTCTTAGCCTGACTTGTATGGAGTGTTTAAAAGAACAGGAGGCCTTCAGAGCTGGGGAAGCTGCACCTTAGAATTGGGAATAAATATGGATGCAGCTTGGATTAGCCTGACTGAAGATTTCTTAACTTCCAGTTTGGTATTTGGAGCTGCAATTCGGGTCCCCCTATTTAAGTTTAGGAAAATGTGTGCATCTTCATTGCTGAGTATAATTTACTGTCAGACAGCTTTTTTGTGGCTTCTCTTTCTGCAGTATTCTGGTGCAGTATTTTATTATCTTTCAAACCTTTTTATGAGCAGCACCTGGCTTTTCCCTCATTCTTTTATCTTCATGGCAGCCTCTCTGAGGCAGAAGACTGAAACGCCCACCTCTCTTTATATTGCTAGATCCTGGCTAGATCCTGGCTTTGCTCCCTCTTAACATGGAACTATTAACCATGGTTTTAAAGACATAGAGTTTGTGTTCATTCCATGTGCAAAGGTAGAAACAGGCAAATTTCACATTGTATTGTGAACTTTGCTTGTATCATATCAGGGGCTTCATCGGTTTCATGGGTTTTAGCTGCAGTGAATGTTAAATCCTTGGCTGTTTCCCAGAACATTGGTGGGAATGCAGTTGACTGAAACTATAGGTGGCCCTCTCCCTTCCTCCCAATTTTTTTCAGAGAGGACAGGTGGAAGCAGTCACTACTGCAGCATAGCTCTCTCTCTCTCCCTCCCTCCCTCCCTCTTTCCCCCTCCCCCCATGCTTCTGCGCAGGTATACCTATACAGCTTAGAGATTCTGACTTTCTTTACCCATGTTTGTGGTTTAGAATGACCTTAGAGCAAAGAGATACTTCTTAGTAGAAAAAAACTGTTCTTGGGCAGGGTGTTGGACTAGAAGACCTCCAAGGTCCCTCCTAACCTTATGATTCTCTATGACTAATGTGGACAAGGCTAATAAGAGCCAGTGTAATGTGCAGGTAGTCCTTGACTTACAATATTTGTTTAGTGACTGTTTGAAGGTACTGCACTGAAAAATAGTGACTTATGACTGTTTTTCACTCTTACAACCATTGTGGCTTTCCCGTGGTCACGTGATCAAAATTCAGATGTTTGTCCACTGACTCACATTTATGACAGCTGCAGTGTCCCAAGGTCATGGGATCACTTTTTGCAAACTTCTGACAATCATGGTCAATGCTGAAGCTAGATTCACTTAACAACCATGTTACTAACTAGTTTAACAAAAGCAGTGATTCACTTAACTGAGGTAAGGAAGGTTGTAAAATGGGACAAACCTCACTTAACAATTGTCTCACTCAGCAACAGAAATTTTGGGTTCAAACTGTCATTGTAAGTTGAGGACTACCTGTCACAAATCTGATGTCCAAGAAGGAACAGAGATTGAAGTTCTGGTTCCTTCTCAGCTATGGAATCTGCCTGAGTGACCTATGCCAGCCTTTCATCCATTCAGCTCAACCTATTTCACGAGATGGTTGTTGTGGAGAAAATGGATGGTAGCACGGTATTATATAGTTCACTTTGAAAAAACCAGTCTGATATATTGAATAAATTGTTGGATTGAGACCAGAGAAAGAGCCAGATTCAAGCCTCAGCCACGGAAGTTAAATGGCTGTCTTTGGACCAGTCCCTCATTCTCTCAGCCCTATCTTCCTCACAGGGTTGTTGTTGGGAAAATTGGAGAGAAAAGCTGGCCAGCTTGAGTTTCTGGAGAAAAGGTGGGATGGGAATGTTACTTTCCATCAAATAAATACAGCTGGTTCTCAACTTATGACTACAACTGAGCCCAACGTTTCTGTTGTGAAATGTTTTTTAAGTGAGTTTTGCCTCATTTTATGACCTTTCTTGCCCAAACTGTTAAGTGAAACACTGCAGTTGGTAGGTTAGTAACCCGGTTGTTAAGTGAATCCGGTTTCCCCATTGACTTGGCTGATCAGAAAATCGCAAAAAGAAGATCAGGTAACCTTGGGGCACTGCATTGGTCACAAATATGAACCAGATGCCAAGCCTCTGAATTTTTATCACCTGATCATGGGGGATGCTGCAAAGGCTGTAAGTGCGAAAAATGGTCGTAAGCCACATTGTTCAGCCCCGTTGTAACTTTGAATGGTCACTAAAACGAATTGTTGCAAGTCAAGGAATACCTGTAAGAAAAACAAAATGGAGATTGAACTAAGGGGATGGGAAAGTGCAGCATTTGCTGCCTTTTACATGGGATGCTGTTGGCATAACAGGAGAAAACATGTCTGTCGGTTTGCTGCTTCTTCGGTTAATTAAAATAGTGGTGTAAAAATCCTCTGGCTGCGCATGTGTGCGAGGGGAATCCACCTACGTGCAGGTGGAGCGGGGAATTTTTAAAACCCCACAACAAGCGGAGACTCCAAACTCCAAAAGACTTTAGATTAATCAGCCAGCCTCCCCCTCACCCCCCCTGGGTAGAAATACTTTTGCTCAATTTACTCTGAGGAATTTTTTCAGCATTTTTCCCTCCTTCCTCTTTTTTTTTCCCCCTCTCTCCCCCTTTCTCCCTAAAGTGAAACCATCCTTGCACTAAAAGGCAGGGCTTGGTGTGAATCTCTGCTTGTTTATTGCCTTGTAAGTCCATTTTTGTCCATTTGGAGCTGACAAGAGGGTGAGTCTGCTTCTGAGGGAGGGAAGGGAGAGTGGGAGGGAGGGAGCCAGGCCCCTGTTAAGTTTCTGAGGAAACATGGCATTTGTTTTCACTAAAGATCTCTGGAATTTAGCACTTTTGGCTGTGGCCCTCCTATTGTCTCGAAGAAAACCCAGGGAAGGGTTTCGGCTTTCCCGTCATGATTGATTGTGTTTGCCTGTGCCACGGTGTGAAAGCATGAGCGTGTTGGATAGCGGGAGTGCCTTTCCCTGGACAAATAACACTTGTGTTGCTGGACTCCTGGTTCAGGTTGGAAGATACAGGTAGTCCTCGGCCTCCAACCCCAACGGGGATCAGAATTTCTGTTGCTAAGCAACACGGTTGTTAAGTGAGTCATACCCTTTTTTTTTTTGCCACGATTGTTAAGAGAATCACTGCAGTTGTTGAGGAAATCATGCGGTCTTTAAGCAAGTATGGTTTTGAATGTGGCAAGGCCGTAAATGGTGATCCCGTGACCTCAGGATGCCACAACCGTTGGAAATACTATGCCAAACGCCAAACACACAAACAAACTTTTACTTTTAAATGTATTGATCAATATTTTTTGGTGTGGAAAATTATACAGGTAATCCTCAACTTACAACTGTTCTTTTAGTGTGCTGGTTGCAAATGCACGGACTGGTTGTAAATCACATTTTTCAGTGCCATTGTAACTTTGGACAGTCACTAAAAAAACAGTTCTAAGTTGAGGACCTACCTGTACTATAATTCCTTGCAAGTTTTTAAAAAAAAACACCGTATATTGATCAATGCATTTAAAAGTAAAAGTGTTTGTGTGTTTGCTGTCTGTCTGTGCTATTGAGTGGGAATACTGATTCTAAAAAAAAAATGGGTCTAGAATTATAGCAGCCATCCCTAATTTGTGGCCTTCCAGATATATTAAAACAAGAAAAATGCTCTCAGATCAGCCATTCACTATCTGGTCTGGCCTTTATGTAAGAGTCCACTGGGGCTGGGCGGGTGATAAATTTCAGTAAATAAAAAGTTTGAGTTGCAAACAGTATCTGAGCAAATGCTTTCAGGAAGTTCAGGAAAACGTGCAGCCTCCCCTTTTCATTGTTGCCCCCCAGCAGGTACCCTTTTTGAGGTATTGTCTGCGGTTCTGAAGTTAGCAAACACCCATATGGGCCCAGATCCCCTCTCTCAACTCAAGTGCACCTCACAGGGTTGTGTTGTGAGGAAAATAGGGGGAAGAAGGAGCATTAGATATGTTCCTGCCTTGAGTTGGTTATAAAAATAATAAAGCCTGGATATAAAATAAATTGCTTCAAGAAACAAGCAGAGAATCTAGTTCCAAACATTAGCCTCTCTTGGACATGGAACAGGAGAAGTCCTCTACTCCATTTTGTTTAGTATGGAGCCATCTTTAAGAGATCATCTGTCATCATGAGGTGAGGAATCACTGTAAAGGGTTCCCAGTCATATGTCTCCACCTGGCTGGAAAGGAAATGCAAGGGGAAGTCTTGACTGATATTTGGAGGCCATCATAGTTTGGGTGGAGAAAGACAGACGTGGGCTTAAACTCAAACAAGATGGAGTTGTGGTTCCAAGATGGTTCCATTTTTGACTCTAAATGAGATTGAGCTTCCTTGAAAAAGAAATCCTATTTAAGGATTCTCCCGGATTCATGACTCTGGCTAGTAGAGCAAGCGAAAGCCTGGCTAGGAAGATCTTAACTGGCATTAGGTGGTATACTAGCTGCATTTGTTCCTGAGAAAGGAGGCACCGACAATAATTATTTGTGGGTTTTTTGGCTCTTTGCTCTGCTGCCCAAAGTATAGTATGTAAGCAGAGGATGCCTGTTGAGTTCCATATGGGAAGCCAGGCAAAAAATGAGAATTCTTGGGAGGGCAGAGGTACTGACTGTTTCAGGAAATCAGAGAATTTATGAACTTGGAATGCAAGAGATGGAGCTATGCTGGAGAAAAATGCAACACAGGAGTGCTTTATTTGGCAATATTATGGTGCTGGGTGGTAGTTTGCATCTTGACTTTGTAAAATGCTTCAAGTTAAGTTTGTTTAAAGTGCCACAGAAACTAAGGAATCAATTTACTTCTAAAGAATATGCCTAGGTTCAGGTAATACAGTTAATTTGTGGTTAGTGAATTAACAATTGTCCTCTATCCCTGCTGCTCACTGAGAAGACTGTGATCCAGAAAGTAGTAAACTGGTAGTAACTTCATTTTCCATGAATTTGTCCAATCCCCCTTTAAAGCTATCTATGTATCAGTCCCAGATCTTCTTGTATTTCATTATAACATCTGATACACTTTCCTCTCAGTTCTTATATTATGAAAGAAGGGGGAAAGGCCATATTTTTCATGCCAAACATGTTTGGATCTTCTGATGCCTGCCTAAAATTCTAGCCGGTTTGGGCAGTGGGTTTGGAATTCTAGAAAATCTTAGCATATTTTGAAGTCCCAAGGTGCTTTTTCAAGAGGAACTGGGCTTTCTTTGTTTTTCCTTGCAGACATTTCACTTCTCATCTAAGAAGCTTCTTCAGTTCTCTTATTTCTTGGATGAGAAGTGAAACGTCTGCAAGGAAAAAACGAAGAAAGTCCAGTTGCCGCTTGAAAAAGCATCTTTGGGATGCTTGATGGTCACCTGGATGACTGAGAATCTCCATAGACACATTTTGAAGGCATTAGTAATGATGGTAGCTGGATTATCAGAAAGTACACAGTGTTTTGATGAATCTGATCCTGCACTGTGCTTCTCCCAAAGACCAGCTAGATGATCTTCTGAGAAGTCTTCAAAGATGGCACAAGAGTCATATCTCTTTTCTGCTAGGGTCCTCCAGCAACATGTTGCAAGAAACACATTATTTCCCAGATTGGAGGTGAAATACTGATATCATCAGTATTGATGATTATCGAGTATCATAACTGATTCTCCTTGTTTTGGGGGATTTAACACAGTCCAGATGTTGAAGATGCTGGAAGAGAATATCAATTTGGAGCAAAGAACAAGAGTATGGGGTTATTTGATGCTACTATGAAATCTGGGGATGAGAGAATCAAAATCCTAAATAAAAATACTCACATTGCTATTGTTATTTTAAAGGTGAATAAACAGTGAATATTTTGGTTGTTGGACTAAGATGGTTTTCTTCTGGACTAGTGCAGTTTTCCCTACTATGTAGCAAAAGGGAAGGTAGAGAGATGAAAGGTTAAAAATATAGAGGAGGCCATTAATCTTCAGGCAACAGAAGAACTTTACCCTTTCCTTCTTACCTTATTTTTATTGCTGTGGTACAACTACACCAAAAGAGAAGAAGAAAGCCAAAATATAGATACTCAAAAAATGTTAATCTCCCAGTCACTTACAATTTTTCAGGAATGTCTAGTCTACTGGCTTGTCAACTGTTTGAAAGAGCGCTGTGTGATTGCTCCTGTCTTATGGAATGGCCTGCGTTTTGCAAGACGTTGGACAAGGAGAAAGGAGATCCAAATTCAAAGCCATGGAAGTCCCCTGCAGGACTTTGGGCCAGTCCCTTTCTCTCAGCCTTTTTTAACTTCAGTGGGGAAGGTGCTAGACTGGGTGCTGGGAGACCCAGGTCTATGTACTTTGCTAAGCTGTGGGTAGATTTCATCTGGATCACTGCCCCTAACCTAACACTTTAACCACTATGCCATAATGACTCTCTTTTGATTGTTGAGATTACCATTAAATACCCAGATAAGGTCAGAGTAGCCCTTGATAGACCCGTCCTACTGGAATCTAAAGTCGTCTACTTTAGTGGCCCTAGATGTCAAGATAATCTCACCAATTGCAAGAAGGAGTGCTTTTATTAGTTCTAAAGCTCTTTTCAATCAGCTTCATGGACTGCCTCCTGATTTTAGTGTTTTGTGAGCAGGAGAAACTCCTATCCATTTTTCTCCATGTATTGTATGATTTGATATTCCTAGCTGATATTCCTTTATTATTTTTACAAATAAGGCAGCAAATATATCCAATATATTTCCCTCCCAACAACAACAACCCTGTGAGGTGAGGTAAGCTGGGCTGAGAGAGAGGGACTGGCACAAAGTCACCCAACTGGCTTTCATGGCTAAGGCAGTACTGGATTCACAGTCTCCTACTTTCGAGCCTGGTGCCTTAACCACCAAACAAAACTGCTCTAGCACGCATCATTTTATACTTAAAATTAATCACATTTGTTGTGTGGTTGATCCATCCTTCACTTAAACAAGACCTTTTTACAGTCTCTTTTGGTCCCTTTACCGGCTGAGCCATGGGAAAAGGGCTCTAGTTTGTGTTATGAATCACAATATGAACTTGCAGGAAAAGCTTCTCGGGCTTCGTGGCTGTTGAATCATCAATGGGAAAATGAGTTCACGAAGAGAAAATGACGTGAGCTGAGCTGTTCAAGGGAGAAGAACGGGCAAGAGTAATAATTAGTGAAGTTAGCGAGAAATACAACTCCGTTAAAAAAAAAAAATATTGGTGCAACGTCAACCAGTTCTACCTGGGGTTTTTCAAACTTTCTCTTTGTCAGCTTCTAAATGAAGAAGCAAATGTTTAATCCCCTCTCCATCTTGCCCTATCCATTTCCCCCTTAGAAATATGAAGATAAGTATAAAACAATCTGTAATATTAAGTGTGGGGCAGATAGGTTAATGAAAACTGGTGAAAGCAAGGCATTGAAAACACCAAGGTACATTTTATCGCCGGGGAAGGCGGGGGACGGGACTATGGCAACTTTACGATTTGTGAACTTCAATTCCTGGCTGGCTTAGGAATCCTGGGAGTTGAAGTCCACAGGCCGTAAAGTTGCCATAGTTGCTCACCCCTGCTTTAATGTTTACAACAGAGGTTGGAAAGTAATGTTTCATTTGATTTTTTTTGTTGTTCAGTCGCTAAAATCGTGTTCGACTGTTTGCACCCCAAAGCAATATAGGCTCCCTTGTCCTCCATTATCTTCCAGAGTTTCCCCAAATTCATGTTCATTGTGTTAATGACACTAACCACATTTGATCTTTATTGTGTCATGGAAAAAATACGATGCCATTGACGATAGGGTTGCTGGATTTTGTGTATGCGCGTTTGCACATATGACCGTATCTCTTTAAGTTAGTAGGCCTGTACGACACGCACACAACAGTTTGTTCTCTGAGTTTATGATAGTGGCGACTAAGACAGGAGTTGTAGCTTATATTTATTGAAGGAGCTTTCAGGGTCGAGTTTGTACGGTAAGCTTAACCATAATCTGTCAGCAAGATTGGCTAAGTGCCTGCGGCATGCTAAACTAACCCAGTAATCCATTTAGTGGCTTGGTAGCATGTGTGAATAGTTCTCCTGAGAGTTATATTGGCTTTCCCTAGAGAAATCCATAATTTTTGCAAACTTACTTGGGAGAAGAAGGATAGGATTTAAGAAAGCTGTGCTTTTTGGGTGGATTTCCCTATAAACTTGTTTTGTTTTGTTTTAAGGAAACAATAACCCTCTTGAAATTATTTCCCCCTCACATGTTTCTGTCAGTTGCCTGTGCTCAGGCTGACTGTCACAGTTTAGGAAGCAAAATAAAGTTTATCATTAGACAGGGTGGAAGAAGGATGCCAAGATATGTGGAATACCTCCCTCAAAACAAAAGAAAAATCTAGAAAAAAAGAAGATTCCTTCAAAATGACCGAATGAGGGTTAAGTAAAGAAGATGGCTGGAAAACAAAGCCTCACGCAAGTTCTTGTGTTAAAAATGCTCCTTTTCTTCAAAGGAAAATAAGGTATATATTTCACAATTAGCTATCTTTCCAGATTACATAAAAGTGACCTTTGGCTAAAAGGCAGAAAAGGAGGTCAACATTTTAAAAGTGATTTTCAGGGAGGTGCGGCCCATTTCTGTGGTGAAGCTAGACATCTGAAATTATCTACTCAGTAAAACAGTGTGAACGAATGCATTAGTCAGTTGAATTCCTGTATATTTCCTTCTTCCTCTGTCTCCAGCCCCAGCTTGTGATTAAATGTTATTGTTGAATAGTTCATTAAGCTTTTTAAAATCCCGATGATACATCCAAGCTACCAGGGTTCATTCCAAGCTTACTCATTTCTTTTGAAAAAGGTTATTAGCCAAATTATTGGACGCCCTTCAAGACAAGGGTGGCTTACAAAAGACTTAAAATCATAAACAAAACCAGTAGCTTAAAAAACATAGCACCTCACTGGGTATAATTGATCGCTGGACCTAAAAACAACACCATCAAATTTAAAGCTTGCAGCGCATCACCACAGAGTAAGAACATTAAAACATTTAAGAGTTGTATGTGGAGAAGAATCACTGCAATTATGAAATTTGGGATAATCACAAATATCTTAGACTCATTAATTTCCTTAGGCCTGTCTAAGAAGGATGACTTGGGTCTGGATCCAGTTCATTTCCTGTGAAGAAACACTCACCAGAATTGTACACATTGTAGGAAATTGTATAACAGTGCTTTGTGGGAGGAAAGTCAAAAATAGTCTTGATGGTCAAAAATCAGATGAAATCTAGTGGCATCTTTCTAGACCAGCGGTGTCAAATTCGATTTCATCGAGAGACGCATCAGGGTTGTGTTTGACCTCGGGGGGGGGACAGGGGGGCATGGCCAGCTGGACATCACTTGTGCCGGGGGCGCCTGTAGTGGCCGAAGCGCTCTGCCAGCGAAAATGGGCCCCCAAGCTGTGTTTTCGGCTGTGACGGCCACCTGAAACCCTCTGCCCACCCAAGCTCCATTTTCACTGGCAGAGCCACCGCAGGCCAGTCCGCTGTTTCCAGGGCAGCCCCACAGGCCAGATGCAAGCACCCTGCGGGCCGGATGTGGCCCGCAGGCCTTGAGTTTGATACCCCTGTTCTAGATTAACGAATTTTATTAAAAGGCAGAAGATTTTATAAGCTACAGTTTATGCCAATTTAATGAAATGTGATCACCTGGAAAGATGCTACTTACCCAATGTTTAGGATCATCAGAATGGTAAAATCTTATTGCATTGCAAGCAGTCTACAACTTACAACCATCCATTCAGTGACTATTCAAATTTGCAATGACGCTGAAAAAAAGTGACTTACCACTTACAAAGTTCTCATACTTACAACATTTGCAGCATCCCCACAATTACATGATCAAAATTTGGGCACTTGGCTACTGGCAGGTATGTTTTAGGACAGTTGTAGCATCTTAAGGTCATGTGGTTTCCATTTGCAAACTTCCCAGCTGGCTTCAGACAAGCAAAGCCAGTGGGTGGGAACTGGGATTCACTTAATGACCAAATGATTCCCTTGAAATGATTCACTTAAGAACCATGGCAAAAAAAAGTCAGAAAATCGTATGTGACTCATTTAACCACTGCCTTGCTTAACAACATAAATTTTGGTCCCAATTGTGGTCGTAAGTCTAGGACTGCCTGTGTGGGAGGGGAAGAGGTTGAGCCAGAAATATTTTTGAGAGCAGATGCACTGTAATGCAAATCACTCTGTTCCATAAATGTTGCAATCCTTTACTTGTTTACCTGGGACTTAGTCTCATTGATCTTAGTGGGGCTTAAGTATTTAAGGGTAGCTGTGAATAGGATTTACACGGATGACATTAATTTCCCTCTTTCATTAAAAATCTAGGGTGGATTAATGATGCCGCTTATTAACACTAACATTTCAGATCCAGAATCTTAGCAGCATAAAACAGTGAGATAAGACATAATCTGCAGAGGGATAATTTAGAGAGGCAGCAAGGAAAATCATAACATATCTGTGCTAGTAGTACCTTGCCTTGGTAGCATAAAATTGCACCAACAAACTATTAAAGCCAGATGTTGTAGGCCCCAGGTTTGTTTATAACAACATTTTTTTTTGCAACAGTTGAAATATTGCAAAGAAGCAGGATTTTTTTTAAAAAAATGTTCCTAGATGCAGTTTCCTTCTCAACTGAATTGAATGGCTCTTACTTACTTCCAGGAAATGGAATGCAATTTGGGAATTGGTCTTATTAAACTCAGTGGCTGCATTTGCTTATTATGCCAAGGTGGCATACGGTTTATTTTGTCTTTGATTTTATGAAAAGTAGCTTGTTAACATTCAGTACTATATTATACAATTTAATTGTAATACGTACTGCTTATAATTAAAATTAGAAAACATGTCTATATATTGTAATCTTTCTAAATGTGTAAAATTATATTACAATATTACCAGGTCATATGACATTATACAACTCTGCTACACCTTATTTTTATTAGCTTTATTTTCTCAATAGACAGCACATATTTTAATAACAGAGCAATTAAATATTGGCCCATCTTCCTCCACCTTCCAGACGGATTGAAATGACAATTTCCAAGTCGTAATGGGCAGGGCTGGAGAAATTTTATTTTTAGCATTAGATTCTCCCATGCTATGTAGCATATCGGGCAACAGGGTTGACAATATAGAAGTAATAATCCCAACATATCTAGGAGGCGTTTGAATGGAAAAGATTATCCTCCATTGTGTCAGTAGATCTTTCCAGTTTTGCTTAACTGGAGATGCCAGGAATTTCATTTGGAACCTTATAACCAGTGAGATCTCCAGATCTCTGGTTAACTTGTCTTCATGGACTAACAGTTTCCAGAGATCTTTCATAGCTTCACTTGGAGATATAAATGGAGCATGTTTTGCTTCTCATCCAAGAAGCTTCATCAATTCTGGTAAGATGGTGGTGGGTGATGGAAGGATGAGCTGATGAAGAACCGATGAAGCTTCTTGGTTGAGAAGCAAAACTTCTTCCTCAAGGAAAAAAAAAACAGTCCAATTGCCTTCTGAAAAAGCACCTTTGAGGCAACTATGACCTGGATGACCGAGAATCTCTGCAGACATCCAGGTTTTTAGGGTGAAGTCCTTCCAGGTCTGGTTAAAGATGTTGAGGCATTCTGCTTGAAGAACATACGTTTTATTACTGAGCTCTGTGTTTGGAATTGAGGCCTTCGGGAGCTCCAGTTCAGGTGCTGCTTAATGAAATGTCTTTAACCTTCCTTAGAGTTTTGTTTCTCTCACTCGCTGTGCTGGCCCTTTCACCATGGCCTAAGGCCTGAACAGTCATACTATGTAATAAGCCTATTAATGTTTGCATGCAGAACTGGTAACTGGTTCAGCATTTTAGCAACTCATCTTGAACCATCTCATTCTCCACCGATAATTAACTTTTAGAAGGATGGCTTTGATGAGCCTCATCTTGTTGGATAAGATAGCAAAAAATATCAAAGAGCAAAGATAAAATAGCTAAACTTCAAGGACGATTTAGCTCCTGATGGTGATGATGATGATGAAAATGATAATTTAGCTCCATGAAGATCAGCTTTCTAATCATGATGCTTGCAGTACAAGTACTGTAGTCCCCAACTTACAACCGGATACTCAAGGACCACTCAAGGACAAAATTTACCTCCCCAATGTTCCTTACCACCTGTTTTCAAAGTTATGATGGCCGCACACACCCCTGTGGTCATTTTGGGCTACTGGCTCACCTTTACAGCAATGTGCCGCATCCTGTGGTCAACATTGCTGCAATTTGTGATTATACCTTTTTTGGTTTTCAGTGTTTACTCCCAAGTTTCTGGTATTGACTTAACAACTGCTGCAAAAAATGTCATAAAGGAGAATTACCTTGCAGTAAGAGGGGCAGCAAACAAATCAAATGGACGGATGGATGGGAAGGGAAACATCTTAAGAGAAAAAATAGCCCAATTGCCTTTTGAAAAAGCCCCCCAAACAGCCCAGTTGCCTTTGAGACTAAAAAACCTGGAGTTTTTAGTCAAGTCATGCCTTTACTTGTGACCTCAACAATCTGTGAATATAATCCCAGGGTCAATTACATTCGTTAGTTAAGGTCTACCTATTCAGCATTTAGTGATTTGCTAAGCACAAAGGATGGAATACTAGGATGTGCTAGAATAGTCCCCCAGTGGTAAGCAAGATGCCTTTTGGAAACCAGAAAGCCATGGGGGGATTTGGAAATGAGAAGCGGGGGAGGAGGGGTGGCTCTGTAATTTTAAAAGAATGCATTAAATCCAATAATTTACAACATCAGGCATCCTTGAAAGTTGAGAAGGAATGAGAAAATTGTTAGCGTGTCAGAAGAGCACAAACGTTTCAGAAACAAATACTACATACATATAATAGGAACCACATTCAGATCGTGAACAAAAACATCATAATAGAAAACTAATTTCATGTTTGCATCCACACCACATACTTAGTCAACCGAGTCACTTAGAAACCTAGCGGCTACACTCGTTTTAGCCTTGGTTAACTTTTTGTATGGCTTTGTGTGATGTGTAAACCCAGATTGTTCAGTGAGTTTATGATGCAGTGTATTGTACAAATCCATAAACTGGGTTAATTAAACTGTTTGTTTGAACATTATCCAAAAAGACATAATCTGAGAAACTAACTTAAACACCCACATCGGAAACAACGCTTGATCTTCATCACTGATTGAATAAATTTAGGATGATTTAAGATGACGATGGCATCAGATTGGAAACGTAACATCCATCAAGACTCCCAAAGAATTAATCCCAACTATCCAAATTGCACAAGATCTTTGAAGTGTTTAATTTGAGATCTGGTTGATCTGTGTGATGAGATCTTGTGTTATTTTGGCAATTTAAAAAAAGCCCAGATATTTAACTCTGGAAAGGACTGTGCCCAACATGATCTCCAGCCACTTGATCTAACAGGGCAACATGATCTCGGCTGCACAACCCCAGATAACCACTAGATTGCAACAATGAGTGAGCATGTTCTGTATTTCTTTTCAACCACATCCCAGACACCTGTAGTTTAGCAGCCCAGCTACACTAATTCTAATCTCACCTAGTATAATCTGTTCTGATTGACCAATCCTTTCTAGAATCCGCCAGACAGAAAAGTGTCTCTGGTCAGCATGGATAATGCTGGTTCTAATTCTGGAACGTGGAAGACCATCCATTGGGAAAGTTGCAAAATCTCACGCCATGAATGAATGAATGCGTGAGCAAGTAAGCAAGCTCTTGATGTTCAGAATTGCACCTGGAATCTTCTGCATGCAAAACCAGCATGCTGCCTAATGAGGTTGCAGCTGGGGGGGAAATGATTTCAGCAGCTGCTAACCAGAATGTTTTGCATGCCTGTGGTCCCAGATTCCCAAAAGGGGGATGCGGGGGACCGGTTCAACCAGTTACAAGCCCCTTGATTAGGAATGGGGAACTGCTGGTGTCCGTAATCTCTCTACCTCCCAGGCATGTCAGTTTATTTAGTTATCCCCTACACACACACACACACAGAGGCTCAGCTGACTGTCTACACTATAAAGGAGGAGGGACAACAGCCCTGTCCACAACTCATGGGAAAAAGTAGCCAATAGAGCTTCCATGGGTCACCTTATCCCAAAAGTGTAAAAAAATGTAAAAGACGTTAGTTCAACTTGTGAAATGCAGACACTTTCATAATTCTTCAAAATTCTTCACATACTTTGGACTACTGCTCCCATAATCTCCTGCCCCTTGGCCATGCAGAATGGATCTTGTGGGATTTGAACATCTGCCTGGAATTAAGGTTGCTTGCCCATTTTCTAAGTGCCACACATTGATTTTATCATGTTCGTATTTTGCAGGACGCAAAACTTGGTTCACGTAAAGTTCTTTGATTTAATAAGCGCTGCCAGTTTAAGTGGTAGGTGCTTGAGATTTTGTTCTTTCTTGCTGCAAATGCGCAGGTTAAAAAAAAAAAAAAGCCAGAATCTGAGGCAGGTTTTAGGAAATAGAATTGTATTATAGGTAGTCCTCAACTTAAAACCGTTACTGCGTCCCCATAATCACAGGATCAGAATTTGGCCCCTTGTCAGTCAGCATGTATTCATGACAATTGCTGAATCCAGCATCGTGTGATTGCCATTTGTGAACTTCTCACCTGGCTTCCAACAAGTAAAGTCAATAGGGGGAGCCTGATTCACTTAACAACACTTATGTGGCAAAAAAGGTTGTAAATCAGGTTGATCACGTGGTGACCTGGTTTATGACTGTCCCAATTTATGACTGTGATGGGCAGGATCTACCCTGTTTCCCTGAAAACAAGACCCAACTGGAAAATAAGCCCTAGCCTGATTTTTCAGGGTGCTTGTAATTATAAGCCCTACCCCCAAAATAAGCCCTGGTTAAGATTGTCAGCCAGACAGATGCATTTAGTACCGTATTTCCCTGAAAATAAGACCTAACTGGAAAATAAGCCCTAATGCCTCTTTTGGAGCAAAAAATTGATATAAGACATGGTCTTATTTTGGGGGAAACGTTGTATTACGGACATAAGTTGAGGTGTACCTGTATTCCACCTGGGTGAACTGTAGCAGACTATGATTTCTTTCAAAATAATGGATCAGGGAACCTGGGCATTTGCATATCTAGATGGACATACAACACCTCTTGTTTCACATTCTCTGTATTGCAGTCACATTTGCTTTCTCTAGAATTTGTTTCTGTACTTTGTCATGCAAACGTTTGACATACAGAGCTTGTCATACATAAATTGAGACGTTATATGGGTGCAACTCCAGACTGAGCTCTTTCCTTCTCAGACAGCACCAGCTTATCCCAGTGTCCACCTCCATCTGTGTGAGGGTTGTACTGTGCTTGGTTAGGCCTATGGAGGACCACACATAAAAATGAATGTTGAATTATTTGGCAGAATACCAAAAGTTTAATGGGTGATGTAGGTGCCTTAAATGTCTCTAAAATCCTTTTGTCCACCTTCCTGTACTGCCTGGGCATTGTGGGAGTTGAGGTTCCCATATCTTTAAGTACCACATTGGCGTGGCTGCTAAATACTTTGATCTTTTTGTTAAATTAACAAGTTCACTTTGTTTGTTTGGTAATAATTTCCAAATCCCTTTCTCTATGAGTAGCACTTCCTACAAACTTGAAGTCATCTGCAGAGTTCAAGACACCAATTTTCGTAGTCAAGGCCATGAACCCAACTTCTGAATACATTGGTCCTGTGACTATAAGCTGGAGAGATCAGTTCCCCAACTGCCCCTGGGGTTGGCTTATGATGATTAATAGCTTTTGCTTTTGTATCTGTCAACACAATGGACAGGCTTTTTGAAATATAGATTTTTCATGGTGATGTAGGAGTTTTATCCCAATATTCTTCTGAGCTAGGAGGTCTTTCACCTGATGACCGATTCCACTTCAGTAGAATCTAACTCTGTGATATAGTCCAGTCCAGATAGATGTGTTTCTCTGTTTCTTGCTTCATCATTGTTGGTTCAGTTGTAATGTAATTCATTTATAATGCTAAGCTTTTATTCGTGCTTTGCTGAATGACTCTGCACACAAGGTTTATAACTCTTTTCACCTTTGAATAGTGAACCAGGGGGCTGCTGCACTCCAGGAAATCAAGAACATGTGAAATTGGGCAGATTTTTACTTTGGAAGAATTTGTTCTGATTACATTTAAATGTAATTAAAATTAAGAATAATAAATATGTTCAGAGAGGTGGCAGTCTCTGGTCTATCTTGCTTGAGGTCAAAAGCTAAGTAGGTTTAGAATTGTTTTTACTACTTGCATGAGAGCCAGTTTGATGTAGTGGTTAAGACATCTACTACTAGAAACTAAGACTGTGAGTTCTTGTCTCACTAAGGCTGGGCCAGTCATTTTCCCTTAGCCCTTGGAAGGAAGCAATTGCAAACCACACCTGAGTAACTTTGCCAAGAAAGCTGCAAGGACTTACTTGCCCAGGCAGTCTCTGGGAATCGGACATGATTGAACAGAAAACAAAACCCCTATTTGGATGGGAGACTACTAAGAAAAGCCAGAACTAACTCAGACTGGGAAACTCAAAATAATTGCGGAAAAAGGCAAAAGCAGGAAATGTGTATTGACCCATTGCCAAGGAAACTATTGGGAGTCCTTGGGAGCTGGGCTTGATTCAGAGTTTTGATTCTTTCTGTTACGTTATTTTAACATTTCTGCCTCTGGTCTTCCCTCCTTCAACTCCAGTGACAATTAATGTTCTTATATGTCATCACAGGAGAAAAGGGTGAGGATATTTCATAAATCACAGTTGTTTATTGAAATATTAATTCGAGCCATACACTTTGCACCCTTCTTTCCTTGTTGTAATTTTCAGTAGTGCTATTAATGAACTGCTTGAGTGTAGGGTGTTCATTTTTGGTTGCTTCTCATGAGTCCAGCTTTTCAGTAACATACTTATTAGCTCATTCCTATTTCCAGGCCAAAGACAATAGTGTTTAGAACATACAATCTCATTCAGAGGGGAGGAAGAATGCTTGATTGTTCTAGATGGAAGTCACCCTAGATGAATTTGTGTTTTGTTGGTGCGGGAATGAAAAATGACTAGATTGGGTCCTTTTGCTCCTTAGCATGATCCTAACAGCTCTGCATCAGACTGATACTGAGTGAGTGGGCTTGTTCAGAGGCTATAGAGTTCAGTGTATATTGTTCATAAGATGGATTATCTATATATCATGCCCAGAAGTTGGATCTTAGATTCTTTGATTCCTGTTTTCTCATTCTTTACCTGCTGATGGGAGTCAGTTCCATCCGTGGAATCTTTGCCTAAGAGCATCAAATAATATTCTCAGATAATCAGAGTTGGAAGGGACCTTGTAGGTCTTCTCGTCCAGCCCCCTGCCCAAGCAGGAGACCGGGTGTGTGTGTTAGAACGCAGTCAGCGATGTCACGTATGCGCGATAAGGACTCACTGGGCAGGGAGGGGAGGGAAGGGGCGGGCAGAGAAGAGCAGGATCACGATTTACCAATTCTCCGAAATGAATCATAACAACCGGTTCTATAGAAGCGGTCTGAACCAGTAGAATCTCACCCCTGGTCTAATCCTATCTTTTTTTAAAAAAATCTTGTGTATCCTTTCATCTTTTCTACTTTGGCTTTTGGAGGCCAGTTCTGTACTACACAGATTTTCCTGGCTGTTAGGCAGTGTGATGGTGAGATCCTCTGTTCAATATGCGCCAAAGTGCTGTTTGCGTTGCATTATTTGTGCTATTTTTCAAGAGCTGGGTGGCGGATATAACTCAATACCCTTTCTTGACCTTGAAAAATTTGAACTACTTCTTGCCGATGTGTTCCAACTGCTGGCAACCAAGCTGTCACTTAAATTTAGAAAGAAATGCTTACATTCTTGGCTGTCTCTTTGGCTTTATTTTGCTATAACCCTTTAAAAAAAAATTAATACTTCTTCCATTACTTTATAATTTCACCATCTTATGCTTGTTTTATTGCATTTTACAGCATGCCTTATAGCCTGACCTGTGATTACAACAATAAACTTATTTACAATTCTACACTTTCTTGTTTAATATACCTGCACTGATTTTAATAAACTATTTCAGGTTTAGGCCATAATCTGACACATATTTTAATCTGCTTAAAGTTTAATTGCAGTTACATACTTGGAGCCACACTCAGGTTTTAGGTGGGCTTACAAAGTTTTTTGTTTGCCTTTTAATTAGAAGCATTTCCTTAATTTAATGATTTCCTTAACAATCTTATGATTAATTGATTAATTAAGGTTGCAATCTTCCCAAGAGCCTTCCAGCAAAGTCAGTGGCAGTAGCTAGATTTCCTTAACAACTGCATGAATCACTTAATGACTGCAGCAAAAAAGTAAAGGACAGATAGTCCTTTACTTACAACAGTTCATTTAGTGATGGTTCAAAGTTACAACGGCACTGAGAGAAGTGACTTATGACCATTTTTTAACATTTATGATAGTTGCAGCATCCACAGAGCCTCGGTGGTGCAGTGGCTAGAGTGCAGTACTGCAAGCTACTCCTACTGCAATTTGGCAGATCGAATCCCACCAGGCTCCAGGTTGACTCAGCCTTCCATCCTTCCGAGGTGGGTAAAATGAGGACCCAAATTGTTGGGGCCCATAGGCTGACTCTGTAAACCGCTTAGAGAGGGCTGTAAAGCACTGTGAAATGGTATGTAAGTCTAAGTGCTATTGCTATCCCCCTGGTCACGTGATGAAAATTCAGATGCTTGCAATTGACTCATACTTACGATGGTTTGCAGTGCCTCGTGGTCATGTGATCACCTTTTGCGACCTCCTTACAAGCAAAGTCAATGGAGAGGCCTGATTCACTTAACAACCGTGTTGCTAACTTAACAATTTCGGTAATTCATCTGTGGTGAAGTCGTAAAATGGGAGTAAAGCTGGTGTCTCACTCACAGCAACAGAAATTTTGGGCTCAGTTGTGGTCATAAGTCGAGAACTACCTGCAGTGTCTTGGGTCTCTGAGTTTTCTTCTGTTAGACCTCACGTTTTGAAGGCTTTATATTGTGCCAATAAAAAAGGGGAAATGGAAGAAGAACGAGATAGGAGGAAAGGGAGACCAGCAGATCGGAATTACTCTAGGCCCTGCCTTTTTGGTTTCCCCATAATCTCATAGGAAGATGCATTGCATCGACTCAGATTATTTGCACACTGATTCTGCTTGAGGGCAGCTTTCCATCATTTCCAGCAAAGGCCGAAGAGCGCCAAGATGCCAGAGCGTGCCACTTGTTCAACATTCAGAAAGTCCTAGGTGAAATTTCTGACGTAATCAGGCAGGGTTGAAAAGCATCATCTCTTCAAAATTCTGGAGAACTATTGCAGCTGTGACCTGGATCGACCCCACTGGTGCAAAGGCAGGGATGGGATCCGACTGGTATGACTACCGGTTCTGTCGCTCTGCGAATGCAATTTACGACCTGCTGAGCTGCTCCTTAGTTCTAGGTTGGTTCTCTCCACGATTAGTTTTCATTCATTGCTTTTTGTCTTGCCTTCAGGAGCTTTGGAAAATAGGTTGAAACCCACCCACCCCTTTTTTTGTGGCAGCCCCTGAAATATTTCTCTTAACTACAAGTAGTCCTCAATTTAAGATCACAATTGGGACCAGATTTTCTATTGCTAAACGAGGCTGTTTTTAAGCGAGTCATATACCCAATTTTACTTTTTCTTGCAGTCATTAAGTGAATCCAGCTACCCTCATTGGCTTTGTGTGTTAGAAGCCTCCCTGGATAAGTGCTCCTTGGGTAAGAAGCCTCCGGAAATGCTCATTGCATGACTCCAGGATTCTGCAGGCATCATGAATCCATGCTGCTTGCCAAGCACCCAAATTTTGATCATGTGATTATGGGGACATGATTACGGTTGTGAATGCAAGAACCAATTTTAAATTATTTCTTTTTTTGGTGCCATCATAACTTTGATCACTAAACAAATGGTTGTAACTCGAGGACTATCTATCGCCTATTGCCATTTGAAACGTCACTTTTAATCTACAGCAAGGGTCTTCAAACTTGGCAAGTTTATGACTTGTGGACTTCAACTCCCAGAATTCATGAGCTAACATGACTGGAGGAGGAATTCTGGGAGTTGAAGTCCACAAGTGTGAAAGCTGTGAAGTTTGAAGACCCTCTGATCTACATCAATGCAGACAAATTTTTGTTACCTTCTCATTTCTTTCCTTGTGGGTCAAACGTGACCCACATTCAGTTGAGTCTAATACCAATGGGGTGCCCTGGTTCCAGAGAAACTATTGACAGGATCCATTCTCACAATACTGTAATCATGCAAGATCGGTCACCTCTTTTAAGTCTGTTTTGTTTCCTTCCTAGTTGATATACCTGGTCTTTTTCCAGCCAGAGACCTTTGCTTGCATTTAACTCCTCCTCCTCCTCCTCCTTTTTTTTTCTTTTGCTGAATTTCAATGTGCTGTGTTGTGTGAACCAAAGAGTGCAGTTTGCAGAAGCCCCATTTAGTTTTAACAAGCTGTTTTCATAATCCATAATGGATAATGGCTGGGCTTGAAACTTAACCAGATTTTGCCAGGAGCCAGATCTTATTCTAGTCACTTTCCTTTGGAGATCTTTCACATAAACTCCTGCACCCCAGTAACTGCAAAAGTCCTCATGTCACCTTTTAATACATGATGATTAGATCAGATCCTGGGCTCTGCCCGAAAATACTGTGCCCATTACTCAAGTTTTCCACAACCTGAAGCTCTTAAATGCCCCAAATTCTTAGCCAGGCAGCTTGGAATATGGGAGAGCTATTGAATTCAGCACATCTGGAAAGCACCAGGCTTTAAAAAATTGGTCTGCATCCTTGGGCAGATGCCAGGGAAGGCACCAAAACACACACACACACACACTCACACACTAGCACACACAAAACCCCCATGTGTCAGCAAGTGTCACTGAATGGCGGGCAGGATCTTCATCAGGCTTGACCTGGGGGGGGCGCATGGCGGCTTGCTTGCTATTTTTTGCAGCCTGCTGGAGTTTGCTGCATTAACGAGCTGCACTTCAGCATGCTGGGGATTTATTTTGCTCTGGTTTTTTTTTGCTGCAGCGCTGCAGGCTTGCTGAGACGCTGCCCCGTTCTTTCCTTCCTTTCACTTTGTGATTGGGTCGGTGGGATTAGCTGCTTTGAATGTATCCTGCCATTACAAAAAGAAGAAGAAGAAAGCCAAAGGAATGCCTGCCAGGATTACTCGCTTCTGTGATTTGAGAAGTGTGTGTGTGTGAGAGAGAGAGAGAGAGAGAGAGAAGGAGAGAGCGAGACAGACAGACAGACAGAGACAGAGAGGGAGAGGGAGAGAGAAAAGGAGGAGGAAGAGAGAGGGAAAGAGGGGGGAAGAGGAGAAAGAAAGAGAAAAGGGAGGAAGAGAGAGAGAGAGAAAGAGGGAGGAGAGAAAGAGAACCAAGGAAGAAGAGAGGGAAAGAGAAAGGGAGGAGAGAGAGAAAGAAAGAGGGAGGAAGAAGAGGGAGGGAGGGAGAAAGGGAGGAGGGAAGAAAAAAGGGAAGAAGGAGGGAAAGAGAAAAGGAGAGGGAAAATGACAGAGAAAGAGGGGAGGAAGAGAGGAGGGAGGAGAGAGAGAAAGAGGGAAAGAAAGAAAGAGGGAGAGGAGAGAGAGAGGGAGAGAGAAAGAAAGAGGGAGGAGGGAGGGAGAAAGAGAGGGAGGGAGACCTACATTGAAATGGCAGTCAGTCAGTCACCTGATTTCAATGCAGAACTTTTTAGCTTGCTGGTGTCTGGCTGGCCCGCCCCCCTTTCCCATAGGAGTGTGCAAAGCAGCCATGAAAAGCTGCTGCGGGGAAGGGGGAGGAGGAATCTGTTGAAATGCCTTTCTGAACTTGTCCTTACATGCGCGACCTAAGTGAGAGGCACTGACGGAAAGAGCAAGAAACCAAGGCATCTTTTAATTTTCCTCCATTCTTACCATAAATAATTTGGATAGGGCCTTCCTCTGCCTCCCTGTGCCCCCTCCTTCCCTCCTCCCCACGGATGTGCTGGGGGTGGGGGTGGGGGGTGGAGAGAAAGAATTTCGTGATAGATTGCTGAAGCATTCCCTGAATTTGGTGGTGCAGCTGAGAATGCCAAACAGACGGAGGGAGCCTGCAAATGTTGTGGTCAGTTGTTTTTGTAACTTGGCCAGGTCATCTTGGAACAGGAATGCCCCCTAAAGTGACCTCTGGCTCTCCTGGTGACTTCCGTGCAAGATTTAACCCATAGTGTTGTCTTTGGATGGTGCCTGGGAAACCATGAATAGGACACCCATGTCTTTTTATTTCGCGTGTGTCCTGCTTTTGTTGTTCGTTCAGAAGCTCAAAATCATCTAGAGCAAGGCTCTTCAAACTTGGCAACTTTAAGCCTAGAGGACTTCAACTCCCAGAATTCCTGAACTAACCTGAGTGGAGGAGGAATTCTGGGAGTTGAAGTCCACAAGTCTTAAAGCTGCCAAGTTTGAAGACCCCGATCTAGAGAGTACCTCCTGATTCTCCCTACCAAAACAGCCCTGCGAGGTAGGTTGGCTAAGACCAGGGGATTAACCCAGAAGTCTCCCACTGGGCTTTCATGGCTGAAGAGAGGAGTAGAAACCGGATCTCCCCATTTCTGGTCCTATCCCCCGTGCACCGCCGTGTCATTTTGGCTGCTCTTGGGAGCTCATCGCAGCTCCTTCAACAGAGAGGCTGGCTCCTGATCAGTAGGTTGGGCAGCAGTCTGGATTCAAAAAGTGGGACGGTGATGGGAAGCGTGTGTGGGCATGCCGGTCACACCTTCCGGGCTTCTTCACAAGCCCAGGAGAAGGCGTAGTTTCTTCTAGGATTTGCTGATGGGAATGAGCTGTGCAGCCCTGGGCACTCTGTATCGCCTCTTCGGCCCTTTTGAATCCTCCAATTATCTTAACACAAAGCGCACAAAGCATTTCTAGATAAGGTTGAGTTGGTTGCCATCATCAGATGGATGCCTCTTGTTGGTATTGAGCTCAGCTGAATATTGTTTTTTGGGGGGGTGGGGAGGGGAGCGGAAAAATAACTTGGCTGTCTTCAGCAGTTAATTCTACTGTGGTCTTCTTGTCCATTCCTCCCCACAGCTCTAGGACATTTTTTTCCATTTGTTTTTAGCTGCTGGATTTGTTGAGGAAACATGGAATAAACCTGAAATTTATTGTTTTAGCTCAGTGATTTTTAAAAGTAGAAAAATAAGGGGGAAATGGCAAGGGAGGGGAAGAAGGAAGGAAGGAAGGAAGAAAGGAAGGAAGGAAGGAAGGAAGGAAAAGGAAGGGAAGGAAGGAAGGAAGGCAGGAAGGAAAAGAAGGAAGGAAGGAAGATATCTTTTTACTTATATTTTGAAATGTGATCCTTCAATCGATTGATTGTTCCTTACCGAGTTTCTCCAACAATACGACTCAACCAATAGGAAGGCCCAGCATGATTTCTAGGCATGAGGTAAAATTAAGCCCCGCCCCCAAAATTTAGGCCTATTTAAACCATGCGTTTCCCCACCATTTCTCACATCGTTCGTTAGAACTACACGAGGTGAAGAGAAATGGGGGGGGAAGGGAAGGGGGGGGAGAAAACTTGCCTTTAGGAGCGCCATGCAGGTAGCCTAGGCTAGAATACCCTGATCTACTACCGATAGAACATCGGCCAATAGAAGTTCCCCGAAGGCAGAGTCACCAGCTGCTTCTATCGGCCGGTAGAAGCGGCCTCGGGGCGAGCGCTTGTGTGCACTTCCCTCGCCATGAGGCCGTTTCTATCGGCTGATGGAAGCAGAGTCACCCAAAGGCAGAGTCACCAACCGCTTCTATCGGCCGGTAGAAGCAGCTGGTGACTCTGCCTTTGGGGAGCTTCCATCAGCTGATAGAAACGGCCTCGTGGTGAGGGGAGCGCGCATTAGTTGTCTTTAAATCTACCAGCAGGGCAAGAGAGAAAGCACACACGTATCTGTGTCTGGATAAAAATTGTGAGATTGCGACGGAGGGAATGGGAGAAAAGGCCTTAGCCCAAATGTGTTCTTGTTTTGCTTTCCTGCCCATTCTCTGATCAATCTCTCCGGGGCAGCTTTTGGCCTAAAATCACCCAGGTCTCCCTCAGCTAAAGGAGAGGGGAGGTCTCCAAAGACAGTCCCTAACCTCTGCCATTTGAGAGGACCGAACTCATTGCTTCTCAAAGTTAGACCTGCAAGTTTTTCAAAAGTTCTTCTGAACGCCTCGGACGTCTGATGAAATCCAGAAATGTCTTGTGATTGAACTCAATCAAAAAAAAAAAAAGAACCTGCACCTCGTCGCCAGGTCCCTGGTTTTATGGCTCCTCTCTCATCCTGAATTATGCCGAAATAAGGGATTCCGAGGCTGGCGTTGGTTAATTGGTTAATGACGGGCGCTCTTTCAGGCGCTCAGAGAGAAAGAGAAAAGGCGTTGGTGAAGTTCTCAGACTCCCCCCAACTGTTAGCAGCGCCACCTGTGAGCTGTGGCAGGATTGCCTCGAATCATATGCAGAGTGCCTTCGCCCCTCCCCCCATGACTCAAGGTTCATACTAAAATTAGGCCTGTCCAATCAGCCCCTGCAAATATTCGTCCCTCACCAAAGTAATAGAAAGGATGGTTTAGCTTCTCCCTGGTCCTTCTTCTCTCCAGCTCCCTCCTGCCCTCCTGTGCTGTGGCGGCGACCCTTTCACACTCACCCCGCTTCGCCACTGCATTCCCATGAGGACCGCTCCCACGTCTCCTTTTGGGAGCCCGCCCGATCTCCCTTCTAAGGGTAGCCGAGCTCTGCTGCCTCCTCTTCCCTCCCCGACTCCCCCCTCTGCTCCCCAAACCAGCGGCGGCAGCAGGTAAAAGGAGTTCGGCTGCCCTGGGACTTTGGCAGGGTGCCCGGAAAAGTTCTGGCCTGGGGAGGGGAGGGCGGCGGTGGGAATCCCGTAGATGCTGAGACCTTCCCTCACCAGAAGGGCTTGGCTGACCCGGTGCAGGGACGAAGGTTAGCAGGGGTGGTGTGTGTGCGCGCGTGTGTGTGACAGGGAGAGAAACTCAGCTTGCTTCCCTTCTGCTAAGAAAAGTTTGCATTCGCTCTCCCACACGCACTCCCCTCGCCACAAATCCGTTTCTATCGGCCAATGGAAGCGGCTGGTGACTCTGCCTTTTGGGAGCTTCCATCGGCCGATAGAAATGGCCTCGAGGAGAATGCGCGTGGTGCGCTCCTCTCAGGAGCACCCTGCCGGCAGCCACGCCTCAGCCCAAAGCAGCTGGTGACTCTGCCTTTGGGGAGCTTCAATCGGCTGGTAGAAACAGCTTCGCGGCAAGGTGAATGCACATGGGTGCTCGAGGCCGCTTCTACCGGCCAATAGAAGCGGCTGGTGACTCTACCTTTGGGGAGCTTCCAGTGGCGGCCTCATGGAGAGGTGAATGCGCATGGGGCGCTCTAGGTGGAGGTGCGCGTGGGGGAAGAAATTAAGTCACCCCCGAAAAGACGTCCTAGCCGTTTTTTCGGGGCTCAAAAATAAATACGACACAGCCTTATTTTATGAGAAACACGGTAGTTGTTTATATTCCATGCATATCTTTATGAAGAATTATTTAACATTAATGGTTATATTGAGTACAAGTCCTTACAATCACAAGTGTGTGTGTGTGTGTGTGTGTGTGTGTGTGTGTGTATGTACAATACACAAGCCTGATGATGGCAGATGAGATTCTGCCGAAACGTTGCTACAACTTTAAAAGCACAACTATAATGACGTGGGAAAATATCCAAACAGAGCTGAATACCATACATGCAAATACCCATGAAAACACACACAAATCCCCATTTTTAAAAATGATTTGCTGTTGTGTGCTTTATTATTATTGATATTAATTTAAATTTAATGTTGCTTGTCAACGCTATGAAGACCCAAAACACCCTCCTGCCAAACCAGTCTTTTTCAACCTTGGCAACTTGAAAATGCCTGGACTTCAGCGTTCTTCAGCGGGCTGCCAAGTTGGGAAATGCTGAACCCCGCAGGACTTCTCTGAATCCACGCAAGTTCGGTGTCTAGAAACTGGAATAATTCTTTCACCTTCCATCAACTCCCTTTTGGAGCACCCTCAAAAGAGAGGCCTCCTCCCCCTCCCACCTCTCCTCCTCCTGTGATGTCATTCCAGCTCTTAAAACATTAATATTCATCAGGCAATTTAGCTCAGAGCCTGAACTGCTGACTGCGAAATTTTACACTCCATGCAGAATCTTATCGGCTGCAGTTCGGATTTGCCTCGAGGTTTCCTTGCAGTTTGGGGTTGCTGCTTTTTTCTTTCTTTTTGTATTCGTGAAGATGCCGAGAGAGACTCTGCTGGCCAGGAGGCTTCTTGGAAATCTTTTTAGACCGAATGCTGCTAAATGGAAAATGTAACCATTTCAATAGGCAAGCTTCAATTTAAGGTTGGAAGAAATGAAATCGAACAAAGGCAATTTGATTGATTGATTGGCCGGATTGACATCCTGCCTTTCATTCAGGAGCTCAAGGCAGAATACATAAGACTCCCTCCCTCCTCCTGTTTTTCTCCATGAAAACTCCTCTGTGGTATAGGTGGGGCGGAGAGACTGACACCCTGTCATCCAGGGAGCTTCTGTGAGTGATGAGGGACTCAAATCTGGGGTTCCTACTTCCCAGACGAAGCAGCCTTCATCACTATTCCACCTTGGCTTTTTGCTGAGAAAGAAGAATTAGCCTAAACAGTGTTTCTCAACCGCGGCGACTTTTAAGTCATGTGGACTTCAATTCCCAGAATTCCCCAGCCACTCCAAAGAAGTCCACGGGTCTTAAAATTGGCAAGGTTGAGAAACAGTGGCCCAAAGTAATGCATTGGGGGGGAGAGAGAGAGAAGGAGGGAGAAAGAAAGGGAGGAGGAAGAAAGAAAGAAAGACAGACAGAAAGAAAGAAAAAAAAGACAGAAAGAAAACATGGGTTAGAACAATTAATCAGTGGAACAATTTGCCTCCAGAAGTTGTAAATGCTCCAACACTGGAAGTTTTTAAAAAGATGTTGGATAACCAGTAGTGTAGGGTTTCCTGCCTAGGCAGGGGGTTGGACTAGAAGACCTCCAAGGTCTCTTCCAACTCTGTTATTCTATTCTATTCTATTCTATTCTATTCTATTCTATTCTATTCTATTCTATTCTATTCTATTCTATTCTATTCTATTCTATTCTATTCTATTCCTAGTACAATACTGTAGCTTGACTGCTGCACCACACTAGCTCGGTCTGTACCTGTGTCTGTCTGCCTAACTATAAAGAATCTATAAGTAGTCCTTGACTTACGACCACAATTGGGACTGTAATTTTGCTTGTAAATTGTGATGGTCATTAACTCAAGGCACTCACGTGACTGGACCCAATTGTCTGACTGTTTTTATTGCAGTTGTTAAAGTGAATCATGAGGTTGTAAGCGACCCTCAGTTTGAATCCAGTCTTCCAAATAGGTGGGGCACTTTTTGCCAACCTGCAAAAAACAAAACAAAACAGGAAACCAGCAAACAAGCCACAAATTGTGGTCATGGGAATCCCCAAAATCTGATTATCACTGGGGAGAGGCGGCATCATTTCCGATGGCCGGAAGTGCTTCGCAGGCTATAATACACCTTTTCTGTTTATCATAAATCTGAATGGTCATAAATGATGTCATAAGTCAAAGTCTACTACTTGTATACCAAAACCATGCTAACTATGTATGATACTTTAAGTTGAACATGCTCCGTAGGCTTTCCTGCACAACTTCATATTCCCACATTACCTGCTGCTACTTCTCTCTTATGGCTGGATGGTGCCACTTTTAATACACAAGCCTAGTGGTTATGGCACCAGGCTAGAAAGCAGGAGCCCATAAGTTCAAGTCCCCCTTTAGCCAAAAGCCAGCTGGATGACTTCAGGCCAGTCGCTCTCTTTGTCTAACCCACCTCACAGGGTGGTGGTTGTGGGGAAAATTGGAGGAGGAAGGCATGAGCCGTGGTGGCACAGTGGTTAGAGTGCAGTACTGCAGGCTACTTCTGCTGACTGCCGATGGCCTGAAATTTGACAATTCAAATCTCACCAGGCTCAAGGTTGACTCAGCCTTTCATCCTTCCAAGGTGGGTAAAACGAGCCAGATTGTTGGGGGCCATCGGCTGACTCTGTAAAATCGCTCAGAGAGGGTTCCAAAGCACTGTAAAGTGGTATATAAATCTAAGTGCTATTGCTGTGTGGGATATATTCTCTGCCTTGAGTTACTTGTAAAAAAATAATAAAGCTAGAATACAAATAAATGAACAAATAAATGAATGATTCACAGCTGAAGTCCTGGAAGTAGTTCATTGTAGGTAGAACATTGAGGCATATTTTATGCAATAAAAAAATTAAGATAGTTTTTTTTTCCCCCCAGAGAAAATATTTAATTGTGGACACCTTCCCTAAAATAGGACACTCCATACAAATCATGATATATAGGACATTCCATACAAATCATGATCACATGGCATCCTTGGCTGTGCTTTCTTCCCACGTAACAGGGCACTCAGGGTGTTGTAACTGGGTAATGCCAGCTGAAGGGCGGGATCACCATATTCATCCATCAAGGAATAGAGTAATGACTTCTACCCACTCACATCTTGATTTAACAACAATGTCCTGGATTGCTTGTAATTAAGGGGTTGATTCATGCGTTTGTTCATGTCTCACCACTTCTTGACTCCCAGTAATGGATGTCATTCCATTGAGAAATAGTGCACTTGAAGTGTTGCGAGATGTGTAAGATGGTGACATCACTTGAAGCTTCTGTCAAACATGGATGCATGTAGGAATGCACCCAAATACTAATGGAATTGTGAGTGCTTATGATCTGGGGAGGGCAAAGAGGAAGTGGGGAGATTGGTCATTTTTGAAGGAATGCTGTTTTAAAAAATAATTTAAGACAAGCCAATATTTTGACCTTCTCTCAAGCATCATGCAATATGTCAAAAGCTGCATTTCAGAAGATGGGAGGGCCAGGGCCCCATGTTTGGTGCTCTTTATTTACTAATTTACTAGTTGATATTCTGCCTGTTCATTTGAAGGCAACATCCATAGCCCTCCCTCATTCATTTTTAGTTGAGCTGAGACAGAAGGACTGAGAACTTCCAATTCAATATCTTGACTATTATATGATACTGATACATGCTCATTGTCTTGTTGGGGGGGAGCATTCTGGGTTTTTAAGCAAATGCAATAATAACTTAATACTTATTTTTGCCCTGGAAATGTTCCTGAACGTCTCAAAATACAAACCACACTTGCAAGAGACTAAAAATGACACACTAGTAGGGCTACATAGGGTGGTTCACTGTCCCTTTCACAGCCCTCTCCTAAGCTTCCAGTCCATTGATGAATGGAGTACATTTCTGTAACAGATTTTTACACGTTCTTTAGTATTGGTCAGAGGAGGAAGAAGACAAAAATTAGTTGGGATTGCTTTATGTGTCACGTGACATCAGAATAAAATAGCTTCTGTAGCAGTTGCAAATAAATTGGCAAAAATCTGATAAAGCAAAGTCAACAAAGATTTTGGTCTGCCAAGAACCTTTGTTGTTGTATCTTCAGATTTACGATCTACAACTTACTACTTCGTTGTTTTTATGTACACTGGGAGCTTAGGCACCGGAGACACATTCCTTGGGTGTTCAATCACGCTTGGCCAATAAGGAATATTCTAATATTCCAATTCCAATTAAGGCAGTGATCCAGTCCCTTCGACTGAATAGGTCTGGCTTTTGATTCATAGGATTCCATTGTCAGACTGGATAAAAGGCTACCTGTGGTACAGGTTAGCGTAACAGACTCCCAGAAATTCTGTGTGACGTTGATACCATTATTTAAAGAAAGCCATCATTTTGGGAATGGCAATTCTAATTACACACCCCACTAAAGTCTGTTGGGAATAACAAGTATGAAATCCAGGAGGGATGATAATCAAAGGAAAAGGAGGAGAATTCTGTGCATGAGAAAATATGGAGATGATGAAATGGATCTCCCACCTTGATGTTGTTGAGTCATGACCTGGTGGAATACAGGTAATTTTCGACTGATGACCACCTCTGAGCCCAACATTTATGTTGCTAAGTAAGACAATTGCTAAGTGAGTTTTGCCCCATTTTATGACCTTGTTTTTGACACAGTTGTTGAGTGAATCACTGCAGATGTAAAGTTTGTAACAGGATTGTTAAGTGAACCTGGCTTCCCCATTGACTTTGCTTGTCAAGAGATCACAAAAAGGGATCGCCTGATCCCTGGGACATTGAAACCATCAAAAATATGAGTCAGTTGCCAACTGTCCCCAAAAAATTTTCATGTGATCATGGGAGTACTGCCATGCTTGTAAGTGTGAAAAATGCCACAAGTCACTTTTTTTTTCAGTGCCATTGAAACTTTGAATAGTCAGTAAACAAATGGCGGTAAAGCAAGGATGACCTGTTAATGGAGATAAAAAGATGGAGTGGATTTCCCACGTTGATGCTGTTGAGTTAACTGGCTCAGTTCTCTCGCTGAGATAGCCAAGAGGAAGTTTTAAGCAAAACACCAGCCGGAGTAGCCTTTTCTGAGTTAGTGCTTAATAACTGGAAGTCTTTCCCTTAGAGTTCTCCATCTGAAGCAATTCCTGAAGACTTCAGGTGGGATCCGAGAATGACATTAGAGCACTGGAGAAAAAAAAAAAGTTTGAAAGGGTTTGTCCCTCGGAAAAATCATAGGCAAATGAAGGACCTGGAACCCATCTCAGTCCAACCCCACCCTAAAAAACTACCTTTCCTCACTTGAGGGAAAATAATTGCAGACAAGTTCTGCCTCAAGTCAGAAACCAGGCAGTTCCTGTCCCTGCGAAAGACAAGATGCTTTCTTCTGGAGTGACTCAGCATCAGGCGTAACCTCATCTTGGAGAGCCTGAATTCTCACTCTGCCCACAGTAAGGGCTGTTTGCTGGACCCTTGGCAAGATCAGCCACAATCCAGCTCCATGTAGTTCAAACTTGGCAACTTTTGTGCGGACTTCAACTCCCAGAATTCTCCCCAGCCACACATCTTAAAGTTGGCAAGCTTGGGGGCGGGGGGGAGGAACCCACTGAACTAGCTCTTCCAATTTACCTGAGAACTTTGTGTTTGCTGCATTCATACAACAGAGCGAAGAAATTGCCCTTGGCTTTGTCCTAAGAAATTGCCCTTGGCTTTGCTCCTTTGTGGGACCTAGGGAATGTGTTTTTGGGGGGAGCAGACCTTCCACCAGGTATTCCACAATCTTCCTACACACACACACACACACACACACACACACACTGCTTCCCTTTAGGAAAGTCCTTAAGACAGGTGTTGTGCTTTTATTCTTGCTGGCTGGCTTCTGTTCTGATTCGTCAGGATTTAATACGCCCAAATTATAGAATTGGAAGAGACCTAAAAGGTTCTTAATTCAGTCCCTTAAGGACTGGAGCATTTACTACTACACCATCTCTGATAGGTGACTATCCAGTCCCTGTTTCAAAACCTGCAGCGAAGGGGAAGAAATCACTGCATAAGGACAAAGTAATTCATGGTTTTTAAAGCAAGCAAATTTCCCAGAGGAAATTCCATACAGGACTTATGGGAGATACTTCCCACTGCAAGCCTTCTGGACATGTTCTTATCCTGCCCGTCCTTCTGGGAGCTTAGGTGTTCTTAGGGAGGGGATGCCATCGTTGTTGATGGTTTCTTTTTCTTTGGACCAAGAAGCAGTGATGTGGTCAAAGGCAATGAAGGAGCTGGGGAAAGTTTGGTTTTGAGCTCCTAGAAGCTCACCTAAGATTCTAGCATGAGAATTCTTAACGTTCAGTTCTTGAGGAGACTTCCTGCAAAAATTGTTCTTCTGAAGACTTTCTAGGTACCAATAAAAGAGAACATTGGTAGCTCGGTTGAAATGAGGGGTCCTTGGTGCTCTCTGAGCTTGGCTGTTTTCTTGCAGACATTTCGTTACCCAAACATGAGCACTTTGGATGTTACCTAGTTTGGATAATGAAACATTTGTAAGAAAACAACCAAGCTCAGAGGCCGCCAAGAATCCCTAAGACTTTCTAGGGTTGCAAATTTTGAGCAGGCATCTAAGGATTAGCCACTGCAAACCCATCCTCCTCAGCAGAGGAAAACCTAGCTAAAAAAATTGCAAAAAAAAAAAAAAAGAGCAACTGAAAGGAGTAGAGAGATGAGGTAGATCCTTTATGGAGAAAGATGACCACAATTGGGGCTTTTAAGCTTAGACTGAAGGCAATTAAAAGAAGACATGACAGAGGTATGTCAAATCATGGGGGAAAGTGGAAAAACAAACTCTTTTTTTTTTTTTTTTTTGAGGGCGGATTCAAGAAAGTCGTCTTCATATGATGCTAAATTAAACAATGGGATTTGTTTCCATTGTTTGTGGGGTGATAGATGCCTGTAGAGAGGCTTTAAAAAGAGAGTGGACAAATTTGTACAGGTCTGGCCTCTCAGCGGTAAGTCAACTTGCTGGCTGTTTATTGCCCCTGGAATTGTAAGCAACATTCCTACAATACCAGTTTCTGATGAATGAGCATAGAAGAAGAAAAAGAGAGAGAGAGAGAGAGAGAGAGAGAGAGAGAGAGTCTTCCTTTTGTCCATATTTGTGAACTGTCTGGATGCTTAAGACTTCCTGTTCTGCATTCCAGAATTCTGAACTAGATGGGAAATGTGGCTGGGCCTTTCATGCACATCGGTGGCATTCATGGTTCACACAGCTACTTGCCCGTGAATCTGTAATGCTTCAGTCTGGATTGTTGCCCATTCCAACTGCGTGTTTCAACCGAGCTTGGCTGAGAGGAGGGAGTTTTTTTTTTAAAATGGCCTGCGTGCAACCTAAGATGGACCACAACACGGCGGGAAAAATAGACGTAGTTTCCACAAGTGAGAATGAAAACAAAAGAAATGGGGAGATTAGCAAGGGTTCTCCAGTAGATTGCACTTGGAGTCTAACGTAGGAATGTACCCTTGGCAGGAGAGGAGAAAAACAGACAGATCTATAGGCTCGGATTTTCTGCACAGCACCCACTTTGCAGGAGTAGTCTATCTGCCTAGCAAGGGCTTCCCATATTAAGCAACACTTGGCTTTAAAATGTCTGCGGCTATTCTTAACTTGGCTGATAGTTCCGAGGCTAGAGAGGAAAGGAATTATAAAATTCAGAGCTTGCTTTGGGCATAGAGATTATGGCGCAGGCTTCAAGCCAGGTTTTTTTCCCCTCCTTTTTTAAAGAAACAAAGCAAAACAGGAAAACTGGGTGTTTCTGCGTGCCGACTTTGACTCCAGATGCCAAATTCCATGAATTTCTTTGGCGGCATCCCAGAGAAGCCAACCGAACACATCCTGAATGAAATGCCGACTTCCACAGCGCTAAATTTTGTGCTGGGGTTTGTGGTCTTTCCGTTGGGTGGCGCTGCCAGGAACCCTGCGCACCAACCTGAATGGTCCCGACTGGCATATTTTTGAGTCCTGAGCCATACCAACATGAGATGTTGTGCCTCCTGCAGCTGACTCACCCAGGGGCCCCTGGCATTGTTTTCCTAAGTTGAGTTCGTATGCCAAGAGGAAATCCAAGAACAATAACTCAAAAGTGCGCAATGTTACGAGCCAAGCAGCCGGGTTCCGGAGGGGTGTGCAAAGAAGCAAAGACGTGCTGGAAGATTCGACAGAGCTGATTATTAAGTTCTGCCACCAACCTGGAATGCAAAGGCAGGCCGGGGACTCACTCAAGAAGCTATTTGCCAGGTGACTCAGAGTTTAGCAGAAATCGGTGGCATTCCTGATTAACTGCTAAACAAGGTTTCCTAACCTGTAGGTCATAACTTCTGGTTGTCCTTAGACTCAAAGTCAATTCCTGTCGTGGGCCTTAGCAAAAACACATGGGGCAAAGAGGAATAAGGGGCCCTGAGCCAGTGGATGCCAACCCCAACCTAGTCCATTCTGAGGACATTACAGATAGCCCTCAACTTACTGTGTTTCTCCAAAAAGAAGCCCTGGTCTTATTTTCTTTTGACCCCTGAAAAAACGGCTAGGTCTTCCTTTTGGAGTGTTCTAATTATTGACTCCCCTCGCGGTAGTGGCACCAACAGCCCTGCCCAGCAAGAGCCCGCTGCTGGCCCACTTCTTCACGCATCGCCCTAGTCTCCGCTTCGCTTTCAGATGTCTTCTGGCAGGCATCTGAAGTCAAAATGAAGGACAGAGTGATGCATGCAACTGGCAGCAAGCGTCCGCAGAAAAAGCATCCACAGAAGAAAGGCGAGGCAGGTGTCGGGGTAAGGCCTGGTAAGCAGGGCAGCTCCACACACCCCCATCCCCACCCTAGCTTATTTTTTTTACCTGTGTGCCTTGCCCCACCCCCTGTAGCCCAGGGTGGGGAGCGTCTTAATTAGGGTTAATTTTGTGGGTGGGGCTTAATTTGATCACATGCACTCAAAAACTTGACAGGACTTCTTTTCAAGGTGGCTCATCTTTTTGGAGAAACACAATCTATTCGTTTAGTGACCATTCAAAGTTACAATGGCCCTGAAAAAAGTGACTTACATGATCAGTTATCACACTTCTTAAATGACCATTGCAGCATCCCAAGATCACGTGATCAAAATTTAGGTACCTGGCCGCTGGCATTTATTTATGAAGGTTGCACTGCCCCCAGGGGGTCACCTGATCACCATTTGGAACCTTTCCAGCCAGCTTCTGACAAGCAAAGTCCATGGGGGAAGCCAGATTTGCTTTAAAAAGAAACCACGCGATTCAATTAACAACTGCGGAGATTCATTTAACAACCATGAAAGATCGTAAAATGGGGCACAAGTCACTTAACGCTCATTTAACAACTGCCTTACTTTAGCAAGATAAATGTTGGGTTCCATTGTGGGTATAATTTGAGGACAGCCTTTATGGAGAATTTCAGCAAGGTTTGGGTTAGATTCACTGATCAAGGAGATGGCTTTGGGTCACTTTTGAGAAGCAAAGTGGGTGTGGCAGCATCAGCAATGAAGATGGGGAACAACAACAGCAGCAACATTCAGCAGCCACCTGGAAGTTTGGGTCAGGAAAAAGGGACATTGATTTCTTTTAAAAGAAACTAGTGAAGGTTTCGCACACCCATTGTAGGAAATGAGCAGGTTGAGCTGGAAGGTGGAGTTAAACATGTCATCAGTTTGGAATCATTGCGCAGCCACAAGAAACCCAAGTCCAGCCCCACCCCCATGAATTCAGTTGACACTTATCTAGCACCAATTCAGTTTTGACTGTTACTTGACCAGATTCTTGTGCATAGTTAAGCAATAATAAATTCTTTAGTGCAGGGGTGTCCAACCTTGGCAACTTTAAGACCTGTGGACTTCAACTCCCAGAATTCCTCAACCAGCCATGCTAGCTGGGGAATTCTGGGAGTTGGAGTGCACAGGTCTTCACATTTCCAATTTCTAAACCCCTGCTTTAGTGCTTTGAACCCATCAAATGTCCCTGATTTTTTTGCACCGGACGCCCATGTTGCTTTTCCTTTTGTTGAAAAGAAACAAAGCTGGTGGTGTCCTGATGCTGTAAACAAGGAGGTGGTGGTGGTGGTGGGGCTGTCTGCAGCCCTTCCATGCAAAACAGAGGTGGTATTCAGCAGGTTCTGACCAGTTCTGGAGAACCGGTAGTGGAAATTTTGAGTAGTTTAGAGTACGGGCAAATCCCACCTCTGACTGACCCTGCCCCCATCTCTTCTCTGCCTCCCAAGTAACAGCTGATTTGCTGGGTCTTCTTTTGTTGCTCTGCACAGGAGAACAGAGCTGGAAAGCAGGTCAGTGGGGGTGGGGAGGGAATGGGGATTTTGCAGTATCCTTCCCCTGCCATGCCCACCAAGCCATGCCAACATAACTGGTAGTAAGTTTTTTTGAATCCCACCACTGTTCCAAAGCCAGATGAATTCAAGGCAGATTTAGAAAGAGAGGTCCATGTTTGTTTTGCAATGTGGAAATGAAAGAGTTAACCTTCTCAGTTTCCCCGGGGCTATCCGGTTTGTGTTTTATTAATATTAACGGGCTAATTCAGCAATAAAATTGGAAAAGCAACTTGATGGGATAAACTGTTACTCTCCAGAAAGGCTTGGCTAATTTCAGCCTGCATTTTATTAGCGTGGTTATAAATGTCTATAAACGGAACATTATTGATATTCCGTCTCAGCTATACATTTCAGCAATGAGCTTGGGAGGCGAGGGCAGGGCCTTTGACACAAATCATCCGGCAGCCTACCGGGAGCTGGAAGAGCAACAGGACTGGGTAACCCTTATGGATTGTGAGGATTCTACTGAAGTACACACAGGTAATTCCTCAACGTGCAACCACAGTTGGGAGCAGCATTCCTGTTGCTAAGCAAGGCGGGGTGTTTAGCGAGATGCTCCCAATTTTACAAGCTCTCTTGCCAGCTTTATGAAGCAAAACCTGCCATCGTTAAATGAGTCATGTGGTCATTAAGTGATTCCAGCTTCCCTCATTGTCTCGGCTTGGTGGAAGCTGGCTGGGAAGGTCACAAAATAGTGATAATGTGACTTTGGGATACCACAAGTCTCATGAAGGCATGCTGATTGCCAAAACACTTGAATTTTGATCACATGACCTTGGTGCCCTGGGGACAGTTGTAAGTGGGAGGATCAGCTGTAAGTCCCTTTTTTCAATGATATTGTAACTTTGAATAACCGCTAAACAAATAGTTGTAATTTGAGGACATGGCCATACAAACAGCAGCCTCCACAAACAGCAGCCTTCAGGTTCTTCCTGCTGTTTCTAAGTTTAGTTTAGTCTGGTCTGGTCTGGTCTGGTCTAGTCTAGTCTAGTCTAGTCTAGTCTAGTCTAGTGTCTAGTCTAGTGTCATTGTCATTAATCTCGTACCACAAAATTAAATGCCATCTTCAATGTACATTATAGCTATAAAAATAAAACACAAACACACATCCTTTGCATTCTATACAATTGAATTGAAACCCCCTGATATTGCATTAATATTGCACTATACAGTAGAATTCAGTATAGTTATTGCTCTGGAATAGAAGCTGTTTTTCAGCCTATTTGTCCTTGTCTTTATTATCCTGTACCGTCTGCCAGATGGTAATAGTTCAAAAAAAAGGGTGCTCAGGATGAGATGGATCTTTAAGAATATTTTGAACTTTCTCAAGGCAGCGGTTAAGTTAAGTAGTGTTGTGTGTGGGAACAAATGTTTGCGGGAAGTATTTATACTTGGCGGAGTCCCCGAAGATGTGACAGTGGCCCTGGGCTTAAAGAGACAAGGATTAGCCACAATAGCTAATGGACCTGCTTGTTCAGAGGCAATTAACATCTGGAGGGCGAGAAAGCGGGACAGCACATTCTGTGTGTGTTGTGGTTGCTTGCTAGCAAAGCCTGGATGGAAATTCTTTATTACAGAAAGTTGATTGTGTGCTATTCAAAGACTCTGGGAAAGGACTAACGTGTAAATCGCACAATTGCTATTGGAATATATAAATCCAAGTTATTTTCTCTCTTCCTTGCTCTGTACTAAAAATCTTGTTATACTGTTTAGCGACCAACCTTCTCTTGGTATGCTGGTTAGAGATCACCTTCTCTTGGTATGCTGGTTAGCGACCAATCTTTTCTTGGTATGCTGGCTAGTGACCAGTCTTCTCTTTGGCCCAGATCTGCACTTAGTGCCCTAAACAGACCCAGCTCTGTAAGAGTTCATTTCAGGCAATAGCGTGGATTTATTTGGCTCACAGTTTGATTGGTCAGCATTTTTTCAGAGTCCAGAATTTTTCCTTTCTTTTTTTCCCTCTGGGTTGTACTTCACAAATTGACTTCTTTGATTACAGAAAAGATATTACATACATTTATTGGGGTCTGGAAGCCTCTTATGGTCATTTTGTGTAAAAATGAAAAAAAAAAAGAATCGTTCTGAAGATTGGATAGAATAGAGAATGCAAGCGAGTAATCGGTTGTAACTTTAGCGAGAGAAGTTAAAATGTATTTCTACTTGTATTTGTTGTGAACAACATTAGAAGCCACTACTTTATATCTTTTTATTTTCTATTTTGCTTCAACTTTTTCCTTTTCTATCACTTTTCACTTTTCTCTCTTTTTCTTTTTTCTGTTACTTTATATTAGTTTGTATTATTTTTTTAATCTTCTTGTTTAAGAATTTCAGTATAAATGGCATGCAAAAATGTCATTTTCTCATTGGAAGCTAAAGTGACATAAGGAGCTTAATGTGAGTATTTGGAGCCTTTCTGATGTGTTATTTAGGTAGCATCCATGCAATTTTTCATTGCAAGGTAACATGAGGCCATGGCTGTACCTTATATTGCCTGTTCCAGCTACTTGGAGTCTTTGAACTGGTGAAAGAGGGACAGATAAAGAAATGATCACAAGGAAGGTACTATGGAAACATGTTTCTAGTCCTTCGCATTTATGTGTGCGCCTTAATAAAAACGTTATTTACTACTAAATAGTGTAGAAAGAAGAAAGCTTTTATCTCTCATGTCTCCTCCCCTTTTCTGTTCCTTATTCTTCTTGCCTACCTTGACATGCCGAAACAAGATAATTTCTTCCTGAAGCAGAACGCATCATTTGCATAGTGTGTTAATGGTTTTTTCTTTTTTCTTTGTTTCGTTTCCCTTGGCTTAGAAGGTCAGCAAATCATCAGGAAATCTAAATTTGCTCGAATCTCAGTAAACTTGTGTGCTTAATGCTGTCAGCAAAAGCTGCTGAATTTAGCTTAGTGTATGAGAAATAAAGCTCCTGGACAAAGAATTGGGAAGTGATGAGAGCAGAAACACTCAGGGGCTTTAGTTTTGTATATGTCTACATTCCTAAAATTCTCCACTCTCTTATTCAGGGTGCTAAGTTTGAGGACTAGAAGAATACTCAGCAAAGCAACATAATTAAATAAAAACTCTTATCACGAAGAAGAATTTCAAGGCACTAAAAAGTTGGTAACTAAATGCAACATTGATTGACCTATAAAAGTGTAATCTCTGGAGTTTAGATTTTTCTTTTCTGATTTTAAATCTATATATTTCTAGCTATATTTCCTTCCTTCCTTTCTCAATACAGTGATAATGCAACTAGAAAAGTTTAATGCACAATGACAATTAAAACGAACAAAAATTAAAGGAAACCCACATATTTATATAGATTTAGCTCAACCTTTAGCATATTATTAAATCCTAGAGCAGCATTTTTCAAACTAGGCAACTTTAGAAAGTATGGAAATCTGGGAGTTGAAGTCTATACATCTTCAATTTGCACAATTTGAAAAACATCGATCTAGGCCATATCGAAAGTCATTTATTTATTTGTACACCACCTGGTTATTTACAAATAACTCAAGGCAATAAACTTATACAACACATCTTCCTCTTCTTATTTTGCCCACAACAACCACCATGTGAGGTGGGTTGGGTTGAGAGAAAGTGACCGGCCTAAAGCCACCCAATTGGCTTTTTTTATCCCTAAAGCAGGACTAGACCTCACAGTCTCCTGGTTTCTAACCTGGCGCCTTAACCACTAGACCAAACTGGCCCTCATTGCTCCATCTTCTCATTTTTACAATACAAAGACATTTCAGTAAACTACAGAATTACCTTCCAAGCATCAGGGTAAGGAAGACTATTCTAAGGTCATCTGATATTTTCCAGATGTTTTTGACTGAAGTCCCCATTGGCTTCAACCCAGCCTAGTTTATGGCAAAGCATTGGAGGAAGTTTCACCCAAAACATCTTGAGGATATCAGACGCTGAGTCTTCCTGGTCTAAGGAGCTGGGAGAGGCCATGTTATATTTTTAATTTAACTTATCTCAAAGCTACCTTTCGTGGTTGCTGTTTATCGAGGGGTGGGGGGGAAAGCACTATTCCTGTCTGACTGACAAGAAAGTCTCCCCTTTGAAAAGGGAAGCAAACATCTGGAGTGGCATGGTCTTGGCTTCTAAATAACACTCCAGAGGCGAAGTCAGGCTGACCTTCAGCTATCTTTTTGGTTTTAAGATCAGCAGTACCATCTCAAGAATAGACAGAAAAATCTTTTACTATTTGCAATAATGCCGTTCTAGTAGATAAACTCCATCTGTGCCAGTGTCTTTCCAGATAGAAATATTGGATGCAGATGTTTAAAAAATTTTTTTTTTTGGTCTATCTGTTTAAGACCACAAGTGTGTGTTCGTATGTTCCCATAAACCCACAACTGTGTTTCCCCTCCTCCAGTGTTTGCTTTTTGTCCTTCTTTCCCCCGCTCCCCTTTTTTTAAACAACTCCTTTTTTCCTTTTTATCTTGATTGTTTTGTTGATGTTTGGTTTATCCCAATAAAAAAAAGAATGTTAAAAAGCAGCGGAAAAATAAAACTAAAGAAGGGAACGGGGAAAGGCTGTTTATAGTGTTCCTGCCCTCTGAGCTTTCATCATCTCCACACCCTCCTTTTTATTTTGAACATTTCTGTGTTAAATATTTTTTCTCCACACGAAGGCAACATATAAATATTTATGATAAAAGGACCCCTGTTCCCTTTCAACCCTAAATTTTCTGCAATAATTGGAACCGCTGCCATTGGAATGCAGTTAGTGGGAGAAATGGGGAATCCATCCCTTGAATAGGTGGGGCATTGCCATTCGTATTTTAGTGCAATTTTCTGGTCCTTTTCTAAGGCTGCAAAGAAAGCTGTGGAAACAGCTGATCAAATTAAAAGAAGCCACCACCCACCCACCCGCCCCTTGCTTAGGAAGGATAATTTTGCATGGTTGTGAGGAAGACCTAGATGGAATGAGGAAGATCCAGAAGGAAGTGGTTAGGTGGTTATAGGGTCATCCAGGGACATTGATTGAAAGGAGATGTAGAACAAACAAAGGTAAAACACCTCTTCACATGGTACAAATTACCTTGAGGACCTTATTGCCAGAATACACTATGACAGCCTCGAACATGGATGACTTTAAAATGAACTGGATAAATTCGCAAAGGACAAGTCTATTAAGGGCTATTATGTCTCAAAGACTCAATCTTACCTTCAGGTTGTGAGCAGCCTAGTTCCAAAAACCAGTTGCAGGAGAAGAATGGCAAGGGAGCGATGTGCCTCTCTCTTCTTTTCACATGCATCATAGAAGCGGTCATTTGGCCATAATGAGAAATAAGATGTTGGACTAAGAGTTTTCCAGCCTTGGCAAGTTTAAGACTCACGGACTTCAATTCCCAGAATTCCCTGACCAGCTATAATCATAAAAAGTATGATCTTGTGTGTGGGTCAAGAGCTAAATAGCCTTGTGAACACAAATAACCATGGTTGAACTACGGTGGCCAAGTTCTTTGAGGCTGGCAAATGTAGGATACAAGAATATTTGGATTGCTGGAAGATATTTATTACCAGGAGAATAATATAACACAACCTTGACAGTATGGCACAAGATAGGAGAACAAACCGATCAGGACAAGATTCAGCCGTCCATCTGCACTATGGTGGTACAGTGGTTAGAGTGCAGTACTGCAGGCTACTTCTGCTGACTGCTGGCTGCCTGCAATTTGGCAGTTCAAATCTCACCAGGCTCAAGATTGATTCAGCCTTCCATCCTTCCGAGGTGGGTCAAATGAGGACCCAGACTGTTGTGGGCAATATGCTGATTGTAAACTGCTTGGAAAGGGCTGTAAAAGTACTGTGAAGCGGTATATAAGTCTAAGTGCTGTTGCTACTGCTATTGCATTTAAAAGACAAAAGCTATTCTTTTGAAGACCACATTTTGGACAGAGGACCTCTGGTTTAAAAGAGAGTCCAAGAGATCATCTCTGTCAAAATTGAACAGCCCTCTCTCAACAGGGTAGGGGGGATACAACATGATCTATCTCCAGTCTACAACACAATCCTTTCAGCAGTTCCAAGAAACCTCCACACCCATTTGCACTACTCAGGTGACCCTGAGGGGACAGATAAACCTCCAAGTGGCCTCAACAACTCTCTAAAAGAATGCAAATGACCAGCTGTCTGCAAGGAATATAAATCCTTCCATTCCCCACTACCATCCGGTCAGAGCTGAAGAAGCTTCTTGGATGAGAAGCCAAATGTCCTTCAAAGAAAAACAAGAAAGTCCAGTTGCCTCCTGAAAAAGAACCTTTGGGACTTGACAGCTTATCAAGGAGATTGTCCTGCTCAGGTTATACCTAACGTAATTGAGGTGTAGTTACTTTAAGTTTCTTTCTCCCGATAAGCCTCCCCATTGCCTTGGCCCAAGTTGTCTCTTGCAATGGTCTTGCCCAAAGGTGCTTTTTTCCAAAAGGCAACTGGACTTTCTTGTTTCCTCTTCTGCTTTCCCGGGGTTAGTAAAACATCCCATCACAACAATTTCCACTTCTTTCATCGCTGGCTATGCTAGGATAATAGATCAATAGTGTCTGAAGGCCCACAGACTTGGTAACAATATTGGGAAAAGCAAACATGTTTTAAAATATTGCCTTGTTAGACCCACTGTGCTTGGTCTGAACAAGCCACAGTGATCTAATTCTGACATAATACTAAACCACAAACAATATTTTACACACTGTGCTCGATTCATAGGTCTGCTAACCCAAAACCAAACAAATGCCTTTTGTGGGTTAGTGTGATATTTGAACCTAGCATAGAGTTAGGAATAAGAAAAGCCATCTTACAGTGGTTGTTTCATACAAAATGCTTTGCCTGTTTATTGAATTGAAGCCACATTCTGGATTTGTATCATGCCTTGGACTCAAAGAACCAATCGGTTTGTAACCAACCTGGCTGAGTGTTTTGTATTAAGGATATAGTAAATTCCATTGTTGGTCTATGGAGATTAGCTCTAGAGTAGCTCCATACTTGAAGCTGGGACGATTTTGCAAAAGAAAACAAGAAAAATAAAAGCTTGTCTTTATCACCAACCTATGGAAGTTGTAATGATCCCAGGCTTTTTCCTGCCTTGGTTTTTCTTTCTGTTTTGTAATTGTTCCGATGATCATTTCAGTTCCATGGGCAAAGTCCAAGTATTCTACAACCTGTCAGAGATACCAGCCCCTGCCTCCAAATCGTGTTGGACTCCTTGTCTCAAATCTACAAAATGCTCTCTTGCCCGTTTTTTTTTTTTTAAAAAAACAAGGCTGAGTAATTCAGTAGGAAAGGAAAAGGAAGTGAACTAACCCTCTGGAAAAGGATATCTGCTGGGTGGGAACCATGTAATAGGACTGTGGGAGATTCACGTCACAAGAGGTTGGGCTTGGGGTATAAACGGGGTTTTCCTTGCAACCAGATGGCATCAGGATTCAGCTGGCCAAGGAGAAGAGGATACAGGAGGATATTTTTTGGCTTGCTTAAAAGTGTGTGATATCGTCAACTTGTTTTTTTTCTTCTTTCGTTTTCATCCTTGACCCTCTTAGGGACACTATGCCATCATTTCTGCCTTTGGGTCATAGCAGGGTACCCTTTGCTCACCCTTACAGAGGTTGGGCTCCAAGAATGCAGGCTGCTTTAGGGGTTTTTCATCCCAAAATGGGGTGCACCTGGCTCTCCCGAGCTATGTTTTCTCTGGCAGAGGGTTGCAAGAGACCATCGCAGCCGAAAACAGAGGTCAGGAACCCGTTTTCTCTGGCAGAGCACTTGGGCTGCCACTGGCAGCCCCCACAACATGATTGATGTCAAGCTGGCCACACCTCCCCCCCCCCCAAGATTATACACAACCCTGATGTGGCCCTCAATGACATCGAGTTTGATACCTCTGCTGTAGAATAAATTAGTGGGGCTTCTGTTTGTTTGTGCCAAGAGCCATATTGGTACTCTGTACTCTGTGTTCCAGGACCCATGCCAAAATGGACGGGGTGGCAGTGGTGGTGGAGAATGCCTTTTTGGTTCTTCACACACCATTTCTAAGAATTATCTCTGCTATTTCTTTTGTTAAATTTGGAACTTTTACAGGATTGGGGATATTCCAATTGTTAGAAGACGAAGTATTTTTCTTTAAGCTGGTGTGCCTTAAGGCTGGGGTTTTCAACATCGGTAACTTTATGATTTGTGGACTTCAATTCCCAGAATTCCTCAGCTGGCTGATGTTGAAAACCCCAGCCTTACAGCCATCAAGTTGACTGCTAGATTTAGCTTTTGTCAGTCCTATCTCAGAAATGTAATGAATCATCCTCCTGAGACCATTGATGAGTTTCCTTCCTTCCAATCAAAGCAAACTCAATCATGGAGCTTGAAAAGAAAAACTAAAGTAAGTCACATTCTTTGCATTGACTTTCTTCTTTCTTTCTTTTTCTTTTTTAGGTGCCGATTCTCTATGAGCCTTATGAAATCAAGGAAAAGTACCAACCAATCATCACATTTTGTTTAAGACACAGGAAAGGGAAATAAACCGAGGGGCAAACATGGCTGACTACTCGTCTTATAAAGAGACTTCCAATCGACATTTGCGCTTCAAACTTCAGAGTCTCAGCCGCCGCCTTGATGAGTTAGAGGAAGCAACAAGAAATCTCCAGAAAGCAGAAGACGAACTGTTAGATTTGCAGGATAAAGTGATCCAAGCGGAAGGCAGCAATTCCAGCATGTTGGCTGATGTGGAAACCCTGCGAAAGCGGGTTTTGAAAATAGAAGGCAAGGACGAGGAGATCCGAAAGGCCGAGGAGCTCTGCCACCTGATGAAAAGCAAGCTTGAGGAAGAGGAGAGCCTCACCCGAGAGCTGAAATCCGAAATCGAGAGGCTCCAGAAGCGAATGGCTGAGCTGGAGAAACTGGAGGAAGCCTTTGGTCGGAGTAAGAACGACTGTACTCAGCTTTGCCTCAGCCTCAACGAGGAGAAAAACCTGACCAAGAAGATTTCAACAGAACTGGAAATCCTTCGGGCGAAAGTGAAAGAACTGGAACAGTCAGAAGACCGGCTGGATAAAACAGAGCAAACCTTAGTGAATGAACTGGACAAATTGAAATCTTTAGCCCTCATGTTCGTCAATGAAAGAAAACATTTCACCGAAAAGGAGAAGCAGAGTGAAAAGCTGATCCAAGAGCTCACCCTAAAGCTGGAGCAGAATAATAAACTGAATCGGTCTGACCAAACGCGCAATGCATCAAATCTGCTGGAGAGATCATCCAACAGTATAATTGACAGAAATGACCTGAGGATTGAGGTTGACTTGACAACTTCAGCGCTATCCTCAAAAGAAACCAGGAGAAAAGCCAGCTTGGACTACCTAAAACACGTGGAAAACGAAACTCGAAACAAATCGGAAAACCAGAAGAATAAAAACCAAGAAGACAACAAAGTGAGGGACCTCAATCAAGAAATTGAGAAGCTGAAGAGCCAAATGAAACATTTTGAGTCTTTAGAAGAGGAGCTTAAAACCCTAAGAGCCAAAAACAATGACCTCCACGACAACTACTTGAGCGAACAGAATAAGAATAAGATCCTCGTGGGCCAGCTGGAGGAAATAAAAATACAGGTGAAAAAGCAGAAAGAGCTGGAGAACGGTGAAGCAGAGATGGAGGAAGTGAGTGTGCCCAGCCGAGTTAAGCATGACCGACCCAAGCATCGAATTGTTACAACCGAGTCAGCAGTTTCTAAACATAAGTCACGGGAACTTTCACCTCAACACCGGCGGGAGAGGCTACGCAATCGAGAATTGAATAATGAAAGTTACGGCCAAAGTAGCAAGCGAGTTACAAGCCCTAATATGAACAGCAGAAGGGCAGCCAAAACATCTGGCACATATACCTTATTAGACTCTTTATCGACTGATGCTAAACGGGTAGAAGACAAACCCACCTTAGGTGTGAACAGTTCTCCATTGAAAGACAACAGCACTTCTGCCACTGAAGTGAAGAAATCTAGGGAACAGCCTTCAGTGCTTAGCCGTTATCCACCTGCAGCCCAGGAGCATAAATCTTGGAAGGCCTCTCCAAAACCCAAACATGAAAATACCACAAGGAATAAAGTTGAAAAAGGACCTCAATCACTGAACGATGCCCATCATGTTAAACCTGATGAACTTGAAGATCAGCCCAGCAAACCAGAACTCACAGGATCTCCTTCTGAAAGGGGACTGAAGATGCTTGCCACAGAACCACTGGTTCTTACAACTGAGACTCACACCTCCAAAGCTAATGGTGGGCCACCCAATGGTGCTGCTTTGTCCTACGGGCAGCATCCCTCTGGAGAAACCCCAACTTCTGAATTCATGAGCTCGAAGATGGAAACTACATTTTCAGCTCGCAGGCAGCATTTGGAAGAGGACTCTCAAAAGATAGTCAATTTCCAAGATAGAGAGCCTGTAAACTCACCACCTGAAGTGACAAAACCTCCTCTTTTATCGAAGCCTTGGCTCATTTCGAAAAGCCAAGAAGATACCTTGCAGTATCATCCAACTCCTCCAAAAGGGGAAACAGACCAAACTCTTTTCTCGACTGTAAACTGCAACAATTTGGACCTAAAAGCAACAAGGTCCAAAGCTGCCAATCCCAGCTGGATTGAGAAATCTGGCATTGAGGAAGGGACAAGCAGAACTGGAAATATCTCTGCTACTTTAGACTTCGGAATAAGAAAAGAGGCCGCTTCCCGAGAATTCCCAACCTCCAGGGGATCCATTCACACGTCTTCCTTTGAAAACGATAGGCATGCTAGCAGCGAAGAAGACCTCAGTAGACCCTCCAAAGCGACACCAACTGGTGCGATGTCAGGCTTGAAATCTCGACGGCCTTTTAGTCCGAGAGAAGCTCTACGCTCCAAAGCTATCATCAAACCTGCTATTGTGGAAAAAGATGTGAAGGAAGTCATGGGCGGGGTGGGTTCTGGTCCGGAAACCAGCTGTGAGAAACCGCCTCCCACCTGTAAGACAGTGGCACATAAAATGACCAGCAGTATCACCATTTACCCATCTGAGCCAATGACTCCAAGGAGCAGCATCATGGACCCTACAAAGGAACAGCTGCAGGCAACAGTGCAAGCCATTCCACGTCAATTTTCTCCAGGAGCCGATGCAACCAGTATTCCTAATGACTTCTCCCTTAACAAGAGCAGTATAACCTTGAAGTTACCAGAGACTGAGAAAAACGGAGAGGCTGTTCTGAGAAGCCGAGTAGAAACGGTCATCTCCAAAAGTAGTATTACAATAAGGCCTTCGGACACCACCGAAAGAAACAGTGACCCCCCCACGGAAACAATCAGTTGGAAGAGTCACAGTACTCTGGCGACAAACTCTTCCGAGGCCAAGCACGTCACGGTGAGAAGCTCCTGGCGGACCAGGCGAGGATTGCGTTCTTTGGAAGACTCTCTCGCCAAAGAGGTTGAACATGTCAATCCTCGGACTCCATGTAGGTCATCTACTGACCCTTCTAAACCAGAAGGGACCACAGCACGCATCTACGCGATTGAGCAGAATTCCAGAAGGGCGAGTGCCGGGTCCAATTCTTGGAACACTCCAGAATTAGACTCTAGAAGGACCAAAAGTAACTTGAGCGCCTCGGAGATGCTAAACCAGAAGAGCTGCGTCAATGATTTTGTGAGCGCTTCCTCTTGGAATTGCACCGTAATGCCAGTAAGTGCGACGTCAATTCCTTTTGTTCTGAAATAACTGCATTGTTAAATTTAGGTGGGAGGGGACTGTTTATAAAAAAGGGAAATTACCGTTTTCTGGGGCCCAAAGCTTTGTTTTAAAGCAGGGGTCTCCAAACTTGCTGGCTGGGGAATTCTGGGAATTGAAATCCACCAGGCTTAGAGTTGTCAAGGTTAGAGACCCCTGCTTTAAACAAGAGAACCATCTCACCATCCTTTCTGATAATAGTGTTAATCACCTATTACAGGTAGTCCTTGACTTACGACAGTTCGTTTAGTGACCAACGTTACAACGAGACTGAAAGAAAGTGAGTTATGGCCACTTTTCATACTTACAACTGTTACAGCATCCCCACACGATCAAAATTCAGACACTTGGCAACTTGACTGATATTTATGATGGTTGCAGTGTCCCGGGATCATGTGAATCTCCTTTTGCGACCTTCTGACAAATCAAAGTCAAGCCAGATTTACTTAACACTAATTAAGTGTCACTAATTTAACCACTGCAGTGATTCACTTAACAACTGTGGCAGGAACGGTCATAAAATGGGGCAGATTTCATGCAACAAATGTCTCACTTAGCAACAAAAATTTTGGGCTCTATTGTGGTCATATGTCAAGGACTACCGGAATGGGCGTCTGTGCATCCGACTGATTGAATGCTATAAATTTCTCAACTTCTCTACTAACGTATTTCTACTGATCGCCTTGCCCTACAGGAGAGTTTAAATGCAATTCCTGTGCAAATATGAGGGGTACTTAGAATGTGTCTGTATAACTCCATTAGATAGAAATTACCCAATCATCATCCATTTCATGCCGCCCGGAGTCTGGGTGCTTTGCTGATATGGCAATGTCTACCATGTATTTGATAGTGGCGTTTATGTACAACATTTTTTTTTATACCCTGCAATTTTCATCCATTAAGTTTGCATACCTTACGTTCCATCTGCAACATAACTTTGACAAGGATATGAATTACAACAATTTCAAGAGGAGTTAAAAAGGGGGGCAGCAAGATCTCTGTGTACCTCAAAGGGAGGGGAAGATATTTGCCTTTTCCAACAATCTGTTCGTCTTCATTTGTGCCGCAAACTCAACAGTTGGTTAATTTTCATTCAGATGTCTTCCACAAACTGCTGATTTTTCTCCCCTGTCCTTAAATGTTAAATCTTGCACTGTGCTTGGAACTGGGACAGAACTGAACAGCAGTGAAAGGGCTTGTCCTACAGTTGACATTTCAGCTACCCCTTGATTCATTTCTAGATATTTGGATCCTTCCTATATTCCCATGGATAGCCTGGAATTTCCCCACAATTATATTAAGGGCCAGGAGGAATTAGTCCATGGATCTTGTTATATCTCTGATATGGTACACATTTGTTTCAATTTTATTGGCAGGGCATACTGGAAACAGATTGGTATTGTGGTCTAATTTTAACATTAGGTAGAGTGCCACCCCCCCCCCCTTTTTGATTTATTTACTGAAATATTAAAAAGAATAAATAGCTACTAAAAGAAGAAAATGAAACATAAACACAGTGGATAAACAAAACAAAATAGCAAACAGAAAGTAAGTTTACAATTGTGATGAAATTTGAAAGTTCATGATTTCCATTAATTAATTGATGATGTGGAACAGAGTTCATTCTATCATCTAAAAAAAAACCTCTCCATGGAGAACTTTATAAAACCCTGAACACAATATTAATATGCTGACTATTGTTATCAAAAGGATAAATGGACACGATCATTTAAACAGAAAACAAAAATGGAAGAGCCAAGAAAAAAAAAATAAGAGGAAGAAAAAAGTTTTTTAAAAAGGCAGCCTTAAAAAAATTTATTCCCATTGTACTCTGACTAATAAATTCACCCACATGTACATAAATGTCAGTGGTTTCCTCCGAACATCTTACTCTATGTCTGCCTTTTTCTGTGAGTTATAGGTCAGTTTGCTTAAGCTCCTGTTCTGAATGTGGGCCGTTAATTTGTTCTTTTCAGATTGTCAGGGCAAGACGTTGTTTGGAGGTGCGAATGTAGGGTGTGTCTTTTCTCAGCATTTTGCAGAAGGCAGCCAGGGGAATACACGGCTGTTTCAAAGAGTTGAAGGCAGGGGCCACATTCAAGCTGGCGTACAGCCCAAAGTGCCCCTTTCCCTCTGGATTTGCAACAGTGCATAGCCCTTGCATCAGTTATGTCTGCAGTTCTCAGCTGCTTAATTTTACGCAGATGTAAAGTAACCACAGGCACACACAACCCTGCCTACCCCTTTCTCCCCTCTGGTGTGTGTGTGTGTGTGTGTGTGTGTGTGTGGATCCTTTGGGATCTTTTGGAATGATTCTTCTCCATGTGTGACAATTGACCATGCCTAGAAAGCATTGAACGCTTGCTGATTTATAGTGTGATGGAGGAGGGATCGTAAATAGTAAATCAAGGAGAATAGAATCTAGGAGATGGGATATGGTATGGCTGATCAGGGTGACTGTGGATTGTTTTTTTTTTTTTAAACTGGGAAATCTTCTTTAGTCTTTGGTTGGTTGAGTTAGATATTTGGAGTCCACAAATCTAAGCACAAAGTTGACAAAGGTTTAGCTGGACTGCCCTGTTGGGATGAAAGGAGTCTGATGCAGAAAAATTTAAGCAAGATAGGCGCTGCCATCATTTCTTATACTTTTATTAATAGCAATAGCACTTAGACAGTGGTGGGATTCCAAATTTTTTCCTACTGTTTCTATGAGAAAGCACTTCACACGCGCATGCGCACACAGCACTCAAAAAGTGCCCTCTGTGTCAACGCTAGTGAGGTGACCTGTTTTTTTTAAGCTCAGCTGAGGCGCGGCAATCCGCTCTGGCGTGTGAATCAGCTGAGCTAAAAAACAAGGGAATACAGGACAGGAAAGGGCAGGTGTGGGTGGGCAGGGCCAGCCAGAGGTGGGATTTTACTCAAAATTTCCGCTACTGGTACACTAGAACTGGTCTGAACCGGCTGAATACCACCTCTGCACTTAGACTTCTGTACCGCTTTATAGTGCTTTACAGCCCTCTCCAAGCGGTTTACAGAGTCAGCCTATGGCCCCCAACAGTCTGGTTCCTCATTTTGCCCACCTCGGAAGGATGGAAGGCTGAGTCAACCTTGAGCCCCATTAAGATCAAACTCCTGGCAGTCAGTAGAATTAGCCTGCAATATTGCATTCTAACCACGGCACTATAGCTTCATTTCTTCTCCCCTTCCTTCCTTCCTTCCTTCTTCCCTCCCTCCCTCCCTCACAATCACACTTAGACTTATATACCACTTCACAGTGCTTTACAGCCCTCTCTAAGTGGTTTTACAGAGTCAGCCTATTGCCCCCAACAATCTGGGTCCTCATTTTACCCACCTTGGAAGGATGGAAGGCTGAGTCAACCTTGAGCCTGGTGAGATTTGAACTGCTAAATTTCAAGCAGCCAGCAGAAGTAGCCTGCAGTACTGCACTCTAACCACTGCGCCACCCCAGCTCATAACTTAATTCTATTAACTTAAATCCATCACAAAATGCTTGCTGTTGCCTATATTGGCCCCTTTGCATTGGATGCCCTTTGATTCTTTCAAGAGTTCCTATCAGTGCCGTCTTATTTTATAGTGTTCATTTTCCCTCCTGATCTTCCTGGAACTTACTGACTTAATGCTGGGCGATGATAAAAATAAAATAAGAGCGATGAGAACTTTGGCTTGGGAAAATAAGCTACATGAAAACCAGCCGAATCAGATAAACATAATAATGCCAGGATTCTAAAAGTAGCACATTCCAAAGTCTTACTTTGTTTGTGTTGTGTAACTGGAATCAAATTGCAACAGATACAAAAGGCCTAACAGCTCAGTTTATGGGTCAGTTATAAACCCAACCTCGCACCCCAGGCTGGCAGCCCCATCTTCCAGAGACTCTTGAGTACTTGGAAGCTACTTTCAAATTTTAAAGATTTGGGAGTTGTCTCATTCACTGTACAGTGTTCAGTTAATTAAAAGAGAGGCAGTTTGGTGTGGAGCTTAAGGAATCAGGCTAGAAACTAGGAGAATTTTGAGTTGTAGTCCCACTTTAGGCATGAAAAACCAGTTGGGTGACTTTGGGCCAGTCTCTTTTTCTCAGCCCTAGGAAAGAGGCAATGACAAACCATTTCTGAAAAGCCTTGCCAAGTGAATTGCAAGGGCCTAGTCCAGTCACTTTCCAAGAACAGAAGAAAAAAAAAAAAGGAATTAAAATCTAATTGAAGGAAGACTATTTCTTCCCTTGCTCTTTTGTCGTGGCCCTGCTACCCTTTCAAAGGACGGGTTCCTGTCGTGACACCGAAAGGCCAGTGGCCCACAGCATATGGTGCAATGCAGCTCACCAGCAGTCCATATAAGGATGTACCACACAGCTCCGCAGGAAGCACAATTCCTGTTGAGAAATCGTGCATTGTTAGGAAGGTTCTTGTTTATTCCATTTTATAACCTGCTGATTTTCCAAGAATCCGAGGGTGGATTTTCTTGTCCAGAATCTCACAAGTCTCCTTCAGCTGTTACATCATTGTGTGCTTCTTGCTCACAGCAACAAGCATTTCCTTGGCCCCTTTTCCTGTCCTTAGGAACATGTCAACGCTTTGGATTCTATAAAAACTTGGATGAAGGTCGACCTTCCTCTCTATCCAAATCTGAATGTCTCAACCGATCATGGTCTATGGGGGAATTTCTCTCGGAGATCTAGAAGGACCCCGAGATAAATTCTCCCATAGATGGTGGTTTAGGCAAGCCGCCATAGTATCCGATCTCCAGGATTGCATTTTTGTTCCCCTTTTGTGCTGTCCTCTCCAAGTCAAACCTTTTCAATGGAAACTGCTCCAAAAGAGCTGTGGTTCTCCAGCCTTTATTTATTAATTGTATTTGGAAAGCTGCCTCTTAGAGGCTGAAAGAGCTAAATTAAATCCTCTTCTGTTTGTGCTGAATGGTTGTGTGAGTCAGATAACTGTCAGTGAAAAGGCATAGCGTGACTACTGGCTTCTGAGGGAGGACAGGGCCCTGCCCGGTGTTGAGCCTGCCAACTACTAGGATGTCCTGAGTACCAGCGACATCTCAACCCATCGGGCAGAGCCTTAACTCTCTCTGCAAAAATTCCCAAGATGGTTAGAGCTGGTCAGGGCTTGCGCTCCTGTTTCACCCCGTTCCTTTCCATCTTTTCTCTCTTCCCTCCTGCCCGCTAGAGAAGAAATCTTGTCTCGGAAATCAGAACACCCAACCAGGAAAGAGCCGTTGTCCAAGCTGTCTTTCAGAATCCTGGTCTTAGAAACCACCTGCTGACGGTAGACTTTCTAGTTAGTTTTATAGCCATCAAGAAGTAGAGACCTATAAACTGCAATCTGTGTGGTTGCGGATGATGACTGCCTTATCTATATCTATTATCTATGCCCCCCTCATCTACACACACATGCACACACACACACACACACACACACACACACACACACACTGGTGGCTGCCCATTTCACCAAAGACGAGTCTGGGTAGAGAACACGAGTTGCAGATGTAATTTTCTGCCTGAAAAAGTCTTGGGGAGGCCTTTTACTCTGCAGATGGATCCTGCCCCCCTTTTTTGGGGCGGGGGGAAGGGTGTCCATCTTTCACAGGTGAAACTTGCTAGGTCCTCAGTCCCTGATGCTTAGGAGCGAGTTCTCTGGATGAGGGTTTTAATCAAATGCAGATTTTTTTTCTGGCAAGGAGGGGAAGGCAAAGCAGAGTCTGGTTATCTTCTCTTCTCACCCCCTCCCCCATTGCTCATGGGACCAGAAAGTGGCAATTAAAAATGTGTAAAGGGGCAGGGTTTTTTTTGAAAGGAGCTGGAGTTTTGAATGCTTGAAGGATTTTAGATCTTGTAATGCAATGCACTCTGCTGGCATCAGCCTGAAAGTGCAGGATTGTGCGGTAAGACGTATGGTTGATTTATTTAATGGATTAAAAAGTCACAGCCAGTAGATCCCAATCACATCTGAAAGGCAGCAGTGGGACAATTAAAAGTAAAATCAAAACTCCATGCTAAACACCACCTGAGATTTGGAGAAATGTTTTCAGCTCAGAAGAAATCCTGCAGAGAACTTCCAGAGTTACGGGCTCCTTAAGAGAGAGAACTATTTGGAGAAAACCAAAGCCCGAATGTTTTGGTTTAACAAACCTGTTTTTAGAACTAGGGACTCTAGAGCAGGGACCACCAAACTCATAATTTTAGATCCCAGGGACCACTAACCGGTTCTGTGGGTGTGGCCTAATTTGTGGGTGTGGCTTGGTGGTCATATGACTGGCTGGGCCTGGCTTGTATGTAATATAAATATTATAAATATTTATATAAATATTGCATTTTTTATAAAAAAGAGCAACTTTTACCCAAAATCAGGCAAAGCAGGCAGATTCAGTTGCTCACAGAATCACAGATTCATTCAGAGATCTACCTATCTGCCACTGGCTAGCTCAGTCTGTTGCATAAAATTTGCTAGCAAGCAAACTCACAAAATTAACTCACAACATACCATGCATGTAAAATTCACATGCATGTGAATTTTTTATTTAAAAAAAGAGCAACTTTTACCGAAAATCAGGCAAAGCAGGCAGGCAGATTGAGTTGCTCACAGAATCATTCAGTGATCTATCCATCTGCCATCGGCTAGCTCAGTCTCTCAAATTTGCTTGCCATGAGTCTGCACTGAATTTGCTTCCAAGCAAACCTTCAGTCCTAAGGGAGGTTTGGCTGTGCTGAGCTGAAGATCTAAAGACTAGCTAGAAAGCAAGATATCCAACCATTTCCTAGCTAATCTAAATCTCCCAGCACAGCAGAACAGATGATGGTCAGAAAAAGGAAAAATAGCAATTTAGCAGGCAACTTTGTCCGGTAAGGAGCGAGTGGGCGGGGAGGGTTTCCCCGGGCCGTGTGGATTGAGCAGCCTTGTGTTTCTGCTCAGCCTGGATTAATTGCTTTGTGAGGGTCCTCTGGGGGTGAGATTTCTCTGTAGCCCACCAAAATTTTCTCACAGCCCACCAGTTGGCGACCGCTACACTAGAGAACATTTAGTCCAGCCCAATGATTCAGAGACACAAATTAGACTGGGTAAAGAAAGAGAAAAGTTAAATTCGTACCATATCCTCAACTAGGATAAATGGAGAGAATTGATAGGTGGTGGTTCCAAAATATTGTGGACAACCAGAACAGCTGTGTTCTGTAAATCACGCTGGTGCATAGTAACTAGAAAACTTTGCATCTAATTGGGAATTCCCAGCTCCTCCCAATCAGGGGTGGGGCTGCTGGGGGTTTGCAGGGGTCTGGGGGAGCCCCTAGCTAAGATTCTGCAAAGTTCGAAAAAACCCCAAATCCCACTCCTGGCTGGCCTCACCCTCCCCTCCCCTCCCCGGAGTCCCCACACGGCCTGTTTTGGATGTAGGCAGGTGAGGGGCACGTGGGGAGGTCTGGGGAGGGGGAAAAATGGGCCTCCCGGAAGTTCAGGAAGGCGCCATGGTGCAGGAGACTGACTAGGCCACGCCCACCATGGCCACACCCACCCAGCAAGCAGGCAGAGAACCCCTTGCTAAAATTTTTGAAGCCCACCCCTGCTCCCAATCCCCGTATTGCTCCTGTTTGATGTCTTTTAATTTTAATATCATTGTAGCATCTCTGTCTCTGGCTACAGATAATCCTCGACTTACAACAGCTCGTTTAGCAACCGTTCAAAATTACAACGTCGCTGGAAAAAAGCGACATGGCCAGTTTTCACACTTAACAACCATAGTGGCGCCTCCATGGTCACGTGATCCAAATCCAGACACTTGGCAACGGACTCCTATTTATGACGGTTGCAGTGTCCAGCGCCACATAGTCCCGTTTTGCGACCTTCCGTCAAGCAAAGTTGGTGGGGGAGCCAGATTCACTTAACAACAGTTTGACAACTGCAGCACAACTTGTATTTGTAGCCTACTCTTGATCCTCTTGCCTTTGAAAGCACACCCAGACCTGGCCCCCAAGAAGTAGCTTCACTGCCCATTTTCATGTCGTTTTAAAACTTGGCTCTTTAGCAGGAGAAAAGAGTTCGAGGGACCATCCTCCCCACTGGAAATATTAAAACAGAGGCCACCTTTCTCCTTAGCTCAAACACAGACACACACACACAAAATTTAGAAACCCATTTTCTGATATTTTCCCCCACAAAATAAAAGCAGAGAAAAACCTTGTGCATGCATGTAGAAAATTGTAAAATGTAATTTTATTTAATATACAATATAAAATTTTGTTCTTAGCGTTTGTAGTAGTACTAAGTACAATTGGCTTGTCAAAGGTGTTTTTTTTTCCCATAACACTACAGTGACTCACTTAACAACTTTGGCAAAAAAAGGTTGTAAAACAGCAAACTCACTTAACAAACGTTTCGTTAAGCAACAGAAATGTTGGGTTAAAACTTGTGGTCAAGGAGGGCTACCTGTATAGATGACTCCCAAGGGACTCTGCTTTGTTGAAAGTTCTTTCCTCCTACTTTTGCCTACAGGAAGACAAAGATTTTGCTCCCAGGAGAAACGCGTACAGCTCCTCCGAGCAACTGACGTCCAGGAGGAGGCCAGAGGCCAAGGCAGAGCTGGGCCGCCAACTTCCGAGCAGCAGGGCTGAGGAGCGGAGGCGGTGGTCCAGAGACCACTCGGAAGCCCACTGAAGTGGCCGAGGGTAAGGGCTGGCGGGAACTGCATTCACGGGCTGAACCTTTTTCTTTGCTTCGTTCTGTCTTTTTGTTCAGGGGTTCAGGGCAGCCCAGATAGTCTTCCTTTCTTCCCTTTTCGCCACAACAACCTTGCAGGTTGGATTGAAAAGGAAGACTTTTCTCAAATCACGTGAAGTCTCAGTCCTAAATCCTTAGAAAGACCACACCTAGAATACTGCATCCAGTTTTGGTCACCCCCTTACCAAAAAGAGATGTTGAGACTTTTTTTTGGGGGGGGGGGAAGTGCAGAGAAGAGCAACTAAGATGATTAAAGGCCTGGAGGCTAAAACATATAAAGAACGGCTGCAGGATTTGGGCTTGGCTAGTCTAGAGAAAGGAAGGACTAGGGTGACTTGATAGCAGTCGTCCAGTATTTGAAGGGCTGCCACAAAGAGCAGGGGGTCAGTTTATTTTCCAAAGCACCAGAAGGCAAGACAAAAAAAAACAATAAATGGGAACTAATCAAGGAGAGAAACAACCTGGAATTAAGGAGAAACTTCCAAACAGTGAGGACAATTAGCCAGTGGAACTGCCTGCCTCCAGAAGTTGTGGGTGCTTCCTCCCTGGAGGTTTCTAAGACTGGACAGCCACCTAGTCTGAAATGGTATGGAGATTCCTGCTTGAGTAAGGAAGGGGTTGGACAAGATGATCTTCGAAGTCCCTTCCAGCCCTATTCTGACTGAAATGTGCTGCTCTTGTTAACTCTTAAACTGATTACTTGGAAATCGCACCAAAGAAGTCACACCAAAATATGGAGGTGTACTAAGACTGTAAAATGATATAAAAGTAGACAAACGTTAGTCTCATTTTGATTTCTTACAGAATGCTGTTGGTGGTATTGCTCTCAGAGCGCAGTATCACCTCAGCTAGCCCCTTAGTTGGTTAAGGACATATTGATGGAGCTCAGTGCATACATAAATCATATGAGTCTATATGAAAATGTCCTGGATTAAAATTTCTACACGTGGAAACTACTGTGAGGTTTCCATGCCGGGCCGCGCACAATTGTCTCTCAAGAATTTTTAATCTATGGCTTTCAAAAGAGATTTAGACTTGGAATAACATTTTGTCACTTTGAATGTACACTAATCGGCATACATTAAAATGAAATTTTATTGCACACGGCTCTCAAATTTCATACCTTCGTATGTAGCGTTTCAATTGGCCTTTATGCAGAATGGAAGTTATTTTGTGTGGAAGAAAGTCGCTTAATGTCCTCCTGTAGTTCTTGAATAGATTCACCTCAGAATGTAGGTTTAAGGTCTTTTCCAATGTGACTGAAGTATAGCATCCAAGGCAGCAAACATAAACCATACAAACACAGAGCCTCAGTGGCGCAGTGGTTAGAGTGCAGTACTGCAGGCTCTTTCTGCTGACTGACTGCAGTTTGGCAGTTCAGATCTCACCAGATTCAAGGTTGACTCAGCCTTCCATCCTTCCGAGGTCGGTAAAGGAAGGACATCGATTGTTGGGGGCAATAGGCTGACCCTGTAAACCGCTTAGAGAGGGCTATAAGTCTTAAGTGCTATTGCTATACATTTTATTTTCCCCACAACAACCACCACCCTGTGAGGTGGGTTGGACTTAGAGAGAAGGCCTGTCCAGTCACCCAGCGGGCTTTTATGCCTAGGGCGGAACTAGAACTCACAGTCTCCTGGCTTCTAGGCCAGCATCTTAACTATTACGCCAAACTAGCTCTAAAACTGATATTTGATGTTGTTCTTGCTCTCTCTCTCTCTCTCTCTCTCTGTGTGTATCCCCAGCATATTTCCTGTTGCAGTTTGCATGATTTCCAGACCTGGAACGCCATCTTTCTCCTGCTGCTGCTGCTGCTGCTGCCAGTCCACCATGGGGGACTGTTCCAGTGCCTGACCTTTTACCCCCTTTCAGTGCTCAAGTACTCTCCCTCTTCTCCCCCCCTCCGACCTCCACCCCCGCCCCCCGCCAGCCCAGATGGACTTTTCTTTTTAATGGTGGCTTTGCGTTCTCTTTCTCCTCCGCGAAGGAGGATGTGGAGACTTTGCTCAGGGGAAACCCCACTCTGGGACTTTACCGAGTGCAAATCAATGGAGACCCTCAGCAAGCAGCTGCTTCTTGGAAGCATCCAAGAACTTTGGATATTTGGCTTGGTGTTTATTTAGACTCCATTCCCGGAGAAGCCTTTGGCTTGGTTTGACTTGAAAGTCCCATGGGAAACCACTTCGGACTTGTGCCTGCTGGTCCTCAGCTTTGGAAAGCCATTTGCCTGACACCGCCTGGCCACAGCTCTTGAAGAACGGCCTAGCAGGGATCGTGGGCCATGGCTTCCCAGGAGTAGCATCTCCTCTTCGTCCTTGCCAGCACTGCAACAGTTTGGCCGCTCCTACCGATGTTTGACTGAGCCATCCAGAGAAGCAATAAATTGAGGCGCCGCGTCTCCTCCACCCTCTCCTGCTCCCCTGGCAGGGACCGGAGCAGCAAGAGTCAGTGGGTTTTCTTTGGCCTGCTTCCTCTCTTGTTGGCACAGCACACCGCTTGCAAACCCAGCCAGATTCAGGGTAATACAACAACAAATCTCCATCGAGAAGCCTCCCGCTCCGCTCCCGATCCAATTGCACCCTGACCCAAAGGGACCAGCATGCTCGGTGAGGCTGTTCCGACATCGCTTGAGCCGAGCCCTAGAAGACTCAAGTGTGGCCGGCAGTTTTGGGGGTGTTGGGTTTGTCCAGCACCACAGCGCATCCTTGGGGGGTGGGGAGGGGGACACACATTCCTTTATTTCTGCTACCTCACCACTTGCTTGGACAGAAGGAGCCATGTAGGATCTTCCAGAGACCCAGCGGCTGCCCTCTGCCACCCTCTGAAACTAGCAAACCGAACTTGGTTCACACAATCATCCCAGCCCCCCCGCTCCCCCAGGTCTGTTTAACATCATATTGTGTGTCTTGTTCAGTTGCTGCTCTGTTGTAAGTCTTCTTACTTGCCTCTGCCCCTGTTTTGCCAAGGTGGGGACTCAAAAACTGATCAGAATTAGCTGCTCTTCCCTTTTTTTAAAGGAATCTCTCTGTCTCCTCTCTCTCTCTCTTCTCTCTTCTCTCTCTCTCTCTCTCTCCCTCCCTCCTCTCCCCTTCCCTTCCCTTCCCTTCCTCCCTCTCTCTCTCTCTCTCTCTTATGCGCATGTACAATCATGCCAAGCACTATAACGATGAAAACCAGTCCGGAGGTTCTCTATGAGCTGTGAGTTGTCGTTTACTCTCACAAGCAACACCCCTCCAGTCCAGCTGTCTGACAAGAGCTACGCAGGAGTTCCAAGAGCTAATTAAAAATGCCATTAGGATGGCAGCCAGTCCATGTGGCTCGGGTAACAATCATGGGTCAAGGGAGGAGAATCAGCCAGTGAATTGCTGAGTCTGCTCAACTGCACACCTTCCTCACCTGCTACTTGCTACCTGCAAAGCTTGTGTTGTCTGGATAGCTGGGAGCAAACATGGGGAATTTTTGAGGTGCAAGTATCTATGGGTACCGTGTTTCTCCTTTTCCTGTGAGTGCTCTGCAAGTTGCTTCACCCACACACTGGGAAGCAAACATGGAGTTGATGTTCTTGGCATTCAAAACCAGGATTATATTTTTCTCTTTCCCTCCCGCCCAGGAACGGTCTTACATTCCCTTCCTTCTGCTGTCATTCTGCTTCAGATGCATAGTTTTTTGGGGGGAGAGGGGAGAATTGTATCAGCACCATCATCCACTGTCACTTCCTCACCGTCAACCCTCCCCCACCACCAGCTCCTCACTGTCAATCATCACCTATTGCCACCATCCACCATCAATCTCTTTCCCCAAAAAACATTTGATGGCTGTCTGGTGGTGTTAGGCAGAGGTCTCCAAACTTGGCAGCTTAGCTGGCTGGAGAATTCTGGGAGGTGAAGTCCACAAGTCTTAAAAGTTGCCAAGTTTGGGGACCCCCTCAAGATGTAGCACTGTGCGCTTCAAAAAGATTTGCCTCCCTCTAAGCCAGCGCTTCCCAAATGTGAGGACATTACCCAAAACTGAGCAAAACTGTTTTTTTTTCCTTTGGGTAACAACACATGGCCCCATTGCCAATCAGAATAGGAACGTTTAAATTGACTTAAGATTGCCACATGTACTAAAATAAATTTGAAAAACCTCCCAAAGCATTCCTATTAAGGTGAAGGGTGATAAAATTACAATTTGGTAATTTGTTGAAAAAACATAAAGATCATTTGGTGATCACTGTTTGTATAATACCCGGTAATCCTCGAGTTACGACCATTCATTCAGTGACAGTTTGAAGTTACAATGGTGCTGGAGGAAGGGAGTTATAACAGGCCCTCAAAAGTTCGATAAGGCTTTTTGGTAAGCAGTTTTGGGTAATGAAGGAAAATGTTTGGAAGCCCTGCCTCTAAGCTAGGGGTCTCCAAGCTTGGCACTTGAAGACTTGTGGACTTCAACGCCCAGAATTCCTTAGCCAGCATGGCTAGTTGAGGAATTCTGGGAGTTGAAGTCCATAATCTTAAAATTGCCAAGTTTGAAGACGCCTGCGCAAAGTCACCCATATAGAAGAGGAAACTCCATTGGAATATTCTTAGCTCAAGAATTAACAATCCCCATGTGTCCTTTTCATAGATGAGTGCCTGTGTGTTCACACAATAAGCTAAACCAAGAAGCAGTTAACAAGTGCAGTGTGTTCCTTGCCATCTTACTCCCACCAAATATGAGTTTAATGAAAAGTTTGGATTTCCTGTGACAGCCATGCCTGGAGTCGTTAGCATGTTAAGACTTACAGAAAGAGGAGATCCTTATAGCCAGAGGATGCTGCATGTACAAAGTCCTGCTTTATGTCAAACCAGGATTTGAAAAACACAATCAGACTTTATTTAAAAAGTCATGATGGCCAGACTGGGGGCCCAGGTGGGGCCACACAAACCAGTGTTGTTATTCCTTCGTTGCTGTTGAAAAACCAGCCGTTCAGGTGTCCTTTGAGGCCTTCAACATGAATCTGGTTCTGGAACCACAAAGAGCATTTATAGCTTCGTCTTGTAATATTTTGAACCTAAACCGATGCTTGTTGTGGAAGCTCCTAGTTTCTCCCTTTTTGCATGCCACGTTTTCTGTAGCGCAGCAGGAATAAAAGGAGATGCAAGGGTTTACGGGTTTTGTTGCAAAAAGTCTAGGAAGCCCAAGGCATGTTGAGGAACGTTTGTGAGCTATCATCTGCTAGTGCTTCAGATATGAATCGGAGGCAACCTAATGCTGGTCTGGCTTATAAAAGGGTATCAGTGCTCATTCTTATAGCAAAATAAAGGGAAAATCTGGGGAGGTACTCAAGAGACCAAAGGCACGTTTCTGTGTTTTGGATCAGCATAACCAGGGTTAGTTCTGTGGGCTAAAGCAATTCTGAATTCATACATCACATCCCCCCTAAGATACCAGCTCAGCCTTTGATGGAGTTGTACCAAAAAGAGCAGCCACCAAGTCTTGCACCTTTTTAAAAAGATCTAAGCCTTTATTTCATGCTCCAGCACTTTTTGGACGGTTGTCATAAGGTAACACTATTTTTATTCTCCAATTTTTGGCAAGTCTTCCAGCTTGACGGGGTGGGGGGTGGGGGGTAGGGTGGGGAGGGAATGGGGAAAAAAAAAACACCTTTAATCGATTTGTGTCCATTGATGGGTGCATGAAAGTTTTATTTGGTCTGTGTTGGAAACCAGCTTAGTAGCCGTTTTAATGAGTATTTTTTGCATGCTTTGTGTGCCTGATCTAGTAATAAGATGAGGCTTGTGGATTAATCCCCACAAAATGCTTTTTTTTAAAACAGTGCCCCCCCCATCCCAAAAGAAGCCATTCCACCACGAATTAAAGAAAGCACTTTAGCGCATGAAACATGATATAAACCGTTCCATTCCTCTTGATATCAGGCTACCTGAAAATTAAACCCGCAATGATTCTGCTGCTATTTGAGCCATTCCTTCAGTTGGGTCAGAGATGCTACAATGCCGGGGAATGGGGGCAATTACAGCATCTAACCCTAATTCCGAGGACTCTGGTTCCTACAGTGTTTGAATTCCTTCCTAAAGCATGTTCCTTTTGGCAATGGAATTTCAGGCATTACTGTTCCTCAATCGGCTAACGTTATAGGCTAAAAAGGGGTCCCCAAACTTGGCAACTTTTAAGACTTGTGGACTCTGGGCTAAAATAGGGTCCTTTTCATTTGTACCTCATCACCTACAGCCCCATTGTATATTTAGACAAGTCAGTTATGCAAAGCTTAGCACTACTAAGTGGCAATGCTAAGCTCGATTAGTCTTAAACTTGATGGTGGTTGGTTGGGCTTAGGGTGTTGTGTGATCCAAGGATTTTCAACTTTTTCAGTGGTTTCCTAAAACACAGTATTTTTTGTGAGATCTGTTCCCAATAACTGATTTAACTTGAGGGTAGGGTTCAGCAAGAAATAAATGTCCCACTTTGAATTATTGTTAGCCCGCGTATCAGAGGCAGTCATAAACTTTGCAACATACAGAGAAAGGGAAGAGCATAGGTGCAGAATAGATATTAATCGGTTTACCTGTGCTAGACTGAGATTATAACACTTTTTTTTTCTAACAAGATGTGGATCCTTTCCTTACTGGGCGGGCCCAGCTCCCATTTGCAAACCCCTGGATTAAATTATGGTTCAAGTGTGTTTTTCTAAATGGAGAAAATAGCTTAATTCGAGAACTAGGTTCAACATGTTGTTAGTTTACTATGACATGCAGACACAGCCCCTGAAAGGGTTAATTTTCAATCTTTAACTCAACAAGGCAAAGACAATCTCTTTTCCCACTCCAAGATTACTTCAGTTAACTCCTCAGAACTCTGTAGCTTTCACTAGTGAAAAATGGGCTTGTCCAAGCCCCAATAGAAATGTTGTGTATACGCCTAGTAGAGACCCTCTAATTTCTTCCTTCCTTCCTAGCTCTATCAAGTTGCCAACAGGCTATCACAGCTCTGGCTCATCTGATAGGATCAACTTCTTTTTTCCTCCTCCACTACTGCAGTCTTTATTCTGGGGATGTGGGTGGGATCCATTTCTGTTTCTTAGGCCTTAGGAGTGTCCAACCTTGGCAACTTTTAAGACACGAGGACTTCAATTCCCAGAATTCCCCAGCTAATTATGCATAGCTGATTGGGGAATTCTGGGGGTTGGAAATCCATAGATCTTAAAAGCGGTCAAAGTTGGACACCCTACCTTCGAATATACTTGAACAGCTGGGAAGAGGAGGTTTTTCTGAGAACTTGTTTGGGACATAAATCTATCCTTGTTTTCTTCTGCGCTCTATGTATTTACAAAATCCATTGAATTGATAGCTACTATATCCATCCTTATTAGGGATTTGTGGGGCAGGGCAGAAATAAGATTCTGCAGAAGAAATGTATTTTCCCTAGTTAAATATTAATACCATGTCTTCGCTGTTATATATCAGGGAATCGACTTCCCATTCTCAGTTTTACTATTCTCCATCAATAATCGTATATTAAACTAGGTGTAGAGCAATAAATAATCCTTATTGCCAGAGAGGGGAAGGACTGTTATTCAATGAATGGCTCTGTAAATCAGGATTATAACCCCTGGCTAACCCCAAGTGCAATAAGAGCCGATTGTATTTGTGAACATGAGGATTTCAGGACATGAAGATTGGCTCAGCTTGCACACTTCTAACGAAAAACAACTGTAAAGTGTATTTGTAAATATTTGCCAATGTTTGGGGTGAATTAACGCATTTGTGTTTTAAACTGTAAGATGTAACTACCATAGGGAATCCTCCCTCCAGGGACTTTCGGATGCTGAAAAATTGTGGGTTTTTTTTTTTTAAGGAACAAAAAATAATGCAGCTTTGTATTTGATGCACATGAATTTTCTTCTTCTCTTTCTTAACTCAAGAAACTTTAAAACATGCAGCTTCTCCCACCAGGAGATCAGGAGACTTCCGCTTCTTAACAAGGACACGACCTGTTCTTGCTCCTTTCCTACCGCTGCTGAAGCAGCATTGCAGCTCTGATTGAGGGCCGGGCATCTTGTTGACCAAATCAGAGTTCTGTATGCACCAAGTCCCAACTTCATGAGACATATAGGTATGCAAGCCGCTGCCAGCCAGAGTAGACAGTCCTCAGCATACTTCGCTTCGTACTAAGCTTCTTGCCACTAAGAGGCAAGACTGATTTAGGGATAAAATGCTGACGTCCAAGTGCCAAGAACGTAGGGTTTTAGCCATAGGGTCGGTGAGAAAGACCCCTGCATGTATGCAGCAGCTGGGCAGTGCCCCTGAAGCACTGAAATGATGCCCCCCCCCTTCTCTGCCCACTCACATTTACGGAACGAGGAGGCTGCATTTTGCTGCTTTAGTTAAAAGCCCAACTTGATCGCCAAAGAAGGAAAAGAGCAGGGAGAGACTGCTGTGCAGAAGTTCTCCCCGTCTTTTTGTCTTCTTGGTTAGAGACCAAAGGAATTACTTTCTCTCTTTTTTGGAGGGTGGGGGTGGTAGTGGCTGTTGGAAGCCGAAAATCCGCCTTCCGTACCTGCACAAAGGGCATATTGGTCTTCCTGCCGTATGAAACACTTGAGAATCCTTCAACTTCTGTGGAATGTATTTTTAAGAGATGAAAATATATTTTTTCTATTTGTTAATGTCCAGATGGGGTGGAAAAGGGACTGCAGAAGCCAGACAATGTTACGTGTTCTAAGGCAGATGGGCGTCGCCTGCCTCCTATTCCTTTTCAGGTGAAGAAAAAAAAAAAAAAAAGCAAGTGCAATTTAAGCCCACGATTATCTCGAGCGCCTCAGCTCCCAGCCTGCCACATGCTCAGCCAATGACCAGCACTACCCAGGTCATGCTCCCCCCTGACCCACAAGGAAGCACTAGAGTACCAGCATGCTGGCTGGGTTGAAAGGCTCCCCCTTCTTTCACCTCCCAAACTCGCCTATGCACTGGACAGGCAGGCAGTGGGAGCCTGCCAGTTACACAGAGCAACGAGTCTGCATGCTATGTTTAAATACATTTTCTTTCGTCCGCATGTTATCTTCTGACTAATGCTATCTGTTCTGCAGTACATAATCAATAAAATTATTTGTATGTTAAATGCAACTTGTGAGGCAGAATAAGTCCTTTTGCTTCTTATATGGGAAAGAAAATCCAGTCACTTCCACACAACTTACTGTGATGCGTTGGCATTGTGATTGCTAAGCCTGCATCTCACCTCACTGGGTCCACAATTTAACTTTTTAAGCCAACAAAGATGACCCAATAGAAGAGACTATTTGTAGCTCAAGGTTGGGCTGTGGGGCCCTTGGTGCTCTCTGAGCTTGATTGTGTTTTCTTGGAGACATTTCATTATCCAACTAGGTAACGTTATCAGTGCTCATTTTGAGTAATGAAATGATTGCAAGAAAACAACCAAACTCAGAGAGCACCAAGGACCCCACAACACAATAGCGTGCCATACTCAAAACAAAACAAAAAAACAAACACTAGGAGTTTTTGTAAAAAAAATTAGGAAGATTTATTTTTTTTGCTTTCTAAGCCAAATCCATGTAAAACGAACTTACCTTAATTACTAACAGCTATCTTACAAGAACTCTAAACCATAGGAAGAAAGTTAACCAAAACCTCATATGTACCTAAAATGCTCCAACTTGAGAAAGACTCAGTTTATTTTCCGAGTAGTGTGAACACTACTCTGGTGGGCCTGAACTGGGCTGGCAAATCAACAGCAGCATTTCAAATGATGGATGTATCTTTGAAGGGCTTCTCTGTTGGGTCACATGATTTCCAACTTCTGGATTAAGCCCTCCAACTGGTAGTGGTACAGAACACAATTCCACTTGCTTGTAACAGCCCGTGCCAAGGGTTCTCTGATCCCACCACACCGTTTCTAGCATTGGCATCTTCACATAGGAGGTGTCTGTTGTGCTGTTGCCGCAGGGGTCGCTTGGCGAGGAAGAGTGTACATCGCACCGAGAAACTGGTCTGCAATACGGCCAGCTTCTCTCAGGCCACTTAGCAGCGCTCCATGAACTGTCGCTGGGTAGTTACGAATTGTATGTTCTCCGGCAAAGAAGAGACGAGGAATTGGCTGGGGAAAGAAAGAGCAATGACGTGAGACCTTCTGAGGAAGGTAATGGGCCCCTGGTAAAATAAGGATGGTCCGGGAGTCAGCTGTGTTTTTAGTGAGGTCCCCGGAAATGGAAACTGGATGGGAGGATAATTTGTAAATTTTGCTGAAGCAGCAATAAGAATTGCGAAAATGTGATAAGCATTTATTTCGCAGATGAAGAGGGCAAAGGAAAATAACATAATATTCCTCTGATGCAAAAACAAGAATTTAAATTTAGCAAACAATAATGGTGAACCTCAAAACATGTTCAGATCAGAAACTTTTTAAAGCATGGACGGAAGGATTTGCTCAGTGGTGTAGGGACTCGTATCTGGCTTCCAAACCAAGTAACAAACATCAACCTCCACAGGCGGTCCATCTTCTTCCTTCTGGAATTTACCCACAGCCCTACACCAAAGCCTTAAATTCTACATCAGTCTAGCCCAGGGTTTTTCAACTTTGGCAGCTTGAAGATGCGTGGACTTCAATTTCCAGAATTCTACAGCCAGCATGCTGGCTGGAAAATTCCGGAAGCTGAAGTCACCAAGGCTTAGAAACACTGGTCTAGCTGCTTTATGTCTTTGAGAGTTATAAATCATAAAAGCTGATGCCTGTTAATAAAATTTTGTTAGCTGGAAAAGATGCCACCAAACACCTGATTTTTCTGCCATCACAGACTAACACAGCACTCTTACAGAAATGTGAGTACATCTGTTTCTTTGTTCCCACATGGAACTCCTTAATGCCTGAGTTCATTCAGTCCCCCCGACTGAAAATGGGTTAACAAAATACAGTTGCAATACATATATAAAATAACACAGTTGTTTAGCGGATGGCCTGATCCGCACAGTATAAGTCAATGGCTGTTTTCCCCAGCACACAAATTACCCAATTCACCATCTTCTAGTTGAGTGTGTTGTGAGAATTGGGTTGATATAGTTACAGACCAGGGTCCAGGTGACTTCTATGGACAACGCGACACTAAGTTTGGCTGCATGATTAGATCAATCAAAAGTTGTTATGGCTGGAAGAGGGGGAAGCTGATCCAAGGAATCAAGAAAACAGTACGGGTAGTTCTTGAATTACAACCCTTCATTTAGTGACCATTCAAAGTTACAAAAGCACTCAAAAAAGTGACCTATAGTTGTTTTTTCACATGATGGTTGCCAGCATTCCCATCATATCTGGACCCTTGGAACTGGCATGTATTTATAACAGTTACACTGTCTTAGGGTCATGTGATCAACATGTGACCTTCCCAGTTGGTTACCGAAAAGCAAAATCAATGGAGGAAACCAGATTTGCTTAACGTCCACATGATTCACTAACAATTGCAGTGACTTACTTAACTATGTCATAAAATGGGGAAAACTCACTGAAGTGGCCAATAAATTTGATAAATAAAATGAACAGCTGCCTTGTTTGGAAATAGAAATTTTGGACTCAATTGTGGTCCTAAGTTGAGGACTATGTAGACTCTCTTGAAGAGAAACTGAGGTTAAACCATGAAGGCAACTTCACCCCCCACCCATGGCAACTATTAGCCATGTAAAGAAGCAAACCTGCACCTGTTTCAAATAGGTAAAACACATCATTGGAAGTGCCAGAATTAAGCCCAAGTCGCTGGGTTCCTTATGCTAGTCACATCCTAGCAACATATGGTTAAACTTGGCTGTTTTTCAAAAGGACGTTTTAGATTTACCTGGGGAGCTCCTGGAATGGCTGGTCCAGGAGTAATTGGCTGAGCCATCAAATCATAATCATTTCCTGAAGAACCAGCTGCTACATAGGAATAAGAGCCTCGGGCCCACGGATCAGCCCGCCATCGAGATACCACCGTCTCTTTGGGCTGAGAAAGAAGCAGAAGAGAAATTCAATGGGAACACGGCCGAAGTAAGGTTTTTATGAAGTCTTGGGGATAAGGGTTGGGCGAGAATGTATGAAGAGGCAAATCAAGCTTATAACAAAAGTTGTCTTGCAAGCAGCAAAAACCTGAAAAGTTCTGAGGTGCCTTGCAGAAAAGGTTTAAGATTCCTTAACATCCAAGAGAGAACAAGCAACAGGTAGATTGCTGTCATCTCACCTCCTTCACAAAGAATGCAAAATGGAAAGAGACTGTTGCCTCATCATGGGCTATTAGTGCAAGAGGAAAGTGAAAAATCCTAAGACCTCAAAACTGATCAGATTAACAACATACAGCAATGAGAATGGCATTAAACCATTTAAAATATGGAGTATTCAGCAACCACAATTTTTCTTTAAATCAATAAAAGATGAAGCAGAGAAGGGAATTTCCAGCCTTTTCTAATACAGCAAGTTTAAAAAACAGCCCATTTCTAGTTTGGTAGATTTGCTTCACAAAGGGTATTTCTTGAACGGAAGCTGCAAGGCTTTTTACTATGATGGATAGACAGGAAACCATGCAGGCAAAAGGCTTCTAGACTATGCATCACACAAAACGTCCAGCATTAGAAAGGACAGGATACCTGTGGGACAGCACTGCTGCCAAAAATACCCTTGAGGATAGCAAGGCAGCGTCCAACGATGACATCATCGCTGATGTTCTCCATAATTCCTGCCGCTTCTCCTGCCACCAAAGCCAGAAGGATCGGTGCTGTTTAGGGAAACAAGTTTATGGGGCATTAACAGACAGAAAGTCCAAGAAATGTTAACTCCACCCACCTTGTGAATGTTTGCAAACAGCCTAGAAATGAAACAGATTTCCTAGCCATGTAAAATGGTTGAAATTAAGGTGGTCTTACAATGATGCTGAATAGGCTAATGATTTGAAAACAGCTAAACTTTGAGCTATTCTGTTCAACCAGATCTGTCCAAAAAAGAAAGGTTTAAGAAAAGCTCTCAGAAAGTGCATGCTGAAACACTGGCTGACATCGGTGTTCCCAGTTATGGAGGGTCAGGAGCCAATGAGAGTTATTCAGGGATCAAGGAACCATTTTTTCACTTAATATAGTGCTGTTTCTTTCCTTTGAGGCTCATGCAACCTCAAGATCTCCACAGCATGTCCTCAATTTACTGCCACTTCTAACTTTTCCAGGTTTGCAGGCTCCACAGTTCTTAAAATGAAGCCCAACAACCTTGTACTCAATCTTTAAACTTTACTCAGTGTTTAATATTTTATGTACTTTGAGCACTTAGTTTGCAATCCCGGTATATGACCTTACGTATTCAGGGATTCCATGCTTGTTGGAACATGAGAGTGTTACACGCCTTCACACAACTACCTTTGTAAAGATTCCAAAACAGGAAAAGCTCCCCTCTGCTCGCCGTTGTACTGCCGACATGACCAAATAAATTCACACTCGGATCCCAAAAAACACGATCAAAACACAGAACAACCTATTAAGCAAAGGAGGAAAACATTAATGCCAGTTAAAGTATTCCTCATAGTTTAACGGCAGATGACAGAACTTCAAAAAAAGGTATGTCTTTTTTATTCTTGCAGGAAATATTTCAGGTATTGATAAAGGGCTATTTTGCCTTTTTCACAGAGTAAGGCCACAGGCACAATCACGCTGACTGTCCACGGTGAGCTGACCAGTTATGCTAAATAAACAGTCTTTGTGCTTTTCACGTTACCTTGTTAAGGTTTCCAAATCCCATTCGCTGTACAGCTGATGTCTTCCACTCCGGGAGAGGAGGAACAAATTGGACTGCTGGAGGCTGCTGCTTTAGCACTCCCAAGGGAAGGGTACACAACACAGCGTCACACTTATAAATAAAAGTCTGACTAGTGGAACGGGTATTGACAGCGATCACTTCACATCCTAGTGAAAGAATGCAAAGAAAAGAAACTGTCATGTTAGGAAATGATGAAGGGAGAATAAATGGCTGAATTAAGTGCCTAAGTGGTTCTCTGTTTTCAATTCACTGGTTCTAAAAAATTAAATGGTTTCGAATTCTACCAGATCTCAATGCCTTGATTCCACTCTAGAGTTCTTTTAGTTGACAATTTTTCCATGTGACTTGGACAATACAACACTGTGGCACTGCAGAGATTTAAACCTGATTTGACTTCCTTGTTTCAGCCAAAAATGCCTGTCCCACTGGAACCAGATTATCCTTGTCTAAAACCACTTCAGAAGTTTTATTATTTTCTACTAATTTTTCTCCTACTTTCTACTAAGCTTTCTATGCCAATCAAGTGCATCATATTTTACCTGTTCATCTTGACTTCCTGTGCAAATGAGTTGCCTATTTCACACTTCTTACTTTTTGCTTATTGGTTCACCATAAATATGAATACTTTGGTGCTATTAAAACATTAATTTTGCATCCATACTTGCATCCACTATCTGACCGTTCTCTTTGTTGCATTCATTTATTTTGGGAGATCCATGGGCAAAACAGGTTTGTATATCAGTTTTGCAACCATAGAAAATAAAACCTCCAAGCGCTGACAAATTGTGTGTGCCTGAAGACAACACCAGAAGAGGCATTTGAGTAGGATAATCAGAGACAACTCTTAGGTTTTGCTTACCTGAAGCAGTATAGCGAACCTGCCGAACGGCTGTGTTCAGTTTGATATCTAATCCTTCTGCCAGAGCCACAGGTACACAAGAATAGCCATTCCTCACAGTCAGGTGACTGCCTGTGAATTCAAAATCATCATCCTGAAATGGAAGCGGGGAGGGAGGAGATTTAGAAAACTCATCAGCACAAAACATTTGTAACAGTAAGTTAACCTAAAAGTCAGTAATTTCTCCCTCATATTGTTCCATGTTTTCTAAGGGTAAATGGAATGAGTAATTTCCATGGGTGACAGGCCAAAAGGATACTGCTTGAATATAGGCAGGCAATAGGAAAAGAAATTCATCTATCTGTTGTTACACAAAGTCCAGATCAATCTTTCTCCAACCTTGAATCTCTTAATATTCAGAAATTGTGGGAACTGCCCAATTAAATCCCTCCCCCCCCCCCCCCTAGTTTTCCATCATTAAGAGCATAGTCGTTCCTGTTTTGGCAAACAAGAGAGTGATTCTAATTGTCTTCTCTTCCCCTCCATGTCCCTTTTAAATTTTATACTCCCCTGTAAAAATTCAGAAGTATTTATCAAGTAAATTATAATATTTATCACTTGATGTTTTTTCTGAATAATTCTGGTGCCCCTAATTTGAATTTGCTGATGGATAATAGCTCTGTTGGGCTAGGGACAATGGCTCTTCAGGCCAGTTACATCTATTGTTTAAAAGTTATCATAGTATTTATTTTTCCATTTTTTCTTTTGGATTGCTTGTGCAAGATCAGTGCAACTTAGGCATCACACGTAGACTCGTAACTGAGTTTTCTGAATTTTAGCTTTAGTCTTGTTACTAGCTGTATCATTTGTACACTTCAACGGAAAAGAATGCTTCAATTCCCCCGACATTGGTGTTTATTCATTCAGACCCATTGAAATTTTAGTATGGAGGGAAAAAAAGAATAGTTACCTGGTCCCAGTGCTTCAGTGACAAAGTGGAAAGTGGTGTGGCATTTGCAAATTCAAGATTTGCAAAATGCCAATCGAGAATCTGCCTGTCCCTTGATGATAAATACACATCGCTGCACATTTTTGAGAGGAAATAAAAGAAAACACTGAGTATATGCTCTTATTTTCCTTCCTTAAACGTCTAACAGTTTTACTTAAATTTCCTGCACCAAAAGCTGGTCTAAAAAAACATTATTAATTATTCTGCAAGGAAATAAAGAGATTAATTTGTAGGTCATAAATGAGAGGATTGCCCATAAAATGGTTATGTAACTGTGAATAATTATTAAAACAAGGCAACTGCTAAAGGAGGGCCACTTACATTAAAAACTTCTTATTCTTTATGAATTTGTATGAATAATACTGGCAAGAAATCGGAGTCCTGGATTAGTTCTTCATTGCTATTCCCTAGCAAGCTGACCATGTAAGAGAAAATGTTACAGGACAAGGGAGTTCCCACATGAGATGAAAATCCATTTTTAAAATCTAATTCATTGCATTTGAATTGAAGTGCAAACTTTCTCTTCAAAGGAATCTGCAACTCTTCTGATTGCATTTATTGGCGTAATTGAACGTACTTGTAGATTAAACACCAGTGTAGTCTCCCTTTGCAATTAGTTCATTGATCTATTTGACCATCAACATAAAACATCCAGTCTTTTTCCTAAGATTTACCTTGGAGGATTTGCTTCTAGTTCCTGGAGCTTCTCTTCCAGTTTTACTTGTGTTTCAGCTAACTCATCATACTCCTAATCACAACATAAGGACAGAAATATGTAGATGATTACTAAAGGCAATATTTGTAGAAATTGTTTATTAAGTGTACAGAATAGCTTAAATTAGACATTTCAATAATAGCCAATGAGACCCATTAATTCATACCTTACAAAGAGCAGTAAGATCTCTGTGCTTGCTCTTCACAAGGAATTCTGCCGTAATATCTCGAGGTGGTTTTACTTCTGAAGCTTCTTTGTATTGTTGGTGAAGCTCTTTTATTTTCTCTTTCAAGTTTACCATCTGTAACAGGGAGGAAAAAGATAACGTTTTAAAAATGTAAATCTTAAGATTTTTAACTGAAGCAAATAAAAGCTGAAGAAGCAGAATCATTTACTTACTGAAGCCCATTTTTAATGCACTGGTTAATCTGCACTCACAAATACTAGGAATGTGTAAACTTCAAAGATGATTTCAAAGAAAGTACTTTGGATTTTGCACAAGTATAGGCACAACACCTTCTGGCAATTTTTAAAAGTAACCTAACTTTGGAGTTCCATGAAAAAAGTGGTGGCTTTTTTTATAATTTTAAGGAGTTGGCTTTATAATAAGCCAACTCCTTAAAAGCAAGTCAACTTTTTTCAAAGTCATGCGTTAAAAGCAATGCTAACCTTGTTAAGGAGATCTTTAAGTTCTTCCTGAGTTTTCACTATCTTCTTCCAATGTTCTATCTGTTCATCCTTGACATGTTTCTCCTGTAATCTATGGAAAGGAAAGAAGTCAGCAACTACCACAGACCTTTAGCAAAGATGCTGCTATAGTTCAGTGAGGAAAACTACACTGCAACATTTTCCCATGCCAATTCTCTCCAGAGCGTGCAAGATATTTGATATTCAATTTTCTCAAGGTAGAAAAAAAGTGCAATAAAATGAAACAGAGGAAGCCAATGAACTATGAATGCATAAAAAAGGAGGAATTTGAAGCTGTTATCAGGATCTAGGCCATAATGTGCTATGTGTAAGACTGCTAATGCACAATGGCGCCATCACAACATGGATGCAAACTTTGAGACTTAACACCTGGCACATCCCTTGAGGTGACATTTAGCTTTACTTACTGTATGACCACTTCCAGGGCCTGGCCAAGAGAAACAGGCTTGTTGTTGAGGACATTGAAGTCCAGTTGGTGACTGAGGTATGAGGTAGCTTCTAGCAAACGGTTGAACTCCTGCTCTACCATTTCATCTTTTTCCTTTGGAACCTGTGGGTTAGCAAGAGGAAGTAAACAGGTGCAGATAGTTCAAAATGGAGAAGTTAAACCAAGCCCTTAGCCTAAAAGTACATTTTCCATGTAATGAGCATTTCAAACCCTTCCAGAAACCTATTCTGAGTACTCATTCAGCAGAGAAGGAATGACTAATTTTACATTTTATGACTAAATCACTGAGGTTCAGAAAGTTATTATGGCCCAGCCATTTCCAACATCAGACTTAATGTATCAGCTCCTGAAATGCATGTGATGTGAGAACATTTCATTCAAACTTAAACATTATTAGGGAAAATATTTTCTCTTTGCATGCTACTTGGAAATTTAGGGAGGAGTGTTTAATACTGGAAATCAACTTGGCAAAGACTCTTACGTCCAGTCAACAGATCACAGTATTTTCAACTAAATCATTTCCTCAAAATTGCTTTCCAAGAATAACTAGACTTACCGCTTGTCCATTGGCTTCATAAAGTGGACATTTTTGTTTTATTTTGGCCAGCTCCATGTTTACTTGCTTGCTTACTACGGCCATTGGATTTCCACCTGCAAATATTTTATACAGAGAAAAAAAAACCCATAAATTTAACAAAACAAGGGCTCAAAATCTGGAAGTACCTAGAGCTATAATGATCAAAGCCAGGCATTTAATCAAAAGCTAGATAATATGTATGTGGTCTACTGGGCACGAAAGGGCATTATTCATTTCTTCCTTAGGCTTTTTTGCACATTTTGTTTCCTTTAAGAGAATGGACTAATTTAATCTTTCCTAAACCAGCACATTCCAGGCATGCTAACTTACAACGCTTAGCATCCCAGCCACAATGGCCAATGGTAGCTGAACTCTGACAAACGCAAAGACAGTGGGGTTGTAGAAAACATGTGCTAAGCTGTAGTACATTCTCAGTTTTATTCCAATTAACAGGCCCAAAAGGGGACACTTTGCAACCAAGATGTTCATTTCTTATTGGGAAGATCAACTACTATATAGAACAGATGTGAAAGTGAGAGAGATCTCAGTGCAAAGGACTGAGAAGAAAGAACAAGGAAAGAGAAGATTAGAAAAAGTCAATTTCTAATTCTGTGTGAAAAAAAGCAATACCCAAACCTGGAGATTATATTTTGCAAAAGTATGTGACTGTGTAAATTGAATTCAAATACATTTTCAAGGTAAGACTCACCAAGTCCTGTAACTACCATGGCTCCTAAATCTGCAACGTAGTTTCCTTTGCGAAAAGTAGCAACCCTGCCACCTACACGATCCTTAAAAAAAAAAAAAGCACAATGTTTATGACTGACAACTTCTGGGTCTTCACTATAAACCTATCACTAAGCCCTCTGAAATACTACAAAACGTAGGCAAGGAGAAAGCTTCATACACTATGTGCCATTTTAAGGAAGTCTATTCAGCCTCATTCTTATGCTTCTGTAAAAGATAGGCTTTGCATAAATAAAGGGAACTGGAAATTACATAATTAGTATGCGAAGTGAAGATCTAGGAAGGGGAACGAAGAATCTTAGCCTCTCCCTTATGCATCGTGAGTCCTCCTCGCCGAGATTAATGGAGAAAATTGGCTTATAAGAGTGTACTTTTTACAACGTTGACACACTTCAGCATTGCCCACTCACCCGCGCTTCTAGTAGTGTGACATCCATTCCAAAGCTCTGGAGCTGCCGAGCTGCTGCCAATCCAGAAACTCCAGAACCAATTATTATGACCTTGCCAGTCTTCTTGGCTAGAAACATCAAGAAGTGCTATTATGTTCGGGAGCAAACGAACAGAGAGACAGGCTTTTGACTAAAGGAGTGAATAGGAGCTAAACACATCGTCAGTAAAATGGGGACCCAGATTGTTGGGAACAATATGCTGACTCTGTAAACCGCTTAGAGAGGGCTGTAAAATATACCTAAACAAAGACTGAATTCTCCAGCCTGACAGGCAGCCTGGCATTCTGCTGCTTAGCTGAAGCCTAGGAACTGGACATTGCCCTACTCTTCCCTATTGTCATCTAACCACGTCCTGAATTCCAAAAAGTGATCAACCACACCGCTTGATCTATTGGGATACTATATTTGTTTTGTTATTTTGAGGTGGGAGGTAACTATTGACAGACAAGCGAACCATGTTCAGTGGTTAGAGCTATCAACTCAATAGCCTGTCTTTCTAAACTTCAAACCTTCAGCTATCCATCCTGCATTTGGCTGCAATACAGTCGTCTCATTCTGAGCTAATCATAGGCAAATTTAGCTAGTGTTTTACAGGCAATGGTTTAGCATTTAATATAAGCTGTGTGTCAAACCATGTGCCAGGATTCCGACAGTTACCCCAATTAAATCATGAGTCTTGAGTCAAACTTCAAAAACTTCAAAAGGATTTATTGGGAGTTAACATATCCAGCACTGCCTGGGTGTAGCCGACTCATAATTCACTGTCACCCTTGACCCTGGTTTCCCCCCACCCCCTGGGTGTATCATAATTTATATTCTCCAATGAGACACATCCATAGCAGAGTCATCAATACTAGTTAAAACAAGCATGGCTTAGAAGGATGTGTGAGCCTAACTATGTCCTTGAAAAAAGGAAGAATCTAGAAAAAGTGTTCAGTTTTAGAGCGCTGTCACTTGGCCTTAACTTAAAAGATGAAATGATTTAACTTGAAATTACAAAAAAAATGTTCTTACTTGGTAGGGGCTTCACTCTTTTGTAGATACCAAAATTGATTAAGCCATGCCGTTCCAGGTAGCTATGTACTCGATGGACAAGTACCGTATCACCTACAACAACAAAATATCTTTTAATGGACATTTATTATGGAGAAGGGGAGGGATATTTCTACAGGACTTGACAGTGTCACTCCAGTCTTCGCTTCTAATTACATGTGTGATCCACATTAATAGTTGATACAAAGTCCAACAAATAAGAATTAGAAAGGGTCAGAGGGATTTACTGAGTTAATGAAAAAAGTGTCATAGTAGAACAAACCAAGAAATCCTTTCCCCCCAAAATCTCCACAAGCAAATATTTCATATTTCACCCGTGACTTTTACTTCTTAACACAGCCCTTTTCTCCAGTAACCATGTGTGAAAAGGACATAGGACCCAATCAAGGCGCACTGCAGTGGTTATTATATAAACAATACATACTGAAAAAGATCCTACCAAAGTGAGTCACTCCTGCAAACAAAAGAAATGTGCTGATATTTATACATTTCAGGAAAGGGGGAAAAAGATGCAGGCACAAGTATTCATAATTAGACAATGCTAGCGTACATATTGATAACTAATAGATCTTGGGTTACTTCCTGACTTTCTACTAGCTAATATCACACAGTGTAATTGTCTTACTGAGAAAAAACAGATGAAAAGAAAGAGGCTCAAGCGGCCTGATAAATGTTACAACAGACGGGTGTGAGCCAGTTCTGAGGCAATGGGAAAAAAATTAGGTTTTCATCTGATTTAATTCATCTGAAAACTTACTTTCCCCACACATGCTAGCACAGAGAGGCTAAGTGGCAACATCTGAAAATGACCTGATGATACAGTGAAACCTCAAGAAATAGAGGCGCCCCAAAAGGACTGGGATTAGGGGATTTGTGGTATTTATTTATTTGTTTGTTACATTTGCCACCTATCTCGCCATGGGGGCTATTCTACAATAGCTTACAACAATATTGTATTGCTTACAACAATAAAAAGGAAGAAATGAAAAGAGTGTAAATAGAACAGAAATGAAATTACAGAACAATAGACAATGAAAAAGAACATGAGAATACATCAGTATGAGAGCAAAGACATGGATGGGGGAGAGCAGAGAGCAAGGGGTGGAGAGTGGAGCCTGTCATTAATCCAGCAGCCAGTATATTAGCACCTTTTACTGTTCTTGGATCGTTCCCATAACTAGCAGAAATGGGACAAGTTCCACAAACGTAAGAACCATTCTCTGTAAGTTGAAGTATGAAAAATCTCTTGCTTTGGCACAGAGGTTTTGTAAAACATGGATGAAATACGTGCCATTCTGTACAGAAGGAACAGAAATGGTAGCATGTCACAACCCAAAGCACAAACATCAGTAGGTTAACAGGTAAGAGGCAAAATGGCAGGAGGCAGAGATACAAAGAAAAAGAGGCTGGAATGGAGAGGTGACCATCTGAAGCATCTCTTCAGCTTCAGTGTTTCTGCTGTTATTATTCTGAGCCTTTCGATTCCTACCACCACCAGTCAAGAGCTATCTATCTTTGTCAAAGAACTATCTATGACATACTGAAATCCCCCACACCAGCAACTTACTATTATAGGGTGCTTCTAACTGCTGTAGTGTTGCCTCAAAGGTCAGCTGAATCTTTGGGTTATCCAACCAGAGCTGCAACTATGTTTAATCACACACACAAAATGTTTTCGTCAATATCCAGGCTGACATTAATACAGGTGTTAACAATTTTAAATGTAGACTTTGCATTGCAATTTTACATGCATTAATTTAAGAAAAATTTAAACTATGAGGATCCATTTATACAGGTAGTCCTCGACTTACAACCACAACTGAGCCCAAAATTTCTGTTGCAAAGTGAGACATTTATTAAGTGAGTTTTGACCCATTTTGCAACAGTTAAGTGAATCACTGCAGTTGTTAAGTTAGTACTATGGTTATTAAATGATTCTGGCTTCCCCATTGACCTGGCTTGTCAGAAAGTCGCAAAAAGTGATCACATAACATAGGGACACTGCAACCATCATAAATATGAGACAATTGCCAAATGCCTGGATTTTGATAATGTGGCCATGAGGATGCCACAATGGGCATGTGAAAAACAGCCATGTCACTTTTTTCAGTGCTGTTGTAACTTTGAATAGTCACTAAATGAATTGTTGTAAGTCGAGGACTATCTACATTCTTGTAGAATATTAAAAGTTGAAACAAATTGCTTAAGAATAGTCAAGGTTGTTTCAGGTAGAGGTTGCATGTAGCCCACACTGGCAGAAATTTACTTAGCTTTCAAAAACAGAATAAACCAAATACTCATTGATCTGAACCCAATATCATGCCAGTGGAAGAGTTTAAACAGGCTGTGAGCAAGTTCTTGTGCACAGTTTTGTGATAAATTCATCTCTTCTTTCTCAAAGCAACCGATCAGCAAAGCCATGTATACATTATATAAGCTGGCACCCTAAACTGAAACTGGAAGAAAAACTAAGACAAAAAAGGGAAATACAAACAAGGCACAAGTCCAGGTGGTTAAGAGGAAGTTGTGAGTATCAAAGAAGAAGAAAATATTGGAAGGGGTGAATTTATTTATTTAAACCATCATTAAATAATAGTTAAGCTTACTTGTACCCTTAAAGTCCACAACAATGTGTCCTTATTGTGGAAAATACTTTTACTAAGTTGCTTTTGAGCAACCTATCATGAAACCACATCTTCAGCTAAATTTATATATTTAGTTATACCCCACCTTTATTATTTTAATAAATAATTTGAAGCAGAAAACATACTTAATACTCCTTCCCATTTTCCCCACAACAAGAACCTTCTGAGATAAGTTGGGCTAAGAGAAAATGACTGGCCCAAAGCTGGCTTTCGTGTCTTAAGGCAGGACTAGATCTCACAGCGCCTCAGTTTCTAGCCTACAGCCTTAACCAGTAGACCAAACTCACTCCCTATTATTATTAAATAACAGAACTGCAGGTTTTTCATTTTAAAGTGTTACCAAAACCAAGCAAAATTGCCAGCAGAAAATAATTTCAACTGTGGAAAGAGAGAGAGAACTGAAAATGACTTAAGAGAAGGGGAGTTTTAATGTGTGTGGCTACATTTGTGGAATACATTAGTTACACACTAAAACATGGTTTATGGCTTCTCTTAGCAAGGGGAAATTTCTCAGTATGTGCCGTCACAATTCATATTAAATAAGCTGTTTTATACTGAACAGTTCCAGCCTTCTACATATGAACAGAATAGCAGTGCTAGCAGAATCCAGTAAACACAAAACTACTTTTATGCTTTAGAGATCCAAAAATACCTGGGAAACCTTATCATCCTGGGGAAAAAAGTGTTTTGAGTTTGAAATAATTATCATACCGTTCGGTTTCTGATGTAAAGAAAAACCTTCTGAGTTTGCTGGGGCCCACTGATAATATCTGGAAAACAAGCTGCTTCTTGTGATGTCATTCGGTCGTGTGGAAGCCTGCTCTGGAAAGCTGCGCCTTCCACACCTACAATGAAAGAACAAGCATGTGACAAGTATGCAAAAGTACAGGAAAGAACAAAATCTTGCTATGCACACAGTGCAAAAACTACAGAAATAGGCAGACTCAGATGATATATTTTCTTTGCTCTTTCACAGAAAGAACATCTCTTAATGCACTATTGACAACACACTCAAAACCCATTTCTAAATACTTGTCTTTTTCTTTAAAACTAAATCCTATTTCTCTTTTTTGCAGGGTGCACCTAACCTAGTCTACTTAGAAGCAGGGTTCTTATCTCAGGAAACTTATTAAAAAGCTTGAGACTTCAGCATACAGTCTAGTCTTAGACATCTTTAGTCAAATGTACTACTGAGCTTCCGTGTAGACATGGCAATCTTAATGAAGCATTTGTATACCAAGTCAAACATCCATCAGGATCCTAATAAGTGAGGAGGCTTGCCAAAAGCAGTCAATACTTCACAAAGGCATTCTTTTTGGGTGCAGGCCTTAAAATGGAAATTATAAATAAGTATAAACAAAAGTACAGGTAGTCCTTGATTTACAACAGTTTATTTAGTGACCATTCAAAGTTACAACGGCACAGAAAAAAGTGACTTATGATTGCTTTTCACACTTGTGACTGTTGCAGCATCCCCGTGGTCATGTGATCAAAATTCAGTCTTGGGGTAAGTGGCTCATATTTATGATGATTGCTGGTTCCTAGGGTCACGTGATCCCATTGTGACCTTCTGACAAGCAAAGTCAACAAGGAAGACAGTCACTTCACAATCGCGTCACTAGCTTAATAACTGCAGTGATTCACTTAATAACTGTGGCAAGAAAGGTCATAAAGTGGAACAAAATTTATTTAACCAATATCTCATTTAGCATCAGAAATTTTGAGCTCGATTGTGGTGGTAAGTTGAAGACTACCTGTAGATCAGGTACAGGTAGTCTACCTGTACCCTTGAGGTTCTCAATAGGTTATGTTTTTATTGATTTAAAGGTGGAAGCTGTCAGCTCTATTAACCGATGCTTTATTTTTTTTAGCATGAGATTGCACGAAAATATATTTATGCTGTCCCAATGTGGCACTGTTTATTTTCTTTCCCCTTCAGTTCCCATCTACAAGGGGTAGAACAAACATTCTTTCCTTTTTTAAATTCTAGATTCATTTTTTTAGTTTTTATTTTGTCCTCTCAAAAGTTAGCCAGTAACCCTGATTCAGTTTCTTTTTTATGCTAATGATAAGGCTGTCTGGCTCGAAATAAGACTTTCCAAGCATTTGCTTCCTATTATATAATGAGATTGCTATGACAAAACAAAAGCTGCTTCCTGAAAAATGCCAAGCGTGTGCCATTCCTCTTGGGAAATTAATGAATTTTCTATTGAAAAATTACTTGGACACTTTCTTTCAATCCTCAACAATTTGGGAAGAAGAACCTTTTCTTTCCAGGTCCACAAACTTGAAAACATAAGCTTGTATTATGATACTCTAATGGCACCAATTATGCACCCGCTGCAATAAAAACTTCTAGAGGAAGTGTAATCAGCCATTCATTATTAGGCCCACAGATTTGTAATTATGCTGATTCCAGCTTTAGAAAATTAGCCCATTATAAACTTTCTAACACCTTATTAGAAGTCTTTGTTCCAATATGTTTGTCACATCCGGAGACTGGACTAATATTTCTATAAAAGTTATATATGTGGTGCTACTACTTCCAACGCTACCAAGAAGATGTTTAGCAAGATATGATCAAGACAGGGTCACACAAGCTCCTTGCATGCTATATAAATCAGACTTTCAATCCGCCTTCTAGCTTCTGGGTGAAAAATCCAAGCATATTTTTGGCTACTTCTCTCATTTTTAAATGTGTCCACTAAGCCAAACTATTGAAAAAGAAATATCAGATTTCCAATATCAGATGCCAACATGCCTAATATTTGTTGTTAATTGCGAAGTTGTGTCTGACCCACCATGACCCCATGGACAATGTTCCTCCAGGCCTTCCTGTCCCCTACCATCCCTTGGAGTCCACAAGCTCAATGCCTAATATATAAGCTTGTATATTTTAAATTTTAACCCTTGAGGAATTCTAGCACTTCAGAATGAAAACCACTGATATTTTAGTTGCACTGGAAAAACAGGAGCAAACAGAAGTTATGATTTATGTATCACTAGAAAACAGTTCTGCCTGAGTACTTACTATTGAACATAGGAGGAAATCACACTGAAGCAGCATGTATCTCTGTACAAAATCCTAGTATTATGGATTTTGTGATACCCATTTGTGATACTTGATCTACAACAATAATAAACTCTAATACAGGTCCACAAATGTGTATAATTGCAATTATCATTGCATAAATGGAGACCTGAGATTGCATAAACAGAGGTCTGATTTAATATTACCCCTTATTTATGGTCAGCAACCACTGGGAGAATTAGGGCACTGATGTTTCTCTTCCTGTTGGGATTTTTGCTCTGGGCAAAATATAAATCCTGAATTGCCCTTGGAATGTTTATGCTGCAGTTACAGATTGATTAAATATTCATAACATGTCAAGTGCAAATAAATCTTAAATTTTTAAAAATAAACTATGAGATCCAAATGCAGTTTGGATGGGGTAATGAACATTTTTTATAGAAATAAAATTAGTTTGACACTGGACCAAATCCATGGAGCAATTCATTTAACATTCTGTTCTATAAATTGCTCCTATTCACAAAAGTCTGCCAGCAGCACTTTCAGCTACCTTCAGGAAACACAACTGATATAATGCATATTCTTACAATTATAAGAGCTCTGTATAGTAACAGTATGAATGCAAGAGCTGAATAATTACATAGCATGTAACAATCTGACTGTCGAATGTTATTTTCTATAATTAGCTCTTCTGTAGACAAAAGCTTGAAATTATAAGGTAGAAACTGAAACGTGCATTATATGTATGAATGTAAATCTGTATATTTAAATGTAGTGACATTTACATAATTCTTGGATGTAATATAGATGCAGCTAATTGTACAAACAAAAATAGATTTGTCTGACAAATCATCTTTTGCTAGATGTTGTCCTATAATATGGTTAGCTTTCCCATTTCAACTGAGAGTGACCGCCTAATGGTATTTTCAAGAAAGACAGCTAAATAAAATATCATTACTGTAAATAAGCCACAAGTCATTCAAAGTGTAATTAAGTAATAGCTTAAGTGTATTCTTTTCAAAGGAAATGCAGGCCATAAAATCACACTGAGGTGGACTGAAAGTATGCTGAAAGGAAGATTCAGGGCTTAGCAGGAAGAACCTTTCATCCCTGTCCCTGACACAAATGTATAGTACTTTGAATATAGTAATTGGAAGTTGACGCTCTTGTGGTCCCAATATAAGAATATATTAACCACTGGAATTTTTGCCTTCCCCAAGTTGCCTAGAAAACTATACGAAAGTATATTTCAATTTTTTAAGCTATAAAGGGCCTCCTGAGTAACTGAGCTTGGCTGCAAAATCTAGATATATTGTCTAAGATAATATTTCCCAACTGATGCCACCCAAATGTTCATCACTGGTCTCATCCTTCCTAGCCCCCATCCAAACAGTCATGATGACTGAGGATCATTTCTTACCCAGTGTATCTGGAGGGCATCAGAATTGGGAAATTATTTCAAGGAAGAAGAGATTACAAATAAAAATCACAAATTCAGAACCACTGATAAATAAAATTACTGTAAATTAATTCCAGAACATATATACATACTACCTTCTTGAAATTTAAAAAAAAGACCACCAAAACCCAAATGTTTAATACTAGCACATAAAGACTCATTAGTTGGACCTTATTGTCAGACTTGCCAAGACTCCTTCTTTATTGCAGCATAACAGCACTTAACAGAGCTGTCAGCTCAAAATTTTAAACCCAACCCATATTTTGAAATAATCAGAAGACATGACAAATAAATTTATTTCAAGGTCTATACTTTTATCTCTTCAGCATGTATATCCAAAATAATCACTCACTTACACAGATAAGGCTTCAAAAAATTAAACATATGATAAATTGCTCTGAAAAGCAGACCAAAGACAAATAATCTACACCTTAACCTGGCCACTTCTGTCCTTAGATACAAAAATTCTAGCCTGCATGCATGAACTGGAACTGAGATTATCATTTGTATCAAAAGTTTTCAAAAAGGTTGTCAAAGCAAGAGACTAAGACAGATTTATAATCAATCGCTAAATTAACAGTGTAAACCAAATTAGTAAAAGTGTGGGGTGTCTAGCTAAGGAGTTATTTGTTCTTAAGACTCATATGCAGAATTACAGTATGTAATGGAAAAGGCCTACAGCTCTGAAAGGAGGGAGGGAAACTGCCTTTTAAATTGCATAAACATAAGCCTCTGATTTCCATCATATTCATAGAAGAGCAGAGGGTTGGGAATACTGCCTAAAAATTTCAGAATGCTTTCTTTCCCCAGCTGGGATATAAAGTTTTACTTTCCTTTTTTCAACAGGCAAATGCATGTCCCTTGTACTTCAAATTAAATCTGGGCCCGCCCACCCACACGCACTTGCAAGCATCAATCCCTGATTTGGGGGCTCTTGCTACTAAGTGGCAAGCATCAAACGCCACCCTCACCTGATGCTTGGCAGTCTCCATACCCTCCAGAACTGTCGTCTTGAAGTCCTCCTGCTTGCCCTGTGGAAGGAAAGAGGAGATCTCAGGGACCTTTCTCCATAAGTTCAAGTCATTTGGGGACAGGAAGGCCTGATAGTTGGTGATTCAAGTTTAGAAGTTCACCAACTAATGGAGGGAAAAACATTTTCTGAGAATTCGAAATCCTGAAATCTGAGTCGTGGGTTTCACATACTTTCCAGTCTTCTAATGCTTCATCCTTGTTGTTGGAACCCTTTGTCAGACTCTTATAGGGAAAAGATAGATATACACAGTATTTTCAGGGCACCTGGTGGGTAAATATGCATGAACCAGTGTATTAACAGTTTATGACAAAAGAAATATATATACTTCCCATTATAATTAGGAAGAACATTTAGACGAGTGGTCTAACCAAGGGTTTGAAACACCAAGGATTTTTAAAGTCTTGGTTGGGATGTCCTTGGAAACACATATAATTTAAAGGGCAAGAAATGTGATATATTATTTTATTTTTATTTATTTTATTTAGTCAAACATGTTTATATACTTTTCTTCTTTTCCCATAATCTCTTACTTTCTAAGACTTTGTGCATTTAAATGCTACATAACCTTTACTATTCTACGATTCACATTATATACAATGCTCTGGCACTTATTCAAGCATCACTGAATTATCCTACAGTGTTAAAGCTTTCAGCCTATTCAGTGAAAGAGGCAGGAAGTAAATACACTTGAAGGAAGCCCTGACCTTCCTTCTCCTCTCATTTCCACTTTTCACCAATACCAGGAGAAAACAGGTATCTATATAATGGGGAATACTTCAAGGAATAATTTGTTGAAGCAACTCTGAAGAAGAAATGTTCAGGTTGTTTCAATAAATCAAACTTACTTGCAAAACAGAATATTATTTATTTATATCACATTTTTATTATTTTTATAAATAACTTAACAGATTTTCCTCCCATTTTTCCACAGGCTAAACTGTAAGTATGTCTGGGAAAAAAAACTTGTACTGTTTCTTCTATCGTATATCTCATTTCAGAAGACTTGCAAATATATAGTTATATAATTATCTTTCTGTCCTTTTCTCTCAATTTTTTTATTTCTATAATACACTTTAAAAAAATTCCCATGGAAATACAGTTATATAATTCAGCTATTTATTAGTAGCAGTCTTACACTAGAAGCTCCAGCCCTATAGATAATTTAAGGTCTATCCAGTCTTGTCAGTAGAAGAGAAATTACTGAGACTCAAGCACAACAAATTATCACGGCATCCTTGATAAATAGAACAAACTTATCAGGACTCAGCCAGTGATTATGGTCCAGCCAGAACACAATACAACCTCACCCATTTTTGCTGAGTTAAGGGCTATAGAGCAACACTGTTAGCAATAGTTAGCAACTGTCTTACATTAAATATACCACACTGTACTGTGTTAATTCATTTTATCTTGTTATACTAAGCAAAAAATATATGCTTTCCAGAAACCCATGGCATGTTCAACAGAAGAATTGTTTGTACTTGAACTGTTAATTTCTTTCCCTTTTCAGGAAGCAGAGGCACAATTGGATAAAATAAAAAGGAGGTTTTTTCCACCTGCAACAAGTTGGGTTTCAACAAGAAGCACCAACTTTCTTACCGCCGCTTTAAAAAACGCAAATGGAAACAAAAAGCTGTAATATATTCCTTTTGCCATAAGGCCAAAAACCAGAAAAATATAATTTCCCTCTTGTGCCATTAGCTTTCTGTTTCCTCATTAGCAGTAAGGAAATTGGGTGGGTGGGGAGGGGAATCCTAACTCAGAGTAAAATAATTTTAAAGAACACATAACCAGCAACAGCCTCTTTACTAAGGGAGAATTAAGAAAAGCTTTTTTCAAAATTTGCCTTATTTTGAAGAAAGCTTCCCTCAATTCTTCCCAAAATTTCCTTTCATCTGCAAAATGAAGCAACCTATATGGGATGAAACACTTTTTCATCTGAAGATACAGGGGAAGTAAAGATGTTATACAAAAATGAATTGCTTACTGAAGCTCATCTTGTGTCCTATTAAAAAGTCACCCTTCATGTAGCTATTAAACAGGAGTTGCGGTACAGAAGGGGGACCTAATGTTAGACAACGGACATAGAAGAAAACAGAAATGAATGTTATAATATCTAAAAGAGGGGATGCAATAAGGCATGAGGTTTTTTTAACATTATGTTCCTTTAATGCACACCATGCAGTGCTACAGTAGGGACAATGCAAGCAAAGAAACGTGTACGAAAGAGGGGTTGCACAATTAACAGTACTACAAAAGAAGAAAAACCTGAGGGAATGGCTAAGATCTGGAAGGACGTGGTTGTACAACAGCAAGGTTCTAATTATCAACAGACATGGAATTATTTAGTGGATAGATATGACACAGCTAGGAATTCGCCAGCCCTCTAAATGTAGATAACTGTACAATCAGGATGGCCAGTAGTGAAGGATGATGAGAGTTGTAGAAATTCTCAATCTTGATAAACCCTTTCTGTTGTAGAAAAACAAATTAGTAGATAATCTGTACTGTAGGAAAATTTATACTTCCTCCAAACAAAAACATTAGCATATATCAATTTTCCCTTCATAGCTTATAGCAACCTCAGTAAAACTTAAAGCTGTATGATTACTGTATAAATAAGAATTAGAGTACAGTGTAAATTGAACTAAAACATATTTTTTAAATATGACAATGATTATTTAATTGCTTAACAGATAATGTATAGAGATGCATGCTAGAACACTCCAAACCTCTTTTTAAATAATTTTTGTACTGTGCCTTTTGCCCGTGTTTTTCCTTGTAAGACAATTTTAGGTACAGTTTATCCTCAGGAATGTGTATTCTCAAGATTGTGAATTTGAATTATACACGTACTGATTCTTTGTAAACCACTTGCAGATGAATTCTAAAAAAAAAACATAATCCATTCTGTATTTTGGGGTAAATGGCGTGTAAAGTGCCTTCTTTTGCTGTTGAGGGCAATGCTCAAACTGTGTTTTTGCATGGTATTCACACTACTTAACTCACAACTAGAACCACTGCATTTGAACTCGGCTCTCTCTTCCTACATTTCTACATGCTGTTATTTTCATTCTCAAAAAAATACATTCAAAAGAGTAGTCTTTTGTGTTGTGCAGTTCATAATCTCTCTGATGTTTACCGCAAGATATTTGAAAATAATTCATCCTATTTCATTTTGCATTCCTTTTCTATGGCAAGATTATTAAAACAGCATTCTTTAGTGTAGCTCTACCACCACTTTCCTTCTTTGCTGAAAAAAATGAAAAAGTAGTAGAATCTTTTTCTCTGAACCAGTGTTCATGTGCAGGAAGAGATCATGAAATATTTATAGATCTAGAGATATATTCAAAGCTGTTGAATTTCTTTTAATTGAAAGGTTTCTTCTTATTTGTTGCAATAAAAAAAAATTACAGAAATGCAATTGGGGGATTGTAACATGTTTTATTCAGATATTCTGGTACAATTTTCTGAACAATTCAAAAGCAGATTTTTGCTACGAAAAAATAACTAATCCGATCCTTGCTGTCCCACCAATCTGTAAAACAATTAAGTCTTACGTGAAGAGACAAATGTGCTTGATGATGCACTTTAAATAAAATTACCCAATATAAAGACCAGTGAAAATAGTTTATACCCGTTAAGATTGATAAGTATCTAGTTACTAGCTATAAAAATGAAGAGTTTAATCGTCTTCTTCTAAAGATTCAAAAGAAAACAACCAGGACTCTTTCTAAACCTTGTACTAAACTCGTAAATGACAAAAAAAGAAAAGAAAAAAGGAGGTATATGATTGTAAGAATGGATCTGAGGAAAGTAATAGAAATTTTCCACAAGTGAAAATAAAACCTGACTTTGCAGTGGTTAGGGCATTGGATTAGCACCAGAGAAATCCACATTCAAATCCACTAATTGCCATAAAGGGTTTCTGGGTGAATTTGGACTGGTCACAGCCTCCCAACCTACCTCACAGGAGTGTTGCTATGGGAAAAAGGAGAGGAGAAAATACTATGCACACTGCCCTGAGTTCTAGAACAAAAGGCAAGCAATCAATGAAACAAATACTTGGGATCTGGAAAAGGAACACACATGCTGACAAAATTAGAAAGATATAATTATACTGATGTACCATAAACAAACTGACAGTAGAAATAGATTGAAAATAAATGCTAAAGAATGAATAAAGATAAAAACTAGATACCTTGTAGCCTTGAAATTGAAGCCAGTGTACTGTTTTGCTAATTCTGCAGTCAATAGAATTTTTTTTTCAAAAAAATAAGATTATGACAAAGTAGTAAGGCACTAGATGCACTGTAATCAAAACATTTTTCAAAGACCAAAATTGAAATTCCTAATTAATGAAATTTAAATTAAATTGTCAATGAAAGTTTCCTATTAGCAGAAACTTATTTGTTTATGAAATTATTGTGCCTTTTATCTCCAGGTAAAGAAGTGAATTCTGTGATTCATACAGTCATATATTAGCAAATACATCTAATGTTAAATCCTTCCTGGATAAGCAATTTGGAGATACATTTGTACCTTCAAAATATTCAGTTTTAACTATGTATTCCCTCTTGCTCTCTGAAATAGCTACATACGTAACACGGAATACAAAGAACATGGATGACAATAAGACAGATCTGGAGTTACTGATAGATCTCTGGTAGGTTTGGAACAGATCAGCAGGAACCCCAATTAGTTCCCAATAGCCTGCCCTATATTACACACTGAAATAAGGAGCTTGGGTGACCCTGAAATGAATGTTTATATGAGAAGACTGTATTTATCTACCACCCACATAAGTGCATGTGATAACTGGATTTTTATTTCTACTATCTTTATAATTGCACTCCTATCAATTGGCAAATGTTATTGTCTTTCTGCAATAGAGGAAAACGTTCCCAGCACTTAAGTATTAAACAGAAAAAGGATACAAATGATTTCTGGTATAGAGAACATTGGCAAATATATCTAGCAGCAAAAGCAAAAGCTTGCATTTTTAAATTAAGAATAGCAACACAAATGCCTAGCACAATTCAGCAAATTGAAAGTTAGAGAATAGATATTAGAAATGCTACCAAGCCATGTCTCTTCCACAAATAATATAGTCAAGAAACACAAAACAAATCTTTAACCAACTTATACAACTCCAAATACACTTAAACAAACTGGCTTGTTATCTAATTTTATAAAGTTCATTCATTACTCCAAGTGGATCTATTCAACAATCCAAGAATGGCTAAACCTGGATCTATTCAACTGTCTAAAATCAGACTGTGGTATCTACTAAATTATGCCTTCTCATCTGATACCATCAGAGGTGGTATTCAGCAGGTTCTGACCAGTTCTGGAGAACCTGTAGCGGAAATTTTGAGTGGTTCAGAGAACCAGCAAATACCACCTCTGACTAGAGAGTTTACAGTATCCTTCCCCTGCCACGCCCACAGAACCAGTAGTAAAAAAAATTGAATCCCACCACTTGATGCCATCTTCTTAATTGAAACAATAGGTTTAGAACTTCAACTGCAGGAAAGAGTGCCAGTTACCAACCATGTGCAATCAAGATTAACTGTGTTTTTAAGAAAGGCAGGTGTCAACTCTTTTTCCATAAGGTACGACACATTGTTAACACTATACTGTACATGTAGTTGAACCGTAGCAAAACAAGATGCTAGAAACTTTCCTAGCACGCAGGATGACTCTTTCTCTGAAACAGAAATATCTGGTCATTATTTAATAGAGTGCAGAGGGAAAAAAACTATAAGCAATTCTCACAAAAATTTAACTTGTTTTATTTACAAAAGCAAGACCCTATACAAGTCCTAGTTACAAAACAAGTGAACCATTATATTAAACAATGTCCAATAATTCTATCTTGCTGAGTAACTAAAATACAATAACATGCAGTACTTAAAAGATATAACTGACTATATTTAAAGAGAAAAAAGGAAATGAATAGAAATAACCTTTTTTCTTTGTTTCATATCAAAACCTATGATGAACTCAAGGATGAGGGTGTGCCACTCTGTGCTGTCCTGAAAATAACACAAATATCTCAGGGGTAAAATAACTGTTGCCTTGCTGGATTGGGATCTTCTACTTACCAGATGGTTCTTCTGGCTCACTTTCATTCTCTTCCTCAGGAGGTGGAGGAGGTGGGGGAGGCGGTAGCTTTTTCTCCTTTTCTGCTTTAGCATTTCTTTCCTCTTCAGAGTAATACTCATCTTCAGAAAGATTAGCAAGGCTCTCATCCATTTCTCTGTATTCCACCTATAATTGGAGTTGGCCAGAAGAAATGTTGATGATCAACTAAATTTGCAAATTGTATTGAATAAACTGAACAGGCTTCAAATTAAAGATCCAATACATCATAGAAAAAGTCACAGAGTTATCTGTATAAGATTATCTAACCCTATGATGTATTCTGGAAGAAATTCACGTGGTCGTTACAGATTCCAAAGCCATGGCTTAAGATAAATTATTTCATAATTTGATTATAAATTCAAAACTGTTAAATACCAGTGCTTTTTGATACAGAATTTGATTTAATTCTACAATGATATGCAAATTCAATATTCTCTTCCTAGGAAGAAGAGAAGAATTCTAGAAGCTCCCAAGATTTTCCCCCCTATCCAAATAGTAACATTCTGTAAGGTATTTTGCAAATGGCAAAAAAAAAAGGGGGGGAACATGAGAAGAACAACTGTATCATGACTCTACCCATAAAGAAATTAAGTTAATCCAAGAACTAAAAAAAAAAAAAACACCTACCCCTCTGTCCACCTCTTTAAGAGCTTGGTGCATTAAAGGATTTTAGAATGGGAATATAGCAGCCCGAGGCCCGTTCCCACCTCCAAAAACAAAAAAAGAAAGTCACGAATAGCTTTACAATTTTTACATTGAACAAACTAGTAAACATTTTCTTCCAGTGAAATGTGGTTTATAGGCGTTTGAAAATTTAAACGCAAAATAATCTTTCCACACTAAGCTTTCAATTATCAAGCTTTACTACTGCTACATAATGCTTTGAATCATTTCGATACCAGGAAAATAACACAAACCGGTCTCTGTCTAGGGGGGAAGGCCACTTTCATTTTAAAGCTCTCGATTTGGGACTGAGTGGTTTCTAAGAAATACACTAGGAGGGAAGGTGGCTGCAGACGAAGGGGCTAAGGAAGTCCTCTGCCTGACTCAAGAGGAAACGCCGTTCTCCCGCCCATTTTGCCCACACAACAGCCCTGCCATGCAGGCCTGCCTGAAAGGTCAGGGTGAAGGTCAACCACGTACCACCCATTTTTCCCCCAACCTAATTTTATATTTCGAGCCGGGCAGAGGGATTTAACCGGTCGGGGGGAACTCGCAGGGAAAGGGGCGAGCAGGTCGGCCTGAGGCGACCGTCACCTCCGCTCCGCTCCTCCGGGAGCGCCTCCCTCAGGGGCAGGCTAAGCCCAGGGTGGGGGGGAGATCCTGAACTCGGCGCAGCAACCCACCTTGGCTCGTTTCCGGCGGCTGGTCCTACGGCCCTCGGGGGTCTCGGCGATGCCGGTCGTTTCGGAGCCCACGGCGGGGCCGGCGGGAGGCGGCTCGGATAAAGCCCCGGGCGGCGAGGCACGCGGCGGTTCTTTCTTACGGGGCGTACGCTCCGAGGCGCCGCCGGCCTCCGCCGCTGTGGCGGCGGCCCCCAAAGAAGCGGACAGGGCCGGGGGCGGCGGGGGCGGCGGAGGCGGCGGGGGTGCCGGCGCTTCCGAAGCGCCATCGCTCCCCGCGCCGCTCCCGCCGCCGCTTACCGGGGCCTCCGCGGCGGCCGCTTTCTTGCTCGACGACAGCATCGCCTCAGCCTGAGGGACAAAGGCAATTCCGCTCCGAGGAGGCCAGGCGCGCCGGAAGCTCCGCCCCCCCGCGCGGCGCGGGCTACGTCATCATCCTCGCCCCGCCCGAAGCCGGTTCCTCTCTGGGAGAAACGGTCGAGGAAGCGGGTGGGAGCTGGAGAAACGAGGGTTTTTTGTCTCTTCTCGCGCGCCGTAGCCTCTGTCCCAGGTAAATGCAGCACCTGCAAAGCCATGGATTGCCAAGTGCTGCTGTACCTGGGCGGGTGAGGACCAAGGGATTTAGTGCAGTCCCAAAAGGTGCTTTTTCAGGGGGCAACTGTACTTGTAAGCAATTGACATAAATAAATAAATAAAATACTTCCATGGGTGTTTTTTTCTTTGAAGACGTTTCGCTTCTCATCCAAGAAGCTTCTTCAGCTCTGGCTGGCTGGTAGTGGGGAATGGAAGGATACCAAATAGTTATGCAATGTGGGGGGGTGAACACCCTTCGAATGGTGTGGGAGTATGACCGGATTTTCCGAAAGGTTGCAGACTACAGGAACCATTAAGCACTACTCAGGTGACCCTGAAGATACAGGTAAACCTCCAAGTGCTTCAACGACCCTCCAAAACGTTGCAAATGACTAGCTATCTGCAAAGAATATAAATCCTTCCATTCCCCACTACCATCCAGTCCAGAAGCTTCTTGGATGAGAAGTGAAATGTCTTCAAAAGAAAAAAAACAAAAGTCCAGTTGCCTCTTGAAAAAGCACCTTTGGGACAACCACGGCCTGGATGACTTGAGAATTTCAAGACTTTTAGGCAACTGGACTTGGATGAGAAGCGAAACGTCTCCAAAGAAAAAAAAAATACCCAAGAAAGTCCAGTTGCCTAAAAGTCTGTAGAAATTCTCCAGTTGGGACAACCACGGCCTGGATGACTTGAGAATTTCTAGACTTTTAGTGCAGTATTTCTCAACCGTGGAGACTTGAAGATGCCTAGGCTTCAGCTTCCAGAATTCCTCAGCAAGCATGCATATCTTAAAATCGTCCAGGTTGAGCAACACTGGTTTAGTGCTTGAGTAGCAAAGTGATGACTGTGAATCCAGAGACGGCACACAATATAGTCCTCAAATATTTGTGTTAAGAAATATTTTCTGGATTGGTTCATTTTAAAGATTATGTAAGGATAGATTCATTTCGGATTGGTTTTTTCCCCCTGGGAAAAACAGCAACTCTCTATGGAAATACAGTAGTAGTCCTGAATGGGTGACCCACAGTAAAAGTTTTTATCACAAACTTGGCTTTAATAGACGTCCTTTCTAAGAAACCTTTTGCCTGCCCACTTTTTTCCTCAACAGATGCATTGCAAAGACCTCCAAACAGAAAAAGACTCCTGACTTAAGAGACTTCCTTGGAAACAAGATAGAATAGGGAGGCAGAAACTTTAATCTGGAATGTATCATCTTCCCCTTTTTTCTATGGAAAGAATAGAACAGAGCTGGAAGGGAATTTGGAGGTCTTCTAGTCCAACCCCCTGCTCAAGCAGGATAAGTGACTGTCTAGTCTCAGATAACTGACTGTCTAGTCTCTTCTTAAAGTGGAGTGCTCACAGCTTCTGGAGGCAAGCTGTTCCACTGGTTAATTGTCCTCCCTGTTAGGAAGCGTCTCCTTAATTCCACGTTGCTTCTCTCTTTGATCAGTTTCCAACCATTATTTCTTGTCCTGCCCTCTGGTGCATTTGAGAAGAATTTGACCCCTACCCCCTTCATTGTGGCAGCCCCTCAAATACTGAAATGTCACCCTATCACGTCTCCCTTAATTCTTTTCTTTAGACTAGCCAAACCCCAAGCCTACAGCTGTTCTTCATATGGTTTAGTCTTCAGGCCTTTGAACATCTTAGTTGCTTTAAGACAAACAACAGAAACCAAGGTGGTGTCTGTAGGTATACCAACATCTTACATGGTAATTGGGACACCCAGAAAACCACATTGCAATTATTTGCTACCAATAAAAATTAGGTACAGGAGACAAGGCAAACCAAATTCCAAACCATTGTAATAGTAATATATGTAGGACACATAAGTAAGGTATTTATCATTTGTAATTTATTTTCTGTTTCCCCTATTTGGGGAAAGGTGTTTTCATCACCTCTGTAATTGTATTGCGGATAAGAACTTCAACTGTGGAAGAAAGCTCCACTGTTCTCATCCGGTTAGCGATTGGGTTTAGAAATGTCAAATCCCAATGGTCCAAAAATTATTCTTTAGATCTTTATCCTCTACCCCTGCCACAGATGACTAAGAGAGTTTTCCATACTGTCTAAGAACATCTGGACAAAGTGCTTAAAAGGTACAAAAGTCACATTCAAAGCTTTCACAGATTCAAGCATGGACATGTCGGTTGTGACAAATTATTTTTCCTTTCAAGCATGGCTTTGTGATTAAGATAAAAGTTACACGTTACATTTCTCCCTCAACTCCTGATTACAATTCATTTGTTAGTCAGAAACAGGACTTTGGGGAGGTCATTTCAAATCAAGTGAACAGCGCATAGAGCTATGCAGGATGCTGTGTTTAGGAATGAAATGGTATACTGTATATACTTCTTTTTTTAAAAAAAACAACCCAGAAACTCGATTTGGGGAGAGTAGGTTTCTCTTATGGGCCTCCTCAGTTCTTTTCCCTCAGTCCTGTTTAGTTTCCTTTAGTGCTTGAAGTCTTTCTAACAGTGGAGGGTGAGAATAATGCCACATTGAAAATAACCAGTCTGAAACGGGGAATCCCAGGTTATCTTTGTTCAACTTGATCAACGCAGAATACAAATCTTTTGCCTTTCCGAGTTTCTTGGCAAATGCATCGGCTTGAAATTCAAATCGCCGACTTAATACAGTCAAGCAAAAGGAAAGCACCTGCAGTGGAAAACAAAGAAGATGACACGGGATTAAATTTCAGAATGAGTTTCACAGTCTTTCAAAACCATTTCTCCAAATCTCATCAAAGCTTCCGAAATCTAAAAGAGAGGAGAATTTGATTGCAGAAATGAGCTCTCTTTCTTTCCTGTCAAGCCCCAGATGCCACCCTCCAAAAAAATATTACCGGTACAAGGTACAAAGAGTGAATGAAATCATCTTGAGTCAGACTATAGCATGGAAGATGGAAGGGTTTTGGAAAACCTCAGAGTAAGAAGAGCCTCTAGTAGAGGGATTAGAGGCAGAATGTTCTGACCCAGGCTTCACAAAATCACAAAGCAAGCTCCTTGGTTCCTTAACTATTCCCTTCTCCTGGCAGCTCTACACATGCACACACTGGGAACAGGCTCCAACTGTTCTTCTGCCCCACTGATTTCCCCACTCTGAAGGCAGCTGATATCTGTCACACGGCCCTGGCCCCATCTCTGCCTCCGATGCAGAGCCTTCCCCAAACTCCAGGACTGGCCTCCGATCAGAGCCTTCCCCAAACTCCAGGACTGGCCCATGTTCCTTCCCAACCTCCTCACTGTCTTGAGTCTGCCACCAGCACCACTGGTTGCTGGTGGGCCACAACACAGAAGACTTCCTGTGTTTTTGTGAGCTTCCTTCCTAATTGGAAGGATGCCCTGGGTGAAACATTTCTGGGAAGACCAAAGGTCTGGAGGGAGAACTAGGAACAGAAATGACCATTTCCTTGTCTCCTTTCATGGGAGGATGCTAGGACCCAACCCATTTATACAAACGGTAACAGTAATTTAGGGACCAAATTTTCCATACGGAACCCAGGCAACTTGGCCAGGAAAGCAGCTCCTATCAGTTGAGCAAAGCGCCAATCAAAACCGAAGTTTACCTCATTGTAAGGTGAGAAAATAAACTGGAAGATGATCAGCAAGCCTATCAGGGTAGGCTGGGTTTCATAGAATCCAAAGGCAGCGAAAAGCTCCTTTCGACCAATCAACACCGCAAATAAGAAGAAACATAAGAAGGAGTTCATCTGATAGAGAAGACAAGACAGGGTGTTAGGAAAACTGTTTAAGCACCTTGACTGTCATACTTAAAATGATCTATAATAAACGAGCTGGGCATTCAGAAGGAAACAGTAACACACTGCAGCTGAGGTGATTGGTTTGGTTTTGGCCAGTTGAGTGCACCAAGTATGAAGGTGCACTGAAAGGGTGATTATTAATATTTCATTTTTATCTTCTCCTGTCAAGGTTGGATATCACATGCTGGGTAACACAAGAGGGAAGTGGGTGTTACATCCTTTATATCCCGCCTGCATGGGTATAATCCTGGAACATCTGGTTGGCTACCACAGGCATCGAATGCTGGACCAGAGAAGTATTTAGTCTGGTCTACCACAGGTTTTTTTTTGAGTCTGCAAAGACAGGAACCTCTCCTATGGAATGGACATTCTATGGATAAAGATATACCATTTTATAGAATGTGGAAGCATTCCCAAACTCTAGAGGGCCTTTTTCTATTTTGTTTGGCTATGCACCTCACTCAGAGCCAGCAATCTTTCAGGTTGTTCTATTGCAATCAGTTCTATATGACAACCAAGGCAGGTTAAAACATAAAAAGGAAGTCACAAATGATAAATAAAAGCAACCTTTCTTCAGCTCTGATCCAGTCCACTGATACATACACCTCTCTAGGGTTGCTTTTATAACTTTTAAAAAAGGCTAAAGATTCAGATTTCTTACATAACGTGTCATTTAGTCTGTTTTAACAACATTGCCCAAAGCTTGTATATGTCCTCATTCCATTTTTTTTTATTATAAAACAGAAATATAAGAAAGCAGAAAGTGAGCAGAAAAATGGAACTGCTTTATTTTCTGAATAAATAGTAACAGTAGATAGGTGCCCAATTATTTCTTACATACCTGGCTAATGACAATATTTTTAATGGTGTGGCCAAGTTTCCAGTGTCCCAACTCATGTCCCAGTACAGCCAACACTTCTTCATTTTTGCAACCTTGCTTCTTACTCTAGACATGCAGAGAAAAATATAAATCCATCTCTTTAGCTTGCGGGCATGCACACAGAAATAGGAATGGATAGAACACAATATCCTTGTTTAGATTACCAGGTCTAGGTGAATTTTTAATAGGATTTTAAAGGGGCAAGACCTAAGATACTCATAGCTCCTTTAAAAATGGGCCAAATAGTTGCTTTCTTGTAGAAGTGAAAATTGAACAGTTCCATAAAACTGTTGAATTAGCCTATTTTACCAGTTAAAACTACATTTCCACAAACCCATTTCCACAAACCCAAAAGGTATAACTAAGGCACAAAAGGTATAGCCTTTAGAGAAGAAAACACTGCCTACGCTTGTTGTACACACAAAGGTAACTTTCTCCAAACTTGGAACTGGAGTAGGAAGCAAACAAACAAATTATATATCAATCTAATCTAATATATATGTTACTTATGTATCCAAACGTATATATACATATATGTTACTTATATATCCAAAAATAATAAACCACACTGACATTTATTTCTTAGCAATTTGTTATCGTTTTAGCCTTAACAATCAAATATTCAGTGTGTGCCTGTTTCTTTTCCTGTAACTGCTGCTTGGCCTTTCCTTTAGGCAACCCAACTTTGTTATTTGGAACCTTTGGATCAGGTCTGTCAATAATAACAACATAAATGAATCAAGGCTCACTTTGGTTTTCGCCTTTGTCTCGGGTTCTCCCTCATTTCCTCCAGCTACCTGTGTGTCCACACCAGGCCCTTCAGAATGCTCTTTGTTAAGGGCAGAATAATCTTCCAGGAGAGTGTCAAACAACACAATACGTTTGTTCTTGAAGAAACCGTAGAAATAAGCATTGCTATGGGAAGAACGTTTGGAGCCTGGGGAGAAAGAATAGGGGAAAATTCAGTCATATTACAGCATTCTAGACTTTGTGAGGGAGAGGGCTTATTTGGCTTTCAGCATCAGATAGTGCCTCCTGTTAAGAGACCAGCAAACTTGTCTGGGTATGAAACTGTTCTCTTACTCCAGATGCACACAGCTGGGGACCCAACCACATGGACTATAGTGCAATTGGAAAGGTCTGAAATCAAGTTTAGCATCCAGAAGAGCTTTAAGGTTGAGTGCTAAACAGAAGCTACTTCCAACTGTGTAGCTACAGAAAATAACAATGACAATATTATGAAGTATGGAGAAAAGTGGCACAGGCCGAATACCTTGGGGTGCTTTGTGAGACCATCCACCTAGACACAGAGCAGGATCAAACTGCTTAACCCGAGGAAGGAGGCGGCACTGCATGCCAACAAACTTAGATGGTGATTGTAGAGCACACTTTCTGTACCAACAGAGTGAAGGACCATCTTGGCAACATTACAAACCTTTAACGCAGGAGTCTTCAAACTTGACAGCTTTAAGACTTGTGGACTTCAACTCCCAGAATTCCTCCTCCAATCATGTTAGCTCAGGAATTCTGGGAGTTGAAGTCCACAAGATTGAAGACCCTTGCTTTAATGTGACAGTGAGGTTTCAAGCACTTAAGGCAACTCTCTTCAGTCTGGATGCTCTCCAGATAAGCAGACTTCACATCCCAGAATTCTCAGTAGCAGTCAAGCACATCTAGAAGACAACCAGACTGGAGGAAGCTGGGTTAAGACCAAAAAGTCTGGGCTACACAGTACCAGTTCAAGGCCTGAGATTTGTTGCAGATACTTGTAAGGCTTATACTACCAATTTTGAAATGCTCTGAACAGTACAGCTTGATGATTATTATTATAATCACTAGATTTAGACAAGTCAAGACGTTGAATCAATTCCTTGCTTTATTATATGCTCAGCTACAAAGTAATGGGCTGAGATCCCAGGAAGCACACCTGGAGGAATTCATATTCTTTCTTTATGGCTGAAGCAGGTTTCCACAGTCAGCAAGCTAAGGCTGCCTCCCCAATTTCAGAAAACCAGTGTAGTTTGGTAATACAGGTAGCCCTTGACTTATGACCACAACTGTGTCCAAAAAAAATCCATTACTAAGCAAGGCAGTTGAGTTTGCCCAATTTTACAACCTTTCTTGCCACAGTTGTTAAGTAAATCACTGCAGTTGTTAAGGTAGTAACACCAGCCAGCTTTCCATACTGGCTTTGCTCATCAGAAGTTCACAAAACGGGATCACATGACCCTGGGACACTGCAACCGTCATAAATACATGCCAGTTGACAAGTGCATTTTGATTCCATGATTACCGGAATGCTGCTCCCATCGTAAGTGTGAAGAAATGATCATGTCACTTTTTTCATTGCTGTTATAACTTTGGACAGCCACTAAACGAATGGTTGTAAGTCAAAGACTACCTGTCTTCAGAAATGGAAACCGAGCATCCTGTTCTCATACCTTCCACAACGTAAACTTTGGTGAGTGGGAAATCTATATCCTTTGCCATTGCCTCAATCTCCTGCTTAAGCTCTCCTTCAGGAAGTGGAATGAATTTGTCAAACAACGGAGCAATATAATCAGCATAAATTGTGACAAGAACCTAGAATGGAGCAAAAGGACTTTGATAAAGATACTGTTGTTCACTTAAAACAGTCCAGCTTGCACTTTTACCGAGCAAGTTGGAAAGTCATTATCAGTTGAAGTCATTTTATTGGTGCTGAACTAGAAAATAGAAACCACTGGGAGGGGGGAAGGGGGGGGCATATTTTATATAGTGACTGAGATAAGAGTATTATATGCACAAAGTTGGAAGAAACATTGACAGCAGAGGATTGGATAATAAAATTGATGGAGCTCATAGAAATGGCAACGTTGACCAGTTTGGTCTCGTGGGGCAGAGGAGAAAGCAGTTGAGACTGTTTTAAAAAGTAGAAGCCTCAAAATGGAGTTTTTGCTGAAAGAAGGAAAAACTGAACCGATGATTTAGGAGGGACGAGAAAGAATAATGTGGCCCTTATTAAACAGAAAGGGGGATGTCAACATTCTACATTTTCTTTCTTTTTCACTTTTCACTTTTTTCTTATTCCTCATCCCTTTCTCATTTTTTTCATCTTTTTTATACTTTTATTGTAAAATTCAATTATTTTTTTTAAACAAAGGAAAATCACTATCAGCCAGTGGATAAAGAACAAACACTTAACAGAGGAGACCATTTTTGAATAATTCTAAATAAAACATCCGGATGTTGTGAACTCACCAAGGAAACAACTAAAGTGAAAAGCCAGGCATAGATGAAGAAATAGTCTCCACCTATTTTGATGATATAAAGCAGGAGCGAGGTCACCGGCAGGAGAATACACTGTGTCACAATGAACTTCTTGATGGCATCTTTAAAAAAGAATCCCAGGGTCTATTAAAGAGAAGCATACATAATAAGGTGTGGGTGGGGGGGGGGATCTGAAATGGACTCCATAAATACCACGAATTTTACATTGCGTGCACCAAAGTTACATTTCAAAGTTCTCCAGCCATTTAGCCGAGACAGCTAAAATTGACAGAACATTAAAAACATCCCTTTTATTTTATTTTAACTTACTGCACCTGTGTCTGGTTTGCCAATTGCACAGTGGCAGATCGGACAGCTCTCTGGGGAGTTAACGTCATTGCCCAGAAGATCACTGGTTGCCCTCTCCCCACTTTGGAAGAGCTTTATAGCTTCCGCTGCCTTAAGAAAGTTCAAAATATTCTCAAAGATCCATCTCATCCTGGGAACTCTTTCTTTTGAACTATTACCATCCGGCAGACGATACAGGACAATTAAAAACAAGGACAAATAGGCTGAAAAACAGCTTGTCCCAGAACAGTAACTATATTGAATTCTACTGCATAGTAGAATGCAGTATCAGGGGTTTTTAACATTCAACATTCAATTGCATAGAATGTGAAGGATGTGTGTTTTGTTTTGTTTTTATAGTATTCTTATGTATAATGTACACTGAAGATGGCATTTAATTTCGTTGTACGAGGTGCAATGACAATAAAGTACTACTACTATTACTACTACTTTCCCAAGTATGACAAAGCAGCCCATGCAAAAACCCAAGACACAAAAAGTTTACTCAAGATGGCACTTAAAGAGAACGTGCTTAGATGTGCAACCAGAAAATAGCTAAAATAAAACAGAAAAGCAAGGACATGGGCAACTCCCACAGACATCTGCAAAAGAACTAGGGCTTACACGCGAAGTACACTACGTGTTTCAGTTGTTCTCTATGAAGCTCGTATTTCAGCTCTTAATCACAGTAATGCAACCATTATCGAGGTTGTCTTCTGGAGAGGAGGCTCTGTGGGAAGGAAGCTCTGAAGCAGAACAACTAGATTCTGTACTCAGCTCAGCATCAAATGTGTTAACTCTCAAGACTCTTTTTTTCCACTATGTATTCCAAGTGGGCTGCAATTAACAGACATTTTGGTGTCATTTTTAGCATTTGGGGTGATGCTGCTGTTATTATATTATTATTATTGCTATCCTTGGGATGGTGACATTGTTAGGTGGGCGGCATTCCTTCTTTCGAGAGCAGGGCATTGAAATTTCATTTTAATGTGTGCTGTGGTGTATACAGGTAAATGACAATAAAGGTTATCTTATTGTTACAGGCAGAGAGAGCTCTTGCCATTCCTTCCTCAAGATTAGCTGGAGTATAGTTTCCATCAGCCGTTAGGCAGCATGGTCAGTCATGGATATCTTATTATTTATTAAATTTGTCCACAGCTGTTTTCAATAAAGTTGACCTGTGATAGTTTACACAGCATGAAACAACCACAGTAAGGAACTATAAAACACGGGTAGGAGAACTCAAAACAAACGCAGCATTAAAACATCCACAGTTAGATATTGCAATCTATTGAGAAGAGAAGGTAGAAATGATGTAATACCTGCTGATTGAAACCATGCTTTTCCTCAATGACAAAAGTATTATACAGGCTCCAGGGCAGACCTGTGACCGCACTGAAAAGTGTAGCAAGCAGGAGGAACACCAACGATTGGACAATCTGTGCATCAGAATAAGGAAGAGAGGAATTGTTACAAATATTATTCTTAGCTACATAATAGGGTCAGATTGAGACTCAGTCATACTTGCAAAGTCTCCCTACACTATAAACGGGTTATCAAGTTAGTTACAACTATCTTGATTTTAATGGTTTATCTTAAGTATGAGCATGTCTGAATTACAGCCTATAATTCCTATGCACTTTGGAGTTATGTTTAGGGCTTCTGCAAAATCCCTGAAATTTTATGCTGGTGTGAACAGTTTGAAGCTCCTCCAGCCACTGGAAGCAGTTAATCCTATGTTTCTCAACCTTGGCAACTTGACTTACAACCATTTGTTTAGTGACTGTTCACTTAAAGTCAATGGGGAAAGCTGGATTCACTTAATGACCATTCACAGGCTTCTGACTCTGTTTTCACGTTTCTTAGAAGAAGGTCTGAACAGCAATAGCACTTATATACCGCTTCACAATGCTTTACAGCAATAGCACTTAAGACTTATATACCACTTTACATTGTTTTACAGCTCTCTCTAAGCGGTTTACAGAGTCAGCATATTGCTCCCAACAGTCTGGATCCTAATTTTACCGACCTCGGAAGGATGGAAGGCTGAGTCAAACTTGAGCCTAGTCAGGATCGAATTCCTGACAGTGGAATGCAGAGTTAGCCTGCAATGTTGCATTCTAATCAATGCACCACCATGGCTTCTTTCAATTAATTTAAAAGGGATTAGGGAATTACTATCCCATCTAGATACTACTGTAGCTAGCTAGAGAGATCCTAAATGGGAATCCAGACTAGATGGGAATAGCATTCCACCTTGTAAACCAGATATTTGTTTGGTTTGATTTAGCACTCCTTTTCTTACATACCTAAACGTTTAAACAAAAGTTATTAAGGGATTACTTGGCACTTTACCGGGTTAGTATTCATCTGACTCAAGCAAACCAATACGCCTACCTCATATTCAGGTCCAAAACCAGCACGATTTGAAATGTCTCCAGATACAGACCAAAGAAAAGGAATTCCTCCACAAAGAAGAATTACCTGTAAAAACAAAAATACGATTTTATGGAAAAGGCTAACACGATATAACCTTTTTTAATTGTGGGATTCCAGAAATCAAAGAGGTAGATTCAAAGCTGCATTTATTTAACTGTAAACCTTACTGGGTATCAATCAACTAACAGCCAAAGCTAATGTGAGCCCAAAGCTCATTCATGTACCAGCAAATAATTTAATGCTGCAGCTTAATCACCTGAGCACTACTTTCACTGATTTTTCCCCATTCTCTAAGTATTAGAAAAAAGAGGGACATGGAACCTCTGAGCTAAAGCTCAATTGTATGCAGGTTGTAGAGACAGAGAGAAAGAAATGGAGCATTATAGACAAAATGCTGCATAAAATAGAAAGATCAGGTAACGGAATGAGAATTAGCTAATCCTGCATCAGCTAATACACTCTTACATTTGTGGCTGGCTCTTGCTCTACTATCTATTGCAGGAATGGACAACTATGTCAATTTTACAACCTGTCGACTTCAACTCCCAGAATTCCTGAGCCAGCTGACTCAGGAATTCTGGGAGTTGAAGTCCACAGGTCATAAATAGCCATAGTTAGCCCACCCCAATCTACTAGGTCCTTCTCTACTACTGACATACAGTCCTTGAAGGGGATAGCTTCAGGAAATGTTAGCAGGAGGAGGAAAAGCCACTCTCAATCCTATCTGGGCTTCTTCACAGCATTTGCTTCCAGCTCAAGATCTCTTTTATTCAATATTTTATGAAGGGAAGGGAAGGGAGTGGGGGGGAGGGGAAGGGAAGGGAAGAAGCCCTCTGGATTTTTACATTCTATCACAGAATAAATCCTTCTGGCAGGTTTGTACAATTCCTTTGTCAATATTCTTGTGCTTGTATTCAAACATACTCACAAATATACATGGAAGAATACATTCTAACTCACTAAAAAATACACGAAACCAAAGAGCATGAAGGATACCTACCGTGCCCTCTAACTCTGAGTACAGTCCTGACCAGAAACTGAATGCACTTTTATCTAATTGATAAAGACGGGATTTTTCAAACGTTTCTGAGTCCATGATTGGCCCTAATTCCAGTGGGACATGGGTGGTTGTCTTGTAGACAGTCCTCTGAAATATTTAAAAATAAGCAGTCATTTAGCTGGCATTTTCAAAAATGTTTTCATGTGTCACTGTAAGTTCAAAGTCCAACAGCACAAGGATTGTTAAAATATGGTAATTTAACAATCTACTATGATTACAAAAGCACGCATGTGCGGCTAGTAAATACATCCTAAATCAATGAATCCAAGTTCTATTAGTGGATAAAGAATCTTCCTTTGTTTACCTGATAGCTTTTACTGAATAGATCTGATCAATTCTTTTAAGGCTTAGGGGCAAAACTACTTGGAAAAACTAATCAAAATTTGTTGCTGAGGCGAAGTGACTAAAGAAGCCCTGCTCTACTGTAACATCGCAATGTCAAACACTCTCATGATACCATAGATTGGTCTGTGTTTCATTAAATTTAAGAGGATCCACTCTAGAAACAGACTCTACCAGTTAAGAGGCTCCTCTCAATACCCTAGGGAAAGGTGTGTAATTTTCATAATATGATATTGGCCTTAATAATACCAGTGCTGAAGATAAAACACGGTATTAAAAATGTTGAGGCATGCATGTGTTTTGATGTATTTCAAGTTAAGACACCCAGCAGTTCTGCTGGGAGGGGGGGGGGAGAGAACAAAGGGCATTGTAGAACTAGTATCATACAGGTAGCACCTCAGGAAACACCTTTATCATCTATCAAGGATCTCTTTATGTTCTTAATTACTTAAGTTTTGAAAATATAGGACACCACTGTGCGTTGCATTTCAATTCCCTTCTTCCTAGCACCTATGGGAGTTGAAATTCGAAAACACCCCTCAGGAGAGACCAGTTGAATGACAAAGACAGCCTAACACTGACCACAGCTTTAACGCAAGTGAAGCCACTTTAAGGAAAAGAGTCAGTTCTATAACATCCCAAAGGTGCTTTTTCAAGTGGCAGCTAGACTTTCTTTGCTTTTGCTTGAAGATGTCTCGTTTCTCATCCAAGAAGCTTCTTCAGTTCACACAAAGGTGCTTTTTTCAAGAGGCAACTAGACTTCCTGGTTTTTCTTTGAAGATGTTTCACTTCTCATCCAAGAAGCTTCTTCAACTCTGACTGGATTGATGACTGAATCCTTCCATTCCCCACCATCCAGTCAGAGCTGAAGAAGCTGAGAAACGAAACATCTTCAAGCAAAAAAAAACAAAGGAAGTCCAGCTGCCTCTTGAAAAAGCACCTTTGTGACAACCTGGATGTCCGAGAACCTCCATAGACACCTGTCCTATAATGGTTTAGGTCAGGGTAATTCACAAGGCATGTACCAAGAAATTAAAAGACGCTTTCCCCTGGGGAGGAAAGCTATGGCAAATCTGAACAGCATACTAAAAAGCAGAGACATCACTCTGCCAACAAAAGTGCGTAGAGTCAAGGCTATGGTTTCCCCAGTTGCAATGTATGTCTGTGAAAGTTGGACCATAAAATAGGCTGAATTGAGGCCTTTGAACTATGGCGCTGGAGAAGACTCCTATGTGAGTCCCTTGGACCGCAAGGCGATCCAACCAGTCAGTCCTGGAGGATAATCCACCCGGACTGCTCTTTAGAAGGCCAGATCCTGAAGAGGAAACTCAAAGACTTTGGCCACCTCATGAGAAGGAAGGACTCCCTGGAGAAGAGCCTAATGCTGGGGAAGATTGAGGGCAAAAGAAAAAGGGATGACAGAGAGTGAGGTGGCTGGAGCACTGGAGCATTAGGCGTGATATTAAATGGACTCCAGAAGATGGCAGAGGACAGGAAGGCCTGGAGGAACGTTGTCCATGGGGTCACGATGGGTCGGACACGACTTCGCGACTAACAACAACAACACTTCTCTCTAAGTGTGGTGCACGGTCTGCAATCCCGCCGGCCAAACTCAAGCTGCCCAGCCCAATCGATCCTGGGCCGAGCATGGCTGGTACCTATCGAAGCTCGCGTGGCAACGTTAGGGGATCGAAGTGTATAATCCTCACGCCGACCCCGTTACATTCAAGAGACGAAAGAGAGATTGGTAAGAAAAGCCGCGGTCTCCCAAAATCGGCGGCAACCTTTGGGAGAGCTACCCGCAAGGCTTAGAAACCAAGCCCTGCCAGCGGTACCCGGCAGCACCAGGTGGGGAAGGGCCGCTCGGCGCAGCACCAGGCGGCGGGGGGTGACCCGGCCTCGTCTCGTCACGGCCTCAAACGGTGCTGTCAAGCGCGCGCGGGCTTGGGCGGGAAGGATCTGACCTGCCGCCAGGCGAGCAGGGCCTCCCACAGGTAGACGGCCCAGGAGAAGAGCAGCACGGAGCAGAAAATCCGGTCCTCCACGAGGCTCTGGGCCCAGAGATCGCCCAGCAGCGGCATCGCCATGTCTGGCTTCGATCCGCCGCTCTTCCCACAGAGCCGCCAGCCAGCACGCTAGGTTCCTCTCAGCCGGCTTCCGGCTGCAGTGACACTCAACCGAGCAAACTCCGGAAGCAGTTCCTCCCCGAAGAACTTCCGGAACAAGCGCCCTCCCATACGTTGGCAGTACTTCCGGTTCCGGAAAGGCAGAAGAATCGGCCATGTGTGGGGCGGGAAAGGAAAGAGAAAGTGTATTCTCGCCCTCCGGCATTTTGGATGTTTGTAGCTTGCCGTTTATAAAATATTTTTTAAAAAGCCTTGAACTCAGTGTTTTGTTCTGGTGACTGCCTGGACTAAGTTTTGGAAGTCGTTTGCCATTGCCTTCCTAAGGCTGGCTGGCTGTGACTGGCCCAAGGTCACCCAGTTTGCTTCATGCCCAAGGCAGATCTAGAATTCAGAGGCTCCTGGTTTTTAGCCTGGTGCCTTAAACCAGGACTCTCCAATCTTGGCAACTTTAAGCCTGGTGGACTTCCAACTCCCAGATTTCCACAGCTGGCTGGGGAAATCTGGGAGTTGGAAGTCCACCAGGCTTAAAGTTGCCAAGGTTGGAGAGCCCTGGTTTAAACCACTACACCAAATTGGCTCTACCAAAACCTGATCAATTTTAATAACTCTAAAGATGCGCGGATTTCCACTCTCAGGGTTCCCCAACATCATGGGACAGTTTGAAGTTATACGGCACTGAACAAGGGGAACTTGTAACGGGTTCTTGTAGATGTGGTGGTCATTTAGTTTCCAGCCACTGTGACTGCAATTTAGGCACTCTGCGTCTAAGGTGATAATTATGACATTGTAGCATTGCATAGTCGCATCATCATTTGTGACTCTGCTGGTGTCCATCCAAGTCAATGGGGAAACCAGCAGGAGGTTGCAAATAGTTACTGATCTTTACAACTGCTGGCCGCTGTCACTGCATGGGATTAAATTAAGAATAGCTAGTAGAAACTGCCCCAGATTGCTGTCATCAGTACAGTGGTGTGACATCGCACTTTAAAATCATGTTGCGTAGTAAGAGTTGCCAGTTCTAATTAAGTGAGGACTCTATATTTAAAGTTCATGGCAGTCTTAAAACTTAATGGTTTCAACCTACCAAGTTCCTGGGATTTTGAGAACCACCTGGATGGGTGTATTTAAAAAAAAAAAAGACCTGGAAGGCTGCTAATTTCCTAAGAACCCTGAGTAGCTTTCATAATTAAAAGAGGAAATAGTCAAAAAAAGCCTATGTAGCTTACATGCTACCAAGAGTTATTTATGGTGAGGTAGAAGTATAATAAACGATTACCAGGGGAGAAAATCTAGCTACTGTTCTTATTTTGAACTGCATTTCCTCCCCTAGAGCTTACACCAAAGGACTTTGTTATTTTTGCATCTTGCCTTCTACCACGACCTCACTTCCTCTTGAGGAAAACCTTAGCTTTAACTGCAGAAAGATAGGGCAGAGTCCCTGCCATCTCTTGCATTTTCCCCACGTGACCTTTTCAGTCCACAAGTGAAGTGAGGAACCTTCAAGAAAATGAAAATATTTCTTATTTTCATACTCTATTTCTGAGCTATCTATATTTAAACTTAAACAGGATATGCATGAACAGAAGGGAAGTCTTGGATGGGATCTGGTTCATCCTATCCCAACAGAGGTTATTTATTCTACAGAAATCAGATTTATCCTGGACAAAATTGTGACAAAGTCAGTAGTACTTAACAGAATGATAAGAGGCACAATCCACAGCCCCAGAGCCTCTGAAGAGTATCCACTTTTGGGGAGGGGGGGGGGAGAACCTATAGCTTAAAAAAAGAACACCATTCGGTATATTCAGCAATTGCTTAGCTCATAACATGGAAAAAAAACAATAGTAGCTGTATTCACTCAATACAAAACTCACCATAATATGAGATTGCATGATTTATACAACACACTCAGATATTGTGTAGTTCAACTTGGTTCATGATTTTGTGAGTTGTGCAAAGTTATTTTAAACCATGGAACTATTCATCCAGAGTTGTTAAGCAAAGTGCAAATGAAAAGGATCAAATTATCTTATTTCAGACACATCATGTAGAAACCTAGCTCTCTGGAGAAGGCTCTAATACTGGGAAAGATGTAAGGAAAAAAAGAAGTATGGCAGCAATGTGGATGAATTCAATTATGGTAGCAAGGGGGGGGGCACTGTCGGAAGAGCTAAAGGACCAGGTTAGCAACAGATCATCACAGAGAAAATCTATATGGTTGCTAAGAGTCAACAACTTGAGGACACTTAATCATTCCATAAATATATCACAAAATTTACTCTTTGAAATATCTCCAAAAGAGGAATTGTAATTAAAATCAGTACTAACTTATTTGGATACTCTCTGGTAAAACAATGCAGTTTTTGATATGGACAAAAATTCCCCAATGATCCAGGATCTCCTATACCTCAATGATTTTCTATTTCTTTTTAAAGTCGAGGTTCTTTAAGACAGTTTTTCAGCAACTCCATTCAAAGACTTCAACTTTGGCAGTAAGAGGCAACATGCATTTTTTTACTACATCAACTATAAATCTTCAGGAACAGAGCACTCTGTTTCCTTGAATAATAAATAAAGCAGAAAGCAAGAGTCATAGTTAATATGAAGCTCTGAAAAGTATCTCCAATTCAGTGGAGCTTGAGGGATGGACAACAATATAAAGGACATATTTTGCCATAGAAGATCCCTCTCACACCTATGTTACATCAGGATGAAAATATATGCCAAATAAGCCACAAGCATAGAACCACTTTTATAAATTAGAACAGCAAGTTTAGAGAAAGAGGACCGAGAGAAAATAATTTCTGTCCTATTTATTTTGCTAGTCTAGTTGCTGGTAAGTAATTATTATCTTAATCCTAAATTGCTTTGTGAATGACTGTCATTGGTATTTTAATATTTTAAGGTAAGCCTGCTGTCTCATCAGCCATATAGAATTAAAACACCGCAAAATGACATTCCCAATGGCAATTCTAGTTTTTCATAAGGAGTGGGGGCAAAATGACCAAAAAATTAAATATTTCAATCTCCCTAACATTCATTAATACAATGGTAAAATATAGTTATAACACTGTTCTGCTTGTTCAGCACACTTGGAATACGACCCCTAAATTGAAATGGAGATAAAGGAACTAGCCCTATTTTGCTACAGAACACAAAATCCAAGGGGTTGTCCCATAAAGAAGAAAGCAGTCTTGTTTGTGGCCGCTATACAAAGTGGGAACAGTACTAATGAATTGAAGGTACAGTGAAATAGATTCAAGTTAGGCATTATGAGCAGTGGTTAGAATGCAGTACTACGGGCTACTTCTGCTGACTGCCAGCTACCAACACTTTGGCAGTTTGAGTCTCACTGGCTCAAGGTTGACTCAGCCTTCCATCCTTGAGGTCAGTAAAATGAGGATCCAGTTTGTTGGGGGCAACATGCTGTCTCTAGTGTAAACCACCTAGAGAGAGCTGTAAGGCACTGTAAAGCTGTATATAAGTCTAAGTGGTATTGCTAGGAAGAATTTACTGAGATTTGAGCTGTCAACCAGCAGAAAGGGTCACCAGGAGTGATGTGTTCTCTTTCATTAGTGGTCCTCAAACCAAAACAGCAATCCCCACCACCAAGGAGAAAGTTGACCCTAGGATATGTGTCTACCTCTTCAGGATCTATAACGGAGAAATTCTATTATGGATTAAGAAAATGACTTTGAATACAGAATGGGATTTTTCTGACAGATTTGAGGCCCAGAGTTTTTGCCCCCTTTTCTTGCAACACAGATAAAAAAACCTTCACGAAACCATCTTACAAATATTCAAATCCAATCTGCATAGCAGTTAATTACGCAATACAAAAAACCATTCTAGATGAATCACTACAGCAATAATCTTCTGTTCCTTGTACATTTTTTACAGCCTTGATACTTCCTTTGCTTAGGCCCATTTTCTTTTTTAAAAAAAATCTGGGTTTCCCCTGTGCTTCAACTAAATACTATTTAGTTGCTTCAGAATGTCACATGATATAGTAGCACGGTTAACTTTCTATTTTCTAAATGCAGTACTTCCAAAACAGGTGCAAAATATAAGGAGGTCCCAAAAAGCATACCCACTGGCCTGAACACGAGTACAAAAATTTATTATAATTTAATGAATATCATCTAATGTAGTGAAAATTTATTCTAAGCGATTAACTGGAGATAGTAGCACTGATGTTGTTGCCTAGTTTGGTAATAATGTAATGTCTGCAAGAAAATCACCAAGCTCAGAGAGCACCAATTGGACATTGATTTTGACAAGTTATACAGACAAGGATATAAGATAAGGCAAGAAGAATATTTTTAGAGGCAGCTATAAACAATAATTAAAAATTGCTTAAAAGTTATGTTAGAACTTGGCCTCCTGTCAACAGGCCTATTGGAGAATAGATCTTGAAAACTCGTATTAAACTTCTGTAATGCTTTATCGGGGATATTTGATATCCACACATTTCAAGTAGATACCTACTTACGAATTTAGAAATTTAAAAAATATTCTGTGCTATATTAAATCAGAAAAATATATATGTATGTATTAGTTTTAAAGAAATATAAAGAGTAGCTGTTGATGTTTCAGTTATTCAGCATTTGTACCTTTGAGACTACAACTGGGGATATCCTTGTCAAATTCCCTAGATATTAGGTCCACTATTCTGTTTTATAATTCCCAATGTGCAATCCTACCTATTCAACATTACTCTTAAACACCAGCAATTCTCAGTGAAAAAGTCAGTTGTTGAACCAGCTATAAGTAGATAAGAAACTTTAAGAAAAACTTTACTGAAACTCTTCTTGCATTCTCTTCTTTGGAGACTCTACTATGGTGATTATTTTTCAACCTTATGACCTATAATTTGGTAGTCAAGTATTTCATAAACAGAAAAGTATTACATAGAAAATGCCCAAAAATATTAAGTTGTTATGCTAAAGCTAGTAAATTCCGATGAATGGATCGGACCTGGAAGCTCTATGTCATTTATGACAAATACATTGAACAGATTTTGGATTAAGAAAGCAGGTTAGTCATTGTGCTCTGAACAAAAGAAGTTAGAATTCCTTGAAGAGCTAACATTTGTCTGCAAGTTATGACTTGCTAATGCCAGCTGGGGCAAATATATATTGACATCTTTGCTTTTTAAGTTCCTTCTTCAGAGTTAGGTAAATGTGGGTATCTACTTGCAGCTGTTCTACGTAGGATGTGACAGCTGTTTGGTTTGATTCTAGAAAGTAATTCTGGTCACCTATTTCACATGTACTGCATTTAGTAATTAGTAACAAAAATAAAGACTAAAAGGGACAGGAGGGAGTGTTTGCAAAGAACTGAAATTTTACAATACAGATCCTTTGAGAATAATCACTTAAATTAGGAAATATAATTTATAAAAATTCCTTTACTTATCAGAGTAGGTTTAAGGTTTACAAATGAAATCTAACCCCTTTATGCTACTGTGCTCATATGGTAACAGTAATTTATTAACTGAATTTACATGACAGGTTCAGCAAAGGAAAGAAAATGACATATTCTGGATTTTGAACCTCTTAAAAAGATTGAAAAAAAAAATCCTTCATGTTCTAAAAAGTGAAAGGGGGAGAATGAATGCCCAGAATACATTCTGCCACTGAAACTTCTTAAACCAGCTTCATTTCGTCCATCTGAAATGCAACTTCACTACCAGGAACAATCTTTATTGGTTTTTGCTTATATTTGGATTTTCTTATGGACCAGGCTCCCTATAATGGGAGTTGGCTTCTAGTTTTGTCATGGTAACATTCATATCTTTAGCGAGCTGCTCAGTTCCTTCTTGACGTATCTTATACAAACTTCCTTACATTTAATTTCACTAGTTCCCCAACATGTTCTTTTTTCTGCAAGATTATCCCACCATGATTGAGTTTCCTCCCTTCAGTATTAAAACACACTCTACAGAATTGCTTCTCACTACACTCAATTCAAAGGTGCTTAGGCTGCCAACAGGTGGTTGTAGTCAACCAAAATGGGTGAAAAAATTCCTTTTATTGAAACTCATAACTCAAAAAATATAAGATGCTGTAGTGTACAATATGTTACACAAAGCACCCTGAGGTGCACATTCAAGTCAAGTAAGATCACCATCTCTCCCCACCCACTCCCACCCCACCTTGGTACCCCCAAGTACTTGTTCCATATACAATCATGCACATTTAATCTGTGAGAGGAAGCCCCCTCCCCCTTTTTGATATTCTGTTAATTAGCACCAAAGTGTCAGTTCTCTCTCTTAATTTAGTCGGGGAGCTATATTAGCCAATACTGTAGACAGATGTCATACATTCATGGAACTGAACAGTCTAATCTAACCTCAACAACATGTGCATGGAATCAGATTTAGCATTTCCCCAGCCTCTTTTTCATTCTTCTCTTCCTTCTTTCCTTCCTTCCTTCTTTTTTTAAATAAACACAACTATTTATGAACTTCCCACACAAAGGTGATCTGTTTTTTTTGTTGGAAAAAAGTCTATGAGGGAGGGGGAAAATTTAGATCTTTCGAGGACAACAACTGGCCGCAAGTAATGAAGCTGTTTTAAGGCGTGGTCCCCACAGCCTGTCAATGCCTTGCCCAAAATGGCCCTCAGGTTCTCCAGAGAAGGGAGGGACGGAGAGTCCGTGGATAAGAGGGGCTGCATTCCTCTCAGCTGCCCATGAGCTTTGGCACCACTGTTTTTCTTGGACATGGCTGCAGGGGGGACATTCGCATACAAGCCCCTGCCCTGCGACACGTCCCGTTTGGAGTCTTTAGCCTTCTCGATCGCACCGCCCGTTCTGTAGGGTCCAACTGGCGCCCACTGATTTTCAAGGAGCTCATCATCATCATCATCATCGCCATCTTCCTCCTCCTCTTCTCGCTGCTGGCTTTCCTGAATGAACTTCAAAAATGAAGATTCAAAGCCCATGGGCTTGAAAGACTTCAGATCAAAGGGCTTCTGGGCTTTCTCTTTCGGAGCAGGAAACGGAAGCTTTTTTGTCACCTCCCGTGAGGAGGACTGCCAGGCACTGGCCTCTTTTTCTCCGGGCAACAGCAGGCTCGATTTTGCACAGTAAGAGGCGTTCTCTTGTCCATGATTTCTCAGGATATTGCCAGCCTCGGACTGTTGAGATGACCCCACTCGATCACAGTCTTCCGAACACCTGGTTTTGGGGTGGTGGATCTGTTTTAAAGTGCCTGAATACACAAGGACATCCGCCTCCCGGGACTCCTCCCCTTCAGAATAACGATCCCGTTGGCTGCCCTTCTCATCACAACTGGAGTTCGGAAGATGCCTCTCCCTTGGATGCTCACTTGCAAGGTGCCCTGTGACATCTTGTTTGAAGTCGGAGTTGCCCTCTGGCTCCAAATTTGCTTCCATGTAGAGGTCAGTCAGTGCTGTGCCACAGTCGACACACAGAACAAGCTCATCGTACTGCTGCTCTATATACGCACCCGCCATCTGATGGGTGCGCTTATAGTGCCTCACGATGCTGCTTTCCAGTTTGACCACAGAGGGGCATCCCCGAACCATGCAAGGGTACTGCGTTTGGTTGCAATTGTCTCTGCACATCTGCAGGGCTTCCACCCTTGTTCTGAAGGCATACAACTGCTTTCCTTTATTTCGGCTGCCCCCCCTTTCCCCTTTTTCGCCGCTCTGCCTCTTCTTCCCACTCCCCTCTTGCCTGAGGCACCGATACTTTAAGCACCTTTGCTCCTCTTCATCTTCAAGGTGGCTCTCCTTTTCTTTGGCTCCTTGCAAGACACCGTCATAATTGCTGTGCCGAAAATACACATGCTGCGAATAGCTGCTATAAGTTGTGAACACTCTGTTGCAGCCGTTCAGGTCACAGTGGATCTCAATGCCTTTGCTCAGGTCCTCCTCCTTTTCGTGCTCTTCCATCAGGTGGTGCTTTAACTTGTGGAAAGAATAAAACGCAGCCGGACAGTGAGGGTGATGACAAGGAAACCTGACAGTTTCAGAAAGCACTTTGGAATCACCTTCGTGATCAAAGGCATGGTAGTCCACGCAATGCTTGGCAAGCGATTTAGAACACAGGAAACGCTTGCTGCAGGCCTTGTGTTTGCAAACAAAGAGTTTTTTACATTTGGCAAGTTCCCTCTTGGTTCTTTCTTTGTCTTTTTCAAGGCAGAGCTGCTCTTTGTTATACCGGTGCACAGTCCTGTAGTGGCGGATCAGCCCTTTCTGATTGGTGAATGCAGAGTTGCAGTTCCGGTGGATGCAGTGGAACGGTTTGTGGTACTTATGCAAAATGTAGCATAAATTCCCTTTGGCAACGGTTCTTTTACTTCCCCTCCCTTCGTTGGCTTCCAGTTCGTTTCGATGGCTGTCCAGCGATGATAATTTAGCTTGCTTTCCAGGGATGCAGCTTTCTGCCTCTTCGCTCGATTCCAAGTCGGTTTCGGAACTGAAGTCCTCCTTCTGGGAATGACAGTGTTGATCCCCACTAAGTTTCATTTTGTTGTCGAGTTCTCCATCTGTGCTGGTGTAGAAAGCAGACATTGAATCTTCAGTGCTGTTCAGCCTATCCTCGGCAGATTCATTCATATCCTCAAAGCTTTCGTTTGCAAACAGCTTCTGGCTGACAGTCATGTTGCCAAGCTTATGCTTGTTCCTGTAATGAACCCTAAGATGCGTTTTTCTTGTAAAGGATCTTTGGCAAATATGACATTTGAAAGGGGAGTAGCGATGTTGGAACATGTTCAGCTGAAGCACCATCTCTTTTGAATAATTATGTTTTTTAACATAATGGGTCAGCAATGCCTCTCTGGTCACAAATTCACATGTGCAGCCTTGACGCTCGCAGAAAAATGGCTTGGCAGCCAACTGGGTAAGATACTGGGTTGGGAGCTTGCCTCTCTGTTCTTCGGGGAAATGGTCAGAGGTAGATTCGTCTTCAGAGTTGGGGCACTTGGAGGAATAGGACTGCAACAATCTGGAAGGAGTATGACCGCTAGAATTATTTAAACTTAAGTGCTTCAAGCCCAGGAGAAGTTCCAACATGCTGTCTTCGGTATTTGACATTTTTGAATGTACGCAGAACGAGCTTTCTGGGGAAGAAGGGCACAGTTCTTCCTTAAGATAGTTTCTGCTTTTATAGACATCGCTAAAATCTACAACGTCCTGAGAGTCTGAGCTAATCTCTCCTGCAGGGCTTTCCAGCTGACTGATATCTCTATCTTTCCTTCTTGGTTTGAAATGGTAGGGATGAGCCCTTCGTAGATGTTTCTGCATCCCCTTGGAATTTTTGTACGTTGATCCGCAGCCTTCAAAGCCACAGGTGAACTTTTTCCCGTCAAAGTAGACGGCCACGTTAGAGTAGCGCTCTTTCAGGTTGGAGGGAAGGCAAGCTTTCTCCTGAGGTAGCGCAGCCCTTGAAAAGGCCTGGCCCTGATCCACGGCGTCAGTCACTGAGGTCACCTGATTCTCATTGGCCAGGCATGAAGCGCGACTTTCCAAACTGCCGTTATTTTGGCCACCCTCTTCTCCATCAGAAAGGGGCTCCTGTTTCATGCCTAGCATGTCTTCTCTCTTGGTAGATCCAGAAGGCAAACTAAGGTTTCCCTGCTGATCAGAAGATTCTTTGTTTTCTAATGCCTCCGAATCCAGGCGGCAGGCGAGCCCGTCCTGAGAAACGTTACCTTCCTGCTTAAGGGACGCCTCCTCCACTTCGCCGTTCGACATATGCACGGAGAGGTGATTTGTTAATTCCGTTTTAGAATAGTAGAACTTCTTACAACCGTGGAAATTGCAGGTGTAAGAGGCGTCCCGGAAATGCTGGGCTTCGTGATGGTACAGCTGCCCCAAGTCGCTGAAAACGATGTTGCAGCCGTTCAGTTCGCACTTGTAACGCAGGTCGTCATGCTGATGCTTGTGATTGAGCAGCTCGTTCACAGAGCCAAACCGAGCGTAACAGCCTACAGAGACACACATGTAGGGCAGAGGGCCACTGTGGACTTGTTCATGCTCCTGTAGGTGGAAGGCAGACATGAAATGCCGCCGGCAGTAGGCGCACTTCTCACGCCGGTTTTTCATGTCCAAGTAGTGCATTGCGTTCTCATCGTTGTTTTGGTGTTCAGCTTTTAGGTGAACACTTAAGTACTTGAACTGCTTGAAGACTCTGGAGCAATCCGTGCCCGGGCAGGGGTACAGGTCTCGGTCTTGCAGGTGACAGCTTTCTAGCTTGCTAAACGTTACATAGTCCTGTAGGTCACTTCTGGGTTTTTCACAACGGATGATTTTGAAAGGGTGGGCTGCAGAAGCCATCCTGGAGAGGTTGCTCTGGGCCAGCCTCCGTTTTTTCAACAGCAATTTCTTCTCAGCCCGGCATTTTCTACTGGGTGGCATTTTCACATGCTCCATCACATGGGTCACAAAGATGTCCTTCCGCTTAAACTTTTTGGTACATACCGGGCATGTAAAAATGCCGTCTTCCATGTGCATCTTAGAATGGTGGAGGATTCGAGCTTCGATACACTCCCGTTTGCAAATGACGCAAAAGAACTTGTACTGAAGCCACCTCTGGTATCTCTCCGAGGAGCCAATTGGCTTTTTGATTCTTACTCTCTCTTTGGGCCGATTTAAATAGCGGCTTTCAAAACTATTCTCTTCCCTACTTTCTTCACAGTCGCTGGGGAGACTATCTAACAGCTCAGTTTCGTTGAGGGACAACATCTCATTGCCACTCAGGTCGTCTTCTGACTCTGAAACTTCTTTCCCCAACAATTTGAGGCAATGCCGCTTTAAGGTTTTCCAGTCCCAAAATTCTGGATCGAAGGGCCAGTAAGCCTTCAGAGCTAACAGAAGCTCACAACGGAGTGAGTTTGGAACTGGTGCATTTTCTTCATCAAATTTCTGATCTGGTTGTACATACAATTCTTCCAGTAGACTGTATCCTTCTTCGCTTGGCTCCAGTAAGTATTCGGTGAGCTGGCATGCCCTTCTGACCTCAAGGTCTTCTGGCAGCAAACATGCAATTGTTTTGCAAACAGAGCTCTTCATATCGTCTTTTTCGCTGGACCGGAGCTGCAGAGCTCTCACACACAGCAAGATGGATACAGCAAGGCCAGCTTCTTCTGCCTAGGAAAATGAAAAAAAAACAACAACAGACAAATCAATGACTTGTTTTATCTCTGAATTTTCTCTGAATACTTTTGGAGGGCATGACAGCTTCTCAGTTGGAGAAGATTAATCTTTTTTTTTTTAAACTGCAACATTCAATATCCAACAATAAAGCCATTCTTAAAGTACCATGAGGAATAAATAAACCTGCTCCGGAGTGAGAGGTCATGAGTGAAATGAAAGTCAAACCCTAAGAGGAAAAATAGAATGCTCTGAATTTATTCCGGCTTTGAAACAAACAAGGAAGTTCTCCCAAACTGAATAGAGGGTTGTTGTTGTTGTTGTTTTTGAAAAGCTGCAGGTCAAAGCATCACTTATTAACCTAAAGCTAATTTTTTTTATGGATTTTAGCTTTCTTGGGAATTAAGTATACTCAGGAAGTGGGCACTTAAATCTGTAGAGGACTCAGCTGTTAAGTTTGAAATTGGCCAGAGATGCTAGTGGCCAGACATCTAATTCTAGATTCTCTTCTGATGAAAAACAAGAAGAGTCTCCCAATTTCTCTGCAATTGCTTTACCACTTCCTGTTTCAGCTCTAGGCTTTTATGTTGTTGAATTATTTCTCTTATCTTTTCAGACAGAAACACTGTGAAAAATCACCAGAAGAGCAACATAAACAGAGCAGAAAGCTGCAGGGACTGGGCTAAAATTTATTGTGATCCACTGTCATTTGCAGACTAGGATAAAGAGGCCTTGAAAGATAGGAAACTCTACCCTGCAAGGACTCCCTGAAAGGCAACCTGAAGCAGAGGGAACCTCAGCTAGCAAGAGTAAAGAAAACTTTTAGAGTCGCAGGTTGAGCGAGAATAGAAATGAAAGATGTGCAAGCTAGAAGGCAGCAAGTTATAATTTGAAGTGGCAAAAATATATGTAATCTTACATGAGTTATATAAATATACAACCTGCCAGTGGAATCTTCAGTCTATGGAATCTATCCATACTAAAGTACAATCAATTACCCTGCTTTCTGAAGTCAAGGCAAGAATGCACCTCCAAGTACCTTACATATATTTTTAATAATTACTACATACAGTCTCCATTATGTGATACATTTTCACTCTCCACAAAACCAAACAGCAGATGTTAATAAACCGCAAAAGGATACGTACTTCAGCTTGTATGACTCTTATGAGGAAGAACAAGTGTTGCAATGTTCTGGCAATAATGCCAAATTGCCGACATCGCTCCAGAAAGGAATCTAAGGATGGGTCAATTCTTCTTTGTAATTTGCTCCAAAACAGAGTTAGTTCCCTGCATAAGTTTGGGGTGGGGTGGGGGGAGTGGGGGGGGCGGGACACGACACAAGGAATTAGAGGGAATGTAAAACATTTACACAACTTCCACAATTGCCAACCAACCCCAGACAAAACATGATGAGAAAATATAGGCCAACACATTTATGTAGTGCCAAACTTAGGAAATAGGATTCTAGTCAACATCTAAGTCAACATTACCGTCTAAATCAATTTCACTTTCTTTTAATGGGAGCCACAGGTTATTTTAGAATAAACTGAATATCCAAGGATGTAGAGTGCACATACTGATGTTGAGGACCCAAAAACATACGTGTCTTTTGTGTTTAAGTAAAAACCCAGAATGATACAGCAATCAAGGATTTAACACATTTCATCCACTTCTTATTTATACTTAAAACAACCTAGAAAAATTGTTCTTGAATTTTAATGATGCAGGTAGAATAAGTTGCAAGAAAAGGACCTGTGGCATACAGCTAATTTTACCATGTGGAGTAGGACATGGCTTTTGTTATCAACACACTATTACTTATTGATTTATAGCAGCAAATATAGCAGACTTTTAACATTTTAAAATACTTGGTTTCTCTTTTATTTTAATGCTTCTCATCAACAGATCAGAATCCACCATAGTGTATTTTTGTCAGCTGTTGAATTAGAAAATTTAAGAAGCTGTTTTGGTCAGGATGGGAAATTCTGAAAGCCAATTCTTGGACAGGCCACTTACCAAGAGCAGTATACGCTTGCTGCTTGAAGCTGCTGAGTGAAATATGTTGTACAGAGAATAAAAGCAGTGCTGTCTTGGCCTTCAGCTTCCAAATTGCATATCATATCTAGGACCTCTTTGCAATCCACTTTTGAAATCTTTATGAAAAAGAGGAAAAAAATTACATAAGTAATTTAAAACAAAACCTCTTTTCTTGCTAAACAAGATAAGCCCACCAGGACAACCACTGCATTCTGTTCTAATGCTAAGTTTTCATTTGGTAACATGTTTAAAGTCCATTATGAATAATCACAAGAAGAATAATTTAATGTGGATTCCTACATGCAGTAGCTTAAACAGCACTGCCAAAGTTGAGGCTTCCGATGCCAAACAAGAAGGTACATTTTATTTTATTTCTGAGAAGGACAAAGAGAAATAGCACAGGGCTATCTCACACAAGGGAATCACCTGTCTCCTCAAATCTTCTGCAGAGTAGAAAGAGGGTTTAGCCCCTGCTGAGATGAGAGCCAACCCTGCGATCTGTTTCCAAATTTGATTGTGTTAGTTCAGATACTAAAATTAATATCAGTTGTTTTAAGAGTAACAATATATAGGGATTGGCCATTTACCTCTTTGATGGACTCTTCATTTGGAGGCATGGAGCACAAGCATGTGATATAGGACTGAAGAAAAGGAGAGACATCTGGAATTTCTGCAGATTCTTTACACAATTTGGACAAGGAAGCGGCTTGAGGAAGGCGGCTTGTCTTCATCAAATGTTTTATTCTCATTTGCAGAAATGCCAACCCTTCACGTTTAATCAATTGATTCACTAGAAAAAGATGATAAAATGTTATTAAGTACTAGTTTAATATGAAGACTTAGAAGTTCAAGGGAAAGAACTTGACAGCAACTGTTCTCTAAAAATTCCTGAATGTCCCACACAATACTTTCAGTTTATTATAAAATTCACTAGAAAAATGGTTCACAGCATGTCTTTTTTTTCTGCAAGTAGACAAATGCATCTCAAATATTTGTGGCACTGGTGTGAGGCTGCATGATCCACCAAATTTCTTCTACAAACTTGCTCATACATCTTGCTATCCTTTCTTTCAACTGAGCAATCTTTGAGCCAACAGAATAAACCATGATGCCACATGTTTCAAAGCTACATGACCCAAATCCCATAGCTTTGCAATCACCAAATGTATAATTATTGCACAGGGGCCACATTAGTCTCCCTGGGTGCATTTCAGATGCCTTCCCCATTCCCCATTCTTCTGTTCTTTTCTGAAAAGTCAAAGTTCCCGTATCTAGACTAGCCTCTACATTGGGGCAGAATGGTGGATCAACTCCGCAGCGATTTTTCTGGAAAGTTGCAAAAGAAACTACCCCATGGCATCTAGTCACTGTCTAACACAAGGACCTTAGAGGAGTTCTCTCCATCTCTGCCACCACAAGTAAATGAAATGCAAGACAATGTGGATTATCTGTTTTCGATATAACTTATTTTAATAATAATTTTAAAAGTAAATAAAGGCGGTGGCTAATTTGCAATAACCACTAACAGAAAAACAATCAGAATATTGTAGTTGCTCAAGAACTAATATTTGACATTTTGCAGACGTTTAAAAATGCTTTGGAAAGGTGAAACGATTACCAGAACTTTTTTTAAAAAAGGAGGCTTCTTTTGCTACAATAGAGGAAGGTCCAATCTAAATAAAAATGGTGGATAAGTTAAGAGACTTAAAATGACAGCTCAGCTCAGCTCAGCTATAAATGTATAAATACATTTGTTATTACAGTAGTTCTCAACCTGTGCCCTGCAGACCCTTGTCATCATGTGGGGTCCGCGAAGGCTTGAAGAAGTGTTATGATTTAACTCTTGAGTTAAGTCTTTGGGGTCCCTGTCCACAAAAGGGGCCTGTGGTGAAGAAAAGGTTGAGAATCACTGTGCTTATTACACATAGCAGTTTTTCAACACCTATCTTCTTGCTTGGTTCCTCGGAGGTAAAATAAAACGAAATCCACTGAGACAGATTTAGTTCACACTTGAGTGGCAGCAAATTAACACGAATGCTCAAAATTGTAGCTGAACAACTTACTTTCTTCTGCTTCCACTGGCTGCTGTGAAAGGATCTTTAAAAGAACTGGATTCTTCCACACACCTTCTTTTGAGATATCAGCTAGAATTTCAAGGCTATTATCTCCAAACTCAAGTAAAGCATTATGGGAGTCCTACAAGGGGAAAAAAAAACCTTTTAAATTGTTATGTTTAACTTGGAATCATTGCTGTTTGTGTCATCTCAATTTGAATTTTAAAAGGGAAAAATGTACAAGCACGTTACATGCATTTTTACACTGCCGATCTGTATGTTTTGGAAGGTTGCACATTGTGTCCTGTATCTGTATTCTGTGCCCACCCATCCTCTATTTCTTTTATCAACTGAACAAAGACAGAGGATACTGCAGGACAGGAGCAAATTAATACAACAAAAAATGTGTCCTTGGATTTTATCTCTGAATTAATAAACACAAAGATTATATGCTTAGGCTGGATTCACATGCTTTGCTTAATACAAAGTAGTCAGCTTGGTTTTGGTTTAGCAGGTGATCTGTTTACTTTCTAAACCACAGTTCATAGCTTACGGAATCATACAGGCCTTACTTACCCTGGTTCATTCAATTAATGAGGATTAAACAAGCTGTGGTTTCATCCAAATATGCTAACCAGGCCTTGATATCATTCAAATAATGATACACAGACATTAAGACTCTCTACTCATAAACAACACATGCTGAAATAATGTTTTTTGCAGATAAAACAGTCAATATACTTGCCTGTATGGACTGACACAATCTTAATAATGATTCAGACAGCTCTTCATTTTCAGGCACAGACAGCAGTTGTTCAAAGCAGCTCCTGAAATAAGCAGGTTGTTAAAAAGACAGGAAGTGGCAACTGTTGTTGTTGAATCATTTTGTACTTTGCTTTTTCGTCACTCCAAGCCAAAAAGATACACAAGCAAGCTAAGAATTCGAGGACCTTTTACTTAGCAAAAATAGAGTCAAACACACTGAAGCTTTGTTTTAATAATTGTGAATAAAGAACATGCCTCCCCACAATTAGTGTATTAAACTAATCTATTAGACTAATTGTGGGAAGTCATGTTCTTTATTCACAAATACCTATTCAGTACTAAAGGATGACACTTCACAACCTGCTACATTTGTGTAACAACATCATTTGTGCGATGGCATTATTGCATGATGTAAATCACTGTGAAAATCTGGCCTGTTGCATGAAAAGTCCAACAATGGTGAGTGCCATTAATTTGAGGTTTCAGCATAACTGCTGTTAATACACAGCCACATACCCGTAATGAGGGGGGGAAATCAAGATTCTTGGTAACTATTCTTCTATATTAACATCAGTGTAGGGTTCTTTAAAAACAAAAACAAAAAAAACCCACCCTCCTGATTATGACTTTCCAAAACTCCTCTTATGGTTCTTAGGATCCCATGGACACCATTCAAAGTTTTTTATTCCACAGAGAATATGTAATTTGGTGCCTTTTCAGATGTTTTGGACTACAATTCCTACAACAGATACCCCGTTGGGGCCAGAACAGTTGGAGGGTGCCAGACTGTCTAGAAATAAAATAGGCCACAGGTACATATAAGAAGAGAAGAAAAGATTTTACCACAGAGCAAAATTTCAATTAAAACAGAATGCCTGGAACCAAACGTACAATACTAGCCTGCCAAGTACCAGAAGAACATCTTCACATTCTGTAGTCAAGTAAGGTCGGGCACTGGCAAAACTCTGAATGGCAACTCGATATACTTCCAAAAAAGGCAAAACTTGCTCCGAAGTACCCTGATTGCCAGCATACTGTAGCAGAGTCTAAAACAAAAACAGATCAGAAAAGGATTTTGATTATCAGCTGGAAATTCTGAAATTCTGGCTGCCAAGCAATACTGGATTCTATAGTAACACACTGAGGGAATTATACATTTTGAGTTGTTTTAAAAGCCCCCCCCAAAAAAAGGAGAAAAAAACTCTTGAAAGAGCCATGCGGAGGAAGAAACAGCTTATGAATTAGAAAATCTTTCTTTGTAGACTACTGGAATCACGGGATCTACTTTCTGAATCCATAGTAATCAGAGGTGGTATTCAGTAGGTTCTGACCAGTTCTGGAGAACCAGAAGCGGAAATTCTGAGTGGTTCAGAGAACCAGCAAATCCCACCTCTGACTGGCCCCGCCCCCATCTCTTCTCTGTCTCCCGAGTTCCAGCTGATCGGCTGGGTCTTCGTTGGTTGCCCTGCACAGGAGAACGGAGCTGGAAAGCAGGTTAGTGGGATGGGGAAGGAATAGGGATTTTACAGTAATCTTCCCCAGGAATGGGGAGGGAATGGAGATTTTACAGTATCCTTCCCCTGCCACACCCACAGAACCACTGATGGTAAGGTATGTAACGTGACTATAACATTACAACTTGTGTTCAGAAATGGTTTTAGCTTACTTAAAATATATATTTCATATGTACAGTCACATCTGCTGACACAAAATAAACAATGTTTCTTCCCAACATACTAGTGCACTTCACAAACCGTATCTCTTATCTACAGCATATGGAATAACCTGCCATGGCTAGATTGCACAAATCACAATAAGCCAAAAACAAACAAACCGCAGTACACACCAGGGAGATGCGTGAACTCAAATTTGTAATCTAAATGTGATATGAGAAATCCGGGATCAAATTTCTTGAAGAGTTTTTCCTTGCTTAAAAACAATAATCCATATCTTATTTCAACAGTATCACTAGGCTAAAACAATAGTGAAAGAAATACAGAATATATATAGAAACCTTAGTCCAAATTCTTCCCAGTAACATGGTTGCTTTAAACCAACATATATTTAATCAACAGTATTTAAATGTTTTAAATGATCACATCTATGGCTGGTTGGCATACCATGCTAAACAGCTTGGTTTTGGCTTTGTACAACGTGTGAATTCATTAATTACGATTTAGTATTTTGTGCAAAGAAGGCCTTTACAGCTTGCTCAAAATCCAACTTTAGTCCTTTTTACTAAAACTTTAACCAAAATCATGATTATGTTGGAAACTGTCACAACCAAACAAAACCTGAAGATGCCAGTGTTTAAGTCTTGATTTTTTCATGTGAGCTGTTTTCACAATAACACAACTGAGTAGGAAGAGGAGAAATATAAACGCTCTTTGTTTTGTTGGCTGGATTTCCACTTCCATTTCAGATTGTATCACCTAAGAAAATCATGTTTTGAAGTACCTTCCAAACAAGAATACAAGTTCTGCTACTCCCATGACTTACATTATTGCCTCAGTTCTGCCTAAGAGGAGGAATAAGCCTTCATGAATTCAACGCAAAAACAGGGTGGTGGAATTGCACACCAGATTACAGCTGCCTTATGAATGGAAAGCATTAATGAGCCTTTCTATGTAGCTTTGACTGCTCAAATATGTCCTACTTATGTTCTGCTAATTCTTACATTACTCTGCAAGATACATCAGTATATTTGCCACACTCTACACGAATCCATCAAACCTTGGAAAGCAATACGGCTAAGTTGTTCTTTGTAAGCATGTTCTGTAAACAGAATTTAAATGGCATGCTTTATTTGTTGTCCCCTGCCCTGGGAATATATGTACAATTCTTTAAAATGCCAGTTTGCTGTAGTAAAGGGATCTGGGACTTCATTTTCCTTAAGTCACTTGTGCAAACAGTAAACCAGTCAGAAGTGAAAAACAGTCACAATGTTAATAAGAATCTGTGGTCAAAACCCCAAAAGCATAGACACCTGAAATTCATCTGAAGTAGCTACTTCAGATCATGGATCCAAGAATGATTATATTTGCCCAAAGACTATAATGTAATGAGTTTGGAAAATTCAGGAATTTCCAGGTATGTCAAGCCATCTGGGAAAACTGAAGCTGCACATAATATAGTGCCTTTCACCACAATAAACATAGATTGTAGAAGTTACTGCAATTTCTTTTGGATACTTAATTTAATAGTTGAATTCTTCGCTAGATTAGCTGGAAGGATAAGTTAAATGAAGCTTAGGTAAAGAGAGGTGCTCACGTTTGCCCTTTTCCTGCCTTTTTAAACCAAAGCACTTTTCCATGAATTCTCAAATGTCAAAGCTAGAATATGTAGAAATAGCTGAAGTGCATAAAAGCGAGAAATATAATGGCCGAAGAAACCCAATCTCATGGTTGAAATACCAACTTATGTTGAATCCAGAGAAACAAACAGTATGCTCCACAAAAAAACAGCATAGCTCGAACTTCACCAAGCCATTTGAGAGGTAATATTATTATAAATGGGAACAGAGAATCCGGCTATATGAGGCACCTGCCATATTCTCCTCTATAAATCTAACAGGCATTGCTCTATTGTGTAAGAGGCAAAAATCTAAACTTATGTTTTAAAAAAGTAGCTGTACAACGCACTTATCACACAAGGGGAATGTTACATCTAATCTGCATTCCAAAGACAGCCAAAAGAGTTTGTCTTCTGAATCAGTGGCCGCCACGAGCAAATCTCGGTGGTCCACGAGAAAATTTTGGTGGTTCACAGAGAAATGTCACCCCAAAAGCAATTAATCCAGGCTGCACAGGAACACAAGGCTGCACCACCCATATAGCTCGCGTGGACACAAGGCTTGCGTCACCTGCATTGTGAACAACATGAAGTAGTGAGGGGAGGGGGGAAAGGACAGAGGGGGGGAATTTGCCCCACTCACCCCACATGTCTCGCCTGGCCACTGGGCTGCTTCTTTCCGCTTTCTTCTTCTGCTTTCTGCAAGGAAAGCAGCAAACGTCTTTCTCTCCCCGAAACTCCACCAGAAATGAGTCTTTGGGACCCAGCAAGGCATCCTGCTCCAAGAGGCTGTGCCACTACGACAAGTCTCACAAAGACTCATTTCTGGTGGAATTTGGGGGAGGGAAAGAAAGACTTCTGCTGCTTTCCTTGCATGAAGCCAAAAGTCTCTCTCTCCCTCTCTATCCCTGAGACGGAGCTGGAGACGATATCCTACGATCCCAAATAAAGAGTAATCCATCGGTAGGAAAGCGGGCTGGGGAATTTTCCTGCAGACTTTTTGGGGGATTTTCCCAGTGTCTGTAGTCCGCGGGATTTAAAATTATGAATTTGGTGATCCCTGAGGTCCAAAAGGCTGGTGACCCATTCTGAATTATGGACACAACACCAACACTTCCATAAGCCAACCCAATTCAATCAACTTATTTTAAATTAGAAATCTATTTCATTTATTTGTAACTATGCTAGGATGCTTTGTAGGTCAATGTCTTCCCCCAAAACAGAGAAAAAAAATTAAAATGTTAGGAAGCTAGTGAAAACAGAAGTTCATTTTACAACATTTGTCCAGAAATTACTTACTAAACCTCTCTGTCAACATACAGAATCAAATATAAACTTGCAAAGTTCTGTTCTAAAGCTCTTCATCTTTGCAGTGTGCCCTTTCCCAGTCTCCCTACAGATCTTGATAATGCCAGAGTCTCATAGGTCTGGTAAAGCAAATTACATTGACTCCCACCACACAACTGTATATACACAAGTAGAAAGGAATTTTCTAGCTTTCCTTTTCTCTCCTCCTCCTGCAGAACTGGAGGATAAACCCGTGTCTTTCACTTTAGCAGACTCCTAGGTTTAAATTATAGCTCTTGTGAACAGCTAATGGTCAACCCCAAATCTAGAAACATCTTGAATTTATTGACTGTGTTCTGGCTTTTCCTGGACACAAAGGAGATTCAGGAAAGAATCTGGGCAAACACAGGCATCCATGTAGGATCCATGCAAATATGAAATAAGATCCATACAACAAGAATGAATCATATTCCAAGTTGTAAAGCCTTTAGAATAACCTCTACAAAACAGTAAATAAGCATAAGTAAATGTAAGTGGAACAGTCATAAATTCTTCTATTTTTTATCTTTCACTTCCTTCCTTCTATCCATTTTAAGATTAATCTCTTTGGACTAGATAGAGCCATATAAATAATAACAAGTAGTTATATAAATAATAAGCAGGTGATCTGTTAATAAAATAAATATTAATGATATTCAAAATACTTGTCAGAATTGCAAATGTAAAGAATTCAGGTGATAACCACATTGAACATTGTGCTTAACCTAGCTGAGTCAACTACTTGGACAATATTTTGAATCAGAATCTAATGGAAGGGATTAGGTTAATGTTTCACCATAAAAGTCAATCAATTTTAAAATAAATCAGACTTAGAATTCCATTTAAAGGCAACAATTAGTTTATAATTGATCTGGCTTGGTATATTACCTGAACATAACCATTGGGAGCTGTCTTTCCCAACTTTCAATTTCATCTCTCTTACTACCTGTTCCTATGCATCCAGAAGTTTAAGTTTCTTTCCTTTTAGCAGATAATCTTACAAATATAGTAGTTTTAACCATTCAGTCGTCTGACTTTTGATAACTTTATAGCCAAATGCTCTCCATGTTACCTTCTCAATCACAGCTTCTTTCAGTTGCTGGATGTTTATCTTTCTATCAGCTGTGACGGTATCAAGCCATCAAGTTCTTGGCTGCCCCTTCTTCTTGACCCATTAACCATTCTTAGCATCACTGACTTCTCCAATGAATTTGCATGCGTGAAACTTTATTAACAAATAAGCAGCCAAACTGAACTTGTAGGATCCATTGGGAAACCTTGGTCTTTCGTATAAATAGGTTATTATATTCTAGATGTTCCTGCTGCATTTTAAATATCTATGTAAAATAGTTATTCTATATGTTGCTAATAAAAACAGCAGATTTTAAAACTCAACTAGAAATCCTTAACAAGCTCCTAATTTTACTCAAAGCTAATGGGAGCAGGTGGACTTTCTTGATACTACAGAATAAGAGATACTATTTGTAAACTTCTCTAAAAGGTCAGCAATTTCAGTGTCATCACATCTCTATTAGTCTCTAGTCCAATAAAGTTTTTCACAGAAAACTCACACATATTAATATAAGAACCTTTCCCCCTCCAATCCTTTCTAGCCTTAACCTTCTCTTGTAAATACCAGTCAGTTAAGGTAAATCCAGTTATCTGAAAAAGTTTACAAGCTAGAAGAAGCTGGTCAAGTAATCCAAGCTAAGTAGGCATTGACTTTGAAATTATTCAGCAACCAAGTAACATTTGTTTATATTTTTTACACACATAAACTGTTCACATTTTCAGCATCACACTATTTTTCCATTAGACCTACAGACCAGTGGTCACCAACCGGTGAGCCGAGGCCCACTAGTGGTCTGCGAGAAAATTTTGGTGGTCCGCACAGAAATGTCACCCCCAGAGCACCCCCAAAGCAATTCATCCAGGTTGCGTGGGAACACAAGGCTGCCCGCCCACATGGCTTGCGGGCACCCTCCCTGCCCACTCACTCCTTACCTGGCAAACTTGCCTGCTAAGTTGCTATTTTTCTTTTTCCCGACCATCAGCTATTCTGCTGTGCCGGGAGATTTAGATTAGCTAGAAAGCAGGAAATCATTGGATTTCTTGCTTTCTAGCTAATCTTTAGATCTTTGGCTCTGTTAAGCAGAGTTGGACCTTTCTTAGGACTGAAGCTTCTATTATTCAGTGCAGACCCAGGTAGCCGATGGCAGAAAGATAGATCTCTGAGTAAATCTGTGATTCTATGAGCAGCTCAATCTGCCTACCTGCTTTCCCTGAATTTGGGTAAAAGTTGTTGTTTTTTAATTAAAAAAACAATATTTACATAAATATTTATAATATTTACATACAAGCCATGCTCAGCCAGTCACATGACTACCAAGCCACACCCACACATTAGCTCCCCCAGAACTGGTTAAAAAATTTGAATCCCACCCCTGCCTCTGTGTGTTTGTGTGTGTGTGTGTAAGAGAGAGAGAGAGAGAGAGGTTAGATTAGATCTTTCTCTCTCTCTCACCGTCAGCAAGCTACCATCAGTGAAAATTCATATTAATGGTCCCAGGATTTAAAATTATGAGTTTGGTGGCCCCTGAGGTCCAAAAGGTTGGCGACCCCCGCTATAGACCACACCTGGACTACCAAAATTAGCATGAAGAAAGGAATGCAAACCCATTTATTCTTATTAAAAATTATAACTTCCAGAAGAATATTGTACAAAGATTAGTTTCCAAATCATTGACAAACTGAACCCAGATTCCATTATTATCCCACTAAAACTACTTTGTTTCTTATAAGTGCCAACTGCTAGTCAACAATGTTTCCAAAGCTTAAAAACACAAACCAAAATCGTAAAAAGCCCCGATTAAAACACAAAGCATCCATAACAAACATAAATTAAGCCAACTGCTCTCTAATACACTTGCAGCATTCATTTTTAAAAATGCACAGTAATCATGTCAAATTTAAAAGAACCCAAAGTAATTATCCATTAAATTTGCTTGAAGAAGATATCTCAGTTCAGGGATACCACAAACAAGTATCTATCTAACTCCCAAAGGCAGGATTCCAACATATTTTTTCAGTTCTGGAGAGACTACAGATAACTCCTAAAGCAGCCCAAAGTCGATAGAATTTTGCTCCATATGAAACAGGGCAAGTACAGAAAGAAAATAAATCACAGGTTCCCTTACATGGAGATTGGATTCAAGTATCCTTCAAGTTTTCCCCTTGTACTCAATTCAAGAATTGGAAAAGTTCTCTAAGAAGGTTGCCATGGAGGCGAGGACACAGACCTCAAAAGCAAAACTGAAACAACTACGGATACAAGTAGTCCTCGACTTATGACCACAATTGAGTCCAAAATTTCTGTTGTTAAGTGAGACAGTTAAGTAGATTTTGCTCCATTTTACGACCTTTCCTGCCACAGCTGCTAAATAAATCAATGCAGATGTTAAGGAAGTAACAACAGTTGTTGTGTGAATCTGGCTTGCCTACTGACTTTGCTTGTAAGGTCACAAAAGGTGATCATGTGACCCCCCTGGGACACTGCAACTGTCATAAATATGAGTCCGATGCCATGTGTGTGAAGTTTGATCATGGGGATGCCATAACGGCCGTTAAGAGTGAAAAACAGTCATAAGTCACATTTTGTAGTGCTGTTGTAACTTCAAACAGTCACTAAACGAACTCTTGTAAGTCGAAGTTTACCTGTACTCCAAGTCACCCAACCTATTCCTTCATCATTCCTGAGCAAAACCAACAGACCACACTTGGAAGTCCCGGGGGCTCTCTGAGCTTGGTGGTTTGCTTGCAGACGTTTTCGTTACCCATTCATGTGTAGCTTGTTAACTGTCAGCGCACTGATGCTGTTACCCAGTTGGGTAATGAAATGTCTGCATGCAAACTACACCATGGCTTAAGACAGGGGTCTCCAAACTTGGCAACTTTAAGACTCGTGGATTTCAACCCCCCACCCCACCCCCATTCTCCAGCCAGCTGGGAGTTGAAGTCCAGGAGTCTTAAAGTTGCCAAATTTTGGAGCCCTGGCTTAAGAAAACACCAAGGACAGTTGGAACTGTGAACTCTTGAGCTGCTTATATTCTCTTGACCAACCTCCATTTATTTATCTTCCTGCCTCCATGAACCATGCATCAATCAATCAATTAATCAATCAGTCCAACAGCAGGGAAGCTGCCCCCGAAATCGAGGGCAGGAAGGACCTATATTAAGGTCCGAGCCCACTTCGCTCGGCGACTATCCTCCGCCCCGGGGACCTTTTCCGCTTTCTGGGAAGCCAAGCGCGCAATTACATGCGGGCAGTTTCAAACCGGCGTTTTGCGCCCACCCTGCCCGCGCGGCGCTACCCCGTCAGTTCCCGCTGCGGTCGGCTTGCAGGGGGGCGGGGGCGGCATTGGGAGGGGGGCAAGCTGGGCCGGGTGGGCGAGAGGGAGACCCCACCCCGGCGGGGGAAGCTGATTTTCACCCAATATTGGACCCTTCTTCAAGATATCGGGGTGGCTCCTGCTCTGCAACCGAAAGTAGGCGGATCCGGGATGGACCCGTTGGGAGAGCGGGGTGGGGTGGGGTGGGGGTAAACCCGAAGGGAGCCCCCCCCGCAAGAGGAGGAGGCAGAGAAGGGGATTCCCACCCCAACCCGCGAACGGCAACGGCCAAGGGAAGCGGCGGCGGCGGGCGATCTCTCCGCGGTCTCCCAGCCCCGCCTCCCAACGCCAGGCAACGGCGGGCTGCCACCTTCGCCCTCCGCACAGCCCCCGCTGCCCCCCACCGAGGGGTACCGAGGTTCTCCCGCCCTCGCAGCCACTCCACACACACCTCAAGGCCCGCCCGGGAACGTCCTTTTCCTCCCCACCCCCTCCCAGGCTTACCTGACAGAACCCTCGGCAATAGGCGCTGGAAGAGGCCGCCCCCGCCGCCTCCTGCTCGCGCAGCTCCGCCTGCAACTGCCCCAGCCGGGAGCGGAGGCCAGCGGCCAGCCGCTGCATCTCCGGCGGCAGGGCCGCGTCAACCTCGGCGTCCGCCATCTGCACCCGGCCCCACTGCGCGTAGGCAACGGATCACGTGACCCCCTCCAGTCGCTGACCACATCGGCGGGGACGCGTCACGTGACTTTCAGCCGGCCCCGCCCTCCTCGGGCCCCGCCCATCGGGAACCCGCCAGCGGGTAGGTCTCATTGGCCGCTGCTCGCTCTCGAAACCGTGACGTAAACACATCGCGCGGGGCGTTCCCTTTCCTTGGAGCGGCGGGGCGGGGCTCCTGCTTCAGGGCGATGGTTCGGGAAGCCTGGGCCGTGGGGCTGCAGCAAAAGGGTCTAATGCGATCCACCGTTTTATTTTATTTTTTAATTTGTTTTAATGTTTGTGGGTTGGTTTTTTTTACCATTTGGAATAGGTTAAGCTATGATTTCTGATCCGGATGTGGTATACGGTAATTAGTGTGTGTGTGTATATTTATACACACACACACTAATACATATGTGTGTGTGTGTGTGTATGTATGTATGTATATATACACACACACACACACACACACACACACACACACACACACACACTAATTACTAGATAGATAAACACACATAAATGGAACTGTACAAAAATATTTTTATTTTTCAAATAAGTGTTTCAACTTTAAGGCTTTAACTACAGCCTTATTTTTTGCCTTTTTCTACTACCAATTGTTTTAAGTTTTTAGGAGAATGTGTTTTTTTTTGCTGATTTCTGAAAATCTTTGCTATTGAGTAATTTAAAAATAAAACCTTTTGCCCAAGGATCTCTACCAGGTGTGTCAGAGTAGTACCAGCCAGGATCGGAACCCTAATCTATATAAAAGAAAGTCGCTGTAACCACTGGACTATCCTACTATATTATTCTAGGTAACAGAAGCAAAAGTATTTAGAAAACCCTTTTAAAATGCAAGGCAAAGCAAAAGTTTTTAGAAAACCCTTTTAAAATGCAAGAGAATAAAATATCAAATGTTTAATATAAGTATATACTGTTTCCTATGCCAAAGTATTTCATAATGATTTACAATTAAAATAGTAAAATAAACAATACATTAAAATGATATGAAACAATATTTAGTAAATAAAATATTTATTAAAACACTGGAGAGGGCAAATGTTCTTAAAATATTCATAACAGGAAGGCCTGAATGAAGAGATGGATTTTTAACAGGTAACTAAAAAATTATATAGCAAACACCTTCCAAATTTCAGAAGGGAGATAATTCCACATTAGTAGTACATAACAAACACTACCAATGAAATACTAGCAAAACTATTTTTAAATAAATATTTAAAAAAAACCTCTTTCTACATGGTATTAAGAATATAATACATATATTAAGAATATATGTGTATTGCATAGTTCTGAAATTTGTTTTTGGCAGCAAGTCTAGAAGCAGATCATGTTAAGCCATGATAGTTTATTTTGTTGCAGAAGGGAGGGAGCATAGGATGTTTCTTAATTTGAGTGATAGCTTTAGTTTATTGTATGAATCAACCACTGAATGTTAATCTTGTGGACAGACAGTTAATCATAAATTTTAAATCAAATTTATAGGATTTAAAAAAATAAGAATAATTAGGGCGGAAGAAATAATAATTAACTCAAAGCCAGAATAAAGGCCTAACCCTTCCTGTGTTGAGATCCTGAAGCTGATTCATGCAATGAGAGGATCTCTTACCACTTTACCTAAAAACAGCAGGGGGCAGGGGGGAATGAATTTCCCCATAAATACAATTTTGCTGGACCTTATTTATGAGTATTTTCTCGTTTTCCTAATGATGCAGGCTCAATATGGTATGCAAAATGAGAAAACATGTTCCAGGCTGATTCCAAGCTTCGAGTTTCAAGTCACTCATGAAACAATCTTAAGCCTCATATTCCATTCCTATATTTTTATTCTGAAACCAGGCCATCACCCAGCTAATCCTCTCTTTACCTTCTGACTCACTGAAGTGCTTTGTAGTAATGGTTCAGTGAGAAGGGTTTGATGCAATCCAATAGGAAAATTGAAAGCTTTAGGGTAGTCAATACAGAGATGTATTCATTCCTTTGTTAACTATGCACTTTTGAACAGTGGCAGCAGGCATTACATTAAATTTCCTTTGTTGGTTGCTTTGCCATGTTATCACGGAATAGTTCCTGAACAGCGTTGTTCCTGATCTTCATGGGAAAGGGTGCTGTAGCTAACATTGCTACAGGTGTATGTCAGTCATTTTGGAACAATACAAGAAATGTAGCAGTAAGTGATCTGTAAACACCTATAAAATGGTCCGGCTTAAGAAAACATTGAATAAAAAATTAAGACCAAATTAAAATGTGGCTATAAAACAGCCTGACTTGAACCCATAAGTGTACAGTAATCCAATCTATGTTTGATTATAAGTGAAATAATAGCTAAAATTACATAAAATGTAATATCTAGTTACAGTTAGAGTTACAATTACAGAAAAACCTTGGTGGCACAGTGGTTAGAGTGCAGTTACTGCAGGCTACTTCTGCTGCCTGCCGGCTGCCTGCAGTTTGGCAATTCAAATCTCACCAGGCTCAGGGTTGACCCCAGCCTTCCATCCTTCCGAGGTGTTAATGAGAACCCAAATTGTTGTGGGGTAATAGGCTGACTCTAAACCGCTTAGAGAGGACTGTAAAGCACTGTAAAGCAGTATATAAGTCTAAGTGCTATTGCTACATAAACTGTATGTAGTAGGAATTTGAGCTGTCAAGATCCGGTGGATTTTTCATACTGCTGTGCAAAATCTAGCTGTACGTACTGAAGTGTATATACACTTCATTGCACTCCTTGGCCAGTGTGTATACTTATACCAGGGATCCCCAAACATGGCAACTTTAAGACTTGTGACCTTCAACTACCATAGCTGGCTGAGGAATTCTGGGAGTTGAAGTCCAAAAGGTTTAAAGTTGCCAAGTTTGGAGACCTCTGACTTATACACATATATAAACATTTTATACACATCACAAAAAATAACACTTTAAAGAGTTTAAAAGAAAAGGAAATTAATAGGAAAATTTTAAGTATTACAGAAATGCAGTTTTATTGATGGTGCTTATTGCCTCATTCTTGTAGCAGCAAGACAAAATTTGGCTACATTATAGTTGAGAGTGGTCTTATTTTCTGCTGAATTTATGTTTAAATTTTTTACCCCCAGGCCTCCTTCCCACTTTAAAAAACAATGGAGGAGCTTTTGTATGTAATATTTATGGATATTTGTTGTATTAAAATTTAAAATTTACACAATTGTGGAGTATTTATTGAATCATGTAAAAATAACAATGTAGTATTAAAACCTCTAGATTAGGGAGGTTCAATCTTGGCAATTTTAAGACTTCTGGACTTCAATATCTTGGCTGGGGAATTCTGAGATTGAAGTCCACAAATCTTAAAGTTGCCAAGGTTGGATACCCTTTTACTAGATATTAATGTAAATGAAATATTGGGAAAATAGTATTTTTAACAAATGAAAAATAATACGTGACATTGTTTTAAATGTTTCCAAATACCTTCAATATCTGGCAAATAATTTTGATTTTGCAAACCTCTCAAATGGGCTTGGGGGATCCCCAAATGTCCTCAAACCATAGTTATGGTAGCTAGATGCTCCTATGGTTGCCTCTTTCTAGAAATTCCTTTATGAGGGGCTGAATTAGTTCCTCACAGGTTCAAGTAGAAATGACAGTGCAACTGGATGTAATAACAAATGGTAGTTCACCTCTAAGGAGAACCTGGGCCTAGGCTGAGGGTGAGAAATCACTGTATCTGATGGTCAGAAGGGGGACAAACCTGGTTCAAATTTCTGTAAAAGGAGCAACAAAGAAATAGATTTTCTGTGGTTTTCAGAATCAGAGACACAGCCTGTCAGACATGACTATTTGATAACTGCCATCCCAAACTGCAAATGGGAGAAATGTGACATTGAGCAAGTGATGGCTAGGTGTTTCTAGCTGTGAGCCAGTAGCACGGTGCCTCAAAAGGGAGAGGCAACAAATTCAGAACAATTTATGTTCAAAGCAGTTTTTAAGGAAACTGAAAAATTCTGCTATTTTAGAAACCAGACAGTAGTTTGAATCTCAGTAAGGAGAAGACAACTCTTACTTGTCAAAGAGCAATAGTAACATACATGTAACAAAATCCTTAGTTTCAGCATCAGCCAAACATTTCTTGACGATGCTTGACTTCTTTTGAACAAGAGGCTGATCTGAAACTGAACTCAGAAGGGAGGCATGGAGACTCCTACATGAATCATCTACCCCTGGTAGAAATTATTCTGCAGGGAAAAAAATATACACAAAAGAATTCTGAATTACCTTTCAACTTTCCCCTTCAAGTTAGTCAATTTTCTGCTTGCGGGGGGAAACAATCGCCAAATTCGGAGAGTTCAGAGGACCCAATGAATTTTTGTTGTCTGGGGACAGTTTTGTGTTGTTCATTTTATTGATTGTATTTTTGTATTGATCAACGATCAAAATAAAGCTCTGTTATTTGTCATACGCTTTATTTATTTTATTTATATTTCATATTTCTTAAGCCTCCCACCTCCCTCAAGAGATTTTCTCAATAAATCATAGGTGAGCCAACCAAGGTTTTAGTTGGTTTAGCGCAACTGATGAGCCTGGTTACTGTTGACTTTCTAGATCAGGGGTCTCCAACCCTGGCAACTTAAAGATTTATGGACTTCAACTCCCAGAATTCATCAGCCAGCAAAAAGTTGAACTGCCTGTAGAGGTGATGTGTGAAGATGGGGAACAACAAGAAGACAAGGAAACGGGTCATCTACCACTCCAGCCTTGAACTCCTTTCCATGAAGGATGTGACTAGAGGCCACCCTTAACCTCATGGCTGCAATCACCACTTTGGGAACAGCAGCACTGCACAGAAAGCAACCTTCCTCACAACTTCCTCCCTCCAGATGTGTGGGCTTCTCCACAATTCCCAGCCAAGAGCAGCAAAGGCTGAACAAGGAGGAAGGGGCCTGAAGCCCAACACACCTAAGAAGGCAAGGGAAGGACAGCACAGAAGGTGGTTCCTGCCCTTTTAGTACAAACACACGGACAGAAACCACCAAACGCAGCTGGGAATCCAATGACGTTTGCAAGATGGCTGCCCACGAATCATCACCCTTGCCCATCCTGCCGGAACTCATGGTCCAGCAACTGGGATAGGAGCACACTGCTTCCCAACTCCCTGATCTATGCAATTCATTCTTAAGAATCTTTTTTTTTTAAAGAAATCCCATCCCACCTGACCAGGAAAATGAGGACATAAAAAGAGGGAGTTCAGAAGTCTATTGTCCTCCCAATCCAGCTTGCTTTCCTTGAGTTCTCCTCTGCTTCTAATCCAGCCTCTGGCTTTTCCCCCTCCAACAAAGCCTTCTGCAGGCGGTTGGTTTTGCCAATGGCCAGCTTAGGGAGTCCACGGTTGAGTCCCTCCAGCAGCACACAAGCTTTGCAAAGGGGCTGGCTAGAGAAGTAACCGCACCGCCGGCAAGTGCCCTGAATGGGCAAGCAAACATCCTTGCGGATAGCCAGACGCTCCCCCGAGTGCACCAGGTCAGCCACTGAGCTGGGCCTGATAGCCTCTAGGTCTTTCAGCAGGGCGCGGACATGGCCCCGGTAGGCGTTGGGGGCATACACGCACTCGGTGCTGAAGTAGTCCAAGCCTTGGAAGTAGGCATAGAGCACAATCTCTTTTTCATAAGCGTGCTTCAGTGGCTTACAGCGAGGCAGGGTTCCTTCGCCACCCGTCAGGATTTCGGCACAGCGTTGAAGCCGGCCAACGTCACCCCGCAGGAAATTCATCAAGATTGTCTCGGCCACGTCGTCAGCGTTATGACCTAGGAAGCAAAGAGAAGTGTAATAGGGGGGATGAAATGGAGCAAATGGGCCAGGGGTTTCCAAACTTGGCAACTTTAAGACTTGTAAGCTTCAACTCCCAGAATTCTATGCTGGCTGGAGAATTATGGGAGTAGAAGTCCACAAGTCTTAAAGTTGCCAAGTTTGGGGACCCCTGAAATAGGCTTTGGGGTTTTCTTTTACGGAGTCATCAAATAAGTTAGTAAAGTACAATAGAACAAAATTTGGGAAAAACAAAAACAAAACAAAACAAAAAAAAACAGAAAATCAAAAACCAACTCCCCTCCCGCTCCCTGACCAGGGCAGATCACACTGGCCACCTGATGGGCTCCATCCTCTCTGGGTTCCCCAGGCCCGCTGGCAAAACCAGGTCTTCGGTGACTTTTGGAAGAGACCTAGAGTGGGGGGCCATTCTAATCTCTGGGGGAATGATGTTCGGGAGAGATGGAGCCACCATGGAGAAGGCCCTTCTTCTCGGTCCCACCAGGTGTATCTCCCTCAGAGGTGAGACTCGCATCATTCCCTGCCTCCTTGCTCTAATGGCGCGGGTGGATGTGATTGACAAGAGATGTTTCCTTAGATAACCCAGACCCAAACCATGAAGGGCTTTAAAGGGGATAACCAGCACCTTGAATTGCATCTGGATTGAATTGAACTGCACAACGCTACCAAAGTTAACGTTCCCCATTATTATCCTTCCAAAAGCTTTAGGGCAGAAGAGGTCTTCAAACTTGACAGCTTGAAGATTTGTGGACTTCAACTCCCAGAATTCCTCCTCCAGACATGTTAGCTCAGAAATTCTGGGAGTTGAAGTCCACAAGCCTTAAACTTGCTAAGTTTGAAGACCCTTGACTTAACAGGTCTTTAAAAAACAGGGAAGGGGGCAAAACTCCCCTAGCAACTCCCTTAGCAACAGAAAGGTTGGGCTCCACTGTGATCGTAAATCGAGGACTACCTAACATTGATTTCCACCGGCGTTTTTGTACCCTTGTCCGCTACCACCGTCCCCGGGCTCAAGCCCTCCTTATACCTGTGGCGATCTTGTCCGCCCCTAAGAGAACGGCGCCCCGGTCCAGCGCCTGCCTCCGGAAGACGCCGCAGAAGGTGCAGTTGTTCTTGGCGCCGGTGTGCTGGACGATGCGGTCCATGCTCCAGCCGTAAAGCTCCCGGTAGGAGACCACGTGCAAGGGCAGGCCCAGGCGGCCCCGGTTGCGCTGGACGGCGGCCAGCGAGTCGTCCCGGTAGCCCGCGATGCCCTCGTCCACGGAGAGCAGCAGGAGGCGCAGGCCGTAGCCGTGGCGCTGGTTCAGCAGGCGCAGCACGTGCGCTAGCACCGTGGAATCCTTCCCGCCCGACGCCCCGATGGCCACCGTCTCGCCCGGCTGGAAAAGCCGCGCCGACACGATGGTGTCGTGCACCTCCGCTTCGAAGGCGGCCGCGAAGCAGCTCCGGCACAGCGCCTGGCCGGTTTTGGGGCGACGGAGCGCGGCGCGCTGAGCCCCGCAGCTCCCGCAAAGGACGGGCCCCGGCGGCGGCGGCGGCATCTCGCCAGCCGGAAGAAATGGGCCCCGGCTGCCCGGCTGGTTGACGCCCGCGAGGCAAGGACGGACTACGACTCCCGGCATGCTCCGCTTTTCCCGCTGCCCTTGGTTCTCACGGTGCTCAGAACTTTGCTCAGAACTTAAGTTCCCACGAGGGGCTGAGTTGATGCACCGTCCGTCCCAGCTGTTGGGGTTCGCGCACCGTGGTGGTTGGGGGCTGCTGGCCGTGTGGTTGGCAAGACGGCTTACTGAAGGTCCCTCCCCACCCGCCCAGAAAACCGGGGTTAAATCGATCGGCCTAGATGATCTCCAAGGTCCCTTCCAACTCTGATGTTCTATGTTTTCCAGCCCGGGGATCCTAACAGACAATGAACCAATGGAACAAGCTTGCTTTCAGACGTTGTGGGTGCTTCGCCTCTGGAGCTTTTTTAAGAAACGCCTGGACAGCCACTTGTCTGAAAGCATAGGATGGTCCTGCTCGAGCAGGGGGCTGGACTAGAAGACCTCCAAGGGCCCTTCCAGCTCTGTTCTGATTCTGGGGTTAAGTTGGAATGGGTAAACCGAGCACTACATGCCTCCTAGGAACAGCTGATCCATTAGAACAGGTTAATGAAAGTGTAGTCCCAGGAGTACACTTAATAATACAAGAGAGCCAGTTTGGGGTAGAAACAAGGATGCTGCAAGTTCTTTTGTTGTAGGCATTTTTTACTGAGTTACCAAGTATTACAAAATACAAAATACAAAAGTAAATAGAAGAGCAGTAGGGGGGAAGAGGAGTGAGGAAAGAAAAAGAAGCATTTACTTTTGACTCTCTTTGTTGCAGTAAAATAGGCATCAACATCATATCACAACTTTTTGCTGTTCCATAATAGTATAAACAAGCCATTTCTGTAAAGATCTATCAGTCTAATCTGTAAAACTCAAAGTCAGACTTTTATTCTTTTCCACATCTAGCACAAAGTTCAGAAGCGGTTTCCACATGGAAACAAAAGTATTTATGTTCTTTTCCTTAAATCAAAGTAGTCAGATTTTTCTATTTCAGCCAACTCTCATCAACTTCTGCAACGGGAGGCTGAGTTCTAATCTTACCTTAGGCATAAAGCCATCTGGGTAACTTTGGGCCAGGCACCCTGTCTCAACCCTAGGAAGAAGGCAAGAGCAAACCACTTCAGAAAGAAGTCTGAAAACTGCAGGCATTCCCATGTAGTTAACACTGATTCAAAGGCACCCATATACAGGCTTAATACAGCCCAGACTATGTCCTCTTTATCCAGGATGCGTTTAAGTACTTCTTTATTTATTGGAGATTTAAAGTTGTCCCGCTTTGAAAAGCCTCTGGATGGCTGTTGATGTTGCTATTGTTCAGTCACTGTGTTTGACTCTTCGTGATCCCGTGGACTATAGCACACTAGGCTTCCCTGTCCTCTCGTCTCCTGAAGTTTGTCCAAATTCACGTTCATTACATTGATGACACTAACCACCTTGTCCTCTGCCCTTACCTTTTGCCTTCCATCTTTCCCAACATCAAGATCTCCTCCAATGAGTCCCCTCTTCTCATTAGGCAGCCAAAATATTTGAGCTGCAGCTTCACGATCTGTCCTTCCAAAAAAACAGTGAAGGCTGATTTCCTTTAGGATTGACCAAAGTGATCTTCTTGCAGTCAAGAGTCTTCTCCAACACCACAATTCGAAAGCGCTCTGGACTGTATATTTCATATACAACATTTAAAAACATGGTTAGAAACATAATAAAAACAAGACAATATTAAAAAAACCTCCATAAACAATAACCCTAGGCCAGGAAACAGTCTTAAAAGATTTCTGGAGCACATGGAGAGTGATATTTCTGGCACTCTGGTTTTAAAAACTGCATCATTCTCAGCTCATTCAGCTGCTTTGTTTCTGCAGTAACTATGGTGTGCAATTATGACTTTGGTTCTTAAAAGCAAATTGTAAAATGCTGCCAATTTTCTCCCTAGTGATTTCTGAACTCTCCTAAGCACTGCTTAACTAGAGTATTGTTGTGATTTAACAGTAAGCACCATCACAAAGATAAGAGAGCCAGTTTGGTCTAGTAGTTAAGGCCCCAGGCTATAAGCTAGGAAACTCTTGAGTTCTAGTCCTGCCTTAAGCACGAAAACTAAGCCAGTCACTTTCTTTCAGGCCAACTCACCTCACAGGGTTGTTGTTATGGAGAAAAAATAGGATGAAAGAGTATTAGGTATGTTTGCCACTTTGAATTATTTGATAAAAATGGAGGTTGGAGAAGTATAAATAAAATAAGTTGGGTGATACTATTAATCCCAGCCAAAACCTTTTGCCCATCTAATGCTTCATTCGGATGATGAGACACTGCCACAAGGGGGCAGACTCATCTTAAGCATCTTCTGGAACATGGACTTCTCAGAAGATTATGGAACCTCTCACCTTTGCTGAACACTTAATGATTTTATTTACTTATTTATTTTATTTTGTCAAGTGATTATAAGATAACAGGTATAAGTATAAACATAGTTATGAATACATGAAATGGATACAAATAAGAAAAAAAGAAACAATACCAATCATACCTACTGTCTCTGTCCTATTGCTTCTTTTTTTTAATTTATACATATCCATTTCATGTATTCATAACTATGTTTATACTTATACCTGTTATCTTGTAAGCGATTGACAAATCAAATAAATAAATAAATAGGACAGGGACAGTAGGCACATTGGTGCGCTTATGCACACCCCCTACAGACCACTTAGGAAAGGGGTGAGGTCAATAGTAGACAGTCTAAGATTAAAGTTTTTGGGGTTTGGGGAAGAAACCACAGAGTCAGGTAGAGTATTCCAGACATTGACCACTCTGTTGCTGAAGTCGTATTTCCTGCAATCAAGTTTGGTGCGGTTTACCTTGAGTTTGCATCTATTGTGTGCTCTTGTATTGTTATGGTTGAAGCTGAAGTATTCATTGACAGGTAGGACATTGCAATGTATAATTTTATGTACTATATTTAGATCAGACCGAAGGTGACGTAGTTCTAGATTTTCTAGGTCTAGAATTTCAAGTCTGGTGGCATAAGGTATTCTACAACAAGTAGAGGAGTGGAGAACTCTTCTTGTGAAATATTTCTGGACTTTCTCCACTGTATTAATTCTGATGACCCAACAACAGATTAGGTGACATTGGGGAAGAGACCCCTGTGACATCCAATGTTTGTGCTCTGTCTAGCTCTGGTTTGCACTTGCCCTGTCATGGTTGTTTAACCTATAGCAAGGGTCTCCAAACTTGGCAACTTTAAGACTTGTGGACTTCAACTTCTAGAATTCCTCAGCCAGCCATGCTCTCTAGGGAATTCTGGGAGTTGAAGTCCCCAATTGTTAAAGTTGCCAAGTTTGGAGGGCCCCTGACCTATAGAAATGTATTATGTAGGAAAGTAGATGGGCTCAGCTGCAAAATCTGCTTCCTGTTATTTTTCCATCATTCTTTGCCTGGGTTCAGAAGAATTTAATTTCCTGTCTTCTTTGCAACTGCATTCCCAAAGAGGCCCAGGGAAACCATTCTGATCAAATAACTTTTCTATTTTTTTTCTCAAGTACTGTGATGTTGGAAAAGGAGAGCTAGTTTATTCAATTTCTGGAAAAATTTAAATATAACAAAACAAGGAAATTAAGAAGGAATAAATGGGAAGGGGAAAATACAAAGTGAAAAGAAAAAAAAAGGTAACGTCTAACTTTCTTCAATACAGTTACAGATGTAAAACAATCTTTTGATCTAAAATTCAATATTGTTTGGTATTGCTATAATCTGAAACAATTCAAACAACCAGACCTCAACATATAGCATTTATTTCAGCATCAAGCAAGAAATCCAAAAGTGGTTTCCATGTAGAACAGGGGTGTCAAACTCACAGCCCATGGGCTGGATGCCTCACATGCTGGCCCCTCCCCCTCCCGGTTTAGCGAAGGGGGAAAAAGTCCTGATACGCCAGGGGACGATGCTGTGATGTGAGTTTGACACTCCTGATGTAGAAAGAAAGCTAAACAAAGTATTTTATTTCATTAAGGTAATTTCATTAAGATAGTAACATTGCAGTCTCAACTTTTTATTTTTACATACTCATATATGCTAGCCATTTCTATAACAAGAAGCTTATCTAATCAGCAAAACCCAAGTTTCATTTTTTCCCCATCTCAAGCATAAAGTCCAGAAGCTGTTTCCAAGCAGAAACAAAATTGGGCATGTTCTTGTCTTTGTTTAAAGCAGTCAATTTAGGCATCGCTGCTAGTTCCATCTGTTTTTCTAGCCATTCATCCATTGTGGAAAGTAAAGTATCTTTCCATTTTTGTGCATAAAGTATTCTTGCTGCTGACAACAATACAGATATGATATTGCTTAACTAACACCCTCAGTGTCTCCTGCCAATAGCCATATTTGCCTGGTCTTTCAGTACATCCTGATGGACAATACATCCTTGTTGGTAAAGTGCGGGCATTTCCCTTTCTGTGATTCTCTACAATTGTCAGCACTGTATAGAAGGTGTCACGTGAACATAACTTTCTCTCCTACAGCCTTAAATATTTCCTATTTGATCAATTTTAAAATTTAAAATGACAGGTGCTGCAAGTACCCTACAAATTTGGCACGTCTGTTATGTATTTCTTTAGTCCCTTAAGTAAAATAAATAAAATTTGATCCTGACATTTCCTTATATTGAATTCTTGTTCCTGTTCTTCCGGATTTCTGGCCTGGGAAATGTGTCTCTTATTCTCACCTCAGGAGATAATATTATTCTCACCTTTACACTTCTAACTATCCTTGTTCTTTAGCTACTTTGGGATACTTCGATCTCTAAATGAAGGAAGGAAACAAAAAAAAAAGTTTCTCCAGAACTTCCACAAAACTTGGGAAAGGTTGCATTCTGGGGAATCTTAAGAAAGAAATCTATTTTTAAAGAATTGTACATAAGCACTGCAGGTAGTCTTCAACTTATGACCACAATTGAGCCCAAAATTTTCATTGCTAAGCAAGGCAGTTGTTAAGTGAGTTTTGCCCCATTTTATGCCCTTTCTCGCCATAATTGTTAAGCTAATTACTGCATTTGTTAAGTTAGTAGCACCTTTGTTAAGTGAATCTGGCTTCCCCATAGACTTCACTTGTCAGAAGATCAAAAAAGAGGATCACACTGCAACCAACATAAGTATGAACCAGTTGCCAAGCATCTGAATTTTGATCACACGACCATGGGGATGCTCCAGTGGTCATCAGTATGAAAAATGGTCATAAGTAACTTTTTTTCAGTGCTGTTGTATCTTCAAATGGACACTAAACAGATAACAGATAATCAGAGTTGGAAGGGACCTTGTACGTCATCTAGTCCAACCCCCTGCCCAAGCGGGAGGCCCTACACCATTTCTGACAAATGGCAGCCCAATCTCTTCTTGAAAGTCTCAACTGATGGCTCTCCCATAACTTCCGAGGGCAACTTCTGTTCCATTGGCTGATTGTTCTCACTGTCAGAAAGTTTCTCCTTATTTCCTGATTAAATTTCTCCTTGTTCAGTTTCCGTCCATTGTTCCTTGTCTGGGCTTCAGGTGCTTTAGAAAATAGCTTGACCCCCTCCTCTATGTGGCAGCCCCTCAAACATTGGGACATTGCTATCGTGTCTCCCCTGGTCCTTCTCTTTACTAGACTAGCCATGACCAGTTCCTGTAGCCATTCTTCATATGTTTTGGTCTCCAGTCCCCTAATCATCCTGGTTCCTCTTCTCTGTACTTTTTCTAGAGTCTCAACATCTTTTTTATAGTCTGGTGACCAAAACTGGATGCAGTACTCTAGATGTGGTCTTACTAAGTCTTTATAGAGTGGTATTAGTACCTCACTTGATGTTGATTGTATCCCTCTGTTAATGCAATTTAGGATTGCATTAGCTTTTTTGACTGCTGCTGCACACTGCTGGCTCATATTTAGCTGGTTGTCACTAAGACTCCAAGATCCCTCTCACAGTTACTGCTGTTAAGTCTGGTTTCACCCAGTCTATATGCGTACTTTTGGTTTTTCTTGCCTAAGTGTAGAACTTTACTTTTCTCTACATTGAAGTTCATTTTGTTAAATACGAATGGTTGTAAATTGAGGACTAGCTGTACGCCCTTTAAAACTCTTCAAATTCTCTTGTCCAGTTCTGGAAGGCAGTTATGAACATTCCATGCCTATGCAGTCCTTAAGAATATGTCAGAATTAAAAGCTTTGATATCCTCTGATGGAAAATTATGTAGCAGAAATTCACCAGACAACTCTGGGCTAATTAATTTAATTTAATTAATCCAACCAGGGGACAATCACTCATTCAAGGATCCTGTATCTCAGTGTCTGATATGCTCTTTCTTAAGACAGCATTTCCCCCCAACAACATGAATTTTGTTGTCACCAATGTGGGTTTGTTTTAGTTCATTATACTGAGCTACATGCATTCCAGACCAGCAGTTTCGTGGCAATTTCTACCACTTATAAAGTGTTCTTAAAAGTTGTAGATCTAGTTTTGTAACATTCCATCATTGTTATTTTTGACCAGATGGCAATGGGAAATCCTGATATATTGTTTTCAACTTCCTTCTCTTTCAAGGTGAGGCTGAGGTTTTTGGGATAGGTGAAGGAGGACAGCATGGTTTCTAGCACTTTTAATAAACTGAACTACATCTTAGAATTTAAAATATAATTTGTTGGTTTTATTTATTTATTAAATATTTATGCCACCCATCTCCCCTTTAAGGTGGCTCTGGGTAACTTACATATGAAAGATAAAAGGAAAAATAATTAACATTAAAACTGCAAATTACAATTTTAGAACTATATGGTATGCAGTTTGCAACATACCTTGGTATGTTTAACCTGATCAGCTACAAATCTGTGATTTGCTACAGTACCTTAACCATTAATTAATTCTGTGCTTGGATATTCTGCAAGCAGGTTAAATGTCTGTGTAAATTCAGCCCTATTGCTTTGAATGATGTGTGCCATCCATCATGCTTCTTCTGGTTGATATAGTTCATCTGGAATTGCCGTAGTGGAAAAAGTGACTTTAAGTGACTCAACTTCAAGCTAATCCCAGATCTCTAATTAAACATTAAGTAGTGCAGAAAGGAACATTTCAGTTTAATCAGGAACACTGTCACGTTTACCCAACGTTTAATGGTGCAAACATAAAAATGTTTACACAGAAATAAATCTTGCTAATATCAAAGGCTGGTAGTGCCAATCCAATTGTTAAAAATATGAGTTATGTTTTATAAAGGTTTGCCTTTACCATCACATCCTGATCACATATCATTTGAAGCAAAAAATAAAAAAGATATTTGCTTATACTTGAGCCCTTTCTAGGCTATATTAACTTCTCAACATCTACTGGGGAGGCACCAACACCTCAGAGTAATACATTTTGTATTACAAGTATGTGCTCTGCTCCTGAAAAAGAACCTTTATTGAAATTTAAACTGCTGGGAAAGTTGTACAGAGTTTAGGCCCCTTAGTAGGCTTAATAATAATTTTAATTATGTAGCAGCAAAGCCCTTGATGACTTAAATGCACACATTGGGGGCTGAGAAATTTATTTTTTATTTATTAAAGAAATATATATGCCTGCCTAACTAACAGTGATTCCAGTGGCTCACAGCAATAAAATCTCAAATTAAAAAAAACAATACCCACCCTCCACTGCCTTGGCGACAACGTTCCAACAAACCATTTGATGCGCTCCATATCCACCTGGGATCCTCCAGGCCTGCTGGCAAAACTTCATGACCTTTTAGAAGAGCATCAAGGTGAAGGCCAGTCTTGTCTCCACAGGGATGATGTTCCATAGGGAGGAAGCCATGACAGAAAAGACCCTTCTTCTTGATCCCACTAGATCAGAGGTGGGCAATCATGGCCCCTTCATGACTTGTGGACTTCAACTCCCAGAATTCTTGAGCCAGCATGGCTTCTTGTTGTTGTTAGTCACCAAGTCATGTCCAACCCATCGTGGCCCCAGGGACAACGTTCCTCCAGGCCTTCCTGTCCTCTACCATCCTCCAGAGTCCATTTAAGCTCACACCAACTGCTTCAGTGACTCCATCCAGCCACCTCCTTCTCTGCCATCCCCTTCTTCTTCTTTTGTCCTCAATCTTCCCCAGCATTAGCCTCTTCTGCAGCGAGCCCTTCCTTCCTTCATATTAGGTGGCCAAAGTCTTTTGAGTTTCCTCTTCAGGATTTGGCCTTCTAAAGAGCAGTCAGGGTTGATCTCCTCTAGGACTGACTGGTTGGATCGCCTTGCAGTCCAAGGGACTCACATAGGAGTCTTCTCCAGCACCATAGTTCAAAGGCCTCAATTCAGCCTTCCTTATGGTCCAGCTTTCACAGCCATACATTGCAACTGGGAAAACCCGAGTCTGACACCCCCGATCTAGTGAAATGGTAAATGGTATAGCATGGCTGGCTCAGGAATTCTGGGAATTGAAGACAAACAAGTCATAAAAGGACCATCGTTCCCTACCCCTGCACTAAGAATCCGACTAGAGCTGGAAGGGACCTTAAAGTTCTTCTAGTCCAGCCCCTTGCTTAAGCAGGACAACCTATACCATTTCACTAGATCAGGGGTGTCAAACTCGCATTGTCACATCATCACATGATGTGTTGCGACTTTTTTCCTCTTTGCTAAAGTGGAAGTGGGCGTGGCCAGCGTGTAACGCATCCAGCCCATGAGCTGCAGGTTTGACACCCCTGGACTAGATGGACGTCCTTGCTGGAGGGATCCATAAGATACCCTGTCTCCCTAATCTGATGGATTGATAGATGTACTTGGGTTTTATTGAAGTTTAAAAACAGTTTAGTTTAAAAACAGTTTAGTGGAATAATGAAGGTGCTGGCCCAGAAACCAGGAAATCATGTGTTCTAGGCCCCGCCTGGAGGAAAAATGGGATTAACTAAATAAAATAAATCTGCACTTGATATGCCATCTTAAATGAGTCCTGAAGGTGTTCTGAGGGCTACAGCCATTCTCCATTCCAAGTAACTTTTTCTGGCCAGATTTGGCTTCAATTTTTTTTAAAACAAATAGGAAGGCTCTGATATCCAGATCCAAAGCAAATGATAGCAAGAGTCATTTTTCTGCTGTGGCATTTGCGGATAGATAAGAAACCAAAAAGGCGAAAGATGTTGATATCTTGCCAATTGTTATGCATTGATTGTTTGGTTTAATAAGTGGGTTAGAATTGGGATAAGTTATCTTTCTCAAAACAAAGATTAAATAAACGTCAGCTGTATGACTTTGAGCCAATTCCCCTCACAGCCCTGCCTCCACCTCACACAGTTTTTGTTGTGGGGAAAAAAATAGGAAGAGGAAGGAATATTAGGTACAGTATGTTTACCACCGTGTGCAATTTATAAAAAGTAATAAAAGTGGGATAAACACTAATTCAAAAGCAGCCAATGAACTCCATCTTCTGAAGTAATTTACTGAGGATTATCAATGTCTCATATTCCCAGGATGTACAGCTGTAGAGTTGTAATTGCAGGAATGTTCCTATCTTGGATGGCAAACCTCAGATAAAGAATGTTTACAAGCAAATACAACTCAGGCAAACGAAGTCACTAATCTAAAGGAGGATTAGAGAGAGGAAGTAAACATATGTTAGACTTTAACTAGAGATAATTAATTGTGTTAATTACTATTATGCTAAACAGCAATGAAAGTTAAGCAGTAACCAAAGTTAACCAATGTTGGAGGATTACTAAAAATGTGTATAAATGCAAGACTAGACTCCAATAAAGTTCATCATGATTCAGTTGATCATGATCAAACACCTCGACTGCCTCGTCATTACAACATACAGCTAGTCCTCAGTTTACAGGAGTTTGTTTAGTGATCATTCAAAGTCACAAGGGTGCTGAAAAAAGGGACCTACGATCATTTTTCACACTAATGACGGTTGCAGGATTCCCATGGTTACGTGCACAAAATTCAGAGGCTTGGCAACTGACTCTCTTTTATGACAGTTGCAGTGTCCCAGAGTTATGCAATCACCTTTTGCAACCTTCTGACTAACCAGCGGGGAAACCAGATTCACTTCACAACCAGAGTTAGTATTCAGCAGGTTCTGATCAGTTCTGGAGAATCGGTAGTGGAGTAGTTCGGAGAGCTGGCAAATCCCACCTCTGACTGACCCGCCCCCATCTATTCTCTGCCTCCTGAGTCCAAGCTGAACAGCTGGCTCTTCTTTGGTTGCCCTGCACAGGAGAATGGAGCTGGAAAGCAGGCTAGTGGGGTGGGGAGGGAATGCAGATTTTGCAGTATATCCTTCCCCTGCCACCTAGCCACGCCCACCAAGCCACACCCACAGAACCGGTAGTAAAAAAATTTGAATCCCACCACTGTTCACAACCATATTAAAAACTGTAGTATTATAGATGAACTGTAATTCACTTAGCAACTGTGGCAAGAAACATCATAAAATGGGGCTAAACTCACTTAATGTCACTTAATGTCTCGCTCAACAACATAAATTTTGGACTCAGTTGTAGTCATAAGTCGAGGACTACCTGTATTGCTTTTCCTTTAAATCTAGTGTGAAAACTGACCAGCAGAATCTGCTTTGATTAATATTGGAATCTTTTGAGATCCTCTAACTCATACATAGGTTGTGTTTGCCCAACATTTTCTTGGGTTTATGCAATATGCTAAGCCCTAAACAAACCTTGCAATTTCCTGCTGAGTTTGTTCAGAAAACTTCCGGATTAATAGAAAAGAATGTTCATTATTCTGGATTGAACTGTAGAGTCCAGGGTGTGCTCCAATTGCTTGCAGATGTTTTATTACCCAACTAGATTATATCATCAGTGGTGTTACCTAGCCAGGTAATGAAAAGTCTGCAAGCAAACCCAAAGGTGCTTTTTTCAGGAGGCTGCAAGCAAACAAATCTCACATAATAGAATAGAATAACAGAGTTGGAAGGGACCTTGGAGGTCTTCTAGTCCAACCCGCTGCTTAGGCAGGAAACCCTACACCTCTTCAGGCAAACGGTTATCCAACTTCTTTTTAAAAAGCTTCCAGTGTTGGAGCATTTACAATTTCTGGAGACAAATTGTTCCACTGATTAATTGTTCTGTCAGGACATTTCTCCTTAATTCTAAATTGCTTCTCTCCTTGATTAGTTTCCACCCGTTGCTTCTTGTCCTGCTCTGCCCCTTTGAACAGACAGGCGAACCCATTCACTCAAGCTAGTAAATCAAGATTTTGGGGAGAGGCTTGGTTTCACCCCATTGCTCGGCCAACACACCACAGGTAAACCATAATCCTCAAAGCAGAGAGACGGAGGCACTAACTAACTAACCCCGCTTCCCGCCCCCACCCGGCCAGCGGCCCCGCCCTCTTTCCCGGGTTTTGTGAATTTGCCACCACTCTACGCCCAATGACGTCAGAGCGTTCGGGCTCCGATTGGCCGGCCTGGGCGCGCCTCCGCCCCCCTCTCTCGCGTGGCCCGCCCCTTTTTCTCGCCTCGGAGGGCGATTGGTCGAGGCGTGCGATTCAAGCCCCCCCCCCAACCCCCGTTTGCGTTCGGAGGCGGGGAGAGGGGCGGGGGCGAGGGCGGGTCTTGAGGCGCGCCGTTGCTCCGGCGCCGCCTCGCCTTCTCTGGGCTTCGGAGCGTCGCCTCTCAGACCGTTGTCGCGAGGGCCGCCCACTCCGTCAGTTGACGATCGCGGAGCCGCCGGCGGGAGCGGCGACCCAGAGGCGGCGCGGGGGGACCCAGCAGCAGCAGCAGGAGGCAGCGAGCAGCGCCGGATCTTCCCAAGGGGAGGCGTCGCTCCGGCTGTAAGTGCGGGCTTCCTCGCAAGGAAACCCCCGGGCCGTCGGAAGGGGCTGGTCTCTCGGCTGTTGCGGCCGCGCGGCGCCGGATGGAGGACGGGGGATTCTTCGGAAGGCGATAGCCGGGGGTAGCGGCGCCGACTTTCCCCGGGATTCACCACCCCGACTGGCCGCGCTTGTGCAACAGGCTGAACAGGAGCCCACCCACTCAACCCATCCATCGCCGCGCTGGGTTCGCACGAGCATCCTCCAGACACGCGTGTCCGGCTTCTTGGCGTGTTGTGAGAACCCGCCGACGCGCGCGTGTGTGTGGGGGGGGGTCCTTTAGGCTTCTCTCCGCCTTTTCCCCTCTCAACCCGTGTCCCGTCCCTCCCCGAGAGAGCGGAAGGTCCCGGCACCCTCCCGTCGTCTCCCAACCCCACAAGTCGTGGGGAAGAAACCTCTCCCTCGTTGGGGAGCGGGGATTAAAAAGGGTGGGTTGATTATCCCCCCCTCGCAAGTATTCATTTCCTACCCTCTTTAAGCGAACATAGGGCAGATGCTTTTGGCCGGAGGAAGAATTGGACTTTTGGGGGAAAATGGGCTACTTTCCCAATTAAGGAAGAGAATAATAATAATAATAATATTTTTTAAATGTAGAATTGTGGTGGGGATCTAGTGATGTGGAGACATATGAGTTCTCAGCTTATTTTTTTTAAAAAAGAAAGAAAAAATCGGTACCAGTAGAAGAAGAAGAAAAACGAAGAAAAATTGTTGCTGGCAATCCTAAGAGGAGGAAATTGGTCAAAGTTGGCAGGTTTCTCTCTTGTTGCTTATTATGGGATGGCGACACCTGCAGATTTCTGTACAGTGGTAGGTTTTTTTTAAAGATGTGGCATTGTTCTTTCTTCTTCTAAACTACTTGTAAACCTAGAGAGAGAAGAAAAAAGAAACAACAATTTGACACCTTTGATGTGTTGTGTTCACAAATGGTACGGGTGGAAAAGAGGAAGGAGAGTGGCATCTTCCTAAGGGATTGATAATCCGCATTCACACAATATGTTCACCCAGCTTTTCCCACACTGGGCCTCTTTTAGTTGTACAGATTTCATCTCTTGGAATTTTTTTTTGCTGTGGTTGTGATGGACAGGGAGTTAGAAACAAAGCCAGACGGATGGTGTGCTGGCCTAGAGACACCAGGAGATGGGTGAGTTCTAGTCCTATTTTAGGCATGAAAGTTAGCTTAGTCACACTGGTCCAGTCGCTCTCAGCCCAACCCACCTCCCAGGAGTGTTGTGTGGAAACTAGGAAGAGGAAGGGAAAGCAATAAAGGCAGGACAATCTAATTGCAATCTAATGGCATGTATTTGAAGACTTCCCAGATAGCAGAAGACAATGCTATCAATTTAACCTAGGTAGCTAAAGGTATGCAAGATTTATTTTAAGAAAAAATTTAGGTACTAAACTACATATTAAACAGATACAAAACTGTATTTGCTGGCAGCACTGATACATGCTACAAACTGAAAAATCGTATTTCAATGTATGAATCCAACCAGGATTTATAATCATGAAAGCTGCACTTGGGGCTCCCTAAGACTTGGATTTTTCCTTTCCGATTCAAGGGAAATCATTGATCCTTACCTCAAATATTATGAAATGCTTGCATCTTATCTATTGCACAGGTAGGACTCATATTTTAGGGTACCTCTTCCATCCACTGGAAACATGTTTGCTCTGGAAAGGTAGTTCTGAAACACCATAAATGGAAAAGCCGTTCCATCCTTACTGGCTGTTGGCTATGGAAGTTGAAGCCCCTATGTTGGCAGGTCTGGTATAGAAAGTATGTGAAAGCTTTTATGTCATGCAGAATCGTAATATGGGTTGCTTGTTTGGGATTTTATGTGTTCAGTCACCAAAACAATTGTTGCTTATTCCACAATTATAGGTAATACACAAAACTTGCACAATGAGTCATCCAGTTTCTGAGCCTTGTTGGGAATTTTTAATACAAGATAGATTGTAACCTTTCATTTTTTACCTAAGCATCCAAGATTTCCAGATTATATAAATGTTCTTCATAATTGAAGAGCTTTTTTGGCTCATTCAAATCCTCCTTAAATGAATGCATCTTTTTCTTGTTTTATCTTGGAGGTTTTCAGCAAAGACAGTCTTGACTTTTCTTACAGTATATTTCAAACTTGAATGTTTAGTACTTTTCAAGGCTGAAATCCTATGCTGTAAGGTAAAAGAAAATAGATTTTTGTTTCTTGTAAGCCTTCATTTGTATATTATTAGAGGCTGCAGATTGCCATTCCTTTTGCGAATAGAATAGAATAGGTAGCAATAGGTAGCAATAGGTAGCAATAGATAACAATAGAATATATAGTAATAGCACTTAGACATATATATTGCTTTATGGTGCTTTACAGCAGCCTCTAAGCGATTTACAGATTCAGCATATTTCCTCCAACAATCTGGCTTCTCATTTTACTGACCTCGGAAGGATGGAAAGCTGAGTGGGTCAGGATCGAACTGCTAGCAGTCAGCAGATTTCGCCTGCAATTCTGCATTGTAACCAGTGCACCATCACGACTAATGAGAATAAGAATAGAATTCTTTATTGGCCAAATGAGATTGGACATGCAAGGAATTTGTCTCCGATGCATAAGCTCTCAAAGTACATGCAAACAACAAGGTAATACAATCATAAGTTACCAATAGGAGAAGGTAATAGGAAGGATGGGAAGGATAATAGCATTACAGCCCTACTACATGAGTAAATATCTGTAGGCATAAGTCTGCTGTGGGAGTTGGGTGATGGCATGGGGGAAAAATCTGTCTTTGTGTCTGGCAGTTTTGGCATGCAATGCCCTGTAGCCTCATCCCTAGGGGAGGAGTTGAGACGGTTTATGTCCAGGATGTGAGGGTGGTCTGTAGACATTTTCTGAGCCCTCTTTCTATCTCGTGCAGTATACAAGTCCTCAGTGGAAGGCAGGTTGGTTGCAGTTGTTTTTTTCTGCAGTCCTAACTGTCAGTTGGCGGTTTGTAAGGTACAACATTCTTTACATGCATTCTGTAATGCTCAGTTATTTCCCTTTTGTCTGCCAATTCTTAATATTGGCTTTTGGATGGAGCTTTTCTGAACAACATAAAAACTAATTTCTCAGAGATTTTTGTCTGTATGGATGCAGTCCATGCCTAGGACTCTCACCCAACATAAGCCCCCATAGATCCAATAAGGCAGTGATATTCCAATTGGATCATGGCTTGCATTATAGCAGTTTATTTTGTAATTCTAAGTAGAAGAAGTGTGTATATACTGGAGTGGGGTTTCCATGTCAGTTGTGAGTTACTCTTGCAGCTAAGCTGTTTGTTGTCATGCTGGTTCGTAAGTACAGATAATCTGTGACTTACGACTGACTGTTCATTTAGCCAAACGTTTAAAATTACACTGGGGCTGAAAAACAATAATGGCGTAGGACCCATCTTCAAAGCTTACGACTGTTGCAGTGTCTCTGCAGTAATTTGATAACAATCCAGGCACTTGGCAAATGGTTGCATTTATGACAGTGGGAGCACCCTGGAATCACGTGGTTGCCAATTGTGGCCCTCCTAGTCAGCAATGGGGAAGCCAGCAGGGAAGCATCTAAATTGGCATCATGTGATGCCTTGCTTCATGACCACAGCAAAAATATCGTAAAATCGGGTACAATTTCATGTGATGTCTTGCTTAACAATCACAATGTTTACCTACTGACGAATTAGCTGATCAATTACCAGTCAACGACTGCCTGTATCCCAGTGAACAGTTTATAGGTATTATAGAAGTATGAAAAGAGGCTGTTTTGCAAATATATTTTTTTTGTTTCTTTACATTTCCTCCCCTTCTCCCCCCCTCCAAATTTGTTTCATTGTAAGAAGGAAATATGTTGGTTAATTTTAGACTTGAGTCTGTGGGCAGAGAACTATCACTCTTGGTTTTACTGTGCAGCACCTCATAATTTTAGATGCTTTATAAATAAAATAGCATGATGGCTTCAGCTGTTGGGCTTGAAAGGGTTTTTTTTTTTTTTGGTCTGATCGTTCAGGCTTCCTAACCTTCAACCTGACCAGATTGTTAAAATAAAGGGGGGATAAAACAACAGCAAAAAGAAAATGTCAGGGATGGGGAGAGAATAATATTTCTTTTTCTGACTTTCTCCTGAAGTCTTGGAAGTAATTTCCCTGCTTTGTTTCTTCTAAAGTATCCCGTTAAGAGTGACCTCAAAGTCAGTAAAAGGCAAAAATTTCACAAACTGGGCTTAATTGATTACTTCACTGGTTCTCATCCTGTGGAGCCCTGGGACGTTTTGAAGGTTTGAAATCTTGTTATGATTTAAATCTCAAGCCTTGGGGTGTTTGTGGCCATGGTCGGTGGCCACAAAAGGCATTTAAAGGAGTGAAAAAAGTGAGTTATGACCATTTTTCACACTTAACAACCATAGCAGCATCCCCAGGGTTACATGATCAAAATTTGGACGCTTGGCAACTAGTTCATGCTTATGACAGTCGCAGTGTCCTGGGATTATGTGATTCCCCTTTGCGACCAGATTCACTTAAAAACCGTGTGACTAACTTAACAATAGTGGTGGTTCACTTAACAGCTGTGGCAAGAAAGATCGTAAAATGAGGCAAAACTCGCTGAATAAATGTCCTGCTTAGCAACAGAAATTTCAGGCTCCATTGTGGTTGTAAGTCGAGGACTACCTGTAATTCCTGGATAGCTCCTTGATACTGGGAACAGCACAGAAGCTGTTTGCCGTTGCCTTCTTTCTAATGCAGGTTTTGTTTTGTTTTTCATGTACCAAACTAAGACGCAGGTCTGGGATTTTGAGATAGCGTTTAATCTCCCATCCAAATGCAAGTGAAGTCTGAGCCCTCCTTAGAGTCAGCCTTCCCTCCTTGCTGGGGAGAAAACCACAGAAGTGTGCATTTCACTTATGAACTCTGGACTGGCAAACTTTCCAAAAGCTAAGGTTTATAAGCTTGATGGTCCGAAGTTCAGAAGCAAGATGCACACTCCCGTGGTTTTCTCCCAACAGTTGTATTTTAATGACTGCTTCTGTTGGAACAATTTTACACTCCGCCTGTTTTTAATGGCGGTAAACTGCCTCAAAGTTTATTCTGAACAGAAAGGCAAGGATGTAAATTCAGTAATTAATTTTAAAAAAAGTAACTCTGAACATAGACTTTGTGTTTTGTGGTGGTGGCCATGGCAGCAGATGAGTTTTGCTCCATTAATTTCAGTCTTTCCTCTGTTCTCTCGTCTGTTTACCTTTGAAAGTTACCAAAGTCTGTGGCCATTGCCATTCCTGATGATAGCAAATTGCATTGGATATAACTTTTGCATTGCACGAAGAAACACATATGTAATTTGTTTTGCATCTCTAACCAATCATTTTTCTTTGGGTGATTCTGAATGGTTATTATAGTAACAGGAAATTCTCTCTAGCTTCCTTCAATTCTATTTCAGAATAGAATAGAATAGAATAGAATAGAATAGAATAGAATAGAATAGAATAGAATAGAATAGAATAGAATAGAATAGAATTCTTTTACTGGCAAAGTGTGATTGGACACACAAGGAATCTGTCTTGGTGTGTATGCTCTCAGTGTACATAAAAGAAAGCCACTATCTTATTCCCTTTTCCCAAGGAAAAGTAAGACACATTTTAGCATTCCCCGCATAAAAATCTATTTTAACACTTGGATCAGCTTGGTTAATCATTTTCTGTATGGTTTCTAATCTCTGAACCAGGATAGACAAAACTTAGGTTCGATTGTGAAGTCCCTTTGTTCTGGTGAGCATGTGCATGTCCGTACATATACTTTTTAATAGCTAACTCAGATTTATGGTCTTTTTTTCTTCTGTGCAGATTGCAACAGTTCTTTTCCACAGATACACAAACAAAACTGTGTTTCATTACTATTTCATTGCTGTGCTTTAGGACCAGAGCCCAGGAGAGAGAAATGGAAGGAAAGCAGTTTTTAACTAAAATTTAAGGGGAAGAAAACCAAGGGGAATTGGTTGACAGGAATTCATCTTTAGAAATTTGGAGGAGTGTTCCTTTGTTTAGCACTATTTAAATAAAGCCTGGAATGCCATTGCATTCCGCTCCTGTATGAACAGAATAACAAAGTTGGAAGGGACCTTGGAGGTTTTCCACCCACCCTGTACCACTGATGGTGAACCTACGGCATGTGTGCCACAGGTGGCACGCAGAGCTATTTGTGCGGGCCATGCCAAACTTACCTGCACTGCACACGTGTGTGCCTCCCAGCTGATTTTCGGCTCGTTTGAGGCCATTTTCGCCCTCCTGGATGCTCAAGGGAAGCCTTTGCAGCCTTGGGAGGCTGAAAAACGGGCCTTCTGGAAATACCAGAAGTGCCGAAATGGGCCTGTTTTCAGCCTCTTGCGGCTCCAGTGGGGCGAAAATGGCCTCAAAAATCAGCTGGGACGTGTACACATGCGCAGTGCAGGTAAGGGGGGGCGAGGTTGTTGCATGTGCATGTGCAGGGGGCATTGCATTGTGGGTGGGTGTGCTTAGATGATCTCTAAGATAGCTTCTCCTGTAACATCTAAAGGACTTGGCAGAATGAAGGGTGAAATGAATTACGTTGTAGAACAAAAATTACATGATCCCAACACAGGCACCATGGCCTCATGTTTTAAGAGAATGAGTAAGGGTGTACTTGAGAGCATGGGGTATATGAAGTGGTAGGATTCAACTGTTACAATCAAATCAAATACAAATAGGAAGAGAATGAAATAGGAAGAGACTGTTGCTCCTGTAAAGAGCTTAAGAAACTATTAGAAAGCAAGCCTTCCTTTTTCCTTAACAATTTCCATGATGATATTAATTGTCCCTATTTACTATGGCAACTTCCTATTTTGAATGAATGGCACACAAGCAATGTTATCTTGAGTTAGCCTGTTCAGAAATAATCGTGAGGATGTCACCCTTGTTTGTAAAGATGGATTGTTGAGCAAGAGTCCTTTTTGACTCTTCTTAGAAACCATACAGATTTTAAAGATTGGAAGACTTTAAAATGACCTCTGGATAACTCTTAAGGGACTTTGGAGTGGCTTTTTCTAGATTATATTTAGAATATAATTTGGGGTCACTTACTACAGGTATAGTACATGCCTTCTGAGTGTTGTGTGGGGACTGGATTCTAAAAAGGAGTGGTTATTTTATTTTGGTTAAAATTGCAGCGAATTTACCATATTATTTACTCTGCAATCATATTTGTATACTTTCTCCTGTTACATTAAAAATGACAGTTCAGTGTGTGTCAACAAATGATTTGGGGATTCATACTGTGTTAACTATGGTTCTTATTTATCCTAGCTTGAAGTTTTGAATTTTTTTGGTTCCTTAACCCTATTCAATTATTCATAATTAATGATGTATGGAAATTATAACCACTGACAGGTTTTTAAATCTCCTGTATGTTTATCTCTTGTATATTTATTTACCTTTTAAAATTCTCGTCATTTTTTTGATCTGTAAAAAAAAGTAAAACTTTTACATGAAAAAAACAAGCAAATGCAAAATTACATTGCAGCCACTTTTAAAGAAGTGGAGTCTCTCTAAAAGCCTTTCAGAGTTGCATGCTCTTCTGGGAGAATTTTAAAAAAAAGTTCCTAGAAGAATTCACGGATTCAGATGAAGCCACTGGATTGTCTTTTGAAAGCATTAAATCAAGATCAGTGGACTTCAAAAAAAAAGTGCATTACACATATCCTTGAATATAAGTTGTCAAAATGTATTGGATGTTGTTTGCAAGCTGGGCCTTTCTTTCTTTCTTTCTTTCTTCCTTCCTTCCTTCCTTCCTTCCTTCCTTCCTTCTTTCTTTCCTTCCTTCCTTCCTTCCTTCCTTCCTCCCTCCCTCCCTCCCTCCCTCCCTCCCTTCGTTTTAAAAAAAAAACCCTTCTTTGAGATCAGATAGCCCTTTAAGAAAAACTAGATCCAAGAGTGGAATCTTGGTAACCTATCGTTGTCTAAGCAACGTTGTTGTATAATCTAAGCAAAGTCTGCTCTGGGGGATTGGAGTTAATGAGCCATTGCTTAACTCTCCTATGGCTTTTGTGTTTTTCCCTAGAGAATAATAAGTAAAATAGGCAGCCAAGAATTAGTCTAGGAGCTACAGAAAAGCTTCCAAGTAATGGTTGGGTTCTTGAGAAGGATTTTCTTGTTTTGTTGTTCGAGTTGAGTTGAGTATCACTCCATCCGTGTTATTGTAGTGAATGCCGGGCTCATCTTCAGGGGGAAAAAAATTGGGAACATTTAGCAAATGATACGAGCTGGTTCAGAGAACTGTTATCTGTTGGAGAAAGTGACATCTGGTATTGACTAAGTTCTACCCTTCTTCTGAAGGCACTACACATTCTGGACGTGTTTCCCCACTCCTCCCCCCCCCCTCCTCCCTCCCTTCCATCCACCCACCCTTCCGATTTCCTGGTTTTGCTCTGCACCAGCAGCGTTCCATTTCCTGTTTAAATTGGCTGAATACTATTGGCTCGAAAGGGCTATATATTACTCTGAGTAAATGCCAACTTTTCCCGGTCTGCCTTAGGGGGTTGCTAGTCTGGCTGCATGCCCCAGTTCTAAGTTGTCCCATCTTTTTAGTGTCCTCTGATTCACGGCAGAAACTCTATTGAAATTGGAATCAGACAAATCCTGCACTCCAGGAAATGAGGTTTTACCATAGTTCTGCTGAATAAACAAAGCTGCCCTTAATGTGAGTCAGGCTGCCATATACATTTGCTTAATAAATAAATGTATATATTTTTATATATGTTGGCACAGTATTTTTTTAAAAAGATTTCTCAGGTGGCCACGTAGCCGAGGAATTAACAAGCTGGATAGGTCCCGTTTCTCTCTGAAGACCAGCAATTTCAGGTATTATTATTTTTTTGGTACAGTATTGCTTTATCCTTAATGTGAAGCGCTTCTAATTTCTGAATGAACTGATGGGAGACTTGGAAAAATGCTGTCCTCAAATTAAAGAGCCAAGGTGCTTCTTCAGGTGTGAACTGAAAGGTTGATTCATGGCAGTCTCTCTGCCCAATATGGACTCCAGGAAACTTTGCCCTGTATCCCAGAAGGCACCTAACTTTAGACATGAATGCAGAGCTGTAAGTTAAGAATTGGACCCTTCTGTGTTCAGCCGTAAGGAACCACAGCAATATACTTTCCAGGTTTTGCAATCTTAAGCTGGCTGGGATGTGTGATGACTTGGGGTATGACACAAAAGCAACGAAGTCACAAAAGTAGGTAAAGTCCCCTTAATACCTCCAACTTGGCCCCCAATGTCCAGTTATCATCAGCTGGAGAAAAAACTCTCCCAAGGGCAGTTTTTAAAAGGAAGAAATTCAGTCCAAACCCAAAGTACATCTAAATTATAAATGAAAACCAACACAAATCATGCTGCAGCAATTAATGAGACAGGGCAGGATAAGGAATTGCAGACTTCAAAAGATAATGAAACACACACAGTTGGGAGGACACCATAACCCAGATAAGATTTGACAAGCAAAGATAATTCATGCTTTGCTTCCAGCAAAGTGCTGTACGCAAATGCCCCTTTTAAATCCTGTTTTCCCAGCTGCAGTTAATGAAGGAAATCAGAGCCCTTTTCTCCCCTGTAACTCACGTTGCTCCCTTCTCCATTCCTCCCTGCGTGCCCTAGGATGAAGAGGAAGTGGGCCTGGGTCTTCCTCTGAATGCCCAGCCAGACTGTGCCCTTCCCCAGTTTCCTCCACAGCCACCGGAGCCACACTCCCACTCCCTGTCAGCTGCTCAACCTCCCCCTCAGAATCAGATTCCAACAGAGGCATGACAGGATGCAACTGATAAAGTTGGCTAAAAATGCCAGGTTGATTTCATTCGATGGTAGTCAGTAAGGCAGTTTATGGTGCACATTAATTGTTAGAGGGGGAAAAATCCCCTCAGTCTTGTCAATGCAGAGTGTTTCCTTGAAAGTCATCTCAGCTTTGAAATGGGGACTGCTTAGAGTAGAGTTGGGGTCTCTGTTTAGGGTTCTTTTTGTCTTCTGAACATTAAAAGTCAGAGAATGGGGTCAACCTATTCTCCAGAGCACCTGAAGGCAGGACAAGTAGAAATGGGATAGAAACTAATCAAAGAGGGAACCAACCTAGAACTAAGGAGACATTTCCTGACAATTAGAACTATTAATCAGTGAAAAGATTTGGCTCCAGAAGCTGTGGGTGCTTCATCACTGGAAGCTTTTAAGAAGAAATTGGACAACTATTTGTCTGAAATGGTATAGGGCAGTGGTGGCTAGCCTTTTTGGACTCCTGTGCCAAAAATTGTGTGTGTGTGTGTGTGTGTGCACAGAAGTGCCAGCACCCAGAAGGCAATGCGCCCCCCACTCCTTGCGCATGCATGCACAATCCCCCCTGCCGTCCCCTTATCTGCACTGTACCTCCTAGCTGATTTTCGGCCTGTTTGAGGCCTTTTTCAGCCTCCCAGAGGCTTGAGGACAGCTTCTGCAGCCTTTGCAGGCTGAAAAATAGGCCCATTTCGTCACTTCCGGTATTATAGGAAGTGATGAAACTGGCCTATTTTTTCAGCCTGCAAAGGCTGCAGAAGCTGTCCTCAAGCCTCTGGGAGGCCGAAAATCACCTGGGAGACATGCACATGCGCAGTAAGGTAAGTTTACCTGTGGCTTGCATGCCGGCACAAATAGCTTTGCATGCCACCTGTGATGTATGCCATAGGTTCACCATCACAGGTATAGGGTTTTCTGCCTGAGCAGGGGGTTGGACTAGAAGACCTCCAAGGTCCCTTCCAACTCTGTTATTCTATTGTTCTATTGGCATTGGGTGATATGGTCTTAATAGAAACTCTATATATATATTGACTATTCATCAGGGAATTCAGATGATTCTTTGCATTCCTAGATTTCCTCCTTTATATTATTGAGGATACTTGCATCTCCTTTTCAAAACATGGAAAGCTATTTAGGTTTTTAAGAAGTAGATATATGGGTATTTCTGCATGTTGTGAGGGAAATGTTTTACTGGATAACTAGCATTACCTGACTGGGCTTTATAAGAATAAATGTCTAGGATGTAGCTCAGTGAAAACCCATGACGTTCAGGTCTTCTGTAAACCCAAAATAATATTTACTAAGGTCTCAATGACAATTTGCCCATCTCTTAAAAGTAGCTACGTTACTTTTTATTTGTAGAAACTGTTTTCTTCATTACAGATAAAAAAATTCATCTACAGTAGATGAAGAGATCTTCAGGAACGGTTGTTATTTTTACAAATGGTGCAGATATTGATGTACCAACTTTCTAAGGGATTAATTATATGCTGTTTATTCTTCCCCGTTATTTGTAAACAGACATGGACAGGTTAATTAAACCGAAACACTATTTACACTAGTTTACAGATCCATGTTCGTGTTGCAACTCTTGCATGTAGTTCTTACCCATATGTTTACATGTGGATTTTTTTTTAAATAAAGTTTTATTTGGGTTTTCACACATACAAAATACAAGTAAAATATCTTTTTTGAAAATAGCATGGTCCCAGGTTGAACTTCTTTATACAGATACAAAACTCAATTTCATGCTCCTTTTTGTATTCTATTCCATATCTTATATTATTTTACATTTTCTATATAGTAAATAGTTTTTCCCCTCTTTTAATTTTCTCAATTTTATTTTGATGATCTCATCTCAATTCAAATCATTATATTTATACTTTTGTCTGTTCTATTTCAATTTCATATTATCATTTCTCATTAAACAAATTTTCTCCTGTAGTTACTAATTGGAGTATGACGCCTTTATATCTTTTAATTACATCCAACTCTTATTTAAACTTCAATATATACCTTAAGTTTATGACCTTCAATATAATACATAATACATAACTTCCAATCGAATTCTGCTTGGTACATTCTTATAATACACACTATATTCTTTAAAAAAAAAGAAAGATTGTAAATATATGTAATTATAAACCCTCATTCCATTCCAGTTCAGTTCTATCATTAATAATCATTAAAATCTTAACATCTTTAATGCTACTTTTCAATTAAACATCATACTTCCTTAAAAACATATATAATCTCCATAATTAATTTTTCCCTTATTTCTCTTCACATATGTTCTATAAATCATTAAATATACCTTTTGTTACATTTATTTTTTGATTACATATGGATTTAAGGCACATCTATGCAATGCTTCCTGTGTGTTTTACTTTCTTGTTTGTTGGTAGATTGGATGGTTTCATTCTCGCCTGCTGGATGTATGAAATAGTTCCTTGGTAGGGGCAGAATTGTAGGGAATATCTTTTTTTAACAACCGGAGGGCAGCATTTGGGTTTGCAAAATCATTATTATTGTTAGTTGCACAATCAGCCAAATACTCAGACTGGATTTGGCATTTTTATCTACCTATCAAGTAGAGTCTTTGGAGATGTTCAGTCATCCAAGTCATGGTTGTCCCAGAGGTGCTTTTTCAAGGGGCATCTGGGCTTTGTTTTTCCTTGAAGAGTTTCGTTTCTCATCCAAGAAGCTTCCTCAGTTCTGACTGAATGATGGAGAATGGAAGGATTTATATTCCTTGCAGTCATCTGGTCATTTGCACTCCTTTTGGGACTACCTGTCAAGTCCTTTCAAAAGACCTGGGATAGGGAGATATTGTTTGGTGGTGTTAAAAGGGATCATTGCAGGATGTAAGCTGTTCCAAGTAAAATTTTTGCTTTTTGCAATTGACTGGTTTTTTTTCAATGCCAAAGATATTCAAGTGGTACTCCAAATTTCTTAGGATTGCAGCCAAAATGTATTGGTACTATCTTTGCTTTCTTTTGCCACAATCATTCTACTTCTATTTGCAGGTCTTTGACAAGTTGTGATTTTTATCTTGTATTCTGCTGTCTCCAGGTTCTGTCACACCACTGTTCAGACTTTTTTGCCTTTCTGGTCAACAGTTGTTAAGTCTGGGGTGTTATGTGGCAAGTGCCTATCCGTTTGAATTCTAAAGGAGACAGATGCTATTTCTTGCAGATATTCTAATTGACCATTGTTGTAACCTTGTCATACTGTTGTTCATAGTCATTACTGCCAATATGTTCATAAAACCGGAATTGTATGACCAACCAACTCAAACTGGCATTCAATTGGTAAAGAGTGAATGAATCAGCTATTAATCTACACAAGCTCATACAGAAATCAGAAGGAGTCTGGCAGCACCTTTTCAAACTGACAAATTTTATTAAAAGCCATAGTGGTTGGTGAACTGCTCACTTCATTAACTTCAGGGCCATGGAACTGTAGTTTTTAATAAATAACCTTTAATAAACTCTATTACAGTAGTTTGAAAAGATGCCACAGGACTCCCGATTTTTGATGACCATAGAGTAATGTGTCCCCCTACAAAACTGCTGGAGATATGAACCACATACAAACCGTGAGTGTATATGCATAGGTTACTTCCCAGCTACCACTTAGTTGATCTCCCTGCCTCCTCCCACTCTCAATGGTTTAGGAAGTCTTGCCAAGCAGAAATAAAGGCCTTTCATAGTGAAAGAGTAACCTTAAAACATTCCTATGGGGATTAGCCAAATCCCAAGCAGAACAGCCTTTTCCATAAGAATTAGATTGAATTGCATACCATCAAAGAAACATGATCATTAAAAAAATTACAAGAAGGATACTCTTGGCCTAGCCTTTGGGAGCTGGGTCCTTCAGATCTTGTTTCTCTTCTAGTGGAGGGAGAAATGGATCAGGCGCTGCTCCAGCGGGTGAAAAATCTCTTATTTTGCAATTTTCATTCCTTAAGGATGATGTGTTTGAACCGGGAAGGACTATCTGTCAAATAGTTTTGGTTTTACACTTTTGAGTTCATCCTTTCTTGCTCACTGATTAAAGAAGGCTGTCAGGATTGGGCAATCACTGTTTTTTTTAACCCCCAGGGGAAAACTTTATCCCTAAACTTTATGCCCCTTATTAGTCTTTTCCCAATATTACCTCTACTTGGAGACTCAGAATGTGAGTTCAAGGAATAAGATCTCCTTAACAGGGCTGGCCTATGTTCTGGACACTTTTTTTGATGGCGGTTGGATTGATGTTCTTGTGGAGAGCCCAGGAAGAAGCGGGCAAAGGGGTTGGCTTTGGGGATTTTCAAGGAGTTTTAGATATTGTGACCGTTCTACCTGGTGGCTGCATGTTTAGAGAGCAGGGGAAGAAGGTTGGGGAGATAAATGCAGATTAGGAAGGTCAGCATGAACACAGGTCCATGAAGCAATTTCTCAAGCCTTTGTCTTAACTTGGGTAGCAGACCTATTGGGACTTTATTAATTTATTACCAGTTAATGAGCTATATCTTGTTCTATTGATCAGTTTTATTTCACAAAGACCAACACGTTTCCTCAATTTTATGAGGCCATTGTAAATTCCACACCAAAGTCCAACATGGGCCTTGACTAATCGGTTTTGGGTGTGATATTATAGGATGAGAAGTTTTCGGGGAGCTTGGAGTAATAGAGGAATTCAGTGCCACAAATATTGGATTTCATTCCTCCATGTGAAGGAAGGAACACAGTTTATTGCTTTCATGAGCCAAAGGATTGAAGTCTTCAAAATAAAAAAATATTTTCTTCTGTTCTGTTCTGAAAGAGGAAGAAGTTGCTTTCTCCAACTTGAAGGTTTTCTCCCCCGGTGTCTCTTTTTCTGAATCTCAGGGTTTCTCTTAGGTATGTTCTGTTTCAGTGATAGCACTTGAGATCATCTTCATCGAACATTGATCAGTTTAAATGACTTAAGGGAGCCTTTGTCTTTTCTAATGTCAGCATTCCAACTAACAAACTCCAAACCAATAAACTCCGAGGCAGGCATTTTCTCAAAGTTCCATTTTATGAGAGTTGTCACATTGGCACATCTGGGAAAACCCAAATCTGAGAGTCCCGGGTTGTCCCTTCCCCATAGAAATTCAAAGATCCATCCTCTGCATCCATCAGTCCATCACGTGGTCCAATCAAACATTGCCCCAACTGGAGACATTCCCCTGGACACTCCTCTCCAGGTGCAGGGCAACATGTCCTTAACTTCTAAGAAAGAATGTTGTTGAACATTCAACAGTCCAACTCTCTATGAATCCCCCCTCCCAAATTCCCAGGCACTAAATGTGGCAGCCTCAAAGCTTCTAAGTGAAATATGGCTTCCGAGGCTGACATCTTTATTAGCAGCCCAGACTTGGGTAGCATTATTTGATTTGTATCTATTCCTCGCTGGCTTTGCTGATCAGCACTACCTTACTTGCATCCTGTTCCTCTCTCTGCTTTTGAAAGTGTGGATTAGGGATTTCACTGTGCTGTAGACAGGAAGCTATGTCAGGGCACAGAGCAAAGTTGAATAGACTGTGCAAAAAAGCTGGATGCTCAACATTTTGCATTTCAATACCCGGCTACAACCTTCCATTCCTTTTTCTGGGGCATGAACCAAGATTACATGTAGGAGAAAAGAGAGAGGGGGAGAGAGAGAGGGAGAGGGAGAGAGAGGGAAAGGGAGAGGGAGAGAGACAGAGAGAGTGATCCACATCCCTGCAGGATCTCTACTGATCTTTTTCACCTAACATTTTTGTTATTAGTTGGGAAGTCATGTCCGACCCACTGCAACTTCATAGATAACGTTCCTCCAGGCCTTCCTGTCCTCTACCAACAGTTAGGCTCCAAAAATTACTCATTAATTACCCCACTTCAAGTACTGGAGTTGCCGTTTCCAAAAGGAACTCTGTGAAAGTGGAATTTATTTTGGATTATTGTTCCAAATGACTTGACACATGACATAGGCAGATAAAAGTTTATCTCGACTGTTAATGAATGAAAAGCTATTCTTTCCTAATTGGCAATAAGATGAAAAGCTGTTTTGCAATACATATACAGTAAATACATCCCTAATATAGAAGCAAATAATTTTCTGTATTTGCATACCAACTATAAAGTCAGTTTATGCTTTTTTTTTCTGGTTATGAAGGAAATCATGTATTTGCATATTAATGCTGGAACATTTTTTTTTAAAAAAAAAAAGACTAAAAGCAGACAAAGGTGTAACATTCTGCAGAAGTCTAGCTTGGGATAGCATTGCAATTTTTGAAGATGAAAAAAGGATCTTGTTGGAATTAAAGAAGTTTCTTCGTATGCTAAGTTCCTTACTAAGTTTGGAACGCAGCTGCTTTCTTACTAGAGGCTTAGAGTCAGGAATTGTGTGAGAGATCTCCAAACAGCTGACAAGCTTTCTATAGCAAACTCTTACTACAGGTAATATTCTTCCTAAGGGAACAAGCCTTTTAGACATACTCATTCTTTTTGTTCCCCACATAATCCTGTGACGTCTTACTCAGAAATCTTTCGTGCCATTTCCTTGTTCCTTCTTAGTTGTTGCAAACTGGGCATGGTGTCAGGACACCTATTGTGTCCAGCAGGGTAGGTGTAACCATGCAATCCTAGTGGGTCTCTTTGAACAGAAAAACAACACTGATGCTTGCAGCCAAGGAATTTGTCCTCCTTCCGTGTTGCAATCCAGTCCTTTGAGTAGAAACCTTGTCGTTTCCCTGGACTCCTGCAACTGGGCAAGCAAGGATTGTAGTCAAGAGCTTCGTATGGAAGGGTTGATCCTAAAGAACCCGAACTGCAACTAGGGGAAATCCAGAAGCAAACAAGTGTAGACTGCGCAAAGTAGGGTGCTAGGAAATATGACCCCCAAAGAACCAAGGTTTTCTGTTCCTTGGCCATTTAGCATCCCTTCCCCTCTTCGGTGCACATATTCAGGGGTGGGACTGCTGGGGGTTTGCAGGGGTTCGGGAGAACCCCTAGCTTAAGATTCTGTGCAGTTTGGAGAACCCCCCAAATCCCACTCCTGGCTGGCCCCAACTCAGCCCTCCCCTCCCAGGAGCCCCCACATGGCCCGTTTTGGATGCAGGTAAGTGCAGGGCGTGTGTGGAGGCTCAGGGAGGGTGAAAAACGGGCCTCCCGGAAGTTCAGGAAGGCCGGAAATGGGCCTGTTTCCAACTTCCAGAGAGCCTCCGGAGCCCAGGGAGGCCATTTTCCCCCTCTTGGAGGCTCGAGGAAAGCCTCGGGAGCCCGGGGAGGGCAAAAACACCTCCCCCCCGCTGTGATGCAGGAGGCTGACCAGCCCACGCCCACCATAGCCACGCCCACCCAGCAACCGGGCAGAGAACCCATTGCTAAAATTTGTGAAGCCCACCCCTGTACATGTTTGCAATCATGTGTTTGTCTGTCCATTTCCACCCTCCTCTCTTTTCCTGTGGGCATTTGGCATTTGACAAAGCAAAAAAGACACTTCAGCCACGTGCCTCCTTCCCTCAAGCGTGCTCTGAGGAGATTTCATCTCATCGGTAACATAATATTGCTGTTTTAAGGATGGACTGGGATTGCAGCAGGAACCCCAAGGATAGGAAGCGCAGAATAAAGGACTTTTTATGGTTGAAGTCCAACTGAAGTCGTTATCTGATACGAATCCAACTGTTTTAATTAGGGCCAATTAAAGAAGACAATGAAATGATCAAATCTCCATAAATTTTCTCCTAAGAAAAATTAATTGGTAAGTGGAAGGAGGGAATCTGTTTTTGGGTAATGTGAGCATGTACTGTGGTCTATTATCTTCTGACTGGAGGCTTTCCGGTTGTTTGAGGAGCGGGTGCCTCTCATAACAGATGCTTAATTACAATATGTCACCATCCATCCTCATTTTAGCCATTGTCTATCCACTGCAGGATAGCAATAGTAATAGCACTTATATACAGCTTCACAGTGCTTTACAGCCCTCTCTAAGCGATTTACAGAGTCAGCCTATTGCCCCAACAATCTGGGTCTTCATTTTACCCACCTCGGAAGGATGGAAGCCTGATTCAACCCTGAGCCTGGGGAGATTCGAACTGCCAAATTGCAGTCAGACGGCAGCCAGCAGAAGGAGCCTGCAGTACTGCACTCTAACCACTGTGCCACCACGGCTCTTATGAAGGCGTCTTCCACATGTTTCCAACCAATATGGTCCTAAGCTTTCCTTTGCCAATTGGGCCCACAATACCTGCTGATGTTGTTGATCCATCTTGTTTTAGGTATCTTTTGGGGATGCTTTTTATCAATCCTGCATAGCTTTTTCTCCGGTAATATCACTCTACTAACCAGAGCATATAAAACATTTGCTGGACCAATACTTGAATACAGCTCATCAGTCTGGAACCCACATTACATATCTGATATTAATACAATTGAGAAAGTCCAGAAATATTTTACGAGAAGAATCCTCCACTCCTCTACTTGTTGTAGAATACCTTATGCCACCAGACTTGAAATTTTAGACCTAGACAACTTAGAACTATGCTGCCTTCGGTTCGATCTAGGTATAGTATATAAAATTATATATTGCAATGTCCTACCTATCAATGTATACTTCAGCTTCAACCAAAACAGTACAAGAGCACTAAATAGATACAAACTAAAGATAAACCGCACCAAACTTGATTGCAGGAAATACGACTTCAGCAACAGAGTAGTCAATGTCTAGAATACTCTACCTGACTTGGTAGTTTCTTCCCCAAACCCCAAAAACTTTAACCTTAGACTGTCTACTATTGACCTCACCCATTTCCTAAGAGATCTGTAGCGGGCCTGCATAAGCGCACCAAAACATGTCTACCATCCCTGTCCTATTGTTTCTTTTTTTTCTTATTTGTATCTATTTCATATATTGATAACCATGTTTATACTTATACTTGTTATCTAATAATTGTTTGACAAAATAAATAAATCAATAAATAAAATAAGTGGGATCCATTCTATGACTGCCTTGGTCCACCTGCCCTCAGTTCTTCTTGCTATGTGACCAACCCATTTCCATTTCCATTCTTTTACTCTCTTGATGATACCATATACTTTTGTTTGTCCTCTAATCCATGTGCAGGTCTTTCTAGCTTGTCTTGTGATGCCGAGCATGTATCTTTCCGTGGCTCTTTTGAGGCCACTCGTAGCTTTTGTATTGATTGTGAGGTTAATGTCCACGTTTCACCAACATATGTCAGAGCAGACAGCACACACTGATCGAAAACTTTTCAGGCAGAGGGGGAGGCTGTTCTTGAAAATTATGCTTAGCTTGTTGAATGCCTCATGGACCCACACAAACTCCTTCGCCTCGTCAAGGCTCCAATCATACAAGGAGAATTAATATAAAGAGAGAGAGAGAGTGATAGATAGAAAGAGAGATAGAGAGATTAAATTCGATAGATTCGATAGATATAGATTATATATATATATATATACATATGTGTGTGTGTGTGTGTGTTTTCTTAAGTTTTCGCGGGTACTTACATGTATGGCATTCAGCTTCGTTTGGGTATTTTCGCACGTCATTGTAGTTGTGCTTTTAAAGTTGTAGCAACGTTTTGGCAGAATCTCATCTGCCATCATCAGGCTTCTGTATAGGCTTCTATTTATATATATATATATATATATATATATATATATATATATATATATATATATATATATATATATATATATATATATATATGGGATCTTTGGTTGTTCGGGTTTTCTCCCGCGTAAGATTCGAAGTATCTAGGCAACGTTTCGATGAAGTCTCATTCATCATCTTCAGGCTTCTGTCTCGGCTCTGTGCTTTTCAGAGTAATGTGAGATTGCAGCTGCTTCCTCCTTTTAACTGCCAGTGGGGTGGGACTTGATTGGGTGGGGGCTTGGCTGTGTTCTGATTGGGTGGGGGTGTGTTCTCATTGGTAGGGGGTTTGGTTGTGTTCTGATTGGTTGGGGGTTAGCCGTGTTCTGATTGGTTGGAGCGTGTTCTGTTCAGGTGGGGGCTTGGCTGTGCTCGGTTAGTCTTAGTTGCTGGGGATTTGAGCTGGTGAGTTGTGATCTTGCTGTTTGGCTTCTAGTTCGTGGTCCTGTTGCATCTTCATAGTGGGTGTCGGTTTGCTTCATGTATGGCTCGGAGGGGTTTGAAGTGGGTAGTGATGCAGCTGTAGTGCAGCTTATGGTCCATGGTCGTGTCTCATCTTCTGAGTGGGTGAGAGTCTGTTTTCTACATGGAAGTGTGGTGGTGGCATCTTGTGTGGCTCTCATGGGTGTGGGTCTGGTGTCCTTCTTCATGTTAGGTACTCGTCTGTTCATGAGGGCGGGTTTCCAAATGGCTGGAAGGCGGGAAGTGTCATCTCGTTTGTTCATGCTGTGTGGGCGTTTTTCTATCTCTATGGCTTCTCTGATTATTCTGCTGTTGAAGTGTTCGGTTTTGGCGATAGTTCTGGTGTTTTTAAAATCAATTTCATGTCCTGTGGCTTTGAGGTGTTGGACCAGGGAAGAGGTCGTTTCTTCTTTTTGATTGAGTTCTTATGTTCTTCAATGCGTGCATTTATTCTTCTGTTAGTTTGTCCAATGTATGTGGTAGGGCAGGCAGTGCAGGGGATTTCGTATACTCCTTGGTTTTCTAATTCGATTTTGTCTTTGGGGTTTCTTAGGATGGTGGATATTTTTCTGTTTGTGCAGAATGCTGTTTTGATGTTGTGTTTTTGGAGGATCTTGCTGATTTTGTCTGTAGTGCCTTTTATATATGGGAGGAGGGCTTTGCCGTTTTCTTGTTCTCTGTCTTGGATTTTGGTTGGGGTTTCTTTTTGGATTAGGTGGGTAATCTTCTTTCTTTGGAATCCATTGGCTGTAAGTACGTTGGTGAGAGTGTGTAGTTCAGTTTTTGGTGTTGTTCATCGGCTAAGCATTTTGTTCTGGAGATGAGTGTCTTGGCTACGGAATTGATCTGTGCTGGGTGGTGGTGTGAGAGTGCATGTAGATAGCGGTTAGTGTGTGTTTTCTTCTGGTAGATGGTGTGTCCTAGGAGCCATTGGATCTTTTGTATACCAAGACATCTAGGAAGGGAAGTTGGTTGTTGGCTTCTGTTTCCATGGTGAATTGTATTTTGGGGTGTAGGCTGTTGAGGTGTGTGAGGAAGTTGTTCAGTTTTTCTTTCCCATGTGGCCAGATTATGAAGGTGTCATCTACGTATCTGAGCCAGAGTTTGGGTTTGTGGTCGTATTTTTCTAGAGCTTGTGTTTCAAAGTGTTCCATGTAGAGGTTAGCGATGACAGGTGAGAGGGGTGATCCCATGGGTGCTCCTTCTATTTGTTTGTATTTTTGTCCATTGTAGGTGAAGTATGTATTGGATAGGCAGTGGTTGGTTAGATCTAGGATGTGCCATATCCCTCTTCACCCAAGTGCCAATAAAAGAAGCCTTGACAGCCATCCAAAACAAATACAACCCCCCCAAGCACATCCTAGATCTAACCAACCACTGCCTATCAATACATACTTCACCTACAATGGACAAAAATACAAACAAATAGAAGGAGCACCCATGGGATCACCCTCTCACCTGTCATCGCTAACCTCTACATGGAACACTTTGAAACACAAGCTCTAGAAAAATACGACCACAAACCCAAACTCTGGCTCAGATACGTAGATGACACCTTCATAATCTGGCCACATGGGAAAGAAAAACTGAACAACTTCCTCACACACCTCAACAGCCTACACCCCAAAATACAATTCACCATGGAAACAGAAGCCAACAACCAACTTCCTTCCTAGATGTCTTGGTATACAAAAGATCCAATGGCTCCCTAGGACACACCATCTACCAGAAGAAAACACACACTAACCGCTATCTACATGCACTCTCACACCACCACCCAGCACAGATCAATTCCGTAGCCAAGACACTCATCTCCAGAACAAAATGCTTAGCCGATGAACAACACCAAAAAACTGAACTACACACTCTCACCAACGTACTTACAGCCAATGGATTCCAAAGAAAGAAGATTACCCACCTAATCCAAAAGAAACCCCAACCAAAATCCAAGACAGAGAACAAGAAAGCGGCAAAGCCCTCCTCCCATATATAAAAGGCACTACAGACAAAATCAGCAAGATCCTCCAAAAACACAACATCAAAACAGCATTCTGCACAAACAGAAAAATATCCACCATCCTAAGAAACCCCAAAGACAAAATCGAATTAGAAAACCAAGGAGTATACGAAATCCCCTGCACTGCCTGCCCTACCACATACATTGGACAAACTAACAGAAGAATAAATGCACGCATTGAAGAACATAAGAACTCAATCAAAAAAGAAGAAAGCGACCTCTTCCCTGGTCCAACACCTCAAAGCCACAGGACATGAAATTGATTTTAAAAACACCAGAACTATCGCCAAACCGAACACTTCAACAGCAGAATAATCAGAGAAGCCATAGAGATAGAAAAGCGCCACACAGCATGAACAAACGAGATGACACTTCCCGCCTTCCAGCCATTTGGAAACCCGCCCTCATGAACAGACGAGTACCTAACATGAAGAAGGACACCAGACCCACACCCATGAGAGCCACACAAGATGCCACCACCACACTTCCATGTAGAAAACAGACTCTCACCCACTCAGAAGATGAGACACGACCATGGACCATAAGCTGCACTACAGCTGCATCACTACCCACTTCAAACCCCTCCGAGCCATACATGAAGCAAACCGACACCCACTATGAAGATGCAACAGGACCACGAACTAGAAGCCAAACAGCAAGATCACAACTCACCAGCTCAAATCCCCAGCAACTAAGACTAACCGGAGCACAGCCAAGCCCCCACCTGAACAGAACACGCCTCCAACCAATCAGAACACGGCTAACCCCCAACCAATCAGAACACAACCAAACCCCTACCAATGAGAACACACCCCCACCCAATCAGAACACAGCCAAGCCCCCACCCAATCAAGTCCCACCCCCACTGGCAGTTAAAAGGAGGAAGCAGCTGCAATCTCACATTACTCTGAAAAGCACAGAGCCGGAGACAGAAGCCTGAAGATGATGAATGAGACTTCATCGAAACGTTGCCTAGATACTTCGAATCTTACGCGGGAGAAAACCCGAACAACCAAAGATCCACATACAAATACCCGCGAGAACCTCAGAAAACACACACACACACACACACACACACACACACACACACACACACACATATATATATATATATATATATATATAGAGAGAGAGAGAGAGAGAGAGAGAGAGAGAGAGAGAGAGATGGATATGTATGTGTATACAGTATATATGTATGTATATGTATATTTTTGTGTATGTGTCAGAGATGGTATTCAGCAGGTTCTGACCAGTTCTGGAGAATCGGTTGCGTAAATTTTGAGTGGTTTGGAGAACCGGCCAATACCACTTATGATTGGCCCCACCCCCATCTCTTCTCCGCCTCCCATTGAGTCCCAGCTGATTGGCTGGGTCTCCTTTGGTTGCCCTGCACAGGAGAACGGAGCTGGAAAGCAGGTTAGTGGGGTGGGAAAAGAATGGAGATTTTACAGTATCCTGCTGCCACGCCCACCAAGCCACACCCACAGAACTTGTAGTAAAAAAAAATTGAATCCCACCATTGGTATGTGTATATGTATATGTTTGTGTGTGTGTGTGTGTGTGTGTGTGTGTGTATGAATAATTCATATATATTTAAATCTGAGAGTGCTTCAGTAGGAAGCAACCTTTACTTTCTTCAAACGTGGATGCATTTTTAACGGGCGATTCACTTAATTCACTCTTTTCCTCTCCCAACAGGTTGGTTTTTCCTCCGCCTTCCCAATTGCTGCCCCCGCATTTCAGCCCAGGGACGCCATGGACAGATGATCTTGGCTCTGCGCCGCCATGCTACAGATGCGTGGCCGCTACCTGCTCCTTTTCCTGGGAGTGCAGCTGGTGGTGATGGCCCTGCTGTACCGTGAGGGCTACCGGAAGCGCGTGGCTTATTTCTTAGGGATTTTTTGCAAAGGGGGCACTTGGACTATGCCGGATGGCTTCCCCAACGCGTCACTGCCAGGGGATGTCTACGCTAACCTCAGCCTGATTGCTCGGCCTCCTCTGCCCCCCGAGGAACTTCCTTACTGCCCCGAAGTCTCACCTTTTCTTGGTAAGTGAGCCAAAAATTCTGCAATGTTCAGTTCTCGTGACCTTCGGACCTAGAATTTTTGTTGCGAGGCTTAAAGTTTGTGGGCAAACAGAAAACTCCAGCTTCCTTGAAAATGAGCCATAGTCCTCGACTATACTCGGGGCTGGCTAAGTTTAAAGGTTGCTTTGTTGAAAGAGCAGCTATGGGGGTTGGATAAGAAAAAGGTGGAGGGAGAGGCAGGTGCCACAGCCAATATAAGAAGACCACGAGAAGCCTGCACAGGAACCGCCCTGTTGGAATTACTCATGTCAAGATCTGTGTAAACAGACTCCCCGCATCCTTCTACGCTCCCTGCCTCGGACCCAGGTTATTTTTCAGGCACAGAGTACAATATTGGAAATCCTTGTTTAAAAGGAAAAAAAAAAGAGCCCAAACGCTCATATGTTAACGCTGGGCCACTTCCTTGAGTTTGCTTGTCATGCCCTTGCTAAAGTGGGACTCTGATGGAGAGGAGGAACAGCGGTAGGGAATGGAGGTGTGCCTTTGGATGTTGTGGAGGAGGCTGGGGAAGGGCAGAGGCCAGAGGAAGAACCAGGCCCATCCCCTCTGCATCCTAGAACATGCAGGGAGGAACAGAGAAGGAAACAACTTGGCTTATGAGAGAGGAAGCGGCCATGATCCCCCTCATTGGTTGCAGCTGGGGAGAATAGTATATAAGAGAGATGGTTAAAACACAGCATTGCCAGAAGCAAAGCACCCATCCCCTATCCATCCTAGGGCAGGCAGGGAGGAGAGGATAAGGGAGAGATGTCGTCTACTCGGGAGGAGAGGGCCTTGGTCCTCTTCATGGGATGCAGGTGTGACAAAACTGAATAAGAGTTTGGACCTGCATACTGGCAAACACTGGAAACAAAGTGTGTTTTATTTTGGGCTGAAGTTATCTTGGTTGGCGTCCTTCCAACAGACTCTGCCTTGTTATCTCCTTGCAGCTGGTAATTACTTATCCTGGTCTGTTGTGGAATTTCCTTCATTGTAGTTTGTTTTGTGTTTTTATTTCACCTCTATCTGCTCATTAAGTTCGGACTGTATTGCTTTCTTTTGAAGACTATTTTTGAATACGTTTTATCTCCAATTGAGAATTATTGAACAGTGAGGCCAAGTTGGAGGCATTAAAGGACATTTATTTACATTTTGGAATTTTGTTACATTTGTGTTACACTCCGGGTCATCACACTGCTGGTTCAAAGAGAGGATAGTAAACCTCACCCTGCTGCAGCCTGACACATTTTCTTCCTTGGTGTGTTGGCTAGGAATTCTGGGAGTTGAAGTCCAGTTGCAAGTTTGGAAAACGCTGCTCTAATTCACTGATTTATGGGGCAGTAGGAGAGAAACGGACTAATCCATCTCTGCTCGCGTGCAGGAGGGCCCATTCGAGTGACACTTCCCCTCGGATTGACGCTTGAAGCAGTCCTACGGAGGAATCCCTATGTGACCAAAGGGGGGCGTTACCACCCCCCCGACTGTGACGCCACTCACAAAACGGCTGTCATCATTCCTCACCGTAACCGGGAGCAACACCTCAAGTACCTGCTGTATTATTTGCACCCTTTCCTGCAACGACAGCAGCTCAGTTATGGCATCTATATCATCCATCAGGTATGGCATGGGTTCAGAGGTGAAGCCGGGAACAAACTCTCCTACGTTTGTCAGCAGAGTTCTTGAAAGGAGACAAACGTTTGGAGACGAAAGCAAGTAAATGGAGAGCAGGGATATGGAGTAGGTGGAGCCATCACCATTTTTCCTGCTGTGGAAAACTGGCAGTCGCAGTCTCCAGTTCAATGTGTGGGCTACACCTGTGACCCAGGATTCTGTGCCTCAATCAATGTCCACCAGACATTCTCACCTAGTAATAGGGAGGAGGACCATTACCAAGAGTAGCAAAAGCACTTAGGCTTATATACCATTTCATAGTGCTTTACAGCCCTCTAAGCCAAGGGTCTTCAAACTTGGCAAGTTGAAGACTTGTGGACTTCAACTTCCAGAATTCCTGAGCTAACATGACTGGAGGTGGAATTCTGGGAGTTGAAGTCCCGAAGCCTTAAAGTCTGTCAAGTTTGAAGACCTCTGCTCTAAGCAAGTCAGTCAGACAGAGTCAGTCTCTTACCCCCCAACGATCTGGGTCCTCATTTTTACCAACCTCAGAAGGATGGAAGGCTGACTCTACCTCGAGCCGGTCGGGATAGAAATGCCAAAGCTGTTGGCAGCCAGCAGTCAGCAGAAGTAGCCTGCAATACTGCATTCTAACCACTGTGCCAGCACTGATCTAAGATTCCTTCGTGCTGGGCACAGAGGAAGTATGAAAAGGAGATTAGTAACTCGGCTTTAATTTTGCTAGGTCAGTGTTTCTCAACTTTGGCAGCTTTATAATATTAGCTGGAGAATTCTAGGAGCTGAAGCCCTTATATCTTAAAGCTGCCAAGGCTGAGAAGCACAAGTTGATCTGGAAAGGCTTTCCACCCTACTAGCCATAAATATTGTTCTAGAAATCCAACTACTTCCTGAATTTTCAGCCTTGAAGGACTTGACAGTTGGAAATAAGAGTTCACACAAAGCTGCTTGTATAAGATTAGGCTGCAATGAGAGGTAATAGCAGAAGATTGCAGGAGTTACTCCTCTGAACCCCAAAGTGTATGATGCTTTTCTGCTCTGCAGAACTTTTAACAACTTAGTTGTTAAAAAAAAACTAGAACCAAACAAAGATTCCAAGGGAAATCAGGAATCAGAATTAAGATTACACATCCAAATTTTAAATAAAGGAGAACTGAGACTAGGAACTGAAAAACAAGGTGTGACCAGTATCTAGTACAGTGGTACGTCGGTACTCAATGTTAATTTGTTCTGGGAGACACAACGAGTACCGACAATGAGGAGTAGCAAAAAAAAAAAATTCCCATAAGGAATAATGTGGTGAGTCACAAGGAACTGAAGACAGAGCTTAAATATGGCCGATGGATATGTGACTGATCCGATCTGATGCAAAGCCTATTGGCTGTTGGACTAGATGCACGATTCAATCCCTCTTAAGGAAACCCCATTAATCTCAATTGCTGGTCCATGTCAATTGTTTGGTTACCCTCTCTTTCTCCCAGACTGAAAGTTATACTTTTAATCGGGCCAAGCTTTTGAATGTGGGCTTCAAGGAAGCTATGAAAGACGAGGATTGGGACTGCATATTCTTCCACGATGTGGATCTCATTCCGGAGGATGACCGAAATATTTATACGTGCGATCAATTTCCGAAACATGTGGCTGTTGCCATGGACAAGTTTGGCTACAAGTAAGCGTTAAGCTTAAGGCTAGTGATATTTCTTTCCTAAATAGGGAGCCGCTTCCCCTTCCCCTGTTCTAATACTCTTTTTGGAAACAAAATTGTATTCAGAAAGGGAGCTTTCTTTCAAATTCCACCTAGAAATAAGGTGCAATTTCAGTGATTAAAGATCAGGAAACCCTGAGTTTAAATCTTTCCTGAAGCCATAGAACTTGGTGGCTGGAAGTCATTGTTTCCCCAGCTTATTTCATTTCTTGTTTTTTTCTTTAAATTCCTTTCCATTTCTATTTTGGAAATAGGGTGCAATTTGAGTGACTAAGGCCCAGAAAACCCTGGGTTTATATCCTTGCTCAACCATAAAATGTACCCGCTGGCAGTCATTTGTTTCCCAGCTTATTTCTTTTGCTTGATTCTTTTTACTTTATTTGGCTTCCCATGAAAATGGATGCTTGACAGTCCAGCCCCCAAATCCAGGAACACAGCCGTGAACTCGGGACCTTGCAAAAAACACCAATAGAGTTAGGAGTAAACTGATGTCCACAAGGAGTGTCTTCCACAGGGCAGGTACAACCACAGAAAAGGCTCATTTCCTGGTCCCGCCAGATCATATTCCTTAGCTGCTGGATCTGTAAAGGGCCTCTTCAGCGGGTCAGAGGAGGAGCCGCTGAGGGACAGAGATGACAGTTGTTCTAAACATTTATTATTTAAATCGAGTTGATTCAAATCAAGCCTTTTTACTAGTGATTCAAATTATGATTTAAATCGGCTTGATTTAAATCAAATCCACCCTGCATAGGAACCATTGGTATAGCCTTGAACTCTAGAGGAAAGGTGATAAAAACGCCTCGTTAGATGGGAAATCTTGTCGACTGTATTGGCTTGTCTGACTAGCAGAGAGGAAAAGGAAGGTGCTTTCCATCAAACAAGTGGAGGAGGGATTTTTAGATATCCTGGAATATGAGTTATCAGCCTATCCATCTTACGATCAATCCCAAGACAGGGGACAGTCGGAAGCAAGTGCCGTTTATGATTGGCAGCGTATGATGAGACTGCCTTGAAGGCCACGATGGTACAAACGCCGGCCGGGCCTTTCCCTTTTATCCCTTTGGTGGGAACCAAGTCTCAGTGAACCTTCTCACTAACAAAATTGTGAGTTGGGGTGGGAATGTCAGCCCACAGGTTGCTGTGCCGGTTCTAAGGTTTTGCAAAGACTCTCCTTGTTGTGCGGAATGCTGCCTCTTGTAAGCTGATGTTCTCCTTCATTGTTCTTCTGGCAGGCTTCCCTACAAGACGTATTTTGGAGGGGTTTCGGCACTTAGTCCAGAGCAATATATGAAGATGAATGGATTTCCTAACAACTACTGGGGCTGGGGTGGTGAAGATGATGACATCGCTGTCAGGTATGACTTTTATTGACAGGTCGGTTGCAATCTGGGCTGGAAGCAGTAATTCCAAGGAAGGACAATAGCAATAGCACTTAGACATTCATATCACTTGACAGTGCTTCACAGCCCTCTCTAAGCAGTTTAGAGGGTCAGCCTACTGCCCCCAACAATCTGGGTCCTCATTTTACCCACCTGGGAAGGACGGAAGGCTGAGTCAACCTTGAGCCTGGTGGGATTTGAACTGCCAAATTGCAGTCAGTCAGCAGAAATAGCCTACAGTACTGCACTCTAACCACTGCGCCACTGTGGCTCATCCCCAAACACTATTAAGAGGTTAACGGTGATTAATAAGATACATCAATGCGCAGAAATGATTAAACTATTTTATTAAAAACAGGGAAGAAGAATATTTTACAATGTGGAATATATGGTATAACTGGTTATAGATGGTATAACTGTTTGCTCCCATTCTTCCTAGGCAGATTAAAAAGCCAGTTTCCATCTGGTGGTGTGCTAGTGGAGTAATCCCTGGGTGGTATCTTTGATTCTAGAAGCAGCCATGCCTGTTGCGATCACTTGCTAGCCTCTGCTAATGTTGATCCTTCCCCTCCTTCAGGGTAGCCCTAAGTGGGATGGTGATCTCTCGCCCGTCTATTCAGTATGGCCGTTATCGCATGATCAAACATGGGCATGACAAGGGCAATGAACAGAATCCCAAGAGGTGAGTAGAAAGAAATATTGAAGAAGAATTTGTAGACGGAAACTGCTCCCAGCATCAGATGCAGTTCGCCTGTTCCATACTATTCCTCCTCTTCTTTTTCTGTTGCTCTGCCATTCTTCTGTTCATAACAGCCATGACACTTGCAGAATCTTCTAGGCCTGGATATAGACCTCACTATAGAGGTACTAGAGGGATGCGGTGGCTCAGTGGCTGGGACGCTGAGCTTGTTGATCAGAAACCTCGGCAGTTCGGTGGTTTGAATCCCTAGCACCGCGCAATGGAGTGAGCTCCCGTTACTTATCCCAGCTTCTGCCAACCTAGCAGTTCGAAAGCATATAAAAAATGCAAGTAGAAAAATAGGCGGTGGGAAGGTAACAGTGTTCTATGCGCCTTTGGCGTTTAGTCCTGCCGGCCACATGACCACGGAGACGTCTTCGGACAGCGTGGCTCTTCGGCTTTGTAACAGAGATGAGCACCATCACCTACAGCCAGAAATGAGTAGCACGTATGTGCGAGAACTTTTACCTTTACCTTTACCTTTACCTTATAGAGGTTCTACCGTGAATAACTTTCAGAGAACAATTTTGTTGGGTAGATGTAGCAGTCAAGGGAACTGGTCAGGTTGCCCCCCAAATTCAGTTGTTCATTTATCTTAAGTCCGTACTCTCTGATGGAAAGTTGTCAGCTTGTCAGGAATTGAAGTATCACATAAGGGTAAACTGACACCACGAAAAAATCTGCAGAGAAATGGAAGGACAAGAAAATACAGCGTAGTCAGATTTTTTTTTGAGGCTCCCTTGATTGTTAATATATTTCTTGCAGAGCAGATCTTGCCAGAATGCTTTTCTTGTGCAAAATAATATGGACTAGAAACCTATAGCCATTAGAATAGCAAATGTAAAAATTTAAAACTTTGGCCTTCTTTGTCTTTTTTGCCTATTGTAATAGAAGCCATAATTGGTAGTAATCATCTGTCTGGTTCTAAAAGCAGTAACCCTATAGCCATCTTTCTGCTCCATTTGCAATATTGCATAATCCCTTCTATCTATCGGTCTGGTTTGTTGTTTGGCCCCCGTTTCTTTCCCCCTTGAATTCTTTGTCTTTACCAGTACAGGTGATCCTTGTTTAGTGACTGCCCTGTCTAGTGACTGTTCACAGTTATAGCAATATAGCACTAGCACTAGCATTTAGACTTATATATCGCTTCACAGTGCTTTACAGCCCTCTCTAAGCAGTTTACAGAGTCAGCCTATTGCCCCCAACAATCTGGGTCCTCATTTTATCAGAAGGATAGATGGAACTTTATGGCTGATGCTCACATTTACAATTTTTATGGGTCAAAAAAAAAAAAAAAAAAGCAAAGCTGACGGAAGATAAACACAGTCGTGGTTTCACCTAGTGACCACTTCACATAATGACTGAATTGCCAGTCCCAATTAGGGTCATTTCACAAGGACTACCTGTAGCAGTTCTCCCACTTCCTAGCCATTGATTCCAACCCTTTCCTTATTTGTTCCTGAATTTTAGCTGTAATCTGTTTTCAGATTCCATACAGTTGTCTTTGGGGAGGTGGGGGGTGGGAATACTAACATGACTGGTTCGGGATTTATTGCTTAAAACGAACGTCTCTGTTCTCAGAGTTTGTTGCAAACTGTTAAAAGCATTAGGGATTTGTGATAGAGGATGCCTAAAGCCGTGATGGCAAGCCTGTGCCACGCAGAGCCATTTCTGCCGGCAAGCGAGCTATAAGCAAACTTACCTCACTACACATGCACGCATCTCACAGCTGATTTTCAGCCAGTTTGGGGCCTTTTTTGGCCTCTCAGAGGAAGGCTTCTGCAGGCTTTGCAGGCTGAAAACTAGGCCCTTCATTACTTGCTGTTTTTCCGGAAATACCAGAAGTGATGAAACGGGTCTAGTTTTTGGCCTGCAAAGCCTGCAGAAACCTTCCTCAAGTGTCTGGGAGGCCAGAAAAGGCCTCAAAACGGCGGAAAATCAGCTGTGAGGCACAGTGCAGGTAAGGGGGCAGGGTGGGTGGGGATTGCACGCGCATGCATAGGGGGCTTGGGTGGGCACGCATTGCCTTCTGGGTGCTGGCATGCAAGTGCGAGCATGCAAGCGCGCACACAGTTTTTGGCACAGGAGCCCAAAAAGGTTAGCCACCACTGGCCTAAAGCTTCTCTCAATTTGTAAATACGGGAAGCTGTTGATCGTAGACTCATATGGGGTGGGAGGGGCCTTGAAGGTGTTCTAGTCCCACCCCCTGTTCAAGGCAGGAGGCCTTACGTCAAATGGCCGTCCAGTCTTCTGGGGGGGGCGGGGCAGAGAGACGAGGGAGAAGGAAGAAGTTAAGGCCTCGATTCTTTCCATATGTCTTCTGCAGATTTAACTTGCTGGCCAAGACGAGGAGGACATGGAAACAAGATGGTATGAACACCCTGGAGTATCAGCTGCTCTCCAAGGAACTCCACCCTCTCTACACCAATATCACTGTGTTCATTGGGACTGAGAAAGGCATGCAACACACTACATGATGCATATCCGACAGAGTGGCCCTGGGGACAGGAGCCCCAGCCTGCCATTTCTTCTGGAGGGACCAAACCAAAGATTCCACCGAGGGATATTCTTGTCCAGAGTCGGGTGGCTGTATCATATTCTGACCGCAGAGTCCAGCTAGGATGCTGCGAGCAACAGCCCTGCAGTGACCGAATGAGGACTTTACACAGCCTCCCTCTCCCCCTCAGCTGCCCTACTCCTTTACTCCAATTTTGGGGTCCTTTTTAACCCTGGGGATTGAGGTGGCTTCTGACATTTCCTGGGATGCCTTCTGAACCTTGCCTTGGCGGAGCGGCACTGAAGTCACAAGGGGGCGGGGGGGGGGGGGCTCCCTTAAGCAATCTGAATTTTCAGAGCTGTTGTGCCAGGGTTGGCTTTTTTTCTTATTAAAGTGCAATTTATTTTAAATGTAATGGCCAAGTGGCAGTTTTTTTCCTCCACCCCTCTGGAATCTGGTTCTGGAAGGAAATAGCAATAGCACTTAGACTTATTTACCACTTTATAGTGCTTTACAGCCCTAAGTGGTTTACAGAGTTAGCCTATTGCCCCCAACAATTTTGGGTCCTCATCTTACCCACCTCGGTCGGATGGAAGGCTGAGTCAAACCTTGAGCCTGGTGAGATTCGAACTGCCAAACTGTAGGCAATCGGCAGTCAGCAGAAGTAGCCTGCAGTACCGCATTCTAACCACTGTGCCACCACGGCTCTTATGAAGGCCTCTTCCACATGTTTCCAACCAATATGGTCCTAAGCTTTCCTTTGCCAATTGTGCCTGCAATACTTGCTGATGTTGTCGATCCATCTTCTTTTAGGTCTCTTTTGTGGATGCTTTTTATCAAGCGGGATCCGTTCTATGACTGCCTTGGTCCACCTGCCCTCAGTTCTTCTTGCTACGTTTGAGGGAGTCTGATCTCCCGAACGAGGGATGCTCTTTGCCAGGAGAAGCTGGGCAGCGTTTAGCTAGAAGGCGAGACATCGTCTGAGAACCAGCACTAGTGGCTCCGTTTGTGGAGCTGACTGCAGGTGGACACATTAACACAAGGGTGGTGGTTTCTGCTGAAGCGTGGTGCTAGGGGAACAACAGGCTTGCTTTAGTAGGGTCCAGATCAGTGTTTCTCAAGGTCAACAACTTTACGTGGACCATGCTGGCTGGGGAATTCTGGGAGTTGAAGACCAGCCATTTTAAAATTGCTGCGGTTGAGAAATACTAGTCTAGATGAGCATGATAAAAAAGTAACACTAGCTTCAGCTTCTTGGTTTTATTGCAAACACGGTGGCTCTGAAAACACCTTCGTTTCTCATTCGTCTGTACCTGTGCTGAATATGGCACTCTGGTTTGGTTTTACCCCTTTCAGATAGTAATCCCAAAAGTGTTTTTTCAAGAGGTAGCTGGGCTTTCTGTTTTTTTTCTCCCCTTTGAAGACATTTCACTTCTCATCCAAGACGCTTCTTCAGCTCTGTCCTTGAAAAAGAGCTGAAGAAGCTTCTTGGATGAGAAGTGAAACATCTTCACAGGAAAAAAAAAAAAACCAGAAAGTCCAGTTGCCTCTTGAAAAAGCACCTTTGGGACAACCATGACTTGGATGACTGAGAATCTCCACGGACTTTCAGGTGGTAAGTTTCAAAGGAGTCTGGCCAGTTCTGAGTTCGCATAAATGATTCCTGCCATTAACAATATGTGATCAAACATGCAGGATATCTTAACAGTTCCTAACTCAGGAAACCGATACTCAGCTATTAAAAAACAACAACAACCACACACACAATTTCTAGCTTTTGTCATCTGAGTTAACTCCCGTTTGTTCTATCACCCTTGAAAATGAGCGAACAGGCCACTTTGCACTTCCCAAGGGAGTGGGTGGCGATAATCTTGCATTACAGATTTCCATCTGTTACCGTTTTGTGGCCACCTTCAATTTTTTTTCTCTCTCTTCCGCTGCTAAGAGATTATGGATTTCCCTTCCCCCCCCTCCCCCACCCCAAAAAAACCGTCTTGCGATGAACACAGCGGTGGCCTTTATGAATAGATTGTATTTTTAGCATTTCTGTTATGCAAAAAACTCCACAGGTCGGTTTTCACAAGAGGAACTTGTACTTACTAAGAAGATGGATCTAGACCAGCATATACATCCGCTGGGGCACAAGGACCATGTATCATCCAGGTACTGATGTAAGAGAGCGCGAAGCGAATGTGTTTTCTGACATAGTTGGGAGCAGCACGGTAGCCTGATTGGAGGAGCAGTCTGAATTTTGTTAGCTTTATAGCAGTGGTCCCCCATTCCCAGTCCATGGACCAGCAGTGAGCCGTGGCATGCCAGAAACAGGGCCACGGAAACAAGCGAAGCCCTGTCCCACGGGATGCAGGCAGCATGTGAAACCACGCCCGCCTCCCTGGTTTTGCAGGAAAACCGATTCCTGGTGCCCAAAAGACTGGGGACTGCTCTGTAGCACATCAGCAAGTTCACGATCCTGTTAAGTGGCTTCCATGATGTTTACATATTTATTTTCAAAAAGGATACTTTTTAAAAAAAAAAAAAGAAATGAACAAGACAGTTTAAAGGAAACTGAACAAAGTCAGGAAATCAAAACAGAAACTTGAATATAACCTGTACTTCAAAATAGGAAAGTTTGAAAGGATTCCAGCCTGATGAATAAGCTCATCAAGGAAGCAATAAAACTTAAGAAAACTTCCTTCAACAAAATGGTATTACTCAAATTGAGGGCAGGAGGCAGAAGGGAATAATAATCTGGTGTAAGAAATGTAATTTGGTGGCTAGGACAATGGAAACAATCTCTGGGGAATATTGGCAGCATAAAGACTTTTAACAGGAATGATTCGAATCCTGGACTGAGCCAAATGTGGCTTGCTTTGCCTTGGGTTAGGGTTTTGTGAACACACCTATTGTCTGTGTTTTAGATGCCCTTACAAATATAGCCAGAGACCTTTTGTGCTCCTAATTGGCAAGTTAGATAGACTGTTGAAAAACTGAATTCCTCAACTCTTCACTATTAAAAACATCAGACCTTTCCAGGATGGATTTTTTTTTTAAAAAAAGGAGGTGAATAAAGGTAGAGATGTGTTAACATGTACTGATCTTTAACAAAACATTGAGCCCAAATATCCATGCTGCTGCTATTTATTATCATTTATTGCAGATGGAAATTGGAAAGTAACCAATGGTTACCAATGGATTCCTTAAAAAGGAAACTGCTTGTTCAAATTGACATGACAAGTTTTGCTGAAGAATGATTTTCTGCTTCTGCAAAGACAACTTCTGCCTTGCTATTATTTTTTGCTTTTAAATGTTTTGAGCATATTAAATAAGCATGTGGTTCAGAAGATTTGAAGCTCCTGTGGAAACGCTGCTTGCTCAGGGGACAAAATGATGGCTCTCCTAAGGTGTTTACAAAAGCAGCAGGGCAGAAATAAACATAAGGAAGGGAAACCTGCAAATGTCACTATTAAGGTTTCTAATCTAAACAAGTTTGAAATTGGAGGGATGAGGTAGCCATGCCAATTAAAAACCGCCCTGCTATCTTTTCATATCAATGCATTGTTCCCAATACATATGTACAGGTAATCCTTGACTTACAAGCATTCGTTTAGTGACCATTCAAATTTACAACAACATTGAAAAAAGGGACTTAGGATTGGTCCTTGCACTTACAACCATCATAGCATCCCTATAGTCATGAGATCAAAACTTGGTCACTTGGCAACCGGCATGTATTTATGATGCTAGCAAGCGTCCCAAGCAGTGGTAGTCTACTGGTTCTGGCGAGCCGGTAGCAGCGATGAGCAGCAGAGGCTGAACCACTTGGGCCCACTCGCCCGCCCAGGCTCCCATAGTCATTTTATCCGCTGAATTTGAAGCGCAGCTGCTTTGCGCAGCACAGAATAGTGCCACGCGGCAGCTGCTGAAGCGACTGGGATTGGGCAGGCTTGCAGGAGGGGAGTTAGAACGCCTCTGTGCCTGCGCAAAGTGTGCCTTTGGCGTGCACGTGCACGCAAAATGTGTGCACATGCACAAAGCGCGCCCACCAAGCCACGCCCACCAAACTGGTGGCAAAAATATTTGAATCCCACCACTGGTCCCAGGGGTCATGTGATCAACATTTGGGACCTTCCCAGCCACCTTTCAAGAAGCAAAATCAATGCTGGAAGCCAGATTAGCTTAATGACCACAGTTCACTTAATAACTGCGGTCAATTTTTTTTCCCACCGTGGCCAAAATGGTTGTAAAATTAGGCATGTTTCACTTAATAATCACTTAGCAACAGAAATTCTGGCCCCAACTGTGGCTGTGAAGTCAAGACTACTTGTACCCCAACTTGTAACTTCACTGTTGATTGTGACCAAAGATCTCTGAGTTCTGGGTATTTCAAATAAAAATTAGGTCTATTTATTGGGGAAGAAACTGAAAAACTTCCAGAAATGACACACACTTTTAAAGAATAAGTAAGTCCTCACAAGGTTCTGTTAGGGTTAGTATCCCCATTAGGAGGAGCATTGACTGTTTTTGTTCATACCCTCGCAAAGAAAAACCATCTCTCAATCCCAAGCAAGTCAAATCCACACTACTATCACCAGAATAGGTGAAGGGGAAGAAATTAATTTGAAGAGAGTTTCCCCCTCTCCCCTGTTCAAAGTTCATGGAAGTTAACAGCACATTAATTTGGCAGCAGGGATTGATCTGCTAAAAACTGATAGGAGGGTGAAGGAAAGTCATGTGGCGGGTCGGATTTCCCCCACCTAGCAATGTGCATTGGCTTTCCCATTGATTTGCAGAAGAAACTGGGTGACGATGGGATGTCAATGGGGAGGACAGCCTTCCAAACAGGCCTAGCTATGGCTATGCCGTATTGAGCTCGATAAGTTAATGGCTGTTAGGCTGTGTTGAGGCTATTAACCCAATTAGCCATTATTATCTAGGCAGATATTTTTCTGTGCTCCTTTCATAATGTATATAATCCATTTTCTCAACCCCCCAAATGTACAGGTAGACCTGGTGTGAAATATATCCAAGATTAATCTGCATTTGAGCTGATTTGGCTCAGGAAGCAAGTTGCAGGGCTCATGGCTGAGCTTAATAAACTTCCTTAAAGGGAGCAAAAGGTGATAGAGGAAGAAATACTTGCATCAGGGCGTGAGCTTACAAGGATACATGACGGTTGTTCTTACGGATCTATTATCGAGACATTAGATTGAACTGGAAAAAAGTAGCAGACATTATATCGTCCTAGGCCATCTATTGCATAGAAATTATTAATGGGAAGGGAACCTGGGGCTGTCAAAAACAATAGGGATAATTGTATTTGTGTGTGTGTGTGTGTGAAGTTTCAGATTTTTTTCCATGAAAAACCTGCTTGTGATTAAACTAATCACATTTTCATGTAATATCCTCAGAATGAAAAGAACATTAGCGACCACAGCAATACATCAAGAGTAACGATAGCGGAGTCCAACATGTGGAATTCTGTATTTTCACTGTATATAATCAGACAAGACTAGAAGTTGGAAAGAGAAAATCAAGCTAACCCAATCAAAACAGTAATTATCTCAAACACACACCCTGAAACACCGGGGATGTCACCCATTAGTCAAAATGGTGAATTAAAAATGAAGGGACTTGAGCAGATTAGACATTAATATCCTCAGCAACCCTATATATAGGCTATGATTTGTACAAGCTAGGCAAATTGCAAATTTCCATTTTTCTTCCCTATTTGTCACTTTTGAGGTACAAGATGGTAAAATAGCTCTCCTCAAGAACCAAAAATACGCTATTATTTTTGTTACCTATTCACCAAAGCAAAATACAGGTCTCATGGCATAAACCCAGTGGGGATCTACAGTGAAAGACTGACAAGGTAGATGGTGTGTGACTGGTTAACCCAACATGCTACCCTTAATCCAAATCTAAACAAATCATATGATGGCTTAATACAATGCATGAACGTCTCCTATGCTTTCAGTAATTCCTTGCCTTTAACCACATCAGCTCCAGGGGAAGAAACAGCCCTATCACTTTTTAAAATCCAAATGGTTTTAAACACCCGTGTCAAGTTTATGCTACAAGTCTTCTTGCTTACCTGAATTAAGTTTATAGTGTTAGGGATTGTATTTACAGCAGCTTTTATTCTCACCACCTCTAATTTGATCTTGTTTAAAACCAATCTCCACTGTCATTTTTAAAGTCCCCCTAATTAAAACTCAGGCCTAATCCAGGTAATTTGCAATTAAACCACTGAAACAGAAACGTTAACGTTTCCTTCCGTTTCCATACTTTTTCTTATATTTGTATCTAACTGAAAAGAAGAGTGACTTTGCAATGACGACCTTTCCTTGGGTGGGGTAAGTTAAAATTCAAGAAAGTTAAAAATCTACGGAACCGAGAAATCATTTCCTTCCCTTGTGCACCTGCACAGACTACTTATCGTTGTGGTTCCTAGTTTCAGCTTGTAAAATATTTGTTAAAACACAGCACAAGAACTGTATTTCCAGTTACAGCTACCCTGTGGCAACTAGCATTCCGGTTAATTGGTACCAAGATAATCACATAAGAGGCAAGTTGCAGAAGATGAAAAACTATTGTGTGCATTTTGAAGAATATAGATGGATGAATGACAAAGGTGTGAAAATGTGAACTCCATGGTGGGGAGGGAGAGACAACAGGTAGGCAAGCAAGAACACAGAATCCTTTGATGCTCATTTCTAAACATTTATCATTTAAGGAGGGCTTGCTAGCTAACAATACATTCCCAAGTTTAGTTTAAATTCTAACGTCAGCTCAGAATCAGCATCCAAAATTGCAGGGTGTGCAACTTTTGCGATGTTTGTTGCTGACTGGCAGTGCCTGAGGGTTCCGTTTCCAGTAGAAAGCTCTTCATACAAGTATCAATGAGCGTCAATGTAATTTTTTATCCACTGTGAAATTGTTCTTGAGTACGGCTGTGACTTTTCTTCCCAGTTAAGACTGCCTATAGCTATTGATGTCTTCATAGCCCTCCTTCCTAGCTGGGTATCTATGCCACTCCACCTCTGCAGTAATACATCTTTCAAACTTCTTTTAAGTAGCAGCAACCTGTGCAAGGTTATGTACCTTGTTGTAAATAACACAACAAAGCCTTGCAGCCTTGAGAAAACTTAAAATACTGCAAACCTGTGTAGATTGTGAAGTATGCTTTATTTCAGCTTTCTCTAGGTGGCAATGGACACTCCAGAAAAACTGCAGCATCCTCACTCCAACCAACCCGAAACCTCATGAGCTGCCTCCTTACTTCACCAGGTCTGTTTGCACTTTTAAAGCTAGCCTTTATGGCAGATTTTCAGGAAACTGGATCCTAATATCAAATGTCAAGCTACAACGTACCTGTGTGTATGTGTAATGACAGCTAAGCGCAAGGCTAATATTAACACAGAGTGTGAAACCTGTAGCTCTCCGGATATTGCTAAATTAGAACTGTCATTATCTCTGGACATAATGGCTGAAAGCCCATGGGATGGGAACACCACAAGTTTCTTAACCCTGATCCACTGGAATGAGTTTCTAGACTAAAAAAGGCTGTGCGCCATAGACAAAAGCCACATTCAACCACTTGATATTTCCACTGAGGCATCACCTTTGGTCTGACTTTAGCCAGGCCTGGAACTATGTGTCCTGCACTAGAGAACAAAGAAGAGAACATCTCGTTCCAGAGCAATCTGCTGGTGCTACAATACTAACACAAAACATCTCTAACTCTGGTCAGACACTAGCACTTTTCTTGACTGCATAGTATGATAGCACTAAGCACCTGGTGAGTAACAAGAAGCAAGTGGAAAGTGGAGATATGTTCTCCAAGAGACCTTTGGCCTTGGTGCATCGGTTTCTTGCCTATCCAACAGGGAAAGGGGAGGGAATGGGAGGGGGAGGGGGGAATACCCATATGAAGTTAATATATTGGTGCATGCTTGGGTGCTAAGGTTAAGGACCAATCTCAAGTGACAATGAATAGTGATATCGGGTCACATCCCTCATTCTCTGCACAGCTTCCAAACTTCCTATTCAAGAAAGCAGAATCAGACGACTGTGCAAAGATGCAAGAGCTCAAGTAAGGCAGAGTTAACAGTTCACAGCCACGGTCCAGCTCAGGTCCCACTTTGCCACCTTTCCTAAGGTAGCCTGGCACGTGTGGTTCCACCCAAGGATGTCAGAGCATAGACCTAGGCACTATCCCCTGGCATACACATAACAAGAGGCAGGTCCAAGATGGCTGCGCGTGAGTCAGCATAAACATTCGCTGGTTGGGGCAACCCTTTATTTCCAAGCAGGGAGGGAGTTTTAGCAGCAATTCCCATGGGACCACACAGGCCACCAAGCCCATCAGTCCATGTAGTGCACAGGAGTCTGTCTGTCCGTCCAAGCACAGGATGTTGAAATCTCTCGCACCAGGGAAGGGAATGGCTGGCAGGCCACATGTCGCTGAGTGAATCAAGAGGAGGGGCTGTGGCCAGGAAGGACCGCATGTCAGAGAAAGCACTGACTGTGACAAGGGGGAAGGCAGCATCCAGTTTGCAAGGGCGGCAGGATGCTGGCTCCACATGCTTCCCCCCTCTCAAATCCCCCCTCCCTCCCTAGTTCCCACCCAATAATGCTTACCACTGGCAGCAGGGTCCCGGGTAGTAACAGGACCTGGTCTCCAGACTGGCCATAGCCAGGCAACCTGACCCATCCCACCCCAAGTCCTGGCCCACTCAAGGTTCTCGCATGTGGAGAAGTGCTCTATGGGCACTAGTTCCCTGCCCTACAGTTAGTCCCGGCCCGTCCAGGCTCTGGTGCAACAAAGGAGTGCTCTTGCTGGGCACCGGCTCCTAGCCTGCCGGGCCAGTCCATCATCAGGAGCTGGCAGCTGTGCCCTGGGGCACACAGACGCCCATCAGTGCAGTCTCGTCAGTGTCTCGGTGCCCACGGCCACGAAGTGGGTAGTTGAGGCCAAGTCCCTCAGGGCGTGAGCCGCCAGCAGTCCTAGTCCGGAAGGCCGAGGCGCCCAAGTGCAAGCCGGAGGAGCCCAGCCCAGTGGGGTTGCAGTCCAGATGGCGAGGGCCCAGAGACACCTCCATGGCCTCCGGGAGTGGAGGAGATAGCGGGAGTGGAGGGCGCTGGTACGGAGGGTGCCCGCTTGGGGGGAAACATGGCATGGCCTGACTAGGTGTGGGCTTATGAGGTAAGATGTGAGGAATACCCTCGTTGTCACCGCTGGCCCAGAGGCGCATCTGCTGTTGAGGAAGCGCCTGCAGGAAAACGAGAAAGGAAAGAGAGGTAATTATAGAGCGGACGGAGGCAGGAAGGGGCTGGCGTTGTTCCTTTGAGGACTAGAGTTTCAGAGAAGACCTGCAACCCGTAAGTGGCTGGGGCCTGACATCCAACATACCTGGGGACTCTGCATCTCACAGTCAGCATGCACTGTGCCCATGTTGCTGTAGTAACGATTGCTGTAGCGGTAACCACGGTTGTCATTGGAAGAACCACTGGAACCACCTGTGCAAAGACAGGACAGTGGAGAAAAGAATACTCACCAGATGGACTAGTATGAAACTCTCCAAGCTGAAGATGGAACAGGAGTGCTGGGAACATGAGGAGGAGGAGAGCTAGGAAGAAGGGGAGGGGAGGGGAAGGGAAGGAGAGATGCATACCCGAACTGGACACAGAACTGGTGGTGCTGGTGGAGTGGCTATGCTCTGTTCCCAGGCTTGGTGAGGTGCTGGCACTCGTATTGGTGCCCTCATCAGCAGTTTTCTTGAAAAAGTTATGCTGCAGGGCATAGAAGGGAGTGATGCGGCTACGGGGTTCATAGTCCAGCATGCGCAGCACTAAATCCTTGAACTTCAGGTAGTCAGAAGGCGAATGGCCCTGCTCTCCTGCACGGCGTCCGCCTGGGCCCCCACTCTCTACCCCTAATACTTCATGCAGCCGCCGTGTCCCTGGAACCTTGTAGTCCTAAAAGATATCAAGCAACAGGAAAATTAATGGGAAGGTGGAGAGAATTCATTACTGTATAGAACAGCGGCCGCCAACCGGTGGGCCGTGAGAAAATTTTGGTGGGCCGCAGAGAAATCTCAGCCCCAGAGCACACACACCCCCCCAAAGCAATTAATCCAGGTTGCGCAGAAACACAAGGCTGCTCAGCCCACATGGCCTGCGGAAACCCTCCCCGCCCACTCACTCCTTACCCGGTAAACTTGTCTGCTAAGTTGCTATTTTTCCTTTTTCCGACCATCATCTGTTCTGCTGTGCCAGGAGATTTAGATTAGCTAGGAAGCAGGAAATGGATGGATTTCTTGCTTTCTAGCTAGTCTTTAGATCAGCCGAACCTCCCTTAGGACTGAAGGTCCTGAATTTGCAAGCAAATTCAGCGCAGACTCATGGCAAGCAAATTTGAGAGACTGAGCTAGCCGATGGCAGATAGATAGATAGATAGATCACTGAATGATTCTGTGAGCAACTCAATCTGCCTGCTTTGCCTGATTTTGGATAAAAGTTGCTTTTTTTCAATAAAAAATTCAATATTTACATACATGGTGTATTGTGAGTTAATTTTGTGAGTTTGCTTGCTAGCAAATTTTATGCGACAGACTGAGCTAGCCAATGGCAGATAGATTTCTGAATGAATCTGTGATTCTGCGAGCAACTCAATCTGCCTGCCTGCCTTGCCTGATTTTGGGTAAAAGTTGCTCTTTTTTATAAAAAAATTCAATATTTATATAAATATTTATATTTACATACAAGCCATGCTCAGCCAGTCACATGACCACCAAGCCACACCCACAAATTAGGCCACACCCACAGAACCAGTTAGTGGTCCCTGGGATCTAAAATTATGGGTTTGGTGGTCCCTGAGGTCCAAAAGGTTGACGACCCCGGTATAAAATATATAGAATATATTCATTACTGTACAGAAACGAAGTGTTTCCTTTTAACGTAAGTTCCACCAGAAATAATGCCCTTGTCTCCTTCAAGCAAAAGGCTTAACGTGACTCTAAAAGCCAACCCAAAGAACAGCATGAGGGCTATTCCTCAGCTTAGTATTTATGCAGTTGTTTCCCACCCCCCCAACCCCCCTTTTGCACGCAGGAAGTCCGAAGGGGGGAAAAAAAAGACCAGAATGTGAGCAGAAAGAGAGCAGAGAAAAGAGGATTTAATCAGCAACTGTCCTTGTATTTTCTTCCCCCGACTTTAGATCAGGGGTCTCCAACTTGGCAACTTTAAGATTTGTGGACTTCAACTTCCAGAATTTGCTGGCTAAGGAATTCTGGGAGTTGAAGTCCACAAATCTTAAAAGTTGCCAAGGTTGGAGACCCCTGCTTTAGATAGCGCTCTGCAGGAAACATGCTAGAATGAAGAATTTAATCATGAAAACCCATTTCTTCAGTGTTCGCCTTTAGCAGGGTATATTAGAGCAGACTTATATTATTATTGCCACCCTCCTCACTTCAGATGCACTTAAGGGCACTGATCTAACATAGCAGGTAGACCTTTAGTGCAGCTGTCTACATTTTCTGGAAATGCAGCTGAACGAGGAGTCAGAAGAACCCCTCCCTCCCAAAGATCCCAGAGTGATGCAGAGCAATTACCTTCCTGCCATCTTTGCCCCGCCGGAGGACCCAGCCCCCCTCGGGCAGCTTCTCAAAGTATTTCCGAGCCTTGGGAGCCTGCTCCAACATGTGAGGTGGCGGCAGTCCCAGCACCTCCACAATCCGGCTCATTTGATCTGCCTGCAAGAGAAAAGGGATCACAGGATCAGGGACCTTCTCCCCTGATATGAATTTCTGATGTCCTTCTTTCTTCAGTGACCTCTGGGATCCATCTATACGCTTACTGACTTAGAAAACTGGTCACGGTGCTCAGGCACCTCCAGTATTTTTGACTCAAAGCAACCGAGGTTTCGCTAGGCTCTCTGACTAGGGACTGGTGGCCCTGCCGGCCCAGTTCCAATTCCACTTGCGGTGAGTTGTTCTTTGAAATGTAAATAGACCACTTTACCTCATTGGCACCACTAAAGAGGGGCTCCCCTGTATGCATCTCCACCAGAATACAGCCCAAGGACCACATGTCGATTGCCAGGTCATAAGGCATGCCTAGCAGCACTTCAGGCGAGCGGTAAAATCGGCTCTGGATGTACTGATAGATCTGCAAAAGACAAAAGAGATGGTCACACGTCTGTGCCGAGAGTATCGGAAAGTCGAGGCAGATGGGATTCCTCTCTGTGGTTCTCTTGTCAAATGGTGACCGAATCAAACGAACCCCCCCCACCCAAACTAGGCAAGGTCAAAATGCTGAAGACCTGAGATGGAAGGGAGCTCTTCAAGATCAAAAAGGGCCAAGGTGAACCAACAGAAAGGGGCAGGATCAGGGCCCGGGAGACAGTTTCAGGGGGCAGGTGAGAGCTAGGGAATCACTTACACGCTGGCCCAGCTGGCAGGAGCTGCCGAAGTCTACGATTTTAATGGCACTGCGCTTGGGGTTGCAGAGCAGGATATTTTCAGGCTTGAGATCACAGTGGATGATGCTGAGTTCAGGTGTTGCCAGGAAGAGCAGCGCAGTGCACAGCTGCTGAGCAAACTTGCGAGTGAGATTGAGAGAGACGCCACGGAAGTTGGTGTTACGAAGCAGGTCATAGAGGTTGTAGGACAGCAACTCAAACACCAGGCACAAATGGCTCCGGAACATGAAATGACGCTTCAAGTGCACTGAGGAAGTAAAGAGAGCAAAGTGGTATGACAACACTGTCAGCCCGCTCCAGTTATTGTTATTGTTTCTGTTATTGTTTATTGAATCTGATTCATAACGTACTGTGTTCAGTACATAAATACCACCTCACTGACAAATTTCTCTCTAGAGGGGGTCCCCAAACCCCAGGCCACCCACTGGTACCTGTCCATGGCCCGTTAGGAACCAGGTTGCACAGTTGGGAGGTGAGCGGTAGGCGAGCAAGCAAAGCTTCATCTGCAGCTGCTCCCCAGGGCTACATCACAGCCTTCGCTCCATCTCCGATCATCGGGCATTAGTCTCATAGGAGCACGAACCATACTGTAAACTGCGCATGTGAGGGATCTAGGTTGCTCTCTCCTCCTCCCTCCACTCCCATCAATGGAAAAATTATCTTCCACAAAACCGGTCCCCAGTGCCAAAAGACTGCTGTTCTAGAGTATCACTGTCAGTGAAATCCTGTCTTTTATCAAAAGGTATGCTGTTGGCAACTGTCTCCAATTAACTCCTCCAATGCATGGAAACTTCTCATCAATCTCCAGTCCTGGCTACCTCTTAATGTTTCTCAACCAATTTCAGAATCTCTCCCTCCTGTTAAGAGAATCTACTCCCACAAACTCACCAATGTAGTATTTCATCTCAGTGTCATGCTGGTTCATGAGCTCCAGCAGCCGCAGTTCAATCTGAGCCTGACTCAGAAATGCTTTCTTATTCTTGATAATCTTGATGGCTACCCATTCCTGAGCCTGTTGATCGTAGGCCTTCACTACCTACAGGGGCAGGAAAAAAACAACACAATAAAATGACCTTGCATTCAGCAGCTTATTATTTATTACTTTGGTATATGCCACCATTTCTGAAGACCCAAGCGGCTTACAAAATAACAGCATAAAATTAAAGCACAATCAATCAGCATCAGAATGAAAGTGTCATCATTTGGACAGCAGAATCTTCAGGGACCCCAAAAAAGTGCCTCCTAGAGCAGTATTTCTCAACCTCAGCAACTTTAATATGGGTGGACTTCAACTCCCAGAATTCTCTAACCAAGCATGAGTGCACATCCTGTTAAAACTCCCTAGGATTCCCTGGTACAAACCTAACTCATATAACCTTGCAAAATGAGGTCTTGTATCAACTCAGATGGTCCTGCCCAGATTGTATCTAACTGAGTGAAATAGGCTGATTTGATCTTTTAAATGCTACATGAAGCCCAACAGACAATCTGGCTTGGTTTTCCCTAATAGCGCTACTGCTGGATGGATGGCTGTCCATGGATTCAGTGACAGTGGAGAATATCTTTCACTGCTCTTACAGTCCCAACATAGGCACGAACTTGAGGCTTTCCCTATGTTCAGTCACATATATTTTTCGTTTCACACCACAGTTCCTCTACTTGATTCCTAAATCATATAATCTCCCAGAGCTTCTCAGAGTTCCAATATGCTCTCTTAAGTTGATGGCCAGAGATGGGTCACTCAGAAGCCATTCTGTCTACCCCTGCAGCTGTGCCCTTTTTCCTGAGTTTAGCAAATATTCAGTAGTACTGTCCACTGGAAACCAACAAGATGTCAACTCATAAAATATTCCTATGCCTGCTTTAGCTTGGCTTAAGTTTGGCTTGAGAATCATGATTTAATTAGAATGACTGCTGGAATCTTGACACAAGAATCATTAGGCACTTGGGGTGGGCCAATCAAACAAGTCCTTAAGTAAGTCTGGGGAGCCAATCAATTCCATAGTAACCAGAGAGTGATCCTTCCCCTATAATAAAACCAAATAAAAAAATGTGGACATGTAGCAACCCAATATATACTGGGGCCACAATCCTGAACAAGTCCATGAATGTCATGGTGGTCACAAATTCAGAAGTTGCATCCCCATCTCCTAATGAAGGAAAACTGAAATTCCCGTACCAACAAGCTTAGGTAGGAATAACGCTAGTGACAGGGAGTCCAATACAGTGTCAATATCCCTAGCCTATCACCAAGGCCAAAAATCACAACTCCACCAAGTGCCATGTTAGCAGTTAACTCTTATGGAAAACTAACATGTGTAAGTAATTGCTCAAAAGAGAAAAACAGACAAATTTGCCAACAACAGTACTCTTTGGGAATTGGAAAAGGGAACTTAGCTTAGGATGAGGCGGAAATACAATTCCCAGTTACTTACAGAAGACAGGATCTACAGCCTTACAGAGACAAATGACAGTCCACATAATATAGTACTGTTTCCTGACAGGCAGAAAAGTCTGTGGGATTTCAAGCAGACCACTTACACACCCTCCTTTGGAATGCTTTATGTAGCATTCAAACCATGTGCTCTACCACTGGCCAGTGGCTCTTCCTTTCTGAAGATTGAAGATAATTTGCTGCTATGTCTACACTGTCTTCCATCTGATGGAAGACACTATCTGCGGCAAAGGAGGTTTTCTAGCCCATGTTCACGATGGAAATGAGTACAGCCCCACATATGGTTACAAATCAGATACAACATTATTTTCTTTGCTGCCCCCATCCTCTGACCTGTCCAAAGGATCCTTTGCCAATGAGGGAGTCTATCTCATAGCGTTCTAGCCAGCGCTCGCCATTGCGGACAATGTAATCATAGTTGTCATCATCATAGCCTTCGTTGTGCACTTTCCGTTCCTTTTTGGTACTTGTATCCTCAGGTGCCACCTGCAAAGCTCGGCGTTTCTTCTTAGCATAATAGACCTGTCAATTATAGCAAAGATCAGGGTGTAACTAAAAGCCAACCAACCACCCAAGCAAAAAAGAAGATATGGGTGTATGTGTGTGTGCGCACGCGCGCACGTATACGTGCATGCCCTTAAAAAAATGAAAGTTACTTTTTCTCAGGGCAATAACTAACATCTCAGATTGTCTACTGAGAGAACATGGAACGGTACTATCAACATAAAAAGTGAAGGAACAATGAGGCTGGTATCTATGACATTACTGCTCCTCCTCCTTTCATATTTTAATCAAAGCTGCCCTCAAAAGAACTTACCTCATTGATATGCTTGTATGTTTTGATGAGGTCCACGGAGAGCTTGCGCAGTGGAGCTGTGGCAGAGTCCCGAAATGTAAGTGGGATCCTTCTCTGCAGAACGGCCAGGTCTGGCATGATCTATGGAAAAGAAATAACCAAAAGACCACAGTTAGACATACTGTAGGCATAATTCCCATGGAACTAGGGTGAAAATAAATTCACCAAGAAAAGAGTGTGCAGTAATGATGTTAAATGACTGTATTTTGATTTTGAAATATAGAACCTGTCACCAAATTTGAGCTTCCTCCAGGGGATTGACCAATAGTTTGCTGTCACTTGGAGGTTATGATTGATACTATAGAAGCCATTTACCTCCTCTGAAATTTCTATCCATGTTCCTTGGTTTACAGACTGAACTAATGCCTGCAGGTGCTAAAAACCAGGGCTTCAAAGCTGAAAGGTATGCATGCAGATTTTGGCTGGAATAGCTACCGGTCGAAAGCGGGAAAACAGCTAAGTTTAATTGCATGCTTTTTGAAGATGAGCTGAATGAGATCTCTAAGGAAGGCAGTCAGGATTTCCCAGGGAACTACCTGCTGATGCTCAGCCATGGTCTGGATGCTGGAGAAGGGAGCATGGCTGTGCTGGCTCGACATGATTGTCTCAGTAGGAAGAGAGCGGCCCAGAGAGGCAACCTGGCTGCAGGGAGGCAGCTGGCATTGTGGGGTGCTGCTGCCACCTAGAGGACAAAAAGAGAGCCTAGATGAAAAATATTGCAAAACATGGTTTGGACTGCCCCAAAATAACATTATGCCTTGACCCCAAAATGAACTTGTTTAAGAACAGAGTCATGTATCTCCATTACAATTTAGAGGAAAGATGTGGACCAGAAATTCAGTTCTATTCCTAGCTTGTCTGTAGGAAAGGAGGAGAGCTGACAATGGATCTAATTTCCTAAAATAGCCCAGACAACAGAAATACATCAAATTGTCTGTATTTTACTATTAAGTATATTTCTTTAGTAATATTGTAAACCACAATGTGAGGGTCAAGCACATACAATTCACTATTTTAATGCTTGGGTTCAAACTCTGTGCTCAGTCCTGAAGGTTACTGGGTGACCTTCAGAACAATAACTACCATTCAGTTAATCCTCCTAGAGCAGAATGGGGAACTATGGCCCCTTTATGACTTGTGGACTTCAACTCCCAGAATTCCTGAGCCAGTCATGCTGGCTTTAAGTTAAAAGTCCACCAGTCATAAAAGGGCCATCGTTCCTCCCCTGTTCTAGAGGTTTGTTAAGAAGATCAAACAAAGGGAGACTCAACATATAGCCCTCTGGTTTTTAGAGGAAGGACAGGATAGAAATGTAATCAATTCTAGGTCTGGAAATGAAATGTTTCTCTTTACCTTTTAGAACCAAGAATGCATTCCTGAGGACATCCTATCACTACTGTAATTTGGAAAGGGAGGATGAGAGGATCACAGGGGCAGGCAAGAGGAGAAACTAAGGTGGAGCCAAGCATAAAGGAGGGGCAACAAGTAGAAAACGAGAAGGCGGCATTCGCATTATTTTTTGGTGAATACCTCTCCTTGGATACCTTTTCTGGTAGGCTAGGACCACAAGGACTGAAACAGATGATTAGGTGGGGCTTAGGCAAGAAACAAAGTTTTGTCTTGCAGCCAAGCCAAATTGCTTAGGGCTGTGCAAAATGTTGAAGTGGTGACTTACTTCAAAAGAGTTTCAATTGAACACCCTTTCAAATCAAGCCTATGATTTGAGGTGTCTTCAAATAGCTTTGGAGTGATTTGATGGTGATTCAAAGATTCTTTGCAGGTTTCTGACTTTCAGAGTTTTAAATATTATTATAATTTTCCTTCCATAAAAAGACAAATCTGAGGAGCAAAGTAGTAGAAGGGACTGGATTCCCTGATGGTGACATGAATAGCTGGACAACGAACTATGCCAAGAAACGTCCCAGCAAAACAGGTGGTCTGAGAGTGGTGAACCCATTGATCTTTAATCATAACAGTTTAAAAACTAGTTTTTGATGTTTTCAGTTCTAAACTGATTTAGGCAAATTCTTTATAGTCTGTTTTCTCATCCCTTCTAGCCTGTATTAAAAGAAGCAAAGGGGGAATAGTTCAAAAATATATTGTAATTAAATCCTCTAAAGTAGCTAGGGAAAATTTTGAGTGTTGGTGTCCTCCAAAAGTTCTATCACCACAGCTACTTACATCCCACTCTGCAAATAAAGTAGCTGAAAAGTTTTAATTCCTCTCCATTAGAGCCCCTCCCTTTTTAAAGAAAAAAAAACACTATGAAAACTTCAAATATGTTCAAAGCTAATCTTGTTCCTGAATCTTATATGAAAATAAAATCCTGCCATCTTCAAATACTAAACCTTGAGTTTGTATATTTTGGTTGTTTTATGCAACCCTACACATTTTAACATCAGTTTTATTTATTAAAACAATGAAATACAAAAGAAGAATCAGCATTGTGTAGTGATTACACAGTGAACAACAAAAAAGTAAATTATCTTAAAATATTTAAAATGATCTATATGTAACTATAAATAATAACAGAAAGATCCGTAAACTATGAATACCTATATAAAACTAATAGACATTAAGCTTATCATTAAATCTAAACCATATCGCAATATGGCCCTACAAATAAGATCACTTTTTAAACATAGTTAGGTAAAAGAGTTCCCAAGAGTAATCAATCTTTTAACTGTTTCTGGCACTGCCTTCAGATTCTAGACTATCATTTGTTGCTCTTCTCCCTCAAGAAATAACTTTTTACAGTCAGTGCAAGAACATATCAATGGGAATGAGTGGTATTCAGTTTTCCTAACGTACAATTATTACAAACGGCTCCAGACAAGGTCCTGATAAAACACTGTAGCGAGCGAAAAGTAATGAACAAGAATTCATGGAATAATCTGGAAATGGCAAGTGTCCATCTTGCTTGCTTCTAATTTCAATCTATGTCACATATGATATACTGTACATGCTGCATTATATCCCATTTGCATTTCCCCCCATTACACTGATATAAAGATGAAGGCCAAGGGCTCATTCGGACGTTGTTGCAGGATGTTTACGATCTGGCAACTCAATCCTATTCCCTGTGCAAATGTTTCCCCTCAGCCCACAATCACAGTGGCTAGGGGACTTGGATAGAATTGACCATTTATTTTCTCTAGATCAGTCAGAAAGATCAGGACACCTTCACATGATGTCTCAAAGGCAATAAGATGCAGAATCAGTGAATGTTACATCACGAAGAATTTATTCAATTTTTGGACTAAAAATAATTGCACAGGTATAGGTAAACATTTTGTTCTGAACTAACTACCGGTACCTGCTCCACATGACATTGTAGATTATTTCACTCAACTAGTCCTTGGTCAGCCCATGTGATCCAGCAAGAATTCTAGCACCTGCATGTTTGACTGAGGAAGGCAAGCTCTGATTTCTTTTCCAGCAATTATTTGTAATTTTGCACTGGAAACTTGAGGAGCACTCTTTTCAAATACTGAAGGTATCATCAGATCATCATTTTTATTCTACCGTTTTCCAGGATATATACATTTCTATTTTATGAACTCCTTTGCTGAGATTCACATGTCCTATCACAGCACCTTTTTCAAAGTATTCAAACAATCCCAAAACTTGAAATAACTTAAATGTTGCTCAAATAACATACATCCATTTGCATGATATATTACGCTATAATAAGGAAGTCATGGTGCTTTTAACTATCTGTAAATATAATCTTCTCTAATTTTTAACTTCTAGATGAAAACTTCTGCAGGACCAGACCAGATTACTATTACCAATTTTTTTTTCAAAGAAAAGTCCTACAGAATACTTTTTTTCCTCCCAGAATTAATTATGAAAAAAATAACCACAAAAGGTTTATTAATGTAAGATATTAATCTAATTGGGTGCCAAGAGAAGAATTTTGTTCATGCATATACGCTTTTTCTTCCCCCTCCCCTCCCTCTCTCTCTCTCACGCACATTCTCTGCTAGTCATGAGAAGTGGTAGTGCAGGTCACAGAATTCTAGTCCTATTTCTACTGGAAATCTGATTTTGACTTCATTTTCTTCATGTTATTTCCTCTGTTATAATGTGTGTGTGTATATATACAGCCTTGATATGCACAAACATTGGTAAAAATAGTTTGTCATATTTATATATTATGAGATTTCAAAGATTCCCAAAAATATAACCTAAAATGACCTTAGGAGGTATTACAGTATACTAATTCTCCTTCACCATAAAATCTGCCATCTTCACAAGAAACATTTCTAGACTAAAACTGTAAATCTAGGCTCAAATTTGATTCTTAATAATTTACAGTATATATTCCAATGGGCCATTGGAAGAAGACATGGGACATAGCTGAGAGGGAAATTAGCTTAGCAGGGACACGTCAGGGGCAGGAAGCAATTTAGCTACCATGTGAACAATGTTTCTTTGGAAGCTGAGCTAGATTTGTAAGCCAAACATTTTACCAACATTATCTACACTGATTCAGTGGCAATTCTCTTGGGCTTTCAGGAGATGTTTTCTTCAGACTTATAACCAAAGAACTTATATTGACGATGCTGGGGACTGAACCCAGGGCACTCTGCAAATGATATATAGCAGGGGTGTCAAACTCAAGGCCCGTGGGCCGCATCTGGCCCATGGGGTGCTTAAATCCGGGGCTGGCCTGGAAATATGAAAGAACTGGCCCGCAGTGCCTCTAGCGGCTAAAACAATCTGCATGCAGCCTCTCCGTGCCTCATTTTCACCATGGCCTCCTGCAGCACTCTGCCACCCGAAAATGGGCCAGAAAACAGCCCGTAAAACGGGGTGAAAACAGCCTGAAAAATGGCCCCAAAACAGAAATGGGCCCAAAACAGCTAAAAAAACAGCCCAATAACAGCAAAAAGAAACCCGGCCACACCAACCCTCCCTGCCGTCCCCCATCCTACCGGCCTGCAGAGGAGAACTACAATGCTGATCTAGCCCTAAAAGCAATCCAGTTTGACACCCCTTGATATATAGTGTTACAAAATAATGGCTGTGGTTAATTTCTGCTACTTTGAAGTGAGGATAAAACTAACTCAAGAATGGGTTCCATAGAGCAATGCTGCAGGAACAAGGATCTCAATGAACATTTTCAAACTCTCTGTCAAGTACATCCTTCCAATGCCTTGATGTCACATAAGTTGTGAAGGATTTTTAACCTATTACATATAATTGGCCAGGTGGTGTCCCATCCATGGATTTGAGCCCATGACCTCAACATGAAAAATGTGCAGCTAGACCATCTGTTGCAATTCAAGGAGGCAAGGCTGTTTGTTTAGTTTAAAATGCAGCTTTGCCTTAAGAGTATCCACAAATAACAAAAGCCAGTGACATGTCATATTAGTCAGTAGTCAAAACAGTGGGCTGGACCCGGCTACATCTCCACAGCATGTAGGTTCTACACTGTGGGGGCATTAATTATAATGCAATTAAGTACAATTTATTTAAACCAATGCATTTAAATACATAGTTGTTTAAATAAATTGGACAAGGATTTGAATAAGAGTACAATCCATGGGGGTAGTGTATCTCATGACTGGTGGAGAGACAATGCCTCCATAGCTTTAAAGGTTTTGGTCATTAGTTATTTATGTCATAGAATCTGTATTATTTGGAATGTCATATTCCATAGTACATAATAAAGCCAATCAGGGATGGTCATGGATGGACATTTATAGCAACTAATAAAGAAATGACTTTAAGATATATTCATCCTGGAGGATCAAAATATGATTTAAGTTTTAGCTTATTTTTGAGAAAGATTTGCAATTAACCCTAGGACTGGACTGAATTATAAATCATTTTGTGCATTATGCTCAGGAAAGATGGTTGTCACACACTTAACTGTACTTTTAGTTGAGAAAAGAAGTTGACTGTTTTAGTTAAGCAAGCTCTTCTGAATTGGAAATGATGGGGTTTGCTCTGCCTGACCAGAATTGTGAGCTCAAGTTGTCTGCACAGAGCAGAAGCAAAGCACCACAACCCTACTAAGTATGCAGCTATAGCTGGCACAACATTATAGAGATGCTGTTCTGCTGATAATTGCATGTAGCTGGGCTGAACTTGCTAAGACAGTACTGGATTTTGTGCTTCAGTGGAGCAAAGCTAGGAATAGAAATGGCTAGCTCTCTAACATGTTCGCTACTGTATCCCATTCCAGCCAGTCTTAAAACATCCCTTCCACATCTAAGAATAGCACTTGGTACTTTGAGTGTTGCTGGGGCACCATCCTTAGTAATAATAAATTCTATTTATTATTTATTTATCAAATATATATGGCCACTGATCTTTCAAGGAGTGATTTTGGGTGCCAAACAGCAAAAAAGTATAAAACAATAAACTTGACAAACACAGTCATATTTTAAAAGTTTTTAAAACAGCAGACACAAGAGAAATCACAAACGTAACTAAGAGATAGCCTATACAACTCCAGTGCCAATTCTGAAGGCTCCCCAAATCTTAATAATAGTTTAGTGCTGAGTGGGTTCTGCTGTTCCCTTGTATCAACCATTTATGTTAATATGGCATTTTGAGAGGCTTGGGAGCATTTGATTTTCTTCCCAATCATACATTATTCCTTTCATATTTTATACTTTAATTTTACTTCATTTTTTCTAAAAGGATAGCCACAAATAAATTCTCAGAAACACAGTTCTGGATGCACCTCTACTCTTTATTATCTTGGATTCTATCTAGCAAACCAGGGCTTGAACATGAAATTAATAAATTTAAGAATAATTTAAGACCTGGGAGTATTTTATTGTTAGGTCCAGCTCAACAAATGTTCTGCTATTAAATGCAACTGCAAATGGTTTTTTGAGTTTCATAGTCAACTTACGTTGTCTTGCATTTTGAAACCCATGTCTTATGGTCCTATAATGGTTTAATGGCTTTTTGTGTTTGTAAAATAAAATCAAGGCATTTCACTTCTTTTCCTTTAGTAAGGCATGTATCTTTCCATATCTTGAAAAGAGAATGCGAGCTCATGAATTTAAACAAATATTTTTTTTCTTTACGGTACTTTTCTTCTCACAAGGAATAATTTATACAATAGCATTTTAAAGAAAATACTGCAACCACCTTAACTCAGCAGATCAAATACGTTTCTATCAGATAAGCGACAAAGATAACCAGCAATATAATATGCAACTCCCACAAAATTCACTGATCATTCAGTCTAAATAAAATTCTGTAGCCATAAGATTCAAAAACTTCCATATATAGAACACTCGTCTGTTATAGCAGTAATTATAAGCATGGTCTTTATGATGCATCAGTATAGAATTCATCATGTTGAGTCTTAGAAATTCATTCAAACTCAGCCATGTTACTTCTAACTCAGGCATGTAACTTAAAGGTGTACTGCTATGGTTCATAAGATTTTCATTCTCATTACACTGAAGACAATCTATTCCTTGCATTTCAAGAAACTAGGTCACTTCATCTTCAAGAATAAAAAGTCATCCTAACCTAGATTTTAACTGTTAAATAATTTTTAATATCAATTTTACTGTTAATTTTAATCTATGTTTTACCTCTCTCTATTTTTAACTTTTCTTAACTATTTTGAGTACATGTCAGAGTAGAATGGCAGGATGTAAGCCAAATAAATAAATAAACTTAACACTTCAGCTAGACTTTCCTGCTCAGAATGCTTCCAGTTTCTCACACTGCTCTTTTATATGGCTTGAAAAATATTCTCACATTACAACTTCCTTTCCCATCTACTACAAATGTAAAACAAAATGCCTTTTCCTTCTCTAAAAAATCCATTGTCCTTTTGCCCTATGATTGTACACAATTGTATACCTCATCCGCCATCTCCATATTGACCGCTCAGGAGAAGGATTTTATTAAATGGCTATGTAGAATCCTTTTGCTACCACAAACAGATCTTACCTGTGACCATTTTTCTGTTATAGCAAGTGGAAGGCAGAAAACAGGAAGGCTCTTGCCGGGCCCAATGTGTCTGCAATGTCAGCAGCATTGTACAAGATAGACCTTAGCGATGGAGAAGATCACCAAAGGGAAAGGCCACCCCAGTTTCAACCACATACAATCCACGGAGTTGATAGCCAGGCTTTTGGGACAGTACTCACCCAGGTTGTGCCCCTGAGTGAGTCTTAAAACCACAGTGAGCTAACCCAGAAAGCAGTGCTACACAGCTGTCATTGCAAAGGCTATGGAAGGTCAGTGGGTGTGGAATGCTCTTTTGCCTGGATCAAAGCAAACAGCTGGTTGCATGCCATGGCTAAGTGGAAACTGATCAGAGGAACAGCTGACAAAAGATTTCTAAATGCAGCCCAGAGAAGCTACTAAGGAAAGGACTGAAATGTGCCAAATCTCAACTCCACTAACAAATGCTTCCTCTAGGCTACCACTTGACTCTGTGAGGTTTCTCAATGGTATTCACTTGTTGGTAAAGGCCTGGGCCACAAGACTTTAGGAGGTGTATATAAATATGATCACCCACTTTTTTCTGCCAAAATACAGCATACTGTTTCAATGTATGTTGACAATGTATTGAGCTAGTTCAGCTTATGCTTTATTGAACAAACCACGGTTGAGCAAGACAAATCATAGTTTGGAACTGCATAAATGAACATTTGCTGTACTCATTTTTGCACTATTAATTTACAGCAAACTGCTGTATCCAAATGCACAAACCTTGCAACTTTGACTAAAGCCCAGGAAGTTTTCCAGCAACTTCAAATTTAATCTGATTGGTCACATCAGATCTTTTGCATCTCTCAATTTTTTGCTCTTCAATAAATTGGCCCCGTCCTGTTTTTGGCCCAACACTGTCACTATTCCCAAGAAATTAATCTAAGGCATACAAGAAAGACCAAGCTTGTGGGAATTCTCCAGGGCAGAGCACATTGGAAGAAGGCAAATGTGCCCTTATCTTTATGTTTTGGTATCACACGAGAGACACTGTGTATACATCTGAAAGAGTTGGAATGTGAAATTTAAAATCTAACATTGATGATAATAGAACAACCAATTCTAAACTTGAAAGGAATAAAAAAGTTACATCATTATTAAATGGTCATTAAAGATGGGATGACAGTGATGTTTTTTTAACCCTGTTAAATCATATACAATGTATTTTTTTATCCAAGCATCAGTGCATGAGGTAGATTATGTTTCCCTCCCCCCCATCCTGGCATCTACATATTGAGAGAAGGTCCTGTAGACTTTCCTATCCCAATGACACCTGATTATCCCTCATATCACTGGCCTTTCTATTCTTATTAATTCCTCTAGTATATTAACACAGTTTTTTAAAAATCTAGCATGCAGAATCTCAAATAAGGTCTTACCAATGCTAAGCAAATTACAGTATATGTTGATATATTCTCTGAATAGACCAAAGAAAAATGAAATAATTTCTGGAGTTAATACTCAATGCTACTCTAAGTCTCTGAAGCACCTTGGCCTATTGGGAAAGAGCGATCTAGAAAACTTCTAATGAAAAAGGTCTGAGTTTACAGTTTACATTCCTGGAAGGCATGAAGACTTTCTCTTTTTGGGGGGTGGGGGGTGGGGTGTTGCGGTATTTTTTTTTTTTTTTTGACTTCTGGGTTCCTTAAGGCACTTCTGTAAGTCTTGAGAGGGTACTGTGTTTTTCCAACAGCTTTCAAAATTGTGTCATCCATACTTTTGCTGTGCCCAAGTACTTGCCACTTCTTCTGCTAGTGACTGGAGGAAGCAACTACTGTCTGGAATCACTGAGAGTATATGTATACTGCATTGTAAAAGCTCCATCTGAATAGTAAGGAATAGCTTTTAGGAAAGATACTGACACAGAACCTCATGTTTATTTGACACGAACATTACTTTGCCATCTTAATGGTTTCAGAGCTGCTTTCTTGATCAAACTTGCAATGTTATACAATTTGAACTGGCAATATGATGAAATTAACTAAGAACTTGGAAGTTGTCTGCAAAGACCACACAATTTATCCAGCTGCCTATTGAATTCCAAACACACAATCAAAATGAGTACAGTTGTCATTTCTGGAGGTCTCTAGTTGCTTTCTACTTTTTTATATGTCAATCTCTACCAAGTTTTGAAGCATTGGGGACAAAAACTTGGAGAGCCAATCATACAAGTTGTGCAAGTAGTTCAAAGCTTGAGAAAAATATGAAATCTTAGTAGAGGACATGTGTTCATCAAAAATATATATATTTTAAAAGCTTTTTTATTTTTGTACATTTTCTCAATGTAATCTGGTCAATTACTGGGACAAGAAAAAATGAAAAAGAAACCCCTTTCTTTTACGTTGGAAGATAACATCACTTTTCTTGCAAAAAGTAAGGTTACTACATCACAGCTACATCCAAATGACTCCTGGATAGCAGAAGAATGATACAGAAAAGCCTCTGTTGCCATCTAATGGTCATTTGGATTTTTGCCCAGATAATACATGGTACCCTCAACTGGAAACAGAAACACAAAATTTTCCATCTTTCTTCTTCAGGCCTCTCTTTTCTAGAAGCTGCAATATCATTTGAATTCCTTGTACGTGAATCTATGCAATTTATCAGAGCAATTCTATTGAGGATCCTGACTCCTGACTAGGACTTGTTCTATAACCCAGCACTAACTAGTGGCAATTAAAAATTACACCTATGCTAGGGCCACAATATAATCCAAGGAGGAAGTAGATGCAAGCAATCTGACATTTAGCAAATTAGATTTATGAAAGGGGACGTTTCTGATGCAATTTTGGAATGTGCTCCATTTATCAATAAACAAAGATACACTAGTGTAAAAAAAGTGTTTGGTTTAAAACAGCTGCATTAAATAAATCACATCTAAAGAGGTAAGAATTTGATGCCAGCACAAGCTGAAAAACTGCACTGCATACCAGTAAAAATTCAAAATTTCAGACTTTCATGGCTGCCGGTGAGTTCTATACGTATCAACGTTGCCAGCTCTGCTGTTGCAATGGCTTCTGATGGAACTGTGTAGCTAGCACAATTGCATGGCCCCTACACTAGGAGAATGCACAACAAGCTTTTTTGAGGCTGCATATGTCTCTTGTCAGAACACTCTTGCTGTTCAGAGTAGATGGGGGGGGGGGGGAGAGAAGGGGAGGGAGGGAGCTTACATGGAAAGAAGACAGAGGAGGGGTAGGAAAAGAGAAGCATGTTACAGGCACTTTGCAGCAGAGGAAATATTAGCCAAGGAGCCGTACTGCCATGTATGCAGGGTTACCTAGGGGAGTTTCAGTCTGTCAGCCCACCCTAGCATTGTACGTCACTGGCACTGGGCCAAGCCTGCACTCTGCTTCCAGGCCACAGGCTACGCATTAACCCTCTGCCTGGTCCCTATTCTGCCCTGCAGATTTCCACCAGGCAGCAAATTCAATCCCCGCCTCTTCATTTGCTTCTGTGCAATGGTATCTCTGCCATGGCAACAAGCTTCTCATTGGAGAATGAGCGCTGCTGAGGAGCCAATGAGAAGCCAGGCGGTGTTGCTAGGTTCTCCGGGATGCAATGGGCTGATTATGCCCAAACAAAGCAAGAAAGAGAAGGCGAGAGTCTCCAAAAATACCTCGGTGAAGAACTGGCTCTCCTTCCAGGAACAGGGGCTAGAAATAACCTGCAAAGGGAGACCCAGCAACAACAGGGTTCACAGTGCTGGCAGAATGCCATAGCCACTCACTGCAGTCGTGATCTCTCTTGCGTGGTGACTCTTACAGCCAGCTGGGTCAAAAGTCCTCCCCCCCTCCCGCAATCCCAAGTGGTGCTTGAATCACATCTTTCTCCATCTTCAGTGTAACAAGCAACTCTATCATAAAGGGCTTCTTGGTTTGGCCACAATGCCCTAGCAGGTCCTGCACCCTTTTGTGCCAACCACAAGGCATCCAGTATCTTTCCCCGAAGAGGCTCAGTGCCAGATCAGAAGCTTACGAGAGTTTCATAGAGTTAAGGAAAATACGTGGTCAAAATGAATGGCCTTATGAACAGGAAACAGCTGTGCTATAAAACCGGGCAGTTAAAAGCATTACTATATATTTTACAGGCTTGAGACCTTAGCCAAAGGCCACTGGAATAAACGGTGAACCTTTCCTTGAGATAAATCAAGGTCTGGATCAAGCCAAGTCTTTTGACTCTAGGATTGCCCTAATTAGCCAGAAAGAGCAGATTCCACCCCCCCCACATACTGTAGTTATTTCCTGGAAAGAGAATTATGCACCTGGGAACCTACTGCAACCCACTGGAGGTGAGGAAAAGCCCCAAAAGGTCATGCAATTGCAGTCCTAAATGTGCCTCTCAGAAACACCTTGAAAAATTAAAACAAGCAAAATCCTTGCAGAACGTTTTAAGGGCATATGATCTCATGAGGAAGGATGCCAAACAGCCTTTTGGTGTTTTTTTTTGTTTTGAAAGTTATGGATTATAATTTATGTCAAAAAACTACACAGACCATTCCCAGCTTGAAAGCTTTATATGCTGTACCTTTTACTTTAAATAATAAATGATAAGAAATATCTCCTTTAAGGAAAAGTTCATTCCAATGCCGCACAACAGTTTCACTCCCCATTATTTAATAATTTCAAATATATTACAACCTGTCAATAGGTAGAATATAAATAGTTTGTATAATATAGTTTGTAAACTGCTTTGAGATGCTTTTATACAGGAAACTATAAAAATTATTAAAAGTATATGTTGTTACTACTGTACAATATGTAAACCAAGTTTATATGTCATTGTATTTTTTTTAAAGCTCATCTTCTAAATTACTCACCTTCAATTAAATCAATAACAATAAAGCACACATATCTGCCTCATTTTCAAATTATTTGGGGGGAGAAAATTAATCACAGAATTATTAAATTACATGGCACCAACATATAAGAAAGTCATTCCTAAACTCTCTATGTTCAGAAACTCAAAAACAGTATCATAAAAATAAAAATAGGAAAGACTAGGTAGAAGAAAATGGTGTTTTTTTTTAAAAAAAAGAGGTTTCCAAATCTGAGTTCACCTCTTGGATTTTAACTGAAGTTACTTCCAAATGTATTCAAGAGAGCAGCCTGTTTTGAAACACTAAGCAGACTTACTGGGAAGTCTTATGAGCCACACTTCTGAGTAAAAGGTAGACCGTACAGAGATGACTCAGGGCACTGTGACACCACATCAGAAGCTTCAAGATCTACAGAAGCCCCCCAAAATATTTTCAATGCATCACAAAAAAAAAGTATGAAGATATCATACAGCAGAAAACAAACTGTAAATGAAAATAAGGTACCTAGAATTGCTGCCAGCTTTCCTTCTGAATAAGGTATATGAAAAGCTCAAATGGCAAGTGAATGGACTAGTAATAGCAGGAAAAGTGTATGTAGCAGGTTTGGCAGTAACATAGATGACATGATTAACCTACAAGCCATGTTTGGGTGTGAAAGATCCTGCCTCGGTGCAGAAACCTTGAGCAGACAAGCCATTCTGGGATAAACTGAAGGTTTATCAGCCAAGTAACTCATTGCCAACAGTAATTCCATTTGAGTGTTAACAAGACAACATTCAGATGGCATAATAAATCCCAAGCCAGCTTCATTATCTCCAATGTTGAAGATGAATTGTTTAAATTGAATCAAAGTTAAAATTAAGTAGTACATTGAGTTGACAAAACTCAACCTCTAATGTTCTAAAATGGAATAAAACCACTTCTGATAACTTCATAGGAAGGAGGGGGGTCATGTATATTGGAGATACACATAAGTTGGACTTAGTGTGCTAAAGATAATACACCTTGATGATGGGCAGCCAATATATTTTGATAGCTCAAGATGCTAAAAGAACAGCCCTTTTCTTACTGTTACACTTCCATACATTTATAGGTGAATCTTTTAAAATAATTTCTGCATTCCATGTAACTGAATTCAACGGATCAAAACTGAACTTTCCTAAAAGTTTTATCTTGTGAATGAACAAAATTCATTCCAAATTTGCCTTTTTAATCAAATTGTTAGCACTTTCAGGGAAGAAGTTTCTAACATTTTTAGCTCATTGAAGTGGATAAAACTGATCACATTTTTAGATGTGAGTGAGCCAAGATTTTCACAGCAAAATATGTGGATACATACATGAGTCATGTTAAAGTCTATTTTTAGGGACTCCTTTCTACCAAAGCTTAAAGTTTAAATCTTTATTTTCCCTCATTCATCTGATACAGGATGTCTCAAGGTGACATTTATAGGAATAACTTTCAAGATCTTCCTAACTGTATTCCGAATAACCAAAACCAAGTACCTGAATTTACCTGCTCCTTTTAGAAACCAGAAATGACCTGCTCTTGGGCATCTTAATTGTAAAATAAATCATAATGTACTTGGAGTTAAAGTCACACATATTTCTTACTTCTATTCTACATCTGAAATATTGTAAAATTAATCTTAAATTACAAGAATTTGAATAATTACTATATCATAAAAGTTCTTTTTAAGTCTCTCATAAGACTTAAAAATCTGCATTTTAAATCCTTTTTTCATTTAAAAAAATTCTGGTTTTCCTATCAATGAAACTGCAAGTTTTGTTCAGAACCTTGATAGATGCTGGAGTAGCCAGAAGTTAAAGTCCAAAAAGATAATAGCCAAGTTTTAGTCTAATCCTCCTCTTGAACCAAAACAAGTTTCCCACATTAAATGTACTGTTATTAATAAACTATAAAAGGCATCAAATATAAAAAATACCAGCAAATAGACATTAGAAGGCATCAGAAAAGAAGGTAGAAAATCCATACCAAACAATTTAGGGCCCCAAAATTAAACACATGAGAAATAGAACATAGGAATGTTGCCAGTGAAAAGTTACATTGTAAAAAAAAAGAACATTTGAAAGCATATCATAGACTCTAAATATAATAGGTTAAGGTTTTTGGAGAAGACGGTAATTCTCTCTGCATATTCTTTATAGGAAATCTGAATCTATGTCATCAATTTGGAGCTAAAGACACCCACTCAAAACATCCCTATGCACAAATTGTCAGAATATACTAACATAAAGGTGATGTAGGTTAGGAACTAGTTTTAATGGTTTAAATTGCTGGAGAAATGATTCAGAATAGAATTTAGCCAAATAGTAACAAAACACACTGAATCTGAAATGTCTAAAAATTGTAAATGAACAATACTATTTGGAGCTATATATGTTACTAATTCCTTATTCTGATGTTGCTCTATGTGCCCTGTAAATTGTTGGTTCAGAAGTACAATCAATAATACCTGTATGGTGTTTCCAAGCTATATACTCTAAGTTTAACAGGATTGTAGTTTTTCTCTATCAAAGATGAAGATTGATCCTAATATATGCAATAATATACTATGGCTAGTAAAATAAGATTTACCATAACCTCCAACCTCTTGCCTGAAATATGAATAAAGAACAGGCTATCAGCATGCAAACCTTACATATTTTCCCAATTCTGAAACACCTATAACTCCTTATTAAATTAACATACAATGTTGAGCCAAGTCTTAAAACTATACAGTATTAGAATCATCAAGCAGCTAAGAGTTTTGTGTTTTCATAGTATCCACTGAACCTGAAACTACTTTTTGAAAGTCATGGATTCAATTATAACAGTCTGACCTCAGATTATAACATTCTTGCCCATGCTTACATTTAATAGAAAATAATTTCTCAAGAAGATAAAAGTATAGCTCAATATTAATTTGTATGTTACATGTCCTATTGCATTTTAGTTTCTCTTCAGAAATGAAAACAGTTAGCTAATATGACTCCATGTTCCATCCAAGTTTAAGACCTCATCCAAGCTATTTCTACATAACACAGTGGTACCCTAGGTTAGTCTTATAGGTGACTGCAACTCAGCCATACTCCATAAATGTCATTGCAGGACACTTGTATTTTAGTGTCTACCACAATTTACCCCGGTTGCCTATGGGAAATTATGGTTTGGCCTCCACCATGAACTGGTTTCTAGACAACCAGTCCAAAAGTGATACTTTGGGGTGGGGGGGACTACATTCAGTGAATTAGATTCTTTAATGTGAACCATGGCACACAATATTTCACTTTAAAGGAAAACGTAATCATTATGAATTTGCAGTATACATCTTGACTTGTTTGTTGAATTACCAAATTAGATGGTCTTACAGGATCTTTATTATTCTTGGTTTATGGTACACTATGGATTCAAGGATTAACTTTAAATTGACATGTGAATTAACCCTTTCTAACAGAGTAATTAAGTTTTGTTGTTTCTTCAGCTCTGTGATTGTCAAAAATGATGTTTCCTATATACTAGATATATTTCTCATTAATAACATGTAATAAGTATTATCCTCTCAATATCCATCTTATCCATACCCATTTAAAAATCCAAATTACTTTTTTGGAGCAATGAAACAATAGCTTGTCATTCATAATCATTTATGTTGGGCTAGAGAGTTTCAAGTATGTTACCTTTCATTATATACAGGTTTATGAAATCACTCAGCTCTGTCACAGAAATAATGTAACTTATCTTTATTATGCTTATCAACATATCAGCAAATGTCATAGTATCAGTTTGCAAAACAGGAAATGCCTCTAATGTGGTAACCTTTACATGATCCCCGGGGCAATTTAATTTCTTCCAGTGCAGAAAGTACCCTGAACTTTTGCCCAAATATGAAAGGTTCCAGAACTACAAAAAAATAAGGAAAACATACCTGAACAGCACAGTAAACTAGAGAAATTGTCTACTTGGGTTTTCAAGAGGAAGTATCCATCCCCTCATTTTCAGAAGTAACCAAGTCCACAATGTATTCTTTATACTCTAAAGGCTGCTTTTCTCTCCTAACAAAATTTCAACTCCCTATTCTACCTGCCAGAGTTCATGGACTGTGTAACATATCATCCCATGGTCCTTTGCCAATGATTTCCATTGCCTCACATCAATTCACTTTTGGATAACAGAATTCACTTATCAGAGATGCTCTTTTTGTTGCTTCCCAATAACCAAGCAGACAATTATATTACTTGTATAGGGTATTGTCATCTTGGAAATTTAATTCACAAGAAGTTTAAAATTGGGATGGATACATACACACGCATACACATACACATCACTCAAGGTTTATTCTTTGTGACCAAAAGCTCCTCCAATTTTTGATGGATGAGCTTTTGGCCACAAAGGCTTCCATGTTTTCAATGATCCAGACCAAAATGTGATCAAGAACAGGGTTCTACAAAAATCAAATTAAATCTTCACAAATTAAACCAGACAACAGTTAGACTAAAAAAGCACAACAACAATTTAGTCTGAAGCCATAATTATTTATGCTTTTCAAAGAGTTTCATGGTATGTTATTGCACAAATTGGATACTAACAGAGAATTGCTAGGGCTGTATACACCACCACATAAGCCAATCCCAACCTCAATGAATAACATCAGATTCAACTCAGGAACAGCTGAGAACTCCAGGAATCCAACTTACCATCAACATCCATAATATTTCCAAACAAACAAAATCACTGTGCTACTACAGCTTGACAAACCAATACAGCATTTTTTTGAACTCAGCAGCTGAGTTACTTGCTAAACATTTATTTTATAATAGTCAAAAACTATATTGATCAATACACTACTTTTTGTAACATTTCTGTCATAAAAGCACTGTTTATATATGCTAGCACCTATCCAGATTAGAGGATTAAGAAAATTCTGTCACTTATTTTTGGCAGACATGTAGTGAAATTTATTTCCTTAGCATTATTGTGAATTATCTACATTGCATAATTTTATTACTGTTTAGTCAAAAGTAAGTCCCACTGTATTTTTATGGTTTATATCCAGGCAAAAATGGATTGCAGCTTTGCATTGCTTGACCGAACACAATGGCATTTATTTCTGAGAAGCACTAATAGGTTCACTATGAATTTCTCCTCAAAGTTATTGGCATCAAGGAGCGTTTCCATTCTCTGCTCCTACAATTCATAACTATTCTGAATTATATCATTACAGCTGCTAGCATTATTTATGGTGGCATTTATATTTAACATAAGAAACTCAGACAGGAGATAAGAAACAGGTCACACTAGAATTAGTAATACTGAGGCAAAGAGGGCAATTATGATTTTTTTAAATTTCATTTGGTTGGGGGCAATGGAGAAAATACAATATATGTATTAGGACAAGGAAAGCATTTGAAGATCACGTATTTCAAGAAGAGTGACAGAAGCAGAAGTAAATGTACTACCTGCCACAATATTTAAATAATTATGTGAGTGAAACATAATTTTGCTTCCCTAAAGATAAATCTTAAAGGAATCAATTCAGCCCATTAAGATCAATAATGACACTTTATTTTAAGGTTCAGGCTTGTCCAACTTAAATCTTCAACCAGCAGTCTCTTAAAAATAATGGGGCACACTGAGGCACAATTTACAGTTTTGGAAAAACAAGGGCCTTTAGATCCTAACTTGTCCAAAGTTAGGGGAGCTAACTATCTTCTTCATGTATCTTGAATACCAAACATTTAAATAATGGTTGAAGGATTGCAAATGGATTTTATTTGTGATAACAGGATTATCAAATACAGACTCAACCTGTGCTAGTGGTTTTTATTTTTTTTAAGTACAATACAGAGCAATCAGCTCACCCAGATTATTATTTTTTTACCCATCACAAATTCTGGAAAAAAATAAAGAAAGGAGAGGGGGAAAGGAAGGGAAGTACTACCAAATCCAGTGATATCTTAGAGACCGGCCAATTTGCCTGGAACCTCAATTTTACTAGTACATCGCGCTGATCTTGAAGCAGCAATGACTCTCTACCAACTGTAACAGCATCAGCAATCATAATGGCATTTAACAAAAAAAAAAAAAAAAGCAAGCTCCGAAAGAGAAATAAATGGACGAATGCCAGAACAGATCTCATTCCTTTTGGAAAAGGTACCAAAAGGGAGATAATTGGGGGGAGGAAGGGAGGATGGGGGAACAGAGAGAGACCCGGTGGAAACTGACTATCATGAAGGCAAGGAAAAGAGGGGGAAGAGAGATGGGCCGTCCATGCACCACCACCACCACCAGCAGCGCGCAAGGGAAGGGAAGGGAAGGGAAGAGAAAGCGGGGGAGGAGGCGGCGGCGAATCCGATCCAGCGGACCGGGCCTATTCTGAAGCCAGCAGCCAGGAGAGGTTGCGGCGGGGAGAAGTTTGGGGCTCAGAAATGGGGAGGGGAAAAAAAAAGGGCGACGGCGGCGGGGGGATCAGGGTGGGGTCGGGCGGCGGGGAGGGGACGAGGGCGGGGCGGGATGGACGGGAGGCCGAGCGGGGTTCCGCCCGAGGCGAAGCCGGAGAGCCGGACAGGGGCGGGGCCTGACGAGGCAACCCGGCTCGCTGGGCAAAACTGCCCGCCGCAGCCCCGGCTGTTTGAAGTGGAAGGGAAAAGCGGGCGGGAACAGGTTGAGGCGCCCCGGAGGCTTCCCCGCCTGCCCCGCTCCCGCTCCCTTCTTCGCGCTGGGGAAGGGCCCTAAGGTGAACGGGAGGGCGGGAGGCGAGGGAGCGACAGCCGGGCGGGTCTCTTACCTGAGGAGGCGGCTGCGGCCCGCGGCGTGTTTCAAAGCTGGGGCTGAGGAGGAGAAGCGCGCTGGGGGCGGGGCGCGGCAGGCGGGCGTCTTGCGCCCCCACCCCCAGCGCAAGGGGCGTTCTCCGGCGGCTGCTCCGGCGCCGGGATTTCCCAGTAATGCAACAAAAAATGGCGACCACAACAAACCGCCTCCGCTGTCGCCGCTAAGCGCATGCGCCCCGCCGGCGTAGCCACGTGAGGCAGCGGGCCGGGAGAAGCAGAGAAACGACGGGGGGATGGGGAGAGAAAAAAATGAGGGGGGTGTGAAGAGAAGAAATGGATGCCCGCCCGCTAGGAAGGTGCGTGTTCCCTGTCGAGGGTGCGCATGCGCCGGAGTCTGCAGCCCGTGCAGCTGGGCGTATATGCATCTCGGCACCCCCCCGCCCCATTTGCAGAATGGCATCGACGAAGCCTAGAACATTTTCTACGTGACATAGAAGGAAAGGGTAGCAGGATGGGCTGCACCATTGAAGAGCGAGCGAGAGGGGGGGAGGAGAGGGGAAAAAAACTCCCTTTAGGTTTTTTTCCCCCAATGGTCTTCCAGGTGTGGGTGGAAATACGGAAAAAGTGATCTGTTGCCGCGTTTGGGGGCAATTTCCTTGAGCTAATTTTTTCAAGGTTTGGTTGGGGAGGGGCTGGAATTAACAACGCGCTCTGCAATGCCCTAACGGTATTGGCAAATCGATGGATAGAATTAGCACAATTTTAGTTTCGCAGGCTCCGGATCCCTCTCCTTGGTATCACCCCTGAAAAGGAGCAGCGCGGGGGAGATCCTTTTTTCCCACCCACCCCCACAGCCCCCACCCCAATCAATTTGCTGCCGAAGATTAAAGCCTTTAAAAAAAAAAAAACCTAACACGTCCAGGTTTCGTAACAAGAGCATGAAATAATGCACAGGACCCCAACCCTTTCTGGACTGCATTTAATACAAGCATTTTTTTGAAGAAAGAAAAAAAACCCTTCAACATCCCTACGGCTGAACAACTTTGAGGAATTGAATGCTATGAGAAAGCTTAAAAGAACACCTAGCCTGAAATCTTGGATTGACATTACCTTAATGGCATAAAGATGCTGTAGCATGGAATCTGGTGGAGTTACCTATGGATGGTGCCATTGCAACATGCAGTGGTCGTGTGTCAGGGAAGCTTTGGAAATAACTAGTGCATCTGGACCAGAGGATTTTGGAAGAAGAAAAAAAAGGGGGGGGGGAGAAAAAGAGCTATTCTTTTTACAATTCTTGGGCTACTTGAAAAGGACTGGGGATGCTACTTCTGAGGTTTTGCTCACTTTGCTAGTTTATTACAGAAACCCTAGAATTTACAGCTCCCTCTTCACACTGTTCTTTATTCCTGAAAATAAACTGCAAGTCCAGGTTTCTTTCCTCTTGTGATAGTAAACGTTTTGAATTATAAATTGTCAAACAGCTATCACATACAGTGTACAGTATCAACCCTGAACCATCAACCTTGAAAATCTGTTAAAGAGTTAACAATCAGCAAGGACCAACTTGTAATTCCCATAAATCTGGTGTCTGTTTTCCAGAAAAATTCTATAAGTTACTTTAAAAAAAAGTAGCTACTTTTGTAAGGCTTTTACAGTATAACAGTTCCTCCTACATTCCAATTTAGGTTTCTTCCCCACTTTATTACCAATTTAAATGTTAATCTGAACTGTTCCTGAATCCAAGGCACTGGGATTTTTTATTTTTATTTTGGCAAGGCTTTAATTGGAGACGAGAGTCAGTTTGGTATTAAAGGCATCCAGATAGAAACCAAGAGATCATGAATTCTTCTGCCTCAAATATGAAGCAGCTTGGATGATTTTGGGCCAGTTTCCCTCTGTTTTAGGAAGAAGACAATGGCAAGCCATTTTTAAACAATGTTGCCAATAAAACTGCAGGGATTTGCCCACGCAGCTGCCAAGACAGACTTGGGAGCCAAAAATAAACAAATCTGAAAATGGTCAACCAAAAATCAAAATGGAAATAAATCAACAGCTAAACGGGCAACACTGTATATACATTTCATTAATCTACTTTGTTTAATATTGTTTTATGATGGGAGGTGTTTTAATACTTCACATACAGTATTTTAAAATGATGGATGCAGATACTGGGTAGGATGTAAGCAGAATTAATGAAAGAGCAGGGCTAGAGTTCCTTGAATCAGTCTGATTTGTTAATTTTGGCAAGTCTTGCCTCACTCTCAAAACTACAAACAATCTAGCAGGTCTCTATATTACTTATTTTAATAAAAAAAATGTACACATTTCAGAATGCCACAGATCATAGATGCAGTACAGCATCTTAGACTGTTGAGTTCCAGGCAGTAGCAAGAATCCTGACATAAAAAGAAGTAAGAAAAGTCCTTTTGCCCCTATAGCAATAGGCATCAATTATTTTATGAGTTTTGCTTCTTCGGTTTAGGTGGTGGCCTGTAAGAGAAGGAAGATTAGATTAATTTTTTTAATGTTTATAGACAAAATAGAAAGGAGAGAGTCTGTTACCTGAATTGGAAATAAACAGGGACACCTCAATCCTTTGTATGTGGCAAAACTATCCAATGTACAATTCAATATTTTCAGGCTTTGCCTACAGAGTTTTTAATAAAGTCTTCGTTCATAAAGGTATCTATTTGCATTCCAAAGTTTTATACAGATTCAGAGGTAATCTTTGAACAACTATCCCATGTAGCTGCAAAGAGGGATTCTTAACAGCAATAGTAGGATGGTTTTCCAGGAGGCAGGAGATAGTCCAACAGGGAGCTCAAAAAATATATGACCAAGCTTATCTCAAGTTTGAATGAATAAATGGCCGTAGGTTAGGACATGTCTTTGATTTACCCATCGCAGGTTCAAGAATAACCGAATACACTGTATGCCAAGTCTCAGATTAAGCCTTTGCTGACATCATCCAATGAAAGGGAAAAATGAAATTAACAAAAAGGGCGCTTGGAGAGATATTTCTCTTCAAATCCACACAATAACAGATTAGATGGAAAAGAAATGCTATCATTCAGAAGAAGGTTGACATAGGGCTTATAGGTTGGAAAGTTAAATGAGATAACGGGTATTTTCAATGTCTATGGAGATTTTCAGTCATCCAGATCATGGTTGTCCCAAAGGTGCTTTTATAAGAGGCAACTGGGCTTTCTGGTTTTTCTTTGAAGACATTCCGCTTCTTGTCCAAAAAGCTTCTTCAGCTTCTTGGATGAGAAATGAAACATCTTCAAAGAAAAACCAAAAGTCCAGTTGCCTCTTATAAAAGCACTTTTGGGACAATATTTTGAACGATTTTGGGCAAGCAAGGGCATAGCTGCTGTTGTTGGAGGGTGGATAAGATGGAAGAACAGATTCCATATTTTACTAACGACTAAATACCACCTTTTCCAAATCCTGGGAAGCATAAGGAATTCCATCAGTGGCCTCTGGTTTCCTCATACCTGTATATGCCAACCACCACAGCATGATCTCGCTCATATGGCTCCAAAGTCAGTTGTTCCTGGGGTTTCATGTTTTCATGCTGCATTTTCTTTACTTCTGATGCAAAAACTGCTTCAGGGGCCGCTGTTGAATCAATACAGTTGGCCTGGAAGACAGGGGAACGGATAAGTATACCAAATCCTCAGCTCCAACTAGATTAGGGGACACCTTACCACTCCCATCAAATACAGGAATACAAAGCAGGGATCTCTAACAACAATCATACCATATGATGTTCCCCTATTGGCCCAAGATCCTACAGCCAGAAAATAAAATTTGAATCAAGATTAAAGCCTTACTTTGATGGAGATAACAAAATGACCACCGTTCTTCAAAAAGTTGTGTGCATTTAAGGCAACAATACGTGACTGATCAGGCTGAGCCACATCTGCGAAAATGACATCCACCATGCCTGCAAAGAGAACATGTATATCAGAACATCTACAGGCTATATGCAAAGCCTTTAATTTATAGTTTATGTTACAATTAATATGTAATCTACCTTATTCATCTAGCTTAGTATTTTCTCAACCGTGGCAACTTTACAAAGTGTGAACTTCAACTCTTAGAATTCCCAAAGCGGCATGCTACTGAGGGTTAGAAGAACTGATCTTATTACAACACCCAGCAAGATTGTGGAAGCTGTAAGTCAACCTTGAAAAGTGTAGGCAGTTAAGCTAAATGGGATGCCAACGATGAAGATACAGAATTTTACCTATTTGCAAAACAGCTTGGGCACTGAATATCCTGGAACATTTTGTTCTGAGAAAAACAGGTCTTGAAGATTCCTACTGCTTTCTTACATTCTTAAACTTCTATTTCTTTGCTCAAGGTATAGGATAGAGCAGGGGTGGGCAACTAAGGCAATTTTATGACCTGTGGACTTCAACTCCTGATGGCTCAGGAATTCTGGGAATTGAAATCCACAGATCACAGAGTTTCCATAGTTGCTCTACCCCAACCCCCATCCTGGAATAGGAGAAAGCAATAGACAAGGATTCCCCTCTTAAGTAACTTAAATTAGTACTCATAGGTCTCTTTGGAATCATAGCTTTACTATTCTTACCAATCAACATGCGATATTTGTGTGGATGTCGTGCATCCTCAATGACAGGAATGATGTTGGTCCGTTTTTTTGCTACATTGATGAGGTCACGACCTGAGCGATGGGAGAACTCCACAGCATACACAAGCCCTTCCTGTTTAACCAGAAACAGGAAGGAAGGAAGAATTGGTGCCTTGCTTGACCGCACACACACACACACATGGTGTGTGTGTGTGCATGTGTGTGTGTGAATGGAAGCTGACAAAGAAAACATTCATATCTTTGGGAGTGCAGCTAATATGAAACTATTTAAAAGTTAATTATTTGGAAGAGCAATGATCACTCCTATTCTTCACCATGTTGCTTTCCCTTGATCTTTTCTTTAGCTAGGTATTGTTATAGAGAGCATAGCTCATCCTCACAAATTATATTTGATTCAGTATTAGATTTTTATCCCGTCTTTACAGCATTATTTTATAAGTAACTCAAGGCAGCAAAACTACCTAATATCCCTGTTCTATCTTTCCCCACAACAACCTTGTGAGGTGAATTGGACTGAGAGAGGAGGCTCTCACCCAACGTCACCCAGCCGGCTTTTATGGTTTCCAGATCAGTACCTTAAGCATTACGTCAACCTGGCCCTCCATGGTGGATTCCTAATTGGGAACCATTTCTCCTTTTCCCTGTTCCTGCTTCCGATATGCAGTTAAAGAAGAGATTTTCTCCACTCATCCAGAAATCTAAAAATGAGGTCTGGTGCAGCTTTCTACTGATCACTGAGCAAAATCCACTGAAATGCATTAAGGCTTAGGAAAATTGTTTTTGCCTAAAAATTCAATTAGCTGTGATACAATTGCAGCAGCAGCCTATGGCAAGGATAGCAATAGCACTTAAATTTATATACCACTTCACAGTGCTTTAGAGCTCTCTGAAAGCGGTTTACAGAGTCAGCATACTGCCCCCAACAATCTGGGTCCTCAGGATAAATCACCCTTAACATTTACTCAAGTTATAGTCGCTGTTTTGGCTTCTGAGCAGTTTCTTACCGATCCCACTATGTCAGAGACATGAGACACCGTTGTTCCCGATGCTGCTCCCAAGTATAACACTTTTGCTCCTGGTTTGATATGAATCTGATCAATGCCTCCAAGGATGGCAGCAGCCAACTTAGAACGAAAGGGGTTCCAGGCACGGTATTCCACTTTTGTTTCACCCTCCTGGATTTGAAAAGCAAAGCATCCTGGATTGAGAAAGCCTTTATAAAATGAAAGAATCCTTTGGGACATGCTTCTAGTTTGACCATTGGTAGTTCTCAATTTATGATCGCAACAGAGATCAGAATTTCCATTACTAGGCAAGGTGATTGAGTAGTTGTGCCTGATTTTACGTCCTTTTTTGCCAGTTAAGCAAATCAACTACAAGTTGTTGAGTGAAATGTGCAGCCCTTAAACAAATCCGGCTTCCATCATTGATTTTGCTTGTCGGAAGCTGCCAGGGAAGGTCACAAATGGCCCCTGGGAGGCTACAATTGTCATGTGAAGATTGGTTGTAAAACACTTTTATTTTCAATGCCACTGTAACTTATAACTGTCTCTAAATAAATGGTTTTAAGTAGAGGACTACTTGTATCCCCAAAAGCACTTACAGACAATCCAGTGAAAAGAAGGTCTAGGGGAGACATGATAGCAATGTTTCAATATTTGAGGGGCTGCCACAAAAAAGAGGGAGTCGAGCTATTCTCCAAAGCACCAGAAGGCAAGAAAAGAGATGGATGGAAACTCAACAAGGAGAAGAGCAACCTACAGCTAAGGAGAAAATTTGTAGCAGTGAAAACAACCAGTGGGACTGTTTGCCTTCAGGAATAGTATGTTCTGTCTCCGGAGGTTTTAAGAAAAGACTTGTTTGGAAAGGTATAGGGTCTCCTCTTGAACAGGAGTCTCCAACCCCCGCCCCACTATCTGGCCGTGGCCTATTTGCAACTGGGCTGCGGACTGACGCACACACATGCAGCTCGATTTGTGGGAGTGGTGGGCCAGTGAGCGCACACACACACACACAGTTCCACCTGCAGTCAAGCTGAGTGTTCGTCTCGGCCCACCACTCGCGAGAGTTGAGCTGCGCACACGTGGCCCAGTTCCACAGTTGAGGACCACTGGATTAGAGGACCTCCAAGGTCCCTTCCAACATTCTGTGTTTCCTCTTTCTTGTAGGTGTTCCATTGTCTTGTAATTTTCCAAAGCATTCCCTGATACTCACCTCTACAGATATTCTCTTCTCTCCATACACAGATTCTCCAGGTACCAGATTTAGTGTGACTAACGCATCTTCTTTTCCTCTGCAAATGAAGATACCTAAGTATACAAAAGATTAATTCATATAGCAGTCATAGAGATTTAAAGATTTAAATGCCTTGGTCTCTAGTCAACATTCTAAGAGCACAGTTTGTAGAATACGACACAGAGGGAGGAAATCCTGCTATTTACCCATCCTTCAGTTATTCCCAGGTAATTCTTCCTCATTAAAAAGGACCAATGGTATACAAACAAAACCTTAATCATGGATCCGTAACGTAGACCCCATGGCTGGTTATTCAGAAACAACCCTTATGTTGTTCAGCTAGGTTTATTCTCAGAAAAGCAAGCACAAGACTACTAGTCATCATCTCAGACAACAGCAAGGAGACCTTGGGCCTATTTCAGCCTGCTGTTGTTACTTTCGAAGTTTGTCAAGAAGCCAAATGGAAATTTCAAACAACATGAAAAACAACCATCTCTTTAAAACATGTCTATGTCAACAGCACGTGAACTCTCTTTCCAAGAATTTGTAATATACATACTATGCAGCTTGTGTTTATTTGTATTCCAAGTAACGCATTAAGCTTATTATAGCTCGGAATTTAAACATGCATGCAGTAGCCATTGGTAACAAGGGATTACACAGACACATGCATGGAATTTTATACAGGCAAAGGAGCCGGCTGGCAGTAGAGAACTGGGGGAGCATTCTCTCTCCCCCATCAATACTTGGCACGAAAGCTAAACTGGATGAAACTCTGCCTCTTGTGCTCAACACTGAGAGGGACAGAGCAAATAACTTTAAAGGGTTTATTTACAACAGTGACAACTAGAATATTTCCAGATTTAGCAGGTTCTTTTCAAGATCTTGTTAGATGTATTACTTTCCAATGGGGAAGGAAAGGCATTATATTTCTTTTACATTATTAAAAATGAACGTTCTAAGTTCTGTACTTGTTTGGCTTAACAATGGCTTCCTATGATATTAGTGCCTTTAAAATTTAAAGAGACACATTTTTTTAATTAAAACACCACTATGAAGAAAATATTAATCAGATTAGGCTATATCTGGACAAAAATATGTAAGTGATATCTTTTCAGACAAATAGCCCAATCTAGTTGGAGCAGTTTCAAGCAATCAATGCACATTGAGATGCTAGAATTAGGCCTCAGCATTTGAAAAACACATTTCACACATATGCATTTTTCCTGTGTAAATATAGACAGTCCTCAACTTACAACAGTGACCAAATTACAATAGCAGTAAAAAGTGGTGTATTGACATTTTTTTCACACTTATGATTAGTACAAGGGTTCCCATGGTCACCTGATCAAAATCCAGACACTTGGCAACTGACTCATATTTATGACGGTCAGTGTCCCAGGATTATGTGATCACCTTTTGTGACCTTCCGACAAGCAAAGTCAATGGGGAAGCCAGAATCATTTAACCATGTTAATGATAATTTTAACAACTGCAGTGATTCACTTAACAATTGCAGCAAGAAAGTCCGTTCACCAAGACAAAATTCACTTAACAAATGACTTACTTAGCAACAGAAATTTGGGGCTCAGTTGTGGTCGTGACTACCTGTACAACAAAAATCCAAACTTTCTAGTACTCTACAAAATCATGTACTTGCAAAGATTCTAAGCATTAGTGAATAAGACTTTTCCCTCCTTGGACACAAATTACTGTTCAGAAGTTGATCTTTAAAAAAATGGCTCAAAGGAGAGGTATGGTGGAGATAGCCTTGCTCACCGTCAGCATACTCTTAGCAAGCCACAATGAGGAAATGGCCTTTGGGGTCAAAACAAAAACAGCTTTCCATAAACCAATATTCTACAATGAACAGAGCCTTGTTAATCTTCTACTAGCTAAAGCAGGGGTGTCAAACTGAATTTCATTGAGGGCTGCATTGGGGCTGTGGTTGATCTTGGAAGCAGAGGTGGCATTCAGCAGGTTCTGACCAGCTCTGGAAAACCGGTAGCAGAAATGTTGAGTAGTTTGGAGAACCAACAAATCCCACCTCTGACTGGAGATTTTACAGTATCCTTCCCCTGCCACGCCCACCAAGCCACGCCCACAGAACCGGTAGTAAAAAAATTCTAATCCCACCACTGCTTGGGAGCTGGTTGGGCGTGGCTGACTGTTTGGGCGTGGGCAGCTTGACGCCACTCCCCAAACTGCTGGCATGTTTTCTCTTCGCATTGCGTAGACCGGGCCGAAGTGATGCAGGCCAGCCTCTTACATTTTCCAGGACAGTCACATGGGCCGGATCCGATCACATTGCAGGCCTTGTGTTTGACACCCCTGAGCTAAAGCATTTATTCCGGCCATAATTTTGGTCCCAGCTAACAAGGTATTATTGAAGAACTATGTTAGTCTATGGTGGAAAAAAATAAAATAAAAATCAGAATCTGAATCTGGTATAGTAGTGCATTTTTGGTTAACACATTTTATCCAAACGTACAGGTAGTCCTCGAATTAAAAGAGTTCATTTAGTGACCGTTCAAAGTTACAATGGCATTGGAAAATGTGATTTATGAACCGTTTTTCAAAGTTACAACTTCTGCAGTATCCCCATGCTCATGTGATCAAAATTCAGATGCTTGGTAACTGGTTCATATTTACGACCGTTGCTGTATCCCAAGGTCATGTGATTCCCCTTTTGCAACCTCCAGACCGACAAAGTCAATGGGGAAGCCAGATTCATTGAACAACCAGGTTGTAACTTATCAACTGCAACGATTCACATAACAACTGTGGCAAGAATTATAAAATGGGGCAAAACACACTGAATGTCTCACTTAACAACAGAAGCTTCGGGCTCAATTGCAGTCATAAGTCAAGGACCTTGGTGCCTTGACCATTACAAACTGGCTCTCCATTGGGAATATAATAAGGCAGTATAATTTGCTGAATGTTTGTGTGCTTGTGTGTGTGTTCCAAAATGTATGCTGTCCTTTAAAACAGGGCTTCAAAGAGTGGTTTACAGTATTTTTAAAATTACATACGTGAATATTTTGGAGATAATACTGCTACTATGTCCTCAAGGAGAGTAAGAGAAAATTACTCAGTCAACGTTTTGACAGTTAAGGACACATGTAATGTTATTTGAGGCAGTCACAGAGTTTACAGGAAATAAGTTTATGATGCAAAATGGTGATGCCAGAATTTTTGAAGGGAATAATTCTTAGATTTGAGGAAGGAAATTTCTCTTTCTTTTAAAAACACTATTAAGTCTAGTTTACGATTTATTTAGGTTTTTTCCTACTTGTATACTGCCAAATCAATACAGACCTGCGGTGGTTTACAAAATAGTCAATAGGAAACATCCATAAATGGTTAAAATGTCCACAATAAGTGCCAATCAAATTAAAAATAACTATTTATCAAGTTTGCAATAAATACAATAATAATGAGAAGTAATCAAAATTATTAACAAAACCAAGTATTAAAATGAAATAGTAAACCATTTGATCACTATAAATGCATTCAAAGAAAGATAAACTATACATGTTTTTCAGCAGAGTCCCATCATATATAACTTCCACTCTGTTAGAAAGGAGGTGCTCTAAGGGAAGTGTATTACATAAGCTATAATGTCAATCTGACTAAAATATATTTTAATCAACTATTTTGGAAGGCTGCAGATGCTACTGAGCAATAGTACCTTCTGGCTATCATTTCACTTATTTTGAGAAAGTAAAGTTTAACATTAACCATCTTCCAGGAAAATCATGCTGGAAGGGCAAATTCAATAATCCTGCAGATAGATTCTAAGTCACAGGGGGTTTAGGTCAAAACCAAACTTCAAATTGTCCATAGAAACCTATTGGTAACTAATGTAAAGCTCAGGTAATAATGTAATGTGACTTGGCTGCTAATATCTATTAGCAACAATCTTTTTTTGCACCAATCCTTTTTTTCCCTCCTGATGATCTGCAAAGGTGAAGTCCCATGAAACCACATTGCAATACTCTATAATGAAGAAGCATCAAGGATATAAGCCAACATTATGAAAATTTACAGGTGAATTTGTTTTCAACAGCTATTGGGGCTGAAAAAAAAAGGGCTTCCGGGATTGCATTCTGTGTCAAGCTTCAGGCTGCCTATGTCTTTTCTAGACTGATGGCATTATTCCTCCATCAACTTCTTAGCAAAGAAAGCTAAAAAATAAAATATTGTTACATTGGAGCCAATATATGACATATTGGGCAAATCTTACCTTCATGCCTATGGGGTTCTATAGTCACCCTTTTGCCTCCTTTGAAGCCACCCCGTCCACCTCGTCCACCACCTCCTCTTCCACCACCTCCTCTTCCACCTCGGAAGCCGCCACCGCCACCTCCTCTTCCACCTCGGAAACCTCCACCACCTCCTCGGAAACCTCCTGGAGATTTAAATCCACCTCCTATGAACAATGGGGGAAACAGATGGCATAGACAGCACCTGGTCAGTATTACATGACATTCCAAAAATTAACCTCAAGATAAAACCTGTACAGACAAAGTTTGAGACTGATATTAACTCAACACTTAAGCCCAATTTGTTCCCTTCAAAACAAGCTCTGTGAAAAGGACTTCCAACCTAGCTTTTCTCCTAAAAAAATCAAGATTACATGACCGGCAATGTCTTATCACTTCTCTTGGAAAACAAATCCATGAGAACAGAAAAGATTCAACCCTAGTATAACCCAATAAGTTATATAGTAGAACCTCTGGTCATGAATGCTTCTGAGTACAACCAAATCAGGTTCTGGCCAAAAAATTCACAAATCTGGTCACGAACACATACTCAGGTGGCGATCAAACACAACCCCTGACCCATAAATTCCTGAAGATGAAACAGAAGACAAAGAAATCGCCTTCTGAACAAATTATGGTCATGACCAGAGGTTCTACTGTACTAGGTTTGGACCTTTATTTGTTCCACTGGCAAATACAGATTTGAAACTGGGCCTGGAGGACCACAGATATTTTTTTTAAAAAAACCACATTTTCAGAGAAATATCTTTAAGTTTTGCTGTTTTCTTGCAGATGTTTCATTAGCCAACCAAGTAACATTAGAAGCAAACTAATCTGGAAGCAAGCAAAGAAGCTCAGAGAGCACCAAGAACAGTCTTTTCTATTAATATCTTTAAAGCAAATTTAACCTATATTCATTTTGACAAACAACAGAATAAGTAAAAGAAAAAGCATACAGGTAGTCCTCACTTAATGAATGTCCTGTTTAGCAATTATTTGAAGTTACAATGGTGCTGAAAATATAACTTTACAAACTGGTCTTTGCACTTATGCCCTTTGCAGTGTCCTATTGTCATATAACCATCATTTGTACGTTTCACAGCTGTCTTCTAACAAGCAGAATCAGTGGAGAAACTGGCAGTAAAATCTCAAGTTTTAGTTGTGCAATGTTTCACATAACTGTACTGCTTAGCAATGGAGTTGCTGGTCCCAACTACAATTGTTAAGCAAGGACTATCTGTATACAGCTATTGTTACAACTATTTGCAACAGATAATCAAAATTAAAAAGATAATCTAGTAATCAATGTCATTATATAACATATTCGTTCTTCAGCAAATTGCTCCATTACTGCTGACAACAGTTTAGAAACCTACATTAGATCCCAACATACAGAGCAGACAAAACATGCTCTAAGTTACACAAATTTCTACCATAATTATAGTTGTTAATGTGGTAATGGCATCGTAACATCTTTTCATGGTTGTGGTTCAGATACCACACTAGCAAGGCCCAACATGTAATCTCAGGGGGAAAAGTTGACACATCAGATGTACACCAGCTGCATATTGACCAAACTATTAAGAGAAAATGCAACTAAGCATAACTTTCAGGTAAACAATAATTTTGACTTCAGCTCACCAAAATGGTAATGAGGAATCCACAAAGTGGTGGCACTAAATGTGAGATTTCAGCAGATTCTGTGATCTTATTTATATACAGTATTATTAACTGTTCTGAGGTTGTTTTAGATTCGTTTGTTTGCTTTATTGTATGCCACTAGGAGTCATGTTAGTAAGTTGTGGGGGGTATATACTTTTGAGAAATAAATAAAATCTACAAGTACCTTTGGTCTCCCCTACTTTAATGGTTATGTGGGAATGGCTTTGGGAGGCAGGAGAGATCTGCAGCCCAGATATTGGTCTGACGGACCAAACTTGAGCCCGAAAGAGGAATAATGGCAAAAGCATCCCAGAAAAGACCTTCCCCTACTTTTCAGAAGAGTAAAACGAAGGGGGTACTTTCAGACTTACAAGAATGATGTTGGGTTTGCGAAGTAGTCCACACAAGAAGCACAACCAGAATTTCAGAGTTTCTACTGCAAACTTCCATTAACAGAACTTCGTTAAGTTTGACCATACCTCTACCCCGCCCGCTCAACCGAGACCTAGGGGCCGGTGGAATAGCAAATCCCAATGTTCCAAGCCCATATTGAGATGCGGAGAGAGAAAAAGGAGAAGAAACTCATAAGAGTTAACAAACCTCGTCCTCCTCGGAAGCCTCCTCGTCCTCCACGGTCCCCACGACCTCCGCGAGGGGTAAAACCTGCAGGCAGAGAATCCCAGTCACAAATGGTCACAGCAACCCGCTGCCCGAATCCCTCCGTCCGTTTCCCCCCACCCCACCCCACCAGCTGGGCCGCGTTAGTCGCCACACGACCGCCGGAAATCAGTTCGACCGCGCCGAAGGGGTTTCCTCACACGCGCCTTACCGGGCCGCATGCTTGGAGAGAGAGAGAGCACGCCCGCCACCTCCTTCCCCACGCGCCTAAAATTCCAGGACAGGAAACGCAAGCGCGCAGTTCTTCAGACGTCACAGGCCGCGGGTCGCACAGGAACTACGCGAGGATCGGCACGCATGCGCGAGCGCGCCCCCGGGCTTTCTGGGGAATGCAGTTTGCTGCAGTGATTTTTTTTCCTTTTTTTTTGTGGGGGAGGGGAAGCGCTCCCGGTTTCCGTCGCTTCGTTCCTTTCACGTTCAAAACGGTTTCTTTTTTTCCTTGTCCCCCCCCAACCCCCCAGCCCCACCTCAGCGGAGGCTGGATTAGGAGAGGATTTACTGATCCTCGCGGATCTACTTGAGATGCCGCTAAAGGCGTTTTATTGCGGGAGGAGGAATAGCAAATGGCGACCTTTTTAAGTCCTGGCGCATGAAACCCAGCGCTGGCTAGGAAAATTTATCCTTCTCCTGTCCCTTGAAATGCAGAGAGAGAGAGAACCAAAAGAAAATATAATTTATAGCCTTTTCCAGGCACGTGAGGTCACCATTAGGATTGTCACCTGATTCCGTAAAATTTTGGTCGACCGTTTCGGATCTTGAAATCAAGAATTTGTGTAAGATTTTCTGGGGGTGGGGTGGGGAGATGTTCCGAAGCAAAAAGAAAATAGTTCTCTATGTTAGCGCAGGCTTTGCTTTTAGAGATGGATGCTTCTTTCCGTAGCACGGAATGAATGGAGATTGTCAAATGCAGTTTGCAATAATCTTTTGCTTTAAAGGGAGCTGTACAGAGTGTATCTGGCATCTCAATTCAGGCAGAAACACTTTTCGCAAATAAAAATGTCCTACATGTAATCTGGGTATTTACTTAGAAGTATGTACCAGCAAGTTTAATACAATATTTATTGTTCTTAAAAAGGTAATTCTTGGCTACAAAATATTTGCATGGTTACCTAAGAAATAATCTTTAATATTTATAATGGGATAAAGATGAAGAGACTATCAATTCAATATTATGTCTGAAACATTTTATCTCTGAGCAAAATGCCTTTGCTTCATTACTGAATAAACACATGTAGCTTCATTCCTGCCTCTAGCTCTCCTTTGAATATATCTGTATTTCTGCAGTTTTGGATGTGAATTGTACATGTTTGAGGTCTACACATGTAACATAATTAGAGATTCACCTTAGTGAGCTTCACCGAATTATTTTTGTTCACACCAGGAAGGGAAAAAAAATATTAGGAAGAATTTTAACTACTGAATCAAAGATTTTCCATAAAGTATTTTTGATTATTAGCAGTTGAAGCATTTAACAGAAAAGTATTGAGATACTGAAGCTTATTTGATTTCAGACATGTAAAGGTGTGACAATGCCACTTCAGTTTTTGTATACGTTCTTAATGCATTTTATTTAATTCAGCAAGACTCTTCCTGATAATGGAATTAAAGCCAACATTCTATAAGTAGTCCTCAACTTATGACCATTTGTTTAATTACCATTTGAAGCTACAGCAGCACTAAAAAGTCTGCACACTTACAACCATTGCACCATACCTGTGGTTACATGATCAAAATTTGGGCATTTGTATTGATGTATTTATGATAACTGTAGCATCCTGGAACAATTATTGCCATTTATGACCTTCCTAGCTACTTCCAACAAGCAACGTCAATGGGGGAAGTCAAATTTTCCCATTAATGACTGCATCAAAAAAGGCAAACTTGAATGCAGCTTGCTTAACTACTGCCTTGTTTAGTGACAGAAGTTCCAACTGGTTATAAGCTGAGGACTATATGTATTCTTTTTGCCTGAATGAACATATACTGAATTATAAGGAATTACAGCATAAAGAAGGCACAATTCAGTCAAATTTATGTTACCATTACTACAAGTTGCCATTGTAAATAACAAATGCTTACTTATGGATTATTTTGTATATATTTAAATCAGGTCTAACTTTCAAATCATGAATCATAAATCATATATTCTGATTCTGTTCTATTATCGCAAACCATTGCTATTGAACCAGGCAGCAATGTTCATAGCAATTCTAACATTTTCATTTTCTTAATGACAGACATACTGCCGTAAGGTTGAAAGAAAAATCTGATTGATGGGGGAGGGAAGATCAGGTAAAATTTCTAACTTTCCCCCTTCCTTGAAACTGTTGTAACAGGTTCCCCTTCTTTTAAAAAATACATGAAGACTGTTGTTTAATAGCTGCATGACAGACCAAGATTTTCCTGGTGCAGTTTTTCCCTGCCTGCAGAATCGGTGGCATGAAATGCTGGGCTGGTTAAGATTCTGCCTTTTGTGCACTTGTTAAAGGTACAGGCAGACACAAGAGAAACATTTAGCAAGTCTAACAGGATCTTGGATATCACTATATAATCTTGTTTTGCTAGAGTTGTTGAATATTATGCATAAGTTCACCTCATGGCAAGGCATAAGCTACCTGTAAGTCAAAACACCTGGATTTTCACAATGCAATAAACTGAAAACTAAACAAATCACATTATGGCTTAGTGTGAAATGTGAATCAAGCCACTCAACTTATGTGAATTTGCCAGAGCTTGGTTCCCCTTCCAGCCCCATAGTCATAATTTTGCATTATCTGATGCAAAATTACCCATACATTTGTTTTCAGCCATAGCAAATCTTAGGAGTGACCAGGCTGTAAACACAGATACACAGCAAGATATCTAGCTGTTGTATGGCTGATATAAGAAATATACAAAGGTTTACACCCGTCTTAAACCTCCAAGTCTGTGAACTGAACTTAAAATTCACATGTATAGCCATAAAGTAAATAAAAGCTCAACTCAGTATTTTAAATACGCATTTAAGCATTTCAGTGCTTGCATGTTAAAAAACACAAGCAAAGAAAAAGGTTTTTTCATTTAAAATCTCACCCAGGAATAGAAAGCTTCCAAACATTGAATTCCAGTTCTGCAGTAAGTATTCCAGTTTGTGGAAAACAGCCATGTTTTTGCTCAGATTTGGCAGTTGGAAATATATACCTATCTAGGAACCTCAAAAAGAAAAAAAATACTCCAAAATACAGCCAGCAAGCCAGCTATGAGTTAATGAGTTCTGTATTTGATTCTAAAACTCACATAAAAATCAGAACCTTATCTAGATGAGCTGATTTGCAGTCCTATGTGGAATTATACCACAATGAATGGTCAGAATAGGTCATAATGCCTAGGAATGATTGATTGATCCTTTCTTTGAACAATTGATTGAATGATCCACTAAATCTCAACCCAAATTTCTGAGTGTAGGGCTCTCACTGACTACCTTTCTGTAACAGTGGAAAGATAGTAGCATTTAGAGCTCCATTGCTTTCTGAATACTTGAGAGCCTGTGGCTAAAGCCCACAAGAATTGTAATAAATAATCTGAAAAAAGATCCATTTCATGCAACTTGCTTTCTTAGAGAGTATACTGTACTATTAAGACAGAATACCTCCCGGTATTTTCCTCTATTCCTCCTGGCTTGCAAGCATGAATTGGAAAACTGACTTGGACTTGTACCTCTTTCCAATATTATTCCAATATTGGATTGGCTCAAGATCCTTACATCTCAATTAAATAGACAGTAATTCAGTAAGTGGCTGTAAAGATGGTCTGTTTGCAACCCACAACCAGTCTACACTTCTCTGTCAAGTAAGGTTGCTGGAATCTCTCCCTGATACCGATATCTATTTTGGTTCCCATCTTTGTGCAATTTGTCCTTCTCGGTAGAAACCTTGTGTGTGCCTGAAGAGGGGTCAAGAAGGAGAGCAAGACTGTTAATCTCAGTTTGCAATTAGTGTCTTCAGGGTGATATTAAAGAGTTTCATGGATCCAAAAATGAAGCAAAACGTCTTCGGAAGGCAATACTTGCACTGATTCATCACATTTCTCCATCTCTTCTCCCCTCTCCTTTAGTATCTTAGCAGGTGATGCTGTTAGCTTCTAGAAGAGAAAAGGTAAGCTAAGTGGAGCAGAATACCTAGAAATATCCTTTCTTACTGCAGAAATCAATTCACCCACAGAGAAGACGATGTCCTAATATTCTGATATAAATACAGTGCAACCTCTGAGCATCAACAGCCTGGACAAGAACCATAGCACACTTTCCCCAAAATGCTGTCCTTAAGATATATCACATTATGTTTTCCAGAATTGTTAGCTCAGAAGCTGAGAATTCTGTAAATCTTTGCCCAAAGGATTTGGAGAAAGCCAACTTGGGCAAAACTAAATAAATATAAAACTATACATGTTCTGTCTGTCCCAAGTGTCTTTTGTTATTTTGCATATTTTGCATTCTAAATTTCTGTAACTTATCTTCTGATGCCTAGCATCAAATGCTCTGTTAATGTACCCACCCAGCTTACACCAATCTAAATCCTTTGTTGACCAAACCAGGTTGCAAGCTTTTGTAGGCTTTACGGTTCTGGAGATTTCGTGATGATGCGTGAGTGGTATTTCATTTTTATATATATAGATGAAGTACACATCTAGATAGCCGGTTTAACAACTCTTCTTTCAGTCTGGGAGATGACATAATTTGCCCTTTCTTGCCAGCTGATTTCTATTACACCTACTTACGAAGGCAGTAATCTAATGTCATCCTGACAATTTTAATGTGGAGATAAGTTGATGGAAATAATTGGTGGAATCCCTGCTTGCAGAAGAGATCTCAATCATTGCTCTTCCTAATGAGGGGTGAGGCGGGGCTCAGAACTTAATTGATGGGGGTGGGGTTTTTCCTGCTTTCCTGGGAAAACCCCGCACTCACTACACAGATCGAGCAATGCTGTTCCCACTCAACCCATTAATGATTCATAGATTACCTCTTCCAACATTGGTTCCCGATCATACCTGCCGCTCAAGTTAAAATACATATTGAGAGAAGGTGCCAAATGGGATTAGAAGAGAGAGGGGGAAGACAGAGAGGGTGGGGGAGGGAGGGAGTATCCAAATCACAGAAGCCAAAAGCAAGAAATAGGAACTGGTCATATTCCATCAACCGGTTGCAGCTAAACTGCTGCCGATCATGCATGCAGTGTAGCAAGGTTTGTGTTGGGACATGGACGACTACATTTCAACATTGAATGGGGGAAATACGAAGTGGAACCGTCCCTACATTTTGCTGGGAAGCAGAAGGAAAGCTGAGTCTTGAAGACGTGTCCCTAAAGAATAACGGCAAGGTGCGTGGACTCCAGGTGGATGAGTTCAGAGGCACAAATGAAACACCGCACAGAGCTTCTTACCAATGTATCTGGAAGGACCTCATCTGGGCAGAAGGAATACTGGCAGATCCGACAGGTTTTCCAAGCAAGAAAAGGAAGGACCAAAACAGCCACAAAAAAAATAACCAGGAAGAGCGGGGCAAAGGTCAACAGTATGACTTTGGCATCTGGAGGCAGAAAAAAAAACACAAATATCTCAGTGAAGGCTTTGCACTGACAATTTTCAGAAGCACAGGTGGGCAGCATAACAATTTAATATAAATAAACAAACGGAATAGGTGCATTCTGCAATCGGTGTTCTCAGTAGCTTTTAAGCATTCTCCAAATTGCTTTTCACCTGAGCAAGTTCCTTCTGCAGATATCTCTTGGACATGTATTAGTAGCAAACCTTTCCCAGATCAAGTTATCCAATAAGGAATTTCTATTCACTGAGAAATAGCCTGGAGAGCCTCAGAGAGAAAACTTTAAGTCACACAAGAAATAACAAAACCAGTCACTGGATTAGCAGGGTTATTATAGAGGTCTTCAGGCAAAGAGGGACAACTGTTTGTTGAGATGCTCTCTTGTGAATATCCTAACTTGAAAAAGTAGGACAAGATAATCATGAAAGCCATTTTCATGTCTATGATCCTTATACTTTAGCTAGCTCTATACCGTGCTTCGCTATGAAACTATGTGGTCGGGCTTAGTTCTTGGCGACGAAAATAAAGTGGGGAGGGAATTGTGCCTCTGCCAACCAGCATCCATCGGTACTCATCCTGTCAGTGTGTGAGAGTTGAGGGCTGTTTGGAAACTGAAACATGGAAATTGAAACAGCATTTGCTGTGTGAGCAAGGAGACAGCAAGGAGCCTGGGTGTAGCTTAGCTCAACTGTTCTGTACTAAAGCTGCTCGGTGCTCTGAAACTAAAACTCCTCTGCTTGTGTTTTGCATTTGGAACAGATTTCTTTTCAGGTGGGGAGGGGGAATAGAATTCCTTAGCATCAGAGCGTGTTAATAACAATATACGAAATACTAAAGCTCTGGTGGACATTTCAAAAAACCCTTTCTTAGTGAGCACCTAGAAGCCAAATTTGCCAAATTTCAAGTTTGCAGACTTTACAGTTCTGGAGATTTTGTGATGACGCATGAGTGCTTTTTCACTTTTATATATATAGATTTGAAAGACTATAACCCCTTTCCCTTTTATAACTGGCTATGAAAGCCCAACCATGGGGGTCAAACCTGCGGCATCATGTTGCTGTCATGTGATGTTTCGCGACGTTCTTCCTCTTCGCGGAGCTGGGGTGGGCGTGGCCTGCATGTGACGCATCTGGCCGGTAGGCCACTAATTTGAAACACCTGGCCTAAGGGTCTTCCATTTGTTTTTGTGCCTTCTCAGGGGGACCAGGTAGCTGAAGAGCAACCATGTTTGAAAGGGTGGCTGCAACATGTTTTGTCTTTTTTCCCTTGAGAAAGTTATTTGGAGGTAATTAAGAGAGGTAGTCACATTTTGCCTCATAGATCCCTCAAAATGGGGAAAGAGGGCACAACTTGGGGAGCAAGATGGGGCTTTATGGGGTGCCATGGACTCTTTAAGGCCTTATGAGGCTTAATACTACAATAATAATTTTATCGTTTAAATCCCCCTCCCTTCCAGTCCTCCCTCAATAGTTTAGATCTTTTGGCTTTGCTTCTTCTGGAGCAGCGTTCTTAATCTTGGCAACGTTAAGAAGTGTGGACTTCAACTCCCAGAATTCCCTAGCAGACATCTTAAAGTTGCCAAGATTGAGAAACCCTGCTCTGGAGAGTCCGTCCAGCTTCGCAAAATCTGTAAGCCCCTTTTATCAGGGGTGGGATTCTACAGGTTCGCACGTATTCTCTAGAACCGGTTGTTAACATTCTAAGCAGTTCGGAGAACTGATTGTTAGAAGAAATTATTGGCCTAATCCTGTAAGGAAGGCAGGAAGGAAACATTCTGGTGTTGCTTACAGAAACTGCCTCTCCGTTAACCCTTATTACATTCTTGGCAGGACTAGACTTCCTGTCTCAGGAACTTCTCTGGAGTTTTTCCCCCTCATTTGCTGGTACTTTGCTTGTATGGAGTGACCATTTAAAGTTACAATGGCACTGAAAAAAGTGACTTATGACCATTTTTCACACTTACGACTGTTGCAGCATCCCCACAGTCATGAGAGGCCAGGCGAGGAGATGTGTGCCTTGATGTGAGTGATATTGAGTTGGCCACACCCAGCCAATAACATGACCACCAAGCCATGTCCACTCAGTCACATGACCACCAAGCCATGCTCACCACCTAAGCCGTGCCCATAGAACCGGTTGTTAAAAATTTGAATCCCACCCCTGCCTTTCATCCCCCTTGTTCTCACCTTCTGATTTCACGCACTGCACCTCGCTGAAATTGCTGCTCCTGTTGATCGCTTCCACAAAGGTCTGAGCTTTAACACAATATTCAGCTCCAGCCTCCATGGTTTTCAGATGCACAGTGGTGGTGCTTTCTCTCACCACTTTGTGGTAAACCTAGGTGTGTAAAACACGGAATGAAAAACAAATACAAGGCTGAATTTCCACATGTTAGGTGAAATAATCTGCTTCACTAGATTGGTTTACCCTTCCCCGGACCCCTGTGGCTAAAGAAGAAAAAAAATTGCACTGTTCATTTGTAGGATGCCTCCAAAATCTAAAGGAAAAGCAAACGGTTATGAATTTGGGGGTTTTACACGTTGAAATGTGGTTATACACAAGTGGCCCTCAAATTCAACCATGCATTCAGTGACTGTTCCAACTTACAACGGCATTGATAAAAGTGATTTCTGATCGTAAGTTTTTCATACTTATGACCGCTGCAGCATCCCCATGGTCACGTGATCAGAATTAGGATGTTTGGCAACTGGCTTATCTTTGGGGTGGTTGCAGTGTCCCAGAGTCTTGTGATCACTTTTTGCAACCTTCTGTCTAGAAAAGTCAACAGGGAAGCCAGAATCACTTAACAACTATATTACTGATTTAGCAACTGCAGTGATTCGCTTAACAATGGTAGCTAGAAAGGTCTGAAACGGGGCAAAACTCACTTAACAAATGTCTTACTTAGCCACAGAAATTTTGGGCTCAGTTGTGATCGTAAGTCAAGGACTGTTTGTATTTTGAGTATGAGATTCAATGTCGAAGTTTAGAACAGTAACAAAAAGTGAGGAAAGTACACACAGGAGTGTTTGTAGGCAAATTCAGGATATCCAACTGTTACATGTCTCTTGGGTCTGACAGCCATTTAAGCAGCTCCGGGAAGTTAAATCATTCCGTACTGCAATATACTGCTTTATTGATTTGCAATTTGCAATCAGTAAAACAGTTAAAAGAAAGAACGGGTGAAGAGGAAAACCCAAGCCTCACAAAGGAGCGACAGAGAAAAACACAATAAAAACAAGCCTAAAGCGTGCATCAAAAATGCGGCCTATCAAAGAATGTTTTAGCACCACACTAAAATACCAATAAAGAAGGGATCCAACTGGGTTTCCTAAATTAGTCCACAACTTGGGTGTTTGGTAAGTACCCCTGCCTCTAATTTTGATCGGCCCTCCCGCACATCAAACCATTTCTTTTCTGATCCAACATTACAAGCAGCACCAAGTAGCTGGTTCTACATTTCTCTCCAAATCTCTTAAAATTCTCTAGACCTCGGATTCTTTGGGGCATTGTGAGACATTAAAAGCATAACTGGACTCTCTCCTGAGAACTTCATGGCAAATATGGTCATTTGCAGAGGAGGTATTCAGCAGGTTCTGACCAGTTCTGGAAAACCGATAGCGGAAATTTTGAGTAGTTTGGAGAACCAGCAAATACCAGCTCTGACTGGCCCCGTCCCATCTATTCTCTGCCTCCCGAGTCCCAGCTGATTGTCTGGGTCTTCTTTGGTTGCCCTGCACAGGAGAACAGAGTTGGAAATCAGGTTAGTAGGGTGGAGAGGGAATGGGGATTTTGCAGTATTCTTCCCCTGCCATGCCCACCAAGCCATGCCCACAAGCCATGCCATGCCCACAGAACCAGTAGTAAAAAATTTTTGAATCCCACCATGGTCACCTGGCCCCAATGAGAAGAAAACTATGCATGAGAGGCTTTTTTGACCAGGCAGCCAGGTGACTTGGGGCTCAGTGAGTACAGTAAAAAAGCCTTTTCTTGCATTTCAACTCATAACAACTCCTATTATATATAAGTAGTGTACTTGTATTTATGCATGTTTGTTTTTCTTTAATGGTTCAGTGGTTTCTAACTCTTTGTGACCTGAAGGATGTCAGTTTGCCAGGATGGTTTACCTGTGCCTGCTTCTCAGAGTTTCTCTAATCTCCTACTTGTGTCACCGGTGCTGTTATCTAGTTTTCTATTGTCTTTTTGTTATTGCCTTTGATTTTTTCCAAACATCAACCTCTTCTCTAATGATTCTTGCCTTTGCATCTTACATCCCAAATATTTTATAGTCAATTTCCTTCTTAATGCTTTCCAGGAGCTGCATGGTTTCACTTTATCTGATGTTTAATTATTCGTTCTTCTCACAATTCTAAGATACTCGTAACAATTTTCTTCAGTCCCAAATTCAAAGGTGTACATTTTTCTTCAGCCTTTTTGATGATCAAGCTTTCAGAGCCATATGTTCCAACTGGGAAAACCATGGTTGACTGTCAATGTGGGTTTGCTTATTATTATTTTTATTCCCACATACAATAAATGAGAAAAAACAATAGCAAGAGCACTTAGACTTGTATACCGTTTCATAGTGTTTTTAAAGCCCTGTCTAAACAGTTTACAGAGTCGCCATATTGCCCCCAATAAACTGGGTCCTCATTTTTACCCATCTCAGAAGGATGGAAGGCTGAATCAACCTTGAGCTGGTAAGGATCAAACTGCCGACGGTCAGCAGATTTAGCCTGCAATACTGCATTCCCACCACTGCGCCACCACGGCTCTATAATGGCAGTGGGATTCAAAAGCAAGTTTTGATAATGGTTGCAGATAGGCGTAATGATATGGGAGAATAACCTTGGGAGACGAGGATCAGGAGTGAGATCCAGTCTAGGGAATGGTTAAATAAGAGAGGACATAACTTGCAGTTGCATATAGGCAGTAGTCCTTGACTTACGACTGCAATTGAGTCCAAAATTTATGTTGCTGAGACATTTGTTAAGTGAGTTTTGCCCCATTTTACGACATTTCTTACCACATTTGTTAAGTGAATCATTGCACTTGTTAAATCAGTAACATGATTGTTAAGTGAACCTGGCTTTCCTCACTGACTTTGCTTGTCAGAAAGTCGCAAAAGATGATCACGTGATCCCAGGACACTGCAACCATCATAATATATATCATAAATATAAACCAATTGCCAAGCATCTGAATTTTGATCACATGACCATGGGAATGCTGCAACGGTCATACACATGAAAAATGGTCATTTTTTTCAGTCCTGTTGTAAGTTTAAGCAGTCCCTAAATGACCTGTCATAAGTTGAGGACTACCTACCATATTATGGGCAGAGAAAGAAACTCAAAAGGGATTTCCTTCACCCCCAATTCTGTAAAGGAGATGGTGAGAAATTCGAACTTTCAAGCTTCTGTTCACTGTAGCCTTACAATGAAATTGAATTACTTCAACTGGTTGTTTTTCCTGTCTGGTCTACCTGAGAAGGCTGGCAATAGGTGAACATGCTCGTATTTCCAAACAAGACAGCTGAATTGCCATATGCAGGAACCAAAATGATCCTTTGCTTCTACAGGCAACAGTATATGACAAGAAATCTCAAAGCAAAGCAGATGAGTCATGGCGGGGCTATGCTCCTAGCAGCATTCAGAGTTTCAGTCAAAGCTCAGGATGGCTTGATGATTCAACCTTGGCCAGTAAAGAAATGTTCCTGCCTTTCAGCTCATCCAAATCAGAAGCAAGATCAGAACTTACTGTAGGTTCTGGGCCCTTCTTCCAGTAAAATATCCAGAATTCAAAGGCAGGCCCCAGGTGTTCTAATTCTGCTAGCAAGTGATATCCATCAGTGGTGACGGTCAGCATTGGTGGAATAAGGGATGCTATTAAAAAAAAGAAAGAAAGTGGATTCACATATTCAGTAGGTGGAAAAGAGGAAGGTTGGAGGCAGGAGAAAAATCACTCATAATTGTTGGGTCCAAGAATGGATTCTTGAGGAAGGGCTGCATCGCCACTGTTTCCTTCAAGGGAGGTGTGATTTTGCCACCACGTGGACCTGAGTGTCATGCCCCTGGTGGAGGCTGACTCTGAGGGAGAGGAGGAACAGGCAGTGGAGGTGTGGCTCCGGAGGTTGTGGAGGAGGCTGGGGAAGGGCAGAGGCCGGCTGGGCAGTCAGAGGAGGACCCAGGCCCACCCCCTCTCCATCCTAGGGCATGCAGGGAGGAGAGGATAAGGCAGAAACATGGTCTACTGGGGGGCGGGGAGAGGGCCTTGATCCTCTTCATGGGCTGCAGCTGTGACAACTGGATAAGAAGACGGACATGCGTATGGGCAAGTGCTGGAAACAAAGCATGTATGACCCCACCCCAAAAGTCATCATCCTCTGTCTTAAAAAAGGAGGGAGGGAGGGAGGGACGAAGGAAGTCAAAGACAAGAATTTATCAGGAGTAAGCCCAGCCCTTCATCAGTGGACACCTCCCAATTTAATCAGAGCATGCTGAATTTTTTAAAAGCAAGATCCCCTAATTATATTCCTGACACAAGCATGTTTTGTGTATTCTCTATTTCTCCTGACCTATTCCTGATTTTTTTTTTTGTTTAGAAAACCCTTAGGGCTAAAGTGGGGAAGAAGCTGAGTTCTATCATTAAAGCCAGCAATCTTGCTTGGACTTGAAATGCTTCCTGGGTTGTTTGAATGTCGTATTTGCCCCCAGGTGCCTTCTGTAGTAATAAATAATCTGTTACTTGTGCTCTGGTTGTAACTAGACAAGATAACTGCAATGGTACTTTATGCTGAACGGATGGAGCAACTCCTGTGGCCCACAAGACTTGTGGAATTCCTTCCCATATGGTCAATATTAGTCCTTTGCTCTTTCCATTGAGAAAATGGACTCTTAAGATGCATTGTTTCAGCTGCTTTTTCTTTAAATAGAGCCCTTACTCTGTTTATGCTGACTTAACTTTCCTGATTTATTGCTCCCAAGCACTCTCCCGAATCCGAATGTGAATGGTGGCTTAAAAAGCTTACTTCCCACTGAGGCAGGCTGAATCACCACCTCAGTACAAGGCCTCATTTCCAGTCAGAAAAGCTGTCACCAAATCCTGCCCCACCCAATGCAGCTGCTTTAAATGGTTGCTAGGCCTGATATCAACAAAACACAGTTCAAGACGGCCAATTCAGGCAGGTGCTGTGGGTTGTGAGGTTTTCTAATGGGCCGCAGACTGAAGGACTTACTTGTGACACGATTGAAGAAACCATTGAGTGTGGCCCAGAGAGAGGCCTGTGTCCCTGTAGATGCTCTAACACGCAGATTATATGGCACAGTAGCTGATATGTCTTCTGTGATATCACACTGAGTAACGCTAACACCTGTGCATTCTGCAATGGGGATCCAGCTGTCGTTGGCATAGTCTCTCTCATATTCCCTAGATATAGTTAGGGGGGAAAAAAAACAATGTCAGCTTCTATACAGAGAACATCGGACCTTCCTTACATTACCTCAAAAAAATAATAATAACCCCAGTCATTTGATTCAATGACATACAAATATAATAAATAAAATAGCAAGGACTAGCTTATAAGCAACAGGATTTCCTAGTTGTAACTTCAATTGCAGCTCTGAGGTTAGGTATCCCTAGACGTGTGTACATAAGTTCAAAAACTGGACAGATCAAATAATGAGTAGCTCATCTGCAGCCAACCAATGAGATCTGATTCCAAATCATTAACCTTTCAGCAATCTTTAGGCCCTTAGAATATCTAACCCCTATTAGACAAAGATGGCTCAGAGTACGCTGGAAGTAACTCGTTTCCTGAGCCTAAGGATAGAGCAGGGGTGTCAAACTCAAGGCCCGCAGGCCAGATCCGGCCCACGAGGTGCTTAGATCTGGCCCGTGGGGGTACCCTGGAAACAGCAAAGGACCGGGCTGTGGTGCCTCTGCCAGCAAAAATGGAGTTCGGGAGAGCAGCCCTCAAACTACAAAACAAACTACAAACAAAATAAGAGGAGAAATGTTTTTCCTTTTGTATTTGAGCATGCAAGAAGGGACAGGAAAGGGAAAGAGAAAAGAAAAAGAAGAAAAGATGGGAAGGGAGGAAGGAAGAAGAAATAAGGAATGAGGGGAAGGAAGAAGAAAGGAGAATGAAGGGAAGGAAAAAGAAAAGGAAGGAAGAAGGAAGGAAGGAAGGAAGGAAGGAAGGAAGGAAGGAAGGAAGGAAGGAAGGAAGGAAGGAAGGAAGGAAGGAAGGAAGGAAGATAGATTATAATGAGAGTGAGGGAGGGTCTGAGGGAAGTCCTATCTTAGCACTTGACCACCATGAGTGATGTCAAGCTGACCACACCCACCCTGGCCATGCCCCCTCCCGCCCCCCCTCTCCCCAGAAGTAAAACACAACCCTAATGCAGCTCTCAATGAAATTGAGTTTGACACCCCTGGGAAAGAGCTTTCAGCCTCTCTCTTATAACTGGCTCCCGTTGGTGGATCTAATGGAAGAAAAAGGAAGGCATGGCTCTCCAGAGGTTAGTTTTTTAAAATATGTTTTTACTTGTGAACCACCCATAGTTGTTGAGTCAGGCAGTGTATAATTTTAACAAATGAATAAATTTAGCTGAATTACTATTCCAAATTTCTCACTGTTAGGTTAATGCTGCCTAGAGCTATCGGAAGCAATCATTTTACTACAACTGGAAGACCACAGGGTTTGTACCCTTCAGCTAAAAGTTATTTTATTATTATTTCTGTTGTTAATTGTTTTATAGAAATGCCCAAAGTTTAATTCATAGATGTACTCAAGTCTACCTGCGTTCTAAGTCATAGATCATGATTTATAATTTTCAAAAGCCAGATTCTCACACACTAAGCTAATGTTAAATTGTATACAGAGTCAGCTTAGTCTTGTGGTTAAGGTACCAGGTGAGAAAGTGGGAGACTGTGAGTTCTAGGCCTTAGCCATGAAGCCAGATGAGTGACTTTGGGCCAGTCACTCTTAGCCAACTCACCTCGCAGGGTTATTGTTGTAGGAAAAATAGGAAGGTATGTCGGATATGTTCACCGCTCTCAGTTACTTGTAAAAATTAACAGCGGGGTATAGATAAATGAAATAGCATTTTAGCATAATGTGTATTTATATATAACAATGTATGTTCGTACCAGTCTTTCTACATTTGCCTCTTTTTCTATACTTGTTTCTCACCCTCTTCCTTCTCTCCTTCAATGTATTTTCCTACTTTTTTGGCTGCAATTTATTTATTTATTTATTTATAAAATAAAATTTACTGGCTACCCATCTTACCACTGAGTAACTCTGGGCAAAATCTTAAAAAGATAAAAACTATACAACGCCTGAGAGACATAACTAAAATACTGTAAAGATCCCAAATTAAAAGACAGGGAGGGACAAATAGGAGGAGGAGGACGGGAGGTGGGATCCATTAATCATCTACCGAATACCTCCAATGTGAAACTTTTCCATTGGAGCCCCAAGCTAATTGGCACAGCCAGATCTTTAGGCTCTTATGGAAGGCCAGGAGGGTTGCAGCTCACCTGAGGTGGGAGGGGAGATGTTCCAAGGAGAAGGTGTAACGGTGTTCCCTGCCAGCTAGAATACTGTGGCCAATGGGGCCCACGGCATGCCTCCTCTGCCAGCACAGGTGGGATGGGCCAATCCAAAGGGATGAAACAATGCCTCAAGTAATCTGGACCCATGCCATGAAGAGCTCAGATGCCTGAGATGTTCGATTCAAAGAGCATTCATTTTGCCCTAAAGATGTTGTTGACAAAAATCTCATCCACCCACCCTCCTTGCCCTGGAGCAAAGAAGGGCTGTTTACTGTTGAGGACACCACAAGATGCCTTCAAGAATGAGAAGAAAGCACATTGCTGTGGATGGCCCAAAGGACCTCCTGGAGATGATGATCTACCTGTGGCTTCCACCTGTCCCATGGTTGCTGTGCTTGTTCATGTCACAGAGAAAGGAGAATGTAAAGACTGTAGTTGAATCTCCTTTCTGAATGAAAGCATTTCTTCCACCCCGACCTACAACCGCACATCTGCATTACAATGTGGTGAAGCCCAAAGGCATGTAAACCTGACAGGGATACTAGTCCAACCATGCATGTGTTAATTTCTTGCAATACTATTGCGTGTCTAGCTTGCCTATACATGCAACAGAATGCCATGGCAAAGTTTTAAGGCGGGAAAAGAGATTTCATCACTCCAAACAGCAGATAAAACATTTGAAACGCTATTCTTAAATTACTTGGGGGTAGAAAACAAGATTAGTAGACGGGGACCTGGTTTAGAAGTTTCTCCCAATATGGACGGAAGCTAACCAAGGGGAGAAGCAACCTAAAACCAAGGAGAAATTTCCTGACAGTGAGAACGATTAATCAGTGACACGATTTGTGGGAAGATGGAGGCGCACCATCACTGGAAGCTTTTAAGAAGAGATTGGACAACTATCTGTCTGAAATGGTATAGGGTTTCCTGCTTGAGCAGGGGGTTGGACTAGAAGACCTCCAAGGTCCTTTTCAATTCTGTTATTCTGTAGAACTTTCTCCCAATGTTTTTTTAATTGCACTTTGGTTTCTTAAGGGGAGTAGAGTAGAGTAGAGTAGAGTAGAGTAGAGTAGAGTAGGAGTAGAGTAGTTGGAAGGGACCTTGGAGGTCTTCAAGTCCAACCTCTTGCTTAGGCAGGAAACCCTATACCATTTCAGACAAATGATTGTCCAATCTCTTCTTAAAAGCTTCCAGTGTTGAAGCATTCACAACTTCTGGAGGCAAGTTGTTCCATTCATTGTTTAAAAGGAAGTAGAAGTGGGGGAAAAAGGATATCACTCTCTAGTAGTCTGAAGTGATACAGTCTCCTGTTTTGGGAGATTTTTCCATCTTACATTCCTGCATTTGTATCCTGATGAGGAGGAATTTTGAAGGAGCTCAACTTTTGGAACAAGTAAACCCATCCTCCATGCATACACCAAGATGCTTTGGATCTTATCTAAAATTTGCCTTGCAGTTTCCAAGAAGCTTGGTCAAAAAGGCTCCTATTTTTCTATCTAATTGTCAGGGTGCTTGAGAATTTCTTTCAAATTTCTCTCAGTGGACTTTTCTGATCTTACCGCATGGGTGGAGGTGACAGAGGGTGCGACTTCTGTGTTTTGTGGTGTTGTGTTAACACATTTTTCCACTTTCCTAGCTGCCTGTCCTTCCTATACCAGAAATCCCTAATGGAAAAAAATTACCTCACCCTGATAGCCTTTCGAGTAATAACAGGGCCTGCTGAATCAGATTAAAGGCTTAACCAGTCAATCTTGTTCCCCCAAACAATGGTCAGTTAAATAACCATGGAAAAGTAAAGTGGTACATAAAAAACTGCTGCCTAAGACTTCTTAAAAATATATAGATAGAAGACAAAATTAAAGTCAGCATTATGTGATCAAGAGGCAAAATGGGATTGCCAAACCATTTGGGTGCTGTAACTGTCCACAAAGAAAGGGGCTAAGTTTCCCTTCCTGTAGAGACCCTGGGAAAATCCCCAAAAATGTTAGCAGGAAAATTTTTACTGATCGATCATTCTTTATTTGGGATTGCAGGATACAGTCTCCAGCTCTGTTCTCAGAAGGAAAGACTTTTGGCCTCATGCAAGGAAAGCAGCAGAAGTCTTTCTTTCTCTCTCCCAAACTCCACCAGAAATGAGTCTTTGCCGGCGCAGCCTCTTTGAGCAGGATGCCTTGCAGGGTCCCAAAGATTCATTTCTGGTGGAGTTTGGGGGAGAGAAAGAAAGACTTTTGATGCTTTAATTGAGTGCAGCCAAAAGCAGAAGAAAGAAGTGGAAAGAAGCAGCCCAGTGGCCCGGTGAGGCATGTGGGGCAAGTTTCCCCCCCACCCCGCCCTTTCCCCCCTCCCTTCACTACCTCATGTTGTTTGCAATGCAAGCGATGCAAGCCTTGTGTTTCTGCGGGCCATGTGGGTGGTGCAGTCTTGTGTTCCTGCGCAGCCTGGATTAATTGCTTTGGGAGTGATATTTCTCTGTGGACCACCAAAATTTTCCCGCGGACCACCAGTTGGTGACCACTGCTTCATAGCATACATAACTTCATAAATCTCTGTGGTGTCTCCTCATTATTAGCTAAGTATTGTATTGAGTATAACAAAAAAATATATAGCTTTCCTTCATCTTGTAATCTCGACTTGTGGGACTGTAACTTCTACTACTCGCAGCTGGTATGACCAGTTGTATCTTAGTCCAACGTATCTGGTTGGTATAAGTTGAAGATATCTAGGAGCACATATTTAGTTATCAGTCATGCTGAGTGGTCTTTAGGCAACCGGTATTCAAGATGAGGAGAAGAACTTACCCTTGAAATTCGACGGAGTATTTTACAACCTCGCCAGGCGCAATCTCAGGAACTGGGCTCCAAATGAGAAAGTGCTTCATATTGGTGGACAGAATTGTAATATTCTGAGGGGGTGTTAGTAACGCAGCTTTATGTAGGGGATCATCAAAATGACATACAAAGAGAGAAAAACAGAAATTACCTCACAGATTAGAGACACTGATTTGATTATTATCAAATCCTTTATTACTGAACGATCAATTACCAGATCTAGGTGTATAGGTAGTCCTTGGTTTATGATCACAATTGAGTCCAAATTATGTTGCTAAATGAAAGGGTTAAGTGAATTTTGCCCTATTTTACGACTTTCCTTGCCACAGTTGTTAAGTGAATCACTGCAGTTGTCAATCACATGGTTTTTAAGCGAATCTGCCTTCCTCATTAACTCTGCTCATCAGAAGGTTGCAAAAGATTATCACATGACCCTTGGACATTGCAACCGTCATAAATATGGATCAGTTGCCAAGCATCTGAATTTTGATCATATCACCATCGGGATGCCACAATGGTCGTAAGCATAAAAAATGGCCGTAAGTCGCTTTTTTCAGTGCCATTATAATCTTAAAACAGTCACTAACTGCTCTGAAGAGCTTAGTTAAGCTTAAAGACAATGCTGATTTAGCTAAAACTAAGGACCAGGGGCTCAGTGGAATTTGCTTAAGAGATATGCCCCAAATTGTGCTTTTAATAGAACTCGAATTAAATGGCATGCAGTTTAGTATTTGTTTTACAAGATACAGGATAGAAAAAAGAGCTTTATCAGATATTTAGTATTTGTTTTACAAGATGCAGGTTAGAAAAAGTGTCTTATCAGATCCTGTACATTACTTAAGAATGAGGAAGACTCTGCGTCAATTCATTTTTGTTTAAACTTAAAAATATGTGTTTGTCCATAGTTTAAATATTTTCCTTCAAGGTGTATTCCTGCTGTGAGAATTTTATATTTTCCCAGCATACATTTTATGTGCTCTTGTCTTTAGAGATGCATCTCTTTTGCATTCACTTAAGATGGCAGTTCTGTAATGTATGAGGGCATTCTTCTGAAAACAACAACTATATTCAAACATTGTATTAAACCATAGTTAATACAGAACAACTATAGATTGTTTATATCCTTTATCTTGCCTTAATCAATTAGAATGGGGTTGCAAATGTGTATCATAGTTTGTCCCAGAAAGATTCTTAGTGTTTGTGATTTATGCTAATCACTGCTAAGATTCTATTGTAGGACTAACACTAGCATATCTAAATTGTCAACATCTGCATTACCACTTGGTAGCACCAAAAGAAATACTATAGTGTTTCAGGGTCTCTTTGCTGCCACCTATTGACTGAGCACATAGTTGCAGTCTACATATGCCAATCTTGATAATGGAGATCCCTACCCTGCTCTCCATAATGGTGACCACTTAGCTATTCCCTCCCTGGTCCCTCCAAAAAAGAAAGCATATTCACAAACAGAGGAACCATATTTGCAAAATATTCACATATGCCATCCAATTCATAAATTACATCTCTCAACTTTCTTTGGAAAGAGGGAATAACCAAATCAGATCTCTGGTGCAGAAATAACCCAAATGGTTATTTCTGGTTTCCAGATGCTACCCTACAGCAATTGATTAATTCACAAGCTCTGAACATTTCAGTCCCAACACAACTCAAGGACAATAATTTGGGGTAGGTAATCCCATAGTCTAACTGTCTGTATATCTGAATCTATGAGTGCACATTTTTTTAATTTATTTATTTTATTTTATTTATGTAAGGTGCTTAACTAGGACATAATAAACTACCTTATTGAAACCATTTTTATTGTTCTTATTCAGGATATAGGAAATTGCCCTATTCAAACCCTTTATTTGTTTATTTACAGTTCTTATCCAGGACATAGGAAATTACTTTATTCAAACCCAATCTAGGGTTGATAATATAAACTGTGCTGATGCTGGCAACTCTATGAATAATCTGAAATATTCTAACTCTGAAGAATAAAAGCAAAAGAATATACCTTACATAGAGTTAAACACTGGCTGGGCCCAGTTTCTATCAATCTTCAAAAGCCATATCTTAGCCCAGTTTCATGTTGTATGTTCCTCCTCAACTTCAGATGGTTTTCATGCCTGTCACCTTGAAAGTGGACTACTGCAATGCACTCTACATGGGGCAGCCCTTGAAGACCATCCAGAAGCTACAGTGGATTCATGAATGGAACAGCAAGCACAACAATAGGCACATTTTGGTCATTATTGCTACACGAGCTGCATTGTTGGCCAGTTGGCTTCTGGGTGGGTGCAATTCAAGGTCCTGGTTGTTACCTATAAAGCCCTTCATGGTATAAGCCATGGTTAATTGTGGGACTGCAATACCTATCTCCAAGTTTATACCCACCTGGGATGTTTGGGCAGAGTGAACATGCTTCAAGTCTCCTCAATTAAACAGTGTCATCTTGTCTGACTGGGAAAGCATGCTTCTCTGTCACTGCCCCTGGCCTCTGGAACAGCAATGATCTCACTTCCATATTTGTGGTGAAACACTCTATTTGTGGGCAGCAGAGACTAGAAGTCACTGACCAAGTTGGCCTGAATAATGGGGCTGGAATGATATCAGAAGCGAATTGTTCTCAGCCATAGCCATGTATGTCTAAGACTCAGACTGGTATTAGCAATGGCACTTAGACTTATATACCGCTTTACAGTGCTTTACAGCCCTCTCTAAGCAGTTTACAGAGTCAGCCTATGGCCTCCAACAATTTGGGTCCTCATTTTACCCACCTCGGAAGGATGGAAGGTTGAGTCAATCTTGAAATTAGGAAGAAATAGATGGCTGTCAGAGAAAGCACACTTTTCCGTTCATAAAAGGGCAACACAATGCTATTTGCAGTTTCTGATTGTCAATATTCTTTTTATTGCCAAGAATGTCTTATTGTCTATGGGTAATCCTCGACTTATGACCATAATTGGGACTAGAATTTCCATTGCTAAAATGGTTGCTAAGTGAGTCACACCTGATTTTACAATCTTTTTTTTGCCATGATTGTTAAATTAATCACTGCAGTTCCTATGAATTGTGTAGGTTAGAGTTAGATTTATTTATTTGTTTGTTTGTTTGTTTAATTTTTATATCAGTCACCTCCTCTATAAGGTGACTCTGGGTGACTTAGAGATTATAAAGGACAAAGGGAAAAATAATTAAAATATACAAATTTTAAATTTTAAAACTGTACAAAACTAGGATTTGGCTGGCACAGGGAAGTTTTTCTTACCCTGTCAACCACTTCCAGTGGTGAGCACCCCCATCAGGGTCCTAGGTCAACCAGCAATGTCAAGTTTTAATACCCTTCCAGAAAACCAAAAGGATGGAAGCAGTTTTCACCTCCAGTGGTACAGGGTTCCACAGGAATGGGGCCATAATGGATGCTGCAACCATTGTAAATACATGCCAGTTGCCAAGCTCTCAAATTTTGATCATGTGACCATGGGGATGCCACAATAGTCATTAGTGCAAGGACTAGTTGCAAGTCATTTTTCTCAAGGTTTTTGTAACTTTGAAGAGTCGCTAAACAAATGGTTCTAAGTCAGAATTTTATTTATTTAATAAATAAAATCGGTCAAAAACAAGCTATATTCCCTATCCCATTTACTGGAATAATAATATGGCTGGAATTGGATATTACACTTAGAAAAAGTCTTGTTTATTGTTTATTTATTAACTGAGGCTACCTAGCTCCAAAATAACTCTGGTAGCCTTGGGCTGACACTTCCAGACTTAATCCAACATCAAACACTGTATACAAAATGAAATATAATTTTCCCTAATCCCATTGTATCCTCTGTTTCCTGTCTCAAAATTACGATCGACCCATCGTTCTAAGGAATCTTACTTTTTCCCACAACAGATATTATAGGAAATGACATTACAGTGCAAACATTGTTCTCAGTCACCACTACAGTATACATGAAGGATAAGTCTTATGGTTTTTTTTTCTTAGCTGTTGGCAAAGTAATCTAGATTTAAACATACCTAGCATAAACCTTTTGAAATTAATACCGTGCGAATTCATCACTCTATCCATTTATCAGATTATTCTGTTCTTTTTTTAAAAAAACCAATATTCAAATGTCAATTCTACTTGAGTGATGTGTTAGAAATACATGTTTCTAAATATTAAAAGATTCAGTTTTACACACTGATGTTGTCCAAAGAGTTTCGTATTACAAACAATGAGCCTCAACAAAACAATTTTCCTCTTCCCTAAATCCGGTTGCTGGAAAAAAACCCCACATTTAATTAAGAAAGCTACATCAACATTGCCTGTTCTTTATATCCGGTTTCTAGCGAACTGAGCTACAAAAGGATCTGTTGAACTTTTGCAACTCCAGTCAAAAAGAACTCTGCCTTCTTTGGCTCTAAATCCATACTCCTAGAAATCTTACTTCATGTTTTCACTTTGCTTTAAGGACCTGCCTGAATTGGGGGTATCACCACTTACCTGAAGCGAAAAATGGCATCCAAATAAAGAAGATCATCAAGAGGAAGCATATGGCCATTTCCCAGCGGTTTAGAGACCTTGCCAAGGTATAAGCAGATCCGGCATTTCCCACTTCTGCCTCAGGAGCAACTCCATACTCAAAGCGGATGCTTGATGTTGAATGCACGGCACCTTTGTTGATCCCACGGGGTATCAACTGCTACTGTCGGTGTCTAGGCAGTGTCAGATGGTTCTCCTGTTCCACGTTCATCTGCATTGCTTGGAAAGGTGTGGCTTAGAGCTAATTTGGGTTCAATAATAGGTTTGGGCAACTCCATTCTGGTATTTTCCTACAGGTTATGCAACTGACCTCGTGAGAAAAGAGGGAGGGAAGTGAACACTTGGCAGTTGAGGCGTGCTAATGGTGCAATCAACAACCTGGAGGGAAAACTGACTTTAAGAGTGACTTGTGTTTCTTCAGATTCTAGAGTGGAAGTTTTTTATTTCCAAGGGTGTCGGGAAATGCCAACCCTTTGGGTATGTTTTTGTTCTGCTTTACCCACCGACAATCTGTCACATCTATGGCAAGTGCCCAACATCAGGCCAATGCCCTTTTCTGAATTTTACACACTTCTCTGCCAATTTCATCATCTTTCCCATGGCACCCTAATGGCAGGTTTAGGGGCTTAATTGCAAACAGGAGACCAGAGATACCAGCCTATGGATCTGCTCACCCCATCTATGGCGGCCATTTATGTATTTATTGTTTAATCTTTCCTCGAGTTATCAGTAACTCAAGACAACAAACGTACATCCTATTTTCCCCACAACAACCCTGTGAGGTGGGGTGGATTGGGCTGCGAGAGGGAAGAGCCAAACCACCTAAACCAGCTTTCATTTCTAAACTGGGACTAGAATTTACTCTCCCAAGTTTCTAAGCCAGCACCTTCACCACTACAGCAAGCTTGTACGTATAAAAAATACGTATCGTTAGGAAAAAGGGAAGGTGCCCTAAAAATGCTATTACGTTTCTTTTTAAAAGCGAATTTTCCACGGGTTGGAGGGAACGGGAGGGCGGCAGCGAATTTAAGGCGTTCCGCTGCGCGCTGCCCGCGTGCATCTTTCCTTTCCACGCCATTTTCCAGAGAAACCAATCCGGAAAAAAAAAAAAAACTCTGGGGCAGGAAGGAAGGAAAGCAGAAAGAGGGGGAAAAGAGGGAAAAACAGAAAAAGAAACCGCCTCCCGCTCCAACACAGCCCCGCGCCCGCTTGGCAAGGCAGCAAACCGCGGGACCCGGGCTCCATTTCCGCGGGCGCATGGGCAGAGGGCCAAGAAGCGGCGGTTGGTTCCGGCCGCGTCCCGAAAGCGAAGGCGGGCGCCTGCGTGGGAGAGGCCCCGGCCGACGAAAGCGCGCATGCCTCGTCCGGGAAGATGAAGGTGGCGGTGGCCGGTTGCTGTCATGGCGCGCTGGATAAACTGTACGAGACTCTGCAGCTGCTGGAGCAGCGCCACGGCGACGCCCGGCCGGATTTGCTGCTCTGCGCCGGGGACTTCCAAGCCGTGCGCAACGCGGCCGACCTGCGCTGCATGGCGGTGCCGGCCAAGTACCGCCAGTTGGGAGGCTTTGCCAAGTGAGTGGGGTGGGGTGGGGGGGACCGGAATATGGGGAGAGGGGGAACCGGGGCTGATTGGTGGTGGTGGGAGATCCGTTGCAGGCGGAGAGCCGAGGGAAGCGTTGTGAGTTTTGGGTCGCCGCGATGTACAAAAGATTTGAAAACTCTAGAAAGTGTGCAGAGAAGAGCAGCAAAAGTTGCTTAGGGGACTGGAGGCTAAAACATACGAAGAACGGTTGAAGGAATTGGGGCACGTCTAGTTTAATGAAAAGAAGGACTTGGGGTGACATGATAGCAGTGTTCCGATATCTAAGGGGTTGTCACAAGGGAAGAGGGGGTCCACCTAGAATAGAATAGAATTCTTTATTGGCCAAGTGTGGTTGGACACACAAGGAATTTGTCTGGGTGCAAATGCTCTCAGGATACATTAAAAAAAAAAACATTCGTCAAGGGTCAAGAATCAATAATCCTAAAAAGATAATGCTACTATCCTTCAAAGCGACCTTGATTATGTGTCTGAATGGTCAAATCATCTGGCAACTCCAAATCTTGACCAACAAACGTTCTATACTACACATAGGCAAAAAAAAATCAGTACACCAAATACAAGCTAGGTGGTTATGACCTCGTTGATGACCCTCACTCTGTCAAGGACCTTAGAGTACTCATTGTAACAGCATTGACAAAAAGGCATTAAGAGTTGTAAAACTAATCTTACAAAGCTTCTCCTCTGAAAATATCGAATTGCTAACTGGAGCATACAAAACTTTTGCCAGACCAATAGTCGAATACAGCTCATCAGTCTGGAATCCACACTGCATATCAGACATTAATACAATCGAGCAAATCCAGAAGTATTTCACGAGAAGAATACTATACTCCTCTGCTCGCAACAGAATACCCTACATCACCAGGCTTGAGATTTTGGGCTTGGACAACCTTGAACTACGCTGCCTATGGTTAGACTTAAGCGTAGCACACAAAATTATCTGCTACAATGTCCTACCAGTCAATGACTACTTCAGCTTCAACCACAACGATACAAGAGTGCACAACAGATACAAACTCAATGTGGCTTCAAACTGGATTGCAGAAAGCAACAGAGTGGTCAATGCCTGGAATACACTACCTGACTCTGTTGTTACATCATCTAACCCCCACTCTTTTAACCTCAAACTAACCACTATTGATTTCACCCCATTCCTAAGAGGTCTGTAAGGGGTGTGGATAGGTGCACCATCGTGCCTACCGTCCCTGTCCTATTGTCCCCATTTATTCGTACCTATTTCCTGTATTCATACTCATGTTTATACTTATACCTATTATCTTGTAAGCGATTGACAAATCAAATAAATGAATAAATATATAAATCATAACGAACAACACCGAATGATAGTCATAGGGTACAATAAGCAATCAAATCATACTAGGAAACAGTCAATATAGATCGTTAGGATACAAGCGACAAAGTTACAGTCATACAGTCACAAGTGCGAGGGGATGGGTGATAAGTAGTGATGGGAAGATTAATAGTAATAGTAGTGCAGACTTTGTAATAGTTGAACAGTGTTGAGGAAATTATTTGTTTAGCAGAGTGATGGCTTTCGGGGGAGGGGGGGAACTGTCCTTGTATCTAGTTAACCCTAATCCTAACCCTAGTCTCCAAAGCTTCTTGTCCCTTCCCTCAGGTGCTTTGGAGAATATTTCCTCTTCTTTGGGGCAACCCCTGAGATAGGGGAAGACTGCTATCATGTTTCCCCTAGTCCTTCTTTTCATTAGACTTGACATACCCAGTTCCTGCAACCGTTCTTCATATGTTGTAGCCTCCAGTCCCCTAATCATCTTTGTTGATCTTCTCTGCACTCTTTCTAGAGTCTCAACATCTTTTTTAAATCGTGGCGACCAAAATTGGATGCAGTATTTCAAGTGTGGCCTTAGCTGGACTACTAGAAGACCTACAAGGTCTCTTCCAACCCTGTTATTCTGTTCTACGAGAGTGGGGTCCCACAGAGCTGCTGAACTTGGCTAGCACAGCTATAATTTTATGCCCACTAACCATAGCTTCTTGGCAAGTCCCTTCCCTTCGGTTCCAATGGAAAGGGTTTAATTAATGGTGATCCTGTGAGTTCCCCTAAGTAGAGGATATCATAATAGAAAAACCTGGATCTTTAACAGCTCAAACTTCCAACTGTCTTTTCCTAGATATTATTCTGGAGAGAAGAAAGCGCCTGTCCTGACTATCTTCATTGGTGGCAACCACGAGGCCTCCAACCACTTGCAAGAGTTACCATATGGTGGATGGGTGGCCCCCAACATCTATTATCTTGGTATAGTTCTTTTTTGCTTTCTGGCTTGATAGTATCAAATGCTTGATGTAGAAATGGAGAAGGGATGGAATGGAACCCTACATGGATGAGACAATGCGGTTCTTCCATCAGTGTTTTATTTATTTATCCATCATATTTATACAGCTGCCCATCTTGCAGAACATCATAAAAACACATCATTTAAAAAAAATAATGAAATGTGCAGAAATGAGTAGATTGACATTTGCTATTAGAGAGCAAGAAGAAAGAATACTATAAAATTTGGGATTTATATTATCAATGGCTAGATAAGAAAATAAACAAAATACATTATAATATAGACATAATATAATAGTAAAGATGATACATACACTAATAAAATGTAATACTTGATGATGGTGAAATGAATGATATTATGAACTAGACATTGTAAAAGTTGAGATTTGCTCGAAAAGAATGATATGAATTTATAATCAAAGTCTAATAATGGTTTGATAACAATATAATACAGTATGGATAGTTGATTTATATAATATGAATTTTAATCTAAGGTTAGGAGAGAAAGACTGTTAATATTGTGCCCAAGAGATATATACCAACCGACACACTGTACAATGGAAAGATGGTTTTATGTTCTGTGTTTATGTTTGTCTATGTTGTTAAAATAAAAAATAAAAACACATTATTTTAACTGCAGCAGTTTGCTTCGGGATGTTGAAGCAGGTTCCCCTCTCCTCTCCAGCGTTTTATATCTTTATTTTTTTACATGCTCCATTTTAATTGCTGTGCAACTTTTTAAGATGTTTTGAGCCTTGAGAATTAGGGAGGAGCCTTCATGAGACCTGTTCAATTGTTATCTGGACATTCTGGATTTTAAATGGTTGCTTTTAACCTAGGTAATGTTTCCCTTTGTCAAGGTTATTCTATTACTCTCTACAGGTTATGCTGGAGTCGTCAGGTACCGAGGGGTGAGAATTGGTGGCCTCTCTGGTATTTTCAAAGGTCATGATTACAGAAGAGGTATGTGTGAGTAATTCTTCAAGCTCTTGTTTGAAGCAAATGGGCCGTTGAAATTTGTGTGGCTTGGTTCTAGTGCTTTTTGCTGCTTTTATTGTTACTGATATATATGTTTAGGATTGATCAACTGTAATGGGAAGCTGGGTTGTCAAAATAGGATCTGAAGCTATAGTTTGATCTTGGGTTATTTGACTAACACAGTCTCAAAAATCCCTCCTCTGAAGTTAGCTTGGAACTAATAAAACAAGCACACAAGGATGGAATAACTTCTGATCAGATAGTTTTATTACAGAAAAGTTAAGGAGACATTATGAAAGAATTCTAGTGATTGCCATGTATCAAAGGCCAGTCCTCTGTGTGGGTGGCCCTGTTTGTATGTGTCTCATATTTTGGTAACAATCAAGTCTCCAATCAGATGTTTTTTCCCTTTGACTGTGCAGGAGCCAACTCTTACTGTCTTTTCAATTCTTGTTTAAACCAAAGGGATAAATCCAAGCGTAGCATGATTTTCAGTCTAGTAGTTCTTTCTGTTAAATTCTTGTCTCCTTTGACTTTAGACTCAAGTTTATCAAACTTTAGATTCATCTCTGCAATTTGTTTTGGCAAGATAGTAGATGTGGCTTACTATTATTATATGCTCTCTGGGATTTTATTTTTAAGTTGATAGTTTAGCCTTCAGCCTTGGACTTCCTCCTATGAGTATTACCCAGGGCCTGTCTTTCAAAGCGAACCTTTCTTGATGTTTCAAGGTGCTGTTTCTGAACTTGTTTCAGGTCACTTTGAGTATCCTCCTTACACCCAAGATACAGTACGAAGCATCTATCATGTAAGAAATATTGAAGTTTTCAAGCTGAAGCAGGTAAATCTAAATATCATCTTGTCATTTATTGGGCTCTTCGTATTCATTCCCACCATCTAAAATGAAGTAGGGGATGCTGTAAAGGAAGGCCAATGCACAGAAGAATTATGGAGCTGAAAGGGACCTCAAGGATCATTTAGTCCAACCTCTGTAGGAGAGGTGATTGTCCACCCTCTTTGTAAAAACCTCCAGAGATTGTGTAACTCACAACCTAACTGGGTTAGGTCACAGAAAAGTCAAACTTACCTCTGTATCCTAGTAAACTGGCTAAATATGACCTCTAATTGTTATAAGACTCCAGCATTAAATCTGGATTGATTATGGAAGGTCTCTTTCTGAAGATGATCTCTGTATCTCTGTTCAAACCTTATGTCCAATCATGGTTTGCTGAACCATAATTTATTGAATAAACCACTTGTTATCTACATACCACATAATAACCCAACACTTTACAAACCATAATGGCTGTTCAGCTAAGCTGGAATCATATTAGCTTAATAAGAAATGCTATGTGCAAATCTGGTTTATATTAAACAAAGCCAATATATTTTTCTTCTCCATAAGTGTTCTTATTTATTAATTTGTTTATATTTCACATTTCTATATTGCCCATCTCCCTCAAACAATTCTTCAATATCATCTAATATCCTCAATCTATTTATGCCAAAGTTGACCGACATTTGCAGCTCCTATAACCAGCTCAACTCAAAAAGACATCAGCCAACTACAAAGTAAATCAATGCAACAGTAGAAGTAAATCAAAACTACAACCTCCCTCTAGATCAGGGGTCCCAACCTCCAGTCTGTAAGCTGGCACTGGGCCGTGGCATACTAGAAACCGGGCTGCACAAACAAGCAAAGCCCCATCCATGGAATGCAGGCAGCACACAAAGCTACGCCACTTCCCGGTCCACAAAAAACCTCTTTCCGTGGATCCGGTACCCAGTGCCCAAAAAGTTTGGGACCACTGCTCTAGATAACGCACCCATCAAACTTTGGTAGGATTCAGTCTAGTGAAATAAAACTGTCTTTAAAAATCACAAGGGAAGGAAATTTATCTGATCTTTCAGCTGAAGCTGATGGGAAATTGTTTGCACCTGGCTACTATCTTCCCTTTACCATCAACGGCAACAATTTCATTTCACTTCTGTTGTTGTTTTCGGCTTGACAGCTCAAGCAGCCCATGGACGTATTTTTGTCCCACGATTGGCCTAGAAGCATCTACCATTACGGAAACAAGACATTGCTGCTTAAGAAGAAATCCTTCTTCCGCTCAGAAGTGGAGAACAACATTTTAGGGAGCCCGGCGGCATCAGAACTCCTGCAGCACCTGAAACCCAGTTATTGGTTTTCGGCTCATTTGCACGTCAAGTTTGCAGCATTAATGCAGCATCAGGTAAGAGACAGGTCTCCAATGATGGCAACTTTAAGACTTGTGGACTTCAACTCCCAGAATTCCTCAGCCAGCCATGCTGGCTGGGGTATTCTGGGAGATGAAGTCCACAAGTTTTAAATTTGATATGTATTTGAATATAAGTAGCTCGGGTTGGTAGTTGGGCTGTTGGGCTGAGCTTGGCAATTTGGTTGAAAACATTTGGTCACCATTCGAGGAGACATTGTCAGTGCGCGAGCACAATTCAAAGCCAAGGTTGGAGACCCCCACAGGTAAGAAATGTAGAGAATGGGGGTGAGGGGGATTGCTTTCTTTAAACTGAGTACATTGTAATGAAAACTGGAGAACTTTAATGGTGGACATAATCTCCCAATTTTGCAAAATGTTTCACAGGAATGTTAGTACTCAAAAGACAGTCTGTTTCAAACTATAATAGTTAAGATAGCAGCTTCTTAAAGGAATACCAAGATTGTTACTTATTTATCAACTCTTTATTTCATTGTTTAAGATTACCGTCTCACCATTGACTCAGGACAGGCTACAGAAGATTAAAAAGTTAAAAGTAGATTATAAAATCAATTAAAACAACAGTAAAAATGGCCAAATTGTGGGGAAAGGAAAATCCACGATTGTGAAATAATATCAATTCAAATGGTGGGATTCACACCACTCCCTGGCCTGTTGTCCTAAAGGACAAGATCTGGGAGTTGAAGTCCACATATCTTAAAAGACGCCAAGGTCGAGGAAAACACTACATTATAGAATCAGATGACACTGAGTACAGTGGCAATAGAAGCTAGAAATCGTATCATGTTATCATGAATGTTAAAAATTGAACCTTAAAAACGGTGGCAGGGGGAGGCCTTTCACAATATGATTGTCCCTGTTCTTGCTTTTTTAGGCTGATAACAATGAAGAGCAACCCAAAACTACCAAGTTTCTGGCTCTGGATAAATGCCTGCCCCACAGGGATTTCCTTCAGGTAAAACAATCCTCAGTTTTTCTTTTTGGACACATTCGGACAGTGATGGCAAACCTATGGCATGCGTGCCAGAAGTGACACGCAGAGCCATCTCTCCAGGCACGCCAGCTGTCACCTGTTGCTCTTCCGGGTTCCGGCATGGACATGCACACTGGCCAGCTGGTGTTTGTGCACGGAAGCTTGCTGGAAACCAGAAGAGCAGCTTCTCGGCGTACACATGCATGCCAGAGAGCTGCTCTTCCAGTTTCTGGCTTTCCCTCATGCGTACTTGCGCTTTTTGTGTCGAAAAGGTTTGCCAGCACTGCATTAGGATATATCAGTAAGATACAACAAACTTTGGAGACTTCTGTGGGAGGAGAGCAAAATGATTAGCTAACCACTTTGTGGGTGGGTGTGCTTTCATTATTATTATTATTATTATTATTATTATTATTATCTCATCTGAACTTGCATTTGCATTTGATCCTAATTTCATCAATCAACGTTTAAAGGCTGCTCTTCACTTGATTGACCCAGGATTTTAACTGTAAGCATGACATACTTGGAGAACTTCTATCTCATCCATTTACATACAAGACTCTTACTCAATGGGTCAGGGCTGTCAAAACTCGTGGTCCACAGGCCAGATGCGTCATGCGCTGGCCACGCCTATGCCTGGTTTAGCGAAGGGGGGGGAAGTCCCGATATATCACATGACACCGCCATGACGACGTGAGTTTGACACTCCTGCAAAAGACAGCAACAAGAGCAAAGGGATTATATCAGAATAGAAAGTATTTATAATGAGTGTATTTTATTATGATTAAAAGTAGGGGAATGAAAATTTATTAAATTATATAGGTAAATCTTGGCTAAGTGAAAATAAAGGGAAAAAATGAAATGGTTATATGAATATCTCTGGAATAAATATAAGATACAATGTAGATTGGGGGATATACCATGTGGATCCTAAATATATTAGTCTCATTTTATTTTTACTCTTTTTTTGGTTGTTTATTATATTTCGGTCTAGAGAAAGCTAAGGATGATAATGATGTATAATGTAAAATAAAATAGGTGTAAGCTGAAAATGGGAATAATGGGGGATAAAGAATTCAAAATATATGTGAGGATGAAATGATATTGATATTGAACTAATGAATTTAAATATGACATGGAAACTTTTCTAAAGATGGAATGGATAATGACTTGATGTAATGTTAAACAAGATAGTTGGAAATGTAATTATGACTATGCATAAATGACGTAATCTGGAATCATGTTGCTGACGTGAAGAGATGTGTAAAAAAAATAAATTTAATATTTTTTTTTTTAAAAAGAGCAAAGGGGATTTCCTCTCATAGGGCTTCCCTCCCAAATTTATGCCTTTCCAGCTTTATACTTTGACACAAACCTGGGAGAACCAAATAGTATCAATAACCTGATTGAAACCCACTAAGGTCATCTTTGGCCCCTAGCTAAAGATTCTGCACACCTACATTACAGTTAGGATTCTGAGGTACAGATAATCCTCGGCATAACGACCACAACTGAGTTCTGTTGCTAAGTGAGACAGTTGTTTAGCAAACTTTGCCGCGTTTTATGACCTTTCTTGATGCAGTTGTTAAGTGAGCCACTGCAGTCACTAAATGAGTAACATGGTTGTTCAGTTAATAACACGGTTGTTAAGTGAATCCAGCTTCCCCGCCGACTTTGCTTGTCAGAAGGTCGCAAAAGGTGATCACATGACCCTGCGACCATCATCAATATGAGTCAGTTGCCAAGCGTGTCAGTTTTGATCACATGATCACGGGGAGGCCACAAGGGTTGTTAAGTGTGAAAAAATAGTCATAAGTCAGTTTGTTAAATGCTGTTGTAACTTTGAACGGCCGCTAAATGAAGTGTTGAAAGGTGAGGACTTGTATAGGTATCCCTGTGTCAGGGTTGCAGCAGTTACCCCAATTAAATCATGAGTCTCGAGCCAAACTTCCAAAAACTTCAAAAGAATTTATTGGGAGTTAATATGTCTGGCATTGCCTGGGTGTAGCCGACTCATTCATTGTTGCCCTTGGCCCTGGTTTCCCCCACCCCACCCCCTGGGTGTAATTCATATTCTCCAATGAGACACATCCATAGCCAAGAGTCATCAATCATGTTCTCCAGTTAGAATTTTGCACCGCAGAAACTTCAGTCACCTGGTTATTATCTCTGAAAAACTATTTATGGAATGCACTTTTGGTTTCCAAGCTGCCACATTACTCTTTCAAACCCCTTTCCCCCCTCCCTTTCTGTTGGCATAGAAATATTTTATGAGTTGACATTCTGCTCCCCTCACTTCTTGAAGGTCACCTGTACAATACGAAAGTTCATGATTGCCTTTTCTCTGTTGTGAGAGCCAAGAGGCCTCTCTTGATTTCTCATTCTTCTCTTAAGATTGTAGAGATCGAACACAACGCCACTGCATCTGACTGTCTGGAATATGACCCTGAGTGGATTGCTGTTCTGAAGGCGACTAATGATCTCGTTAATGTCTCTCCTTGTTACTGGAACATGCCTGAAAATAACGGACTGCATGAAAAGTAGGTGTACCGTAATCTTGCAGGCTGGTAAATTCAGTCTGAAGTTCTAGAGCGGAGGGCCCCAACCTGTGGGCCGCAGCCCACTAGTGGGCCATGGCCTTTTGGCCACCGGGCTGCATGACTGACTGGCCGGCCAGTACGTGCACTTGTGCTAGCGTTGCCACGAGCGCTGTGTTGGAATAAAGAAAGGAAAAATATAGTTCAGCACGAAATGCAGTTGCTTTACAAGAAGATTCAACCATGTAAGCCAGGGGTGTCGAACTCAAGGCCGGGGGCCACATTTGGCCCACGGGGTGCTCAGAGCTGGCCCACGGGGCCTCCCTGGGAACAGCGAAGGACTGGCCCGCAGTGCTTCTGCCAGCAAAAATGTAGCTGCAACACTCTGCCAGCAAACCCAGAGCTCACTTTTCACCAGCAGAGCGCTCGGGCCACCACAGGTGCCTCCAACATGAGTGACGTCAAGCTAGCCACACCCACCCTGGCCATGCCCACCTGCCTCCCCCAGGTCAAACACAAACCTGATGTGGCCCTCAATGAAATCGAGTTCGAGACCCCCGATGTTGGGTAGTGAGAGAGATTCTTCCTGCCCAGACATTAGAAATAAGAGCTGAAATTCTAAGCCGCTATATCGAAACCGCTAAGAAACTTTATGAACTTTATGAGTGCTGCGTGGGTGCTGCCATCACCACCTCATTTGCATCATGTGCTCACAGCCCTGTTTGCGCATGCGCGTATATAGGCTCCTTTCCCTCCCTCTCCCCCACCCTCCAGGCCGCCAACCCAGAAAGGTCAGGGGTCACTGTTCTAGAGAACTATAGGCTAGAAGGGTAGACCAGGTTTCTCAGCCTTACTCGGACTAAGTCAAGGACTTTGTACAGGTATCCCTTGACTTACGACCAAAATCGAGCCCCAAATTTATGTTGATAAGCAAGATCTTTGCTAAGTGAATTTTAAGTGCCCCATTGAACGACCTTTCTTGCCAGAGTTGTTAAGCGTATATCATTGCAGTTGTTAGTAAAGTGAATCTGGCTTCCCCATTGACTTTGCTTATCGGAAGGTCGCAAAAGGGGATCATGTAATCCCAGGACACTGCAACCGTTGTAAATATGAGTCAGTTGCCAGCTGTCTGAATTTTGATCAGGTGACTATGGGGGTGCCACAATGGCTGCAAGGGTGAAAAATGGTCACAAGCCACTTTTTTCAGTGCCGTCGTAACTTTGAACGGTCACTAAAGGAACTATTGTAAGTCGAGGACTGTCTGTACATTGTGTCTACCAGCTTCTGTCCATATGGATTGATAGCCCTGTTAAGTAACAATCAAAAACAAGGCTGGGCAACCTTCGGTACTTCAGATGATGCTGAATTACCAAGTTTGGGCAGCTATAGGAAGAATGGCCAGGGATGCGGTGGCTCAGTGGCTAAGACGCTGAGCTTGTCGATCAGAAAGCTCGGCAGTTCGGCGGTTCAAATCCCTAGCACTATGTAATGGAGTGAGAGCTCCCGTTACTTGTCCCAGTTTCTGCCAACCTAGCAATTCGAAAGCACGTAAAAAATGCAAGTAGAAAAATAGGGAGCACTTTGGTGGGAAGGTAACAGCGTTCCATGCGCCTTCAGCGTTTAATCTTGCTGGCCACATGACCACGGAGACGTCTTCAGACAGCGCTGGCTCTTCGGCTTTGCAATGCAGATGAGCACCACCCCCTAGAGCTGGAAGCGACTAGCATTTATGTGCGAGGGGAACTTTTACCTTTACCTTAGGAAGAATGGCCAGTAATTATGGACACATCTGAATGGAGTTCCGTAATTTCTTTGCTCCTGATAAAAAGCGTGTACAGGAGTACAGAATAGGGAGGGTTCATTTCACTGAAACTCTCGAACTTTTCCCCTTTTGCAGATGGGACTACAGTGTTACGGAAGAAGATATCAAGAAGCTTTTGGAAGAGGTCAACCATGACCTTGTGATTCCCCAGAACTTCAGCATTACAGAGGCTTGCTACAATTCAGACAAGTCTCCACAAAGGACGGACTTGATTCATAGAATCAACCCCCAGACTACCGAGTTCTGTGCCCGGTTTGGCCTTGTGGACATCAATACTAAAATCCAACAACAGAAGGAAGAGCGCAGAGATAATGTGCATGGGGGTGAAGAGGAAGAAGTGGAGGAGGAAGAAGCAGAAGAAATAGACACTACTGGGTCAATGATGGAGTCTAGCACCGATGTCTCTAGTTCAATTTCTTTGAACCCTGATGAAATATTACTGGATGAGGATAGCTGCGATGACGACTTGGAGGCCTCAGAAGGGCCATCCTCTGACTTTTCCTGCAATACTTCAGAAATCTTTTCTGATATCAGAATCCTGCCTGATTCTATGGTAGTGTCCCCCAACGACACTCTGGATGCTGTAGAAGATGAACTGGAGAAATCCAGCAATGGAAATCAGGCCGCGGAGCAAAGCCCTGGTGTGAAGCCTTTGAAGCGCTTAAGTGATGAGAACAAAGAAGGGACAGTTGGCCCCAAGAAAATCAAAAGGCGGAACCAGGCTATCTATGCTTCCAAAGATGAAGATGAGACTCCTGGATGAGAATCCTTGATCGAACTGAGTGACGGGATCGTATTCTTGGCGTGCCTGTGGCAGCTCCAGAAGTTGTGAAGCTCTGTATACTTTTGATATTGAAGTTGTAATAAAAGCCTTATTTTTAAAATAGTACTTTTTATAGTAGATCAGGTGTTTTATTGACATCCGCAGATTGATTTGGAAGAAGGAAATTACAGGCTTTTTTTGAGAACCAAAAGCTAATGGAAAACTTTAGAATTTTTGCTACGGATTTCCCTATGATTTGGATTTGCTTTAATGGATTCCAAAAAAAGAGATAAAAGAAATATTGTTTGCACCTAATGGAATGGATTCAAAGTCTTTTCACTTTTATTAAAACTCATGTTTTTGTTTTATCATTCAATTTACTTTTATATCCAAATCCAAATGTCCATCCATATTGGATGTATTTTGTGGCAATAACAAGTGGTTTCTTTCCTTTGTTCAGATCAGCCATAGAATCAAGTCAGATATCTTTATTATGGGTCACAGACCGGATAAGTCCCAGAACTGAAACAAGGATAGATAGTCTGGTACTTTTCAGATATTTTGGACTACAGTATCCGTAAGGCCTTATGGACAAACGTTGAGCATTTTAGAAGGTCTGTGTGTGTACTTCTGGGATAATCTGTGATATTGTTATCTCTAGGATAACAAGCAAAATAATAATTTCTGAAATTGGAAAAACAAAATGGTGCATTGGGCCAGAAGTAAAAGTTTATCCTCCTTAGTGTCATAACATTCTAGACCAGGGCTCTTCAAACTTGGCAGCTTTAAGACTTGTGGACTTCAACTCCCAGAATTCCTCCTCCAGTCATGTTAGCTCAGGAATTCTGGGAGTTGAAGTCCACAAGTCTTAAACTGCCAAGTTTGAAGACCCTTGTTCTAAGCTCATATGTGTATATAAATGTTGTTTTACAAAAACAACATTTTACACTTGTTTTTGGCTCTCTTTTCCAGTTTGTGGAAGGAAGTACCATCTGTATTTGTGTTTTTGTCCCAGTTTTGCAATATGAATCTTTATTATTCTGTTTTAGAGTTTGTACTAAGCCATAATTTAAGGCAACAAGGATGAACTTCAGCTCTTGTCTGTAATTTTTTTTCTTTTCCAACTCATTATGCTAACTATGGGATGGCTGAATAAAAGGACCTTTGAACCATGGGTTATGAAACTCTTGTTTTTACAAATCCTAGTTAATATTGGTTGCAGTTTAGAATTGGATTCCACCTTGAAATGCAGCTGGTGCAATTCAGAAGATGAAGTGCTCTATACACAACTAAATCTAGATTACTTACTGCCTGTTTGCAACCCCAGCTACTACTTCACCCCATAAAGGTTGGACTGTTGCAAACTCAGTATTTTAATTATAAAAAGTAATTTGGATCAATTCTGGCAATGCAGATTATACCATTGCATAGCAGTTGATATTAAAAAAAATTATTTTCCCTCTACATACATCAACAACTATTAGAATTGCTTTCTCTGGATGCTTATATCTTTTATTATTCATTAAACAGAAGCAGCAGTATCTTTTGCCATGGTAATCTGACTGTTTCCTATTTTGTGGGCTCATCTATATAAATGGATGTGCCCATGTACATCTCTCTTAAGTTCACTGTTCAACTTGCATTTGTGAAGTACCTTTTTCTGAAGGACAAGAAAAAAGCACCATATTGACAAGGTGCAGGGAGTGAAAGGGTTAGGAAAGATTTCTTACTTGTGGAAATGATGCTTAAAGATAGTCCTCGACTTAACGACCAATCAATAAATGACCCGTTCAAAATTATAATGAACTTTCCCAGAGCTGCTTATGACCCGTTTTCAGAGTTACAGTGGCCAGGCACCCTCTTGCAATCATGTGATTGCATTTTGGCCAACTGGCTCATCCTTACAACGATTTGCAGCATCCGACAGTCACATAACCATGGTTTGCGATGTTTATTTTTTATGCTTTCTGTATTTACTTCCAGTTTCCATCAAAAAAAAAAAAAAAACCCATTGGGGAAAATGGATTTGCTTAACAACTGTGGCATTCAGTTAATTCATGTTAATGAAGTAACTTCACATCCTTTCGTGGGATGTCTGGAGTTACAACTGAAATTTTGGGTACAATTGCGGTCATAAGTCGAGAACTACCTATATAAAAACCAGTTTGTAGAGCAATTCAACTGAAACACTGCTGCTGAGGAGACCAGGTGCCAGAAGAGGGCATCCTATACCCAGCAATGCAACCACTAGCTAATTCTAGTTCTGCCAATTAAAATGTCTCTGATTTTCACGTGGCAACTGTGCCCATTTGTGGAGTCAAAAAAACCTAAGTGATGCCACAGTATTCATGGGGTGAAGTTGACCCTTTGACCGTATCCTGCATTCATCCCTATAAAAATCCTTTTTTGGAAACGACTCAGTGTCTTGCCCACTGCTGGGAGTGCAGGGTGGGATCATGAAGCAATGCAGTCTTTTTTAATACGCTTTGGTAATATGTGTGCTTTCTGAATATAAAAAGGAAGTGATTATTATTTCTAAACTGTTATAAGTATACGATGCCTCTGCTTTCACCACCAAATTTTGAAGGATGTGTAAATGCACAGAAAAAGGGTCATAATAAAAGCTGTCGGAATGCACAGGAAGAAAGCTAATTGTTACGCCCCTGTTGGAGTCTGAATCCGAGGAGGAAGACGAACAGCTGACGGAGTGGGAGTGTGATTTTGTTGGCTGTAGAGGAAACTGGGGAAGGGCAAAGTCCAGCTGGGCAGAGCAGGGGAGAGGTAGAACAAGGGAGAGGGAGTTCAGAGGAAGACGGGCCCACCCCCTCTTCATCCTAGGGCATGCAGGGAGGAACAGAGCAGACAGCAATGTGGGTTGCGTGGCTTACGGGGGAGGAAAGGGCCCTGATTCCATTCATTAGCCACATCTGGGAAGAGAGCTTAAAAGAAATGCATGCTGAATGTAATGTCTGCTGGGAACAAGTTTATCTTGTGTTGACTTTGGTTATCTACATTCCTGACATCCTCCCAACCGTGTTGAGTTATTGCGGTGCCTTCACATCTGGAATACCTTCTCCTGCCTTGCTGGACTAATTACTTCATTTTGCCTTGTTTGGACTTATAGTTACAGTTTTTGTTGACCACATTTTGGACCTGATTCTGTGCAGCCAAAGGCTGTTCCTGGGAGAGTTTTTTCCAGCCAGCAGGTAACCAGGACATTGCGGGCAAAGTTGGAGCTAATAAAGGAACTCCAACTGTTTATGACAATGTTGCCTTTGTGCCACGCCCTGGGTCATCACACTAATATTTCATTTCCTAGAACATTTATTCTGACTTCAGGATCTCAATACACTTCATTGGTATCCCCAAGTTTTTTAACTTACCTGTAAGTATCAGTAGAAGTAGAAATAACTTGAAAAGACGCACATCCCTGTAGAGAATAGGTGTCATCTGGCTGAGTCTTCCTGGTTGCCGGTGGGGCTATTAGATCAAGAGCCATTTATTTCCACAGAGTTTACCCCCTTTAAACCTCTACTGGCCCCACCTTCCTTGCCTTTATCTAGAAACAGAAGGATCCAGTTACGTGACTCCTCTTTCCTCCTACACAGCCTGCATCCTATCAATCAATCCTTTGAGGCACCACTGGCCATACAAAGGAAAATGAAGCAAATACTACAGAGAAGTCTTGATCTTACCCTTTGGCAGAAGAACTTGCGGCGGAGAACGAGAATAAAGCAAATTCCCCAGTATTTAACTGAAGAAAAATAAGGGTGGATAGGACAGTACATGCTGGTGTATGACTTTACGAAGTGGGCTTACTTGCGCGTTTAATCTGTTTCATGAGCATGAAATCCAGGAACTAACTGAATTGTAGTTCCAGGCACTAAATGCAGTGTGTGTGTGTATGCGTGTACACATGGGCACATACATGCATGAAGGTTGTTTGCAGTTGAGTTAAGAGAAGGGGAATCTTTATGTACTGGTCTCCTAACAGCTTTCTTGTCTGTGCCACAGATGTGGCATTTATTTTGAAGGAGTGCTATATGACTGTTACTTTTTAATTATCTTATTTTATTTACTACATTTATTTGCTGCCCATCATGCCATGAAGAGACTTATACTAAGACCATGACAAGAGGCAGGAAAATTCCTCCCCAGTTTATTTGCTATCCAGTGACATGGACTTTGGATACCAAGAGATGCAAATAGCATCATTTAAACCACAATTTTAACCAGAACTGTGGACATAAGTAAATCTAACCCACTCCTCCCAGCTTCACGCCTTTTGGGTTTAGTAGCAATTACAACTTCCTTCCTTCCTTCCTTCCTTCCTTCCTTCCTTCCTTCCTTCCTTCCTTCCTTCCTTCCTTCCTTCCTTCCATCCATCCTTCCTTCCTTCCTTCCATCCTCCCTCCCTCCCTCCCTCCCTCCCTCCCTTCCTTCCTTCCTTCCTTCCTTCCTTCCTTCTTTCCCACTTTTCACAGTTGCTTATAGTTTTGAGCAAATATCAATCTTGGACTCTTAGCTCTGTTGTAAATCATTGTGCTATTGATAGATACTATCTGAGATAAGGTAGAAATTACAACATGTTTAATCAGTTCCACAAATCACTTACGATGCTCACTAATATGTGAGATAGGAATTCTCCTTGGCTATTACTTGTTCTCAAATGGGACTTTTAAAAAAAATCACAAACTTTGCTTATCACTTTGTTTGACCATGATGATATATTTTTATGTGAAAACTGAGTAATTTTTTAAATCAATGTACATTAAAAAAAAACACTTCTGTGCTTGTACACCAAAGTTATGTAACAGCTCTATGATTAAGTTGAGAGGAGGGTTGTCAAAACAAAGTACATTATCCTTGCAGGGAACAAGTATTCTTACTCATGTTTATACTTATACCTATTACCTTGTAAGCGATTAACAAATCAAATAAATCAATAAAATAAAAATAAATTAATAAGCATAGGGACAGCACTGTAGGGGATGTGCTTCACAGAAATGTACCATCTTGGTCAACATCAGACAAATAAAAACTCTACCTACTGAATGACCGATAAAGTGGTTTCATACTGGAACGGTATCCAATAAGAACAAAGAGTCTTGTGACTCAAGGAATCTAAATCCATGACAGCACTGAGGAAGTGGGTTGCCTTGGCTTAATACACAGTTGGCCAGGATCAAATCTGCTAGACCAGTTTTTTCATCTGAACTGTGACTGGCTTCCCAGACAGACTAGACAAGATAAGCTAATTCTTCTTTATGGGAAAACTACATTAATAGTATCTTGCAAGTCTGAAAGTGCAATATTCCCGCTTTTACAGTCTGATAACTTAGAGCGGGTTCCTCCTGAGCTACTTGCTCTGTTCGTTATGTAGCTGTGGGCTATGCTTCCACTTATCGGATCATTCCCTAGGCAGCATCTCTTTGCCCAGTCTCCCAAGATCACTTCCACGTATTATTACATCTGTACCACAAGGCCTTATGTTGCCGCACTTGTGTGAGAAGCACTGAGGTGCCCTCAGGTTGAACTAATTAGCCAGTGACATCACCATTGCCCAGGGGATAACCAATTGGGGGCTACTTTCATGTCCCCAACATGAGCTGGAGTGAAGAATGGGAGCTCAACCTCGCCCTGTGGCAGCTCTTGGGTCTCAAATGCAGCCTTGCTAACCTCCTGCCCACTTCCCAACCACTCAAGCCATTGTGCTCCTCTCAAGACTTCTGTGAAAAGCCACCTCTTACTGATTATTGAAACTCTACATTATTGTTGTAAGGTATAATGAGAGAATCTTATAAGCTTTGTTTTGGTTAGGAGTGAAAGAACCCTTTTCTGTCCCTAAACCCACCGTTCTGAGTCAGGTGAAGTGCCAGCATGTAAATATTTGCATGATTTCAAAAAATGGACTACAACCATTGACCTGAAAGAAGTTGCAGATCCCCAAACTCAGGTTATATTTCAGAAGAAGATGTTATTCTCTCGTCACTTACCAACAATGCATCTTTTGTAACAATGGAAGGATTGGCCACATTCCAGTATTCCTCTCATTACGTCTTTGATTCAAACAAAAGGCAAGCTAAGGAAACAGATGCCTCTTTGAAGCAATGCCAAAGACATGTAAAGCCTTAAGGCAGGAGCATAAGGAAAGAGGGGTTTGTCTAAAAAAGTGAAGAAGGAGCCCACAACTGCATAATGAAGGCCCTGCTCCCCACCCAAAAAGGGAGGGTGGGCACAGCTTTGATCATGTAGTTGCATATGCCAACTTGATTGTTTTGATTCCCCTTTCAGATATACCGTAATGGTATGTGAGAGTAACCTTGGGAGGGAGGAGGAAGAGCTGCAGACTAGGCAACTGTCATGCAAAAGGTATCTCAGTCCAGAGAAGCAGAAGAAACATGGGAAGCCCTTCAGAAGGGACCCTCCCTGGTTTTCTGGGGAGTGCAAGGAAAGGATGGCTGTAACACGTTCAGAATAGCAAGATTCTTTTAATATAACTATAGGAGATGAGCAGGCTGAGCCTGAATCAAACACATCATCAGTCTCAAATCCCTTCGCACCCACAAGAGATCTAAGTCCAACCCACCTTGAATTTCTCTGACTCTCACCTACCGTCAATTTGATTGACCATTAGTAGTTCAGATTTTTGTAGAGAGCTTACACTTGCAGTACATCTTTATTTTCATTTGAACTGCCTGGATTTCCGGATTTCCTTGGGGCCTGACATTAACCTTACAATAAAAATAGAATTAGCACCCATTGCTGTGCTTTTATCTGGATTACCTCAAAGGGCTAACATCTGTGTCAACTCGTAAAACATTCCTATGCCTGTTTTCAAGTTACTAAAAACAAGGGAGGGAAAAAACTGAAGGAGTAATATGGCAGTTTAAAACCAGAAGTACATTCCACCCTTATCTTAAAAAGATTATACCTAGGCTACCAGATCTATCTGCCCATGTAAATCCTTCATTGGAGAATGTGATTGATGACATCCAGCCCGTGAACATGCTTCATTGGAGAATCTGATTTATGATACACCCAGGGAGGAGGGGGGAAACAGGGTCACAGGTGACTGTAAATTACGTATGCCAGAGTTGGCGTCATTTTTGAAATTTTCTGAAGCCTGGCTTGAGGTTCATGATTTAATTAGGGCAATCTCTGGAACCCTGACAATCTGACAAACTAGAAAAACAATAAATGTGGGAGATTTCAGAGAAAATCTATCTCTGGTATTTGAAGTATATATTCAATGCCTGCACACACATAAAGGATATTCAATGTACAAACCAAGGAGAAGTAACAAGATCACCCATCTGTTGGACTGTTGCCCTCTGATTTATTTCCAGTTCTAATCAATATATATATATATACATAAATGAAAGTTGAGATTGTAATCCAAGAATACTAATAAAAAGGCATTGTCTAGATTTTTTTGTTGCAGCTGTTTCATGTCATTTTCTTGATTTTATTTATTTATTTATTTATTTATTTATTTATTCCCATCTTGATAACCTCTTTATTGTTATCTTCCATGCTTCAAATTCTATGCCAGGTAAATTTTTTAATTTTTTTCTCATCATCTTTTAAAAGTTTATCCATCAAAATCTGATCCTTTATGAGATATTACTTATTAATATTTTAGGTCATGTAAAAACTTGAAAAGTTATAGCTGGGTTGGCCATTTTAACACTTTTCTGCATGATCTTTTGGTTCCCAGCGTTATCCATTGGCAACCTTCATTTATTAAAATTAAATTTATATGCCACTCATCTCACACTTGAATGATCTGGGCAGCTTTATCAATCTTTATTAAAACTCAGTTCCTAATATGGTTTTCATTTCAGTCATGTCCCACAAATATATTATTTCATTATACACTTGCCTTTCAAATCTTACAGAAAAAAAATAACCAATATTACAAATCTCCCTGGTTTCCCAATCCACTTTTCCCCTGTTTTTTGTCAATTGTATATTATTGTATATTTTCAATACTCTATTTAAAATGTCTTAAATCCAAAGAAGTTAAAACTTCCCAGATGTCCAACTGAGCTTTCTGTTTTGAAAGTCTCTGATATCCATAAACTAGTTAAATTAGACATTTCCAAAAGTAATTAGAAAGTGAGTTCAACTGTTTTAGCGTCCTTATGAAAAGCTCTGCCCCTACTGAGAACAAAGACATCATTTTGGCTCCTGGTGCTCAAACCCCTGGGAGATGGCTGTTTTATGGTCTCCCTCACGAGAAGCTGCCATTCAGAGCACCTCTGGGTGACTTCCCAACCTGTCCTTCGTTGAAGAAATGTGAAGGACTGGTTTACTCACCAGTCTTTTGCACAGTAGTCATTGTCTCCACCTGTTCATAGAGGCATTTTTAGTTAGCCCTGACTCACTCCGGAAGCCAGGGGTGAAAGCTATTGCTGAGGTTCTCCTTTTTAATGTAATCCATGACTCAGGTAAAACCTGAAGCTTGGCCTAACAGTACTATGCTTCAGGGGTGTCCATAGGTTTAAAAAGAAAAATCAAGATGGCAGCCATGATGGTATGATTGAATTGCTGCCCAGGCAAACCTAAATTTTTGACCACACCCTACGGACCACCCTGCACACTTAACATGCTGCAAGAGCTAGATTTCAGAGTTCCTTACTGAAATCTAGATAACTACAAAGTGTTCACACACTGAAACAGGAGCCATACAGCCCCATGTGTTTTTTCTGGCTCTCCATTATAATAATCAGGGATGTCAAACTCGATTTTATTGAGTGCTGCATCAGGGTTGTGTTGGACCTCAGGAGGGCCAGGGGGTGTGGACAGCTCAACATCACTTGTGTCAGGGGTGCCTGTGGTGACCCAAGTGCTCTGCCAGTGAAAACAGGCTCCCGAGTGCCATTTTCACCTGTGACGGCCTCCTGCAACCCTCTGCCAGCGAAAATGGAGCCTGCGGCCTTCCTGAGCTCCGTTTTTGCTGGCAGAGGTACCATGGGCCAGTCCTTCGCTGTTTCAACAGCAGCCCCACAAGCCAGATCTAAACACCCTTCAGGTCAGATCTGGCCCGCGGGCCTTGAATTTGACACCCCTGTAATAGACCCTCCTGCTCTGATACCCAAACAGAGAGAAGAGATGAGCAACTGGTACATGCAATGTGATTATTGGTCTTACCAAGTAAAAATGTGGTACAGATTTAAAAAAAAGTTATATCTGAGTTAAATTGTTGAGGAGCCTTCAAAACTTGATTTTGATATTGGATACCAGGGCATTATAGAGCCTCGGTGGCGCAGTGGTTAGAGTGCAATATTGCAAGCTACTTCTGCTGCAGCTAGTTGCCTGCAATTTAGCAGTTCGAATCTCCCCAGGCTCAAGGTTAACTCAGCCTTCCATCCTTTTGAGGTGGGTAAAATGAGGACCCAGATTGTTGGGGGGCAATAGGCTGACTCTGTAAACTGCTTAGAGGGGGCTGGAAAGCACTGTCAAGCGGTATATAAGACTAAGTGCTATTGCTATTATTTTTTCCCTTCCCGTTCTCTTTTCCCCCAGTCCTTTGCCCTTCCAATCCCTCAGAACAAGACAGCCAAGAATGAAGATGTCTGTGGTCCTAACCAGAAAATTGGTCTCGTCTCTTCTTAATTGTGCTCTGAATCCACGGCACAACACAGCAGGCTTTGGCATAGACTCCTGGGTTCCCTTTTTGAGCGCACACATGCTTGCCCCAAGAAACCACACCTTCAAGTCGCCCGTTGCAGATGAGGGGGCCCCCAGAGTCACCCTACAAGGGGAAAAAAAACGGCAGAAATGGTCACTTAACACTCTCGGGTGGATCTTATTCTAGTTTAACTTCCAGAAAAACCCTAACCCAGGGGTGTCAAACTCAAGGCTCGCAGACCAGATCTAACCTGAAGGATGTTTAGATCTGGCAAGCGGGCCCATCCAGGAAACAACGGAGGATCGGCCCGTGATACCTCTACCAGCAAAAATGGAGCTTGGGAGGACCACTTGCAACTTCCCCCAAGCTTTGTTTTCGCTGGTAGAGGGCTGCAGGAGGCCATTGTGGCCAAAACGGAGCCTCAGTGAGTGATGTGGAGCTGGCCAGGCCCACTCTGGCCATTCCCCCCTGAGCAGTGGTGGGATTTAAATTTTTTTTACTACCGGTTCTGTGGGTGTGGCTTGGTGGGCATAGCAGAGGAAGGGATACTGTAAAATCCCCATTCTCTCCCCACCCCACTAACCCGCTTTCCAGCTCTGTTCTCCTGTGCAGGGCAATCAAAGGAGACCCAGCCGATCAGCTGGGACTCAATGGGAGGCAGAGAATAGACGGGGAAGGGTCCAGTCAGAAGTAGCATTTGCCGGTTCTCCGAACTACTCAAAATTTCCGCTACCGGTTCTCCAGAACGGGTCAGAACTTGATGAATACCACCACTTGCAGTTTGACACCCTGTGGCCTAACCCTAATTAATTTTTATGGGTTTTGTTACATTTGTCGTTAGTGGTTATCAGCCCAATCACTAACTGCAGTCTCTAGAATCAGCACATTTGCCCACCCTTGGCAGGATGAAATACATGCCTTCAGCCATTATGGAACCCCTATACAGGTAACCCTTGACTCATAACTGTTCATTTAGCAACCATTCAAAGTTGCAACCAGCACTTACAATGCTATCTCGGCATCCCCACGTGATCAAAATTGAGTTGCTTGGCAACCGGCATGTATTTACGAAAGTTGTGACACTCTGGAGTTGCTATTGTGGTCATCATTTGCAACCTTCCCAGCCAGCTTTCAACAAGCAAAGTTGATGGAGCAAGCCAGATTTGCTTAACTGCCTTGCTTTGCAATGGAAATTCTAATCCCAATTCTGGTCATAAATCAGGGACTACCTGTACGTGCCTCCGTGGTGGGATTCAATTTTTTTTCTACCGGTTCTGTGGGCGTGGCTTGGTGGGTGTGGCAGGGGAAGGATACTGTAAAATCTCTAGTCAGAGGTGGTACTTGCCGGTTCTCCAAACTACTCAAAATTTCTTCTACCAGTTCTCCAGAATAGGTCAGAACCTGCTGTATTCAGCCAGCTTTGACCAGTTCTGGAGAACCAGTAGCGGAAATGTTGAATAGTTCAGAGAATCAGCAAATCCCACCTCTGACTGGCCCCGCCCCCATCTATTCTCCGCTTCCCGAGTCCCAGCCGATTGGCTGGATCTTCTTTGGTTGCCCTGCACAGGAGAATGGAGCTGGAAAGCAGGTTAGTGGGGCAGGGAGGGGAGGGGGATTTTACAGTATCCTTCCCCTGCCACACCCAAGCAACACCACTCCCACCAAGCCATGCCCACAGAACCGGTAGTAAAAAAATCTGAACACCACCACTGCTGAATACCACCTCTGACATGCCTCTAGTCATTATGTAGCCACTGTAACTCTCACATGTTCTTAAAAGCCTGTAGGCACAAGGCTGAAACCGCCACCAGCTCTCATCTTACCTGGCAAGTGTCAATGCCTCCTTGAGGTACTCCAGCACACAACATGTGTGAAGTGATCTTACCAAAATATGCTTTATTGCATTGATTATATGGAACAATGCTGACATTTGCACATTGCATCTTCGCTGGAAGTTTGTCTGCAAGACATACCAATTGGTCAATAGTAACAAAAAAAACCCCCAAAAGTAAGTTAGTGATGCACGAACATCAGGCATATCTGTGGTTTCTTCAGGGGTGGGATTCTACCAGTTCACACCTATTCTCTAGAACCAGTTGTTAACATTCTAAGCAGTTTGGAGAACCGGTTGTTAGAAGAAATTACTGGCCTAATCCTGTAAGGAAGGCAGGAAGGAAATATTCTGGTGTTGTTTACAGAAACTGCCTCTCCATTAACCCTCATTACATTCTTGGCAGGACTAGACTTCCTGTCTCAGGAACGTCTCTGGAGTTTTTTTCCCACTCCTTTGCTGGTACTTTGCTTGTGTGGAGTGACCATTCAAAGTTACAATGGCACTGAAAAAAGTGACGTATGGCCCTTTTTCACACTTACAGTAACATCTCCACAGTCAGGAGAGGCCAGGCGAGGAGATGCGTGCCTCGATGTGAGTGATGTTGAGTTGGCCACACCTACCCAGTCCCATGACCAAGCCACACCCACCAACAAAGCCACACCCATAGAACCAGTTGTTAAAAAATTTGAATCCCATCCCTGGGTTTCTTCGATGTTTCTGGGAGAGCCGTTCATTCAAATTTCACCTTTGGTCCTCCTAACTGGGACAGGTTGCCAGATTTCACCCAACAAGCAGAACCTGAGTCAATTATGGAATGTTATGAGAAATCAAGAATGTCTGAACAAGACATCAAAAATCTGTTTGGAATCCCTTTGATCACATTGCCTGGGAATTATTGGAGGCAGAACCCTAACAGTTCTGGAGAACATGAAGTTGGGGAATGTTGATTGAATTGTCTAATAGTTTGGTTGAGCTGGTTCTTAGGCTTCCATTCACATACAAGCTGGAAACTAAAGGTTGAGACTTCCAAGCTTAATTTATATTTTATCTTCTCGCATATGGCTCCAGTGTTGCACTTCTACTTCAAGTTACACCAGACCTTTGAGTGTTTCTAGTTTTTATGAATTATACTTGAAGTGCCTTCTAAAACCAATTCAAACTCCAACCCTAATCCTAGCCCTAGCCTTAACTCTTACCCACAGCCCCATCTCTAATTCTTAACCTTAACCCTACCTAGGTTTCTCTTTTCTTTTAAGGTTATCCTTTTTAGAAGTGCACGGGCCATTTCATAACTGTCTGTCCCAGCACTTACAGTACAGTAAGACAAACAGAATTTAGGAGTGGGAGATTAAACAGCAGTAAGAAATTGCCATGAATTGCCATATTTGCATGAATGATGACAAGAAGAAAACAACAATTGCCCATCCTTTTTTGTCTCCTTACTTTGAGGTGATGTGATCGTGCCCCAGCCTGAAACTGAACATTGTTGCCCATGACTTGGGCATCTAGTAGGTAGTCGTGTGACATTAACTGCTTTAGTTATCATGGCACAGGGTTTAAGCCGAATAAGCATGTAATCCTTGTCCATTTTCTTTTTATTATAACCTGGGTGTGAGATAGCTTCAGCAATATCCATGCACTGCTCCATTGGTTCAACCTTTTTCAGATCATACTTTCCTAAACACACCTTCACTCTGTGCAAAATGAAACAGAATAAAACAAGCCACAGGAAAATCATGAACAAGGCTGATAAATGCCACCCTATGGAAACTAGAAATTATTACTTATTAGATTTTCATCCTATCTATTATTTTGTGGGTAACTTAAGATAGTGAGCATACATAATACTCCTTCCTCCTATCTATTTTCCCCACAACAATTTTGGAGGTGAGTTGGGCTGAGAAAGAGTGGTTGGTCTGGATTCATCCAGTCTGCTTTCAGGCCTAAGGTGGAACCGGAACTCCCTGTCTCCTGTTTCTAGTTTCTAGGCCAGCACCTTAACTACTACATCAAATTGGCTCTGGTGGATTTTAGCAATAGCACTTAGACTATTACTTAGACACTAAACTTCACAGTGCTTGACAACCCTCTCTAAGCGGGTTATACAGCCGGCCTATGGCCCCAACAATCTCGGTCTTCATTTAACCCACCTCAGAAGGATGGAAGGCTGAGTCAACCTTGAGCCTGGTGAGATTCGAACTGCCAAATTGCAGGCAGCTGGCGGTCAGCAGAAGGAGCCTGCAGTACTGCAATCTAACCACTGTGCTACTATGGCTCTTATTATACTGATATTTTAGGCTGAATAGATCATAACAGACAGTTCTTAAAATGCTTAAATTGAGCCTCTTCATTTGCATATTGAGGTTTTGGAGTTGATAGTCAAATCTTGTGTGTGTGGGAATGACGTGGACTTTGATGGCTGTTTCTTGTTGGGCTCCCTGAGGAAGAGCAAGATTCTTGTTCCTTTTCTTAATGTTTATCTCGCCTGGTAGCAGAGCCTGCTTGTTTTTGCCCAGCATTTGCCCGGTTCACACAACAAAATCACCCCTGAATGATATGATGAGAGTTTTTTTGTGTTTCAGCCAGTGTCAGGCATGAACAATGTGAAGAATTTAATTACCTACTTTATTGCCCAGTGCCTATTTCACAGCAATCTTCTCAGACAGACAGTGTGCACCTGGGTCAGACTAGACAAGGTCCAATGGCATTCAAAGGGGCCAGGCCTCTTATGCCTATGTAAGGCTTACGGACTAATTTCCCACTTGACTCCTCCCTCAGCTCAGCCTGTCTCTCTCCTATAGTCACCTTGATGCTGATTTGGACTGAGAAAGCGGGACTGTCTGTCTCATGATTTCCCATCTGGCTTCCATGCCTAAGGGAGCACATCACTCCCTGGGTCTCCCCATTCTTAGCACCTTAACCAGTACATCAACTGGCTCTCAAGAGAAGGCTTTTATCCTGCTGCCTGCTGCTTCACGCTAATTTCATCTTCAACTTACCTTTGTCTGGCTCTACAATGAGCTGCTGTCAGCACCCAACATGGGTGCACCAAGCTTCCTCCACAATAAATCCTCCGGTTGCCTTTATCTCCAGTTACAATGGCTGCCTGGTAGGGGCGGGAATTTGATTTGCAGTTATGTCCACCTATGACTCGGCCACCAGTACTTTCCTGTGCTAAGACTTGAGATAAAAGCACATCAAAGAAAAAATGATCATCAGAGTATCATTTGCAGGAACTTAGCCCACAGCTTGGGCATCTCCACTTGATATTTTCTAAAACCAACCTGAGCATAAAGTCCATCTACATTCTGTTGCATTGTTTGCAATGTTTTTCTAAAAGGACTCAGAAGGGCTTTTTTCCAGAAAAACTGTTTCTTTGCTCCAAAATGAGACCAGATAATTCCACGTAAGATAGAATAGAATAGAATAGAATAGAATAGAATAGAATAGAATAGAATAGAATAGAATAGAATAGCAGAGTTGGAAGGGGCCTTGGAGGTCTTCTAGTCCAACTCCCTGCTTAGGCAGGAAACCCTACAGCATTTCAGACAAATGGTTGTCCAATCTCTTCTTAAAAACCTCCAGTGTTGGAGCGTTTACAACTTCTGAAGGCAAGCTGTTCCACTGATCAATTGTTTTCACTGTCAGGAAATTTCTCCTTAGTTCTAGATTGCTTTTCTCCTTGATTAGTTTTCATCCATTGCTTCTTGACCTGCCCTCAGGTGTTTTGGAGAATAGCTTGACTCTCTCTCCTCTGTGGCAGCCCCTGAGATATTGGAACAATGCTGTCATGTCACCCCTAGTCCTTCTTTTCATCAGACTAGACATACCCAATTACAGCAACCGTTCTTTATATGTTTTAGCTTCCAGTCCCCTAATCCTCTTTGTTGCTCTGCTCTTCACTTTTCCTAGAGCCTCAACATCTTTTTTACATCATGGTGACCAAAAGAAGAGGAATGGAAACCTGAGCACTGGGCAATTTTTATGCAGTAGACACTGAAATATCAACCTTGGAAATTATGCACTGAATTGTGGTCCAAGGGCTACTTTCTCTCTCAAGATCTATAAGAGCAGGATTGTTTTCACTGGAAAGGTGAGACCAGTTTGGAAAGAGCAAACCATAAGAAGGAGAATGGAAAAAGCTTCAAACGTACCTGCTTTCAGTTAACACCTGGAGAGCAGGTGTTAACAGATCTTCCATACTCTGATGACAGGTAAATAGCATATCTATTGACATTATTATAATGGCTATTTCTAAATTAATATGTGTATATAATCCGGTACATACACATTTGATATAAATGTGTGCCCTTTTTTGTCTTTCTTTCTTTCTTTCTTTCTTTCTTTCTTTCTTTCTTTCTTTCTTTCTTTCTTTCTTTCTTTCTTTCTTTCTTTCTTTCTTTCTTTGCTGATAGAAGAGAGTATTCTTAAGAGCTCAGAGTTGAACTGTGAGGTCCTTGATGTTCCCTGAGCTTGGCTCTTTTCTTGTGGATATTTCATTACCAAACTAAGTAACATCATCAGTGTTAACCAACTGTCTTACTTCAGAGCACTTGGGGGCAGTTTTTCCCTATATTTTTTCTTCCCTAGTTGTTACAGTGCTGTTGTTTTTATCTCACTGACATGTGTCTGTTAGGAATGTAAGTAACCTAACAGCTATTTGGGATGGAAATATATAAACCAGGATAGACATTTTAATACTGTCTCTTTACGAGCATGCTAAAAACTGCAGTTGGGTGTGGTTACTCAAACGGCCATAAAATGGAGCCAGAAACCTGGGTTGTTTAGTCCTAGTCTCAGAAGAGTCTCAGTGAAGTGAGTGAATCTCTGTTTTTCCTCCTGTTGGAGAGTATTGCTGTTCCTCCATTTTTCCTAATTGACTGCTATTTCTGGATTTTATGTAAGTCTGATACTGAACTGTTTTTGACACTGGACTTTGTTATTGGATTATCCCTGGACTAAAAACTGACTGATCTTACCTGTGAATGACTTTGGACTGATTGTTTTGAACTTTGCTTAAACCTTTCTGGAAGTAAAAACCTACATTTACTGTACAGTGTATCTGTGTGCTGTGTGTGTATTATTCAAACACGTCTCTCAATACATCTCCCTGTATGCGCTCATTCTCCTAATGGGGAATTACCTCAACAGTCTCTTCCCAGCTTTCCAAACTACAACACAGAATGACCTGCCATCCTGATTTATTTTTTATCATGCCTCCATAATGCTGCCTTCATCATAACCCGAGCTCACAAGACAGACAGGCTTCAGTTATGCTTAGCTCTCTCCATTTTGAAGAATGGTGAAATCTCAGTTAACTGCCCATTCAGGAGGGGCAGTTATTCTGAATGTTGTTACATTGCAAATCTCATTTTTCCCAGCAGTTCATGACATATACATCCTGGTGTACTGATGCAAATGATGTAAATTGTTGTGAATTAAATAATTTGTGTCATAACACAAATGTCACAAATTACTGCTGGTGATGTACAATTAAAGTAAAAACAACAAATTTATCTGTCCACTCTTGAATATTTCAGACACAATACACTTATCTGCTATTTCTAGAAGAAATTCTGGCTGTGTCATGCCCCTGTTGGAGTCTGACTCCGAGGGAGAGGAGGAACAGCTGACAGGGGGTGGAGATATGGCTCTGGAGGTTGTGCAGAAAACTGGGGAAAACTGCCAGCTGGCCAATTAGAGGAAGACCCAAGCCCATCCCCTCTTCATCCTAGGGCACGTAGAGAGGAGAGGATTAGGGAGAAATGTGAATGGCATGGTCTACGGGGGGAGGAAAGAGCCTTGATCCCTTTCATGGGCTGCAGCTGTGAGGACTGTTTAAAAGGATGGACTGAGCATGGGCCAGTGCTGGAAACAAAGCATGAAAATATTTTTAGTTTGTCTGTCTTATCTGAGTTTGTTGTCCTTCCCAGTGTGTGTATTTTGATATCTGTGGACATCTTCAAGCCCTTATCCTGCCTTGTCTCAGTAATTGCTTCAGTGTGGTTTGTGTTGTTTTTTTCTATTTATAATTTATATGCATTTTGAGTTTGAATGGAAGTTTTTCCTTTTCATAACTGTTTGTGTGGGAGTTTTTTGTCTCCAGTCAATGATGATTGGAGCTTTAAAGCCAACTTGAAGGGATTAAAAACACTTCATCTGTTTTTGTGACTGTGTTGCTTTTGTATCCCATCCTGGATCATTACAGGCTGTTATTTCCAGAGTCCACTAAAAGGGGTAATTTAAGTTGAGGTTTCACTTTAGGATTGGAAGATAAAGTACATAGCAGTTTGACCTGTGCATTTCTTTAAATCTTTTTTATTTCATTTATTCCATCATAGATTTATAACTGTCATTTTGTTTGTTACTACATATCATATAGGTCTTTACTGTGTCCAGAAAAGAAAATAAGGGATTTTACTTCAAATTTATGAGGAGTTCCATTTTAGGTTTCCAGATTCATACACAACATTCTTGCTTCATACTGGATCAGACTGATTATTTATTTATTTATTCACTATATCGGCTGCCCATCTTACTGTAGAATAACTCTGTGACAATTGTGCATCCAAGAATGAGAAGGAGGGGGGGGAAACATTGATAAATTTGTACATCTGAATCTGGAATATTGCACTATGTCTCCTCCTCTTATACTTACCTCCTGGTATTGATAGCAAAGATCCTAATAAAGCTTACAAATAAGAAAAGGTTGGTTACCTAGAGTTAATTTCCTTACCTGTTGAGCTCACCAGAAGTAACCCCCAAAATAATTGTTTCATCCTTTGTTTTGTGAGGTCAACTGGAACCCAAAAGTCTTGGGACAATTGGCTGCAGGGCAAGAGATTTGCAAAGAACAAATGCATGGATATCTACAAGATTAAATCACGGTTAATGGCCTCCTCAGTGGCAGTAATGAGGCCAACCAACATTAATACCGGTAACTGTGTATGTAAACAGTTCTCCTATAATTATTATCCACAATGCATTATCATTTCTTTTGTCTTGCTGTGAAACATTGGTAAACACTTCCTCTGGGTGATATAAAATTTAAAACTGAAACAACTGTAAAAGTCTGACTCACAGACGAAAACAATACAGAAACCTGATGATGGCAGATGAGATTCTGCTGAAATGTTGCTACAACTTTAAAAGCACAACTATAATGACGTGGGAAAATATATAAAATCGGACAGAGGAGGTTGGAAATTTTACTCAGATTATTTATTTAAATTATTTATATGGCCACCTCTCTCACAGCAGTGACAGTGAATTTTCATTGTCTGTGATCATAATAAAATAATAGAAACGAGGAGAAAATGGAGGAGGAGGAGGCTGATTTATATTTTGATTCTTAGCCACTTTTGAACATGAGGCGTATAAAAGAAACCATAACAATAGTACAACTTCTTCCAGATTAGACAATGGATTTATAGCTTCCTTTTCAGCCACTTAAGTAAGACACATATTTCAGCTGGTAAGACACTATTTCAGATAATCTAGTCCATCCAGCTAAAACATACTTTTGTAATCTAGTCTGCATGTTATTCAGAGCCAGAAGTATAGTACGTTGGGTGATGCCCATATCTCAAATATACTTTACTTTACTTTATTGTCATTGCACCTCATACAATGAAATTAAATACCATCTTCAGTGTACAATTTATGACTATGAAAATAAACACAAACACACATCCCTCACACTCCACACATTGAATTGAAAACCCCTGATATCCCATTAATATTGCAGTATACAGTAGAATTCAACAGAGTTACTGCCCTGGGATAGAAGCTGTTTTTCAGCCTATTTGTCCTTGTTTTTATTATCCTGTACTGTCTGCCAGATAGTAATAGTTCAAAAAAAAGGGTGTCCAGGATTAGATGGATACTTTTTTCATTTTGTGTTCCATATAATTTAGGTTTCATGAGACGATTAAAATATGACATGACAATAAAAGGGCGGGGGAGAACGGAATAGAGGTGGCTCTCACATGTTTATCGAAGAGCACCAAAGTTTTGAAATCATGTTATAACTTCTCTTAGAGTTTCTTCTGTGTGCTTCTGATCCGTGATCCAGCCATAGATCCCAGAAATGTAAAAACAAAACAAAACAAAAAAAAACTCCTTTTACAAAAACTATATAGTTTAAATCTCTTGCACTTTTGATAACAAGTTTCTTTAGCAACATTCCTTCTCTCCCATGAAGCCAATTTATTAGGAAATGAAGTTGCAAATTTTATCCAAAGGTGCTTTTTTTTTTTTCAAGAGGCAACTGTACTTTCTGGTTTTTCACTTCAGCTCAGAGCTGAAGAAGCTTCTTGGATGAGAAGCAAAATGTCTTCAAAGAAAAACTAGAAAGTCCAGTTACCTCTTGAAAAAAAAGCACCTGTGGAACAACCATCACCTGGATGACTGAGAATCTCCCTAGACATTTGCAAATTTTACACAATTCTTTTCTCATTTGATAACTTTCTACAAAGGGGAACTCTATCACTATGCGTTGTAATGCCCATTCCAAAAGATTAAATACAGTAGCGTAGCCTCTTGTCCAAATTTAAGACTTATAGTCAAATATCCTGAGTGAAATTGTGAATTGAATCTCACCTGTGGTTCTCGACAAAGCTTCAGATGGAAGGCAATCTTGACACTGTTGTCTAAAATAGAACAATGAGTAACTAATGGAGAAGTTAACATTTAAATGCTGATTGAGGAGGATGTCCTGGATGTGAGTCCTTGCATGATGCATCACAAGTTTCGAGCATCCACTGTGACTCAAAGTAGTGGTTGTATATTGTCCAATCTCTTTTCTAGCAAGAAACCCACATTAAAATCTGAATGGACCAACCTACCACCTCCTGGTTCCACCCTCCGCCTCTTTATAGTATGTCTTTTGAATAAACATCAGGATCTTCCTAGAATATAATGGAGAAAAAGTAATAAGCTTCTTCCCCCACCACCACCCCACAATCACAGAGTGTACTTTTCTCTGATAATGTAAACTCATGATTTGAGTTTGGTGGTAGAGAAATGGGGAAACTAGATGCCCCATATTTGAATGTAAAGAAAGAGCGACTCCTGGAGAACCTGAAATGCCAGCTGTTCGGCGCCAAAGATAAACAAAAGTTTATTCTTTATCAGAAAGCCAGATCCTATCCTCTTATTTCACGTTGGACACATGTATTGTTCTTTACTTATCTTGATTCAGAGACTAAATTTAAAACACAAGTAGAATGGGAAAGCTCCAAATGGAAATCTATATTTGGCCTTTTAAACAGCAATACTTTCAGATAAAAGTGCCAGGGAATAGGGTTTAACTCCATGCATCACAAGTATTGCAAGCTTTGCCTTGTTGCAATAGAGATGGATTTAAAAAAAACAAGCAATTTTGTTTTATGATATTTCTAGACTACAGAAGAAGACTATTCTCTAAGCATAGACACTCCAGCGAGCATGGCTCATGCCTGGTTGGAATATAAGTTGGAATATAAGGACATCTGGATGACCATGGTTTTTCTTCCCTGTACAAGGGGTAAAAGCTTATTAGCAGAGATGTGTTCTTCAAGCATAGAATAGAATAGAATAACAGAGTTGGAAGGGACCTTGGAGGTCTTCTAGTCCAACCCCCTGCTTAGGCAGGAAACCCTACACCACTTCAGACAAACGGTTATCCAACATCTTTTTAAAAACTTCCTGTATTATAATTCCAGCATCTTATAATTCAGTTATATATAATTGACCAATCTAAGAAATTTAATAGCATTAGGAAATGTTGATTTCTAACAGACAGTATTTCTGCAAATAATCGGACCAGGAAGGAAAAATATATGAACAGTTGGAGCTGTTGGGTATGCCTAGCCTGGAAGGAAGAAAATTATTCCTACCCAGGTTGTCTAATTATCCATTGTTTAAAAACCTCCAACATGAGCACTTTCTTACAATGAAATCTGTGCGTTCTGCGGGGAAATAAACTCCATGTAATTAAATGGGAATTAGGTGGCAATCTTATCTACTTTTCTTTCATTGTACTTCTGAGTAGCACAAGTAATACAAAATAGGAAATAATTTCCTGCACTAAAAACATTAAAATGACTCATTATCGGGTAACATTAGCCAAGATGGTTTAATAGGAAAATCATTAGGAGTGTCCTCTAACATATCTGTACATGCATTTGTGTGCCTATGCTAACCATATATAAATATATGCTGTAGATTATATAGGAAACACACACATTCCAATTTACATATTTAGATTAGATTTATGCAAGTGCTAAATAATTCTAACATATAAGCATTCTCCTTTACCATTCATCAGTACGGTATGTGCTATAGAACTGAATGCAACATGTGATAATATTTTGGCAAACATTTCCAGAACTGCTGCGAAGAAGAAAAAAAAAGCACTACAGCACAGAACATAACAGTATGATCTTCATCTTCGGTTAGATGTTAGATTAATAGTTTAGAAGGCAGGACTTTTGAAATTCTCCCTGTGTGACGTCACAAGGGTTTTTCCCCCATAGAAATCACTTGATTGCGACCCAAAGATGTTTTTTTGACCCCCAAGGAAACTGGACCTTTGTTGGGGGGAGAGAAAGAAATCAATTGTGACTGCATGGTGGTGGGATGGAAGGATTGTATTTTTTTGCACCCATCTGCTCATTAGCACTTTTTCTGAGAGCTGTTGAGGCCACTTGGGGGTTTATCTGTACCTCAAGGGCTCAGAGAGAGTGCTAATGACCAGATGACTGCAAAGAAATGCAATCTTTTCATCCTTTCCCCCCACCATTCAGTCATAAGTGTCAGAAGCTATCCACCCACCCACCCACCAACCAGTCACTACTAATGAAGATTCTTGGCTGAGAAGCTAAACATCTTCTTCCTCCAGGAAAAAAAAAAACAGTCCAGTTGCCTTTAGAAAAAGTACCTTTGAGACAGTTTTGACCTGGATGTCTGAGAATCTCCATAGACACTTGGTTGGGATTCTCCCCCACAATCCTCTGTGGGAAGCCCCTCCCCCCCACCTCCAAGAAGAATAAAATATTTTGGGAACTATTAAAGAGGCAGAATATTATATTTCCCCAAAGGAGAAATGGAGAAACAGAAAGCAGCAGAAACCAGTCTTTCTTAATAGCCCACAGCACTTAAGAGCTAAAGAGTTTATTGAAAGAGGAAGTCAACTATCTAGATGGCTCCATTCATAAGCAAAGCAAATACTGCCAGCGGAAGCCCATTCAAGACAAGAATATTTCAAAACTCCTTGCAGCAAAGTTTGACAGCTAACAAAAACAGAACGGTAGGATTAGAAAAAGCAGCCTCTCACCCATGATCCAGCACAGGACGAAAGCCATTTAGCCACAATAGGAATTGCCCAACACCCTTTCAGAAGACAAGCTGCCTTCATTGCATAATCCATCCCTCTCAGCAGCATTTCAGGACCTATATAAAAATCCTGGCACTCATCTAGCTAATTGGTCAGCTGCCCCTGGTGCTTCTGTTCACCAATAAACAGAATCTTTCTTTCCAATCAGCCTTTGTGTTATTTCCAGCGTTTTTCTCCCAGCTTGGAACTGAACCAGATGGATTTTCCTTCCAACACCTCCATGGAAATGAAGATGCAGTCCTAAACTTGGCTCAGAAAAGTCAAACTTTCTCAAATCTGGAGTTTTGGGGAGGAATGTTATAAAACGGCTAGAACAGAGGTAGTATTCAGCAGATTCTGACCAGTTCTGGAGAACCGGTAGCAGAAATTTTGAGTAGTTCAGAGAACCAGCAAATCCCACCTCTGACTGGTCCTGCCCCCCTCTATTCTCTGCCTCCCGAGTCCCAGCTGATCGGCTGGGTCTTCTTTGGTTGCACAGGAGAATGGAGCTGGAAAGCAGGTTAGTGGGATGGGGAGGGAATGGAGATTTTACAGTATATCCTTCCCCTGCCATGCCCACCAAGCCACACTACACCCACCAAGCCACACCTACAGAACTGGAAGTAAAAAAAAAAAAAAGAATACCACCACTGGGCTGGAAAAAGAACACACACATCCCATTTTGATTCTCTATGGATGCATATTTATATTTGTATTTCATCTTTGCCCTTGCTTTTTCCCTCCAAAATCCTCATGTCTTGATTTCCAAACACTGTTGTGCTCACCCCGCAGCCACACTCAGAAACTATGTACTTGGACTCACATCATCTCAACCAAGTACTGCAATATTTATCACTTTTCTCTCTACTCAGCTCATGTGAAAACACGTCTGGAGGATGACAGTGTTACAATGGCATCTTTCCTATAGCATCTGACTTTTAGATTAGTATAAAGCAGCTCCATCTCGCCTGTCTATTCTTTAATTGTTCTTGAACTCTGGCTCTCCTTCCTCCTCTCTCCCTTCTGAGTCTTTATTATATAATACATCAAAAAGGCCAATTTTGTTGATCTTGAACAAAAACTAAACACAATTAGTTGTAGTTATTTTTGAATGGAACATCACCAGGAATTTCTGTGGCCCTAGACTAGACTGAGAAGTTGAAAAGAAGTAATCCTAGAAGAAAATGACAAACTATCTCCACAGCTTTGTTAAGAAAAGTATACACAGACATGTGGGCTTGGTTGTTTTTGTGCAGGCATTTCATTACCCAACTAGATAACATCATCAGTGCTGCACTGAACTGCACAGTACTGAAGATGTTACCTAGCTGGGTAATGAAACATTTGCAAGAAAATAACCAAGTTCAGAGAAGGACTCCACAGTTCAAATCTGAATCACAAATATTTTTTATTATTTCTAGATGCTGTTGATAGATCTGTGAAGTAGCCAACCATTGAACTTTACTCAAGCTTGATAATGACCGAAGGAGTATCAGTTTATATAAAAAGAGATTATGGCTCATTAAATTCACTTTAAGAATTCGCTGTCATATCAACTGAGGGCTTTAACTGTAGAAAACATTTTTTAAAAATCTATTTGTTTATTTAATTGATCACTATTTTCCACAATCCTGGAGATGCTTCTCATTTCCGTGCTGCTTGATAGAGGGTTGAACTTAAAGCAAACAACCTTTTTCTGCATTGTTCTCCAGAAGCTGAGCATGGATCCTAGTTCGGTCAAAAATTGTGTGAGGCATTTAGGATTGCAAACTGAGGCATTGTTGACAGAGATCAACAATGTGTAGGTGTGTAACATCCCCTTGTTACTAATATTACTGTGGTTCCACTTCCTTCCTCCAACTAAGATTGAATAGATCAGGAGTGAAAAAGAGGCAAAGTGAAATGGCACCAGAAGACTGTTGATGTTGATGGAACTACATATTTCTAGTAGGCAACTGCTATCCTGCTGCTTGATTTCATAAAACCCCTATTGATAACAGGCTGTTACCAACACAAAGCATTATCATAGCACACAAACCAATTTAAGCCTTCAAAAATCTTAAGTAAACCATCTCAAGTAAACAAAAGTCCCTAGTAGTCAAAGAAGAAAAAATAAGGGTCATCTACAACAAATAGCATAAGGTCTGTAACAATCACTATGTAGGACAGATAGGCAGAAGGCTAGCAGAACACATCCATGAACACCAAACACCAGTCAGAAGACACTATGAAAACTCTTAATTTCACGCCACACAGACAGACTTAACCATAGTTTCAACAGGGAAACTGTGAACATCTTAGACCAAGCTAAATCCAAAAACACTAGGAAATTCCTGGAAGTTTGACACTCAGATAACTCAGCCATCAATTGGCACATAGAAATAAATCATGATTACACACAATTCAAAAGAGTTATAAAAAAGCCAACAGAATACCAGTGTCAACCCTCAGATAAATAGGAATTAACACCAGGCAAACAATCAAGCAGAAAACAATACCCTAGTACAGTGGTCACCAACTGATGGGCGGCGGTCCGCACGAACATTTTGGTGGGCTGCAGAGAAATTTCACCCTCAAGGCACCCCCCCCCCAAAGCAATTAATCCATGCTGCACAGGAACACAAGGCTGCGCCGCCCACATGGCCTGTGGGAACCCTCCCCGCTCCTTACCTGGCAAACTTGCCTGCTAAATTACTATTTTTTCCTTATTTTCTTCCCGACCGTCAGCTGTTCTGCTGTGCAGGGAGATTTAGATTAGCTAGAAAGCAGGAAATGGTTGGATTTCTTGCTTTCTAGCTAATCTTTAGATCTTCGGCTCTGCTTTTAAGCAGAGCTGAACCTTCCTTGGGACTGAAGCTTCTATTATTCAGTGCAGACTCAGGTAGCCGATGGCAGAATCATAGATCTCTAAGTGAATCTGTGATTCTGTGAGCAACTCAATCTGCCAGCCTGCTTTGCCTGATTTGGGGTAAAAGTTTCTCTTTTTTTTAACTCAGCATAGCTGTCTGGAGAATTCTGGGAGTTGAAGTCCACAAGTCTTAAAGTTGCCAAGTTTGGGGACCTCTGGTGTAGAGTAACTTCATCGCTGCATGGAAGGGAATTGACACTACATATTATGTCGGGGTGATATGATAGCAGTGTTCCAATATCTCAGAGGCTGCCACAAAGAAGGAGTCAAGCTATTCTCCAAAGCACCTGAAGGCAGGACAAGAAGCAAAGGGTGGAAACTAATCAAGGAGAGAAGCAACTTAGAACTAAGGAGAAATTTCCTGACAGAACAATTCATCAGTGGAACAACTTGTCTCCAGAAATTGTAAATGCTCCAACTGGAAGTTTTTAAGAAGAGATAACCATTTGTCTGAAATGGTATAGGTTTTTTGCCTAAGCAGAGAGTTGGACAAGAAGACCTCCAAGGTTCCTTTCAACTTTGTTATTCTATTCTATTCTATTCTATTCTATTCTATTCTATTCTATTCTATTCTATCCAAACATAGGAATCAAAGCATGTGCAGGCCTATGCATACATTACAAAATAGTACAAAACAGTATACATTAGAATAATGCAAATAACTCTGTTCCTTTGCAGAAGCTGGAAGTCCAGGTGTTATGTAGCAATGCGTGGGTGTGGTATCTACTCAAATTCCCTGTGCCTTCACCTGAAATGGCTCCATCAATTTTGCATGCATGCCTACGCTTTATAGTTGAGCGGCATGTGCCAAAGTGGCTGAGATTAATTCTGATGCCACCTTGCAATAAATCTACCCTATCCTCTACTGTTCTGAAGCACTGAATCATCCAGGTGTCCTCTAAGATTGATACAAAAGATTTCGGTCTGTGCACAAGTCTCTGATACAATCATTTAAATGCTAAAATGGATTCCTTTGATCCTTAAACAATGGAAACATCTGAAGATACAGAGGCTGATGATGTTTTTACCATCAGGGTGTGTGAATATGGGAGAGATAAATAAAACTATTTGATTGGGTGTTCCAGAAAACACACACACACATATGTCTAAGCTAGAAATTTCAGGCTGGCTTGTCATTGTGATCCTATTTATGTAGAATTTTATCAGTGTCTTTTTATAACAGGCTTGTGTATCATGAACATACACATACATAGAAAATGTGAGAATTCTCCACCAAACACTTTTGGCTTTATTGCTTTTAATGTAACCTGTCCAGAGTTGTCTTTAAGCGAGATGGATGACAAACAAAACTTATTCCCAAACAAACAAACAAATACACCTCTTGATAGATAATTCTCTGTATTAATTGCAGAATTACCTACTAGGAGTAGTGGAACCTTGAAGCAGCCATTTTAAATTTCCCACAGTGCTTGTCATTACAGATCAAGGAAATCAAGGGAAATTTATCTTTATGATTTATATGGACTGTTTCCTAGTACGATTTGATTGCTTACTGTACCCTATGACTATCATTAAGTGTTGTACCTTATGATTCTTGACTCTTGATGAATGTATCTTTTATGAACACTGAGAGCATTTGCACCAAGGGAAATTCCTTGTGTGTCCAATCACACTTGGCCAATAAAGAATTCTGTTCTCTTCTGTTCTGTTCTGTTCTGTTCTGTTCTGTTCTACACTACTCTACTCTACTCTACTCCTATTCCTATTCCTATTCCTATTCCTATTCCTATTCCTATTCCTATTCCTATTCCTAATCTATCCTAACCTATCCTATCCTATCCTAATTTAAAACAAGCACTTTGAGGAGTCTATCATTGGTATAATGCTATTAAAAAAATCTACCCTGGAAATAGATCAAAGAGCAAAATAGTTTTTGCTATGGCCTGGACTTCAGGACTAAATAAAGTTTTCTAATTATCTCTCCAGTTAAAATGTATACAGGTAGTCCTTGAGTAACGACAACAATTGAGCCCAAAATTTTCTATTGTTAAGCGAGATGTTTGTTACGTGAGTTTTGCCCCATTTTACAACTTTTCTTGCCACAGGTTGTAAGTGAATCCCTGCAGTTGTTAAGTTAGTAACAAGATTGTTAAGTGAATCTGGCTTCCCCCACTGACTTTACTTGCCAGAAGTTCGCAAAAGGTGATAGATTACATAATCCTGAGACTTTGCAACCATCATAAATATTGCTCAGCATTTGAATTTTGAACATATGACCACAGGGTGCTGCAATGGTCATAAGTGTGAAAAATGGTCATGTCACTTTTTTCAATGCCGTTGTAACTTTGAACAGTCACTAAACAAAGTGTTGTAAGTCAAGAACTGCCTGTGTGAAAGATTTAAATGAAAGGGAAAAAAGCAAGAAGGTATATAAGTAAGAGAAGTGAAAAGTTTCTGGTGAAAAACTTGGCACCATAGGAAATCAAATATCTATTTGACTAATGTGGACACAGGTAACCTGTGCACTGGATCCAAGAGTGTGTAGCTAACATGATAGCGTTTCTGTTCGTAGATTGTTTTAGTTGCAATCCTTAGCTGTTCAGTCCATTCAAAATGCTTCAGGCTTCAGGTCTCCAATCAGGGGTGGGCTTCTGGGGGCTTGCAGGGGCTTGGGAGAACCCCTAGCTAAGACTCTGTGGGCTCAGAGAGTCCCCAATAACCTCAGAAAGACAAGCAGCAAGGGAAAGCTCTTAATAGGCTTAATTGAACTTCTGGGCGTTCAGCCAAGAGCATTTCACACCTTGTAAAAGTGTTGCAAGCTAGATAAACAATCCACTCAGTGCTTGCAAGGGAGAACCATTGAGAAAATCAGATAATATAGCCACTAGCCTCTGAGGGGATAAATTCCCAAATAGTAAGAATCACGCAATGCACCAGAAACTGCATTAAGACTCCAAGATCCCTCTCACAGTCACTGCTATTAAGCCTGGTTTCACCCAGTCTTTTATTTAAGTATTAAATGCATGAAATAGTAAACAACTTTTTGATATATATCTTTTTTTAGGTAATTAGGGCAAAGAAGCAATGTCAAGTTGGCCACATCCACCCAGTCACATGACCACTTAGCCATGCCCACATGATCACATGACCACTCAGCCACGCCCACCTAGCCAGTCATTAGGGCAGCCCACCCCTGTCACCAATAGTCAGATAGATTATGCAAGATGCTGAAAACAAGAAGAAAAGAAAATATAAAGGAGTCAAATAAGGGCTACCTATCCTGGGCTGCCATTGACCAGTCAGTCACAAGATGGCAGCAAAGAGTCAGAGGAAACTCCACTGCTACTTAGTGGTGAGCCAGAGTTTAGCAGCCCATGCCTGGTAACTACTAAGCACACTCAGTGATGTAGTCATAAATCTTGGGCTAGTCTTAGCTTTACAATCTTCTCCAAGTATCACAGCCATAACACCCAAACATAATTTACAGATATGCCAAGAAGCGTCTAAAGCCAAAATTCATCCCCCCCAAGCAGAAATTTCCATTGCTAGATCTCAAAAACAATCCTTAGACATATATCTTAAAGGAAATATATAATCTGCCCCAATATATTTTTACATGACATTCTGTTGACTTAAGCTGATAGCAATATTTTCCCAAAGTTTTCTTTAAGAAGATTTATTAAAGAGAATGGAATAAATTACAGAAATCTCAGCAGCCAAATTGCTTTCATTTTGGGATTCAATTTCTCTGTTTATTGAGGCAGATTTTTTTTATTTAACTGTCTCTTTGTGAACCAACTAATTATCTCTTGGTTTTCCAGATAACTAAGTTATTACTACTAGCCTATGTTTTCCCAGTCAGTTTCTGAATCTCTCTCGGGCTCTGAATATACTATGACTTAATTGTCTTATTGTTGTTTATCTGCAACACTGTTTACTTTTTGATTTAGGGCTTAATTAACAAACAGAAATACATATGCCACCCTCTTCTATAAAAAGTACTCATAAAAACTTCTAATTAAATTTATGGGGCATGATTGCCATCCCATAATTATTTCAAATACTTCCTTCTGATGGCAGAGGTTCAGCTTCAAAAAATGCATGGAGGTTTAACCAAAGATTGTAAGTGATGTAACTGGTGGCTTTTAATTAGAATTGTGTAGGAGACGATCAGGCAGACTTGGAGGGCAGAGTAAAATGTGTCATCAATTTAGAATCCTTTCATTGCCACAAGAGACCCAGGCCAAGCCCCCTTGAATTTGGTTGACCTTTACCTAATGCCTATTTAGTGCTGACTGTTTGTTGACCGAGTTCTTATGTATAGATTTCAATAAATCATTTATAGTATACTCCAACTTACAAGAAGGGTCTTGATTCTTTGCATCTGACAAAATGCTATTTATCTTGCCAGGAAATATTAGATGTAAACAGTAGATTGAAATAGGGAACCCCAGTTAAAAAAAGAAATAGAGATATATTCAAAGTTCTGCTTAATTATTTCTCAGATGTTCTCACTTCCTGTAATCTGATCTGTCGCAAACAATAGTAAAACTTGAAAGCCTTGTTCTTATCTCTTTCTTGTGTCAAGGACATCCTGAGAGTTTCAGATGGGAAAAAGATTATTCTACATTTCAATATGCTCAGGGAATACATGGAAAACTTCTTACATAGCCTTTTTCTCCAAGTTCACTAGTGGTTGATAATTTCTTGGTTGAATCTCTCTGATTTGCCTTAATTCGCTTGAATTCTTGGTAATAATTCCTTTGGAAGAGACCTCACTTTTATCCTAAGTAGATACGGTTCCTGCAGTTTACAAATGCGCTTACTAACCTGTGTAGCACTGGGCAGCAGTAGTCAGCTATTGTCCATGGAGGAGACTCTCTCTGTGCCGTTTTCTCCAATGATTTGCGCCTTTGTGTGATGTGTCAAAAATATTTAAATGTTAGCTTCATTACAAACCTACCATGAATGGTAGTAAGTCTGGTCTTCATCCAATATTGAATGATATTCAATTTTTAAAAACCAGGATTTTTTTTTTTTAATCCAGGTTTCTTAACCATTTTCTCCAGCATCATAATTCAGAAGCTCCCTTCTTTTCATTCATTCTCAGACATTCTTTTTGATGGCCCAGCTTTTGTATGTTGTAACTTGGAAAACCATAGATTTAGAATAAAATAGAATAGAATAACAGAGTTGGAAGGGATCTTGGCAGTCTTCTAGTCCAGGGGTTGCCAACCTTTTGGAACTCAGGGACCACCAAACTCATAATTTTAAATCCCACAGACCAGGGACCCTGGGAAAATCCCCCAAAAAGTCTGCAGGAAAATTCCCTACCCCGTTTTCCTACTGATCGATCATTCTTTATTTGGGATAGCAGGATACTGTCTCCAACTCTGTTCTAAGGGGGAAAGGGGAGAGAGAGAGACTTTTGGCTTCATGCAAGGAAAGCAGCAGAAGTAGCAGAAGTCTTTCTTTCTTTCCCCCAAACTCTGCCAGAAATGAGTCTTTGTGAGGCTCGTTGTGCTGGTGCAGCCTCTTGGAGCAGGAGGCCTTGCAGGGTTCCAAAGACTCATTTCTGGTGGAGTTTGGGGGAGAGAAAGAAAGACTTTTGCTGCTTTCCTTGTGGGCAACCAAATGCAGAAGAAAGAAGTAGAAAGAAGCAGCCCAGTGGCCAGGCCAGACGCGTGGGGTGAGGGGGGGAAGTTCCCCCCTCCACCCTTTCCCCCCTCTCCTCACTACCTCATGTTGTTTGCAATGCAGCAATGCAAGCCTTGTGTTCTTGCGGGCCATGTGTTCCCATGCAGCCTGGATTAATTGCTTTGGGGGGTGCTTTGGGGGTGACATTTCTCTGCGGACCACCAAAATTTTCTCGTGGACCACCAGTGGTCCCCGGCCTAGTCCAACCCCGCTGCTTAGGCAGGAAACCTTACACCACTTCAGACAAATAGTTATCCAAACTCTTCTTAAAAACTTCCAGTGTTGGAGCATTTACAACTTCTGGAGGCAGGTTGTTCCACTGATCAATAGTTCTAACTATCAGGAAACTTCTCCTTAGTTCTAGGTTGCTTCTCTCCTTGATTAGTTTTCATCCATTGCTTCTTGTCCTACCTTCATGTGCTTTGGAGAATAGCTTGACTCCCTCTTCTTTGTGGTAGCTCCTGAGACATTGGAACACTGCTCTCATTTCACCCTTAGTCCTTCTTTTCAAAAGACCAGACATACCCAATTTGGCAATACATGCCATTATTGGCACTGTGATATCTCTGCCATTTAATGCTTTGTCTAGATGCATCGTGGCCCTTCTGCCAAGTAATGTTTAGTCTTTCCCAGTTATCCCCAACTAACAGTTCACTTTTGGCTGGAGGTGATGGTGTTCATGCCAGCAATTGAAAGACAAGCAGTTGGAGAAGGTTGATCTAATCTGATGTCGACAATCATGGGAACCACCTATTCATGCTGTATTTATCCTGAAGCTTGTTAAACCAACACAGGTGCTAAAGTTCACATCCTCTGGTGCTGGCACATTGGATGTGATCTCTGTATGCCTGTTGAAGCCCCATGAGTCACACCTTGTTCCTTCATAGCAGAGTGGGGAGTTGTTAGTCACCTACAACAATAGATTATCTTGTCCACAGAAGCTATAATTTGGAGCGTTGACAGTTAACAGTGCGGCAGGAGATTATTAATGCATGTGTTTAATGGTTTAATACTCTAGACAAAGAGCTCAATTGCATGAGATTCCCCAAGACTAAGTCAACAGTATTGTGAGAAGCTTAGCAGGACTTTTTGCGCTTGCAAGAACTAAGAAATGACAAGGGAGAGACTTATACAAAAAATAGAGAAGGTTCTTGAGAGACCAGCTTTTCCCATTTGTCTCTTTAAAGGGACATTGATTTCAGTGTACCTTTGCCCAATCAGATGTGGACTGTGGACAATGAACCTTTTTCAGTGGTGGTATTCATTTTCCGGTTCTGTGGGCATGGCTTGGTGGGCATGGTATGGCTTCGTGGGTGTGGTGTGGCTTGGTAGGCATGACTTGGTGCAGGTGGCAGGGGAAGAATACTGTAAAATCCCCATTCCCTCCCCCTCCTGGGGGAAGGTTACTGCAAAATCTCCATTCCCTCCCCACCCCACTAACCTGCTTTCCAGCTCCGTTCTCCTGTGCAGGGCAACCAAAGAAGACCCAGCCGATCAGCTGGGACTCAATGGGAGGCAGAGAATAGATGGGGGCAAGGGGGGGGGGGGATAACCAGAGGTGGTATTTACCAGTTCTCTAAACTACTCAAAATTTCTGCTACTGGTTCTCCAGAACCTGTCAGATTACCACCTCTGACCTTTTTGCAGGAATTCTTTCAGAATACTTTAGCTTATGTCATTGGGAGAATAATTCTTCATCCATTAGCATTCCTGGTCCCTAAAGTATAGCCTGTTCTTTTTCTCCAACTGATATGAGTTGCATCTCCCTGGATTAAATCATAGTATGAATGTAACTGTTGTGGTTACAATGGCATAGGATGATGAAAGTTGTGTGCCAATGACCTACAGAAAGGTGCATACCAGGGCAATCAAAGAAGTCTGCTTCATTTTTGACATGGCTGTATCAGGTAATGATCAGATGGAAAGGGAACTGGGGTTACTGAATTCTACCTGATGCACATTGGAGGAAACCTAATCAAATCATCCATGATCAATGGCCGTCTGATTGAAATGGAAGGCTACCACTTTTCTTGGTCACCCATTCCGTTGACGAATGCCTCTTACGATTAGGATATTTCTTCTAATATTCATCAGTATCTGTCATTCTATAACTTAAATCCATTATTCCATGTTCTTGATTCTGGAATAATGAAAAATAGACCCACGTCTTCTTCTATGCAGCATCCTTTCAGAAATCTGAAGAGTACTATCAAATCCCTCCTCAGTCCAGAGGATCTTTTTAGAAGGAAACATATAAAATGGAAGAAGAAGTCCAGAAAAGAACAGCTAGGATGGATCGGGAGTTTGAAGACTAAGTTCTGTATGGATTTACTGAGAACATTGACTTGAGTTAATCCTGAGAATTAACCCTGGAGAAGCACGCTGTTCTATTTATATCTGAAGAATTACACAAACGAAGGAAAGAACTCGTTGTCTTTCACTGTAGGATGCAGGCATGAATTACAAAAAGAAAAATTCCAGTTGAATGTTTCTACTGGTACAAGCAATTAATAATGGAGCCAGTTAAGCAAAGAGATGAGAGATGTTTTAATTGAGTTTGTTCAAAGAGAGGCCGGATGGCTACCTGAGAAGGATAATTTTGTCAGGATTCCTGCATGGGGAATAGACTTGGTGAATCAAAGAGTATATTTTAAAACATATAAAGGAAAATTCAAGTTGCTAAAGTATTGGTATTGGGGTGTGATGTGGTGGGGGAGTCAAATAAAGTTCTGGACCCAAGAAAACTTGGCCACCAACATAGCTTTTTTCTTTTATTAATTGACATTTTAGCAGGCATGTCAAAAGCATCATCAATATAACACAAGGCCAATTTAACCAAAAAGAGAAGCAAAGTTGCTTCTCCCTTTGGCATTTGTTCAGAATTGTCCTCTCATCCTCAGTTATTTTGGATAGTCTCCTGGATCCAGTTAGTGTATTTGCAGACATTAACATAAACTCCCGGCTTATTTGGCTGTGCACAGATGTAGGGGCCCCAGGATACAATGCCTTGCAGCTTCCCATTGCAGACCAAGGGTCCACCTGAATCGCCCTGTCCAGAAAACAAAACAAAACATCACATGAGTCCTTCCTTCTCCCCACCCCAGGAGCACAAGGTAGCATGGGTGATTTTTTTGCTTCTCCTTTCTGTTTTCAGAGCAACTCAAGAAAGTCAAACCTATCCAGTCAACTTCATGGCTGAATGAAGAACTGTACCAATGGAACCTCTATCCGTCCCCAATATCGAACCACGGTACCTCTCCTTAAGCTGTGGCTACCTATTTCCTGGTGTTTATTGTTAGGGAACATGAAGGAACAAGAAGACTGATGTGCCACCTCATCTTCGCTTGCCCATCTTTGCCATGCTGGTTTGGGCTGCAGCATGGAGAGAGGAGGGGAAAGAAGAAGCATTTCCCAAGAGCAAGCCATGGATGAGAATGTTGGTACAGGGCCTTGCTTGTCAACCCTGTGCTGATGTCTCCACAGGCAGGTTACTCTGCAACAATGGTGCCCTTGAGAAGGCAAAGCGGGGAGGGTAAATTATGAAAGTAGCACTTGTCCCAGTGCGAGCTCCTTCTCTTCTGTACATGCATCGGGATGTTGCAAAGCCAGAGCATGAATGGCAAAGGTACAATTATGCTTGATAAAAATGGGAGATCTTGAAGAAACCTCTGCTTTGCAAGGATTTCGGCTCTCTCCAGAATTATCTTCAAGTCAGGTACGAGTTTCTCAGCAAACCTGAGAATGGTTACAGCAGGTATTTTATTGTAAGGTTTTTGACAGATGGCTAAACTTGTTGCTCCAGCCATCTGTCAAAGCCTCCTTCCCAAAGCCAGCTCATTTTATTGGAGGGGGGGGGGAGCCTTTTTCCTACCCCTGGAAAATCAATCAAACTCTGGACTGTAACCTGCTTTGCAGTACATTGTTAGAATTATACCAGTCACTGGCCTTTTCATCAGGGCGGAATAGAGAGAAGCTATGGAGCCTGAAGTTATTATCTGGCATACTTGGTCTCCTCCTCCTGGACTAGAGAAAATCCCATTATTCTGGTTGCTTAAATAAACCCCCAATTCCTTTTACCTGGCAAGAATCTGTTCCTCCCTCCATCTTGCCAGCACAGACCATATTTTCATTGATGTAATCAGGATAAATTGATTGGCAAACATTGTGATTGATGATGGTGATGTTGGCACACTGTAGAACATCTGGATACTTGGCTGTAAAGGAAGACAGGATTCAATAAAGGAGAAGGGAGATAGGCAAAAGTGGCATTCTTCTCCTCCCTCTTATGACTAGGTCTAAGGTTGTCTTTGGAATGGACCAGTCAGAGATTTAAAACCAGACGAAAGAGAAGCATCTTGCCTTGTTTAAGCTGTAGAATTCATTGCCATATGATAGCCATTAATTTTGATGGTTTAAAAGAGGAGTAGACAAAAATGTAAAGTTGGGTTCTGCATGTATGTTTCTTCAGGTATTTTCCCACGTCTTAATAGCTGTGCTTTTAGGATGAATCAGGATGAAGAAAAAATACCCATTCAAATAAAGCACGAAGCCAGCACCAAATTCAAACAGAAATGGCTGCCAAAGCCTGATACACACGATTAAGAAAAAACCCAATACACAAGCCTGAGGATGGCAGATGAGATTCTGTCGAAATGTCGCTATAACTTTAAAAGCACAACTGTTAAGACATGGGAAAAGAAGAAACCTAAATACCATACATATAAATACCCATGAAAACATAAGAAAACACACACACACACACACACATATATACTGAAGATGGTGTCTGATTTTGTTGTACGAGGTGCAATGACAATAAAGTAAACTAACTAACTAATATATATATTTGATGACTGGACCGTCCCATGGAACTATCCCAAAGTGGCAAAATCTGCAAGCAATCATTGTCTGTTTTGTGACCTTTGATGCCATAAGCCCAACAGGATGGTGGTCAACATTGGAGCCTTTTATTTAGGAGTTCTAAGGGGCAAAGGGGATGCCTTAAGCATTGCCGATGCCTTAAGTATCTTTCTAAACACCTTGAGCGTCCCATAATACGTAGGACTACCTCCAAAAACAGACAATATTCCTCCACTGTTTCATTCAGCCTGCTCTATGAAACACAATGTACTCCTAAGCTTATACTGGAAATCATACACACTCCACCCTTAAACCACAGTGTCTATATTTTGGTTCAGCATCTTGCAGCAATGAGATCTCTCAGATTTATTCAATAAACGATCAGGCCAACCAGCATGTAGAAATGATATGAGAACTCAGTTTATCTGTCAACATACTTTGTGGGCTGCTTGTTGTACCCCATCCTGAAATGAGACATTTAGTTCCAGGTTCCGGGCAGTTGGTAGACAAATCCAGGACTTTGACCTTGTCATTTAAGGTAGCTGGGGTCAGCAATTTAATCATCATAATATCATTGTTTAAGGTCCGACGGTTGAATTCAGGATGCACAATGGCTTTGGACGATAACTTGAGCTGTTCTGACCAGTCTATGCGCCTGAGATGGTGTTCTCCAAGACGCACAGGGAAGATGCTGGAAGAACGAGACAAGATTAGCTTCTGTCGCTGGAAAATTGCCCTCTTTTTCTCTCTTGCTGGATCTGCCCTTGGATCTTTAAAGGCATCTAAGCAGGTAGAGGCTGATAAACCAGAGGTTTTTGTGATAAGAACTTTCATTTATTCTGTTTGCTGATTTCTTTAAAGAAAATAAACTGAAGCTTTCATTTGTTCACACTGGACTGTTTTGAAAATAAAGGAGCCACAAAAATCGGTTGGCGACTCGAATTCTTGGCAGGGGTAATTATATGCCAGCTCTCATTCATTGCATTTTTATTTGAATACATCAACGTAGGCAAAACTAAATCCCATTGCTTTTCAAACAAATTCCATATAAAGCAGGGATCCTCAAACTTTAAGCTTGGCTGGCTGAGGAATTCTAGGAGTTGAAGTCCACAAGTCTTAAAGTTGCCAAGTTTGGAGATCTCTGGTAAAGTGTCTCTAAAAATAGTGGAAAACACCACCACCTCCCATCATTGCAACAGCCTCCAAGACTATGTGCCTTGACCAAAATAAATCAGTTGACCGAAATAAATCAGCCCTCTTCTACTTCTTTGCCTAATTTTGAAAGAAGGTTTCCAGATCTCTATGTTTTAAGGAGATTAGTTTTTTTAAAAAATCACCACTCCAGGCTGAAGTGCTCATAGATGATGACTACTTTTTTAAAAAAATTCTGAAACTAACTCAGAGAAGTCCTCCAGCTTCATTTCATCTTTATTTCAAGACTGATCTCCTTATTGCAACTTTTATAGGCTGCTACACCTAAGTTGATCCCCAATGCTTCCTGGATTGACCGTGTAATATGAGATCACTCGGTCATTCCTGGGAAAGAAAGCTCTTGCCTGCAGAGAACCTGATGCTGTTGCAAAACTTTTGGATGTTTTAAAATTAAAAGAAAAGGGAAAAGACCTCCTAACCATTTTGTTCATGCATGAAAACAACGCAGCTCATTTGTCCACACCTTGAACTGGTTATGGAGAGGAAAGAAAACTAGCTGTAAGTATAGGGAGGAATTGTTCTGACTTTATCCCTGAGTCTAGTGCTAAGTTAAACTAAGTTAAACTAAAATGGATTCACAACATCATATCTTATTGTACAAGTGCATTAGTTGTATCACATAGAAGTTACACTTCATTACTAAATGAAGAAGTTGTAAATGGTCCAACACTGGAAGTTTTTAAGAAGAGATTGGATAACCATTTGTCTGAAGTGGTGTAGGGTTTCCTGCCTAAGCAGCGGTTGGACTAGAAGACTTCCAATGTCCCTTCCAACTCTGTTATTCTATTCTATATAAATACTTTTCAGCTTTCTGTCATATAGCAACATTCATGTATGGATGGATAGGTATAGCAGAGGTGATATTCAGCAGGTTCTAACCAATTCTGGAGAACCGGTAGCAGAAATTTTGAATAGTTCGAAGATCTGGCCAATACCACCCCTGACTGGCCCCACCCCCATCTATTCTCTGCCTCCTGAGTCCCAGCTGATTGGCTGGATCTTCTTTGGTTGCCCTGCACAGGAGAACGGAGCTGGAAAGCAGGTTAGTGCAGTGGGGAGGGAATTGGATTTTGCAGTAACCTTCCCCCAGGAGTGGGGAGGGAGTGGAGATTTTACAGTATTCTTTGCCTGTCACACCTACCAAACCACACCCACATAACTGGCAGTAATTTTTTTTTAATCCCACCACTGTGGTATAGGTAGTCCTTGAGTTACAATCATTCATTAGGCAGTTCAAAGTTATGAGAGCACTGGGGAAAAAATGATTATGACGTCCTGACCATTGCAACATCTCCATAGTCATATGATCAAAATTTAGGCACTTGGCAATTGGCATATATTTATGACAGATGCAGTGCTCCATAATAATGTGATCACCATTTTCAACCTCCCCAGATGGCTTCCAACAAGCGAAGTCAATGGGGGAAGGCAGATTTGTTTAATGATTGCATGATTCACTTTACAGTTTTGTTTAACAACCATAGCAAAAAAAAAAAAGTCATAAAATTGAGCACAAGTCACTTAACTGCTTTGGTTAGTGACAGAAATTCTGGCCCCAATTGTGGTTGTAAGTCAAGAACTACCTCTATGTTACTGCAGGGAGGGAAAAATGAGACAACACAATGTACTTCATTCATGTAAAAGAGACGATTGTGTGATGTCTCCTTCCTCAGAGTAACCTTTCAATCTGATGTCTGCCAGAAGAGTTTTACTGGTCATTCTAGCGACAATACTTGGAATTGTAATCCAGATATTTTTAGAGAGGACCAGGGGGAAAAGGTATAAGTAAATCAGGATGCACTCTTAGCCAGTGAGTGTTCTTGAGCTTACTCTACATTTATAAGCAATCATATCATCATTGAATCATACGGCTGATTCTTGGGTTATTTCATCCAACCTTCTATTTCATTCAGAAAATCCAGCATGAACAGATCCACAGCAGGTAGGTAGTAGCTAGCATCTACTTGAATATTTTTAGTGACAGAGAGTTGTCTATCCCCCTATACCAGAGGTCTCCAAACTTGACAACTTTAAGACTTGTGGACTTCAACTCCCAGGATTCTCCAGCCTGGGAGTTGAAGTCCACAAGTCTTAAAGTTGCCAAGTTTGGGGACCCCTGCTCTTTACAATTAATTTCATTGATGAAACTCTCTTATTGGCACCAGAGAGTTCTTCAGCAATATAACCCATAATCTGTCCTTGCTATGCATGCCTATTAAATCCAAATCCCTCCCTCTTAGACGAGACAAAATAAATATTTGCGTCCTTCCATGAGGCCAAGCGCTAGCATGTCCTTACTCTTCTACGCCCAGGGCTAAACACATTCCCTCCCTTCGACCTTTCTTTCCTTTATGTTCTCTTCATGGTCTTGTTAAAATGAACAGCACACCCAACATCCTTTGCCCTGCTTGCACTTACGATGACTTTCTGCAGTGGGCAGCACTGACCACCCAAGATGGGTGAATGAGAGTCCCTCCACAGATCAATCTGAATCCCGAAAATAGGGCAGCCTGCCATGGCTGGGAATTGGGCAAACATGGCTTTCCCCCCAGGACTTTATTTCCTTCCTCTGCAGCGGCTGAAAAAAAAAAAGAGAGAGAGAGAATAAAAATGAATAAACCACAAACCAAGGAAGAAAGAATCCCAGAAGGACCGAAAGATGCGTCGAAGTCAGAAATCAAGGAACCTATTTCTAAGAAAGGATGAGATTCCCTTTTGATCTCAAGAAGATAGATTACAGATCTCTTCCCTTAAGGAGTTCCATTCCTGGTGGGACCAAGAAGAAAGGCCTTCTCCACGGTAGCTCCCTCCCTGTGGAAGATCATCTCTGCAGAAGTAGGAATGGCCTCCACTTTTACACTCTTTCGAAAATCCCTGAAGGCATGGTTTTGTGAACAGCCTGGGGAACCGCAGGATAATATGAAGTCCATCAAATGGTTGGCTTCAGAGGTGGCATTCAGCAGGTTCTGACCAGTTCTGGAGAACTGGTAGGAGAAATTTAGAGTAGTTCGGAGAACCAGCAAATACCGCCTCTGACTGGCCCCGCCCCCATCTATTCTCTGCCTCCCGAACCGCAGCTGATTGGTTGGGTTTTCTTTTATTGCTCTACCCAGGAGAACGGAGCTGGAAAGCAGGTTAGTGGGGTGGGGAGGGGATCAGAGGTGGTATTCAACAGGTTCTGACCAGTTCTGGAGAACCGGTAGTGGAAATTTCAAGTAGTTCGGAGAACCGGCAAATATCACCTCTGACTGGCTCCGCCCCCATCTATTCTCTGCCTCTTGAGTCCCAGCTGATCGGCTGGGTCTTCTTTGGTTGCCCTGCACAGGAGAATGGACCTGAAAAGCAGGTTAGTGGGGTGGGGGTTGGGGAATGGAGATTTTACAGTTTCTTTCCCGTGGAGTGGGGTGGGAATGGCAATTTTGCAGTATCCTTCCCCTGCCACACCCACCAAGCCACGCCCACCAAGCCACACCCACAGAACCGTAGTAAAAAAATTTGAATCCCATCACTGAACTTGGCTTGATTATTGTTGCCAAGGCGATGGATGTTATTGACTTTTGTATTAAAGTTTTATTTCTGTAAGCCGCCCGGCGTCACTGTGAGTGAGTTGGGAGGCCATATAAATTTTCCTAATAAATAAATCTCCACAGAGCATTCAGGTGAAGGACCACCTGTGCAAGGGCGAACTTTTCCTACATAAAAATCTCATCTACTTGCTATTTACTGTGGTGAAGAGAACATTCCAGCCTCTTTGAGATTCAGCTTCATCAGCAGGGAATCAGCAGGGAATTCAGACTCACGGTAGCTGAGTTTAAAGTGCATTAATGAGGGAGGAAGAGTGGTGCAGTGGCCTAGAGGTGGCGCTCTCTCCTCACAGTCAGGAGGCTGTGAGTTCAATCCTAAGTAGAGGCAGATATTTCTCTCTGGGCACAATGAGAATTTATCTGCTGTGAATTCCGCATTGCCGACAGGAAGGGCATCCAGCCAGTAAACATTCAGTTGCCCTAACTTCACCCCACAAGGAATTATGGGGTGATTAAAAGACAAAAAAATAATGAAGGAGGAAGAGTGTTTCTGTGTGTGTTGTGACAACAGAGAGGAAACACAAAAGACAGCAAAGTAGAGGGAACTGCTGCCTGATGTCTCCATTCAGACTTGAAAAAGTCCTCTCAGCCTTCAAACCGGCTCACCTCAGTTTCCCAAAGTGGGTATGCAGGAAGCTTTCTGATTCCTCAGTTCTGGAAGCAGCTCATCTTTTTATTTGCAGAGAATGGAGCCCTTCCCTCCAACAGGAATGTCAGGTATGATTAAAAGGACTTCAATTGCTACTCAACTCCCCACCTCTCTGCCTTTATGACATTTCCATGTATGAAATACGGGTGAAAGGCATTTGTGGGAGACTATAACAACTTGCCTAGCCCTGCATATGGTGCAATGCAAGAGATTTATAGTGTGTGTGTGTGTGTCTCCTTGGATTGACCCTGGATTCACCCCACTCCTGTCACCCTCAACTCACCCTCAAATACATTCACTGTATCTAAAGAAAAAGCATGTATGTTTCCAAGATCTTTACCTGAAGATGCCATGAACAAAATGGCAGCCAGTAACTTGAAGAAAAGATGTAACATGGTTCTTCACAACAACAATGGTTCCTGGGAATAAGATCTGTTGGGAACAAGAACATTCAGAAATGTAAGAGGATGACATTCCGCCATCTTGATTTACCAAACCATTCAGCCTAATGGTCGGCATGAATCTCACAGAAAACAGACACATAGAACCTTTGATATTACAGGAAAAGTAAAGAATCGTAAATTTCTAAATGGTTTTTCAAAAAGTAGGCAACCTGAGGTTGGAAGGCTGGAGTCAGCCCCTTCAGCTCCTTTATGTTGCAATCCTCAGAACCCCCTCACCAGGGGTGGGATTCTACTAGTTCGTACCTATTCACTAGAACTGGTTGTTAACATTCTAAGCAGTTCAGAGAACTGGTTGTTAGAAGAAATTACTGGCCTAATCCTGTAAGGAAGGCAGGAAGGAAACATTCTGGTGTTGCTTACAGAAACTGCCTCTCCGTTAACCCTTATTACATTCTTGGCAGGCCGAGACTTCCTGTCTCAGGAACGTCTCTGGAGTTTTTTTCCCCTCCTTTGCTGGTACTTTGTTTGTGTGGAGTGACCATTCAAAGTTACAACGGCACTAAAAAAAATAACTTATGATCATTTTTCACACTTACGACTGTTGCAGCATCCCCACAGTCACGAGAGGCCAGGCGAGGAGATGCGTGCCTTGATGTGAGTGATATTGAGTTGGCCACACCCAGCCAATAACATGACCACCAAGCCATGTCCAACCAGTCACATGACCACCAAGCCATGCGTCCACCAACACAGTCATGCCCACAGAACCGGTTGTTAAAAATTTTGAATCCCATCCCTGCCCCTCACCCATTATTTATCCAAAGCTACCATGTGGGGTTCTAGCCATTTTGAGGTGCCGAACAAGTAGACTCAGTTTGCTCTAATACTGAAGGCGCCCAGCTAGAAATCAGGAGACTGTGAGTTCTAATCTCACTTTATCCATGAAAACTGGTTGGGTGACTTGGGGCAAGTCCTTCTCTCTCAGCCCAACTCACCTCACGGGGTTGTTGCTGTTGTTATGTGGAAAATAGGAGGAGGATGCAAGGAGTATGTTCGCTGCCTTGAATTGCTTATAAAAATAAAGAGATGGGATATAAATAAAAAATAAATATATACACTCAATAAATAAACCTTACAGATAAATGGTACTCACTTCACCTGATGTTACAAATTACAGAAAAGCAAGTTAAAAAGCCAGATCATGCTGACTTACAATCACAGGATGTTTTCCAGCACCTCAATACAAGTGCATGTAACCAAGGTACAGTATTAAGGCTGTGATGCAATACAGGTATACAAGAGCCACAAAAAATGACAAAGAACTCCACAGAGAAGGAGAAATCTCCCAAGTACTGGAAGATGGGTGAAGACTAAGTATTGTTGCATTTCATTCCAGGGTTTTAGATTAAAAAAATAGAAATATCTAATCTAACCTAGCCCAGCCCAGTCTAACCTAATTGCATAACCATTAAATACAGTATTATAGCAGCATTGCTTAGCAAAAACAAAGAGTCCCCCAAATCTAGGATGGAAACAGAAAATCCAAGCTCTGTTGCATAAAAGGCATTAAGAGTTGTAAATCTAATCTTTTTTTAATAATAAATTTTATTAAGTTTTAAAATTTTAAAAACATACAATAAAACTTTATACATTGTCATCAACATCGAGACATCTTTTGCATCTCCTCACATTTTTCAGTATATGTATTTACTTGCTAACTAGGACATACAAAACCTTTGCTAGACCAATACTCGAATACAGCTCATCTGTCTGGAATCCGCACTGTATATTGGACATTAATACAATTGAGCGAGTCCAGAAGTAGTTCATGAAAAAAAATACTACACTCCTCTGCTCGCAACAGAATACCCTACATCACCAGGCTTGAAATTTTAGACTTGGACAACCTTGAATTACGCCGCCTACAGTTGGACTTAAGCGTAGCACACAAAATTATCTGCTACAATGCCCTACCAGTCAATGACTACTTCAGCTTCAACCACAACAATACAAGAGCACACAACAGATACAAACTCAATGTAAACCACTCCAAACTTAATTGCAGAAAGTACGACTTCAGCAACAGAGTGGTCAATGCCTGGAATGCACTACCTGACTCTCTTGTTACGTCCTCTAACCCTCCACTCCTTTAACCTTAAAACTATCCACTATTGACCTCACCCCATTCCTAAAAGGTCTGTAAGAGGTGTGCATAAGTGCACCATCGTGCCTACCGTCCCTGTCCTATTGTCCCCATGTATTCATACCTATTTCCTGTATTCATACTCATGTTTATACTTATACCTATTCTCTTGTAAGCGATCGACAAATCAAATAAATAAATAAATAAAATAAATAATCCCCCTGTATTCATCTGTTCCTCCCCTCAACTAATTGGCAGACATCAACCTCAGAAGACTGCTCAACTCTTATGCGCCAGAAACCAACTCCTTGGCTAGAGTTGGCAATTTACATCTGTCCCACATCGGTCGAGTTTGATAAATCAAGGCTGCAAATACCCCTGTTCATTTACTGAAACAAAATGATTGAATTAACAGCTGTCAACGTTGAGATCTCCTGGTAACAGGTTTCCTCTGCCTCCAGCAGGGATCTTCTTCATGTTGTTCCTGGAAAACAGGCTGTGAAATCAGAGAGACAGCAAGGCAGTATCGGCAGTTCTTACCCCCAAGATGTGGGAATTCAATGATTTGCTTCCCAGTCTCATTCTAGCTTTTTATTTGGGATCCTGCCTCAGATTAGCCAATCTTGGGTTAATCAGGAAGTGCTTCTTAACACCCCGCCTTTATCTCTCTTAGCGAGTGACTAGGACCAAATCCACTGTTCAGATTGAATAACTTCCTGATGATACAACAGGTGACTGCGAAAGAAGGAGGAAGAGGCCCCTCAAAATATGCCATATTGACAGTCGAACCTCACAAATCTCCCCATTTATTACCGGAACTTGTTCTCACTTGCCCAAGCTGTCTGAATCATTTGCCCCAGTGACAGGTTAACTTTGCTGCAAATTGTTCCAATGTGGTTTGGAAACGCAGCTGGCCTTTTTATGAGCTAAGGTGAATTGGTTGCCTCTGTCAGCTTATTACAGGTGCCATTTTTTATCGCTGCATTCATCCCTTTACTCAATTACCTCTGGCATTTATTAACTATTGTCTCTGCCCAAATTGGCACCTGTAGAGATACTTAATTAGGACCCATAAATAAAGATGAGAAGGGGACAGAAGTTCATTCAGTTTGCATTTGAATCTGACCTTAATTTACATCTCATTTCCTGAAACAACATGCACATTGGAAAAACATCTGTACTTTTGTGGCTATCTTTCTCTAACTGTTGCAATATAGCTTTCCAACCTCTCTGTGCCAAAATATGAATAACAGATGGAAGAAGCATCCAAAAGCACACATGTTGGTGAACAGCAGCTGAAAATTATTAAATTAGTAAGCATTAGCACACTTATTTACAAAAATGTAAATAATAATAAAAAACATTCATACAAGCTATTTCATTTGTTCTGTGAGATGGATGACTATATAAGTTTGATAGATAAATAAATCAATCAAAACACAAACACCCCCAAATTAATTCAGCATAAACATGTAATCTAATCTAATCAAGGAGAGAACTAACCTAGAACTAAGGATAAATTTCTTGATAGAACAATTAATCTTTGGAACAACTTCCTTCCAGAAGTTGTGGATGCTCCAACACTGGAGGTTTTAAGAAGAGATTGGACAACCATTTGTCTGAAATGGTATAAAGTTTCTTGGACTAAAATACCTTCTAACTCTGTTATTCTGTTAATTTTCTGTTAAAGAGGTTAAAGAACAAAAAAACTGGGAGATTTATCTGTACCTGTAAAAATCAATCACAACAAAAATGGCAAATGCAAATAAACTTAATCTTGGCAAAATATGAGAAACCAGAGTAACTTTAAAACAATGCTAAAATGTGTTAGCAATCAGAGAGCTAGATTAAAAATTATTAAAGTGCAATTAAGAAAGAAATGTGAGCATGCACAATGAAATTACAAACTAAAAGTACCAAAGATTTTAAATAGAGGAAAAATAAATACAAACTTTCAGAATGATGCAAAGAATTATAACAATGAAAATTCTGAATGAGAGTTTGTAAGAATGCAGTCAGAAATTAGTAGCCACTATATCAACAATGGAAATAAATATGTTTGCTTCTATGAAAGACTATTCCCAAAAGATGTTATTGACAAAATGAAAGATGTAAACCAATCTAACAAGATAAGAGATAGTATTGAAAGTGGATTTACAACTGAGAGACCAAGAGAATGACTTGGTAAAAGGATGTTTCACTGGATCTACAAAAGAAATTGGCTGAGGTTTTAAAAATATAAATGACAAAGCAAGAAAGTTACCTGGTTAACTTTTCCTGGTGAATTTACAAAAGAGGCTTATTAAAGCCTTGAATAACTCTGTGCAATGAAACAAAGAAGAAATAAAATAGAATCCTATACCAATATTTGAATTAACTAAAGATTAAGTTAGAAGGAGAAGAAAAGAATATAAAATTGGTTTATTTGATCAAGATTAAAACAAGATATATTGTTACTTCTGGCAACCCTTTATGGACTTTCTGCTGATAGCAGGACTGAAAAGATGAGATTTTATAGATTTGTCTACAAATAAGAAATGGTATATGGGATGAAGAGATAAATGTTTGCAATCTTAGAGGGAGTGAAGAGTCACTAAATTTGTTTACATTTATAATGAAGATTAGAAGTCACATTTTATATATTTCTTTCTCTTTATTATATTCTTACTTTTCCCTTTTTTCTCCTTTCTTTTCCTTGCACATTTTATTCTTTCCCTTCCCTTTCCTCTTTTAAAATTTACTTTAAATCTGGTGGAGGCCATTTAGTACAATTGGTTAGGTGGAAAAGGTATTGCCAGACTCTTCCTGGTTTTTTGCTGCTTTGGAGAACAATTTCTTTCTTCTATTATCCGGCTGAATTGAACTGCTGATTATGGGTAGACAAATAACATTATGAAGAAAAGAGCCTCAATGATGGGCAAATATAGCATCTATAAAAGTATTGCAGGAAAGGAGGAAATAAGAACTTTAATACACATTCTTACATCCAATATTTGCTAAGGATTGGATACTGTAGTAGGAATTATATGTGTAAATTATCAATATACATGCATGCAAAGCATATTATGTATATATGCATACGCTGTTTTCTCTGGACTCACTAGCCCTTAACGCTGATCCAAGATGCTCCCTAACCATACTTTCATTTTTCTTGACTTTACTTTTGTGATGCACAACAGACCAAACTTGAATATTTATCCTGCAAAGGCAGCATCCTAGAGGAGACTGCCATGTGTTGTTTGTTCTAGTGTGGGTATCTTGGGCTTGCAACATCCATTCTGGGTAAAAAGGGGCAATCTTAAATTGCATGTTTGTGTGAACTCCTCTCAAAGGCATTTGCTCGGAGTGAGGTGAATCACAGTGGGTGTATGCATAGCTGCGCATTAAAAGTAATAAAGAGGGTAGCTATTAGGGCTAATTAGTCAGCATCACTTTGGGATTCTCTATTAAGTGGTCATAAATCTGCTAGTCCTTAAGGTGCCAAAAACCTGTTTGCTGTTTGTGCAAGGGGGGAAAAATAACCACATAATTTGCACATAATTCAGCCTTTTTGAACGCCCTCTGCATGTGCTGGGATTTCAAAATCCAGCATTCCTAAACAACATAACCCATGCTGATTGGGAGGGTACTAACTGAAGCCCCAATACACAGGTAGTCCTCAATTTATGGCATTGACTTATGACCGATCCTCGCATTGCAACGTCTCCAGTCAGATGATCAAAATTTGGGTGCTGGGAACCGGCGTATATTTACAATGGTTGCAGTATCCTGAAGTTACATGATTCCTATTTGTGACCTTCCCAGCCAAATTCCCACTAGCAAAGTCATCAGGGGAAGCCAGATTAATGACTTCCTGATCCACTTAACAATGGCAGCGATTGGCTTAACAACTGTGGCAAAAAAGGGACTCACTTTACAACTTAGCAACAGAAATTCTGGCCCTCATTGCGTAGGTGAAGGACAGCCTGCATTGGAAGAGGAAAATTGCTTTAGTTTATTAAGATTGGTGAATTAAAAAATACGCTGGTTAATTGTGTATTTGGGGTTCCTAGAAATAGGGTGAGGGGCTGCATCAGATGTGGAAGGTATCCCCTGACTGTGGGAGCAGGTGACGAAAGACTTCTATCCAATGGCGACAAAAGGAGATTAATTTATTACTCTATTTTAAAATGTTATTTATTTATTAAATTTATATGCCACCCAACTCACTATCAAGCAACTTTGGGCTTCAGTTTGACTTTCAATGGATTACACAGGCAGTCCTCAATGTACGAGCAGAATTGACCCCAAAATTTCTGTTGTTAAAGTGATATATTTGTCAAGTGAATTTTACCCCATTTTACGATCTTTCTTGCCTCGGTTGTTAAGTGAATCATTGCAATTGATAAGCTAGTCACCCGGTTGTTAAGTGAATCTGCTTTCCACACTAGCTTTGCTTGTTGGAAAGTCGCGAAAAGGAATCATGTGACCTTGGCAACCCAGCAACTGTCATAAGTATGAACCAGTTGCCCAGCATCTGAATTTTCATCACAGGATCATGGGGATGCTGGAAAGGTCTTAACCAGAGGTGGTATTCAGCAGGTTCCGACCAGTTCTGGAGAACCGGTAGCGGAAATTTTGAGTAGTTCAGAGAACCAGCAAATACCACCTCTGACTGGCCCCGCCCCCATCTCTTCTCTGCCTCCCATTGAATCCCAGCTGATTGGCTGTGTCTTCTTTGGTTGTCCTGCACAGGAGAACGGAGCTGGAAAGCAGGTTAGTGGGATGGGGAGGGAATGGGGATTTTGCACTATCTCTCTCCTGCCACACCCACCAAGCCATGCCCAAGGAACCGGTAGTAAAAATAATTTGAATCCCACCACTGGTCTTAATTGTGGAAAACAGTTGTAAGTCACTTTTTTCAGCGCTGTTGTAACATTCAGAAGTTGCAAAGCAGAGCCTCTCCCATTATACAGTATATCAATGGAGTCTGTGTGGAAAGAGTTCATAGTTTTAAATTTCTAGGAACTCATATGTCCGACAACCTTACTTGGTCAGTCCACACTATGGCCACTGCAAAGAAGGCCCAACAGCACCTGCACTTTCTGAGGCTGCTGAAAAAGAGCGGTCTGGGTGAGAAGTTGCTGGCTACTTTTTACCATTCTACCATCAAGATCATTTTGGTATACTGTGTAACGGAGTGGTATGCTGGATGCTATGCAGTGGATAAGAAGATGCTCCAGAGAGTTATAAACACATCGGTTTATAAAAAAAACCATCGGTTGCTCTCTTTCTTCTTTGGAAGAGATTGCGAAGACCAGACTCCCCTCTAGAATACTAAAAATCTCCACAGAAAAAAAATGGACATTCATATTTCGATCTGTTACCATCAGGGAGGGCTTAGAGGTGTCTTAAAATGAGGACTAATAGACTGAGAAACAGTTTCTTTTCCAAGGCAGTAATGGTCTTGAATCAAACAGTGCATTTGTGATTTAGTCCTATCGTTGTTATTATTATTATTTTAATTTTTAAATACTCTGTAGTGTGATTGTGATGTGTTGTTTGGGGCACTGTGCTGGAGTAGCTTTCAAATTACATTGTATTCGTGAAATGCAATGACAATAAAGGTATTCTACCAATATTCTAAACTTTGAACAGTCACCAAAAAAACATTGTAAGTTGAGGACTATCCTTAGAAGAGTCAGATTTGATCCAACCCCTATTGTTAAAGGAATTCAAGATTGATGTCCATGTGTAAGTGCCTGACAGTATTCCTGATTCATAAAAATAAACACCTTGAATCACACCGAAGAGTGGAAGAGGTTGCAACAGGTTTCTTTAGAATACTCTGTTTCTAAACAAACTCCGAAGGAAACCTGCCCAAACGTTCCTTGACATCTTCACCCTTGCGTTAAACACTCTTTTGAACACACAATGCTCTGCAAAAGGAATTTCCAAATGCTTTTATTCAGGTTGCCCAGTTCTGTGCTTTCATTTTATTTTATTTTATTTATTTTATTTCCTTTATTTGTCAAGCAAGTGTTGGATAACAGGTATAAGTATAAACATGATTATGAATACATGAAATGGATACAAATAAAGAGGAACATTAGGACTGGGATCGTAGGCACGTTGCTGCACTTATGTATGCCCCCTACAGACCTCTTAGGAAAGGGGTAAGGTCAACAGTAAGACAGTCTAAGTTTGGCTTGAGACCAATGGTGGAATTCAACCAGTTCGCACCAATTAGTGAGAACTTGTTAACTTTCTAAGCAGTTCGGAGAACTGGTTGTAGGAAGAAATCTCCTTTTGTTTTTTCCACTCTATAGGGCTAATCCTATAAGGAAGGCAGGAAGGAAACATTCTGGTGTTTTTCTAGCCTAATCTTTATTGCCCTGCTTCAGAGGTGGTATTCGGCAGGTTCTGACCAGTTCTGAAGAACCAGTAGCAGAAATTTTGAGTAGTTTAGAGAACCAGCAAATACCACCCTTGACTGGAGATTTTACAGTATCCTTCCCCTGCCACACCCACCAAGCCATGCTCACAGAACCGGTAGTACAAAAATTTAATTCCCATTGGGGTAATTGACAGAATCCTGACACTAAGGTTAAAGTTTTTGGGCTTTGGGGAAGAAACCATAGAGTCAGGTAGTGTATTCCAGGCATTGACCACTCTGTTGCTGGAGTCGTATTGCAATATGATCTCTCTTTTCTCATCTGAAAATTGAACTAAATTCTTTTCTTGCTATGCTCGTGTCCTTGACTTACAGCAGTTCATTTAGTGACCATTCAATGTTACAACGTCACTGCAAAATGTGGCTTATGTCCATTTTTCACACTTACGACTGTTGCAGTATCCCCATGGTCATGTGGTCAAAATTCAGAAGCTTGGCAACGGACTCATATTTATGACCTTTGCCATGTCCCAGGGTCACGGGATCCCTTTTTACGACCTTCTGACGAGCAAAGTCAATGGGGAAGGCAGATTCACTTAACAACTGTGTCACTCACTTAACAGCTACCATGTATCAACAGGGCAGAGATTCATTTAACAAAACATGGAAAGAAGGATTGTAAAATGGGGCCAAATTCACTTAACAAATGTCCCACTTAGCAACAGAAATTTTGGGCTCAGTTGTGATCGTAAGTCAAGGACTTACTTGTATAATATTTGATGCTCGGTCCTTGGGCAATAAGAAAGGTTTGATCTGATTTGATTTGACCTGATCTATAAAAGTAAAATGTGCCCTTTTTACAATTGTCATCAAAAGATCATTGATAGAGACTCGACCCTCAAGAATATTATGGGCCCCGTGCTCTGCTTTGCTTCTTGGATTGAAAGGAATTGAAGGGAATTGAAGGGAAAAACTGCAGGCAAAATGGAGTTTTTGAATATCTGGAAAAATCTCTAACTTCCTCGTGTGGCCTCAGTGCCTTTGGCAGATGCATATATATATATATATATTGAAGTGTAAATTCAGTATCAGCATTCCAAAATGTAACTAAATGAAAACTGGAAGCAGGTTTCGGGAACTGGTAAGGTAACATTGTCAGTTTCTGATGGTGCAGTGACACAATCTAAAAGTGGCTTGGCTTGGAGACATTTTAATCCCCTGCAAACAAAGCAGAAACAGGGAAGTGTAGACTTGTGCATTAGGCATAAAGTAGGGTTAGACTTTTTCACAGTCAGGAACACCAAGACAAACCAACCTTGGTATAACGTTGGGAAATCAACTGGAGATCAATGCAGACATGGGTCGCCCACAAACAGAGTTTTATCCTTTGGCATACCTTTAAATAGATAAGTCTCTTCTATCAAATAAGAAGACAAGGTCATTCTAAATATAAATAACAGGAGGGACATCTGGTTGGGAACGTCTGCCTTAAGAATGGTCTCAAATCCTATTCTCTCCTCTCCTCTCCCCTCCCCTCCTCTCGTCACATCTCTTCTCTCTCCTCTCCCCTTCCGTCCTCTCCTCTCCCCTCCCCTCTTCCTTCTCCCTTCCCCTCTCTCCTCTCCTCTCCCCTATTTCCTCTCCCCTCCCCTCCCCTCCTCTCCCCTTTCCTTAAGACATAAGACATAAGAATATATTTGTCATTACACTCGCAAGCGGGTGCAACGAAATGAGGTGCTCTTCCACAAGTAAAACTGGACAACACCATTGAAAGAAAAATAAAATTAAACACAACAGACCATACAATAATCTCTATACAATTTAAAAATGTAAATACCCCATTACTCTCAGCCATTAAATTCCACAAAAATCTTATGACCCTGCATTCAAACTCAAAACTGCACTTGGATAAAAACTGTTCTTAAATCTAGTCATCCTTGTTCTTAATACCCTGAATCTCCTTCTCGATGGTAATAGTTCAAAGAGCCCTCCTCTTCTCTCTCCCTCTCCCCTCCCCTCTCCTCCCCTCCCCTCTCCCCTCCCTCCTCTCTTCACACCTCTTCTCTCTCCTCTCCCCTCCCCATCTGTCTTCTCTCCTCTCCCCTCCCCTCTCCCTTCTCCCTCTCTCCCCTCCCCTCTCCTCTTCTCTCCCTTCACCTTCAAATGTCTGTTTTCATCCCAATGACTGCTTGGATTAGTTCCTGTAATTTTCTTGGCAACATTTTTGGAAATGATTTGCCATTTCCTTCTTCCTAGGTTTGACAGAGAGTGACTGGCCAAAGTCCCCCCAAGTGGCTTCGTGCTTCAGGTGGGAGTAAAACTCAGTGTACCAAGTCCTAGCCTGATGGCTTCACCTCTACACCAAACTCATGTTCCTTCTGTCTCCCTCTCTGCCTTGTCAACCAACATAAAGTGAACAATGGAAGTGTGACATGTGAATTTCAGACAATGGCACTTTGTGACTTTCATTCATGAATTCACTGCACAAAAGAAAAAAATTGGGGCCCTGCCTGTGTGACGAGAGGCCCATTTGTCAAATAGGGTTTCCTTTTTCAGACATTTCCTTCAGGCAATCAATCTGCAATGGAATCAGGAAGGACTGTCTTGACATCTTCTCTGCAATTAGCGGAGAAGCCCATAGGCCATATGTGTCAAACTCAATTTCATTAAGGGCCGCATCAGGGCTGAGGTTGACCTCGGCGGGGACATTGGGGCTTGGCTGACTGGATGGGTGTGGCCAACTGGGTGGGCATGGCCAGCTTGAAGCCACTCCCCAAACTGCTGGCATGCTTCCTCTTCGCATTGAGTAGACCAGATCAAAGCCACTCTGGCCCAATGTTTCCTCTTTGAATTGGGTTGACCAGGCCAAAGCCACATGGGCCAGCCCCTTACATATTCCAGGATGGCCCCCACAGGCTGGATCCGACCACATCACAGGCCAGATCCAGCCCTTGTGTTTGACATCCTTGCCCTAGGCAGTTTGTGACAGTCACATCCTGATTTCTGAGGCAAGAATGCAAATCGTGTCATTTGTGTGATGTTATCTGCACACCTCTCTTTTTCCTCCTCCCCCTGTAGAGGGTTAAAGAGGAAGAAGATTCAAAGGAAACCTGGATTTTTTCCCCACAAGGATGTTCCTGGGTGAAGGTTGGAGCCAAATCATTGAAATCCGTTTGTCTTACAGGATCAACTATTGCACTGGTGGGAAGAGAGTTTTCCAGAATTAAAGAAGCCACGGTGTGTGTTGTAGTTGCAACTTTCCTTCCATTTTTGCTGCACCGGAGGAAGCAGAAGAAGAAAATCACATTTCTACCTGATCACCCAACTAGCCTCGAAGGAACAAAGCAGACATTCTGCATTTTTGCTCACATCCCCTTAGATATCCTGCTATTTGCTCCAAGCAGTGTCAACACATGGTAATTCATTCCTGGACATAGAAAGAGGAGATACCGTAATTCCTAGAAATTACAGATTATAGCATTTATTGTCATGCTTCTCGTCTGGACTATTTCAAAGGGCTAACATTACCAGTGACACTTTTGGGGTGTGTGTATGTGTCAGGATTTCTGATGAAATCCAAATGAATTTTTTGTTTGTTTGTTTGATTACTAAGGAAAGAAAACTATCCCCCCCCCTTTTTTTTTCTTTTTGATATGGTATATTAAGACTATGGTAGTAACCATGGAGTCAAACTATTTCCCAAAGCATCAATAGGCAAGATAAGAAACAAAGGATGGAAACTAACCAAGGAGAGAAGCGACCTAGCACTAAGGAGACATTTCCTAATGGTGAGAGCAATTAACCAATGGAATAGCTTGCCTTCAGAAGTTGTGGGTGCTCCATCACTGAAGGCTTTCCAAAAAGAGACTGGACAAGTATTTGTCTGAAATGATTTAGGGTCTCCTGCTTGAGCAGGTGTGTTGGACACTAGAAGACCTCCGAGGTCCCTTCCAACTCTTATTATTCCAACTTCTAAGTTCAATGGCACTGTCTTTGTTTTTGTTTTGTGCTCAAGATTCTTCTAGCCTTTCCCACAGGGTGCTGTCCAAAGTCCTGAAAAACTTGGCCTTCTCTGATCCCAACCTCTTCTACCTGTTGTAACATTGCTCTGTGTGTGTGTGTGTGTCTGTGTCTGTGTCTGTGTCTGTGGGCATGCATGTGCGTGTATGATCTTTCCTCCCATGATTTTGCCTTACAGTCACTATTGGGTCTCCCCAACAGGTCTACCTTAAGGAGAGATGCTGTCTATATGTCTTAATTGTCCAGGTTTGGACAATTGCAGAAGATACACGTATGCAATATTATCATTTCCTGTGCACCGTGTGACAGATCAATGGGGTTCCCAAAATACACTGAAGGATGAGCCTAGGTTAAGAAAATTGCAACTGGGTTTCCGCAGCCTGCCACATGCAAATGAATTATGTTTCAGTGAAATGTCCTACTTCATACGACACATTAAAATAACGCACTGGTTCCCACAGCATCTTGAACTAACCCAACCATAGTGAGGAATGAATAAGCCCACTATAACCCGGTATACTTCTGATGAGCACAATCTATGTAGATGTCAAAGAAAAAGGCAAGGAGTAGTAAGTGACTCCCAAGTTGCTTTTGTTTTGAATGGTCTTTTGAACATAGACTTCCAGGGTGGGGAAAGTGAAAAAAGGTTCATTGCAATGTCACGAATCCCTCCTCCCCAACAGACCTGGGTGTGATACAAAGGCAGATACAAAAAATGGAGTTTCCAATGTGATGTCACAACATACATTTAATTCTTTGGGCTTCAATGGGGCTAGCTGGGGATGCTCATACTTTTGCAAAACTCCCTCAAGACACATTCAGAAGAAATGATATAAATAATGTACAGTAGCATTTAGCAATAACCATAGCACTTAGACGTACACTGCTTTACAGTGCTTTACAGCCTTCTCTAAGCTGTTTACAGAGTCAGCCTATTGCCCCCAACGATCTGGCTCCTCATTTTACTGACCTTGGAAGGATGGAAGGCTGAGACAACCAGTGAGAATTGAACTACTAGCAATTGGCAGAATTATACTGCATTCTAATCACTGCACTACCATGACAATAGTGTTTTCTCCCATGGCTATTTTTTAAAGTCATGAATTTCCAAGTTTCGGTGAGATGAAAACTTGAGTCAAGATGGCCAAAGTTTAATTGTCTTATGAAGGTGTAGCTACCAATCCTATCTCAGGAACATGGTGGTGGAGTATGTAACTTAGACTCCTAGCATGCTGTCAATGACCATCATCCACAGCATGGCAGGCAATGAGGTCATTGGTAACACATTGTATTATCTTTCACCTTGTAGAACGACTGAGAAAATTACTCCAAAATAAGGAAGTTCTTTCTTTTTTAAAAAAAAAAAAGTTTTATTGAGTTTTAACAAAACAAATAAAACATCTTATTTGAGTACAGCATGGTTCTGGGTTACCACATTTCCATACAGACACAATTTCATATGCATATTCATCTTATGTATTCAACTTCATATCTCATTACTCTTTTTCCAGCTTCTCACTATTTCTCCCTTTACTTCTCTTAATTTTCTTTTATGGTTATCTCATTTTCTTCTTATTCAATTGTATTTCTTTTACCTAAATTTCTATATCTTTTTATTCATTATACCTATACTTTCGTCTGTCTTGTTTACAATTTCATATGTTCTCTTCCAACATTCTTAAAAAGCAAAATTCCCCCTATGATTGCCAATCGGAGTGCAACACCTTTAAGTCTTATTGTTATTAGCATATGAAATCTCATTAAACATTAAATTTGTGCATTCTAAAATTATAACAATTTCTAGTATCTATTTTATATCATGTAAATCTCATCATTCAGACTCTGCTTGGTACTTCTCCTTGAAAATGTAAAAAGAAATATTCTAAAAACATAGCAAAGACAATATACATGTATAAACATTAGTAAACAAAATAGTTATTCAAATTCATTCTAGTACTGGTATGAGCCTTGTAAATCTTTCTTTTCAATATTTATCAATCTTTGAGAACAATTGAAATGTTTCCCTCCCTTCTTCATTATTACATTAATTGTTAATAAGCATACCATTGGGTAGTCATACAGTTTTATCTTATAAATTATTTACTATTTTAAGCAAAATAATTATTCAAATTCATTCTAGTAACTGGTATAAATGTCCTTATAAATCTTTCACAATATTTTATCAGTCTTTAGAAACAATTACAATGTTTCCCTCCCTTTATTATTGCATTAATTATAAATAAACATACCATTACATAACAAAACAGTTTTATCTCATAGATTATTTGCTTATTTAATTTCTAACTCATTACAGTATTCTACTGTCACAACACTATCTTTTGTACCTTTGCAGAATCCTCACTTTTAACTTAATTTAGCCATTGTCTGTGTTTTCTAGCTGAGCAAATACCTTTAATCCTAGTACGTTTCCCCTTTTTCTTCATTTCCTGCTTTTGTCCCTCATAAGTTCTTTCCCTTTCTATCTTTCCCCCCTTTTTCTAATCCCTTTTTTATACCCTTCTCTCTCTAATTTTCCCTTCTGTAATTTTCTTTTCTGCTTCTCCTTGCTGTTATATACTTCTTTTTCAGACTATTTTTCTTTTTGACTGTTCCCTTTGATCTCAAACTTTTAACTCCTTTCCCCCTTTTTCTCCTTATTACCACCCTTCGCATTATTTGATCATTGAAAATGGCTTCTTCTTTGTCCTGCCCTTCTTCTTGCTCTTGGAGCTTTTCCTTTTGCTTTTCATAGTTCAGGGTCTCCATTTCAAAAAATTCAAATACAAAGCCAAAGGATCTTCCTCCCCTTTCTGCATCTTCTTTCTGTTTTTTAAGACTCATCTTCAATTCCTCCAGCAGTGATGCCATTTTAAAAACACTTTCGAACCACCACCCAATTGACTTTAAGTAAAAACAGAAAAAGAAAACAAAAAAACCCAATGCCAAAAACCTTTTTTTTTAAACCACCAAACGATCCCAGACTGTTCCTTCTTGTTTCTTTCCTTTACTTTTCCTTTCCGTGGATTTACTGTACCTTTTAATAAGATTTCAGTTACAACGTATTCTCTGGAGTCTTTTCAAAGTTTCACTGTTAATCCTCTTAATTTTTCCAGGTGGCACTCCATTTTTCCGTTATTCCAAGTCCCACCCGTTTGCCTCCACAACAAGATAGATGTGAGATAGATTGGGCTGAGAGAGATTGACTGGCCCAATATCACCCAGGTGTCCTTCATAGCTCGGCCAAGATTTGAACTCACAGTTTCTTGCTTTCTTAACCACTAGACAGACCAAACTGGCTAGCTGGGGGCCGTGCATAAGCACATCAACGTGCCTACCGGTCCCTGTCCTATTGTTTCTTTCTTTCTTTTCTTATTCGTATCCATTTCATTTCATTTCATAACCATGTCTATACTTATACCTGCTATCTAATAATCGCTTGACAAAATAAAATAAATAAAATCATGAATAGGGATTATTCCCTATTATCAAGTCCTCTGTATTGGGAAATATGGTTTGGATGTTTTCTTCTTAAATTGCAACCCTGGCCTGCTTGTTCATTGGTAGCCCTTTCTGAATTCATCAGAATTGTCTTCCTCCAAAGATTTAATATTGATTTTGATTTGGTTCTGGTCTGGTTTGGGGCAGAGGCATCCATGGAAGGAACAGTCAAAAAAATATAATGAATGTTGTGACCCAAGCTTGAAGTCATCAAGCTTCAATCTTGACTTTCTTTACTTTTTTGACTTTACCTGGGGATACAGTGGAGGGTTGGAGTTGAGGTTTAGTTTTACTTCATCTCATCCAAAGCAGCTGTGGGTTACAATGCATTTTACTACCCCCAGAATATGTGGAATGTGCTAGATTTTCCTTGCTACTCAAGCCATCATGGCTGCTGGAAAAGTCAGTTATAAGACAGGCAAATATTGCCATCTTATGGACAAATATTATATTATGTTTTAAATAAAGAACGATAACTTTAAATAAAGAACATTAACAAGGATGGTCGTTGGAGAACCTCTGGCTTGGCATAAGCATTTTACAAGTGTAAAAATGAGCATTTTTTTTCTTTTAAAATGGTTGTTCTTCGATTTGCTATTTTTATCTCTATTTTTGTGTGGAAAAAGCATTAATTCTGGGAAAGAAGCCTCAGAGGCGTAACCTATTAATTTCAACACAGCCAGTTGTGGTTATGGTTGCTGACTTCATTTCCTTGCAGAAATTTTAGATGAATGATGTGCATCGTGTAACTCCTTTCTTTGAATGGCACAAATGTGTCTATGGTTCTTTAGGGATATGCATGAAACAGATATACAATATTTATTTATTTATTATTTTTTATTTTACTTGATTTGTCAATCGCTTAAGTATAAACATGAGTAAGAATACAGGAAATAGGTACAAATAAATGGGGACAGTAGGACAGGGACGGTAGGCACGATGGTGCACTTATGCACACCTCTTACAGACCTCTTAGGAATGGGTTGAGGTCAATAGTGGATAGTTTAAGGTTAAAGGAGTGGGGGTTAGAGAATGTAACAACAGAGTCAGGTAGTGCATTCCAGGCATTGACCACTCTGTTGCTGAAGTTGTACTTTCTGTAATCAAGTTTGGGGAGGTTTACATTGAGTTTGTATCTGTTGTGTGCTCTTGTATTGTTGTGGTTGAAGCTGAAATAGTCACTGACTAATAGGACATTGTAGCAGATAATTTTGTGTGCTACGCTTAAGTCTAACCATCGGCGGCGTAATTCAAGGTTGTCCAAGCTCAAAATCTCAAGCCTGGTGATGTAGGGCATTCTGTTGCGAGCAGAGGAGTGTAATACTCTTCTTGTGAAATACTTCTGGACTCGCTCAATTGTATTAATTTTATTAATGTACGATATACAGTGTGGATTCCAGACTGATGAGCTGTATTCGAGTACCTTATGATTCTTGACTCTTGACGAATGTATCTTTTCTTTTATGTATACTGAGAGTATTTGCCCCAAGACAAATTCCTTGTGTGTCCAATCACACGTGGCCAATAAAGAATTGGTCTAGCAAAAGGTTTGTATGCTTTAGTTAGCAATTCAATATTACCGCAGGAGAAGCTTTGTAAAATTAGATTTACAACTCTTAATGCCTTTTTGGCAATGCTGTTACAGTGAGCTCTGGCACTTAGGTCATTTGATATGAATATTCCAAGGTCCTTGACAGAGTGACGATTGTCAATGAGGTCATATCCACTTAGTTTGTATTTGGTGTACTGATTTTTTTTTTCCAATGTGTAGGACAGAGCATTTGTTGGTCAAGATTTGGAGTTGCCAATTGTTTGACCATTCAGACAAATAATCAAGGTCACTTTGAAGGACAGTAGCATTGTCGGTGGTACTGAATTGTTTTATGTCATCCGCGAAGAGGACGCAGCTGCTTATAAGGTGATGACAAAGGTCATTTATATAGAGTATAAAGAGTGTGGGTCCTAGAATGCTGCCTTGGGGGCTGTGACATGACAACTTCCAGGATCGATTTGTCATTTCATTAGTAAAAAAATGAGATGGGGGTGAGGAGAGAGAATGGAGGCAGAAATGGATTGGATAAAGCTAGAGTTAAGTCTGCCTGGTTGTCCACACAAAAAGCACAATAATGAGTCCTTGCCAGACTGAAAGTATTTTCCCCCTCCCCTTCTTTTGTGTGTATCTGTGTGTGAATGTGTCTCTGTGTGTCAGACACAAAGGACCAGGAGCATACATTAAGCTGCAGCACAAAGATTTATTCAAGCCTATACACAAGAATCTAGTCAACTAAAGGTCAATATTAAATTGGCACTGGGTAAGGTTCAGTGGAATTCAAGGGCAGATGGATTTGGATTGTTTGCTGAAACATATGGATTCTAAGCTTATGACACATTCAACTCCGTGCCCACCAGTTCTGCCTGTTCTCCTGCAGCGATGGTGTCAAACTCGATTTCATTGAAGGCCGCATTGGGGTTGTGTTTGACCTCAGGGGGAAGGGCTGCAGGGGGCATGGCTAGGGTGGGCATGGCCAGCTCAACATCACTCAGGTTGGGGGCCTGTGGTGCCCCAAGCACTCTGCCAGTGAACATGGAACTCAGGAGGGCCCTGCGTAGCCCTCTTGAGCTCTGTTTTCACTGGCAGAGGCCCCGCGGACCAGTCCTTCCCTGTTCCCAGGGCAACCCTGTGGGCCAGATCCAGTCTGCGGGTCTTGAGTTTGACACCCCTGTCCAACAATGTGCCTCTCAGTCAGTTTTTTTTTACTTTTGGCAACTTCTTAGATCAGTCCCTGAAATTTTCTTGGCAAGAAGTAGTTTGCCAGTGCCATTCTCCACCAAAGTTTTCAAAAGCAAGAATAATGTATTATAACTGATGCATTCTTGATTATTTTTTATCTGTTTAAGACTCTTAAAGAAATGTTCTCTTTGCTAGGTGTACAGTACATAGCGGTGTTCCTTGCTTACCCACTGCTTCATTTAACAACCATTCAAAGTCGTGACGATGTTTTAGCTGACCAATCCTTACATTTATGACCATCGCAATATCCTGCCATCACCAGATGGCATGGAGAATGCAGAACTTAAGTCACAAGTCATGAAACATTTGTATTGCTTAATGCAATACGTTATTGTATTGCTTAATGACCAAATGAGAAGTGAGGTCATAAGCTCATCACAATGATGTGAACCCCCTCCCCGCTAAGCCATTGTGGTACTTAGCAGCAGGACTGCTGATCCCAATATAGTTGCTAACCAAACCACCTATGCTTTAACAAAACATTTAACACTATACCAAGCAATTTTTGGATTTAATCACCCCCAATTTCCATGACTTTGTTAAAAGTTTGTTGCAGTTGATTTGCAATAACGTGCTAGATGTTATTTTAGATGCTACCACAAGAAGGAGCAGCACACATGTAGGTTTGCCATATAGAACATCCTGGTTAGAAAGGCAGACAAGAAAACAGTGTCTAAGTGTCCACAGTGAAATACACACACAAATCTTAAATGGAGGAACTGGTGGTTTTCTTCAACTCGGCAAGTTTCCTACTTTTTTTTTTAATCAGCATGACTTTGGACAATTTTTTTTAAATTTTTAAATCAAAGGCATGCTGCTGCTTAAAGATATTTTTTACTTATTGGAAGCAGGAAAATCCCATTGTATCAGCTCAGAGGTGTGTTTGCCTGGTTCAGCAACAGGTTTTTCCTTAGAAAGAGGTTCAGGCACTATTTTAAAACATAAGCCATGAGCTATATGCTACTTAAGCTAGGTTTGGGCCCCACTGGCTAGTTTTTGTGTACTATGTGGGTCCCACACAGACTGGATTCTTCAACATCTCAAACAGGAACTTTCCTGTCCTTCCTAGATCTACCTTGCACTGAATCTGGGATTCTGTGTGACGCTTTGAATGATAAACTGACCACATATGCTAGGGGGAAGATGCACCTGGGCAGGAAGGACTACAAGGTGCAGGGGAGTTTGGGTAAACTAGCTTCACGTCTGTCAAAACTCTCTTGCCGCTATAACAGTGGTCACCAACTGGTGGTCCATGAGAAAATTTGGGTGGTCTGCAGAAAAATTATTTGCATTTTTTATATCGCACTAACTACCATTTATTTTTTTAAAAAAAATCATATTAGTGGTCCATGGGATTTAAAATTATGAATTTAGAGGTCCCTGAACTATTTAAGCTTGGTGACCCCTGAGCTGTAAGGTAAAAGTAAAGGTTCCCTTCGCACATGCCTGCTAGTCCTTCTCGATTCTAGGGGGTGGTGCTCATCTCCGTTTCTAAGCCAAAGAGCCAGCACTGTCCAAAGACATCTCTATGACATCTCCATGGTCATGTGGCCGGCATGACTAAACGCCGAAGGCACACAGAACGCTGTTACCTTCCCACCGCCTGTTTTACTACTTATATTTTTATATGCTTTCCAACTGCTAGGTTGGCAGAAGCTGGGGCAAGTAACAGGAGCTCGCTCCATTACGGGACGCTAGGGATTCGAACCACTGAACTGCCGATTTGAAAGATCGACAAGCTCAGCATCTTGGCCACTGAGCCACCGCATCCCCTTGCAGCTATAGCCAAAGAGTAAGGCAGTACTTTCTTCCTATGTTTATCCCTGTATTCCCTGTAGCAAAGAAACCATTTTTCCTCTATCTGCCGTCATTTCTCTCCCACACAAAAGCTGGGCAATCCTTATCACCTGAAAGACCAGTCAGCCAACTCGCTTTTTCTTTAGACTTTAAAGAAAAGCAGAGTGTATGCGTCATAAAGGGAAGGGTCATTAGGATTTGATTAAAAAATGCAACACAAAATTCTTCAAGGCTTGGGACTTAGAGAGGATGGAGGCTGCAATCCAATACTTCTGGAGGACAACAGGTCAAGTGAAGTTTCTCCAAGGCAACATGCAAGGTTATTGGCTCTTCCGGTGTCCAAGGACGTGAGGGATTTCCAAGGGCATGTTCCAAATGGAATCGCGTTAGCTTCAGATGCATCTGGCTTGGGCATCACTTTCACTTTCCGAACGTGTCATAGAACGTAGAATAATAAGAGTTGGAAGGGACCTTGGAGGTCTTCTAGTCCAACCCCTCTGCTCAAGCAGGAAACCCTAAATCCATGATGGTGAATTTATGGCACGTATACCGCAGGTGGCACACAGAGCCATTTGTGCTGGCATGCGAGCTGCAGGCAAACTTACCTCACTGCGCATGCGTGCGCTCACAGCTGATTTTCGACAAGTTTGAGGCCTTTTCTTTTTGCCTCCCAGAGGCTTGAGGAAGGCTTCTGCAGGCTCCTGCAGGCCGAAAACTAGTCCCGTTTTGTAACTTCCTGTTTTTCCGAAAATACCGGAAGTGGCAAAATGGGGCTAGTTTTCGGCCTGCAAAGGCTGCAGAAGCCTTCCTCAAGCCTCTGGGAGGCCGAAATAGGCCTCAAACCAGCCAAAAATCCGTTGTGAGGCGCAGTGCAGGTAAGGGGGCAGCGGAGGGTGGGTAGGTGGGGATTGCAGGCACGTGCATAGGGGACATGGGGGCGGCACGCATTGCCTTCTGGGTGCTGGCACGCGAGCGCGAACGTGCAAGCGGGTGCACACTTTTTGGCACAGGAGCACCACTGCCCTAAATCGTTTCAAACACTTGTCCAGTCTCTTTTTGGAAAGCCTTCAGTGATGGAAACCCACAACTTTTATTGAAGCACAACACAAGCTATTCCATTGGTTAATTGCTCTCACCATTAAGAAATTTCTCCTTAGTTCTAGGTCGCTTCTCTCCTTGCTGAGTTTCAACTATTGTTTCATGTCTTGCCTATTGATGCTTTGGGAAATAGTTTGACCCCATGGTTACTACCATAATCTTCCTAATTTTGATAGCGGGGACAGCCTGTCTCTTTTGCTTGGGTAAAAGGGCCAGTAGCTATACAGACTGCCTTTGCATACCACAGCCAGAGTTTTGCAGCTGACGTTCAACGTAGCAGATGGTGCAGGAAGTGTGGGATCAACATGCTACCAACACAACTGATTTTTCTCCAGCAATTGGCAGACTGATTGTCATGGCTCAGCTCAGACTCTGAAGAAGCTGCTCCAGCTGAACCTCAAGCCAGGAATCACCTAGATTAGATGACTCCAAACTTGGCAACTTTAAAACTTGTGGACTTCAACTCCCAGAATTCTCCAGCCAGCCAGAGAATTCTGGGAGTTGAAGTCCACAAATCTTAAAGTTGCCAAGTTTGGAGACTCCTGACCTAGATCCAGGCACCATCCAACAGCTGGAGTGATCAGACGGTGTAAGGACTTCTCAACGAGTGGAGAGCAGAGCCAAGGCATTCAGTGAACCTCCTTGCCAAGCAAGGGAGTAACTCTCGTGGGTAAAGAAAGGGAGTAGTATATAGTCAAGAGTTTTTTTGGGGGGGGGGGTGTTCCCTAGTGAAACCAGTCTATCAGGGCAACCTGGTCTATCCAATTATGGGATGGAGCATACTGCTTCCGCTTTTGCCTTTCAGCCCCAATCAAGGAGCCTTCACAGTAGAGGTGGTATTCAGCAGGTTCTGACCAGTTCTGGAGAACCGGTAGTGGAAATTTTGAGTAGTTTGGAGAACCGGCAAATACCACCTCTGATTGGCCCCGCCCCCATCTCTTCTCTGCCTCCCATTGAGTCTCAGCTGATCGGCTGGGTCTTCTTTTGTTGTCCTGCACAGGAGAACAGAGCTGGAAAGCAGGTCAGTGGGATGGGAATGGGATTTTGCAGTAACCTTCTCCCAGGAGTGTGGGAGGGGGGGGAGACAGAGATTTTACAGTATCCTTCCCCTGCCACATCCACCAAGCCACACCCACGGAACCGGTAGTAAAAAATTTTGAATCTCAAAACTGCTTCGCAGGCAGTTGCTTTCACAACAAACTATTTTTGTATTGAATTTATATTTTATCAATAAGGAAAGTAGCCCGGGTTCTAATCTCCGAAAGGGTATGGCTAGCTGATGAGAGCTAAATAGCTTGAAATAGATCTATACTAGTCTCCTTTTATTTTTTTTGTAGGTAAAATATAAATTCAACACTATATAGTCCAGAGGACAGAATGAATGAAGGACTGGTTTTATAAATGGCGCTCCACTCAGATAGCAAGAAAACTGGGAAGAAGCACTTGAAATCATTTCAAATTTACCCTAATAAATTCTCACCTTTTTACATGCTGGCTGGGGGATTCTAAGAGTTGAAGTCCACACCTCTTAAAATTGCTGAGTTTGAAAAACACTACTTTAAGTTGCTGTTTTTCAGCTACCTGTTGCGAAATTAAATGAGGAAGGACCCCAGATGCCACTCTCAGTTCTTCCTACCAGAAGTTTACTTCTCACTGATGAACTGTCCTTTCCCCAGAGGGTTCAGCATGTCCCGGGATCACGTGTGGCCACCTGACAAGCAAAATCAACGGGGACGTCAGATTCACTGAAGAACCATGTTGTTAACTTATCCGCTGCAGCGATTGACTTCACCACCATGGCAAGAAAGATCGTAAAATGGGGCAAAACTCACTTAATAAATGTTTCACTTAACAACAGAAATGTTGGGCTCTGTGGTCGTAAGTCAAGGACAACCTGTACTTGGACTCTGTCCTGGTCACTTGAGAGGTGCTTCGACAGAAGTGGAACAATGGCCAAAGACATTGCTGCGAGCACCAAAACTGGCTGCCACCAGAGAACTTCTGGTGTTACGTTTGGGTTTAAAAATCTGGTTTCCATGCAGTTTGCTGCTGCCAAAGCAGGCTTTGAGCAAGGAGCTCTATTAGAGAGATGTTTAGTGAGGGGAAAGTTAAATTATTATTTCAGGGAATCTGCACGTCACAGAAGTTTGAGAACTTCTCGGTTGAGCCAAGGATTGCTAAGATGGGCCTCGTAACCCTGCCAGCAACCTCCCTTGGAAACCAACGACACCCTTTACAGGAGGCCCCCAAAATTTGAGAACCCCTTATTTAGGGCAAGAAGAACCCTCTCAAGGTGGCTCAATAAGCTCTATGGCCCAGACCCTTCTTAAGTTGGGGGTCACTTTGGTCCCTGTTCAGTTCACGTCTCCAGGCACGCCAACTAAAGATAATTATAGAAATGTTCACATATGGACTTCACATATATTTCCCTGTGTCTGCTATTCATAGACCTACACAGGAATCAATTCCTCCCCCCTTCCACCCTCCCTTGGCTTCAGGGTTACATTTAAACCTTTCTTACATGCTATCAAACGTATCACCATTTCCCTCCAAAATTTTTCTTTAATACATTTTTGTGTTCTGATACTTTAGGAACAAACACTTTGCTTCCTTATCTGCTCTCAAACAAAATCAGATAACTGGCAGATCAAAAAAGGCACCGAAGCATGATGAAAGAGAAATGTTAAAGCCAAATTGTGCAAATTTTTTGAACTGGAAAGCAGTGGCAACTGAAGACATTTGATCAGTGAGCAAAGTATGTTTATTAAACCAGTTGTGCACAGACACACATACATTTCCCAAATAATTCTGATGAGACGGGAGAAAATTCTCAAGGTGTACATGAACTTCTTTAATATATATATATATATGTAACAAAGCATTTGGCCTCTGTCTCCAACATAACAAGATGCAAAAGGCATATATTGGCACAGCAACTGTAATTCGAAATGTGTTCAAGCTGATCAGGAATATAAGGCCATAGTTGCAAAACATGAAATTCCCTGCAAATGAATGAATAGGGCAGACAGCTTTATATACAGGGGAGGGAAAACATCAAATGAGCTTTTATTTGTGTTACTTACAGGGATTTTGGAGAGGGCTCTACTTATCAAGCGATTAAAATATACAGTAGAGAAAGCTCTATTTTATTGAAGCATTGTTTTCCTTCCAAATATTCTGGCTTTCAGCATTTCAAGGGAAAGCAGCAGCAAATCTGTACAGCTAAATGGGATTTTAATTTCATCCAGTGTCTGAACTGCTGTACAAGACCTGAATCTAGATTGAGGGTCTCTCTCACGGTTATAGCTTTGGCTCTACAAACTAAGTTGTAACTGGCACTTTTTTTTTTGTCATTTCCGTTTGGGGAATAGAAAAACTGCAGGGTATTTTAACAAGGAGAGCAGAAGATGGAATCAGCTGAAAAGAGGACAAGCCAGTTATAATTCTGACATTCCCATAATCCTGCCCCTGAAAAGGGCTGTGCCGGGATGACTTCTAGGGGAATTATGGGAAGGAAAGTCAACCTGACATCCTAATGTTTCTCAACTATAGCAACTTTTAAGATGTGTGGACTTCAATTCTCCAAATTCCCCAGCCAGGAGTTGGAAATCCATTCATCTTGAAGTTCCTACGGTTGAGAAACATACTAGATCAGGGATCTTCAAACTGATAGCTTTAAGACTTATGGACTTCAACTCCCAGAATTCCTCCTCTAGTCATGTTAGCTCAGGAATTCTGGGAGTTGAAGCCCACAAGTTTTAAACTTGCCAAGTTTGAAGACCCTTGTCCTAGACCTAGACCAAGATTCTAAATATCCTCTCACGTCTGCAATGTAACAGGAGATACAATTTCACCCACCCGTTGGTATCTGCCTTCCAAATTTAGGCCAAAGGTCTCTTTGGAATACTTTCATCCAACTCTCAAGAAGATTCATTCAATGTTGGTCAGGGATTTGTGTGTGAAGAAATCAGTTTTCATAGCTAGGATAGGATGGTCACAACCAACAAATGTTGTCAAAGTCCACTTCCTTCAGCACCACCAACTGGCCAAAGAAAGAGTTGCAGATATTCAGGAAAACTAGGATGGGTCAGGGAAGATTACCTAGAAGAGCCGGGGTCTCCAACCTTGGCAACTTTAAGACTTGTGGACTTCAACTCCCAGAGTTACTCAGCCAAGTGGCTAAGGAACTCTGGAAGTTGAAGTCCACAAGGCTTAAAGTTGTCAAGGTTGGAAACCCCTGACCTAGAGGTAGATCTCACTTAATGACTATCCTGCTTTTGAGACCGTTTGAAGTTTCAGCAGCACTGAAAAAGTCACTTTGCACCAGCTCTTGAATCTACAACTGTTGCAGCCTCCCACAGTCACCTGCACACTTCACTGCCAGCTTCCAATAAGCAGAAGCCAGTGGTAAAATTGCGAGTTGTTCATCATGTCATGTTTCGCTTAACAGCTGAATGGAAAGTGACACTGTGAGCCCATTGAGTCACCTGATGTTTCACTTGGCAAATGTAAAATGGTATGTGGGAATGACTTTGGGAGAGGGAATGGGCTGGGGAGAGAGGCAGCCTTGAGAACAACCAGATAAAAGAGGGTACAGCCTTCAGCTGCATAACGCGCAGAGAAAGAAACTCAGAAAGGATCCTTCTTAACTTCCCAGGCTGTAAAAGAGATGGCGGGAGAGTTGTACTTTCAGACTTGCAAGATTCTGTTAATGTAGCCTTATAATAAAAGTAGAATTAGATCACCTGATTATGTTTCCTTGCCTGTCCTACCAGGAAGGCTGACAATGACTTCACTCATAGTCACTAAGTGAGGACTACCTGTAATGAGGTCTGACTTCTAAACAACGTCCGGAGCTCCTTCTTCCTTTCAACAATGGAGGCCTTTTGGGGGGTTTCCAGCCCATAAATCCAACACTTGCACATTCATTCTGTACTCTAGCAAAAAAAAAAAAGGGGGGGGCACTATGGATTGGAAAAGGTTGTGCCCAAAGCCTTAATTTTATGGGAAGAACTGAAGCTTACTTTTAAAAAGTGAGAATTCTCTCTCTGTGGCAATAATAGAGTTAGAAGGGACCTTTGGAGGTTTTCTAGTCCAACCTTCTGTTCAAGCAGGGGACCCTACACCAAGGGTCTTCAAACTTGGCAAGTTTAAGACTTGTGGACTTCAACTCCCAGAATTCCTGAGCTAACATGACTGGAGGAGGAATTCTGGGAGTTGGTCCACAAGTCTTAAAGCTGCCAAGTTTGAAGACCCCTGCCCTATACCCTTTCAAACAGCTGTGTGTCCAATTTCTACATCCTCACTTTCACCCATATGCCTACTCTGCTCAAACCAGGAACAAGCAGATAGTAAGACAAGTATGATGGTGAGACTATGACACTGGTTTTTAACTATAATCTCCCCAATGTTGCTGAAACATTTTTTTGATAAGTAAGCTTGTAGTCCTAGTTTTCACTGTCCTGCACTAAAATTAAGAACAGTGATTTTCCCCCCACTGGGATATGAGACTAAGACAGATTTTGCAAAAGGATGATCTTATTACAGCATAGACTATTGGGGTGAGGAAGATTAGGTGCTGTCCCTAACAAAACAAAAAAATTGAAGGTTTAACCACAACGTCTTATCATGAAACAGTTGTAAATCCAATAAAAACCATGGAGAAAGTAAATGCAAATTATATTAAAAGGGGAAAACTCATACAAGCACCCTAAAAACTAGGCATGAATAGGAATCAAGAGGAAAAATTGATACACGGCGGATCACATTGTCCATTATTTTAAGAATCAATCCAAAGAACACACACGTCCTGTAAGTTTGCAATCGGAAACTTTTGTGGATTTCCGCAACCATGGTAGAATACCTTGGCAAAGTAAGTTGGTAGTAAAGACATAGCCAAGGCAACAAAGGAGCAGTGAATGGGGCAAATTCATACATGGCAATGATAAAAATTAGCATAAATGCACTGATAATATTACCTAGTGTGGTCATGAAAGGTCTACAAGAAAAACATGGTACTTAGAGGGCACCAAGGACTCTACAATTCAACCTTGAGCTACAGATATTCTCTTCTATCGGTAGTTAGAATAAAAAAAAAAAAACCATGCAAGATACATTTTCACTTCGAGATCCTGCCTCTGTTTCTATTATTTGACATCGTGACAAACAGAACCTCAACTTCTAGCCAATTAACAAGATCTCTGGAAAATTATGCCAGAAAAACCACCAGCCACAAACCTCACACCAAGTTCTGCAATCACAAAATGTACAGAGATTTACCCAGAATATGTAGATGACCAGGCTAAGCCTGAAGGAGGGGTCAAACGCATTATAGTCTCAAGTCTCTTCATGCCCACAAGAGATCTAAGTCCAGCCCACCTTGAATTGCTTCTATTCTTATCTCCCACTAATTTCCCTTGTTTCTTAGTAGTTCAGATTCTTGTAGAGAGCTCAAGCTTACACTAAACCTTTATACCCATTTCAACTGTCTGCATCTCCTGAATTTCCTGGTGCTTGGCAGACAATAAAAACAATTGTAAATGGCTTCATGGTGCGATTTTTCCCTGCCCACATGCTTCTGTACAGTTTACATAAAGCCCTGATTCTTTGGCATATAGGTTTTGCTTTGGGTTTGGCTCGAACATATTTTAAGAGGAAGAAGCATAAATTCACAGCCTTGAGTGATGCTGATCTCTGTTCTACAGGATGTCTTGTCTGCCAGAAGGACTACAAATTAAAACTCTTGTCGGGAGCCGTGACCAGACATCACCTTTCCTGCAGGTTCCCTGGATTCATCAGCAGAATTAACTGCCTGTTAAGGTTGCACCATTATTTTCAAGCCACATTAAGCCCATGAGTGACATTTGAGGAGACCTCCTTCCAGCTTGTAAAAAGAAGCAGAGAAGTCCAGGCCAAGCTAAAACCTAATCTGAATTCAAGTGTCATTAAAAAGCTAATTAAATACAACCTGGAAGATTTACTGCCCAGGGGTATCACAATATTCAACAACATTCACGATTACAACTTAGTGGCCTCTTTTTGAATAGTTGCACCACAACTGGGATGGAGGGAGGGAATGGAGACAGCTGTGAAGCATTAAGTTGTGCTGCACTTGGGGGAACCTTAACTATATAATATGTGGCATGCTCACATGGGCCATATGTTAGCCAAGTCTTTGCAGATGAAACTATGGGGAAGGGAAGGAAACTAACTACTAGCACTGTAAGTTTTCTAGATTTAAAGAACTTTTGAGAGTGACAAATGCAAAGGGTTAAGAGTTATTTAGACTTCCACCTAAACTGACTGCAAATCCCAGGCGTTTCATACATTCTGGACAGCCGCCAGAAAGGCAAGATCTGCAAAAAATTGGACTCCCTTCTGGGGAATCTGGAGGGGAGATCCCAAGCACGCTTACCTGACAAGTCAGCCCAGTGATGGGATTCTACCAGTTTCCCTACCGGTTTGGTGATCGTGCACTTGGCGCATGCAGCTTTCCAAACACCAGCTGAGGCACTGCCATGCCAATCAGCTGAGAGGATAAAGAACAGAAAAGCTCAGGGGTGGGTAGGAGGGCCAATCCTGCGCTTTTCTCTTCTTTCTCCTCTCAGCTGATTACCAGTTGGGTCAAACCGGGCCGAACCGGTAGCATATCACTGCTGAGTCAGCCCCACTGAATTCAGCGGGACTTCCTTCTAAGGAAGCATACACTAATAAAGAGTGACACTAAGCAAGGGACAACTCAACTCTAATCACACACAAGACAAGCTGCCTTCAATCAATTGAAATGCTGCTCACTCAACTTTTTATTATCAACACGGGGGAGCAGGGCGGAGTCTTCGAACCCGAGACAGAGGAACCCTCTTTTTTTCAACGCAGAGAGAACAAGCTTTCATGCAACGTGATATTTCTCGTGCACGGTGTCACTTTTGGTTCTGTCCTCGGCGTGGAAGCAAAAAACAAAAATGTGAAACCCATTGATTTTTCACACATCGATTACACCATGGAGGAGGGGAGGGACAGGGGAGGGAACAGCCATTGCGAGGATCATCCTGAGGCGAGAGGTGTTATTTCCACATCCAAGGCCTTTTCAGGCCTTTCACATCCCTGAAGGAGACGGGGAACTGGTTGCGTTCGGCAAAGCGCTGGAGGGAGGACTGTGTAGGTGGGTTTCTTTGTAGACGAACCAAGCGCTGCCAGCCCACAGGAACAGGTTGAGGAAGCCGACGACCTTAGAGGAAAGAGAAAGCGGGAAAAGTTCAAGAATTTTAGGCCTAAGCAGCCCAGTTTATTTCAAAGGGATGGGATGAGCCAGCAGAAAAATGGAACCAAAGGCTTTGATTTCTGCTCCAGAAAGTGGCAGAAATGTATTATTCGCTACCCCTTTAAACAATATATTTGATGGATGATATTGTACAGTTCAGGGGACCCCAAACTTGGCAACTTTAAGACTTGTGGACTTTAACCCCCAGAATTCTGGGAGTTGAAGTCCACAAGTCTTAAAGTTGCCAAATTTGGAGACCTCTGGTATAATTGAATGTTATCACAAATTAGGATCCCAGCTAATTCTTGACGCCCAACCATTCATTTACAGATTGTTTAAAGTTACAAAGGCAGTGGAAAAAGTGACTTGCGACTGGTCCTCGCACGTAAAACCGTCTGTCATGTAATAAAAAATCAGCCAAACCGTCTGTCATGTAATAAAAAATCAGCCGCCTGGTAACCAGAATGCATTCATAATAGCAGCATTCTGGGGTCATGTGATCACCACTTGCAACTTCCCTGCAGACTTTCAAAAAGCAAAGACAACAGGGGAAACCAGATTTGTTTAATAACCAGGTCATTTGCTAACAACCCTGGTGAAAAGCTCATAAAATTGGGTGTGGACTCAGTTAATGCCGGCATTGCTTGGCAGAAGCAATCTTAGGAGGAGGAGGAGGAGGAGGAGGAGGAGAAGGAGAAGAAGAAGAAGAAGAAGAAGAAGAAGAAGAAGAAGAAGAAGAAGAAGAAGAAGAAGAAGAAGAAGAAGAAGAAGAAGAAGAAGAAGAAGAAGAAGAAGAAGAAGAAGAAGAAGAAGAAGAAGAAGAAGAAGGTGGTGTATGAATTAAGAGAGGAAGGCAAAATGACACAACACTGGAGTTCATTGACTGAATAATCCAGTGAGCCTAAACTTACACTTCTGTAATAGTTGTATTTCCAGGGGGTGAGCAAACCATGGTTTGCATTAAGGTCCCAGAAGTACCACAAGGAGGCATCTTCATTCCCCCCCAGAACTGCAGGACCGACATTTGGGTAACAGATGGTTAAAAACATGTGGCGAGCTGTTTGCCAGCTGTTTCACATCAGGAAACGAAAGTAAGATACGCCTTGCCTTGCCACAGGCTCAGCCCATGGAAAGTAGCTAGCAATAAAAATGGAAAGGCTCAGTCTATGCTCTCCCTAAAAATAAAATTTGGCTCCCTTTTTTTTGCATGACATTTTGACAGCACGGCCCTCCTGGGTCTTGTATGAGCTGCTGGCATCCGTGTGAAAGAAAATGTGTCTCCAGTTACAAAAAGTTGCGATGAATGTTACGGGATCTGCTTTAGCATTCTGGCATTTCATTATGGTGAAATGATTTCAGATAAATTGGCCTAGCGTTTCCCCCCTGATTTTATCCAACAAACACATCCTGGATTTCTTTTCTATCACAAGAGGGATCTAACACTTTATTCAAGAACGTTTATTTTTTATTTTATTTTATTTATAAAATCGATTGGCCGCCCAGCTTACCTCAAGGTAATTCCAGGCGGCTTACACTATCGTAAAAGATAAAATACTGTATATAAAGTAAAACCATAAATAAGTTAGTACAGAAAGTCAAACACTGCAAAGATGGGGAGGGAGATGGGATCTGTTATTAACTGATCAATCACTCCACTAATGCAGATAGTCCTCGACTTACAATAGTTCCTTTAGTGACCATTCGAAGTTACAACATCACCGAAAAAAATGGCTTATGACCATTTTTCACACTTACAACCATAACTCCATCCCCATGGTCATCATCATTACCCTCTTTTAGTGACCGCATAATCCCTTGCGGGGTGGAGTCCGGGCAACTGAATGGAGCTGAGTGTTCACTGGCCGGATGCCCTTCCTGTTGCCAATGTAGAGTTACATTCAGCAGGTATAGAGAAATATCTGCCACTACCTGGGATCGAACTCACATCCTCCTGATTGTGAGGCGAGCACTCTACCTCTAGGCTACTGCACCATTCAGCATCCCCATAGTCATGTGATCAAAATTCAGACGCTTGGCAACTGACTCATATTTACAACAGTGGCCGTGTCCTGTTTTCCCGTGATCCCCTTTTCAAGCCTTGCAACCAGCAAAGTCAACAGGGAATCCAGATTCATTTATGAACCCTGTTACTAATTTAATAAGTGCTGTGATTCACTGAACAACTGTGGCAAGAAAGGTCGTAAAATGGGGCCCTTACCAAATGTCTCACTTAGCAACAGAAATTTTGGGCTCAATTAAGTCGAGGACTACCTGTTTGGACAAGATATAAAACCAAAATCAAAGCGTTGGAATGAGCTGCCAAGTTCTGTCTGAAAAGGAAGCATGTCTAAGCAACAGAGGTCTTTTGTTACATGACATATTTTTGATGTGCAAAATAACATACCGTGCCAAAGACAGACTACTCCATCTTGAAATTCTATCTCACAGAAGAAAATGCATCCCAAAGGAGTGGGTGGAAATGCAGAAAATGAGATAACTAAATAGCCATAGCACTTAGACTTATGTACCGCTTCACAGTGCTTTTACAGCTCTCTCTAAGCGGTTTACAGAGTCAGCCTATTGCCTCCAACAACAATCCGGCTCCTCATTTTACTGACTTCAGAAGGATGGAAGGCTGAGTCAATCCTGAGCCTGTCAGAATCGAACTGCCAAGTTGCAGGCAGCAGTCAATCAGCAGAAGTAGCCTGCAGTACCGCATTCTAACCACTGCATCACCATGGCTCATCCTCATGGTGAGAAGAAATTCTTTGGAATCACTGAGAACTTGATATAGCTTGACTGAAATTTCTGAAAATAGCATTTTCATTTGGAACATACAAGTAATCCGCAACCTATGGGCCTAATGGAGCCTGCCCATTATGATCGTAAGTTGTGACAAGTCTGCCCCAATTTTATAATCTTTTAAAAAGGCATCGGTTTGCCAAGGATAACTTGATAATCCAGAAGATCTCTACGACTGCGCGGAAATGGATAAACTCACCCAAAAGTTAAAAGATAAGGAAGACTAAAAAAATTATACACTTTGGGAAAACTGGTATAATTGGATAAAGGATAGAAACCAGTGAATAAACAGATGGGGAAGGGAAAATATAAAGAGATTATGATAGGAGTATTTACCAGATAGAGGAAGCAAGCACTGGAAAACTGTTTGATAAGAACTCACTGTCTAAATAATTAGAAATGTTTGTTTTTATGTTTATTGGTTATGGATACCTTTTTGGCTTCGTATTTTATGAAATGTTTTGTATTATGTATATATTTTTAATGTTTAATAAAGTTTATTTTTAAAAACTAAAAAAAGCATCTGTTAAGCAAATGGTCATTGTGGGGTCATGGGATCACCATTTGCAGCTTCTCTGCAGGCTTCTAAAAAGCAAAGACAACAGGCAAAAACAGATTCGTTTAACAACCAGGTTATTTGCTAACAGCCATGGTAAAAAGGTCATAAAATTGGGAGTGGACTGAGATAATGCCCACATTGCTTAGCGACAAAAATTCCAGTCTCAATTGTGGTCGTAAGTCAAAGAACCACCCGTATATTTTAAGAGTTGTACTTCTGGGAATCACAAGAGACATCGCATCGATGTTATATAGCAATGTATTTCAAACTTGGCAATATTAAGATGCATGGACTTCAACTCCCAGAATCCTTCAGCCCTCACATCTTAAAAACTGTTTGAAAAAAAACCACCGGTATAAAACTACAGGTAGTCCTTGACTTACAACACAGTTCATTTAGTGACTGCTCAAAGTTACTAACAGCACCAAAACAAGTGATAGCAAACAAGTGACCAAGTGACCACTTTTAAGCATTTTTAACAGATGATAATTAGGTGACCACTCTGGTTGTTAAGTTAAACCCATTGTTCGCCGTGGGGTGCTTTTGCCAAAAACTGGAAGTATTTGCCAGTTTACAATAAAAAATGTCCCAAATTGTGGTCACGTGACTAGGGATGGCTGCTATTTGCAGCCATCCCTAGTCACGTGACCACAATTTGGGACATTTTTTATAGCCATAAATGGGAGCCAGTTTGCGGAGTGCCTGAAATGCAATCACAGGCCTGCAGGGGGCAGAGCAAGCATTGGAATTTCAAAACTGGGAAGTAAGTACCTTTTTTGGAGGGGGTGGGAGTGTCAATCATAACTTCCAATGGTCACAGTGACTAGTCACAAATTGAGGACTGCTTCAGTACTCCCTACAAAACTCACGCCACCTTTCCAAACCATAAAGTTCTAAAAATTTTGGAGCACGGAAGTTTTCAAAGTTGTGCCTATGGAAAGCAGCCAATGTTCATATTCCTCACCATGCCTTAAAAGAGCTGTACATGAATGCAAATTTCAAGCATGCCAAAACATGCTCTAGTACGAAACACACCTCAGACAGGCATGTTCCTAAATAAATACGCTTATTTCCGATGGTTTATTTAGACCTACCTGGGAAACCTGCAGTTCCCAGTACCTGAAGTTACCCTTTGCTCCCTTTCCAAGCCCCCTCACCAGAGGTGGGTATTCGGCAGATTCTGACCACTTCTGGAGAACCAGAAGAGGACATTTTGAGTGGTTCGGAGAACCGGCAAATACCACCCTTGACTGGAGATTTTACAGGATCTGGCACTCCCCGCCCTTTTTGAATTCAGAATTCTGCTCCATTCCCAGGAGGCTGATGCTTAGAAGATAAATGTGATCGTCACAAAGTGAGAAACATAAAAAACAGGAGGTCAACGTAAGATAAGGTTCCCCATTCATGTTTATTGCCAACTCTTCCTACTGCTAGTTTCAGTTAACATGCAATTAGCGCTGTATTATTAGCCTAGTGTTCTCTCTCCAACAGAGACTGACCGAGAGTCTTTGGCAGCCTCATATCAGTGCCCCTTCCACCTGTTCCTTCCCCTCCTGAACCACAGGCCTACGTACCACGGACACGTTCAAGGATCCCATCCTTCTGATCTCATTGAAATGGCAGAAACCAGGCTGTGCATTACAATATTCAGATACAGTAACTATGCCGGGTCCGGTGGACACTTTGATGTCGACAAGCGCCTTCGCCCAGGCCGATGTGCTGACCAGCCACAGGAAAGCAATGATGACCGTAAGGATGAAGTCCTGGAGAAGGAGGAAAGTTAAGAGGCTTCAGAAGAAAAAAAAATGATCCAAACAGATCAATTCTATCATTCCAAGGACTAACATTTATCATATCATAACTCTGGGGTCCATCAAAAGTTTATGGACCAAGGAATGGTGCAAATTTTCTGCATGTAAAAAATTTGAGCGGGTGGGCCTGCTTGCAACATCTATCACAGACCCTGCCTTGTGTATTTTTGGTCTACAGAAAAGATGTCACACTCACCACAGTTCCTGGAATCCAGCGGCAAGAGAAAAGAAGAAGAAAGGTTTACTGTTATGGTTAGATATTTCTCTGAAGGATGTAGGACCTGTTCTTAGCATCAGAGTTCACTGTTCCATTTCATCCAGCTGCCTAGGCATGGGCTGGGGTGCTACACGCTCACAAAAGGCATAGAGCAATGGACAGAGATGAGAGGAAAGCTACGTTTAAACAAAATTCACCAAGAGTGAGTAAGTGAATCTTAGGGCTTAAAAAAGTAATCGTTTGTTGGGGAACTGCCAGTTATGCTGGAAGGAGGGGTAAAGCAAGGCTCTAGTTTGGAGTCCTTGCGTAGCAATAAACAGCATAAGCCTGACCTCCTCCAACATCCATGAAGCCTTATCTGCTCATTCCCAGTGGAAGGCAAGCAGTCTGGTGAGATTCTTGTAACATAGATAATAGGCAATAAAGTTGCTGACATTAGCTATTTACAAGTGGCTCTGGTTGCTTGAAACGGACACTCTTCTTGCTTTTATTCAAAATAACTGTTTTCCCTATAATATTTATCTTCTAATAGAGGGAAATATATTCATACTGAAGAAATACGTCTGCAAGAAAACAAGCAAGCTCAGAGAGCACCAAGGACCTCTCATGTCAAGCTACAAATATTCTACTCTATTAGTAAAAACAAAACTATGCTCTCAATAAATTAATCTTAGGGATAAGTGGTACTCATAGTTGTTTTCCATCCATTAAATATGCATACCTTCAGCCAGTGCTATAAATAATAGAAAAACAAGGTAAAAAGCCAGTTTATGTTGACTTACAACCATAGGGAGTTTTCCAGCACCTCGATACAAGTGCATGTAACCGAGGTACAATATTAAGGCTGCGATACAATACAGGAACACGAGGACCGCAAAAGTGACGAAGAACTCTGCCGAGGAGGAGAAATCTCCCACCAAGTAGCTGGGCAAATTCCAAGTATTGTTGCATTTCATTCCTGGCTCCAGAGGTCCAAAGGAGATTTTGCTCAACCTGGTGACAAGAAGAAAAAGCTGACACTTAGGTGTTTTTGTCCATGCAGGAATGTGTGCATGTGTGTCTGTGCATACGTGTCATGTCTCAAGTACTGCAATTTACATACTTACATCAGAGGTGCAAAAGTGAGTATACAAGAGCAGGACTTGCAAAGTGATGGCCGTTGTCATAATTTCAACCTAACTTTGATTTGCTGGGAATGTCCACCTTTTCTACCTGGATATGTTCCCACAAAGAGGGAAACTTCTTTGTCTCCAGTAATGTGTCATGCTCCTGGTGGAGGCTGACTCTGAGGGAAAGGAGGAACAGCCGGCAGGGAGTGGAAGTGTGGCTCCGGAGGTTGTGGAAGAGGATGGGGAAGGGCAGAGGCCGGCTGGGCAGTCAGAGGAGAACCCAGGCCCATCCCCTCTCCATCCTAGGACACGCAGGGAGAAGAGGATAAGGGAGAGATGTGCTCTACTCGGGAGGAGAAGGCCTTGATCCTCTTCATGGGCTGCAGCTGTGACAATTGGATAAAAGGATGGACATGCATACGGGCGAGTGCTGGAAACAAAGCATGGAAATATCTCTAATTTATTGTTCCTCTCTGAGTTTGGCACCCTTCCCAGTGTGTGTTCTGGTATCTGTGGATGTCTTCAAGCCCTTATCTTGCCTGGTTTGTGTTGTTTTTTACTCTTTATAATGTATAGGCATTTTTAGTTTAAACGGCATTTCCTCCTTCTTGTAACTGCTCGTGTGGGAGGTTTTTTTTGGAGCTTGGAAGCAAAGTGAAGGAATAAAAGGGGCTTTGTCTGTTTTTGTGACTGTGTTCATTTTGTATCCCACCCTGGGTCATCACACAATGTTTTTGCTGATCCAAGTTTCTCTAAGTGTTTGCAGATCAGGTGTGTTTCTATGCAGAAGATTTTATATTTAAATCTGAGAACACTTGGGCAGGACACAGATAATCCTCAAGTTACAATGGCAATTGGGACCAGGATTGCTGTCCACCCTCATTCAAATCAAAAGTCTCTAGCCACATCTCAGAGAAAAGTAAATTGGTTTATCAGAAGTTGCCATGTTGGCGCATGGCTGGGTGCAGCCGATACTAAATTACATCCTACATTCCCCCCTTGACCCTGGTCTTTCCCCCACCCCCTGGATGTGACTTCTCCAATGGGACACATCCATCTCCAAGAGTCATCCATCATGCTCTCCAATAACCTTCTTCTGCGACAACTTTGGGATGCTGGGATGATTATCTAGGCATTTCAAGAATGCCTTGCTTTCCCCCGCTCCCTTTTTCTGGCAGCTAAAAAGACCTAAGGGGTATCTTTCTAGTTGTCAGGCATAACACTACACAACTGCAGAGAGGTTGGGAGGTCTTATCAAAGTGGCTTGTGTCCTGCTGGCTTCCCCATTGATTTTGCTCATGGGAAGACGGCAGGGAAGGGACGAAAGGCGATCATGCGATTGTCAGGTACTGCAACTGTTGTTTAAGTGCCCAAATCATGGGGATGGTGTGACAGCCAGAACTTTGAAGACCGGTTGCAAGACCCTCTCATTCGGCACAACTCTGAGTGGTCCCTGAACAAGGAGTCGGTAAGTGAGGACTCCCTGCCTAGTACTCAGCCACTTGGGAACAAAACAGATTGGAAGCAATTTTTTTCCTCCCAATAGCAAATGCTTTCCATAGAACCAGACATGAGGAAAAAGCTTGCTAAGAAGTGTTTGAAAATGGATGATGAAAGTAAAACTTCCATCATTTTTTTGGGGGGGGGGGATGTGCAACTGAGTGAGAATTATTTCCAAATATTCCGCTGCCACAGGATATTGTAACCATGTGTGTCCTGATTACTGTAATCTCTCCAACAAAAATATTTATTTGCTCATTTATTTGATTCAAGATCCTGCCTTTCCCCCAGGAACTCCAGATGGCTTCACCAACCTCCAATTTCCCCCCAGCAGCAACCACACAAGGCAGATTGGGGAAAAGGGCAGGACTGGCCCAACACCAGCTCTATCACAACGTTACTATCTCTACAAATAACTGTCATCTCCAACAATAACTTTTCTTGGATCACAGGCAGATACACCCAAGAACCACCAGGTGGGTTATAAAAAGTGCCATGCTCTCACCTGAAGGGATAGAAGAAATCCCGGGTCCATGTGATATTTTGGTTATTTTTACAGGTGAGGAATATAGATGTTTTCCCACTGTATCCACCACAGGTAGCAAAGGCAAAAATGGAGAATATCTATGAGAAATTGAAAAGCGGGGAGAAAAGTGACATGTTAATGATGTTTTCCAGAGACAGAGGCAAACACAGTACTGGTCGTCTTCACAAGCACAATCTAGAATTCTTTTTTGCTCTTTAGAACCACCTTCCAAACTTCAGGTCTTTTGAAAGCTTGGTTGAAGACCCATCCTTTGAATCACTTCAACGGAGATCTCTTAAGAACTTCAAGAGACGTGGGTTCACACCTTGTATAGTTTAGCAAACTGATGAAGTTTTCACATGGTTAAGATATAAACTCCAATGGCTGGATTCACCCCATAATTTATGCCTCCCCCCCAAAAAATATATAGTGGTACTTTGGTACTTATTGTTCATTGGTTCCGGGAAGTGTGATGAGTACTAAAAACAATGAGCACCAAACAAATGTTTCCCACAAAGAATAACGTAATGAGTCATAAAGAAGCTAACATCGACAAGTTGTAGCTTGTGTGTTGAGTACCAAACAAATGATGAGTACTGGGACAAACTTTTGTGTCAAAATGTACCAAGGTGCCACCGTATTAAAAATTTAATGCAAAACATTAATGTTTGCAGCATGACAAGGAAAAAAGTAATTTTCAAATTGTGGAAGATGTTATCAAAGCCCTTATCAAACCTAATACAAATTTAGTTTTATTTATGTATCTATTCCCCCCACCCCCTATGATTTTTATAAACAACTCAAGATGGTGAATATATTCCTCCTCCTATTTTCCTCACAACAACCTTGTGAAGTGAGTTGGCTTTGTAAGACATAGAGCATTGGATTCCCTATCACTGCAAAAAGACACACAATTTGTCTTTTAGTCCAATTTATCTCCCATGTTTTCCAGTGCTCTTAAGGACACAGTCAAAACTACATGCCAGTTAAGAAAGACCAAGCTGTTCAGATTGACTGCAAACTATAGTGAAAGAGATGAACATCCAGAAAATAGTCTCCTGTTGACTGAGGCTGTGCAAATCCAGAGAGGTCTTTGAAACATTTTTCAAAGCAATTCTTTTTAAATGGCTAAAAAGCAGCCATGTTTTCTTCTTCGTGAGCTTGGAAGATGACATGGCTGTTTTAATGAGGAAAAGACTTCATGCACTTTTCCTTGGGTTCCAATATAGTACCGTGTTTTCCCGAAAATAAGACCCTATCTTATATTTTTTTCTACCACCAAAAAAGGCGCCAGCTCTTATTTTCGGGGGATGTCATCCACTGACTAACCTCACTTGCACATGTTGCCCCTGGCCTCCTTTTTGCTGTCAGAGGCCTTCAGGAATTTCTTCTGCAGCTGGCAAGGCTTTCCTGAAGGCCTCTGCAACCGATAACAGAGCTCTGGATCGGTCTGTAACTTGGTTATCCAAAGGTAAGAAGTAGGGCAGCTCTACCCTCCCCATTCCCACCCTAGCTTAATTTTTACCCGTCCACTCTGGAGTGGGTGGGATCTTAATTAGGGCTTATTTGGGGGGGGGGCTTATATTGGATGCACATGTAAAAATCAAGCTAGGACTTCCTTTCAGGGTAGGTCGTATTTTCAGGAAAACATGGTACCTTAAAAAAAAAAAAAATCCACATGACCCTCCAGGCTAATTTAAAGCAGGTCGTTTTCATTTTAAATTTGTGAGATTAGACCCAGAAATTCCTGAAACACACATTTTCAATCCTATAAAGAAAAGCCAAGGTTGCTATTTCAACATCTTAGCCTGCTCCCCCCGCTTCCCTAAGTAATGATCATACTTAAAAGCCAGCAACCTGTTGTGCAACATTTTACAACTTGCTTCAGTTATTGCTTAGCACAAAATCTTCCCTCTCCAAAAGGTTGAAGTTTGGAATTAAAACTGAAGGGCAACGAAAAGAACAATGGAAAGTTGAATGAGTCAACCCAGGAACTATTCATGGTCTCCAGTCAGGATTGTCCTACGGATTAAAGGGAGAAGGTAAGAGAAGAATTTTCTCCTCTGGCTCTGTTGATTTCCTTGTGCTGTTGTTACGAACTTCCTCTTTCTGCCACAGGCTTACACAATTATTACCCAATGTGAATAGAAGCGCTGAAATCGAACACAACCAACCACACCTTGGGCTGCTAGTGGAAGGACAAAAGATCCATTTGGATGATAACACGTCAGAAGAGCAAACCTAGAAATCTCCACATATGGAGGCCTAAGGACCCAGCCACGTTTTTGTGAATAGCCCTGAAATACCATTAGAGAAGGGGTGTCAAACAGAAGGCCTGGGGACCGGCTCCAGCCCGCAGGTTACTTAGATCTGGCCTATGGGGCCACCCTGGAAATAGAGAGGGACTGGCCCATGGTGCCTCTGCAAGTGAAAATGGAGCTTCCAAGGGCTGCGCACACCACCCCCTCAGCTCCGTTTCCGCTTACAGAGGGTTGCAGGAGGCCGTCCCAGCTGAAAATGGCATTTGCGAGGGCCTGTGTGGCCCCCTCAAGCTCCATTTTCCCTGACAGGTTGCAGGAGGCTGTCCCAGCCGAAAACGGAGTTTGCGAGGGCTTGCATGGCCCCCTCAAGCTCCATTTTCCCTGACAGGTTGCAGGAGGCCGTCCCAGCCGAAAATGGTGTTTGCGAAAGCTTGCGTGGCCCCCTCAAGCTCCATTTCCGCTTACAGAGGGTTGCAGGAGGCTCTCCCAGCCGAAAATGGACTTTGCAAGGGCCTGCATGGCCCCCTCAAGCTCCATTTTCCCTGACAAGTTGCAGGAGGCTGTCCCAGCTGAAAACGATGTTTGCGAGAGCCTGTGTGGCCCCCTCAAGCTCTGTTTCTGCTTACAGAGGGTTGCAGGAGGCTTTCCCAGCCGAAATTGGTGTTTGCGAGGGCTTGCATGGCCCCCTCGAGCTCCATTTTCCCTGACAGGTTGCAGGACGCCATCCCAGCCAAAAACGGAGCCTGTTTTCGCTGGCAGACTGCTCAGGTGTCACCCTGACACAAGTGACATCATGCTGCCCACCCTAACCCTGGCCCCCGGAGATCCAACACAACTCTGATGCGGCCCTCAATGAAATCGAGTTTGACACCTCTGCATTAGAGGGACTTCTAAATCTACCGTTTCTACAGGTAGTCCTTGACTTATAACAGTTCAATTAGTGACTGTTCAAAGTTACAAACAGCACTGAAAAAAGTGACTTTGGATCGTTTTTTCACACTTACGACCACTGTACCGTCCCCATGGTCACGTGATCCAAATTCACACTCTTGGTCACTGACTTGTACTTATGACGGTTGCAGTGCCCCAGGGTTATGCGATCCCTTTCTGCAATCTTCTTACAAGCGAAGTACGGAAGCCTGATTCACTTAATGACCGTGTGACTAACTTAACAACTGTAGTGATTCACTTAACAACTGTGGCAAGAATGGGCGTAAAATGGAACAAAATTCACTTAACAAATGTTTTGCTTAGCAAAAGAGATTTGGGGCTCAATTGTGGTTGTACGTCAAGGGTTACCTGTATATAAGAACTCACACAAACAAGTATTTCCTGGTTTCATTCTTCCTGAAATCTTTCTCTTGGGAACAAAAAGGTTCAGACCACAGGAGAAAATACAGAACCAATTTGCATCATTTTGCTTCGGCCCCATTTTAAAAATTAATTTTGGCATCCAACTGAAGTGTCATAGACTATTTCCTATCATTATTAATTTCATTTTTTTTTGTAAATTATTCTCTCCTTGGAGTCATCCAGCGTAGCATGCAAAAAGAAAATCATGTTTCTATAAATAAATAAAATAAACAAAATGATCTATCATTTTAAAATAGCCCAATAATTTTTAAAGCAAAGTTCATTTTTAGAATAAGACAAAAGGCAGTCTGGTCCCCTAGTGCAGTATTTTAGGTAAATGACTTTAGCTTCTGTTTAAAAGAAAACAGTATATTTGAAGAAGACAATTAATACTCTTTTATTCCTTCATATTCCCCTTTGGGTTTATTTTCTTTGCCATCACTGTTTCTTTGTCTTGTGATATTTTTGTGGAGTTTTTTTTTTGTATTATTCTCTGTTTTTAAAAATGTTTTAACCATTGTCACTAAGAGTTAGACAGTCTTTCCATTTGTCAAATTATTATTGATCCATAGTTTGCTGGAACTCATCAACCATATGTACAGGTGTACCTCAGCAATATTGTGGGTTTGGTTCCAGACCATTGCAATAAAGCAATATCACAATAAGGCAAGTCACATAATTGTTTTGGTTTCCCATTGCATAAACAAGTTATATTGATATTATCCTGTAATCCATTAAGTGCAAATTAGCATTATGACTAAAAAACCCCGTATGTATCTTAACTGAAATACTTTACTGCTAAAAAATGTTAACCATCCAGAAGTCATAACCTTTTTACTGTTGATAGATCTTGTTTTTTTTTTAAAAAAAGCAGTAAAACAAGGTATGCCAGTAGATAGGGTTGTACATACCACTGTCATGAGCTATGATTTACAAATCAAAATACTTGGGTTCAAAGAACTTGTTAAGGTTGCACTGGATGTTTATGCAATGTGTGAGTCCAGCTTTATATAGCTGAAAATTTAAAGGAGGACAGGAATAATTGCTGCATCTGTATCCATTCCTTCCTTGGGTATGCTTGGGATGCAAGATGAAATCCTGCAGATGTCAACTTTTAGTTCATTAAAATCTTGAAGAATTTGGTTGTTTACCTCTGGGCTGTTCACCATGATGTACAGATCATGGTGGATACTCCCGCCAAATGTTTAGACAACATCAAACCACAGGTAGGCCTTGACTTAAAACGAATTTATTTAGGGACTTTCTAAAATTATAACAGCACTGAAAAATGTGATTTACAACCAGTCCTCATACTTACGACCATTGCAGCTTTCCGTATGGTCATGTGATCAAAATTTGGGAGCTTGGCAACCGGTATGTATTTACAATGATTGCAATGACAGTCAAACGCAGGAAATCAGGAAATCCAGGCAGTTCAAATGAATGTAAAGGTTTCTTGCATGTGTACGTTTTCTATAAGAATCTGAGCTACTAACGGTCCAAGCAAATTGGTGATACATAAGAGTCAAAGGAATTCAAGGTGGGCCGGACTTGTGAGTGCAAAGGGATTTGAGGCTGATGACGCATTTGACTCCTCCCTCGGGCTCAGCCTGGTCATGTCCTACAATTCTGTGGTTATGTCATTGCTATTTCTAACCTACCCAGCCAGCTTCTGACAAGCAAAGCAATGGGGGAAGTCAGATTCACTTAACAGCTAAAGTGATTCACTTAACAATTATAGCAAAAAAGGTCGATAAATTGGACATGACTCACTTAACATCCTCTTTGTTTAGCAATGGAAATTCTGGTCCCAATTGTGGTCGTAAGTGGAGGACTACCTATATTCAGAGTGGGGAAATCAACTGTGATTGTGAAGAGCTGCAGAGGATGCTCCAACAGCAAATTCAGTTTAAGTACAAAGCCAGTGATGTTCAGGTTAGAACAAGTGATTGTGGAGTCTGAACTATCTCTGACAAGCCAGGAAAATGATATTGGGGTCACAGTGGACAGCACAGTTAAGAAATCAGCTCAATGCAGTAGTTGTTAGAAGAAGCAAATTCCATACTAGGGACCATTAGGGAAGGGATTTAAGAAAAAAAATGCCAAGATAATGCTCTTACGTTGCAGGATATACCCATAAATCTGCAGCGCATATATAATCCTGAATAGTTCTCTTTGCCAAACCCTAAAAAAAAAAGCGGGAAAAAAAATACAACTGGAAAAAGGGCAGCAGAGAGCAACCCAAATCATGCAAAACTTGGAACTCTTTCCATTTCAGAAACGATTAAAATATTTTGTGACACTCAATCTATGTTGAGGGCCGCAGGCTTCCAAATATCGGTTACCAAGCGAACAATAACAACAGAAGGATTTGTTTCTTCCCTCTCTCCATTGCCAGCAGCCAGAGGTCTCTGGTTGGTCAATGAGAGAAACCAAATGCTTGCCTGGAGGCCTCATCTACCAAAATTATTCTTACATTATGTTTCCTGGAACAATTCTAGCCTAACATGATCATGTGGGAGGTATGTATCATCTTCTCAGAATCATCACTTTCCTTGGAATTTCTTCTCCCGGGCATTTGTGCCGAAACAACATCTTTTGAGCTTGCTCCTCAAACTTCTAAGTGCAGAAACAGAATCTGTGCTGGCTAGCTCTCTGCCCGTCTCCCTACCTGTCCAATTAATATAGCCGCCCGTCTGACAAGAGCTTCTGGGCGCGTGAGGTTGTGCCATCTGGTGTCCGGTGCAAGGAGTCAGGAGCCAGGACAGAGTTCAAAAATACAAATTCATGCGACGACATAGACACGAGAAACTGAGATACTAACCGGCAAAGGCGAACTGGAGATAGATAATTGTCAATGGATTTCAAGGTTGGGGGGTGGGGGTGGACCTAGGTTTCTTACATGGGTGTAGAGACTCTGAAATGATCCAGACTGGTCCTACAACTAACCCTAGAGAACTGTTGAGGCCTGTTGGCCGCCAGCCCCTACAGCAGCCAAATCAGGGGAGCCGGCAGCATGGGAGTCAGGGTCAGCATCAGGGAAACCTGGGAGCTACGAGGAGGAATAGAGCTGGCAGAGAGAGAGAGAGAGAGAGACAGAGAAAGAGACAGAGACAGAGCCTAGGCCATCGTTAGCCTTCAGATGGAGAGTCAACAGTCCCCAGATCTGGAGGTGGTTGATGAAGAAGAGGAGGAACAGCTGGGTCGAGTGTCTGACGTGTGCATTGCTCAAAAGGCAGAGGAGAGGAGAGCAGTGGAAATCTATGGGTTGGTCCTTGGGATGAAAAAGCCACAGCTGCCCCATCCTAGCTCTGGGATAAACGGCAGGGGGGGAGGAGATGAATAGGTGTGACAGACAACTATTCATCTTCCGGCCAGATGGACTTGTTAGCCTGCGAGATAAACTTTTTGCCGGGGCTGCTGGCATTCCTAATAAAGGAATCTTTTGAGTTTCACGTCAGAGGGTGTGTCGTGTTTGGGGAGCTGGGTCAGAACAAGAAAGAGCCTGCCCTCCTTCTCTATCCAAAACTTCCCGATCTCTCAAGATCTTTGAAAAGTAAGCGAGCAACCCCTGACTTGTGATTGGAGGAGTGGAGAGGCCCCAGTGGCTGTGGGCACCCCAAGGTGTGGGAAGTAGAACATGGGTATCTCAGGGGATAGGGAGAGGCCCGAGACAGGTGGGCTTGTGCCTTGAAATAGGTCCTCCTGGGTCTTTCCCACCCATTAGGCATGACGGGCTACACTGAATGACCATATGTTCATTTAACAGTTTCCACTTAATGACTATTCATTTAACAGGCTCCACTTAATGACTATATGTTCATTTAACAAATGCATTGGGGAAAACAAGGATAGCAGGGCCATTAAGTGAGGTGATTCATTTAATGGTCATCCTGACTTTTGACTGTAATGGGCAAGATCCTATCTGTAGTGGGGCGGGCATCAAGTCACTGTCACTAGAAGGCCTCCAAAATCCCCTCCTCCTCTGTTATTTTTGATTCTGTAAATTGGTGCCAGATTGTAACCTCAAATTTGACAGCACCAATAGCAATCAATAGTAGTGGTACATTTCAAAAATTGTTACCACCAGTTCAGTGGGTGTGGCTTGGTGGGTGCGCTTTGCATGCACGCACATACTTTGTGTCCGTGTGCGTGCCAAACATGCACTTTGCACAGGCACAGAGGCGTTTTGACTTGCCTCCTGCAATCCTGCACTCTCCCTATCGCTTCAGCAGCTGCCGCACAGCAATTGCTGTACCGCGCAAAGCAGCTGCGCTTCAAAAGCAGAGGATATAGAGGAGTAGGGTAGAGCAGGGGGGCCCAACAGAGAGCTTTGGTTTGGTCTCCCCTGCTCATTGCTGCTACCGGCTCGGTCAAACCGGTAGAATTCCACCACTGAGTAATAGCCCTTAGACTTATATATCACTTCACAATGCTTTACAGCAGGGGTCTCCAACCTTGGCAAGTTTAAGCCTGGAAGACTTCAACTCCCAGAATTCCCCAGCCAGCAAACCTGGCTGGGGAATTCTGGGAATTGAAGTCCACCAGGCTTCAAGTTGCCAAGGTTGGAGACCCCTGTTTTACAGCACTGTCTAAGGGGTATACGGAGTCAGCACACTGCCCCCAACAATCTGGATCCTCATTTTACCAGCCTTGGAAGGATGAAAGGCCAAGTCAACCTTGAGCCGGTCAGGATGGAAGGAATCGAACTCCTGGCAATGTGAGCAGTTAGCCTGCAGTAGTGCATTCTAACCACTTGCGCCACTGCAAATACATGACAAGACTCAGAAATAAAAAGAATCCCACAATCAGTGCAGTTTTGCCTGGTACCATCAACTGTTGATAATTTCAAGAGTGGACCTCAAGTGTGAAAAAAAATTGTGCTTCCCCCATGGAGCCCCAAACAACTGGGGGTTGCCACCCATATTTAATCAGCATCCTACAGAAGCGAAATAATACAAGCACAGCCCCAACAAGCTTCCTGTTATGCAGTGACTGTTTTTATGCACATGAGATTTGATGAAGAACAAAATCTCATGGAAAGCAGAGTAAAAATGCTATCAGACCACTTTTTCTTCCATTTCCCTTTCAGTGTTTTTAATTCCCCTCTACTGTTAATAAAGCAAGGGTTGGAACACTTAATGCAAATCAATATTCATTAAATCAATATCATGATTTCGAGCCCAGCACGGTTTACTCTAAATTTAGAGTGAGCCATGATGGGCTCTAAATCATGATAACTGGTTTAATGAATCATGCATTTATCTAAAAATGTTCCAGATCGTTCCTGGCCAAGATGCAAATTCTCCCTGGATAGGAAACATCACCCACTTCTAATGTGCTTCTAATTAGGCCTCTCCCATTTCCACCCCATAGCAAAAATAAAAGCAAACTCTCACTTAAAAAGAAAAACTGAAAGCAACTTCTCTTGCCAAGCTGCATCTTAAATTCTCCTCATGATACAGCTCTTTCCTTACAGCACAAGGCAAAGCCCGGGCTGTGAGCTTCCCCATCTCTCTAGCCAGAACAATTCCATAACATCTGGTTCACATCCTACCTCTATACCAGGGGTGTCAAACTCGATTGCATTGAGGGCTGCATCAGGGTTGTGTTTGACCTGGGGGGGGCGGGGGGGCGTGGTCATGTAGGTGTGGCCGGCTTGATGTCACTCATATTCGGGGCACCTGTGGCGGCCCCAAAACCAGCAAAAACGGCTCCATTTTCGGCTACGATGGCCTCCCGCAACCCTCTGCCAGAGACAACAGAGCTGGGGAGAGCTACAAGCAGCCCTCCTGAGCTCTGTTTTCACTGGCAGAGGCACCGCGGGCCAGTCCTTTGCTGTTTTCTGGGTAGCCCCACAGGCCAGATCTAAACATCCTGTTGGGCCGGATCCAACCCCCAGGTGTCATCTTTGGAAGCCATATTCCACGCTGCCACATAGCCTGAGAAAGTGGGAGGGGGTGATTTCAATTAAGGAGCTCTAGGTAGACAAAATAGAATTCTTTTCTTAGTTCAAGGCCATTGAATATGGCTCAGGATCTTACTTTTGGACGGATCGTGATTGGGCCATGTGATGTGATGACGATCAAGGCGGGATGGATTTGTCGTTTGGGAAATTGTGGAAAGCCCCCCAAAACTGTTAGATTCGGGATTCCACAGATGCGCCAGGGGCTATTCTAATAAAGGTGCTTTTCAGATATGTTTGTCTCGGAGTTACTGATTGGAATGGAGCTTTGCTGGAACGCCTTGATTTTGACACCCACACTCTACACCTACTCTAACTACGCATGCCCCTTCCAAATTATTGAAAAAGACCACCACCACCCCAACATGACTTGGCCATGGGAAAAAAGGAAGGACCCTCATCATCCATGGTGGACTTCCATCCTGATTATTATTCTCAGCCAGTTGAGCATCCACACCCACTGAAGGAGTTAAGGCTGCAATTCCCACTAACCTCATTAGCCATATGAGAGGGAGCTGAAAGATATCTCAATTGGAAATAGCAAAGGAATGGCCTGCGGTGCTTCTGGAAGACAAGACGGGGTGTGTGGGGGGGGCCATGAGACCCCGGCACCCCATTTTTTACCTTAATAGCCTCCTGCAACACTCTGCCAGCCAAAAGGGGGTGCAAGGGGCATTGCACACACACACACCAGCACCCTGTTTTCAGCCTAGGTGGCCCCTTGCAGCACTTGGCGGGCCAAAATGGGGCACGAAGCGGCTTCGTGTGGTTTCCCCCACCCCATGCCTCATTTTGGCTGGCAAAGTGCTGCAGGAGGCCGTCCAGTCCGAAAACATCCCTCCTGTCTCCCACTACCACCCTGCTGACCCACGAAGGAAAAGTACAATGCTGATCCGGCCCTCATAGAAATCCATTTTGACACCCCTGCATATGATGGAGGACCAAGCTCGACATTAAATCTAGCATCTCAGGCTTCCCTTAAGATAGCATTTACCAATCGCCACTTGCAATTCCTGCCCTGCTCTGTTTGAAAGGCTTGTGAAATTAATCTAGTATTAAAAACAGAATCCCATCAAAGCCATGATCAACAATCAGATACTGTACTCGGGTATTTGGGCGTATCAAGCTCTTACTCATGCTCAAATGCTTTTCTCACAAACCTTATTTGTACAGCTTTTCAAAGGTGCAGCAAGGACATGTCAGGTTTGCTGCATTTGTTGTTTACCCAGGGAAGCATTTGAACACATTACTTTTCTAGGCAGAACTGGCCATTTTGAGAGTTCTTCCTTGTTAAACTGTTTATCTGTAGCTAACCCTCGACTTACAACCATAATTTGGAATAGAATTTCTGTTGAATTTCTATTGCTAAGCAAGACTTAGCATTAAGTAAGCCACCCGATTCTGCAACCTTTTTTTTTTTTTGGCCACAGTTAAATGAATCAAGCGGTCATTAAGTGAATCTGGTTTCTCCCACTGTCTTTGCTTGTTGGAAGCCAGCTGGGAAGATCAGAAATAGCGATCAAGTTCTAAATAAAGGCTAATTATTGTCAAGCGCCAGAATTTTGATCATGTGACCAATCAGTTATTATTCACATTTTTCAGTGATTTCAAACAGTCGCTAAATGAACAGTTATAAGTTGAAGATTAACTGTACTACAAACTTTAAGGCAGTGCAACGTTAAAGAATCTGATGATGTAAACCAGAGGTCTTCAAACTTGACAGCTTTAAGACTTGTGGACTTCAACTCCCAGAATTCCTCCTCCAGTCATGTTACTCCAGAATTCTGGGAGTTGAAGTCCACAAGTCTTAAACTTGCCAAGTGACCCTTAATGTAAACTATACTCCATGAGAGAGATATCAATCCATATGCATTTAAGGTCACCCCAAATTCCCTTAGAAGTAAACACTGGGGATTTCATTAAATGCTTTTCTTTCCCAGAATTCAGACCCTGGAAATCATTTTTTTAAAATCATTAAACCAGTCATCTTTCCTCACGATATCATCATCACCATCATTTTAGCCATTGTCCATCCACTGCAAAATGAAGGCCTTTCCTGCATGTTCCCAACCAATATGTTCTTGGGGGGTTTTTTTGCCCACAATATTTGCTGACCCCCACAATATATTCTAAGCCAGAGGTCTCCAAACTTGGCAACTTGTGGACATAGCTGGCTGAGGAATTCTGGGAGCTGAAGTCCACAAGTCTTAAAGTTGCCAAGTTTGGGGACCCTGTTTCTAAACCAATGTGTGTGTGTTTTTTTTAAAAAACCTGGCAGCTTTAAGATGTCTGGATTTCAACTGTTGACTGGGAAATTCTGGGAGTGGTAGTCCACACATCTTAAAGTTTGCCAAGTTTGAAAAATCCTGATCTGAACTGTTGCATGGAGTCCTTGGTACACTCAGAGCCTCTTACAGATATTTCACTGCCCAGCTAGGCAACATCTCCAACGATCTGCTGTTACCTAGAGTTTGTAATGAAACATCATCAAGAAAACCACCAAGCTCAGAGAGTACAGGCAGACCTCGACTTACAACAGTTCATTTAGTGACCGTTCAAAGTTACAAAGTTGGCACTAAAAAAAGGTGACTTAGGACCATTTCCCACACTTATGACCGCAGCAGCGTCCCCCATGGGTCAGGGGATTTACATTCAGATGCTTGACAACTGACTTGCATTTATGACGGGTGCAGGTGTCCTTGGGAGGGGGCGGTGTCCCACGATCCCTTTTTGCAAACTTCCTACAAGCAAAGTCAATGGGGAAGCCAGATTCACTTAAAACCCCTTGTCCCTAATTTAAGAACCGCAGCGATTCACTTAACGTGGCGAGAAAAGTGGTAAAAAAACAGCTCAAACTCACTCAAGATATGTCTTGCTTAAGGACATACATTTTCGATTCGGGTCAATTGTGGTCATAGGCTGAGGACCCACGTGTACCAAGGACTCCACAATTCAAACCTGAGCTACAAAGACTATTTTTCTGTTGTGTAACTAGCTGCACCCTGCAGTCAATCCACACCAGGTTGGTTTTTGTTTTTTTTAATCATCAATAAATCAAACTACAGTGCAAGCAATACAAACAAGGCCTAGAATTCCGTTGAACGGGGCACCATCTGGAAGCGGTAGAAACAGAGGTGCCATTTTGCTCTCTTCCCCAGGAATAAACTTATACAATAGCTTCTTCGGGCAAAGGCGCCCATTTCATTCCTCCATAGCCCCGGAGATCAGACCTCCCCCCCCCCCCTCCACGATCGTTTTCTCTTGCAAAACGCCCCCCCCCGCTAAAGATCCCATGTTAAGCGATTAAGCCTCTCTGGATTCCTTAAAGCAACTTAACGGGCCCTTTGGATCCGGTATTCTTGGGGAAAGAAGCCAGTCGTTGAAACGGGGGCGGGAGGGCGAGTGCGGGAGAAAAGAAACCCAACCGATTCAGGCGCAATCTGTACTAGTGGATCTGGGAGCGACCCTTTCGAATCGCGGGATCTCTGGCCGCAGATTCCACGGCTTAGGCACGTCGGCTCGCGGGCGAAGACAGCGCAACTATGCAACTGAGGGAAGCGGGGGGGCGGGGGGGGCGGGAAGAGAGAGGGAAAATTCCCAAAAATAGATCGCCGGAGGATTTAGGGGTGTGGAAGAGCCATAAGTTTCCTAGAAGGAATCGAAACATTCAACTTCGCAGCCCGGAGGCCACGCCTGTGTTTATAAATCCGTCGGGCGGGTGCGGGGGGAGAACCACGGAAAGGAAAGCGGGGGGAGAGATAGGAAAAAATGCAGGCGGAGGCGCTGGACTGTGCAAGCAGAGCGGGAGAGAGGGAGGAAAGTTCACCCGATCTTGGCTCGGGACAACGGGGGGAGGGGGGGAACCGGGGGGAAAGGAACCGACTGCAACCCCCCCCCCAAAAACACCCCGATCCTTCCCACCCAGGCGCGGGGGAGGCCCGAGGGAAATGGCAGAGCCCGGATTGCACGCGTGTGCCCTGCAGTCGCGCGTGGCGCCCCCGGTTTCCTCCTTTGGCGTTACGTTTCCGTCCCTTCGGCTGGAGGGAGCGGGCCCTCCGCAGCAGCCCGCCCGGGCTCGGCTGGCTGGGTGCCTCCCGTCGCCGCCGCTGCTCAACTTACCCATTGCAGGACTTTGATGAAGCCGAGCGGCTCCTTGGCGGGCCCCAGATCCAAATTAAACCCGGACATTTCCAGCGGGGAGCGAGCGGAGCGCTAGGGAGGCGTCTCTTTCGGTTTGTCGCTCCTGGAAGGGGGAGCGGGGCAGGGCGGGCGAGCGAGCAGAGGGAGGGAGGGAGGGAAGGGGCGGTTACGGCCGAAGGGGCCGTCGGCTTCCTATCTGATTCACTCGCTCCGGGCTGGCGGGACGTCGTGGCTGCTGGCGCTCCGCCCCGCGGCTCCAAGGCGTCGGCCCCGCGTCTGGTGACAGTCGCCCTTGGAACCGCGAGGTGGAGTGCGCTGGCCGGGCCGGCAGCCTCCGTCAGGCCAGGCTCTCTTTAGGAGCGGGCGGGCCCCTCTTCCTTCAGGGCCCGCTGCGTTCTCGGGGTTCTCCGCTCGCCCCTGTTTTGCTGTGTCGCCCCTCTCAGGCTGTGAGGGTGAAAGAAGACCCCCTTTCCTTGGCTTGGCGGTCTTTGAGCCTTCATTTGCCTAACCCAACTTTCTCTTATTTTGACCAAGCCGCTTGAGGGAATTCACTGGAGAAAGCAATTATATTTGAAAGCGGTAAAAAGAAACAGGCTGTCAAAGAACACAGTGGGTGGACGCCATCAAAGCTGACACCGGCCAGAGCATAGAAAAACTCACAGAAGTTTTTCTCAAACCCACAAAACTTTAACCTCAAACTGTCTACCCTGGCCCTCACTCCATTGCTAAGAGGTCTGTAGTACATAAGTACACTAGCATGCCTACCGTCCCTGTCCTACTGTTCCCATTTATTGGAACTCATTATGTATATACTTATACTTGTTTATACTTATATGTATATGACTTATTAAGTGTTGTACCTTATGATTGACTCTTGACAAATGTATCTTTTATGTACTCTGTGAGCATTTGCACTAAGACAAATTCCTTGTGTGCCCAATCACACTTGGCCAATAAAAGAATTCTATTATATGGTATGCTACCCATGAAGAGTGCTTGGAAGCTACAACTGGTATAGAACGCAGCAGCATAAACAGCGGGAAATTCAAAGTAGATAAAAGCAAGGTTTTATACTTAGGCAAGAAAAGCCAACTGTACAGATAGAGGCTAAGTGAAACTTGGCTTAATGCCAGTAACTGTGAGAGGGATCTTGGAATCCTGGTGGACAGCCACTTAAATATGAGCCAACAGTGCATGGCAGCAGCCAAAAAAGCCAATGCAACCCTAGGCTGCATTAATAGAGGGATAGAATCAAGATCGCATGAAGTTCTAACACTGCTTTAGAAAGCCTTAGTAAATCCACACTTGGAATACTACATCCTGTTCTTGTCACCACAATATAAAAATATGTTGAGACTCTGGAAAGACTGCAGTGAAGAGCAACAGGAATAATTAAGGGGTTGGAGGCTAAAATCAATGAACAGTTACAGGAATTGGGTATGTCTAGTCTAATGAAAAGAAAGACTAGGGGAGATACATGCTTGACAAACTAAATTAAAACAAAAAATAAAAATAAAAGTAGGGCAAGATTGGAAGATGTGGAGAAAGCTGGCCCCCGTAGAATTGCCAAGAGTTGGACGTGATTAAATGGATAACATTAACATTGGAGGTTTTAAAGAAGAGATTGGACAATTATTTGTCTGAAAAAGTGTAGGGATTCCTGTTTTGGGGGTGGGTTGGACTAGAAGACCTCCAAGGTCCCTTCCTACTCTATTATTGTGTTGTGATCATTATTTTCTATTGGTGGCTTAATAAAAGCCCGGCCTAATGGTCTGACCAACTTTCCACATTCAATGAAGTGTTGATGTTATACCAAGAAGCAGGCTCAACCACTTGAAGGTGCAGGTTCTATCCAACAACAAAGATCTGGCCACATTTTAGGAAATGTTCAAGTTGTGTGGGATTCAGCTCCCAGAATTCCCCAGCCAGTAGTGTATGCTGCCTGGGGAATTCTGGGAATTGAAATCCACACTTCTTAAAGTTGGTGAGGTGAAGAAAACATGGCTTACTCGCGGGCTGCGGGCCAAATGGTTCACATGCTGTCGCCTCCCCTGCCCGGTTTAGCGAAGAGAGCTAAAAAAGTCCCGATACGTCACATGATGTGAGTTTGACACCCCTAGTTTAAGACCCATGTCTGGCTATTAATGTTCCAGGCTGTTCTCCATAGCCAACTGCATATGCCATGTTTCTATATTGTAGCTTGAAGCTCCTAGAAACATAGTCCCTGTGGCAGTATGGGAATCGCTTACTAATTACTAAGTAATTCTGGTGAAATACAAACTTGCAAACTTGTAGCGTGAGTTTTTGTGGCTGCTGCAGAGTGACTGGTTTTTTCCCCGCTCCCTCTTCTCTTTAATCCTTTATTAAAGGAGTGAAATTTCTAATCCCAAATGTCTCAAACCCAAGATTACAGCCACTTCTTAAAGCACATGGAATTGAAGCTCCTTAATTGGGAGTTTCAGTGAGGCGGTTGCTGCTTAAAACGAGTCGCCAATATGTTCATTCCTTGTGAGGGATTTTGAGATTTAGTCCAGCCTCCTGCCAAATCAGTCCTTCAGAGCTCATTCATTCTTAGTCTATATCCTTCTTCTGTTTTCTTAAACTAATGATAAGAAATGTTCGGACCAGAGTTCCCCAGCTGGCTAGGGAATTCTGGGAATTGAAGTCCACGCATCTTAAAGTTGCTAAAGTTGAGAAATTGGATTAGGAGGGGGGGAAAAGGCTACTTTTAGGCTGTATGCTCTCATCCCAGCCCCAAAATTGTATTGAAATATTTTCCTATGCAAAGAATATGATTGCATTTAGTATATTGCATTTAGTATATACACTAAATGTGTATTTTAGTTACATCAAAATCACTCAATTTTTTTTAATAATCACCTGAACCAACAAACATCATACAATTATGAAAGTGCCAGATGTCTGATGTGGAAAATTTCTGACGCTGGAAAATTTATTTTGCTCAAGTTTTCCAGACTTGATCTCAAAAATCCTTCCAATATTAATTTTCGTAAGTAAACCTGTATCTCCACAAGAGCCAGTTGCTTACTATTTCTTTGGATGTAATGCTTTGTTTAAAAAAAAAATCAAATATCAATTTTTAAAAAATGAAATATGTCAGCTGTTTCACTGCTTTGGAGGATTTTCTTTGAAATGCTGTAGTCACTATAGTTTTACTTGGCAGTAATTATTACTGTACACAATTGTATGTGTGCAGATGTGCACAAATTATTCGGATTAGTTGCAATGTGCAGTAACTAATTAGGAACAAGACACAATTTACGTTCATAACAAGCAAAATAAGATTTAGAAAAGGCAGGATTGAACCAGGCCTGCATTTATGTGCCTAGACTGTGAGTAACATTGTGATTCTTGATAAAAAGGACTACAATGTAACTTCATTGAGTAGCAATCCCAGGCCAAAAGGTCGACAGAAGGTGAAAATAAGGCAGAAGGCAATTTTTTTTAACCTAATGACAGCCAGTCTGGATAATAAAACTTTCAGTTTGAACTCTGTTGATCATAACAATGCTTTTCTCTTGCTTTCAACATTATTTGGGGCATTTGTTGATATTTGATTTTTGTCTGAATGCCTAGCTCTTTTTACGTGCAGGATAATTCTTGCTATTTTGCTCATAGCCTCCAGCTCTGTAATGGGAAACTCCCTTCTGAATTGCCTTAGGAAGTCAGAGGTATCCGTCCTCCCTCTTTTCTTTGGAGCAAATAACATAAAATGAACGACCCAGTTCAGAATTTGTCTAGTTAGGATTTGATAATATTTTATACTAGATTGACGCGTGGTTTTCATTCATTCATTCTTCAACTTTGAAAGTTTTGAAGCCAATAGCTGGTTGGGACCTGGAGGCATGCTCTGACTCAAACTGACCCTGTCAAATAGAGAAGCGGAGAGGCGAGATTGGACCACCCGTCATTACTGCGACCCCAGACATGTGGGACTCTTTGCACGGTTGACTTGCAAACTCATTCTTGCAGGCAGCTTATCAAGGGGAGGGGAAAAAAAAACCCTTTTATAGCTTCTTCCGGGATTTTACACGGCATTGATCGCACGGCCAAGCGGAGCTTCTTCGCAGACTACAATTCCCAGCATTCAACGGAAACGGGAATCCAGCCTCGCACTGCATCCTGGGACCTGTGGTCTCGTACCTGCATCTCAGGCTGAGCGCAAAGGAAGTTCAACTTCTTATTAGCTGGTTTAAAAGACTTCTCTTGCAACAGTTCATGGAGAGAGCAATAGTTACTCCGCGTCATAAAGCACAGGGGAAATCCGAATTTTGTTCTTTGTACAGACATTTTAGCAAGGTCCTCCGACCTCTCTCTCTCTCCTAAGCGAGCGACCATTACGCCCGTCTCAATCGTTCACCATGCCCTAAGGGCCGTTCAGGCTCGAGTGCGGCCGCGGTGCCCGATGGGAAACCTAGTCTTTCCTCTTTCACCGCTTCGGTCGGACTGCAGAGCGCCAAGCAAAGCCAGGACTCTTTCCCCCACAATTCGCATTACGTCAGAAGGGCGTTTCCGGCCCGCGGCGCCCGACGGGAACCGCGGTCCAGGAGTCTCGCCCCCTCCTCTTTCTCTCAGGGCACAGCTGCCCGACGCGGGACTCGCACTCCCAAGCTGCCTCGCGCCCGCGAGCTGGAGGCGCTGGTGGAGGATTGTTATTGTGGTGGCCCGGCCCCCTAAGAGTCCTCTCAGTGTTTAAAGATGGCGGCGGCGGCGGCGGCTGCTGCGGCGGCAGCGGCGGCAGGAGGCGGCGGCGGCGGCGGTAGCGGCTCCTCCTCCTGGGCCTCGGTGCCGCGGGGCCGCTTTCCGGGACGGCCCGGCGGGTGCCGAGCGCGGGGAGCCGGGGCCGGCAGCCGCGCGCGGATCTCGCTGCTGGCGCCGCAGCTGCTGCTCTGGGCCGCCTCCTCCGGAGAGGGCGAGCGGGCCGTGTCGGCGGCGGCGGGGGACACCACCCTGGGCAGCCTGCTGGGCCTCAGCCGGAGCTGGCGCCGCCTGCAGAGTCTGCTGGGGGAGAGCAGCGAGGAAGAGCCGGTGAGATTCCCGAGGCGGCGGCGGCGGCGGCGGCCCTTTTGACAAGGAGGGCGGCCCTTGGCGCCACCGAGCCCGCTTCGCTTCCCTTCCCTTCCCTTCTCTTCCCGGCCGGGCTGAGCGGCCCGTGCACGCGGCGGGTTGACCTTTCGGGCAGCCCCCCTCTCTCCCTCCCCTCTCTAAATATACCCCCCCCCGTCTGTCTCCCTCCTCCCAAGTCGGGCGTCTCCTCCTGGGAGCCACGGGGCTGCGGTGCTCGGGAGGGAGGGCGGGCGGGCGGGGAGGTTCCTGCTCGCCATCCCGGCGTCCAGGCAGGGAGTGTCGTGGCAGCCTTTCCTCCCTGGATCTCGAAGGGGACGGAGCCGGTTCTGAGCCGGGCCCGCGCCTCCCGCACGTGGATTGCGGCGCTTTTCGCTCAGGGGGAGCGGCCTTGAGGAGGTGTATGGGTGGGTGGGTGGGTTTCCAGCATTATGGGCCCCGGGCAAAGCAGTGTACTGGGACCCCCACGACAACTACTCACACAAGGATGGGATGAGTGGCTGATGTTGCACCTGTGTTGAACCATGATTTAGAAGTTTTTCCAGTATTAATTTATCTTAAGGCATGTTAGGATTAATTTTTTTTTTTTTAAGTGCAGCAAAATGGAATAAATATGTTGCTGTATTTGCGTGATACAAGGTGCATGGGAGGGTTAACATGCTCAGATTAGTATGGGGCCCCTATGCTTGTGGGGCCCATGGGCAAGTGTCCATCGGGCCCATGTGTTAGAGACAGCCCTGACTGGACCGGCTTGCCTTGCCCGGCAGGCTCCAGAAAGTGACTTCTGCTGGCTGGGTTTAAATGCTACCGAGGGGCTCCTGGTGGGTTTTGATAGCTGCTGACCTAGTCCGGGCGTGAGATTGATCTCCCCACCCCCCCCATTGCCCCACTTTCCCAGGGTGCTTCCCGCTTCCCAAGAAAACCAGGCCCTGGGAATTGCAGCTGAGCTAGCAGGGAGCAATCCTGGAACTGATGGCCTGGCTGCTTATCCAAGCCCGCTCCTCCCTTTGTGCCGCTTTGGCATGGCAGTGTGCAACTAGTTCAGGTGTGATGGGGTAGCCATGGTGAACAGATGCTGTCCTCCTTGGGGGGAAAAGCGAGGAGGAGGAAGAGGAGGGGTTTGCTTCCAGCCCTTGTTGTTTGCAGAGGCAGCTGTTCTCTCTTTTTTGCTCCTAGGTGCTCTTTAATAGGAAGGTGGCTCTTTGGGAGAGAGGGAGGAGAAGGAGGGCCTGTTCCTGGTTAGTTGGGGGGTGTGGTGCGTTCAGACATATGCTGCCTTTGTTTCCTCCTGGATTTTCCAGAGTTAACTCTTTGAACAGTCACCTACCGCAAAGGCTTTCTCCTCCTCCTCCTCCTCCTCCTCCATTCTCCTGTATCTTGATCCTTGGAGGAACCAGCTTAACCGGAGAAGTCCTCTCATACAGCTTCTTTCAAAGCAGCTTGGCAGATCCTTGTAGGATTCTAAGGAAATCACAGGATTCTAAAACAGTCCCATGATTCCTGAAAGGGCTGGAGATTTTTTTTTTTTTTTTTGAAAAAAGATGATGTTGCTTGCTTCCAGGAACTTCAAAAAGTTACTTGGGAACATCCAGGAAACTGGAAGTGTCTAGGAAGTGCCGGAAACAGGCTGGATGGTGGCTTGACTTTCATATATTTATGGCAGCTCCTTGGGTATGAATCGCATTTCCATAATCTTAATCCAGAACTATATGGACGAGAACATTTAGCCGAAGCTAAGATTAGTACTAGGTGAAGGGATATCCTTTCCCTTGAAAGAGGTTATTGATATGGAAGAGCTTTCTGTCATGATTCCCACTTGCAGACTGCAATCATCCAGTCAATATACAGTAAAAGTTTCCCCTATTTCAGTTTGATTGGCATCAACCCTGAATATTTGCAACTTATCTTTCCCAACCCCCTTGGAAGCAGCACATCAAATAGGCCTTTACCAGCTATTTTTGTATTTGGGGCTGCTTGCCGTTGCTGATTGCAAAAAGATGGATGATGGCTCCCTGACAGGTTTCAGAAGCCTGGTGACATCTAGTCTTCTAGAAGAAACTAAGGGAATCAATCCTAACAGGAAGTTTATGTGGCCTTTGGCATAGGTCACTGCTTCCTAAGGTGGAAAGCTTTACATGAAGGGTCTTCAAACTTGGCAAGTTTAAGACTTGTGGACTTCAACACCCAGAATTTCTCCTCCAGTCATGTTAGCTCAGGAATTCTGGGAGTTGAAGTCCACAAGTCTTAAACTTGCCAAGTTTTGAAGACCCTTGATGCAAGGCATTCGACCTTAGGAAGCAGTGACCCATGCCAAACAATTCTCAAACCTTTTACTTGTGGTCTCGTTTCAAAGGCCACATCAACTAGGATAGACAGTGACCTCAGGCCTATCATGGCAAAGCAAAGCAGATACCTACTTAGTACTTCAAGTGGGATTCCTTTCATTACCTGATGCAATAGCCATGGTCTCTGTGGTCCCAGATGAAATATTGTAAGCATGACACTTTTTTTCCAGCTATCTCACATCTTTCACAAAAGACAAAAGATGTGCCGTGTTCATACTTCTAAAGCCACACTTGGAGGGTATCTGCTAGAACTCTTTTGAGGATGATTTTGTCATCAAGGTTTTTCTTCCCCTTTTGATTTTGTCATTTGGGTGTAACTTGACGGTTGTCCTGGTCCTTAGTGACATCATTTAGCTTGCATGAGAAAGACTCTGAGGGTTGGCCTCTTAAGCCCTGTTTTTATTCGTTCTCCCTTAGCACTTGACATCTTGTTAACAGCATGCAAAAGAGCAACCGGGGCGTTGGATTTGTGAAGTAACATTTTAGGTTGATCATTCTAGGTAGGCAGAAGACACTAGAAGGCTTCGTACTGCCTTTAAAACTGATGAAAATTAATCTCAGTTGTGGGGAGTTTGAACGTAAGCCTCTGCCTCTTAAGAGAAGGTCTATATAAGATTTACCTGGTTTGCTGCTGGGCATAATACAGCAGCCAACCCAATGAATATGGAAAGCTTGCAAACAGGATTTTTGTTAAAGAATTGCATGATCTTTGATTTTAGAGATTAATATATACCTATCCGAATTAGTGATGATTTGCAGCCCAATCTTCTATTAGTGCCATAGTCACCTTTATGCTTAAATTGATAGCTGTTGGCCACATCTGGTGTTTAGTACATTCCATAGCTATAGTTGTACAAACAAGTATATTTTTTCTGAATAGTCACGAATCTTGTGTGTAGCTTCATCACATTCACCATCTCAATAGGAAGAAAAGTGTTTCTCTACTTTTTCCTTTTCTGTAATTTCTCCCTCGCTTTTTCTTTCTTTTTAGTTTGTCCTTTCCTTGCCGATGGCTCTTACCATGATCCTTGCTTAGTGTAAACAAGTATGTAGAACTTGGGAACTGAAAGATTCAATTGTTCTTTGTCTCTGTTCATCTATGCAGTTTCTGCACTTACGGACCAAGCAGGCCTTAATTAGAGTTCCATTAATAATGGTATATACATTTTCCTTACAAGTTACATTTTCCATTGCAGCCAATTGCCTGACAATTACACATTTCATGCCACCCGATTCAGTACATCCTAAGATAAAATTCTAGTCCCCGGGAAATATATTTTACTATATGTCCCCAAACTATATAGACTTTTCATAGCTCCAGAGCTGCCTGTGGGCCTTATGGTATAGGAACTGCATGGACACTGCACTGCATATCCTTAAGTAGGGCCTAACAAGTTTAAAACCGGGAAAGGAAAAAAATCTATATCAGTTTGAAAAAAAGAAATCTTCAAAGTATCTTAGCTCTACCCTTGTGCTTCATCATCACTCTACTCATCGCATCTTTTTAAAAAAATTCCGATTATAGTGCCCAATTATCCAAATGTTGTCCTCTGCACGCTTAAAACCCTCAAGACATCCTGTGTGAATGACATGGATCATAGAATGCATCTCAGACTCGATTGCAATGGACAAGATTAAACAGAAAGCAAGTTTGAAAGCCTGTCGATCTAGTAAGGAAGTGTCATGCCCCTGTTAGAATCTGACTCCCAAGGGAGAGGAGGAACAGCCGACAAGGAGTGGGAGTGTGGCTCTGGAGGTTGTGGAAGAAACTGGAGAAGGGCATAGGCCGGCCGGGCACTCAGAGGAAGACCCAGGCTCATCCCCTCTTCATCCTAGGACACGCAGGGAGGAGAGGATAAGGGAGAGATGTGGTCTACTCGGGAGGAGAGGGCCTTGATCCTCTTCATGGGCTGCAGCTGTGACAATTGGATAAAAGGATGGACATGCATACGGGCGAGTGCTGGAAACAAAGCATGACATAATTCTAGTCTTTCAGTTCTTATCTGAGTTCTGGCATCCTTCCCAATGTGTGTGTTTTGATATCTGTGAAGGTCTTCAAGCCCTTATCCTGCCTTGTCTCATTAATTGCTTCAGTTGTGGTTTGTGTTGTTTTTTCTATTTATAAGTTATACGTATTTTGAGTTTGAATGGAAGTTTTTCCTTTTCGCAACTGTTTGTGGGGGAGTTTTTTCTCCAGTCCATGATAATTGGACCTTTGAAGCCAACTTGAAGGAATTAAAGGGACTTCACCTGTTTTTTGTGACTTTGTTGCTTTTGTATTCCACCCTGGGTCATCACAGGGAGGGTCATAGTATTTGGACCACACTAATACAGGTAGTCCTCAACATACAACAGTTCATTTAGTGACTGTTCGAAGTTGCAACGGCACTGAAAAAAAGTGACTTATGACCATTTTTCACCCTTATGACTGTTGTAGCATCCCCATGGTCACGTGATCAAAATTCAGCCGCTTGGGCACTGACTCAGTTTATGACGGTTGCAGTGTCCTGAGGTCGCGTGATCCCCTTTCGTGACCTCCTGACAAGGAGAGTCAATGGGGAAGCCCGATTCACTTAACAACCATGTTACCAATTTAACAGCTGAAGTGACTCCCTTAACAATTTTGGCGGGAAAGGTCATAACATGGGACAAAATTCACTTAACAGCTTGTCTCGCTTAGCAGCAGAAATTTTGGGCTCAGTTGTGGTCATAAGTCGAGGACTACCTGTGGAGAACTTATATGATTTCTAATAACAAGCTAACAACCACGTCAAGGTGACGGGTATTTTAGAGAAAACCAGAATCCTTCAATGTATTTCCAGTTTGTCCTAAAGCTGCTGGTTTCTACAAGTATAAATAACTCCTAAAATACAACTATTCAGATCTTTATTCCCCTCCCCGTGCCCCACTCTCTCACCCATAAGATGTAACCTCCTAGAGCTCTTTATGAAATACGCTTCTGGCATTATGGTACCAGCAGCCACTGAACCTCCATATTGGTACCATCCCTCTTTTACTGGGAATGCGTGAGCATCTATCTGTCCCTCTGCATAATGTGTCAGGACCCATAGACAGTCCATCCGCATCTTCTATTTCCTCAAGGCAGTTATATGTGGGTGGCAATGGGTATCTCATAAAAAAGCTTTTCTTCTTTTGAAGCTCCTGGGGAATAAGAACAGGTCTTAGGATGTGCTAATGACGGTTGATCAGGACTTAGACCAAATGAACTTTGAGGCAATAATTTTAATTCATGCAGAGATTAGGATGGATGAGTCTCTCATGTGTGGTTGCTTGGGCTCACCTGTTCTCTTTTATGTACATTTCACTCTACGCTTCTTTGTCTCTTAGAACTTTCACCTTTGCTGTAACTAGAATTTTTGCAGGATGAAATATGTATATGCACACCCATATTTAAATTGTTGGAAACATCATGATTTATGCTTGGTGTATGTGTGTATCTACAGTTACAGCAAAGGCAAAATGTGTGTGTGACACACACACACACACACACACACTGCTGCATCTCATCTGTGCATGCTTACAGGGGAAGAAACCCCAATCAAAGGTATCCAATTCACATTTGTTTCAGTTAATAGCGTTTTATGTGCTGGTTGCCTGGGGCGAATCATTTACTGTCCTCAGACAGCCCGGTGAATGGCTACCTCAGTCTAGCAAACTTCGATTGAAATAAAATTAGCGTAACATTTTTAGTCACATTTGTAATTCTCAAATTACAGCCGTTGTTTAGTGACTGTTCAAAGTTTACAGTGGCAGTGGAAAAAAAATGACTTATGACCATTTTTCTCACAACATCCTCATGGTCACGTGATCGAAATTCAGACGCTTGGCAACTGGCATGTAGTCATGATGGTTGCAGTGTCCTGGGATCATGTGATCACCTTTTGTGACCTCCTGACAAGCCAAGTCAATGGGGAACCCAGATTCACTTGAATGTTGCTAACTTAACAGCTGTAGTGATTCACTTAACAACTGTGGCAAGAAATGCCGTAAAATGGGACAAAGCAACTGTCTTGCTTAGCAAACGGAAACGTTGGGTGCAGTTGTGGTTGTAAGCCGAGGCCGACCCCTGGAGTCTTTCTCAACTGTGGCAACTCGAAAATGGCTGGACTTCAGCTCTTAGAATTGATATTATCCAGTATGTGTAATATTAATATTTCAGGAAGGGAATGTGCTTGGTATCAGTTCTTATTATGACTGGTTTCAGAAACATTTGTGCACGTGAATTTGAAGACCGTTTCTGTAATAATCTTCCTTTGAGTGTTGAATTTCCTGTGGTTTGCAGCTAGGTGCTTTAATTACTAGACAGAAGTTAAGGAACAGAAAGGAAACTTTTCCTTCTTAATTTTTTGTGCCAAAGAACTGATTGTCTGTAATCCATTCATTAGCCTATACAGTAGCATTAATTTTGGCCAGCGTGGATGAACTCCATTTGCCTCAGTATTTTCTGGAGCTTATTTTTTCCCATTTCCAAGGTGCATAAAAGTACAGAATCGTGCATGGGTTGAGACATTCAGCAGCCTTTGCCAGCTCAAGCCTATATGCAAGAGTGAATGAATCACATTCTTGCATGATATCCTTCTTTGCGCTGTATCAGGGTTGGAAGATGGATTAGTTGGAAGCTGGGGTGTCAGCCATGCCTGTATGTTCATGCACTGAAATATGTAATATCTATGAACATTCTGGTAGAACTGGGCTTCTCTCCTTTTGAGAGCCTGGTGGAACCTGCAAGTCCTTCTCAGAAGAATGAATATGAATACCATCTTCTTCCTCTTTCTCCTCCTCCTCCTCCTTCCTCCTCCTCTTTCTCCTCCTCCTCTTTCTCCTCCTCCTCCTCCTCCTCTTATTTCTGTATCTATATCATATATATATAAGTGAAAGACTCATGCATCATCACAAAATCTCCAGAACCGTAAAGCCTACAAACTTGAAATTTGGCACATATGTTCCTCTTGGCTTCTAGATGCTCACTAAGAAAGGATTTTTCGAAATGAGCATCAGAGCTTTAGTATTTCCAATATGATTATTAACACGCTCTGATGCTAAGGAGTTCTTCTCCCCCTCCCTGAAAAATGAGTTTCAGTTTCAGTGTTACTTTCACAGCACCAAGCAGCTTTAGTACCGAAAAGTTGAGCTAAGCCACGCCCATGCTCCTTGCTGTCTCCTTGCTCACACAGCAAATACTGTTTCAGCCCTCAACTCTCTCACACACTGACAGGACGCTAGCCAGATGAATACTGATGGATGCTAGGATGGTAGGCAGAGGCAGAATCTCCCCCCCTTATTTTCCTCCCCCAAAATTAAGCCCGGCCACATAGTTTCATAGCGAAACACAGGTATCGAGCTAGTATAAAATAAAATAGTTGTATTTTTCTCCCGAATCCAAGTTCACAGACCCTTTAAAATCTATTGATGGACTCCCAAAGCTTTAGGCTTTTACCACAGTACAACATGACCTATGAAGGGGCATGCATGACCTATGCACCTTAAATGCCTGCATATCATCTGATTCTGATGAGAAGTTGATTGATTCCTCTTAAAAGAGCTTTCTGTCAGCTAAAATTGTTCCAAGAAATGAACCGAGTCCCAACCCACCTAATTTGCTGCTATTTAATAAGAACACCTGCAAATTAGTTGCACCTTGCTTCGAATTTCAACAGGGAAGGAAGATAGGATATAAATATAATAAAAGCATTTAATGTGCATGTCCCCAAACAAAAGAATAAACTAGGAGTTCTGGTTTATTAAGTGGTATTGTGCCCCACAGCCTATTCATTCATTTCCTTTCCATGAGTTGGTGAATATCCTACATAGCTGAATGTTAACAAGAACCTGGGATTATGGTTAAATATGTTTAAAAAGCCAGATTTTGTAAAACAACAGTGATCCCTGGTTTGTAAATCTGTTTCTTTGTAATCCCTGGTTTAGAGACAATATTGTACTAAATGAATATGATTACTTTATCCATTTACTATACATGCTGCTTGCCCAAAGACACACTGCAGATTCCATCTTAATAAACCAGAATTCCTATCTTGTTCTGTACGATGGCACATCATCATGTATTGATTGATTGATCAGAATACAGAAGACAATAATAAAACCATCCATAACATAGTAGAGCAAGTAAGAAAGAAAATACAATTCCTATTTCTGTATCCTCTTTTAAGTTCATTTCAATAAGATCCATATTTCCAGTTCTCAGTTGTGGTGTTTTATTCGGGTGATGCTGGCTGGGGGAATTCTGGAAATTGAAGTCCACAAGTCTTAAGAGTTGCCAAAGTTGGACATTCTTGGTCTAAACCCGCTCGTCTTTCTTTTGTTTTCCCAAATCCTGCAATCCAAGGGTTCTAAGTGCTTCCAAATCGTTTCAGAAAGAAGCCTGGCATCTTTCTGGCATCATCGTCGTCGTCGTCAGGCTAGACTTTTAATTTCTTGACTGCTGCTTTCAACTGCAGGATTCCTCTCTGCTTCCTGTGTTTGTTTTTCAAGGGATCTGCCTGCCCCTCGCCAGAAGAAAATGCTGACAGCTCTTTCTATCCCCTGCTGAATAATAAGCTCCATTCGGCAACTCTGATCGGATGAGCTGGCGGGAGAGAAAAGTTGGAAGCATTTGTTAGTCAGGCACGGCTCATTCCTGTGTTCAGATCACTCCTGAATGACCTTAGCTGGTGGTGGTCACCAGCTAGAGAGGGCTGCTGTTGATTAATGCATCTGTTTTGGAGGTGAAGACTGTAGTTTGCAGCAACTGGCCGTTAACCGTCGCCATAATTGTTTGCCGTACACTTTCAAGGGTAGCATCTTGGGAGCACTGAAAGAGTACAGGTAGTCTTTCACTTACAACAGTCAATTTAGTGTTAGAAATTACAACAGCAGTGAAAAAAGTGATTTATGACCAGTGGTGGGATTCAAAAAATTTTTTTATTACCGGTTCTGTGGGCGTGGCTTGGTGGGCATGGCAGGGGACAGTTACTGCCAAATCCTATTCCCTCCCCACCCCACTAACCTGCTTTCCAGCTCCATTCTCCTGTGCAGGGCAACAAAACAAGAGCCAGCTGATCAGCTGGGACTCAGTGAGAGGCAGAGAATAGATGGGGGCAGGGACAGTCAGAGGTGGGATTGGCCGGTTCTCCAAACTACTCAAAATTTCCACTACTGGTTCTCCAGAACTGGTCAGAACCGGCTGAATACCACCTCTACTTATGACCATTTTTCACCATTATGACCATTGCAGATCACGTGATCAAAATCAGAGACTTACCAACTGACTCATATTTATGTCGGTTGCAGGGGTCACGTTGATCTCCTTTTGTGACCTTCTGACAAGCAAAGTCAGTGGGAGAAGCCAGATTCGCTGAACCAACCCCCGTAACCCATTTAACAGCTGCAGTGATTCGCTGAACAACGGTGGCAAGAAGGGGCAAAATTCACTTAACAAAGGTTTCACATTTGGCCTCAACTGTGGTTGTAAGTCGAGGACTACCCGTACGCTTGTATTTAGAAGCAGCTGGGACAGCCGTCGACGCCACAGCTACGAATGTAGAGATGCAACAATCCACAAAGATCACACAAAGGAGAACAAAGATCAAAGTAGGGGCAAAGTATAAGCGGTCGGCTTAATTTTGAAAAATCTGTGCCATTGATCCATTTGGATGGTTGCTAAGAATTTCCCTTCCCTGGAGAGGAAGGCAGAGACGAGAATCTCCCTGCCTGCTTTTCTCTCTAACCCTACAAACAGCTGTGTTTGACTGGTCTACCATGTGATCTTTAATCTTGAGAGAATATGGCCTCAAAACAGAAAAAAAAAAACCCTGCTCTCTTTGGCTCTGCTGTTTTCTTTCTTGATTTTCTGCAGAAACCCTGCCAGCTTTCGCCGAATCTGTACCTGATCTCAGCATACTTTCTTTCTTCCTTTTTTTGCCATCTGTTTCCCAGGTGCTGCTACCTTGACTACGTCTTGACAGTTGGGTCTGAAATCTAGTGATTTATCATGGATCACCTGTCAAAAGAAAAAAGAGTTTTCGGTCTCTTTGTAGAATTATTTTGCTCTCTGCTATTGAGGCCCAGGATTGTTTTGGCCTCCATTTTAACATCTGCAGTCTTCCTTTCTGAAACTGAGGACTAATCCACAGGCATTCAAATCTATTAAAAGCTTCTGCGTTGGGGAGGTGGGGGGGCAGCAGACAGTCGCTGTGACTTGGTTGATCTTTCAAATCTAAATTATAAAGAAATAAATAATAAAGACAATAAGATCCCATGCAGAATTATCAACTTGATCCTTCCTTTAGAATAGATTCAGCCTGCCACTTGTGTGGGTGAGACCTGTGTGTTAAAATGGCCAACTTTTTCTGCTGTATGTACACGTGGGCCTGGGGTATTTATTTTCCTCATTCTTTCCCCAAAGATAATGGGGAAAGTATTCCAGTAAGAGCTGCGATGGCGCAGTGATTAGAATGCAGTACTGCAGGCTACTTCTGCTGACTGCCGACTGCCGGCAGTTCGATTCTGACTGGCTGAATGTTGACTCAGCTTTCCATCCTTCTGAGGTCGGTAAAATGAGGAGCCAGATTGTTGGGGACAAGAGGCTGACTCTGTAAACCACTTAGAGAGGGCTGGGAAGCGGTATATAAGCTATGGCTATCCGAGAGTTGTTCCTGTTTTAGTAAATGTCTACGGAGCTTCACAACCATCCAGATCATGGTTGTCCCAAAGGTGCTTTTTCAAGAGTCGACTGGACTTTCTTTGTTTTTCCTTGAAGACGTTTCGCTTCTCATCCAAGAAGCTTCTTCAGTTCTGACTGCATTGTGACTGACCATTGAATTAGAACTGAAGAAGCTTCTTGGACAAGAAGCGAAACGTCTTCAAGGAAAAACAAAGAAAGTCCAGTCGCCTTTTGAAAAAGCACCTACGGGACGTCCTGTTTCAGTAGTGCTGGGCTAGGGGTGACTCTGACCGTATTCAGCACTATTGCCTGTGATAAGTATGGCATGCGCTCTTCCTGTTGGAATGACCGTGGTTACTTTTCTTTCTCCTGGCAGGAAGAGTTCCTGGGCTTCCATTCAGAGGACAACACTTTCCAAAGCCCGCTGCGTGCTGCTCTAAGGTCTAAAAGAGGTAAGGAATTTCTGGAGGCATCGGTTGGTGGTTTGCATCCTACCTGGCAAACGTGGTCTTCAGGGTTGGGCATGAAGATTCTCGTGAGAGTTTGATCTTCTAGCTTAACATCTCGTGGAGTTTTAGGGTTCTCACCCAAAACGTCATGGTGTATCAGTTGAGATGAGAGCATTGCAATCAGCAATAGTTGTCAGCCTTGCAAAGCGATAATCCCAACTGTTCTTTGACATTTATGCTTTGAATCAATTTTGAGTGTCCCACAGGTTTCCCCCTGCTGATGGGAACATATATGGGAGTTGTGGTTTAATATGTTGTGGGAACTATCCCATCACACTAATCATAAGATAGTTTCTCTGTAGTGGGGGTGTCAAACTCACGGTGTCACGTGACGTATCACGACTTTCCCCCCCCTTCGCTAAAATGGGGGTGGGCGTGGCCAGTGCCCATGAGTTTGACAGCTTCCTCCTCTATAGTATATTGTGTTTGTCAGTTTGAGTTTAGGGTCAAAAGGTCTGGACTCAGCCAAACTATAATCTCTGTACGTATTGTAACGTTCAAAGGCTGATTCTCAGTCAGAATGTGATCCCATTTTTTTTAATCCTCATGTGGAAGTCTTCATTTCTGACACTGTTAGTTGGATTTTTAAAGAACTAATATTTAATCATTTTAAAAGACAAGTTGCTGTCCCATACTTATATAGCAACTGGCTTCCTTGAAATTGGATATATTGCATTACAATGTAGGAAGGATGTTGTTCAGAACAGGTCCAAAAGTTGTTCTGTTTTCCAGCAGTTGTGTCCATGCACAAAAATCACATGAGTTGTGACACTGTATTTGAAGCAGTAGCTTTTCTAGTGGGTCTAATACTAGGATCTGGTTTTTTTGTATAAATGTGAAATGATTACTTCCAAGGACTCTGATACTGCCATTTTCCAAACTCGCTTCTAATATCATTTATTGATTCATCTAATGCTCTCCAGTTTTATAGGATTCCCAGTATTTTAAAACCTTTTGTGACATTTGGCGCAGCTTGGTTTGGCTTGTAATGACTCCCTGCCAGATGTGAAGTTCTCTCTTTGATTCTATTCCTGGCAGTCTACTTCCTCTTATCATTAAAGTTGTTTGCTGTTCAGAGCATTTCTCTGCTGCTGCTGCTGCTGCTGACCGGCTAATTTATGAACGTTAATATTCTCACAGCCTCAATATAAGCTTTCTTAAGATATTGTAATTTCATTCATTGCATTGTTCATTTTTAGAAAGAAAGCTTGTTTTGAATGTTCCACAAGATTTCTAACTTATATAGTACAGTGTACATTCTATCAGCGGGATGTTGCATTTATCATAGGTGATCAGGCAAAGTGCCTTTCGCAATATTCTATAGGTAGTCCTCAACTTACGACCACAGTTGAGACTCGAATTAACAAGGTGATAATTAAGTGAGTCGTGCCCAATTTTACAATCTATTTTGCCACTGTTAAGTGAATCACTGCAGCTGTTAGGTGACCCTTGTGGTCGTTAAGTGATTCCAGCTTCCCTCACTATGATGGCTTCTAGGAAGGAGGCTGGGAAAGTCACAAATAGCAATAGCACTTAAACTTATATAGCGCTTTATAGAGCTTTACAGCCCCCTCTAAGCAGTTTACAGAATCAGCTTATTGCCCCCAACAATCTGGGCCTTCATTTTACCCACCTCGGAAGGATGGAAGGCTGAGTCTACCTAGAGCCCCATTAAGATCAAACTTCTGGCAGTCAGTAGAATTAGCCTGCAATATTGTATTCTAACCACGGCACTATAGCTTCTTCCCTGTCCCCTTCTTCCTTCCTTCCTTCCCCTCCCTCCCTCCCCCTCCCCCCTCCCCTCCCTCCCCTCTTCTTCCCTCTCTCCCTCGCAATCACACTTTGACTTATATACCGCTTCACAATGCTTTACCGCCCCCTCTAAGCGGTTTACAGAGTCAGCATAATTTCCTCCAACCATCTGGGTCCTCATTTTACCCACCTTGGAAGGCTGAATCAACCTTGAGATAGTCAAGATCAAACTCCTGGCTATGGGCAGAGTCAGCCTGCCATACTGCCTTCTAATCCTGCGCCACCACGGCTTCTCCCAATGGTAATCCTATGACCCTGGGTCACCAGAAGCATCTGAATTACATGCCACTGACCAAGTGCCAGAATTTTGATCACATGAGTATAGGGATGCTGTGATGCTTGTAAGTGTGAGGACCGGTTGTTAGTCTTACATTTTTCACTGATGATGTAATTTTGAATGGTCGCTAAACGAGTGGTTGCAAGTTGAGAACTAGCTGTATGAACAGAATAGGGCAGGGGGGGGTCAAACTCAAGGCCCGTGGGCTGCATCTAGCCCATGATGTGGTCAGATCTCGCAGTGGGGTTGTCCTGGAAAATGTAAGGGGCCAGCCTGCTTTGCTTTGGCCCAGTCTACCTGCATCACTTCAACCTGGTCTACCCAATGCGAAGAGGAAATATGCCAGCAGTTTGGGGAGTGGCATCAAGCTGGCCACGCCCCCCAGTTGGCCACATCCACCCAGTCAGCCAGGCCCCCACCCCCGAGGCCAACCACAGCCCTGATGTGGCCCTCAATTAAATTGAGTTTGACCGCCCTGGGATAGGGCAATCTTCAACTGATAATGGACTGTTACTTGGGCAGATTCTTTCTGGGGGTAGGAAGTTGCAGCTGATCAGCAGTTTTGTGAGTGCCCTCCTGCACACTTGAGTCAATTTTATTTTACAGCTAAGATTTCTATCTCTTCGTACAGGTACCTCTCTGATGTCGCATGGCAGGAGGAAGAGGGCATTTGCTGAGGACTCTGTTTCCAAAAGGTTAACCAAACAAAAGGCGGTGGAGTCCCAGCGAGATCGTATGGTGAAAGCTTTGGCCGAACTGCTTCAGAGGACCAAAGGGACTCCGGGAAGGATAGGCCGGCAAGCAACATCTGGTCCAAAAGTGGTCAGGATGCTTCCTAAGCAGACTCAAGCTGACCCAGAACCTGCTGACCCATTAAAATCTACCGCCCCTCCCCTTCTTCCACCACCGACAGAGAAGACACTCAATTCCACTGCCTCACCCAGGCCACGAGGCCGGCCACGTGGCTCCTTCAGAAAGAAACCAGTTGCAAGACCTCCTCCCAAGAGCACCAAAACTTCCCCTTCCATCCCGGAGCCTAACAATAATATCCAGCTGCCCTCCTCGTGCACAGAAGAAATCAGTGCATCCTCTGAGCCGGCCGAAGCGTTGAAGAAACCACCGCTCATCCTCAAGTTCTTCTCCAAGGCCAGGCGGCATAAATCTGGCCAGTTGGTGGTGACTCACGTCCGGCTAAAGACCCAGGGTCACCGAAGGGGCCGGAAGAGGAAGTGGAGCGTGGTGCCGGAAAAGAAGCTCTCCCCGCTTCCTTCAGAGGCGGTGTCTGAATCGGAAGCAGTTTTGTCAGAGCCGGATACCTCTGCCCCAGAACCCAAACAGAACGAACCCCTTCCTTCTCATTTGCTATCAGAGAATCCTGCCCCCGAATCATCTCCTCAGCCCAAATCCCCAGTCTCAAACCCAGAGCCACAACAGGAGGCAGTTGTCCAGGAACTGCAGCCAGCCCCAGAGGCCCCTGTCCCAGAACCGGAGCTCCCTGTCCCAGAACCAAAGCCTTCCATACCTGAAGGTGACGCTCTTCCTTCGCCCAACCAGGTATCTTGGAAACAGGAGTCCCAGCAGCAGCAGCAGCTCTGTCCACAGAGCGACGGAGCGGCCCTCCTTTCCGAGAAGGGGCCTTCTCGGGTTGCCCTTTCCATAAGGGCACGGTGTTTGAAACGGGGTCGTGGGCGGCGCATGGCAACTCGGCCACTGCCAGGCAAGATGAGGGAGGAGGCCGGGGGAATGGCTCAGCAGTCCGGAGTCACTGGCTCCGAGGAGGCCCCCGCTCTCAAAACTACTTTCCTGAAAAATATCCGCCAGTTCATCATGCCGGTGGTGAGCGCCCGGTCGTCTCGTCTCATCCGGACCCCCCGTCGCTTCATGGATGAGATCCCGCAGAAGGCGACCAAGCTTTTGGAAAGCCCTGTCCCTGACGGGGCTTTGGACAAGCAGGAAGCTTCTCTGTTGCCATTGCAGAGCCCACCCCAGCAGCTGAACCCCTCAGTCCCCAGTTCTCCAGAAAAAGATACCTCCAGGGCCCCGTCCTCCCCATCTTCCCCAAGCGGGCTCCACATGATTTCCTCGGCCCTGCCCGAGAAACGGCGGTCCATCCTCCGGGAACCCACATTCCGATGGACCTCACTCAGCCCCACTTTGTCCCCCAAAGAGAAGGGGAAGGCTCTCTTCCAGGTGCCTAGTGAAGATGCATCTCTTGGGCCCAGTGCGCCAGCCCCCATCCCTTCCACCCCAACCAAGCGCACTCCCTTGCTACGGGCTCCCCAGTTTACACCTAGTGAGGCGCACCGTAAGATCTATGAATCTCTCTCGGTCTCTCCTGAAGAGTCTGACCTGGTGCCAGCTTCCCCCGAGGTCAGAAGGGACCCCCCGGTGGCGCTGCAAGAAGCTCCCTTGCTCTCCAGCGAGCCCGTGGTGACCCGCAGTGGGAAGAAACTGGTGGGAAGGACCAACCACCTTGCTTTGCCCCTCTTCCCGGAGGTTCCCAAACCCCTCGAAGCGCAGAGCAAAGAGCTCATCACCATGGAGGACGTCAATTCTCCCGGCGTGGTTCACAAGGTGGCCATCCGAAGAGTCCTGCCTCCATCCTCCGCCCAAGCGGAGGAGCTGGAAGAGAAAGCGGCCGGTAGTTCGGAGAGCGAAGCGGAGCCCGCAAGCCTCTCTTCAGAGGAAGTGAAGCCCCCCGTACAGCAGCCCAAGCCCGTTGCCCCATCGCTTTCCAGCATGGATAAAGTTTACAGCCTGCTGACCCGTGCCAAGGTGCAGCTGTACAAGATTGACCAGCAGAAGCAATTCAAATTCATTCCGGTAAGAGGAAATCCCCCCCCTCCAGGTTGAATGATGTGGGTTTTGGAATCGTCGCAAGGGTAGGCCACATCCATCAGAGTAGGGGCAGGGGTACGCTGCTGGGGGTTCACAGGGGTTCAGGAGAGCTCCTAGCTAAGATTCTATGCAGTTCAGATAAATTCCCAAATCCCACTCTTGGCTGGCCTGGCTCTCTCCTCCCTGGAGTCTCCACGCAGCCCATTTTGGGTGCAGGTAAGTGCAGGGCACACACGGAGACTTGGGGAGGGCGAAAAACGGACCTTCCGGAAGTTTTAGCAAGGAGAATTATCAAACTACTATAAAAGTGGTGCAGAATTCAAAGAATTGAGTTTATTGCCCTATCTTATGTGAGTTCTGCCCCTAGGAAAGAAATCTAAAGGTTCTGAGATATTCTGAACAGTAAATGAGAAGAATGGAGATTGGGACAAGCTACCACCTATGATTCAAAGGTGATAGCTACTTTGAGGCTGGGTTTATATTTTGCTCTAAGAAAGGGGTATCCAACCTTGGCAACTTTAAGACCTGTGGACTTCAAGTCCCAGAATTCCCCAGCCAGCATAAGAGCATGATTGACTAACTTGAAGTCCATAAGTCTTAAAAATTGCCAAGGTTGGATGCCCCTGCTCCACACTGTAATAGCTTGCCTTTATCAAACATGCTTAATGTGACCAGTGCCAAAGCTAGTGGCTGCATGCACACAATATGCCACGTATGACGACTGTCAAGTCTTTTTTTAATGTGTTTTTGTGATAGTTTTTTTGTCACATAGCCTGAACGCTAGCCATTTGGTAAGCTTATAGTTCGGTGTGTTTTGAAAAATCCTGTAATTGGATTCCACAATTATCAGGTTGAGTTTGCTATGTGAACACACGAAGGAAGACATGTTTTCTCTAGTTTTGGCTTGGCATGTTGTGTGAATACAGCCCATCTGTTGTTTATTCAATTAGCCACAGTGAACATTGGATGGTTTCGTGTGATTTGAGCATGCCCTTGGGACTCTGCGCGCCTGGCCATATCTGTGTACACCATGCTGCGTTTCATGGGAAATGATTGGTGCTGCTGTATTGAGAGATCTCTGGAATGAAAGCTGCCATTGTGTTGGAAAATGGGCAGAATTGTTTGGGGAATTTAGTATCGAAGGTGCCGGGGTGGTGGTGGTCCCAAACCATGTGGATTATAATGCTGCTGTCTTTTTCTTCTAGGGGTGTCAAAGTATCAAAGCCGAGGCCTTTGAGACTCCAAAACTCCCGGCTGAGCAGGAGACGCCCACAGACCTCAACACAGCAGAAGACAAAAAAGAGGTTAGAAAACAGGTAATTGACTTGCAGCCATGCAACCATCTTCCAAATACACAAAAAAAAGTGGTGGGGGGGGAATCTGGGCGCTGAGCTTGATAACCTAGTTATCATGACTCCCGCTTCACGGTTTGTTGCTTCGTACTGTGTGTGAGCTCAGCCCCTCACAGGCCTGTCAGCACAGTGTGGCTCAGCACAATGCATGGAGCCCGGCCAAACAGTTTCTGTGGAAGAACCAGCTCTGCCGCTTCTTGTCACTCATGATAATGGGAGTCCTTACTGTTTGGTGTTCTTGACAGGGCCAGGAGTCCCCGGTGCAGGGCCCACGGATCAAGCACGTTTGTCGGCATGCCTCGGTGGCCTTAGGGCAGTCCCGTGCGATGGTGCCGGAGGACGTGCCACGCCTCAGTGCCCTGCCTCTGCGAGAGAGGGAAGAGATCACTGCATCGCCCACCATAGAGGGTGAGTATTTGTGGAAGAGATTGGCTGAAGACTCAACTTGCGCCTTCTGGCCTCGCACTGTCACCGCTGGGTAAACCTGTTCCCTGAGTAAATTGTCTACCTTAATATGTAACGCCTGCTAATGACATCACGAGGCTAAGCTTTTATTCAACTTTGGGTGGAATAAACATAGGAAAGGATTGGAACACCTGCATAGGCTTAGACAGAATAAATCTGTTGCTTGTTTGTTTGTCCCGGGGGTGGGGGAAAGAGGAATCCTGACTTAGTTTGAGTGGGGAGGAAGAAGCAATATCGAAATACATAGCTTTGGATTCCTCCATATGCTTACAAATCAGTATGATGATCCCTGCAGGTGCTCATCATATTCCCGGGATCATTTTGTTGACTTCTTAGCAACTCCTTTTGAGGATTGATGCGTATTCATGACTGTTTTTTTGTTGTTGAAAGTGCAATTTGAACCTGTATTAGGAATACCATGCAAGCATAGCTGAACCATTTTTTTTTTTAAAAAAAGCCAGGTTCTTAACTCTCATGGTTTTGGCTCTTAGGCCACACTAGTTGCCTCTTATAGCAGTGGCGGTGTTCTGGGTCAGCCCAGTTCTGCCGAGCCAGTAGCGCCGATGAGCAGCGGAGACAGAACCGGTTCTCTCTGCCACTCTGGTGTTGGGCCCACCCGCCCGCCTGGGCTCCCATGCTCACCTTTATTTCCTGCTTTTGAAGTGCAGCTGCTTTGCATGCGCGGCAGCTGCTGAAGCGACTGGGAGAGTGCAGGCTTGCAGGAAGTGAGTTGGAACACCTCTGCACCTGCGCAAAGCGCATGTTTGGCCCACCAAGCCACACCCTCCGAACCGGTGGTAAAAATATTTGAATCCCACCACTGTCTTATAGGGTTCAGATGGGTGTGTGTGTGAAAATCTGAATATGTGCTCTTGTGGTTTATACAGTAGAAGAGACGGGTTTCAAAGAATTAGCTTCAGTGCACCATCCGTGCACCTGAATGTGCAATTTCTACACCTTTGCTTTACCAAGCAAAATTCTATAACGTGTGAATACCAAAAAAGTCCTTTTATGGATGTCTTACAATATGAGTTGGACTGAAGCTTCTTCAGCCTGTTCCGTCCACTCTTCCATTGTGGCACTTTTTCTCCAATGAAATCAGACTTTTGCTGACTTTCCCAGGGTAAGGTAGAAATAACAGGTATAGAAGGTTTTGTCTAAGTTGGGGGGGTTCCCAAATTTCTCAGCTCATTGACCCCTTCGTGAAGTTTCAGATTGTTCGACTCCCAAACATTTATTATGTGAAAATAATTCAACAAATACTATTTTAACTAACACTACTAGTACTACTACTAGTAATAAGTAATATTCAAGATCACTCTTGCTGGCATCCGACTGTGTATCTGTAGGTAATATCTCTCACTGCTGACTACTTCACCTTCAGGATTACCATGTTTCCCCCAAAATACAACCCACTCAGAAAATAAGTCCTAGCTTAATTTTTCCACATGCGCCCAATATAAGCCCTACCCCCCCAAATAATCCCCAATTAAAACCCCAACCACTGCGGGGTGCATGGGTAAAAATTAAGCTAAGGTGGTGATGAGGGGTGGGTTGGAGCTTCCCTACTACTTACCTTGGACAGTTGCAGCCAGGCCCTGTGTCAGCATTCCAGCAAAACCAAACTCCAATCAAAAACTCAGAGACAAGCATTTTCTCAAAGTGTCTTTTTATTGGAAAAGTCATACTGGCACATCTGGGAAAACCCGAATCTGAGAGTTCCAGGTTTTCTTCCTTCAATAATTAAAATGCACAAGTCCATCCCATCATTCCATCACATGCCCCAATCACCATCCGTCCCAACTTGAGACATCCCTTAAACTACTCCTCATCCAGCTGCAGGAATAACATGACCTTGACCGTAAAGAGGAATGCTATTATGTCGAACTACACACGCTCCATGAAATCCCCCCTCCCAATTTCCCAAGCACAAGAATGTGGCAGCATGGAAGCTTCTGGTGCTAATATGGCTTTCAAAGCTGACACACCTCGACCCATTTCTTTTGCAGCCAGCAAGGCTTTCCTGAAGGCCTCTGTAGCTGATAACAGAGCTTCAGGTCGATCAGGAGCTCTGTTATCAGCTATAGAAGCCTTCAGAAAAGCCTTGCCGTGAGTCAGTGGAAGACATTCCCCCCTCCCCCCCCGAAAATAAGACCTGATACCTTTTTTTGGGTGGCAAAAATATAAGACAAGGTCTTATTTTTGGAGAAACATGGTAATGTGGAGATCTACAGAGACCCCAGAAGATTAATTGACCCCCATTGACCTTCCATTATTTATCAGCTACCTCTTGACCTCCAGCCATTTATCAATCTCTTGGGTTCCATTGACTCTTGGAGGCCAATTCTGAACACCTTGGGGAACACTGATCTAACCTGTCAAGTCAGAATATTACGTCAGCTAATAACCACGGGTTCAGTTTAGCCGCAGTCTGGGATGAAGTTCAAAGAGGCTTACAGGATTAGAGATTGCAGCATGGATCTTACAATCCAGTTAATGTTTGGACTGTTCCACAGAGACCTCATCAGCGTCTGAGAATGAGTGTGGCCAGCAGAAACAAGTGAAGCCGGATTCTGCCGTCAAGGCTACGCCGCCCCCTGTGCGTCGCCACATTTCTCACCATCATGGCAAAAAGAACCGCATGACTCGCTGTGGGAAGTGCAAAGGATGCCTGAGGCTCCAGGACTGCGGCGAATGCATCAACTGCCTGGACAAACCAAAATTTGGCGGGCCAAACACTAAGAAGCAATGCTGCGTGTGAGTGTGTCTGGGAAGTCCCTAACTCCAGCCTTGTCCACTCCTTCGTGCTTGCCAAGCATTAGAAATCAAGAGTTCAGGGTTTCATCCGTAGCCAAGAAGAAAGGCTCCACCTGTAGTTAAGGGTTTGTAAATGCTGATTCTACAGCGCAAGCCCTGGCTGCAAAATTTAGCATCCCCTCTCGACAGTCAAAAGCAACCTCTGCTCCTTAAAGGTAGGCAAGGCAACTTAAAAAAAAATCTATAGCTACTTGCTGTGCATCTTCAGAGGAAAATCATAAGTTAGAAAGTCAGCAGATAGGGGACTGCAGGCATTGACATAGTGATTTCTTTGTTGGTTGGATTTACCATATTTTTTTGGACTATAAGATGCACTTCCCCCCCTCCAAAAGTGGGTGGAAATGTCTGTGCATCTTATACAGCAAATGTTGCCCAAGCCCCGCCCACCTGCCAGCCTCCACCCTTCAGCCGCTGCCTCCCAGCAATTTCCCTTCTTGCAGCAAATGGCAAACAGCCCATTTCACTTTCAGCACAGCCTGATTAGCACAAGCAGCTGATTGTTGGTTGGAATTTCCTCCCGACAATCGGCTGTTTCAGGCTGCAGGGATCGCCATCGTCTATTGTTGCCTCCGCACGTCCCATTTTTGGCCTCCGTGCGCCCCATTTTTGGCTCAGAACAGCCGACAGGGATTGGAACGGGCGGAAAATAGGGTGTGGAGAGGTCAAAAACGGGGAGCGCAGAGGCAGCGATAGGCAATGGTGATCCCTGCAGTTTGAAACAGCTGATTGTCGGGAGGCCGATCCAGACAATCAGCTGCTTGTGCTCGATCAGACTGCTCTTTGCTGCAAGGAGGCAAATTGCTGGGAGGCAGAGGCAGATTCCCTCCCCCTTGTTTTCTTCCCCCAAAGCTAGGTACATCTTACACTTTGGAGCATCTTATATTCCAAAAAATACAGTATACCCCACTTTTCCTCTAAAAGCTTAGAAGTGGCTTATATAATCCTCATGCTATCAGTTTTATCCCAGCATTGACTGAGTCATGGCAACTGGCCAGGGTCACTCAGTGTGGGCTTTATTACGAGATCCCCTTAGCAGAGTTAATACCTAAACCAAGTCTAACCTTGGCAATTTTTTTAAGACTTGTGAACTTCAGCTCCCAGAATTCTGCTGGCTGAGGAATTTTGGGAGTTGAAGTACACAGCTCTTAACGTTGCCGAAGTTGGACTCCCCTGCCCTAAACCTTACGCTATGTTACCCTTACAGTCTGAGACCCAGGTTTAAATACCCTTTAAAGGTGAAGCCACAGATGAGTCAGAATACCGAAATCTAAACATGGTGTGTTATTTTCTCCATATCTCTGTACCACAATTAATGTGCAAATTAAATAAACAAACTTCACTATGCCATACAGATTGTGATAAACATCCCAAACTCTTATCAAGTTGAGTTGGCTTTGTTATCTTGCATTTTTATTACTCTCATAATTTGGCTCTAGGTAATATGTCACTTTTGAGTGTTCTGAAGCTGAACAGATCCCACCCTGCCAGCATCTAACTCACTGCTGGAATTCCTTTCTCTCTTTCCATGACTTTCTTACAATTTTCTACAACTGGATTCTGTCTTTGGACTCTAAAGCTAGCTATTATTAATATTTGCGATAGGGTAGGAAGGAGAAGGTGATTCGGCAAACTCTGTAGCCTTGTTTTCTTTTTCTAGCCCTGATGATGTTACCTAGTTGGGTAATGAAACATCTGCAAGAAAATAACCAAGTTCGGAGAGCACCAAGGACTCCTAGTTTTCTTATACGCACTCACACAGTGCTTAGAGTAGAGTAATATCCTGGTTTGGGGCCTGATCTTTCTGGAACAGAAAAAACACCAAAGAGATTTCAATGAAAACAGCAGAAGTGTAGGATGGAGAAAATAATCCTTGAAGAAAACTCTTGGAACTTTGTAGCATATCCACTAGAACAGTTCTAGGTATCTTTAAGATGCGTGGACTTCAACTCCCAGAATTCTTCAGTCAACCTGCTCTCTAGGGAATGCTGGGAGCTGAAGCCAACACATATTACAGCGGCCAAGACTGAAAACCCTGCAATGGAACCTCAAGTCTTCTCCCTCATGGGACAGTGCCTACATGTCAAGGAGGATGGGAATTCTTTTTCCATGGGGGTGGGTGGGGAAATAGAAATTTACAAGTTGTGCAGGCAGGACGTTGCATTTCCCACAGCAATGTCGGTCTTAAGAGGTTTTGTTTTAAGCGTAAGTCATCCTGGCCCCCAACCTGGTCCTGCCAAGAGGTTGATTTTTCAGCTTCTACATCCAGACAGCCAGTGGGAGGATTCAGATACCAAATACATTTGGAAAGCTTCATGGCTCCAAATTATCAGGAGATACACGTGGGTTTCTTAATTTTAATAGGAGTCATTGTTTTCCTGTCTTAGGACCCATGTGATAGCAAGGTCAATTTCCTACTTAATTATTCCAATGGATCCACCTTGTCCTGAGGAAGGCCCGGGGTTCTGTTTTGCTGGCTTTACTTGATACTTGTGTCTAGCCTGTAACAGAATTACAGAGTTGGAGGTCTTCTAGTCCAATTCCCTGCAGGGGACCCTTTATACGTGATGGTGAACCTATGGCACACATATGCGCACCACCCAGCTGGTCTTTGCGGGATCTGGAGTGCTGAAAAACGGCCTGAAAAATGGCCTGAAAACGCCCCCCCAAATGGCCAAAAAACAGGCCATTTTGGGGGCCATTTTCACTCCAGAAACAGCCTGGAAAATGGTACCCAAAACAGCCAAAAAACAGGCACGCATGCACCGGCCAGCCACTCTTCGGGTTTCCAGCGCTCTGGCACACACACATGCACACACATTCCTGTTTGGGCACTTGGTGCTAAAAAGGTTTGCCATCACTGCCCTATGTCATTCCAGTCTCTTCTTAAAAGGCATATAAAGGCTTATAAAAAGCCTCTGATCTTTCATTGGCTGTCAAATGTGAATTCAGTTAGTGTGAGGTGTTTCCGGCATCAGGAGGCATCCAGAGCCCACCCACTCCACCTGCCTTTTAAAAACATCTTTTAAAATAAATAATTACAGGAAGTTGGCATTGTTGCCAAACTATCAGACTCTGGCATATTTTCAGGAATGATCCTGGTTCCCCACCAAAGACTAACCGTGACACTAGAGAATTCAACATTTAATCGATGGGTATTTCTACTTAATAGTCCCTTGTGGCAGCCATCTTACCCTTTGTGCTCTCCCAACATCCAGGTGTGTGCCCCTCCCAAGCTTAAGTCCTCCTGGCTTATTTCTGAACCCGTGGGCTGAAGAGTCTGTTGGAGGTAGTTTTTCTTTTTTCCTCTCCTCTGACAATGTATGTCTGGCTGACAGGTATCGGAAGTGCGACAAGATTGAAGCACGGCGAGTGGAACGGCTGTCTAAGAAAGGTAACAGTTGAGTGGTTGAACATGGCTGGACTGATGTGCTCCTGTGAGTTGGTTGCGTGATCATGTGTGGTCTCTTCTCTGTGTGTGTCTTTGGTTTTCCTGTTCGATATGATACAACCTTCTAGTCAGGGGCATTTTTTTTTTAATATTGTATACCTTTGTATAACCATACTAGCTAAAATCCAGCCCATACCAAAGGGCTGGAATTCTGCAGTGAATGTCCAAACTTGGATGATGAGCATTGATTTCTACATTATACCGGAATGAATAATAATGTTTGATGCTTCACATCCCAAGTGCCTGTGTTTAAGACAGGCTTTTTAATTAATGTTCTAGTAGTTTGCCTTTGAAAAGTTTTGTATAAGTCCAAAGCTAATGTTTCTACTGTCTTTAATTGTAGCTTTTTTTGCAACTGTGTGTTTTTTGATACACTTTCATTGTTCCATCGATTCGGCTTTGTTTGTTTTATCTACCTTCCTGTAAACCACATGGGGCGTAAATGTTTGTGGAGAGGCGGGTTTAACCAATGGAAATGACCATTGCTAATGACTCACTTTGTATATTGGCGGGTTTCTATTTTGCAACTTGTGCGGATTTAACATATTAAATTGTAACACGGCACGATTTTGTGAAAGAAGTTGAAATGTGGTATGTAAACCGTCAGGGATGAGGAAGAAGCATTAAGGCCCATGAGAAGAAGAAAGGGAAGGTCCATCCGGGGGTACCACCCTTAAGAAAAACTCATTCCCTTGTCCACAGAATCCCCCCTTCCTTTTTGCGGGTGTGGGAGGAACACATTCCTCTTTATGGTACGTTTCTGTGCTGCAGTTCCCTACAATTTGTTGAAAATACATGCTTGTTGTAGAACATTATCAACAGGCTCCCAAAGGCGACTAGCCCACTCTAAGGTTGAGGGCTTTCAAGGTGTTTTGTACTGGTCACAGGAGAGGGGAAACCCACATGAAAACTAACCGAAGTTGTCAGAGAAGGAACTCAAAGACATGTCCTCTCCTGCCAGCCCAGTCAGTCACCTTGGATGACCAAGGCAGTCATTAAATATTAAGGTCATCGAGTGAAGGTGAGCTCCTGAGGATCTGCATACAGAATCTGTGTCATAAACCAAATCATGCATTATGTGGCTTGATGGTAAACATACAGAACATCAGATGTCCCACTAAGGAGGATCCAAACTCATCTGCTACCCCCCCAGGATACTGCTGTGCCTCTGTTGAACAATGTCTGCTCACTCACACTCTCCCGTGCCTGTTCCTGTTTCTTGGAGCAAAGTCTGTTTCACGAATTGTAGTTTCCAGGGAATCTTTTAATAAATAAATTTCTAATGCATTTTGCTTCAAGAACGTCGTGGTGGGTGACAGAGGCCCTATTGAGTTAGGACACGTTAATATTGGGCTCCCATACTTTGTGCAGTTAGGCCTCAACACTTTAGCAGCAATTCATTACGGTTGGGACTTGGCCTTTAATTTTGCTTTTTATTTTTCGATGAACATTGCAGTCGGTTTAGTTTTGTAGGCTTTCCAGATCCAAAGATCTGAGGCCAGAGAGTTGACCTGTTCTTGGTTCAAGGGTGCTTTTTCAAGGGGCAACTGAACTTTGTTTTTCCTTGAAGGCATGTCGCTTCTCATCCAAGAAGTTCAGAACTGAAGAAGCTTCTTGGATGAGAAGCGAAACGCCTTCAAGGAAAAACAAAGTCCAGCTGCCTTTTGAAAAAAGCACCTTTGGGATAATCATGACTCCATTGATAAAGATCTATTCTTAGAATTGCTTTCTGAAAAAATGTGCTTGATTGCACAGGCTTTATATTAAAATAAAATAAATTCTGATCTGCCACAATATTTTATATTAAAATAAAATAAATTCCGATCTACTGCAATCACAGTTGATCTTTTAACCAAGGAAGCTGTTCACATCAGGTCAGATTTTTTGATCATTGTGTCATGGCTGGCCTAGCTTTTCCCCACTCCTGCTATTTCTCTCAGGAGCTGCCAAAAATTGAATTAGGGACTTTCTACAAAGCGTGAGCTCTTATCACTGAGCAGTTGCCCACATTTCTGTGGATGCTAATTGGTCCAGTGACCTGGTTTAACATATTCCCGGCTCTATATCTTGCTTCTTCTTAATGTGTATTGTCTGTAGCCATTACACTAAATTGTCCTTGTTTTCCCCTAGAATGTGCTGTTCCTCTCACTCCCCTTGTTTCATGCCGCAACAAGCACACCTATCCCTGAACTATGGTACCTGTTGCCATTTGAAACGTTGTTCCATCTAGTTGGACATTCCCGGGCAGGCTACCTTTCACTGGTTCCATGAAACCTGAGATTGGTGCATCAAGGTTCCCCATCTGGTCCTTCTTCCAAATGCTAACCAGGGTTGGTCCCGCTTAGCTTAAGGAAGATGGCTCCATCCCACAGCCTCCAGGCCACGTCTTTGATCCTGGGGATATAAACTCCTTACTGTTTCTCTCTGGAGATGCTGATTTGGTTTCCCGGAAATATAGCCATTAAAGGTAATGTAATTTAAAAGAGGTGCCCTGTTTAGATCATTGTCTCCTGCCCCAAAGCTATTGAACAGGCCTTTTGGCCTCAATTTTTTCCCTCTTAGCACCATTTCTCCAGTCACCTGTTTCCCCAACCAAAGAAAGATAATACTCATCTCGGGCCTTTTGTTTTCTCAAGCGAGGGATTCTAAAAGAAACCAAAAATACTTGGCAAACCCTCAGGCTGTTCTTCTGCTGCCCTTCCAATGGGAACGTGGAATCTGATCTGATCTGCAATTTTAACTTTTCGTTATTGGTGAGGATATAAGCACTCCTATGATATCGCCAAACGGTGCAGATTTTCTACCGCTGACATTAGCCGTTGCATTCATCTTTGACCCATTTTTGTCCTCTTCCAGAGTTCAGTTTTTGTAGGATCCTATCACATGGAAACGTTTACCCTCTTAAAAGTGACTATTAAAATGCTATCTAACCTTCATACCCTGCTTTCCGGTGTTCTAATTGCTCTTAAGATGCCTTACGTCCTACTAATCCTTTAAACGGCCTTGGAAAATGGGATGCGTGATGTTCTCTGTCCTGCACATGGGTGATTGGGGTTGCTGAGGCTCGTAGCGGGGCAACTTCCCCATCCTGAGTCATAGCCTAGAATAGGCAGCCTAAATATAGGAGTTCAGTTTAAACCCAAGTTCCTTGATTTAGGTGGATATGAAAGAACAAAAAAAGTCACACCCACCTGTGGGCCGAATTGGTCCCTTAGTCCTGATATTCCCACTTCCTGTTACCTGCTACAGCTTTTCCCTAAACCATGGCTTCCTCAGATAGTTTTGATCCTGGCTTTCACCACAGTTGAAGAGGCTTGGGACCTGCAGAGGTTCACGCATTGATTACTGGAACGAAGCGCATGGGCATGGCTTAGTTGTATGAACATGCGCAAAGTCCAAGTTTACAGCAGACCTTTGACCTTCGTACCAAATCAGCCCATTTCCTTGGCTCGTACAATACGTTGAAGCCTAAGCTAAGAAGAAATGGAGCTAGGTTTGCACAAAATGCTAACCAGCAATAACAACAACAACAACAACAACAACAAAAAGTACAAAATGGGAGAACTAAATAAACGTTGCTTACTGGGCCAGTGAAACTGCTAACTGGCCTTGAATAAGCAGGTTGTTCAGGCATAGGTTGCCTCTGAGCCCAGGAATTTAGGATGGCTCTTAAAAGAAGCTCACACCATTCTCCACTCTCACAATAAAACATCCAGAAAGTTAAAAGCGACCCAAGTTTTTGTGATGCAGTTCTTGGAACAATATAAGTAGGAAACCTGTGCTGTCCAATGAGCAGATCTCTACTCCTCCTGCTTATCCCTGCTATAATTAATGCTGTAACCCAGCCTAGCTGAAATCACGCATGCTTTCTGCTTGCTTATAAACCCACGTCTTCTTTCTCCGTCCGTTGTTTCCCCCTGGTGCTTAAGTTCAGGTGCTTCTTAACCTTGACGGCTTAAAGATTTGTGGACTTCAACTCCCAGAATTCCTCCTCCAGTCATGTTAGCTCAGGAATTCTGGGAGTCAAAGTCCACAAGTCTTAAACTTGCCAAGTCTGAAGGCCCTTGGTTTAGATGCTTCTCAGCCTTGGTGGCTTGAAGATTTGTGGATTTCAACTCCCAGAGTTCTCAGAACCCTGGGAGTTGGAAGTCCACACAAACAGGCTGAGAATCCTAGCTTAAACCTTGACCATCTATCTATAAGTGCTGCTTTAAATGCTCTGTTTGCAAGGAGTCTCAGGCAGCAATTTGCCTCATTCTCTCTGCTCCCCTCCCACTTTTCAATGCTCTGGAAGAAAGCGGCTTTTAAAAGTAAGGCTGTAGCCCTCTCCAGTTTGGCATCTTGGGGGATTCTGGGAATTGCAGCCTTAAGACCTCTGGAGGCCCCCAAGTGGAAAAGGCCCTTCTTAGATGGAGGCAATGTTGTCTGTTTGCTATAGCCTGGGATGGGTGGAGCCATGGATTCCGTAGGTAATACTGCAAAGGTGGGAGGGGGTGGAGGTCCTGTCTTTTTTTTTTTGGGATTGCGGGGAGGAAATGGGCAGGTACTAGGAAGGGGCTGGGCTGGGGAGGCCATTGTGACCTGAGGGGGCCTGGCCAGAGGGAGAGCCCGCATGCCTATGAGAATGCCCTCACTTGCTGTGCAGACTGAAGAAACGTTGCTTATGTGAGCAGATACATCTGGGGAAGGAGGCTGAAGGTGGGGAGGTGGCACAAGGAGTGGAGGGGTGTGTGTGTGGGGGAGATGACATTTTGCTTGTCCTGCTCTTGGGGGAGGGGAGGGGAGGGGGAGAATTGGAGCCCAGTTTCCCAACTTCTTCAGCTCCATTCTGAGGGATGTCTCGGGAGAAACGCTCGGGAGGGTGCAGCCTCCTTTTGGGGGAAATCTCTTTGAGCTGCTGAATCTCTTCCCTGCCTTACCTCCTCCTCACTCGCTGCTTCATCCTTTTCCAAGCTTTTCCACTAAGGGAGCAAGAGGCAGGAAGCTTTGGCCCTCCACCCCACTCCCTTCCTTTGAATTTCTAATTCATTTGTACTTCTGGGCCAATTAATTAACAATGGGAGAAGCACACACACACACACACACACACACAAACTCCTAATGGTACCTTCGAGGGGGGGAGGGGTTGGGACCAGAGCCTTCATTCCACTTCATCTGCATATGGGAAAGTAGACAATGACTGCTAGAAAGCAAGGCAATTATTGCTCCTTGGGTTTGCTCCCAGCAAAGGAGAATTACAATCCAGTGCAGGTGTTTTGGTTTTTTTTGTTGAGTAAATCCATAGTGCCTGACTGAAGTTGGATCTCTAGGAGCTCAGAGCCTTGAGCCTTGAGTCCTCAGTGTGATTAGTATGACCTAGGCAGTAAGGCCCTCTGAAATCCCATCTAGGTTTTTTTTTGTCTCTTCTTCTTATCTCTTTGCTCCTAGCTGTAGAATGCTTAAATCTCTTTTGTATTGGGAATGAGAAAGTAAAGAGAAGGACCTTTTACCAGCCTTATACATAGGAAGACAGCCCCCACCCACACCTAAACAGGGATGGGTAGTGATTGTAAATCTAGATTGGTGAAAGGAGGGGGGGGGGGATTAAAGCATTGCCACTATAGATGGAAGATGAGCTGTAGCTAAGGTAAGTGAGCTAATGAAGACTTGGGGAGGAGACCCCTTGGACAGGTCAGTGGGTAAGCAGAGCAACAGCTGGCGCAAAATGGGTTGGGTTGAGGCTTCTTCCACAAGGCAGGCGAGAGTTACCATCTCTCCCCAGGATTAAATCTGGGCTGCTAAAACCCAAACGCCCTTTGGTTGCAAGAAAGAGACACAGAAACCTTCCTTGTCAGTCCTCTGGCGCTGAGCAGTAGGTTGAGCTGAAAGTGGATGCTGGTAGAACCCAGGGCACCTATCTTGAGCAGGAGAGCTTTCTAACGTTGGTCTGGTCAGACGTTCAGAGCGGGTTGGGATTGCGGTCGGCTGCCTCATGATAGGTTCAAGGGTTTGCATTCGTTTTCTCTCTCCCACCTCCCCACCCCTCGTCACGCCCTTAAAACGAGTCTCGGGGAGACCTCAACGGGGATGGAGGAAAGGGGAGGAAATGGTCCTTCTGCCCAACATCCACCTGCTGCCCAGAGTCGGGCTGCTCACCCATGCCTTTGTCTTCAGGCCGTACAGTAGTGAAGCCCATCGCCCACTGGGATTCGGAGGATTCTCAAGAGGAGTTTCCAGCCCCCTGGGAAGTCATGCTGGGGGCCACAGAGACCGCTGAGCAAGACTCTCTGTTGCAGCGTAAGTCAGCCCGGCGCTGCGTCAAGCAGAGGCCCTCGTATGACATCTTTGAATCCTCTGACTCAGACACAGAGCCGGCCTCAGCCACTCATCGCCGGAAATCTTCGCGAGACTCAGGTGAGCTGTGAGCTTTCGGGTTGCTTAAGTCCATGACTTCCACATAGAGATTTGCCAGCCTGCCAGTAGACACCTGTACTAAACAATCAGCCCTCACATATACTGTACCTGAAGGTGTGGCTGTGCTTATTGGTCACAATTTTCTTAAGAGGAAGCTCGTGATAGAATGACTCAAAAAATACAACACAGGACCTGAGAGTAGGACCTGGTCTCATTTCGGTGTGATGCCATGTTAACAGCAAGCCAGAAATCTTTGATGTTCAATGATTGATAGTCCAGCAGATTTCAGGTTTATTGTTGACTCGTAGCTTCTCTGAGGTTAAAAGCTGATGGATTTGCCATGCCGGGTGAAGAATAGAGTAGCTTCTCATCCTGTTTGAGTCCGATGCAAAGAACATACGCTCTTAAAATGCTCATATGTTTCCAGATTTGCTTCCCGTGGACCCTGAGGAGCAAAGTCGGCCCCGTAAAAGTTCTTTGCAGCCCGTGGTGCAGCTGAAAGCGAGGAAGAAACCAGAGAAGGTGAGCCTTCAAGAAAAGGTGAGACAGGCGAAGATCCACATCTGGGCAAAGTTTTATTGTGGTTTGTGTTGTAACTCAGGAGGGTGCACAGTGCCCATCAAGGACTTCAAGGAATCCATTGTGTGTTGTGTTCTTTAAGTGGGATATGAGCCAAATGGCAAGTCATTTTTTTTTTCCACCAAGATTCATTTCACTTATGGCAAAATATGCCAATTTTTCCTTCTTCCTTCCTTACCCTCCCCCATATCCATTTATTTCTTCTCTCGTCGTACTCTAACACCAGCATTGTGTATCCCACAGGCAACCACAGTAAATGTCTCAGAATATTCTACTCATCTGCCGTTGTCTTCCCTTCCTTTCTCTGTCCTTCACAGGACATCCCTCCTTCTGCCTCACTCCCCTCCATCTCCAATGGCTGGAATGGGAAACAGAAATCCACGGATGGAGTCCACCGTCTCAGGGTTGATTTCAAGGTGAGGCGGGAACATCTGTCTCACCGACACCCAATTTGAAAGGATGTCCTATACAGCGAAGTCATGTTGGCAATTGCTAGACACCAAAGTGTGTTCCCTAGTGGAACAAAACCTCAGTTGGCACCTTTCCTAAATCTGTTGTTTACAGCTTTATGCCTATTAAGCCCAAGGGGCTCTACTGGTGTTATTGAACCAGGTCTGAACAATTTTGGTCTAGGCTACTGCAGCATGCTGTACACAGGACTATCCTCAGAGATTGTTCAGAAGTTTCATTAGATAAAAGGTTTGGCAGCTGATCTATGTACCCGTGCACAGTTTTGTAAGCTTGTTTGTCCAACATTAAAGGATATATGATGGTTCTTATTTATTTTTTATGACTCAGTAGAAGATGTTCATTTTAGTTTTACCTTTTTGAATAGACTCTGATCTCTAAATATAAGTTCCTATTAGTCTTGCTAAGTGAACAGGAGGATTTTTCTCATGTCATTCTGAAACTGCAGAACAAATTTACTTTGATGCTGATTGACTCTTTCTCTCTCACTCTCACTCTCACTTCTTTCTCCTTCTTTTCTCCCTCCCTCCCTCCATCTCTCTCTCCCCCTTCCTCCCCTTTTTTCTTTTTTTTCCCCTTCTTTTTCTTTCTCTTTCTTTCCTTTCACTCTCTCTCTCTCTTTTTTTCTCTCTCTCTCCTTCCCCACTCCTTTTCTCTCCACCTTACTATGTACAAATTTACCTTTGTAAATTTTGTAAGATTTGTAAATTCCCTTTCAGCTCAGTGATTTACTGCATGTGGCCGTGTAGCTTTTAGAGCAAACTTGTTTCCCTGTTTGTGTGCCTTGCAGGAAGACTGTGACTTGGAGAACGTCTGGCTGATGGGCGGTCTCAGCATCCTCACTTCAGTACCGGTCACCACGCAGGTGGTATGCCTGCTCTGCGCAAGCAAAGGTTTCCATCAGGTGGGTTCGAGGAAAAAGAGTCGAGAAGTACCCAAAAGGTGGGGGGGGGGGGCATGAGTTCCCCTAGGCAGGAATTTGAGGGAGGGGTCCTTTTACCTTCAGAAAGAAGGTAAGATCTTCAGGTGAGATTTGGGGATTTAAAAAGGGATTCCCGCTGCCTGTTTCCATGGAGGTTAGGATTGCTAACATGACTGCTGCCTCTTCTGCAGCTGGTGTACTGCCAGGTATGCTGTGATCCTTTCCATGTCTTCTGCCTGGAGGAGGATGAACAGCCGCTGCCCGAGCAGGAGGACAGCTGGTGTTGTCGCCGCTGCAAGTTTTGTTATGTCTGCGACCGCAAAAACAAAGCATCCAAGGTAAGGAAGTTTTGTGTGTGCGTGTGTGTGTGCGTGCGTGCGTGTGTGTGTGTGTGTGTGTGTGTGCAGGCAGGGAATATCTTGGCCTGTGCCCCTTCTGCTAACAGGAAAATAGCAGTCCATCATTGCATCACCCAACAGCTCTGTGTAAGTGGGGCAGGAGTCAGCATTCTGGAAACGGCAGTGCTCTTCGCTTTTTCAAGCTCACGGATGGAGGATTTGAAGGGTCAGGAAAGTGACTTTAAATCAACTGCTCCTTAATCTTCATCTCCTATTTCAGGATTATGGGGAGAGAGTTCGCGGCCATCATTCCCCTACTTTAAAGCCCAGACTTGGGGAACGTAACCAAAAACAGGCACATGTGTAGCAATTGCAGAAGCATCAATAAGCTGAGGTTTCAGAACACAGTAATCCCATCCTCCTTTGGCTTCCTCTTTTGCTACTTCCTTCCTTCCTTCCTTTTTCATGAGCTCTCTCTCTCTCTCTCTCTCTCTCTCTCCTTTTTCTAGAGCCATATGGGTACTCGGGCATCATCCTATTATTTTCTTAACTCTTGATTTCCTTAACATGAGTAGCCCACCTCCCAAATGGCTTCACTGGTTCTCTTTTAGCCCACTTGGATATTGATTTGTCTCTCTGTTGTTCTCCGCCCCTTCTCCCTCACCCATAAAAAAAAACAATTTCTTAAATGTATTTATATTCAATTTCTCTGGCCTTTGTGCACTTAGAACAATGAACAAAAACAGCATTTCAGATTGTTCCTTCACTGTGTCTCAAGACTTTGTGGGTCTTTTGTCGCCTTATCCCAGTGTTTCTCAACCGTGGCAACTTTTAAGATGATAACTGGAGGATTCTGGGAATTGAAGTCTACATACTTTGAAATTGCCATTGTTGAAAAACACTGTCTCTGCCTTTGGTCCCTACCATCTCATGTCCTTTCAGTGTCTGCCCTACCGTAACTTCAGTCAGTCTGGCAGTTACCCCATCTCATCTCCCTGCACATGTTTGCAGTATGTTCTCAGCTGCCACCGTTGTCCAATCCAATAAACCACTCGGAGTTTGTAGCAACGTAGAAGCTCAGTAAATAAATAAAGCACATTGGTGGTTGATTTGCAGCACCAGAAGCACAATAATTGCTGTTACAGGCAGGGGTGGGATTCAACCGGTTTGTGCGAACTGGATACTAATTTTACATCTGGTTCACCGAACCGATAGTTGAACCTACTGGCTGGCCCCACCCGCCCCTCCCCTCCCAGGAGTCTGCACGCAGCCCGTTTTGGAGGCCAGGTAAGTGCAGGAGGCTCTGGGGGGGCAAAAAACGGGCTTCCCAGACATTCCAAAAGTCCGGAAACAGGTCCATTTCTGGCCTCCAGAGCCTGGGGAGGCTGTTTTTGCCCTCCCGGAAGCTCAAGGAAAGCCTCCGGAGCCCGGGGAGGGCAAAAACGCTGCCCCCTGCTGCAGGAGGCCGAGTAGGCCACACCCACCGTGGCCATGGCCACCCAGCAACCGGGCAGAGAACCGTTTGCTGAAATTTTTGAACCCCACCCCTGGTTTCATGTAATCCTCGACTTAACAGCCGTTCGTTTAGTGACCATTCAAAGTTACCGCGGCTTTGATAAAAATGACTTATGACCATTTCCCCCCACTTAATGGCCATTGCAGCATTCCCGTGGTCACGTGGTCAAAATTCGGACACTTGGCAACCGGCATGCAAGGATGATGGTGGCAGTGTCCCGATGTCACGTGATCACTTTCTGACAAGCCGCCTTCACTTCAGAACTGTGTTACTAACTTTACAACTGCGGTGATTTACTTAACAGCTATGGCAAGAAAGATCTTAAAGTGAGGCAAAACTCACTTAATAAATGTCTCGCTTGACAACAGAAATATTGGGCTCCATTGTGGCTGTAAGTCAAGGACTGCCAGTAAACAGCCAAAGGATTCTCAACTGGAGAGAGGTATTTCTGCAAGGTTGTGGTTTTTTTTTTAATCTCCATATATACAGCAAAGGCAAACAGAAGTAAGTAGGCGAAGGGTGTTAAAGGAGCAAAAAAGAAGACCCAGCAATATTACAGCCCTGCATGAAATAGGGAAGGGAATGAAGATACCCATTTGAACAAATGGGGCAGGTGGATTCAGCAGTGCCCACAGCATGGCAGGCTCGACGGGCATTGAGTAGAAGAAAGAGAAACATCCTGATCATGTACAAAGATTTTACCTTTTTAAAACAAGAATTCTAAGTATTTGGGTTTTCTTAACATAGCTTTAACACCAGGGGTCTTCAAACTTGGCAGCTTTAAGACTTGCGGACTTCAACTCCCAGAAATCTTCCTACGGTCATGTTAGGTCAGGAATTCTGGGAGTTGAAGTCCACTTAAACTCGCTAAGTTTGAAGACCCTCGCTTCAGTGTTTAGCTCTCCGCTTTGTTTTCTTCTGCGCCCTTTTTGCATTCCTGATCAGAGTTCTCCTTTAGGAGATGTGAAGGGTTCCAAATACAGGGGTAGCTGCTGGATTTTTCACGCCCCTTACTCCCTTTCTCTCTTTCTTCTATAACCCGCAACAGCAACTACTGGAGTGTGAGCGCTGCAGGAACTGTTACCACTTGGCCTGTCTTGGGCCCAACTATCCCACCAAACCATTCCGTAAGAGGAAGGGCTGGGTAAGTAGAAAATGTAGGGCGGTGTTTCTCATCCTTGGGAACTTTTTAAGGTTTGTGGACTTTCAACTCCCAGAATTCCCCAGCCTGCTATGCTGGCTCACTTTTCAGTTCTGGGAATTGAAATCCACATACCTTTAAAAAAAAAGTGGCCAAGGTTGAGAAACACTAGAGTAGAGGATGAGAGTGAGCCAACTCTACAACCTTTCTACTGCAGGCTGAACTGTCCCTATATTGCAATTGTGGAGTCCTTTGCTTTTTACTTCCTTCAGATCTGTTCGGCCTGCATCCGCTGCAAAAGCTGTGGGACAGCGCCAGGGAAGAACTGGGACACGGAATGGTCCAGCGATTACAGTCTCTGCTCGGCCTGCTCTGTGCTGTACAATAAAGGTGAGTGCAGTAAAATCCTCTGAAAATTTCCCAAAGTTTCCGTTAGAGCAATAACGCTTAGACTTATATACTGCTTCACGGTGCTTTTACAGCCCTCTCCAAGCGGTTTACAGAGTCAGCCTGTTGCCCCCAACAATCTGGCTCCTCATTTTACTCACCTTGGAAGGATGGAAGGCCGAGTCAACCTTGAGCCAGTCAGGATAGAACTCTTGACAGTGGGCAGAGTTAGCTTGCAATACTGCACTTTAACCATTGTGCCACTATGGCTCATAATCGTTATCAATCGAATGCTTAGCAAATGGTTCAATACAAGGACATATGTTTAATGAATTTATGGACCACTAGTCTCCGGTGCCAGCCTGTCCTTTTAACCATTACTCCATACTTGTTTTCCAAGGTAGTTCTTGCCTATGCATTGCCTGTATTTTTTTTACAGAGGTATAGATTACTCCTACCAGTTTTCTCCCATAGGAACAGCCTTATAAGGTAGGTTGGGCTAAGAATGAAAGGCTGTCTGTCCCTTAGACTTGAACCTGAACGATGTAACTTCAGAGAGATTAAAATGTATCTGTGCTTATAACTGCTGTGAAGAATATCGGAAAAGCTGCTTTTTATATCCTGTTTTTTGTTTTTCTTCCCTTTTTTTCTAGCAGTTTTTGCTTCCCCCACCGCCTTGATTCATTGCTTTTTCTTTGTTCTTTATATTACTTTGTATTGGTTTTTTTCATCTGCTGATTTAAAAGCCACAACGACCATTATGTGTATAAAACACGAATAGCTTGGTCTCCTCACTTCTAGCCCACATTTTCTCCCTCCATTCCACCAGACTAACTGTTTTCAATTACCAAGCAAAAATGGTTTAATTTTTCAACCTTTTAGTCATTTTAATTTTGTTCTGTTTCAATGCTGAGGCACAGTTATCATTCTCCTTTATGGCCAACAGCTTCTGTTCTGCTCTTATAGATGTTTCAGGGTTTTTGTTCGCGGAATATTGTGTGGATACTGATGTACAGGGCATCAATGGAGCAAATGTTGAAATCTTAACCTTTCTTTCAAAAGCTGGATGGGTTCATCGTATATCTCAATGCGGTCTCTCTTCCTCATGCAGGGAACTACTGCCCAATCTGCTTGCACTGTTACGAAGACAATGACTACGAGAGCAAGATGATGCAGTGTGCCAAGTGTGACCACTGGGTTCATGCCAAGTGCGAGGGACTTTCAGGTTTGTTGTCTGGAGCAACAAGGTGTGATGACCTGGGGCGTGACACAAAAATGACAAAGTCACCACAAAGTAGAATAAATTCCCTTTAATGCCTCCAACTTGGCCCCAATGTCCAATTATGCTCTGCTGGATAACAAACTCTTCCAAAAACAGTCTACGAAGGGCAGAAATGCAGTCCGAACCCAAAGTAAAGATAATTAGAAATAAAAAAAAAACCAACACAAACCACACTAAAGTAATTAACACGGCAGGCCAGGATGATAAATTGTAGACTTTCAAAGGATAATGCAGCACCCACAGTTGGGACTTTGCTTCCAGCAAAGAGCCGTGTGCAAACGCCCCACTTATATCCTGTTCTCCCAGCTGCAACTAATGAAAGGAATCAGGGCCGCCTTCTCTCTCGTAAGCCATGTTGCTCCCTTCTCCGTTCCTCCCTGCGTGCCCTAGGATGAAGAGGGGATGGCCCGTTTGGGGAGTGGCGCAGTGATAGTTTTTTTACTATCAATTCTGTGGTATGGCTTGGTGGGCACGGCAGGGGATGGCAAAATCCCCATTCCCTCCCCACCCCACTAACCTGCTTTCCAGCTCCCTTCTCCTGTGCAGTGCAACCAAAGAAGACCCAACCAATCAGCTGGGACTCAGGAGGTTTCCCCAGCTGGATTTTGTATTGCAAAAATATAGCTTAGCAAGGCAAGCTATCGCAAGAAGATCTGAGAAAAAAAAAAAGGGAGTGTCAATCAGCCTAGGAACGAGCAAGAGAGATGTGCTCCTTTCCCTGTCTCTTCCAGATGAGGGCTATGAGATCTTGTCTAACTTGCCGGAGAGTGTGGTGTACGCATGCCGACCCTGCTGTGGCAGCGATAAGACCAAGTGGCGAGAGGTCCTTAACTCGGAGCTGCGCAAGGGACTGCGGCAAGTGTTGCAAGGATTGCTGAGCTCCAAGTGTGTGGCGCCACTGATGCAGTGTGCACAGGTATGGGAGCATTTCTATTTCCTCTCTTTTCCCCACCAAGTGTTGTACCTTATGATTCTTGATGAATGTATTTTTTCTCTTTATGTACTGAAAGCACATGCACCAAGACAAATTCCTTGTGTGTCTAATCACACTTGGCCCATAAAGAGTTCATTCATCATTCATTCATTCATTCATTCATTCATTCATTTATTCACCATTCAACAAAATTGGGTGACGCAGAGCACTCAGTGTAGGGGACCCAAATGCAAAGGCTGCCAATTAGTTAGGCAGACGTTCTCCCAGGCACTGGACTAGGGAAGTTAGAGCTCTTGTGAGTATACAGTTTGTTTCTCTGGTGGATTAGTTCTGCCATCCGGTTATTGTTATCGTCTCATGCTCTTTGTGTATCTCTGGTTTGCTTTTATGTGATGAGCCACCCAAAGTTGACTGGAGTTGGGCAGCGCCCAAACTAAATAAATACAGAAATGCAAATATGCCAGTTCTTGTTTTAATCATCATATGGATTGGGAGCTATTTGAAAAGCTATCACTTTTCAGTGAATGCATCCATATTTTTAAGATTGGTGGCTAAGGCACATTATTTCAGAGGCAATAGCGAGCTTTTCTCAAGGGCTACACCTTTTAGTGGAAAGATCAGTTGAGATTCTGGTGCTCCTGAGACTGAGATTCCGGTCCTTCCCCAGACAGATTTATGGACTTCATCTCCCAGAATTTCTCTCAGGGTCCATATTGATCGGGGAGCACCAGGATTTTTTAAGGCTATGTATGTAGTGGGTGCCCAGGTTGGAGAGCACCGGTCTGAAAGTTGCTTGCACATTGCTGTTGTTTTGCAAATTTCTCTTCCTTAGGAAGAAGCTTCTTGTTCTGACCCAGCCTTCGCAAGTAGCGATAAGACATTTACTCACAAGTAAAACAACTCCCTTTTTTAAAACAACAGGGCAGTAACAGTCTTTTATTCACATGGATAAACAAAAAAATCAACCGTAATTAGTCCCGACAAAGCTGGGTTTAGCCAAGAAATCAGAATTGCTTGCTGTATACTAGGAACGAATGGTTGTCTGCAAGAACCAGCCACTCCCAAACCCCGCCTATTTATTTCCCAGACAGGGAGGGGCTGGCTGTCATCCGTGTCTGCCTCTCCCTGAGAGCAGGCTTCTGTTTTCCTTTGCTCTCCTCTCTTTTTCCCTCTCTGCGTATATACGCACATCTGGGATGGGTCCAGTCTCTTCCTCCCTCCCCCTCAGTCAGCTCAGGCCCCAAGGACAGCTGCCTCTCCAGCTGGGGGAGGACGGAAGGCCCAGGCTCTGCCTCTGATGCTGTTTCCTTATCAGAGTCTTCCAAGGACTTCGAAGCTGGCCGAAACTCTCCCTCCGCCTCCTCCTCATCTGACTCTGCAGCTAGCTCTGCTGGCAGCCGACGGGCCATAACACATGTCCAAGGACAGTGATGGCTAACCTTTTCGGCACCAAGTGCCCAAAATGTGCACGCACATCTTGAAGATGCAACACTTGTGCGCCCTTCACGCATGCGCCCCACCCCCGCACATGCGCACACACACACCCTGCACGTGCCCCACCCCCACGCATGCGTGGCAGTGCCTTGAAGACCAGCTGGTCGGCAGGAGGTGCGTGCGTGTGCATGCACAGCACAGCTGAACTGGGGCAACAGCTTGCATGTCCAGAGAGAGGGCTCTGTGTGGCACCTCCGGCAAGCATTGCCTAGGTTTGCCATCACAGTCCTAGGAGAACCGTGGTTGTGGTTATGGGTGGCAGGTGGAAACTGTAAGCCGCACGACAGCGGTGCATTTTCCTCCCCTGTTTGCTGTCTGCAGTGCTGCCCGGATGATGGCGTGAAGGTTCACCTCCGGCCCTGTGACCTACGCACCGTCAACAAGCTCTTTGAACAGGGGAATTACTCGTCCGTGGTGAGTGTGGAGAAAAGAATGAAAAGAACTGGAGAGTGGGAGCCACTTGTGACCTCCCGTGAGCTTTTTCTCTCTCTCTGCAGCACAGCTTCAATGAGGACATAGTGGGAGTCCTATTGGGACAGACAGAGGAAGAACAGGTCACCTTCTCTGCAAAGAAACTCTATCTTGAGGTACTCCTCTCGCCTCACCTGGGGGTGGTGGTGGTGGAAGATGCTCTCTCGAATTCATTTAGTTGACGTAAGGGTTAAAGGGTGCATGTACGCATGGGAGAACCTGTTCCATCTTAGCCTCACCTACCTTCTCTCCTGTAGTTATGTATAACCTCTGTCAGGGTTAGACAAGCTCTTCTAAGTTGCAACAGCTGTTCGGGCTGCATTTCAGGTTTTGGAAGTCAATGTCCTGGGTTTCCTTCCAGAGCTTGGACTACAGTTCTTGGTTTGCTTTGCTTCGTGGGAACTGCTGCCTGTCTGCCTAGGCCTCTGAACAGCTCTTTTCTTGTCTTTTTCAGCTGATGGGAAAGTATTTCAGCTGGTTTGATGCTCTGGATGCAAAGCACTGGACCCGCAACAGCTCCCTTCCCAAGTGAGTGCCTGGAACCAAAGTCATCTTGCGTGATGTGGAATCTATCAAACTGGGGCTGTTGGAAGCGGAGGGGCCCTTCGTTACACCATGAAATGTGCACCAAATTAATTGCGGTCCCCAACCTTTCCGGCTCTGCCAACTGGACCAAGGGTGGACATGGCTCTGCCCACACCTATGACACTTGTGCAAGTGGCGGCTGCCGCCTGTGTGGCCCAGTTGCCAATGGGTATGGCAGTGGCGCCCGGTTGAAGGGTTGGGGACCCATGATCTATATATAGCAGGAGTGTCCAACTCACGTCATCGTCACGTGATGTATCACAACTTTTTCCCCCTTTGCTAAACTGGGGGTGGGCGTGGCGCATCTGGCCTGCGGGCCAGGAGTTTGACACTCCTCATCTATAGTATGGCAGTTCCTCCCCAAAGTTTAAGAAAATGCCAAGGCTTCAGAGGAACTTTAAAAAAAAAAAAAAACCCACCAATAGAATCGCCTTTGTCTTCAAAAGTTCCAGCTAATACAAAGAATTTGAGCAGAGCTCGGATACAACAAAGAATTAAGTATACATGTGTAATCTTTGCGTTTCAAATAATGTTTATTAATCAGCCATCTTCTTGCAACCGCATCCTAATGCAAGATTCCAGTCCCATTTTATGGATCTGGAACTCAGGCCAGCAGATGATTGCTAGTGAAGCCATGGCATTAAAAGGACAGTTACTGTGCAATGGGCTACCGGGAGCTGGCTACCTGTTTAGGTAATCCTCGAGTTACAACTGATCACGTAATGACCGTTCAAAGTTATGATGGACTTACGATCCATCCTCAAAGTTGACTCCTGCATCATCCCCACAGTTACATGATCACATTCGGGGCATTTGGCAACCAGCTTGCATTTTACGACTGGTTGCAGTGTCCCCCGGTCACCTGAATGTGTGTTATGTTTCTCTTCTTTTGCCATTTTCCAACCCTCCCAAAAAATGTCCATTAGATGAGCTGGATTTGGACTTGCAACGGTGGTGACCGCTTAAAAAACTGTCATAATAATGGTCATAAAATTGAATCCGGTCACATGGACTTATGACTACATAAGTAACTTATGACCAAAATTCCAGGCTCCGTTGTGGTTGTCAGTTGAGAACTAACTACCTGTATTTGCCACGGCTGATTTTATGTCCCGTTCTTCTCTTCCCTTACATTTCAAATGTTTTATACTTGTCTCCCTAACTCGTCTTTTCATTAAAAGTGCAAGTAAAGAACCCAAAAGGGGAAATAAAAATAAAAAAGAGCAAAGCCCAGATGCAAGAAAAAAAGTGTTTTATTTTCAGTGCCGAATCTTACATTGCTCAGTCTACAAATTAAGCAAGTCCCCTTGAGCAAGATTCCTGAAACCTTTCACCTCTTGCTCACCTGTAACTCTCCTCAACTCCAGCCAGCTCGATCCACAATGAAAGATATGAAGGACCACGGTTGGGTGGCCTAGTGCAACCTTTACCTGTTTTGGGGGGCTGGAAATCATATTGGATATAGCCTCTGCAGCTTCTGATGGTTTCCTGTTTTCTTCTCCCCTCTTCTGATAGTGGCATGCTCCCCAATGCAGTTCTGCCTCCTTCCTCTGACCACATCTATGCGCAGTGGAGGCAGCCGCAAGAGGTCAGCTCAGCTGCCAACAGCCACCTGAGTTCTGCTGGCCCTGAAAACATAGGTAAGTCTTTGATGGAAAGGCCTCAAGGGTCTTTGCTTCTGGACACCTTCAGACCAACAGTTGCTAAAGGGGACTTTCTTCTCGCCCCGTATCTCCCCAATACAGACACTTGCTTCTTTTGAGCCAGATTTCTGTTCCAATGCTGTCTATAGCAGCCTTCTGCCATCCAGCCCTCTCCAAATATTATATTGTTTGTTTGTTAAATTTATTTGCTGCCTTATCTCTCCGCGGGGCTACTCTAGGCGAGTTAAAATAATTAAAAGGAAGAACTTGAAAGGCATGTAAATAATGATAACCATGAAATAAATGATGAAAAAAGATACAATGAGAAGACATCAAGATGATAACCCAAAAGATGGTTGGGTGGAGAGCACTGCACAAGAGGTTGCGGAGATGGAGTCTGCCATCAGATTTATAGATTAAGAGTTGTAAGGGACCTTGTTGGTCATCTATTCCAACCCCCACCCACCCACCCACCCAAGCAGGAGATCCTACGCCATTTCTGACAAGTGGCAGTGCCATCTCTTCATGAAAGCCTCCAGTGATGAAGCTTCCACAACTTCCGAAGGCAACTTCTGTTCCATGGGTGGATCGTTCTCACTCAATCAAGTACCCACCTGCAGCGTGGAACTGCCCCATTTGGTCATCAGGCCAACCAGCAGATACACTGGATTACAAACTCCATTTTTCCACCCGGCCCCATGCATTCAGAAGAGTATGAGAGTTATCTACCTGGCACCGTAGAAGGGCAGAAGGCTGGTCTTTCTGATTCTACCAGGAGATACTCTGGAGTTTCTTCTGTGGAATAAAGATCCTGTCTCCTTTTCAGGATCTTCTGTGCGCTGAGGAAATATTAAAGGAGTTGTAGGGAAGTGAGATCAAAAACCAATGTTTTTCTTTCTCTCCTTGCAGCTGGGAAAGAGGCAGAACATGTCCCTCCAGAGCAGCTGTTGGCGGACCCCGAGGATAAGAGACAGTGTGCTCTCTGTCTTCAGTTTGGAGATGCTCCTTCCAAGGTAAAAATGACCCGGCCAAAGTTCTTGGCTCTTGGAGTGGCCAACCTCAGGAAATCCTACAAGGAAGACCTGAAGTATAGATCAAAGATTCTCAGTGTCTGTGGAGATTCTCAGTCCTCCAGGTCCGGGATCTTCAAACTTGACAGCTTTTAAGACTTGTGGACTTCCAACTCCCAGAATTCCTCCTTCAGTCATATTAATTAGCTCCGGAATTCTGGCCAGCTCAACATCACTCGTGTTGGGAGCGCCTGTGATGGCCCAAGTGCTCTGCAGTGAAAATGGGCTCCTGAGTTCCACTTTTGATTGCGACAGCTTCCTGTATCCCTCTGCCAGTGAAACCAGAGCTTGGGAGGGCTGCATGTAGCCCTCACAAGCTCAGTTTTTGATTGCGATGGCTTCCTACAACCCTCTGCCAGCGAAACAGAAGTTGGGAGCACTGTGTGGGGCTCTCGTGAGCGCCGTTTTTGCTGGCAGACGACTGCGGGCCAGTCCTTCATTGTTTCCAGGGCAGCCCTGTGGACTGGATCTGGCCTGCAGGCCTCGAGTTTGACACCCCTGTTATAAGTTGAGGGCTAAGAGTAATCCTAGGCAATCAACCATGATGGGATTCACAATCCGTATTAAATCCAAACCAAACACACCTAATCCCTTCTCTCTAGGACGCAGGGAGGCTGCTGTACATTGGCCAAAACGAATGGACTCATGTCAACTGTGCCATCTGGTCAGCGGAGGTCTTTGAGGAGAACGATGGCTCCTTGAAGAACGTACATGCTGCGGTGGCTCGGGGCCGGCAGATGGTGAGTTTGGGTCATTCCTCTTTCCCTCTGATCCCCTCTTTATTTGAAGGGCCCTCTCTGTGGGAAACACACCTTGAATTCATTTTTGCCTTCATTACAGATCACTTTTATCAGTGCACTATGGTACATTTTGTCCAGGATGTCGATGTTATAATGTGGATTCTTGCTCCAGAGAATGGGAGGAGTGGCATCAAAACCAGAATTGTTAGGTTAGATCTGTTGTTCAGGCAAGATGTTCCAAGTCGGGCAAGACAGTAGTAATCCCAGCTGGTGATGCTGCTGGAAGATCTGCTCTGGGTTCGAACAGGGGTGCTGGTGTAAATTCTGCCTGAGCCCCAAAGACTCCAAAGTGGCTCAGAACAAATGTGTACTTGTATCCAAGGCAGCATCTCGATCTGAGCTGAAACAAAAGCAAAACATGCGCCCTCTGGGAGACCATTTTGAATCCTTCTATTTTCAGAGTCTTGAACTGCCAATATTAAACTTAAGAGGAAGTTGAGTAGGCCAGTGGCCCCCCAATCTTTTGGACACCAGTTCCGTGGAGAGATATGTTTTTCCACGGACTGGAGGGGAGCATGGTTTCATGTGTTGCCTGCATTCTGCGGATGGGGCTTCACTTGTGTGCGTGGCCTGATTTCTGGCATGCTGTGGGCCGGGGGTTGGGGACCCCTGGAGTAGACTACAGCAAGGGGCCACAACCCACTATCGGGCCGTGGGCTATTTGCAATTGGGCCATGGTTGCGGCGGGCAGTGCACGCTTGTGAGCTGGCATGTGATGTCATGCCCTTGTTGGAGACTGACTCCGAGGGAGAGGAGGAACAGCCGAGAGGGAGTGGAAGTGTGGCTCTGGAGGTTGTGGAGGAAGCTGGGGTAGGGCACAGGCTGGCTGGGCAGTCAGAGGAGGACCCAGGCCCATCCCCTCTCCATCCTAGGGCACACAGGGAGGAGAGCAGAGGAAAAGGGAGAAACATGAATGGCATGGTCTATGGGGGAGGAAAGGGCCTTGATCCCCTTCATTGGCTGCAGCTGTGAGAACTGGTTAAAAGGAGGGACTGCGCATGAGCCAGTGCTGGAAACAAAGCATGAAAATATTTCTAGTCTGTCCGTTCTTACCTGAGTTTGGCGTCCTTCCCAGTGTGTATTCCGATATCTGTGGATGTTTTCAAGCCCTTATCTTGCCTGGTTCCCTTACTTGCTTCAGTGTGGTTTGGGTTGTTTTTTCTCTTTATAATTTATAGGTATTTTTAGTTTAAACAGCATTTCCTCCTTTTTGCAACTGTTTGTGGGGGAATTTTTTGTCTCCAATCAAGGACATTTGGAGCTTTGAAGCCAAGTTGAAGGAATTAATGGGACATCCCCCGTTTTTGTGTCTGGGTTGTTTTTGTACCCCTCCCTGGGTCATCACATGTGTATTCACAGCCCCACTTGTGCTTGCAGCAGGTGCCAGCGCTCACAGCCCCACTCACACTCATAGCACCCATGCACACCCACCATTCACACAAACGAAGCTGTGTGCCCACGCCTGCCCCTCCCACAAAGCCATCCCCTCTTCCCCCCCTCCTCCCCTCGCGCCTGGCCGCCAACCCAGAAAAGTTAGGGAATACTGGACTACAAGGTTGCCAACGCCCTACCTGCTTTTTGTAGCTGGCTGGGCTTTCTTAAGGATGTGGGAGAGATTGTGGGGAAAGGAGAACATGGCGAGCACAAGAACTGCGTGCTTATATGTCTCTCTTGTTTGCACGCTACAAAAAATAATCAGATGAGAGCAGCAGTGGCTGCTGGGCCTTTTACCTCGTTCTGGCCTGCTGTGCTGACATGGCCCACCCTGTCATTGACCCCTCCCTCCCTCTCTCTCTCTCTCTCTCTCTTTTCCGGCTCCAGCGCTGTGAACACTGTCAACGCACCGGGGCCACGGTTGGCTGCTGCCTCTCTGCCTGTCTCAGTAACTACCACTTCATGTGCGCCCGCCTCTGCCAATGTACTTTCCAGGAGGACAAAAAAGTTTTCTGCCAGAAGCACGTTGACCTCCTGGATGGAACGGTAAAAGGGGGAACAACTGGGGAGGGGGGGGGGAGGCAGGAGAATGGCCGGGGAGGGTGGGGGGGAGTGGACGGTGCAGGAGTTTCCATTAATGCTGGGATTAAAAGGTCACGGCTGGGAGAGTTTCGTCGCTTCTGGCCGGAGGAGTGAGCTGGGTTTCCCATAGAGTGTGTGGTGTGTGTGTGTGTGTGTGTATGTATGTATACTGGTGACACGATTAGGAATAAGCAGTGCGCGAAGCTGTCGTTCTGCCTGTCCTCTAGGAGATCGTTGCTGAAGATGGGTTCGATGTCCTACGGCGGGTCTATGTCGACTTTGAGGGAATCAGCTTCAAGAGGAAATTCATGGTGGGCCTGGAGCCGGATACCATCCACATGATGATAGGTACTTGATGGGGTGCGAACGAGCAGCGGTGGGCTGAGGAAGCCTTGGGATCCAAAGTAGAGATGAGTAGAGGTTACTTCTCCCATAAGGCGGGAGGTTCTCGTGGTGGACGTGGGAATGAATTTAAGGGTTCGGAGGTAAAGAAGATCTGATCTGAAAATGTCTCTGCGGCCCTCATGTTCAGGCCTCCCGCGCTGGCAGGGCTCATCTTCAGATTGCGTAGAAGCAGAACGGGGCCATACCCCGAGAGCATTGCATGCCGTAGGAGGTGTGATATGTTTCCAAGAGAACAGACTTCATTCCCTAGGAGTGCATTTTTTTTTTCACATGGAAATGAATGGGAGCAATTTATGGGCATGGGATAAAACACTGGTTCACATCACTGAAATTAGAATTTAACCTGGTCTTGGTGGCTTCCGTGGCTTTATATGTATGGGAAGGGGTGGGTGAGACTATTAAAGAAAACGGTCCCTCCAAGGGCTGCACTGACAGCCATGTTGGTGTCTAGGTGAACCGTGGTGGCACAGCGGTTACAATGCAGTATTGCAGGCGTACTCTGCTCACTGCCAGGAGTTCCATCTTGACTGGCTCAAGGTTGACTCAGCCTTCCATCCTTCTGAGGTCTGTAAAATGAGGACCCAGATTGTTGGGGGCAATATGTTGGCATTTGTAAACCACTTAGGGCTCTAAAACACGGAAGTGGTATAAGTGCAATAATTAGAGAAGAACAGAAAAGAAAGTCTTTTCTGGAGCCTTTCCTCAATGATGGAATGGCATTCTGAAGGTGCACCGTATCGTTTCAGGATAAAATCTTTTCATTTGGGCTTTTAAAACTACTCTAATATTAGCTAGGCGCATGCTTTCATCCCTCTTGATTTTATTGTATGTGGTTTGGCCCTTTAATGTTTTGTCGATTTTTTTTAAAAAAATTTGTGTGTCGTCTATCCTGAAATCTCTTTTTAGACCATAATACTCTCACAAATAGAACAGTCCCCAAATATTGTAAATAAATAGATAAATCCCTTTCAATACCTGCCTGGCTTTATATCCCTTTCAGTTCTCGGCTAATTCAGAATTATGTTGCAGGTGGGTTTTGTTTAATTTTGGTGGGGCGGGGGATTAAAATCAGGTTGTCAGTTGGGAATGCGAGGGGGAGGAGGGATTGGGGGCCCCCCCCTTGCATCTGGGGAGAGGCTAACTCAACATCCGCCTTGGCATCTTTCAATCAGGCCGGGACGCTCCCTGGCCTTCGCCCTCGATAGTCTCTCCCAACAAGTGCAGGCACTGGTGAGTAGCATGACAGGGGGCTCCGACTCTGTTGAAGACGGCTTCCTATGTTCTTTTTGCAGGAAGGGCTGTAGCTCAGTGGTAGAGCAGCTGATTTGCATGCAGAAAGTCCCATGTTCAGTCCCATCAAATCTCCAGGTAGGGCTGGGAAAGTCCCCTGCCTGGCACCTTGGAGAGCGTCTGCCAGTCAGAATAGACGATATATATATATATATATGTAGCTTGATGAACAAGTGCTCTGACTCTCCACCAGGCAGCTGCTTTCTCTCTTCGTACTTGCCCCCCCGCAGCATTTGCCATCCTGGCTAGTCTGAAGTAGAAAGCTCTCACCCGCCACCCACCCAACCCATTTGTGTTCCACGGGCCGCCATCCACTGGGACATTCTTGGGGGAGAGCCCCATGGAGACTCCCACAGCAGAATTTCACAGGGACTTTTGCCCGGTTGGTGAAGCGTGTTGGATCTGCTCCTGCTCGGCGAGCCTTGACGGCTTCCCAAATCTTGTCTTTGCTGCCAGGATCCATGAAGATTGATAGCTTGGGGATGCTGACGGACTTGTCCGAATGTGAGGGGCGGCTTTTACCTGTTGGCTACCAGTGAGTATCCACTTCCAAGTTGTTGCTTGGAGTGTCATGTTCCATTTTATAGTGGGATCCTAGAGAGCCAGAGGAGTGGTGCGGTGGCCTAGAGGTGGCGCTCTCGCCTCACAATCAGGAGGCTGTGAATTCGATCCTAAGTAGAGGCAGCTATTTCTCTCTCTGCGCACGATGAGAATATATCTGCCGAACAAAAACTCCACACTGGCGACGGGAAGGGCAGTAAACACTCTGCTCGCTCCATTCAGTTGCCAGACTCCACCCTGTAAGGGATTATGAGTTTGTTAAACGAAGATGTTGCTGATCCTAGAGAGTCAGAATTTTGCAATAGTGGTGAATATCTATAGCTCGGGTGTAGGATGAGGGTGAATGTTCTTTCTCCGAGCTTGTGGGCTGGTTTCCAAAGTTTCATTATCAGGCTAGGTAACACTTTGAGTTTAGGTAATACCTTGAGTTACCTAGCCCAGTAACGAAAGATTTGGAAACGACCCACAAGCTCAGAAAACGAACCTTCACCCTCAGCCAGAATTTTGGTGCCGGGTTGTATGCACATGCATATTCTGTGGTCACGTCACTGTGTTTTATGACAGTTTGCCAAAATTGGCATTTACTTGGCTTGCTTAACACCTGCAGGTTTGTTTAATGACTGCTGCAACAAACATCCCAAAATCAGGTTGGTCACCTGACCAATCCCTTTTTTGACCACAATAGATATACTCCATTAGGGTCATAACTTGAGGACTACCTGTATAGGAAATGCACTAGCTGAAGATGCTTCCTCCTCCTTTTTCACCCAGCCTCTAAAAAGCTCCCTGAATGGCCACATTAGCTAGAATGCGGTGAGATGTAACCATACAACCTCTAGAGGGTACCAGGTTGGAAAAGGGTGAATGTCCTATTAGATGTGGAAGGGCACATCTCTGGTAGCATTTGATGGGATTTTTTTTTTCCTAATAGAATAGGGACAATATTTATTTATTTATTTTAATTCTGCCCCTTCCATTTTTGTGGCATGTTGGAAATCCTTATTTTTTTTTAAGTACTTTAAGCTTATCCTAGAACTTAAAATGAGCTTATTTAATCATTTTGCAGGATCTTTAAAAATTACTATCTTTCTCTCCTGATGGCAGGAAACCTTGCTACCAAATTTCAGCAATAGTATTTAGGGCTTTAGGGATTGCAGGTTGCTCACCTCTTCTCTAAGCTAGAAGGTGCCTGATTCGTAGAGCATTCCTCCTGCTGCTTAGACCGAGAAGGTACAAGAGATTCTTTGCTTCCTTCTGCACATATATCCCCACCAGATGTTCCAGATTATATTGGAGCACGGTGGATGCCCGTAAGCGTTGCCAATATACATGCCGGGTCCTGGAATATCGGCCAAAGCTGAGCCCAGAAGAGCCAGATGCCTCAGGAATGCAGGAAGAGAACCACACAATTGTACATAGTCCGGCTGCCCCTGTAGGTAAGTCTGGTCTGGGCCTTTTTTTTTTTGAGACTTCTTTTGCATTTTACTTTTCCATCTCATGCAGAAATGTGACAAGAGGATTTTCTGCATCCCTTAATGTCCTCCTTAATGATGGGAGACAGAGGATTGGAGTCAGCTCAACAAACTCATTGCATCGTCCTGCAGTCCTTCTACCTCCTAGATTTCTCAACCCTGGAAACTTCTAAGACAGAGGCCTCCAAACTCGGCAACTTTTAAGACTTGTGGACTTCAACTCCCAGAATTCCCCAGCCAGCTATGCTGGCTGGAGAATTCTGGGTGTTAAAGGCCACAAATCTTAAAGTTGCCAAGTTTGGGGACCCCTGTTCTAAGATGTCTTATTCCACTGTCTCTCCTCCTCCTCCTGAGTCCTTTCCAGATATCTTATTGTACTGATAGAAGAGAATATTAGTAGCTGAGGGTTGAACTGTGGGGTCCTTGGTGATCTCCGAGTTTGGTGGTTTTCTGATTGATGTTTCATTACCAAACTAGATAACATCATCAGGGCCTTAACATTATCTTGTTCTGGACTTGCTTCAGCCCCTTCTTGGCTAGATTTTTGCGTATTTCTGCCAAAGATACCTTCGTTACTCTCGACACTCCATCAGCCAGATTTTTGAGTGGCATCATGAACCTGGAGGTTTATTATCTTGAACTTACAAGTAACATGCCACTAATAAGAGTCTGGTTAAGGGTCCTTACCCCTGAGGCCCATTTCAGGTCCCTGGGTTCCACTGTTTCTCGTTTCTTCTTCTGACACGTTCTCTGTTTTCAGACCCTAACCTCAGAGACAAGCCACTTCAGGAGGCACCTTCTCCTGTACCACCACTGGAGCGCCACTCTCCAGCACAGAACCCAGGACCTCTGCCACCTCCCGAGCCTGCTGTCTCCAAGCCTAAACCTCTCACTGGAGCTCGCATCAAAGTGCCCAACTACTCCCCCACCCGCCGGCCCCTAAGCGGGGTGTCATCCCGCCCGTTGCCTTCTCCCGGTGAGTACTTGGCCATCCACATCCGTAGGGTGTGGATCACGCATTTTAAAAATCAATTCACAGGGAAGTCGTATAGAAGTGGTGGCGTCTCTTTTTCCTTTTCAGTTTTCCAATTGAGCCACAATGACTTGGATTCATTCATTTCGTTAGGTCATAATCCAGGGTTGGTTGCACGTGAAACACAACCCATCAACCCATCCCCAGCTGTAGGAGAAGGGATGGCAAAACCTGGAGGTGGAGTGAAAAGAGGGATCAGTCTAGAACAGTGGTGGCTAACCTTTTGGGGCTCCTGTGACAAAAATTGTGCGCAAGCTTGCACTTGGCATGCCAGCACCCAGAAAGCAACACCCCCTACGTATGTGTGCACAATCCCCCCCATCCCCTACCGCCCCCTTACCTGCACTGCGCCTCACAGCTAATTTTCGGCCAGTTTGAGCCCTTTTTCAGCCTCCCAAAGGCTTGAGGAAGGCTTCTGCAGGCTTCTGCAAGCTTTGCAGGCTGAAAACTAGCCAGGTTTTGTCACTTACTGTTTTTCCAAAAATACCGGAAGTGACGAAACGGGGCTAATTTTCAGCCCGCAAAGCTTGCAGAAGCCTGCAGAAGCCTTCCTCAAGCCTTTGGGAGGCCGAAAAAGGCCTCAAACCGGCCAAAAATCAGTTGTGCGGCACACACACACGCGCAGTGCGGTAAGTTTGCCTGCAGCTCGCATGCTGGCATAAATGGCTCTGTGTGCCACCTGTGGCACACGTGCCATAGGTTTGCCATCACGGGCCTAGAATCACTACATAGCTATTGATCTTTATCTAACTTTAAGCAGTAAATTCTACTATAAATGTCCCCACTGAAGTGGGGGGAAGAGTTGAAAACTGGGGTGATAGCTTGGGGGTTTGTATCCACAGCAAATTCCTGACCAGGAGAGGTCCCAGCAGTGAATGCATGTTCACTCATCTTCACACCTCCTTTTTCTCTCTCTCCTTCCCTTTTTGCAGGAAGCGCATCATCCATGTCCCATCATATCTTGACTGTGGGTGACCCCGACTTCCCTCCTCCGCGCCGCACGCAACGCCTCAGCCCCATGTCACCCAGCAGCAACCCTCGCCCACGCCGGTCCCTCCTCCCACCCCAAGCCCCCGCTAGCAGGACTAGCCCCCCCAGCACCTCTCTCAGGGCAATGCCACCCCTCCCAGACTACCCAACAGCTGGGAACGGCTTCAGGCATCCTTCTACCTCAGCTGGGTGTGACGAGCAGCGGCCCGTAGCTACCTCACCCCCTCCCTCGTCCCCCCCTGTGCCGCCAGAACTGGCCTTTGAGCTCAACGTCTCCGACTTGGAATTTGACGACAGCCTCCTGGATGAGCCTTTCCAGGAAGAAGAGTTGGGAGGGCCGCGGACATGTCCCCCTTCACCCAGCCTGGGCCTGCCCCAGTTAGACGGGCTGGGCGATGGCGAGAGTGAGGAGGAAGGAGAGGCCAGCCGCTACTTCCGTTTCCCGCGCACGGTAGTGACCCGAGACCCACCTCTGCCGCCTTACCCGCTGGATCTCCCGCTGCCCCATATCCACCAACTGGACGGCATAGACGACGGCACCGACAGCGAGGCAGATGCGACGGGGGGGCACCCTTCCACCAAGGGCAAGCAGCCTGAGCCAAGGGTCGAGCGAGAGCTGGCCGGCCCCACGCCAGCTCCAGAGGACTTGCCCTCGGACATTGTGGAGTTTGTGCTGAAGAACATGGACGCCCCCGAGAGCAAGGCCAGCCCTCCATCTTGCCTCAGCCCGATGCCACTGCCACCGGCACCTCCTACCTCTGCCAGCCTCAACGGCACGGAGTCAGCCCACCCCATCCCTGCTCCGGATCCAGCTCCAACCTTAACCCTCGGTTGTGCCCAAGTGCCGTCCAGCCCTGAAGTGACGGCGGTGCTGGGGCCTGAGGCACAAAAGTCCAATTCCAGGATCATTCTGGTGAACAAGCTGGCCCAGGTGTGCATGAAAGTTCAAGGCGAGGAAAGCCCACTGGCCGCTCAAGACGGGGAACAGGCTTTCAAGCCAAACCCCACCCCGATGTCGGCTGCTCCCAATCTTGGCACGGTCATTCTGAGGGCACCTCTGGGCCTGACTCCTAACCCCTTGCCCACTTGGACGATCCGGGGCCCGGTACTTAGCATGGTACCCATGATGAACGTGGTGGGCACCACATCTCAGGCTGTTGGTGGTGGTGGGCAGTTGGCCCTGAGCACCCCAGCTCTGGTGACACCTTCCTTGGGACTCCAGCAGACTTGTCTCCTTCAGCCTGTCGCCATGAATTCTAGTGTGCTTAATATTCCTGGCTTGGTGTCTTTGCCCGGCCCTCGCCCAGCCATCCGGGTCAAGAGAGTTTCCACCTTCGTCGGAAATGTGCCCGTCAAGAAGATGAAAGTGGACGGAGTTAATGACGAGGAGCCCCCAACAGTTACTCCTGATCACTTGGCAAATAACTGCATTTCCGGCAGTACGATGGGTTCTGGGTAAGTACGGGCATCTCAGGCTATCCCTTTTCTGTTCCTCCCATGTTAATTACATACAAGTTGTGTTGAAACCAAAACCACACAAGGTTTTGTAACCAAGACCCAGCAGATCTAAGGAGGGCACACTACAATAGCTGTGAGATCCATGTTTCCAGATGTCCGTCTTCTCTGGGCTCAGTGCTAGCACAGTGTTAAATCTAGCATCTCTCGGGATCTAGATCAGGGGTGTCCACACTTTGCAACTATTAAGATCTGTGGACTTCAACTCCCAGCTGGCTGAGGAATTCTGGGAGTTGAAGTCCTCAAATCTTAAACTTGTCTGTGAACAGCCTTGGTCTAGACATTCATTTTAGTATAGATGCAACAGGTGGTTTGGTGGGGTTTTTTTTTTGCAGTTCTACCTAAATTTATCCCCATTCTAACACCAGATCTCCTTACATATGGTTTTTCTTTCAGATATTAAGTATTCTGCCACCTAATCCCACAAATAACATCAGACAAAGCCATTCCATACATAATAATCTTGAGCTTTGGTGGTCCTCAAGGTGGAGATGCATAGAGAAAACTAGGATTCAGAAATGGGTACCAGTGAATAATGCACATCCTACCAGCTTGGACTATTTTCTATATATCTGGTTTCTTCCTTGTTTTGTAGCTCTAGTTCTTTGCAACAAGAATAAAGCGGGAGTTTTGTAGGATTAAAAACAGTCCTAGTGTGAGAAATCTGGTACTTGGGTGGCAGATTCCACCAGAGCCGTGGTGGCGCAGTGGGTAGAATGCAATATTGCAGGCCACTCTGCCCACTGCCAGCAGTTCGATCCTGAGTGGCTCAAGGTCGACTCAGCCTTCCGAGGTCGATAAAACGAGGACCCAGATTGTTGGGCGCAATCTGCTGACTCTGTAAACAGCTTAGAGTGGGCTATCAAGCCCTGTGAAGGTATATCAGTCTTAAGTGCTATTGCACTCAGTTGGTTGGCAGGCACAGTTTATCTCAATCCCAAAGAGCAGCTAACTGGTCAAATAACAAGGAACAGGGTAAAAATACAAACAGTGTCTTAGACTTAACTGTAGGTGCTTTCCTCAGCAGAGGTAGGGTAGCTGTTCAACTCTATGCTTTCTTGATGACACGGGGATCTAGAACATTTTCAGTCCAGCTTGACACTTGTGTCCCCCAAATAGCTTTTGTTGACCTAATGGGTCACTTCTATTGTTGGGGCAGGCAGGAGCAACAGGGACGAATGGAAACAACAGAGTTCTTCCTTGATTGCTTGGAGAATTTCAACACTGTTCGTGGGGTCATTTATGCTTCTGAGTTGGGTCTGGAAAGCCAAAAACGCACCATTGCTTTTCTTTGACTTGTAGAGTGGGTTTCATAGGATTTCTTTGAACCATGTGCTCATCTCTTTGGCATTGCACTAAATGTCCAACAAAACCACCAACTCATTTTTTTGCTTTTTGGTGTGAAGCTCCAACCTGAGGATCTATAATGAATTGCTGTCAGTATGTTAATTATGCCCGCCACTTTTTTTGTTAACTGAATGAGGAGAACCTGGAAGTGCTGAACTAGTATCGGGAGACAAGGGTAGAGAGAGACTGGGCTAATTCTGTTAAGCCTTCTGAAGATTTAATATAACCCTTTTATTGTTTAGCTTAAAAAAAATCTGACATGCATAAATTGCATCCCTATTAAATAGCACGTTGAATCCCTGTTAAATAGCAATTCACCTTTTCAGTGGCACAATTTTGAGGGAGCTTCAGGGATCACCAAAAGAAACGGGGAGTCCTTTGTCTACAGGTAGCTTATATTTTTCCAACTACAACAGCTCTCATTTAGAACATAGTATCCAAGGAAGGGACTTCAGAGGTCTTCTAGTCTGACTCCCTCTTCAATGCGGCAGCAGACCTTTTACCATCCTGGTCAAATGGTTGTCCAGTCTGTTTCTGAAAATTTCCCAGTGATAGAGCACCCACAACTCCAGGAGGCAGCCCTAACCATTGTTCTCACAGTCAGAAAATGTCTCCTAGCTTGGTTCTCTTTTTCACAAGTTCCACCCATTATGCTGAGCCACGGTGGCGCAATGATTAGCATGCAGTGCTGCAGGCTACTTCTGCTGCCTGCCAACTGCCTGCAATTTGGCAGTTCAAATCCCACCAGGCTCAAGGTTAACTCAGCCTTCTATCCTTCCGAGGTAGGTAAAATTGTTGGGGGCCATAGGCTGAGCTTTAAACCGCTTAGAGAGGGCTGTAAAGCACCGTAAAGCGGTATGTAAGTCTAAGTGCTATTGCTATTACTTCTTATCCTGTCTCTGGTGCTTTGGAGAACAATAATCTACTTTCTTCTAACCCAGCATCAACTGCAATCTATCATGGACAGGAAGAAGCTGCTCACACTTATTCTCCCTGCACTTGGTCACTTCCTGATCAAATAACTGTGATACTATGTCCAGAGCTTGAAAGAAGTCCAGTTAGAATTTGCAAGGATTTTCTAGATGGTTTTATTTGATTCTGAGCTCATCAAGAGCCTTTCACCTACCTTCCATTTTTCCCTCTGTTCGTTTTTGTTATTGAGACTCCAAAGGAGTTGGGTACCCACCCCCAAATATTCAGTTTATGAATAAAGAGTTCTCTCTTCACGGAGGAGGAAAAAGTGATAACTAAATGGAGACACTTTTATTACGTGGCTGTGCAGCTTTGTTTTTTTTTTAAACAATCATAAATGGTCTTGGAACCAGTTTTGGCGAAGAGAACCTACATAGGTTTTCTGTTGGTAAAGAGAATGTGTTGGTGAAGTCTTCCATTCCAGTGGTGTGTACAAATTTCTTCTATCACAATAGAAACCAATTTTGAAACATCAGACGGGGAGGAAATGCAGCAAACCCCAATTCTAAGTCACCTGGATCTCTCTCTCTCTCTCTCTGGGTCAGCTACTGGGTGTCGGGAGCCTTAGTTGCTGGCAGCTGCTTGATTGGCTGAAGACAGCTATACCATCAATCAGCTTCTGTATCTGCAGCCTTGCAGAAATACCTAAATCGCATTGGTTTCCCTCTTACAAGTGTCTACAGGTAGTCCTCGGTTTACCCCCCGCAGTTGAGCCCAGAATTTACGTGGTTAAGTGAGAAATTTGTTCCACATTAACGACTTTTCTTGCCACTTTTATGACAAATGAATCACTGCAGTTGTTCCAGTTAGTTAACGCGGCTGTGAAGTCAATTTGGCTTTCCCCATTGACTTTGCTTGTCGCCAGAGGGGATATCACGTGACCCCAGGACACTTGTGACCGTCACAAAGATGAAGCAGTGGCCAAGCGTCCAAATTTTGATCCCGTGACCATGGGGAGGCTCCGATGGTCGTGAGTCACTTGTTTTTCAAGTGCCGTTGTAGCTTCGAACGAACCATTGTAAGTCGAGGACTACCTGTATCTATGCAAGCGTGTGTGTGTATGCGTGTGTGTTACCTATTGAAATGGCCCCTTTGCCCTACAGCATTGGGAGGGTACGGATGAAGACGCCCACAGCAAAGGGTGTCCTAAACCTGAATGCATTCAAAGAGGAGGCGAACATCGTCAGCGAAAACGAGCCGTAAGTGTATTGGCTTCATGCTGTAGGAGCTCCGGAGTTTGCTTGCTTGCCGGCCTTTAATCTTCCCTTTCCGATGTCTCTGCAGGTCTCCGATGGAGCATTCTCCTTCCTTGGCAGCATTGCATTCCCATCCTGGATCCCCGGAGCAGATCCAGAAGTCGGTGCTGGAACACGTCTGGCATAGATACGCAGGTAGAGTCCTCTGCTTCCGTCTGGTTTGGTGAAAGGGCTCCAATGTTGGGAAGCTCTCGATTAGTTCCTGATAAATATATTTTAGGATACTCATATCCAGGAGTGAGCTTCAAACAAAGGGTTCTCTACCCGGTTGCTTGGGGGTGGGGGCATAACCATGGGGGGGGCGTGGCCTAGTTGGCCTCCTGCACCACAGCGGGGGAGGGGGGGCGTTTTTGTCCTCCCCGGACTCCGGAGGCTGTCCTCAAGCCTTCGGGAGGGCGAAAATGGCCTCCCCGGGCTCCGGAGGCTCTCTGGAAGCCAGAAATGGGCCCATTTCTGGCCTTCCTGAACCTCTGGGAGGCCCATTTTTCACCCTTACCAAGCCTCCGTGTGCTCCCTGGACTTACCTGCATCCAAAACGGGCCATATGGGACTTCCCGAGGTGGGGAGGGGTGGGCTGGGCTGGGCCATCCAGGAGTCGGATTTGGGGATTCTCCGAACTGTGCAGACTTTTAGCTAGGGGCTCTCCTGAACCTCCACGAACGCCCAGCAGCCCCACCCCTGCTCATATCAGTCTTCGTTATGTGGTCCTACACCAGAATAACTTCAAAAAAAGAAAAATAGCAGTTTTTACTATGGGTATAACCAGTCTGGTATGGAAATTACTTGAATGGAGGTCTGGGAATTCAAGTCCCCATTTGCTCGTAAAATTTAATGGGTAGTCCTGAAACTGACATTCAGCTTAACCCTCGTGTATCCTCTTGGATCCGCCCTGCACCTACATCACACACCCCACGCACCTTCAGCAATCCTCACCACACCACCGTGACCCTCACCCTGTCTCCTTCCACCATACTTCCCTTGCACCCCCGTGCACCCTAGCCTCACCACTTCCCTCACCCAGCACCAGCCACTCTCACCTCCCGGCCATCCTGCTTGCAAGCCACCTGGGGCTGCCTGCTTCCCCAGTGATCTGTCTTTGGGAAGCCAGCGGGAAGTTGCCATGCCTAGCAACTGTGGGATTCAGTTAAGAACAGCAGCAGGGCTGCAGGGATTGCTGATGCTAAGCAGTGCCGTCATGCTTTGCAACCACATCAACTCAGCAATGGAAATTGCCATTGTAAGTCGAAGGCTATTTGTGTAAATGCTGAAAATTGGAATGTATACATAATGCATTGGTTGGTTGGTCATCTCAGCACTATAGAGCAGTCCGTGTGGGTATATAAGTCCGGTGCACAGAGAGCACACCTGCCTCTGGAATTCTGGAAGTTGCAATTGCAACTCCACACATCTGGAGAGAATGGGCTTAAGAAGTACCTCACTGAAGATAGCAATAGCACTTGGACTTATATACCACTTCATGGTGTTTTACAGCCCTCTGTAAGTGGTTCACAGAGTCAACCTCTTGCCCTCAAGAATCCGGGTCCTCATTTTACCCACCTTGGAAGGATGGAAGGCTGAGTCAACTTTGAGCAGACATGGTGGTATTCAGCAGGTTCTGACCAGTTCTAGAGAACCGATAGCGGAAATTTTGAGTAGTTCGGAGAACCGGCAAATACCCGCCTCCGACTGGAGATTTTACAGTATCCTTCCCCTGCCATGCCCACCAAGCCACGCTCACAGAACCAGTAATAAAAAAAATTGAATCCGATTGGGTAGGAAGCCATTTTGGTCTTAATGGATAAATTTGTTTAAGAATTTTTTAAGTCTATCTGCTACTATTGTGAAGATCTTATAATCCACATTTAAAAGTGATACAGGTCTATAGTTTTGGTCCGTTTCTTTCGGTATCAAGATTATAGTTGCCTCCTGACAGGATTGTGGTGCTTTTGCCTCATCTAGAACCTCATTAAATACATCTACTAGTAACGGTGCTAAGGTATTTTGGTATTCTTTGTATATGTACACAGCGAGGTTGTCCAGATCTGGTGACTTGTTAATCTTTTGGTTATTTATTGCCTCAAGTACCCCAGATGATGTTTTAAAAATTTTTTTTTAAAAAAAATGAATCCCACCACTGACTTTGAGCATGGTGAGAATCAAACTGCCAAATTGCAGGCAACTGGCTGCAGCAGAAGTAGCTTGCAGTACTGCACTCTAACCACTGCTCCACCGAGGCTTTATATAAAATAGAATAGAATGCCTTTGTTGTCATTGCATTCCAAAAATACAATGAAATTTGAAAGCTACTCCAGCACAGTGTCACAAACACCATATACAATAATAGTAATAACAACAACAATAATAATAATAAATCACAAATGCATTGTTTGATTCAAGACGATTACTGCCTTTTAACTCATTTTAACACACCTATTACACTTCCCTGATGGTAACAGTTCAAAATATGAATGCCCAGGATGAGAACGGTCTGTGGAGACTTTTAGTGTTCTAGAGAGGAGTCTAGAATGTAACATTTTCTCAAAGACTCAAGGCTGGTTTTTGAAATTACGCTTTGTGAGATGACAATTCTTGGCAAACCACTCTTTTTTTCTCTCTCTCTCTCAAAAGATCCTTGAGTTTTCTTGTTTTCCCTCTGCTCATTTATTGTAGTCCCAGTTCATTTATTGACCTTTCAAAGTTACAGCAGCACTGAAAAAAAGTGACTTGTGACCATTTTTCACACTTAACGACCTTTCTGGCAGCCCCATGGTCCCGTGATCAACATCCAGATGTTTGGCCACTGGTCCAGGGGTGGGATTCAAATTTCTTAACTGGTTCTGTGGGCATGGCCTAATTTGTCGGTGTGGCTTGCTGACTGGGGGATGACTTGGGGTGGTCATGTGACTGGGTGGGTGTGGCTTGTACGTAAATATTGTAAATATTTATGTAAATATTGTATTTATATATATATTCATTCTATCTATCTATCTATCTATCTATCTATCTATCTATCTATCTATCTGAGCAACTTTTACCCAAAATCAGGCAAAGCAGATTGAGTTGCTTGCAGAACCACAGATTCACTCAGAGATCTACCTTTCTGCAATCTGCTGCCTGATTTTTCAGTCTGCACTGAAAAATAGAAACTTCAGTCCTAAGGAAGGTTCGGCTCTGCTCTCAGGCCACTTCTCCTCCCCAAAAAAAAAAACCCTGAATACCACCCCTGACTGGACCTCAGGGAAGCCTCCTGGGGAAAGGCAAAGCAGTACAACAGTGATTTAGATTAGTTAGAAAGCAGAAATCCAACAGGAGGGGAGGAGAGGGGCCAGCCAGTGGCACGATTTGCCAGTTCTCTGAACTGCACAGAATCGTAACAACCGGTTCTATAGAACTGGTCCGAACTGGTAGAATCCCTGCACTGGTCCATACTTATGACCGTGGCTATGATCACCTTTTGCGATTTTCCTGACAAGCAAAATCCGTGGGGAAGCCAGATTCACTTAACAACGGTGTCACTAATTGACCCACCGCAATGACTCACTCAGCAACTGAGGCAAGAAGGGTTGTAAAACAAGGCGAAACTCCGCAAATGTCCCACATAATGGCAGAAATATTGGGTTCAATTGTGGTCGTAAGTCGAGGACGACCCATATTTTAGGGCCTTCCGTGTGTCCCACTCCGTTATCCGAGATCTTGACACAGGAAGTTTCCACAGGGTATATACCCCGAAAAAACCCCAATTTGGGCTTCTCTTTTGCCTCTAGGAGATCTTTCCAGCTCCGATGAAGACAGCCTGAAACAGGAGGACAAAGAAAACGAGATGCCCCGCAAAACGCAGCCTCACTTGTGCTTTGAGATCACCAGTGAAGACGGCTTTAAAGTGCAGGCCGACAGCATTGATGGTGAGGAGGGGACCAGCCTTGGCAGAATTCCTTTAACCGTTCTCTTGGGTGCTCTGCAAAGCTCCTCTCAGTAATGGTGGATTAGTACAGATGGGTTGCATATTCTTGGGGTGCCAGTGGAAGCTGGGGGTGGGGGGGCCTTGCTTGAGGATCCTCTGGAGTTCCTAGAAGTACCCCAAGTCACCCTCTGCTGATCCCCTTATACTGATAGGTGATTACATTTGCAGTGAATTGTCTAGACCTCTCCCAGTATAATAATTCATTTGCTGCTGTTGTTCGTTGTTTAATGTCCCCATACTCCCTTGCGGGGTGGAGTCCGGGTAACTGGCCGGATGCCTTTCCTGTCCCCAATGTGGAGTTTTTGCAGCAGATACATTGTCCAGAGAGAGAAATATCAGCCCTCTCCCTAGAATCTTAACTCAAACCCTCCTGATGGTGAGGTGAGAGCCCCATTTCTAAACCACCTCCAAGCCATCAATATAATAATTCATTTGTGTTCTGTCTATATTCAGGTGCCTGGAAAGCAGTGATTGAGAAGGTCCAGGAAGCTCGCACCAATGCCCGGCTCAAACACCTGTCCTTTGCAGGTAAGAAAAGTTCTATACTGGTTGGGGTTTTTCAGGGTTTTCTATTTGAAGGGAATAAGCTAGAGCAGGGGTCTGCAACCTGCGGCTCTGGAGCCACATGCAGCTCTTTCGGCCCTCTGCTGCGGCTCCCTGTCGGCTGATCCCACCACTGGCCGGCCCCTCCCCGTCACTCCTCATCTGGCCTGAGAAGGTAAGGGTGACGATGGAGGATGGAGACTCGCTCCATATTCCAGAGCAGGAGGCAACTGGGTGGGAGTGAGTGACGTAGAGCTGGCCACGCCCACCCAGTCACACCGGTTGTTAAATTATGGGCTCCCGGTGTTTTCTTTTCTGTGGGAAACGGGTCCAAGTGGCTCTTTCAGTGTTTAAGGTTGCAGACCTTTGAGCTAGAGGAAGGAAAGGTAGATTAGCATAGCTTTAGTCTTTTTTCTCTGCAAGCAGGACTTCTTGGGATCAGGTCTCGGTTCTGAATTGCATGCCCCTACTTTTCCTTACAGGAATGAATGGAGTGAGAATGTTGGGGATGCATCACGATGCTGTCATCTTCCTGGTGGAGCAGCTGTACGGTGCCAAGGCCTGCCACAAGTACAAATTCCGGTACCACCAGCATGAAGGCGAGGAAGAGGAGCTGCCTCTCAATCCTCACGGTTGTGCCCGGGCGGAAGTTTATGTCAGGTAGATGAATAACCGGTGATAGCTAATACAGGCGCTTCTCACTTTCAACACAATTGGGGGCTGGAAAATTCATCGTTAAGTGGGCTGCATTTTGCTGCTGTTGTTAAGCGAGACATCACATAATTAATGGAATTTGCGACCTTCTGGGCCAGCTTCTCCATTGTCGTAAACCAGCTGAGAAAAGTTGCAAATTTATGATCGTGTAACCCTGGGACAGTGCAGTTATCATAAATATGAGCCGGCTGCCACGCACCCAAATCGTGAACACTGACCACAGGAATGCTGCTATGGTTGTAAGCGCAAGGACTGGTCATAAATCACCTTTTTCATGTTGTTGTAACTTGGAGTGGTTGCGAAACGAATAGTTATAAGCCAAGGACTATCTGTATTTGAAGCCTGTGCACCAATAGAAAGGGGTTCCTGATCCAGTAGATTTTGGAAAGCAGGCTAGAATGCGTGAGAAAAGGCAACTGAAAGGACAAAGAATCCATTTGGGTTCTGAACCATCCTCGATTCCAGGGGTCACCAACCTTTCGGACCTCAGACTAAATTCATAGTTTTAAATCCTGTGGACCACTAATATGACTTTTTTTAAAAAAAAGATAAATAGTACTCAGTGCGCTATAAAAATGCAAATAATTATTCTGCGGGCCACCAGTGATCCGTGGACCACTAGTTGGTAACTGCTGCTCTATTCCTTCTCCTTCAGGAAATGCACCTTTGACATGTTCAACTTCTTAGCATCTCAGCATCGTGTGCTTCCTGAGGGTGGCCCTTATGATGAAGAAGAAGACGAAGTGCAGCTGAAATCCACAAGGTAAAGAGGCCCTCTCAGTTTCATTGTGCCGGAGCTATGAGTAGACATCATATCGTCTGTTCTGACTCTCGTGTTGAGGAATGTCAAATCCAGCAGTTGTGTACAACCGAGGGAACTCGATTCTCACCATCAGTCTTAATTGAAAGGAGAAAAAAAGGGTTATGCTACAGAAATCTTGGCAACTGGATTTTAATTTTCCATTTGTCTTTTTAAGTTTGTTAGGATGAGAACCTTCTTACTAACCGAAGTAGCAAGTTAATGATTATTATGGAGTTGGCTACTCACTTTCCTGATAAAGAAGGAATGCATTAGTGTTTCAAATGTGACAATTTTGCAAGCTGCCAATCTTTTTTTCCAGATTTTATGGCATTATAGACACAGATTTATTCATGAGGAGAGAACAACTATTGAAATCAAGTTAATTAACTTTTAGATTTCTGATTTCAACAGAGCTGCGTGATAGCTTATAATTAAACCTGGATTGAACCCAGTATCTATTATTATAGAACCTTTAAAATCCGAATTGCTGATTTTGAGATGGATGAGATATGAAACCTGTCAAGTGCTTTTTTTTTAGCCAATAAAACTAAAATCCTGAGTAGCTTGTATCCCTAGTAACAATCTTTCTGTCGCATCTGTACAAAAGTATTGCTCTGAAAAGGGGGGATATGTCCTGCCCAAACTCTTATGCCTGTTCACAAGATCCTGTGTAATAGCTTTGAAAGAGCCAATCATGTGCTGTGTGGTTTAGGGCCTGATCTGATCTATTATATCCTAGGCGAGCCACCAGCTTGGAGCTACCCATGGCCATGAGGTTTCGGCACCTGAAGAAAACTTCTAAAGAGGCTGTGGGAGTGTACAGGTAATACTTCAAAGGGATCACAGAATATAGAGTTGGAAGGGACCTTGGAGGTCTTCTAGTCCAGCCCCCACCTGTTCAAGCAGGATACCTATACCATTTCAGAGAAATAGTTGTCCAATCTCTGCTTACAAACCTCCATTGTTGTAGCACCCACAAGTTCTGGAAGCAAATCGTTCCACTGATTAATTGTTCTCACTGTCAGGGAAACTTCTCCTTAGTTCTAGGTTGCTTCTGTCCTTGATTAGTTTCCATCCGTTGCTTCTTATCCTGCCTTCAGGGGCTTTGGAGAATAGCTTGACTTCCTCTTCTTTGTGGCAGCCCCTTAAATATTGGAACAGTGCTATCCTGTCACCCCCAAGTCCTTCTTTCCATTAAACTAGACCCATCGAATTTTACCCTCCAAACCATCACTTGTTGAAGTCCTCCACACAATGTATAGGCAAAGCTGTGTCCTGTATTTGTTCCAGGATCTGAGAGAGTAAAAACTCTTACCAGAGCCCTGGGTTAAATTCTTATGCCCCCTGTTAGTTTTCACCTGTCAGCTGTTCTCTCCATTTTAGGTCAGCCATCCATGGGCGGGGCCTGTTCTGCAAGCGCAACATTGACGCGGGTGAGATGGTGATTGAGTACTCCGGCATTGTCATCCGTTCGGTGCTCACCGATAAGCGTGAAAAGTACTACGACAGCAAGGTAGCGCTCATGAAGGAAGGGTAAAGGAAAAGGGGGGTGCAAGCCGGGAAGGAAGTATCATGGTTGCCAGCTTGTCCCAAAGGTGCTTTTCCAAGAGGCAACTGGACTTTCTTTGTTTCTTCCTTGAAGACGTTTTGCTTCACATTCAAGAAGCTTCCTCGGTTCTGATTGAGATCAGAACTGAAGAAGCTTCTTGGATGAGAAGCAAAACGTCTTCAAAGAAAAAACCAGAAAGTCCAGTTGCCTCTTGAAAAAGCACCTTTGGGACAACCATGATCTGGATGACTGAGAATCTGCACATACATGATGTCAACTTGTTCTCCCTTTATTTTGTTGGGTTCTTGATGTTCTCTGAGCACGCTTCTCTTCCCGCATTATCAAGTTCTGTAAACCTCATCATTGCAAGCTTGTGGTTCCCCATTCAAACTTTCTGTCCCTTGGACGGAACTCATTTCCAACTTTTCTCCTCCTTCACAAGGACTAGGACCCCAAATTCTCCACCACCAAGAATCCAACAACACAAAACCCTGAGCTCTATGGATCCTCCACGCCACCCCCCCTCTTTAACTCTCCTTTCCTTCCTTGCAGGGCATTGGATGCTACATGTTCCGCATTGATGACTTCGATGTGGTGGATGCCACAATGCACGGCAATGCTGCCCGCTTCATCAACCACTCCTGCGAGCCCAACTGCTACTCCCGCGTCATCCATGTCGAAGGCCAGAAGCATATTGTCATTTTCGCCCTGCGCCGGATCTTCCGGGGCGAAGAACTCACCTACGACTACAAGTTCCCCTTCGAAGACGCTGGCAGCAAACTCCCTTGCAATTGCGGAGCCAAACGCTGCCGTCGTTTCCTCAATTAAAGACTGGTCCCTCACCTGGCTTTCCAGATCCATGCGCTTGCCCAGCCTCTTTCCGGTGTCAGCGGGTGGCCGGGCCAAGTGGATGGACGGGGGAGCTTAATCATGGCATAACTTTTTGGCGGGCTGCTGCATTGCTGACTCATCCCTTTTAATTCCTTGAAGCATGTGACTCCAAGGGCCTCAATCATCTCCAAAGAGCATCAGGGATGCCCGTGTGGTGGGTGATGAGGGAAAGCTCTTAGCGGCAGCTCGGTCCTTTCTTTTTTATCTTTTGTGGCTTGAAATTATGAGACGCAGAGATCCAGGGCAAAAATGCAGGAAGAATCACCTTTTATTTGTGTCCCCCTTCTGCTTCATAGACCTCTTTCCCTTCCTCCACTTCTCCCCCCCCCAGCCCCCCCACACACCTCCCCAATCCTATGGGGCGAGAACAATCTTTTATTTTGTACTTTTAAATTTTGTGGTTTTTCTTCCTTCCTCCAAGATGATCCTCTGTTTTAAAGAAGAAGAAAAAAAAATACATCAAACCCAGGAGGATGTAAATAGTTGTACAAATTTCTAAACCTGTTTATTTTCTATGCACTTTTTTATTTAAGATGCTCAGTCAACAGACGGGAAAGGGTTGGATTCTTGTTGGTATAATTTTAAATAAAAAGCAATTTTGACACAAGATGGTGTCCTCCATGTCTTCAATTGCTTTAAATTTCAGGATGAAGGAGAATGTGTGAATGCAGAACAAAACCTCTCTGGAAAGGGACAGCTGTAGTTCTGTGATTGAATGAACTTTCCTTGGTTATAACAGAATTGAGAATACACAACTTGCGACTAGAATTGAACCTGTTATTTGCAGTGACTGTTGTAAATTATGTTAGAGTGTGACCATGCACAATTTTACAACCTTTTTTTTGCTATGGTCATTAAGCAAACCTATTGTTCACTATAAGGTGTTTTTTGTCAGAAACCAGAAGTAAACACCAGTTTGTGGCAAAAACATTTTAGACTATGGTCACGTAACTGTGGGACGCTGCAAAGGCTATGCTGTAAATACCGGCTGATTGTGGAGTGCCCAGGATGCTGTCATGTGACTGCAGAAGAAGAGCTCAGTTGTAAATCGAGGATTACCTACTGATTTTTCTCAAGTAAGCCTCGATATATTTATTGCCTGAAAGCGCTTACTGGCTTCCTTCCACTAAATGCAGCTGACCAGACAAGCCATGTGTTTGCTGTCCGATGGGTATTAGACTAAGGTTTTCTTTCTTGGATTTTGAATGGAGATCTTGTATAATGTCAGGCGAAGCTCCATTCAAAACCTAAGAAAGTAAACCTTAGACTCCATTGTTTTAGAGAAAAGGGCTTTTATTGAAAATCGATATGGGAGCACCAGAAGAATACAAGGTCTGAGACAATAGGCTGGAACATCACATGCACAAAGTTATGCCAGTGTTCCCACCCCCAATAGTTCAAACTGGGCATCTAATCTGAGATATGCATGTCATGTGGGGCATATTCAGGTGGTGTTTCAGATATCTGGTATGCCAAGATGGTTGACCTTGGCCTGAATAGATAAGATGCACAGTAAGCATAGTCAAGAAAGTTTTCCCAAGTTTTACATTTCACCATCTCATGCCTCCAGCACTCTTCCTCCCACACACGAGGTCCAATCAACCTTCCCTTCCCGCACCCTTTCTATGGCAGCTGGAAAGATAAGCAGAAGAAGGATATGTGAAGGCTGACACCATGTATGAATTGGCTTCTGTAGGTTGTTTCCTCTAAAAACAAAACCCTCATCTCAATGAGCCAGGAGTTTAAAGAATTCAGACCCTACAAGCCATACAAACTCAGCCACATAGAGTTGTACTTCCAAACATTTATGTACAGCTGGGCTGGCATTTCTACATTACTTGGGAATACTAGGTGCATATCCTCTCTAGTATCTGGCTGGGGAATTCAGGGAGTAGAAGTCCACCAGTCTTAAAAAGTTGCCCTGGTTGGTCACACCTGATGTACTCCATCTTTCACAAATTCTGAATTGTGTTGCAAGGATAAAACTCATCACAACTGGCACTGCTTGCTTGATTACATTTGGAGTCCAAGATTAAAGGCATGTTATTCAGAAGTAGCAGAGACAAGGCACAGATAGGGAGGTTGGGGGAAAAAAACAACCTGGAAAGAACACAATTGCAAAACAGCAGCTTCCACAGCCATGTCAAGTGCAACAACCACATGCACACTCAGCAACATCACACAAGCAGTAGTACCCAAGTTGTGACTGATGTTGCCCTCAAAAGACACTGCAGCATTTGTGAAGTGTCGTTGCAAAGGTCAGCATTTGGACTCTTGCAGACACTCCTGACAAATTCCTTCCACAGGGGGGGTCACAAAAACTGCAGAGATATAATAAGTGGTGATTTTACCTTCATTAGATGAAATTAGATACCTAAATTGTTTTGCAATTTGGAGCTCTAACAATAACAGTTGGTTCAATCCCCTGCTAAAAAAAATGGTCTAGGATCAGTGGTGGGATTAATTTTTTTTAACTGCTGGTTCTGTGGGCGTGGCTTGGTGGGAGTGGCAGGGGAAGGATACTGTAAAATCTCTATTCCCTCCCCACATCTGGGGGAAGGTTACTGCAAAAGCCCATTCCCTCCCCACCCCACTATCCTGCTTTCCAGCTCCGTTGTCCTGTGCAGGGCAACAAAAGAGCCAGCCAATCAGCTGGGACTCAATGGGAGCCAGTCAGAGGTGATATTCCAAACTACTCAAAACCCCCACTACTGGTTTTCCAGAACTGGTCAGAACCTGCTGAATACCACCTCTGTTTAGGATCTGTTCTTGCACTTAGGGCCATCATAGCATCCTCGGAGTCACATGATCAAAATCTGAGCCCTTGGCAACTGGCATGTATTTACCAGGATTATAAATTCCCATGGTTAGGTATGTAGCATCTGGTCAGAATAGAGTTGGAAGGGAACTAACTTGGAGATCTTCTAATCCAACCCCCTACTATACCATTCCACACAAGTGCAGTCTCTTCTTAAAAGCCTCCAGTGTTGGAGCATCCACAACTTCTGGAGGCAAGTTGTTCCATTGATTAATTGTTCTGTCAGGAAATTTCGTCTTTAATTCTACGTTGCTTCTCTCCTTGATTCCTTCTCTCCACCCATGGCTTCTTGTCCTGCCCTCAGGTGCTTTTGCAAACAGCTTGACTCCCTCTTCTTTGTGGCAGCTCCTGAGATGTTGAAACGCTGCTGTCATGTCACCCCCCTAGTCCTTCTTTTCATTGAACCTGACATACCCAATTCCTGCAACCGTTCTTTATACACTTTTAGCATCCAGTTTGTTTTCAAATTAGGCAACTTTTAAGAGGTGTGCACTTCAATTCCCAGAGTCCTACTGGCTGGCGAATCATTGAAGTCCACATATCGTTTAAAAAAAATCGCTCAGTTTGATAAACGTTGCTTTAAAACACCGATGCGGGCCGCACACAGAGAAAAGAGAGGCAAAAAAGAGAGACATAGTTTCGCTCATGACTCCCTTTTAAAAAGAACTACAATTACCGGCATCCTCTTCTCCGACGAGAAATACAATCCCAGCATGCGGCGGGGTGGGCGTGATTTCAAAAACTGGACTTTGCAAAGTGGTAGAATCGCAGAGGACTTGAGGTGGATCCGGAACAACAACAACAATAATAATAATATCCAGGACATTCCAATTACAGTCTTCTTGTTTTTTTTATTTGTTGGATTTGCTTTTGCCTAATTGTGACCTAGAGCAATTGTTAGTAGTTTATTTGAGCTTGCAGATTGCTACGCCTTGTATATCATTCGGAAATAAGGAGAAACTTCCTGACAGTGAGAACAATCAACCCACGGAACAGAAGTTGCCCTCGGAAGTTGTGGGAGCGCCATCAGTTGAGACCTTCAAAAAGAGATTGGACTCCCGTCTGTCAGAAATGGTGTAGGGTCTCTCGCTTGGGCGGGGGGTTGGACTAGATGACCTACAAGGTCCCTTCCAATTCTGATTATCTGTTATCTGGATTGGCTTCGTTGCTTTCTTCGAGCCAGAGAAGACAACCGGATGCCCCATTCTCCTCGGCGACTTCGCACTACAAGTCCTATATAAACCACAATTAGTTTTTTTTAAAAAAAACTAACCACACAAAAGGACTTGTAGTCCAAAGCGACCTGCAAGACAATGTTAGTTTAGAGACCATACATAAGAGAGAGAGCGCCTCTACTGACATCTATTATGGCCTCTTGAAAAAGCACCTTTGGGGCGCCTGTATTTGCAAAACACGCTTCCGCCGATCCATTCTTAACTGTGGGGACTGCTTTGTTCCTTTTCACCTGGTTTTCACCTGGGTTGGGCTTTTGCCCGGGCGGAGACTGCGGGCCGTGGCTCCCACGCGTTTGTGCCAACCCAGAAGAGGCGACTTCAGAATGGGGACGAAAGAATGTTTTGCGACCCGAATCGCCCAGCTCGGAGCTCAAACCAATAAAACCACTATCTATCTGTCTGTCTGTCTGTCCGTCTAATCTATCTAATCTATAATTTATTTTATTTATTTTATTATTTGATTTGTCAATCGCTTACAAGATAACTTTGGAGTGGTTTGGGCTTCTTAACACCGATCCAATTGCTGGCACGGGGAATTCTGGGAGTGGAAGACTGGGGGTTGGACTAGATGGCCTCCAAGGTCCCTTCCCACCTCTTGTTAATCAAGTACCACCCCGAGCTGCTACTATTCAAAGACATTTCCATCCGAAGACCCTGCCTTACAACACCCCCCCCACCCATCAGAGGTGCCCGCTTTCCCTGGCCTCCGCGCTCTCTTTTGGCACTTCCCAGCAGCTGGCGGACTACAACTCCCAGAGTTCCTGGCGGCGGCGGCGGGGGGGAGGGGAAGGGAGGGTGCGGCGGGGCTTTTGGCCAGGAAGCAGCTGCGGCGGGAAGGGAGAGCGGGCGGCTCTTTCGGAAGAGCGAGGCGAGGCTGGCCGGGTCCCCTCGAGCCCCGCTCGGTCAGTCTTTCAGCGCGGGGGCTTCCCTTCTTCCTGCGGCGGGGCTGGGAGGGGCCGCCAGCCGTGGGCACCATGAACCTGGAGCGCGTCTCCAACGAAGAGAAGCTGAACCTCTGCCGGAAATACTACCTGGGTGAGCCGCGGCCGGCGGGTCCAGCGCAGCCCCGACTGGGGGGTGGGGGGGGCATGAAGGAGCGGCGTCGGGGGACCCCCCCCACAACCCCCTCAATGCAGCCCCCGGTCTCTGCAGGGCGCCGAGGGGGATAAGACTCGGTCTTTTTTTAAAACAAGGGGTCAATAGGGAGGGGGCTCAAGGGAAGTGGGTCAGTAACCTTTAAGAGGTTGGGGGGATTCTGGGAGTTGAAGTCCAGGTCGGTTTAAGTGGCTGAGTTTGAAATACACTGGGTTAACTCAAGGAAAATATATTCACCTTGGCTGGCAGGGGGGTTCTGGGGTTGAAGTCCAGGCTGCTTTAAGTGGCTGAGTTTGAAATACACTGGGTTAACTAAAGGAAAATATATTCACCGTGCCTGACTGGGGGATTCTGGGTGTTGAAGTGCACACATCTTAAAGCTACCCAGCTTGATAAACATTGCTCTAAAATATAATTTACTGTTTGACTGCAGGGATTGAACAGGTTAGCATATTATTTAGCATATGGCATCTCATACATGAACTAGTAATAACAATTCAACTAGATTAGTGGAATCCAATAAAATATAAATGTCAAAAAAATTGATCTATGTTCAAATATCAATGTCTAGGCCATCTAACCATTGAAATATAGCATTGTTTATATTTTTTAAAAAATCAGATACTGGACCCATATACTCCCTCAGCTTACAGCCAGTCACAATGTAATGTATACATAACTTCCAGGTAGGGAAACAAACCTGTTAATTTTTGACTGGTTGCTTATGAGATTGTTATCCTGCTCTTCATATATCTGATCAGTTCCATTCAGATTATGTTGTTAATGATCCTGCCTCCTATTTTCCCTGTAACAGCAATCCTGTGAGGTAGGATGAGCTGAAAGAAACTGGCTCAAAGCCCCTCAATGGGTCCTCATTCCCAAATTAGCAGTGGAATTTAGGATTTCCTGTTTTCTAGCTCAACACCTTAGCCCCTGCAACCAAACTTGCAAGGTTTCCTCATTCACCCTCAGTTTTGGGGCAGTGGATAAACAACACATTAAAATGGAATATAGCAAGAAGAAAGTTGCAATCAATTTCACCCTTAGGTGTCCAGGAGCCTTAAAAAGGCTTATGCCATGGACATCCATGTGCAGACTCCTCACAGTTTGCTGCAACTTGGGTTACTCGTTCTGGCTCTGTTCTCATCTTTTATCCTCATCTATCACTACACATTGTAGTGATGAAAATTGTCGAATGGGCAGAGACATGGTTGGGGAGAACAAACCTGGACTTTGTTAAGGAACGCAAGCATCTGAAAATATAATCCTCTGGAAAGAAAGGGACCGTGATTCAGACAGACATTACTTTCTGAAATGGAGTTCGTGAAGAAGAAAACCGAGTAGAGCAAATGCACTTTTCCGTTCATGAAGCCCTTGTGAAAAATCTCTGTTTTTCCCCTGCACCATCCCTTGAAGAAAATAGGGTAGTAGATAATGCCTTTCTCCCATCTCTTTAGGTGGCTTTGCTCTGCTCCCTTTCCTGTGGCTGGTGAACGTTATCTGGTTTTTCCGAGAGGCCTTTTTTGCACCCGCATACACTGAGCAGCTTCAGATCAAGCGCTGTGAGTTCCCTGGGGGAGAAGGGAGCAGGAGGGTATTCTAGCGCAGTGGGGGCTAACCTTTTGGGGATCCTGTGCCAAAAATTGTGCTTGTACGCTCGTGCTCGCGTGCCAGTACCCAGAAGGCAATGCGCCCACACCCCCACAGCCCCTAGATATGCGCGCAATCCCACCCCACCTCCCACCCCCGCCGCCCCTTACCTGCACTTCACCTCAGAGCTGATTTTTGGGCGGTTTGAGGCCTTTTTCGGCCTCCCAAAGGCTTGAGGAAGGCTTCTGCAGGCTTCTACAAGCTTTGTAGGCTGAAATCTAGCCCCATTTCATGACTTCCTGTTTTTCTGAAAATACTGGAAGTGATGAAATGGGGCTAGATTTCGGCCTACAAAGCTTGTAGAAGCCTGCAGAAGCTTTCCTCAAGCCTTTGGGAGGCCGAAAAAGGCCTCAAACTGGCCAAAAATCAGCTGTGAGGCGCGCACATACACAGGTAATTTTGCCTGCAGCTCACGTGCCAACACAAATGCCGCTGCGTGCCACCTGTGGCACATGTGCCATAGTTTCGTCATCATGGTTCTAGTGTGTACAGTATGTCCTAAGACAAGGGTGTCAAACTCAAGGCCAGGGGGGCAGATGCAGCCCACAGGGTGCTTAGATCTGGCCCACGTGGCCACCTTCGAAACAGCAAAGGACCGGCCCACAATGCCTGTACCAGCAAAAAACAGAACTCGGGAAGACCGCGTGTGGCTCCCCCGAGCTGTTTTTCCTGGCCGGAGGACGTTGTGGCTGAAAACACGGCCGGGGGTGGGGGGCACACACTGCCCCCCCAAGCTCCGTTTTCGCTGGCAGAAGGCTAGCAAACAAACTGAAAGGAGAAATGTTTTCTCTTTTGCATTTGAGCATCCAAGAAGGGACAGGAAAGGAGAAAAGGAAAGAGGAAAAGACAAAGAAAAAGAAGGAAACGGGAAGAGAGCAAGGAAAGAAAGAGAGGAAGGAAAAAGAAAAGAGAATGAAGAGGGGAGGGAGGGAGGGAGGGTCTGAGGGAAATCCTGCCTTAGCACTTGGCCACACAGGTGCCCCGGACATGAGTGACATCAAGGTGGCCACTCCCATCTCGGCCTTGCCCCCCCCCCGTCCCCCCTCCCAAGGTCAAACACAACCCTGATGCGGCCCTCAATAAAATCAAGTTTGACACCCCTGTCCTAAGACAACAGCCCTGACTGGAACTCAGTTCTTGATGAGATGCTGGGATAAGAAATGTTTTATCATTGGAGGAAAAAAAGAAATGGTTTATTATTTTCTGGTCATTTCTTTCTACCTCTTCACAGATGTCCAGCGGTCAGCCTTAGGTCTCCTTTTCTGGGTGATTGTGCTCACAACGTGGACCTGCATCTTCCAGGCACGCCGGGCCGAGTGGGGTGAACTTGGCGACTATCTTTCCTTCACCATTCCTTTGGGCATCCCCTGATGCACCTTCTTCCTTAAGGTCCTCAACATGGACTTTTATAGCATTTTACTGTCGGACTCCTTGAATAGCCTCCCTGGCTAATTTTTTCCTCAGATCTCCTTTTCATGGCATCCAGGTTGGGATTCTACTGTGGTAAACTATGGCGGGAGCCATCTCTTCTCTATGGTCTCCTGGATCATCCACTCCGGCTCTCCTTGACTACAAGAGGTGATCAATAAAGATAGGATGGTCTCTTCCTGTTGGCCTCCAGCGTGATGGTATTGTGAGAAAGTGATGGGTAGTGTGGGGTGTAACCTCTTGTTCAAAACAGGTGTCTGGGTTCGTGTGTGAACCTTGTTTCATCTTGACCACGGGTGTCAAACCCGCCGCGTCACATTGCCGTCACGTTTTCCTCATTCACGGAGCTGGGGTGGGTGTGGCCTGTGCGTGATGCATCCAGCCTGAGAGCCACCAGTGTCAACTCGTAAAGCATCCCTGGCTTGCTCTCGAATTGCCATAAGAAGGAGCGGGGGGGGGAGATGAGATCTGATAGAGCAGTTTGGTTGTTATGACCAGAAGCACATTCCACATGTCTCAAGTTACCAAGCCCAGCCCGTTGGAGAATGTGATTTATGACACACCCTGGGAGGAGGAGGGAAACAGGGTCATAGGTGAGCAGTAAATTACGTAGGTCAGAGCCGACTGCATTTGGGAAAAATGCCAACATGTTGCTCCTAATAAATAATTGGATTTCTTTTGAAAGTTGGCTCGAGGCTCATGAATTTTGACACCCCTGTTCTTGACCGTGGCCATTCTTTATCACGGAGTTGCCCTCAACTTATTGGATCCACAGACCATAGAGCTCGGACCAATGCTGAATGGTTCCAAATGGACCAAGCCTTGAAGAGTGTGCTTTCTTTTTAAAAAAAAAATTCATATAAAACATTCCATCTTCCATTAAACAGTGTGTTGTCTGGTTACAAATATCTCTGTGCAATAACCATCAAAATTTACAACAATATATATTGCTTTGATATTAACTTTCTAATCTTAACAATCATAATATTGTATATAATAAAACTTTTCCATTCCGCCCTCTTAACATAAGTTCTAGTATAAATATAGTGATATTAAACATAGTAAGCTTAACAGTGATATCGATTACCATCATCATATTGTTTGCATCTCTATCTTTAACCTATTTTCCATAATTTACTCGTCTCCTTTTATTTCTAACTTCCATTTTGCTTCTCTAACCATCGACAGAATAATTCCCATATCTTATAATATTCAGTTATGTTCTCTTTGTTCTTTCTCCTTAATTGAGAGTTTGCTTTCTGAACTACTTTGGTCCATGATTCTTTTCTTTTTTTCTAAAGTGAAATATTTATCAATACAGCTAGTCCCCAGCTTACAACTATTAGGTTTTAGTGACTGTTCAAAGTTACAAAGGCACTGGTAAAAAGTGACTTATATCGCTTTTCACACTATGACCGTGGCAGCATCCTCATGGTCATGTGATCAAAATTTGGGCAACTGGCTCATATTTATGATGGTTGCAGTGTCTCACAATCATGTGGTCGCCTTTTGTGACCTGACAAAGTCAACGCGGAAGTAACAACCGTGTTACTCACTTAACAACTGCAGCGATTCACTTAACAACAATGGCAAGAAAAGTTGAAAAATGGGGCAAAACTCACTTAACTGCCTCACTTAGCAAGAGAAATGTTGGGCTCACCTGTGGTCATAAATTGAGGCCTACCTGTATATCATCTCACTGAGTAGAGCTCCGTTTCCGTGCTGGCTAATACGGATTGTAGGAATTGAAAGCTGGCCTCTTTGGAAGGTGCCAGAATAGAAAAAAGCCACGTGGTGTTCTCACAATTGATGTAATTGATAACTCAATTGATTATGATTGGAAAATTGAATTGTTGATTATTGAATCATCCCACTTTCTGAATCTTCAACTATAAATTAACCAGGCCTGGGTTCATACCATAGGCTGAGCCATTAAAAAAAAAGTCTTAACAAGGGATAAGGTTATGCATGCTTCACAGGTTGTATGAATGCATGTGGGATTTGTTTTTTTTAATCTGAGGTGAAACGTATCCTCTCTCCTATTTTCCCTACCACAATAATCCTGTGAGGTTAGCTGGGTTGAGTCCCAAGCTGCCCCACAGGTGCTTTTTCAAGAAGCAACTGGACTCTCTTTGTTTTTCCTTGAAGACATTTCGCTTCTTATCCAAGAAGCTTTCTTCAGTTCATGTTCTTGGTCGAGAAGCGAAATATCTTCAAGTAAAAACGAAGTTGCCTCTTGAAAAAAGCACTTTTCAGACAGCCATGATCTGGAATGACTGAGAATCTCCATAAACATTGTGAATGTTTATGTGAATGCTCCAACACTGGAAGTTTTAAAAAAAGAGGTTGGATAACCATTTGTCTGAAGTGGTGTAGGATTCCCTGCCTAGGCAGGGGGTTGGACTTGAAGACCTCCAAGGTCCCTTCCAACTCTTGTTATTGTTATTCTATTTGGCCCAAAACTAGTTTTCATGCTTCAAGGCAGGCCCAGAACTCACAGTCTCTTGGTTTCTAGGCCGGTTTCTTCCCCACCTCACCAAACTGCTCTCTTTGATTGTAGTTGTATGTAACAGGAGGGCAAGAGTTAGCGGGCAGATAATATCTTTGGTGGGCTTGATAAAAATTACATTGAGCCTGTTTTACCACTTTCACTATGCTTTTCATCTCTTCCCTGCCTCACAGCGGTAGAGAATTACACCGCGGATACCTTACAGTTCTGATTGGAAGGGACTGGAAAATCCACAGCTAATTACCTCAGAGAGGCTTACGTAGGTTTGTGGGTTTCGCTTGCTCATACTTGCTCAAGGGATCAAAAATGGGAAATCACGCTGGCGAAGTGTTAATACTTTTTTGCCCTAGATGGCGGCCTTTGGGTATGTGCGCTTTTGGTGGTTTTAAAGTAAAGCCAAATGACACAAGAAGATCGAAAGGAAGATAGTTCTGATTTGGCAGATGGGAGCTGCAAACAAACAAAATTCCCATCCTTGTTTCACCACAAATCTCCGTAACATATGTTGGCAAGCCAAAGGCAACAGAGCTGGACACCCTCTGATTTTCACTCCCTTTCTTCCAATCTACCCAATGAAGTGGTTCATAAGAATGTCCAAAAAAACCGAGCGGCTTCTACAAAATGCAATATCAGGACCAGGAATGGCTACAATCTTGAGTTTAACTTTTGGAGCTGAAAACAACTGTGGGAAGAAGGAGAATGAATGCAGCTGTGTCACAACTTTAGACACATTGTATAATTTTCAGATTTGCTAGGTATGTGTCTGCGTGCGTATGTCTTTGTTTTTGTGTGAAAGCTGTGCGGGGATTGTATTACGGCCTTTTGCTTTTCCAGTGCACAGAGGTAAGAACTTGGACAGAGAGCTTTGCTGGCTTCAAAAACTGGAGCCACCCTTTTTAGCACAATGTGGCCATCTTTATGGTGGCACAAGGCATCCTTTGTTAATTCAACGATGATTGTATCTGCTTCAGGCAATAGCAAAACAACATGCCTGGGCTGTGTCCCACATCTGTCCAAGCAAACAGACTGTAGAAACCTCTGCAAAACACAAGGATCCCCGGAGACCACGTTAATATAGAACGGGTACCCTTGAGACAAAGCTGAGATCATTGATCTAAGACACTGATTTCCCTGGAATCTTGGGTGCCCTTTCATTTCTTTTTAGCCTGCTCTGTTTTCTACTATGTCATTTAAAACAACTATTTCAGTGGTGGGAGTCAAAAATATTTATTACCAGCTCTGTAGGCATGGCTTGGTGGGCGTGATGTGGCTTGGTGGGCATAGCAGGGGAAGGATACTGCAAAATTCCCATTCCCTCCCCACCCCACTGACCTGCTTTCCAGCTCCATTCTCCTGTGCAGGGCAACAAAAGAAGACCCAGCCAATCAGCTGGGACTCAGGAGGCAGAGAATAGATGGGGGTGGGGCCAGTCAGAGGCAGTATTTGCCGATTCTCCGAACGACTCAAAATTTCCGTTATTGGTTCTCCAGAACTGGTCAGAACATGCTGAATGCCAGCTCTGAACTATTTCCTCACAACGATCCTCGGCAAATCGGCTTTATACAAAATGGAGTGTTCTTTAATCCTGTTGGAGTTCATAGAGCTCAGAAGCTTCCCTGGTATTTTGAATCTGCTCAATTTTTACAAATGCTGGAACAGGATATGAGCATTTATGCTGATGCCGAGATTTTCAGGAATCTGTAGCCTGTGCAAAAATTCTGCAGCTTTTTGTGCCATGTTTCAGAAGTTAATTTGGGGGGGTGGGGTGGGGACGCATTTTTGATTGCTAGACAAGAGCTTAATGCTTTATCCTCTTCCCTCCCACCCCTTTGTGAGGAAAAACGTTATGAGTTGGACATTGCCTGGATGTGCTGGTATTTCTGATGTAGGCCATTAGTCTGATATCACTATTTGGCATTAGGAGCCTCAGTGGTGCAGTGGTTAGAGTGCAGTACTGCAAGCTACTCCTACTGCAATTTGGCAGGTCAAATCCCACCAAGCTCAAGGTTGACTCAGCCTTTCATCCTTCCGAGGTGGGTAAAATGAGGACCCAAATGGTTGGGGGCAATAGGCTGACTCTGTAAACCGCTTTGAGAGGGCTGTAAAGAACTATAAAGCGGTATATAAGTCTAAGTGCTATTGCTATAATTCCCACTATGAAGAACCGACTCAGCACTGATTTGCCCTAAGCTCTCTAAGATGCAGGCTTTGCACACATCACTCATCCAATGTAATATCCACTGATGATACTAATTGGGCAATATAGTGTGTGCCTAGTTAATTATCCTAACTCCGTAATGCGATTTATACTTCAGCATAAATGGGTCAAATTTATGTAGCTGTTGAGTTTTGGTGTAGAAATATTTCTCGGTTATAAGCGGCAACTGCCAACAATTAAACTTGTGGTAAATCAAAGAAGTGGTTTCAACCCAGAGCTATGGCATTAACATGCTTCTGCTTTGTTTTCTTCCAAAACTGAAGGCATCGGTGGTACATAATTCTGGATGGCAATCAAAATGATTGCGGTCAACGAGCAGTCCATAAAACATGTTACATACGGAAAAATGATATTGATTAATCAATTAGGCACTGTGAACAGATCAATCAGGCAATCTGCTGCCCACCTTATACCTCTCACTTAAAAACATCTGACCACTCTTAAGGAAATAGAATCATCTGAATCTGAAAATAAAACTGACCAAGATATTTAATGAGGTATGGGGTTAGAGTCCACAGCAAGTGTCTGGCATAGTGGTCAGTGTAATAAAGTAAGTGTGGTAGTTTCAGTTACTCTATCCCATGGGCAAAAATTGAATTTAAATGGAATGTCTTTGTATTTGCTTGGAAGCGCTACAAATTAAGTGACTAAGAATAAGAAAAATCCATACTTCAGGGTTTTATTGCAGTGGGAACTCTTAAGTTAGAATGGAAAAAAATATTAGTACTGTACTGTGCAATAATAATCAGACATATAGCTAAGTTTTTTTGTGTAGATGTTTCCACTGGGGAATTCTGGGAATTTGAAGTCCACCCATCTTTTAAGTTGATGAGGTTGAGAAACACTGCAATAGACTGAAGGCCCTGAGGAAAGACAGAAGAGGGAAGGATGAGATCAGAGGTCTCCAAACTTGGCAACTTTAAGACTTGTGGACTTCAACTCCCAGAATTCTCCTGGGAGTTGAAGTCCACAAGTCTTAAAGTTGCCAAGTTTGGGGATCCCTGGACTAGACAAACTACTGGAGAAGGCTTATTACTAGCTCTGTAATTTGTTCTTAGCGTGTTAGAACAGTAAGTGCCTTAGCACAAAGAAAGCAAGTTTTTGCATGAAAGAGTACATTAAAAATGCATCCAGGTGCATTCTTCTTTCAGAGTTCTAAAAACCTGTAGAAGGATTGTTTGCTTGGCAAATTAAGAAAGCTGTTTGCTCCAGGGCTGGGTGGAACAGTTTCATCCCCATGTGGCTTGGCCTGTGGGAAATTTGCTTCATGACATGCTCTAACAGATTTAGGATGAGAACATGACAAAATGGTGTACTTTGAGAAAGCATGGAATTACTGTAGAGCTTTCCCTCCCCCCCCCCGCCCCCATGATATCAAGATTATATTATTTTATAGGCATGTGGATGCTCTAAGATTTAGACCAAGCTTTTTCCCTGGCCTGGAAAATCAATGGGGATACTGTATGGATAGTACTCAACTTACCACCATCCATTTAGTAACTATTAGTAACCCAGAGCCACATGGTGCAGTGGTTAGAATGCAGTTACTGCAGGCTACTTCTGCTGACTGCCGGCTCTCTGCAATTTGGCGGTTCAAATCCCACCAGGCTGAAGGTTGACTCAGCCTTCCATCCTTCCAAGGTGGGTAAAATGAGGACCCAGTTTGTTATTGGGGGCAATTATGCTGACTCTGCAAACCGCTTAGAGAGGGCTGTAAAAGTCTAGGTGCTATTGCTATTTAAAGTTACAACGGCACTGAACAAAATGATTTATGACTGGTCCTTGAACTAATGACTGCCACAACATCTGCATAGTCACATGATCAAAATTTGGGTGCTTGGCAACTGGCATGTATTTGCAACGGTTGCAACGTTGTCATAACTTTGAAGAGTCCTTAAATAAATAGTCATACGTTGAGGACTACCTGTAGTAGAAAGAGGAGCAAAGAGTCTCTCCTTGTGTCTCTGCTGTTGTTATTGAGCACTGATCTCACTGTTTGGAGAGATAAATTGTAGGCAAAATCATATAGTAAGTTAATTAAAAAAAAACACTAAACACTCATGAAACTCACAATATCACCATCATCATCTTCTTTTAATGATCCCATAACACCTTGAGGGGTGGAATCCAGGCAACTGAATGGAGCTGAGTGTTTACTGGCCGGATACCCTTCCTGTTGCCAATGCAGAGTTCTCTCATTGAGAGAAATATCTGCCTCTACCTCGGATCGAACTCACAGCCTCCTGATTGTGATGGGAGAACTCTGCCTCTAGGCCACTGCACCACTCAAACCCACAACATCATAATCTATCCAAACTCATTTTAGCCAGATTTTTTGGGGGGGTGGGGGGTGGGGGTGGGGCTAGGCAGCTCTAGCCACCGACTTTGCAAAACACATTTACTCACTTAACAATGGTTTACAGTACTGAATTAAATCAATTGCCTGGCTTTGCCATATATACACAGGAATGTAAACTGAGCAATGATGCGGTTGCTAAGAGTCAACACCAATTTGATGGCACATAATCAATGTGGGGTGACCCAAACCATGCAGTCTCAGGGCTGGCTTTATGTATCCTTCAGCTGAGTTACATTCCTCTGGATTTAAAAAAGAAAAACAGAATTAAATTTCTGAGGAGGAGCTTGGATGGGGGCTTGGCATGATTCAGAATCTCAAAATATAAATTGCCCTCATTCAGCCTGCTAAAGTTAGCTGCTGAGTATTATCTACTAATACAGTAGACCAAAGTACTAAATTAACCCATTGGGTCAGGCCAAAATCACATGCTAAGCTATCAGCAAAAATAATTAACATCAATCCAAATGGACATGTCATGTTAATGCTTCTACTAGGTCTGTTTACGAACTGGTTAATCATTGTATGAAGATAGGCGGTAAATTAATAAGTATGAACTAGCTCTGCAGAATGCAAGGTTCTATGAAAACAATATGGCAAACACTTCCCAAAGGTGCTTTTTCAAGAAGCAACGAGACTTTCTGGTTTTGCTTTGAAGACATTCCGCTTCTCATGCAAGAAGCGAAACATCTTCAAAGAAAAACCAGAAAGTCCAGCTGCCTCTTGAAAAAGCACCTTTGGGAAAGCCATGACCTGGATGACAGAGAATCTCCATAGACTTATGGCAAACACACTTATATGTTTCCAGCAAGCCTCCCCAGATTCATCTCCCAGGTGGCCCCTGGCATGTCCTGTTTCCTGATTCTACCTCCAAGGGTGCTTATATCTCCACCCTCCACACAGAAACTGCTGATGTTGCTAATCACTCTGGGTGTGAGATGTCTTTGATCAAGCAAAAAGATGCGTAAGCAAGTATCTTCCCTTGCTAGTGAAACACTATGTAGTTTTGGGCTTCATGAGGGGGGGTCTTCAAAATTGGCAGCTTTAAGACTTGTGGACTTCAACTCCCAGAATTCCTCCTCCAGTCATATTAGATCAGGAATTCTGGGAGTTGAAGTCCACAAGTATTAAACTTGCCAAGTTTGAAGACCCTTGATCTTAACCGAGAACAATTATTCTCATTTTGGCACTCCAGTCCAGAATCATGGGTCATTCTTACTGGGGCAAGAGGATAACACATCTGGAACACATCAAGTTTGGGATTGAGTGTACTCCCTGAGAGCCATCTGGCTCTTGTATTTTTGATGGAGAAGGTAGGTTTTGGGAAAACGTGACCTTCTTGTCATTAAAAACTAGCACTGTGTTTCCTAAAATAAATGCAAACTCTTTGTGTTTTAAGGAGGAGTCTTTCCATGGTGACCTTGTTTCTTAAAACGATTGTCAGGGTGGGTCAAAGTATTACTCAGTTGTAGAAAGTCCACTTTTTTTGTAAGAGAGTAACCGTTGGAAGGGACCTTGGAGGTCTTCTAGTCCAACCCCCTGCTCAAACAGGTCTTGAACATGTTCCTGTTTTATCCCCTTCTGGTTTATTGATTTGTCTTATACAAAGCTTAATCTGTAGCAGGGGTCCCCAAACTCGGCAACTTTAAGATCTGTGGACTTCAACTTCCAGAATTCTGGGAGTTGAAGTCCACAAGTCTTACAGCTATGAAGGTTGGATACCTCTGCTGTAAAATATTTCATCAATAAAAACTTAGAATGAAAACACATCCCATACCAAAATAATTTACTATACAACCCTGACCTTTCTGCATTAGAGGCATTGGTTGGGTACACAAAACACGCTTAACCTAGTTCTCTTCCAGAATTATCCACTGTATTAGGACATGCTAAACCTGGCCAATGTTAACCATGATTAGTTTGGGTGTGGATGAGAATGCTGCATGAACTAAGATCTCTAGGGTTAATTTGTTTCATTATGAGGTTTATAATTTTGACATGTGACTCTGGGTGTTGCATACAGTTAATAACCAAAACCAAACAATCAAAATGATTGAAAAACAAAACCATAAAAAATGTAATTAACAACTATAAATAGAAGACAAAAAAACCCCACACAATTTACAGGAAAACAAATTCCAAAACTTATGAACAATGGTATTATTTGGCAGCCTCTACTACACAGTCCATGAAATCCCTGGCTTGATGACAAAAGCAGATTTTAAGGACTTTCTGGAAGGTCAGCCCGATGGGGGCCAATTGGGGGTGGGGGGGGAAGTTCCATAAGGCAAACGCCACAACGGAAAAGCTTCTCTGTTGCTCCTTCGCCCAGTTGTGCAAACCCCAGAATGTGTTAGGATGCGCATAACTGCAGCTGGACATCTGCAGATGCCCTCCTGCCTTCTGATACCCTTTCAGAAAAGCTGTTTTGAAGAAGAAACGATGGAATCACCATGTCTCCCCCTCCCCCCCCCAAAAAAAGGGGTGAGTCACAGCCATCCCTCGAGCAATAGATCAAATTACGGCGGCTGTGACTATTATCAAATCTGTGTTGCAGCACCCCGGATGGCCTCTACGTGGCACCATAACCCCACCTTGCTGTCCTCTAGCGGCCGTCCAGTCTCCGCCGTCCGGAACATTAACCGTCATCGTGCTTCCTTGTCTAAAAGGGCAGGGCTCGCTCTTTTTCTCCCGTGTTAATTTGGCTTCCGTGCATAAAGTAACGTCTGAAATAAACTGGGGGAAAAAAACACAAACGACCCCTTTTCCTAATCCCCAAATCCAGGCTTGCAAACAGCCCCTCCCATAAATCGCCCCACTTTCTGCGGATCCACTTGCGACACCCCCCCCCGCCCCCCGACCCAACTTTCGCACCGAGCCAGCCAAAGGGCCAGAAAACAGCTGGAACAGCCGCCGCCCCCTTCAACTACTCTCTTCTTGGCCCTCGGAGGGGGCGTCCCCGCCCCGCAGCCGCTTCCGAGGAGGCGAGGCTGCCCTCCAGGGACCGAAGCGACGCGCCGGGGCGGGAAGAGGCGCGAGGCTTCTAGCGAGTTCCAGTCCCGGGCGGGGTGGGCGGAGCGGCGGCTTGTGCCTATAAAAGGAATCGCCCAGGCCGGGTCTCGCCGTCTGAGTCTCGCGGTGCACTCGAACCTTTGCTGGGGTCGCTATTGCAGAACCTGCCGCCGCCGCCGCTTCCTTTCCCTGCTGCGCCATGGACATCGTCATCCAGCACCCCTGGCTCCGCCGCTCCATGGGTTTATCTTCGCTCTTCCCGCCTCGTCTCTTCGACCAGAGGTTCGGCGAGGGGCTGTTGGAGAGCGACCTGTTCTCGGCCACCCTCTGCCCCTATTACATGCGCTTCCCTTCCATGCCCAGCATGGCGGACTCGGGGCTGTCGGAGGTAGGCGCAGAGGGCAACTGGAAGGGTTTTTTTTTTATTTTTCCGGGGCTGGCCTGGGGAGGGTCTTGGGCGGGGAGCGAATGGTGGAATCGGCTGCCCGTCTGGGCGCGCTGGGACCGGCCTTAAGAACAACAGAGTGGGAAGGGACCTTGGAGGTCATCTAGTCCAACCCCCCTGCTCGAGCAGGAGAGTCTATTCCAAATATTATGTCGGAGCTTGGCCGGTCGCGCGGGTGGGTTTGTTCCCCACCCGGCCCAGGCCGTGGACTCACGTGTCGAGGGCGCCGTGGGAAGGGGGCTGCGCGCATCTAGCGGGCAAAGGGGAGAAAAGGGCCGGACGGATGAGTGTGACAGGAAGCAGTGGAGCGGAGGGGCGTGGAAAGGGGGTGGCAGGCGGAATGGGAGAGTCCGCTTGCCTATTATGGTAACATTCTTTTGCCTGGCCGAGCCGAAAGGACAATGCCAAGCAAATTGCCCTCCAGGCCGAAGGACTGGCATACAAGCAGCCCTAAAGGCTTGGTAGAAGAAACCTTATCCTGTTGGATGGCTGCCTGCCCTTGGCTCCCTAGACTAGAAAGCTTGCGGGAACAGAGGAAGCTGTTCCTTGGCTCCGTGCAACTTGGCTTGTGAACTTTGGTTACTGTTAAGTATGGTGGCTTGTCAGTCATTGGTTAAGGTCGATGCATTGCATGAACTTGGCCAGCTGCAGTTTTTTTCTGTAGTGCACTCTCCAAACTCACCTGTTAAAAAGTCACAACACTTTTCTCCTGAGCAGGATAGATGATGTTCCCACCCTCCCCAAATCCTACTGTGGGGGGGCCTTTGGGTGCAGAGCACCTCGACTTTCCCTGGAGTTTGACTTCTTGCCTTCTTTCCATTGCTGAACATGAAGATTTGTGCAGCAAGGAGGCTGTTAAGTTTAGTTTCAAGGTACCTCTGCCAAACTTTTAAAGCCAGAAAGCAACCTGAGCAAGCCATTCAAGGAACATGGGTTCTTGTTTTCTTCAGAATGAATTGACCAATGCAAATAATGGGTGCCCCCAATTTATGCAGGTCTTTGGGTGACCAGAAACTCTTACAAAAACTCCATTTGTAAATCATTGTCTAATTACAAAGGCTTGGATTTTAACACCTGTATTTTAGCAAGAGAGGCATTGGACCAATAGCTTTTTGATGGATGGCTGTTGCCTGGTAACAGGCAGTGGTCCCACCTTACATAATCTAGTGGGTGGTTTCTGCTTGGTTGTTGAAAAAACACAGGTGCCCTACAGTGATGGCATGCTTGTAATCTCTGCATCTATGAGATACTTGCATGCTCATATTTTTCAGTTGGTTCTATTGCTTGATTTCCTTGAGAGCGATGGGAGGAAATCTTGCATTCTGCCTACTGCTGAGGCTAATGAGAAAAGTGTTCAAATATGGTTTATAGAAGTTTAAGCTCAAACCTGCCTGGTAGCCTTTAGGTGTTAAAGAGCCACAAATTTATAAATATGAAAATGTGGGCTGGGTGTGTACTGTATAGACATAAAACTGTTTCTGATTGGGATTAAATTATGGGTGGAATCCATTTCCAGTGGAAACGTCTTAAACCAGGGAGTATCCAACCCTGGCAACTTTTAAGACCTGTGGACTTCAACTCCCAGAATTCCTTCGCTAGCCATGGGGAATTCTGGGAGTTGAAGTCCACAGGTCTTAAAAGTTGCCAAGGTTGGACACCCTTGGCTTAAAAACCAATACCGTTTAATTGTGTGGGTCTGCAGAAACTCCCCAAGCAAATGTTCTCTGCTGGGTTCAGAAAGGCTGGTGGTTTCTCACCCACTTTTTTTCACCTTTCTTGCTTCCAGATGAAGCTGGACAAGGATAACTTCTCTGTATTGCTGGATGTCAAGCACTTTTCACCAGAAGAGATACATGTGAAGGTGGTGGGTGATTACATCGAAGTCCACGCCAAACACGAGGAACGTCCGGTATGTAGCTTTTCTTACACCTTCTGTTCCTTTACCTGGTAAAAAAAAATTGAGATTGGCATCTGTGAAAACATTTTTTAAAGCCACTTTTTTAAGCCTGTGTCTAACTTGGAACTCAAATTGAATTTGCGTCTCTTGGCATTTTCACACAAAAAGATGCATTTATGGATTGCATATAAAATGGCTGATCTTGCACAAAGGGCTTAATCCTAGTTTTGGGTTAATAAGCTACAATTTATATACCTTGTTTCCCTGAAAATACAACCTACCCTGAAATTAAGTCCTAGCTTGATTTTTACACATGCACCCAATATAAGCCCTACCCTCCAAAATAAGCCCTAATTAAGATCCTGCCCACTCCAGAGTACACAGGTAAAAATTAAGCTAGGGTGGGAATGGGAGGGGGTGGAGCTGCCCTACTACTTACTATAGTTGTAGCCAGGTCTCGCACACCCCGACACCTGCCTCGTAGGCCCATTTCTTCTGCAGCCAGCAAGGCTGGCAAAGCTTTCCTGAAGGCCTCTATAGCTGATAACAAAGCTCTGGATTGTTCCAGAGCTCTGTTATCAGATGCAGAGGCCTTCAGGAAAGCCTTGCAGGCCGCAGAAGAAGTTATTGAAGGCCTCTGACAGTGAAAAGGAGGCCTGGGGCGACACGCGCAAGTGAGGTTAGTGAATGGATGACATCCCCTGAAAATAAGACCTAGTGCCTTTTTTGGTGGCAAGATAAATATAAGACAGGGTCTTATTTTGGGGGAAACACGGGTACAAGCCATCTCCAATGTACAACCACAGTGGAGCTCAACATTTCCCTTGCTAAGTGAGGCACTTGTTAAATGAGTTTTGCCTCATTTTACGACCTTTCGTGCCACCATTAAGTGAATGCAGTTAAGTTGGTAACAGAGTTAAGTGACTATGATTTTGTCATGCCCTTGTTAGAGTCAAACCCAACGGAGTGGAGGTGTGACTCGGGTGGTTGGGGAAGGGCAGAGGCCAGCTGGGCAGTCAGAGGAAGAACCAGGCCCATCCCCTCTCTATCCTAGGGCACACAGGGAGGAATGGAGAAGGAAACAACTTGGCTTATGAAAGAGGAAGCAGTCACGATCCCCCTCATTGGTTGTAGCTGGGGAGAATAGTATAGAGGAGGGGCGTTTCAAACACAGCGTTGCCAGAAGCAAAACGTGTTATTTTGGGCTGACGTTATCTTGGTTGGTGTCCTTCCAACAGACTGTGCCTTTTTATCTCCTTGAAGTTGGAGATATCCTGGTCCGTTGTGGAAATTCCTTCACTGTAGTTTGTTTTAGTTTTTTATTTCACCTCTACCTGCTCATTAAGTTCAGACTGTATTGCTTTCTTTTGAAGACTATTTTTGAATACGTTTTATCTCCAATTTTGTTACGTTTGTGTTACACTCCGGGTCATCCCAGATTTCCCCATTTGCTTCTCAGAGGGTCACAAAAGGGGTTCACATAACTCCGTGACACTGCAAGCATCATAGTCAGTTGCCAAGTGTCGGAATTTTGATCCTGTAACCATGGGGATGCTGTAATGGTCGTAAGTGTGAAACCCTTCATAAGTCACTTTTCAGTGCGGTTGTTGTTTTGAATGGTCACTAAACTGTTGTAAGTTAAGGACTATCTGCATTCATATAAACTGGGTTCAAACATATTATGATTTAACATGTTGTCTTGATTTTCCTAATATGCTGAACTACAGATTGTCTTGTTTTAGCCTAATCTGTGTTGTACTAACTGGGGCCTTAATAGCCTAAAATCATTCGTGCAACACAAAAAGGACTTTAAAATATTTCTGAGCTTTACTTGTTGAGAGTTCTAGCAATGGGAGATGGGATGGTCTAAATTATGTGACTACCCCATATTTAAACTTTTTGTGTGTGTGCTGCAGTTAGAGACAAAGCGTGTATTACACCTGGGATACCACCCAGTTTCGAGTAAAAATTGTTGCTCTAGGCACCAGTGGAATATTTACATTTTGGGGAGATCTTTTGGATGCTTTCCTGAAATATCACCTACATATTGCTTGTAAGTTTGCAGCATTGGCTACCTTTGTGGTTTCAGCCTTTTACAAAATCCCCACTTCCCCAAAGGAAAGTAACATGTTCTTTTTCAATCTGTTTCTTGCTTGTCTCTCCACAGTAGGTGGAGTGGACCCACATCTGGACAAAACTCCACAATGCTACAAGGGCTATTTTTGTTTTCTGATGATGTCGAGGGAGGTTGTGAGGAACCTTGTGGGACTGAGTGAATAAAGATAGCGTCGGAAATGTTCTTTGTAGCAAGAGTATACCATGCTTTTTTTTTAAAAAAAAAAGATACTTTAATTTGAAAAGATGGGTCAGGAAAGGTTTGCTGATTGCAAAACCTTGAAAACTTTGCATGGTGAAAGACGTCCCGTATAGGTAGTCCTGGACTTACAACAGTTCTTTTAGTGACAGCCTCACTGAAAAAAGTGATTTGTGACCATCTTTCACCCTTAATGACAGTTGCAGCATCACATAATCAAAATTTGGATGCTTGGCAACTGATTGTATGATCACCTTTTGCAATTTTTGGATCAGCAAAGTTAATGGGGAAGAATAGACTAGAATTTAGAATAGAATAGAATAGAATAGAATTCTTTATTGGCCAAGTGTGATTGGACACACAAGGAATTTGTCTTGCTGCAAATGCTCTCAGTGTACATAAAAGAAAAGATACGTCCGTCAAGAGTCAAGAATCATCAGGCACAACACTTAATGATACTCATAGGGATACAGTCAGCAATCAAATCATACTAGGAAACAGTCAATATAAATTGTAAGGATACAAGCAACAAAGTTACAGTCATACAGTCAGAAGTAGGAGGAGATATGGGTGATAAGGAGTGATGAGAAGATTAACAGTAATAGTAGTGCAGACTTTGTAATAGCCAGATTCACTTAAACAACCAACATGTTACTACCTGAACAATTGCAATGATTCGCTTAACAATGGTGGCAAGAAAGCGGCAAAATTCATTTTAAGTGTCACATTTAGAAAACATAAATGTTTGCCTCAATTGTGGTTGTAAGGCGAGGACTACCTATAGCAGAGGGTCTTCAAACTTGACAGCTTTAAGACTTGTGGACTTCAACTCCCAGAATTCCTCCTCATGCTAGCTCAGGAATCATGGGAGTTGAAGTCCGCAAGTCTCAAACTTGCCAAGTTTGAAGACCCTTGACTTGTAGTAGTATCAGGCCATCGCTTCCCTGTTTCTCCATTCATTTGTCCTGTCTTGCTCTGTTCTTTACAGGACGAACACGGCTACATCTCCCGGGAGTTCCACCGTCGCTACACCATCCCCAAGGGGGTTGATCCGGCAGCTATCACCTCTGCCTTGTCTCCAGATGGGGTGCTCTCCATCACCGGCCCCACTAAAACTGCAGTGGAACGGAACATTCCCATCACTCGCCAAGAGAAGCCAGCTGTCACTGGAAAATAGAGAGAAGCAGCCTGGCCCAGAATTTTTCGTATTTCCCCCCACTATTAGATGCCAGCATTGTGAGCTTGGACTCCCCTTGTTTGTTATGTACAAGGTTGTTCACTCTTAAGCCTTGAGAGGAAGTGACCTTCCTTTCCTACTCTGCTAATGGCTGCTGGGATGCTGACAGCAAACACCCTGTTGTCCAAAAATTTCATTCCACCTGCTGGAGAAGAAGGCGCCATTTTCTTCCTCTGGCTTTCTTCCTTTGCAGGCTTAACTCTGTACCACTCTTCATATTGTACTGACTTCCTTGTATAAATACCCATTTGCAATAAAGTGCTTCTTTGCTTAAGAGCCAAATGTTGCCCGAGGAATTCTTGCCAATAAACCTGAAGTTGTTATTCTTTCTTTAGGGGAATGGAATGGGGTCAGGGGGGTGGGCTTCAAAAATTACAGCAAGGGGTTCTCTGCCTGGTTGCTGGGTGGGTGTGGCCATGGTGGGCGAGGCCTAGTCGGCCTCCTGCACCACAGTGGCGGTGGGGGGGACACATTTTGGCCCTCCCCGGGCTCAGGAGGGTTTCCTTGAGCTTCTGGGAGGGTGAAAACAGCCTCCCTGGGCTCTGGAGCAGTGGTGGGATTCACATTATTTTACTACCAGTTCTGTGAGCGTGGCTTGGTGGGTGTGGCAGGGGAAGGACACTGTAAAATCTCCAGTCAGAGGTGGGATTTGACAGTTCTCCGAATTACTCAAGATTTCTGCTACCGGTTCTCCAGAACTGGTCAGAACCTGCTGAATACCAACCTCTGCTCTGAGGGGCCCTCTGGAGGGTATAAACGGGCCCATTTCTAGTCTTTCCAAACTTCTGGGAGGCCCGTTTTTTGCCCTCCCTGAGCCTCCTCGCTCATCCTGCACTTACCTGTATCCAAAATGGGCTGCGTGGGGATTCCTGCGTGGGAGGGGAGGGGCAGGGTGGGCAGGGTCAGCCGGGAGTGGGATTTGGGGGTCCTCCGAACCATGCAGAATCCTTGCTAGAGATTCTCCCGAACCCCCGAACCAGTCCAAGATTTTCCCGAACCAGTCCGAGTTTTCCGTGTGGTCCTCGATGTTTATTATAATTTCTTGCATCTCGTTTGCATTTTGGTCTTATCATTCCAATGTTGAAAACTTGGGGAGGGCGAAATAAAAATATGCTTTGTGAAAACAGATCAAATGTCTAACCGAGGGGTACAGATTTGCAAAACAAATCTTGTGGATGATAAACTAGAACTCCACATAAAAGGTTTCCCTGCTAATGAACTTGAGGAGAAGGAATAAGTTATGGGTTCTTCTGCAGAAAGAGGGCAGGAGTGGGATAGGTATACATCAATAACCATCCTTTATAAATGATAATTCCTGGCTCCCATGTTGAAAGGGAAAGAATATGCTTTTAGTTAACGAGGCAGAGAATAAAAGACTTTCAAATTATGCCAAGGAGAATCTTGCAGCCAGCTGGATGCAAATCACACAACCAGATACACAATGTCCATGAAAGGAATTGGGTTTTTTTTGAATCTGTTGGTACTTGCCTATATTAAGTTTAATGAGGGAATTTTTCAAAAGCTAATATCCACCCAGAATTAGTAGAAATGGGTTTCAGTTTCATTCTTTCCTAAATGGATTGTAAAGGAGGTGGTGGGTGGCATTGATGCAAGACAAATTAGGTGTGGCAAATCCAATGGAAAGCTACCAAAGTTATCTTAAACATTTAGCCAACAGTGAAAGCACATAATTTCAAGATGCAATTCTGGGGCAAATGTTGGGTTGGTGCCACACAGCTGGAAAAAAAAACTGCTTTTTGCAAAGATTTAACATGCAATTTGGCATATTGTTTACCTGGGAGTTGGTCAGACTGCTCTCTTTATATTTGGCTCTGCTCTAAATGTGAGTTCCCCTCCTCTTTACAACTATCCCTATTTGGCTTTTGATGTATAGGTACAGCATTGCTCTATATATTTATCTATAGATTTTACACTGAATTTCTAGATCGGGATATCTATAACCTTGGCAACGTTAAGACTTGTAACTTCAACTCCCAGAATTCTGGCTGGGGAATTCTGGGAGTTGGTCCACAAGTCTTAACATTACCAAGGTTGGACACCCCTGATCGAGATTCTCCTATAGATTTTAGGTTCTTCTGGATTCTAGTTCTCTATAGCTATCTATAACATCTTAAATGATGCCTCCGTCCAAATTACTTGCTAAACATTTAAATGCTGCTTTGAAAAGGCTGTGGGTGGCTTTTTGAAATGAAGGATTCCAAACACTCTTAGAGATCCTTTCCCAGGAACCCTTGTGTATTTTCCCTAGCAGTCGGGGCAACTTCAGTTGCACTCTGACTGGGTTGATAACCTTTACTTATGGGGAACGGACCCATGAATTTTGGCCCCAACTTCTTACTAGGGAGCCTGAACCTCAAGTATTTGGTGGAGAGATAAACCTTCTCCCACACCTGGAATGGCCTTTGCAGGGCCCGGTGTTTGCCTGCCTGTTTCTTATAGCTCTGTGCCGCTTTTACCAGCACCTTTTTTACATTCTCCCAAGTTGCTTTTAGCATTGACATCCAATCAGTCAAGCTGACTTAGGAGAGGGGATCCCTTGGATACTCAGGCATTGGGACAAAGTCCCTGTCGCTCAGTACTTTGAAGGGGATTAGTCCCGTGCTACTGTGAACAGCATTATTATTGTACACGACCTCGGCAAAAGGCAGAAGGTCCGCCCAATTACTGATAATTCACTTAGCACTGCTATGTAGCGCAGATAGTGCTCTACCATGGTGTTCAACCTCTCTGCCCCACCCCCATTGGTGCTTGGATGAAAAGCCAAGCTAAGACCCTAGGATGACCCAATAGTCCACAGGAACTCCCTCCAAAATGAGTTAAAAAAAGGAAGTGTAGAAAAATAGGTAATGAATTCCGCAATGAAGGACAGGATCACACGTTGGGGTTAAGCAGGTTATAGTCAGTGGTGGGATTCCACGTTTCTCCCTGCTGGTTCACGCGCACACAGTACTGACAACCCTGTCAGCGCTAATGAGGTGAGCTGTCTTTTAGTCTTTTAGCTCAGCTGAGGTGCAGCAACTTGCTCTGCCACATGAATCAGCTGAGCTAAAAAACCAAGGGAATATAGGACAGGAAATGGCAGGGATGAGTGGCCGGGGCCAGCCAGAGGTGGTATTTGCCGGTTCTCCGAACTACTCAAAATTTTCACCACTGATATGCCAGAACCAGTCCGAACTGGCTGAATACCACCTCTGGTTGTAACCTGTTCAGGTGCTTTAGGATCCAGCACGGTGGGAGATTTTCCAAACCCTCCTGGTCTTGATCTGTTGAATAAACCAGGCCAGCATTAAGTTTGTAATCAGGCATTAAATATTAAGTGAACACAACTGTTTAACACAAGGAATAAAACACAACCAAAGTGTCCCTTTTCAGTTTTACGATCTCCAAATACATTTCAACGTATCAAGCCATATTTTTTTTAACATTGCATATTATTTAACATTGCACTGGGATTGTAAACCGTGTTTTATGGGCTTGTCCACCTATGATTTGCTCTTACGATTTATTAGTAGTTCAACCATAGCAGAACAGAACATTCAGATGCAGCCACAATTGAAAGCTGATGTCAGGGAAGGATTTTTAGATGTTGGCTGTTCACCTTGTACCTCAGGGAACAACTGAGTCATGTGTGCGTGATTGATGTACCAGCTGCATAGGGTCATCTTAAACCAGACTGGTCCTTAGAGTTGAAGCATATGCCATCTTAACAACGATTCTCCCCTTAAAATGCATCTCTGAGTGGCTAGGAAACCTGTCTACTTAACAGGACTCAAAATAATTGGTGTCGGGTCCTGTAGCATCATATTCCTTTGCACATGAGGAGGAAAAAAGCACACCCCAATTTGCAATACTTGCTGAGTCACAATGATCCTTGGCTCTGAGCCAAGCTGCAAAGAGTAAGTTGAGAATGTTCTCTGGAACCTATCATGAACTTTGTGGAGGAAGACAGAAAAATACATGTTTGCATAATGGGCTATAGATAGATCTACATCAAGTTGCTTCCTTGGCTCTTATGCATTCTCTAAACCCAGGATGGGTGAAGCCAGATAGCTTATAACAGGTGATTCTTGCCCACATAAAGCAAAATAGATGTTAGGAGAAGTGGGTTTGTTTCTCTTCTTCCCAGTAAGGCCGGAGGTACAATGTAGTCTTTGACTTATGATCAAAATTGGGACTAGAATTTATGTTGCTAAGCAAGGCAGCTGCTCAGGGAGTCACAGCCAATTTTACAACTTTTGCCCTGGTTGTCAAGTGAATCATTGCAGTTAAGACAGGGGTGTCAAACTTGATTTCACTGAGGGACATGTCAGGGTTGTGTTTGACAGGGGGCCAGAGTGGGTGTGGTCAGAGGGACATGGCCTGTTAACGTCACTCATGTCAGGTTCCCCTGTGGTGGCCTGAGGGCTCTGCCAGTGAAAATGGGCTCCCAAGCTCCGTTTCTGGCTGCGATGGCCTCCTGCGATCCTCTGCCAGAGAAAATGGAGCTCTGTTTTCACTGGCAGAGGGTTGCAGGAAGCCATCGCAGCCGGAAATGGAGCTCGGGAGTCCGTTTTTGCTGGTTGAGGCACTGTGGGATGGTCCCTCACTGTTTCCAGGGTGGTCCCTGTCCAAAGGTAAGTAGTAGGGCAGCTCCACCCACCCCCCTCCCCACCCTAGCTTAATTTTTACCCGTGCATAGTGGAGTGGGTGGGATCTTAATTAGGGCTTATTTTGGGGGTAGGGCTTATATCGGACTCACATGTAAAAATCACGCTAGGACTAACTTTCAGGGTAGGTTGTATTTTTGGGGAAACAGAGTATCTACCCTTTCCCTCCCCACATGGTTTTGTTGGCAAGCTGAGAAGTGATAATAGTTGCAATAGCAAAAAACGTTTTTGAAGCTTCCCATGAGGATTACCTATATTCAACCAATTTAGCTTTAATCTCCTTTACTTTCTCCCTTTAAGAATAATACTATAAAAAGAACACATCATCAAGATGCATCGTGAGAAACATTAGGCTTGGTCTAACAGTTCCTAACGTGGGAGGACTTTTTTGTCTCCAAATACGATCTCAGTTCATATTTGGGCCGTCTAGGTAGGTCCAGAAAATCTTTTCACGGCACAGTAGAGTCAACAGCTGCTATGCATCAGCTGGTTAATTAATGGATTTCAATGCCAAATTAATTTACACGGACAATTTATTATAATATGTGGTAATTTACAAGATTGATTTGTTGCACCGAAACCTCTACAGGGAAGGAAGGAAAAAGCATGGATGTCAGAGAGCATTCCCTGGAGAAACCCCTACTTCCTCAAGGATGCCAATATATTGAACTTGAAACCGTATTGGGTGAGGTCCAAGCTACAGGGCTGTCCAGAAGTAGCCATCTTTCTATGATTATGCCTGCATAATATACACTGCTCAAAAAAATAAATAAAGGGAACACAATAATAAGACATCCTAGATCTGTATGAATGAAATATTCTTATTAAATACTTAGTTCATTACATAGTTGAATGTGCTGACAACAAAATCACACAAAAATTATCAATGGAAATCAAATTTAGCAACCCATGGAGGTCTGGATCTGGAGTTACACTCAAAATTAAAGTGGAAAAAAACACTACAGGCTGATCCAACCTTGATGTAATGTCCTTAAAACAAGTCGAAATGAGGCTCAGTAGTGTGTGTGGCCTCCACGTGCCTGTATGACCACCCTACAACGCCTGGGCGTCGTATCCCTCCCCGTCTGTTGAGAGAGGGCTGTTCAATTTTGACATAGATGGCCTCTTTAAATATATGAATTGTATTTGCACAACATACCGGTTGAAGTCTGGTAGGCCAGGTTGTGGCCAATGTAGCAGGATCCTAGCCAGTGTCATTAACTGAGTGTGTTGTGTGACCCAAGGCCACAGCTCAGCTAATCATGGATAATTAGGTTGGGAAAGGCATGCATCACAGCACGCATGATGCATACATTTATAGAAGTCCTGGCAGTGTGGGATTAATTTTTTTTTACTATTGGTTCTGTAGGCGTGGCTTGGGAGTGGTATGGATTTGTGGGCATGGCAGCGGAAGGATACTGTAAAATCTCCATTCCCTCCCCATCCCACTAACCTGCTTTCCAGCTCCTCCTGTGCAGGGCAACCAAAGAAGACCCAGCCAATCAGCTGGGACTTGGGAAGCAGAGAATAGGTGGGGGTGGGGCCAGTCAGAGGTGGGATTTGCCGGTTCTCTGAACTACTCAAGATTTCCGCTACCGGTTCTCCAGAACTTTTCAGAACCTGTTGAATACCACTGTCCTGGTATGTCTTCTTGTGAAGTCAAGCCTCATAAAATCCACAACCTCACAAAATCTGCAAACGAAATGCATTTATTGTGCATTTATTGATAGACAAACTCAGGAGCAGTCACGTTAGCCCAGAAGACAAGGGATGCCCGAAAGACACAAGCCCCTCACTCTTCATTGCCGTTCATACATCTCCTTAAGAATCTTCATGCTCTCAGCATAGCGCAACTGGTTCTTCTGCGAAGCTTCTTTCCACCTGGAAACAGGCCACAAGTCAACCATCGCACATGGATTTTTGCATTATCCTTCCCACAATTTGTTTCCCGCTACATGGCGATTCTCGCATGGGGCCAATAACTGGATATTTTCCCCCTCTGGCCCAGAGTTTGGCTTTCTGTTACACAAGCCTTACCTTTGTCGGATCTTCTTCCATCTCTCCATATTCTTGTAGATGAGGGTGGACATTGAAGGGACGGCTTCAGAAGTCTGAGAGGGTTTATGGGAGACAGGAAACATAGGCAAGATCATTCATTTGCTACAAAGCTAAGGTACTGTATGAATGTCCTAACAAGCACCTTCAATTTTTTTTATTTTAAGAATAGAATAGAACTCTTTATTGGCCAAGTGTGATTGGACAAACAAGGAATTTGTCTTGGTGCAAATGCTCTCAGTATACATAAAAGAAGAGATACATACATTCAAGAATCATAAGATACGACACTTAATGATAGTCACAGGGTTCAATAAGCAATCAAATCATACTAGGAAACAGCCAATATAAATCATAAGGATACAAGCGACAAAGTTAGTCATACAGTCACAAGAGGGAGGGGATGGGTGATAAGGAGTGATGAGAAGATTAACAGTAATAGGAGTGCAGATTTTTTAAATAGTTAAACAGTGTTGAGGGAATTATTTGTTTAGCAGAGTGATGGCTTTTGGGGAAAAACTGTCCTTGTGTCTAGTTGTTCTGGTGTGCAGTGCTCTATAGTGTCGTTTTGAGGGAAGGAGTTGTAACCATTTATCTCAGGGATGTGAGGGATCTGTAAATATTTTCACAGCCCTTTTTTGACTTGTGCAGTATACAGGTCCTCGAGTGAAAGCAGGTTGGTAGTAATTGTTTTTTCTACAGTCCTAATTATCTTCGGAAGTCTGTGTCTATTTTGTTGGGTTGCAGAGCCAAACCAGACAGTTCTAGAGGTGCAGATGATAGACTCAATAATTCCTCCGTAGAACTGGATCAGCAGCTCCTTGGGCAGTTTGAGCTTCCTGAGTTGAATTTAAGAAGAGCATGGGATGCGGTTGCTAAATTAATCGGAAACTTATCTGTCTGTGAAGCTTGCAATCCTAAATTCCTTTTCTGTTTATTTTACTTTTGTTGATTTAGTTGGTGGCACAACTTCAGTTTTTAGCTGCATTTTTAAGTTTACACTTAAATCATTCTGACTCATTCATCTTCCTGTTTTCTGTTCCTCCTGTTCTTTTAAATTAAAACTTCTTGTAAGTACCCTTTCCTCTCTTGAACTGAGAAAAAGTATTCTGAAATAATCCTTCCCTCTGACAAACTTGGCACAAAAGCCTACTCTGTCCACACAGCATAATCAAATCAGCTGAAAATATAGTGGTTTGATTCATACAACAAACCAAGCATGGTTGGGGGATTGTTATTCTGTTATTGTATGTGTGTGTATATATATATATATATATATACCCATGCATAATCTATTGCATTGTGTGAATCCAGGATGTTTTAGTTTGTGGCTCAATGCCCTGTGGAAACCCAGAAAATGGGAGACAATTTAGCAAACCAGTTAAATGCTTATAGAATGTGATATAGCAACTATGCTTTTTTAAAGCTTCGATTTAGGTTTTGGCATGTTGTGTGAATCTGGGAGTGGGACGGTGGCCTTGAAGTGGAGCTCTCGCCTCACAATCAGGAGGTTGTGAGTTCGATCCTAGGTAGAGGCAGATATTTCTTTCCGTGAGCACACTGAGAATATATCTGCTGCACAAAACTCCGCATTGGCAACAGGAAAGCCTGTTAAAACATTGTGCTAGCTCCTTTCAGTTGCCCAAATTCCACCCTGCAGGGGATTATGGGGTTGTTAAAAGAAGATGATGTTGTGTGAACCTGGCCAGAGAATTAAAAATTCATTTCAAATTCAAAATACTAGTGTCCTCTTAAGAGTAATATCCGGATACATACTGCCCCGTGTCTTGCTAATAAGAGGGGATTCAGATGAGAAAAAGTCATTAAAATCCCTACCATTTGCTATTTTACCATCCAACCTATTTATTCTCACCCCCCCCATGCCCACCCCCCCTTAATTTGCATGATGGTCTGACCGTTTCAGCAGCTCCTTTTGTTTCCTCTTTGGATGCTGGTGGGAATGGGATACGTAGGTTAATGGGTTCCCCTGCAGGATTTGTCTGGCAAGGGATAGGCGATGGTAGCTTGTAGACATCCTGAATCTTCCCATTTAAGACTTCGACACCCTGGGATCCCAAAATTTAAGAGAAAGAAAGATGAATTGAGGACAAAAGAAAAATGTGTTCAACTTTTGCAGCCTTAATCAGAAGTCTTGTTCTTGAAATACAGTATATAAAAGTATATTTATACTACAGTATACACAGTATATTTCTTGACAGTTAAACAATTAATCAGTGGAACAACTTGCCTCCAGAAGTTGTAAATGCTCCAACACTGGAAGTTTTTAAGGAGAGGTTGGATAACCATTTGTCTGAAATGCTATAGGGTTTTCTGCCTAAGCAGGGGGCTGGACTAGAAGACCTCCAAGGTCCCTTCCAATTCTGTTATTCTATTCTAAAGTTGCATTATCGCATACGTTTTGAATCTGAAATGCTCTAAACCAGGGGTCTCCAACCTTGGCAACTTTAAGACTTGTGGACTTCAACTGTCAGAGTTCCTCAGGCAGCTGGCTGAGTAACTCTGGGAGTTGAAGTCCACAAGTCTTAAAGTTGCCAAGGTTGGAAACCTCTGCTCTAAACTTCAAATTTTCCCTTCTGAATTTGAAAGCGTAGACTCGGCCCGGCAAGAAGAAGAAGAAGAAGAAGAAGAAGGAGAAGGAGAAGGAGAAGGAGAAGGAGAAGGAGAAGGAGAAGGAGAAGGAGAAGGAGAAGGAGAAGGAGAAGGAGAAGGAGAAGGAGAAGGAGAAGGAGAAGGAGAAGGAGAAGGAAGAAGAAGAAGAAGAAGAAGAAGAAGAAGAAGAAGAAGAAGAAGAAGAAGAAGAAGAAGAAGAAGAAGAAGAAGAAGAAGAAGAAGAAGAAGAAGAAGAAGAAGAAGAAGAAGAAGAAGAAGAAGAAGAAGAAGAAGAAGAAGAAGAAGAAGAAGAAGAAGAAGAAGAAGAAGAAGAAAGAAGAAGACTGGCTGTTTTCTTGCAGGTGTTTCATTACCGAACTAGGGAACATCATGAGTGCTAGAAGGGAGTGGGCTTTTCAAGGAGGAGGAGGAAGAGGAGGATTGTGGGTGATAAAGTTCCTTTTTCATCACATAACTGCAGATGGTCACTTAACAAGAACTACCTACACAAGATGCCACATGGGTAAAGAACTTGTGTGCATAAAAGGTCCCAGATCAGATCCAGACTTCATTTGGATCACATATGGACTCGCCTGACCTCCTCAATTGTGTGAGTTATGGAGTGAAAGGTACGCAATAACATTTTAATCCCCCAGAGAAAAATTTGTGGAAAGCAGTAAACTCGGCTTTTGTTTGACCAATGAAAAGACTTTCCCCGCCACTAGAAGCCAGATTGGAGAATCCTGTTCTGTACCTCTTCATCTTCAAGCAGGGTGGGCAGGTTTGGGCTGGGAGATCGCTCCTGTTCCCTCACCATGGGACTATTCCGCATCCAAGCTCGGCAGATGGGGTAGAGCGGGGTGTTCTCGGAGAATTGGGCCAGGTCTACACTTCGATCAAACAGCTTGATGATGTAGGTGTCTGCAAGGATAAAGATGCATGACAAAAGAAATAAATTAAGAGGCAGGTCTTAAATCAGAGCTGGATGATGCCTCCCGCCAGAAATCGAAGGCGGCTTGAAAATAGCGGAGAAGGGATGTGGCAGGCGGGGTCATCATTCAGCAGCAAAACCTAAGCTTTGCATCCCTAAGGTCAGCAGTTTAACTCTTCCGCAGAATCGGGGGTGGGCTTCAAAAATTTCAGCAACCAGTTCTCTGCCTGGTTGCTGGGTGGGCGTGGCCTAGTTGGCCTCCTGCACCATGGTGTGTGTGTGTGAGGGGGCGTTTTCACCCTCCCTGGGCTCCAGAGGCTTTCTGTCATGTCCCTGGGTGGACACTGACTCTGAGGGAAAGGAGGAACAGCCAACAGGGAGAGGAAGTGTGGCTCCAGAGGTTGTGGAGGAGGCGGGGGAAGGGCAGAGGCCAGCTGGGCAGTCAGAGGAAGACCCAGGCCCATCCCCTCTTCATCCTAGGGCACGCAGGGAGGAGAGGGTAAGGGAGAGACGCGGTCTCCTTGGGAGGAGAGGGCCTCGATCCTCTTCATGGGCTGCAGCTGTGACAACTGGATAAGAGGATGGACCTGCGTCCTGGCGAGCGCTGGAAACAAAGCATGTAAATATCTCTAGTTTATAGTTCCTCTCTGAGTTTGGCCTCCTTCCTAGGGTGTGTTCTGTTATCTGTGGACGTCCTCCAGCCCATATCTTGCCTGGTTTGTGTTGCTTTTTCCCTTCTTCTTGTAACTGTTTGTGTGGGAGTTTTTTTGCCTTCTGTCAAGAATATTTGGAGCTTGGAAGCAAAGTGAAGGAATAAAAGGGGCTTCACCTGTTTTCTGTGACTGTGTTTGTTTTGTATCCCACCCTGGGTCATCACACTTTCCTTGAGCCTCTGGGAGGGCGAAAACAGCCTCCCCAGCCTCCAGAGGCTTGAAACGAGCCTATTTTCAGCCTTCCAGAGCCTCCCGGGGGCCCATTTTTCACCCTCCCCGAACCTCTGAGCGGGCCCTGTACTTACCTGGCATCCAAAACTGGCTGCATTGGGGACTCCTGAGAGGGGCAGGGTGGGCGGGACCAGCAAGGGTGAGATTTACCACTGAACCGGTAATTAAACATGATAAAATTAGCTACCGGTTTGCTAAAACCGGGGCAAACCGGTAGCAGCTCACCCCTGCCCAGAATCAGTGACTTGGCTCAAGAGTCCCCAAGGCAGCTCTGAGGTTTCCACTCACTCTGCTTTTGTGGTCCCCCTTCAGTGAGTCCGTCGTCCATCTCTTTCCTCTTCTTCCGACGGTGATGGGAGAATCGGGTGGAAGGCCTGAGAACACAAAAGCATCAGAGAGTGATGCAAGTAACCGGAGGTTTTGCACTGAGCAGAGGGGAACGGTGAGACTGCTGAGAATGTCATCCAACTCTATTATGACTCCTTCCACGGGCTCTGAAGAACCTGATGGAAGGATCTCAAAAGGGTCCTGGGACAAGACAGCTGGAACACCCGGGATGAATGGAGAAGACATTAAGCTTTGTTGTTGTTGTTTTTAAGAGGCTAGTCGCCTTTTGTGAAGGAGGCTTAATTGGGATTCCTGCACTGGGCAGGAAGTTGGCCTTAACCGTCCCTTCCTGCATTAGGGTTCCATGACTCTGAACACTGGCGTTTGGAACAGTAGCACGTGGCACATAGACTTACAAACCACTTCACAGTGCTTTTACAGCCCTCTCTAAGCGGTTTACAGAGTCGGCCTGTTGCCCCCAACAATCTGGGTCCTCATTTTACCCACCTTGGAAGGAAGGAAGGCTGAATCAACCTTGAGCCTGGTGAGATTTGAACTGCCAAATTGCAGGCAGCCAGCAGAAGCAGCTTGCAGTACTGCATTCTAACCACTGCACCACCACGGCTATCATATACGATGATTGGAAACCAAGTCATAGTGTATCCACAAAGTGTACGAATCCGCAACTTCTTAGTTCTTTTTGCATGCTGTTTTTTTTTCTTGATCTAGACAAGTCAGCTTGACTCTGAAGAAAAATGTGTACACCTGTTTTCCTTTAGACCAGCCATGCCCAACCTTTTGGTTTACCTGGGCCTTATATAAAATGTATAATTTAGTTCATGAATATAAACACATATAACGATGTTAAAAGTTTACAATCTCGTGGGGCCACATTACTAGATGCCCAGGGCCGCATGTGGCCTGTGGATTGGACACACCTATTTTAGACATGTGATGGAATTTGGATCCCACTGGGAACAGCAAGCATGCTAGGGTAATGGGATCTATCTCAGATCACAGCAGTGGCAAAAGTTTAAAGCTAGCTTCTGTCCTTTCATCATTCTGAGCTGGCTTGTTGTCCGCCTAGAAGTATGTCTTAATTGTGCAAGGGCAATTATACAATTTTTTGCTCCAGCCTATTTATTACTTCATATAGTATAAAACATCTATATTTTGAATAAATAACACAATCAACCCAAGGGGCATGGGAAATGGGTTACTGAGCATCCAAATTGCTCTCCTTCATGTTTGCGATCAGCTTTTAAAAATCCAAATGCAGCAAGAACTACAAGTCAATTGCTGGTTTGTATATTCATTAAAAGTATTTCTAGGCCGTGCCCCTTCCAAAGTTTTCTGGGCTGCAATGAGCAAAACTGAAAACCCAGCAAATGGATCATAAGAAACTATAAAGTTTTTTGTAGTGTCTCCGGTCACAGTTGCAGCTGGAGGCACCTTAAAATTGAGCAGAGATAGGGGTATTGCTTTTGAGAAGGCTGTTCTCAAGAAAGCTCTGAATTCCAAATGCTGTTGCAAGGGAGAGAACAGAATGCATTGGCTGCACTCATTCCCACAACTAAAAAACAACAACAAGCCACTCCTTTTGCTTGTCTCTTTGGCTGCGAGAACTGCCAAGGAGGAATCCCAAAACAAAACCAGCATTGAAAACAATGTGAGAATCAGACCCTGATGGCATTCAACAACAATTACGTGTGAACCAGGCTGCAGAATTCTGTGCCACACACTTGCGTGATTTTTTTTTTTTCCTTTAGATCTTCGGTTGAACTCAGTAAGAAAACTTTCTATTCTCCCACTCTGTGGTCATCAGTAGGCAAGAAGGACAGTGCTAAGAACCATACCTCTTTCCTGTAGCAATAGGAGAAGGGTCCCTGCAACCGCAAAGCAAGAGAGGTTAGGAAATACCTAGCAGGCAACAGCCCCACCAGAAAGAAAATCGCTTTTCTAGGAAGTTGGTTCTCAGCAGGGTTAGCAAGTCTATCGACTGGAGCAAGGAAGGAAATCTGTAGCCTCCAGATATTGTTGGGCTATGCTTCCCATGAATGCTGGGAATCGTAGTCCAGGTACACCTGGAAGGATATAAATTCCTCAGCTCTTTGGGGGTCTGCTGTCCCAGACCACTAGTAATGCCTCTTTTTTTTTGAAAGTCTGGTAATCATGAATATTATAAATAGGTGTAAAAAATATTATATATACTTTTTTTTAATGCGTCATTTTGAAAAAGCTTCAAAAGCAAGCAAGCAAGCAGAAAGAAGGATAATTAGATAGATATATTGCTGGTTGTTGTAGGGGATGCTAAAAGTTGGAGGTTGCTTGGGGAAGATAAAAGATTTTTCAACCCACTTCTCAAATGCCTCTCGGGTACTTCTGAAAGAAGAGCAAAGCAAAGGATTTCAGAGACACCGAGAAGACATACGCCAATCATCTCAATGCCTGACTGACATCTGAACATGGCGAGCTTCTCTAAAAAAAACTCAAACCCCTTTCTCTGCCAGAATTCAGCTAATGACTTGAGGCAGGCCAAAGTGCAAAGATAAAGGAGAAGGTTGAACATTAGGGCTGCTCCTTACTTGCTGAGCGTATCTGATGATGTCTTTCCAGGGTCCTCTTCCATTTGATCCCTGAGATGAATCGGAAAAGAAAAAGAAATGTAATTGGCTTTGTCCAAAACATTAATGCTCCCTTGGGGGTTCTGAGTCTGAGTATCGTTCGTTTTGGTACCAAAATAGTATTGCTACAGATAAAAATTACCATATTAATCAAACTTACATAATTAATGTTATTATACATATCAGTATTAACACATAATCCTTCCTTTTTCAATTGTTCAATATTTGCTACAGCCTTCTAAAAGTAATAGCATAATTATTGAGCGAAGATCCTCTTTCAAAGTCTGATCTTATCCTCTAACATTTACTTTAGACATGTTAAGTAAAAATATGTGTATCAATATTCACCCTATTTCTAATTTTTTCATCTATTCTAATTATTAACATAGCCAATTGTTTTTTTTAATAAAAATCCTTCCTATCCATCGTCTCTTATCCTCTTGGAAATTTCCCTTCTTCTCTTTTTGACTTGCCTCCTGTACTCTTCCCTTGGGTCCTTATCTACTTTCCTATTCAACCCAACCATCATTTCCAACCCTACCCTTGGGGGTTCTTCCTGACAATGGCCTCGTGAGAAATGAGAGATTGACAGGCTGGTTACAATAGGAAAAGATTTGCAAGAATCTTTAACCCAAGACAGGAAACCTCTGGCATGCCCAGCCTTACTCTACTACAACTCCTAGCATCACTCAGCATTGGCCATGCTTCCTACAGATACTGGAGTTGTAGTAGAGTACCTATATCTATATAATACTGGGTGCAGTGATACCCAGTATTCCTCAACTTACGACTGATCACTTAGCAACTCTTCAAAGTTACGTACAACCCAATAAAGGGGACTTACAAACCGGATTCGAAGTTCAAATGGCTCCCTTCACAATCACATGACCAAACTTTGAGCACTCAGCAATACACCCGCATTTATGACCATTTGAGGCGTCCCATGATCACATGGCCCCATTTCACAAAAATGCTGCTAAAAAAACGGCACTTCTGTTTTTGGGCAACACTATGACCACAGTGAACCATTGATCATGGTGCTCACTTTACAATTGCAAAAACTGTTTTAAAAAATCACAACAGACCCATTTTACAACTGCAATGGGAAGGTTCCATTATGTTGAAGATTATCTCTAGTGGTAATCTCTAGCAATGTTCACAGGTTGTCTGTTCATGGCCTTAGCCAATCAAGCTTGGCTAAGTTGATTCATAAAATGAACTAATATGTTGAAACTAGTTCTTTAGTTGAAAAACCCTGTTTTGGGCACCTCAAGCTCTTGAGTTCTGCTGTTTGGAATATTCTACCCTAACTCATCAGATGTGCGGGGACTTTGGCCACATCGGCAAGGAATTCTGGAAATTATAATCCTGATACATCTTGCAGATGAACCTTTAGGAAATGTTCAGCAGTAAAAAGCAAAAATGGCCCACTCAACTGTTTTAGCACCTTTCAAATATCAACGGAAGGGTTTCAGATTCGTTCCCAGTGCTCAGAACTGACTTGCTGAACATCTGCCAACCTAGCAGTTCGAAAGCATGTAAAAATGCAAGTAGAAAAATAGGGACCACTTTGGTGGGAAGGTAACAGCGTTCCATGCACCTTCAGTATTTAGTCATGCCAGCCACATGACCACAGAGACGTTTTGGGACAACACTGGCTCTTCGGCTTTGTTACGGAGATGAGCATCACCCCCTAGAGCCAGAAACGACTAGCACGTATGTGCGAGGGGAACCTTTCCCTTACCTGTCAACATCAGTTTTCTCCAGCAGACACTGTAGGACAGCATCAAGACGGTTTCGAGCATTGGCTGTCTCGAGATCTGAGGATGACGAGAGTTTGTTACTCTAGCATAAAGCAATGAGAGGAATTCATGACGTTTCTTTTTTTTTTTTTTAAAGTTAACAATAAAGTCGCCTGGTTTTTTTCTTTTCAGGTCTAGGAAATTCCCCCCAAAGGTTTGTGAATTACTCTCTTAAAAAGCTAAATAACGTTTACTTTTAATGCAATCCAAACTGAAGCATAGGAATGGGAGAGACAAGGTTGGATAAAATTCAAAGCCTTGAATTTTTATAGCAGAACATTCCTGAAGCATCTTACCTGGTTTTTCTGTTTTGACTTTGGTATGTAACATGTTTTTGAGAACCAATTCCCTGCAGTAAAGAGCTGGGGGGGAAAAAACAACCTCAAATTCACATTTTAACTTTGGGTAAGGCATCACACAACCACAAAAGACGATAGAATCCAAAAATAAAGGGAAGAAAGACAAAGAAACTCAACCCCACCTTGATTTTGCTTAATATAAGAACAAACAAACTTGGATCAGTTTTCAAGATACTGGGATGACAGGTAGTCTTTGACTTATGACCACAATCGAGACCAAAATTTTCAGTTGTTAAATGAATTTTGCCCAAATTTCCCAAGCTTTTTGCCATAGTTGTTAAGCAAATCACTGCAGTTGTTAAGTGAACCATACGGTCACTAAGCAAATCTGGCTTTTCCATTGACTGTGCTTGTCAGAAGCCATCTGAGAAGGTTACAACATGGGGACCACGTGGCCCCTGGATAATGCAACTGCCTTAAATACAAGTCGTTACCAAGCAACCAAATTTTGATCATGGAGATGCTGCAATGGTCATAAGTGTGAAAAATGGTCATAAGTCACTTTTTCCAGTGCTTGTTCTAACTTCGATCTTTTTTTCTTTTGGGGTGTGTGTGTTACTTTAAGGCAGGGATCTCCAAACTTGGCAACTTTGAGACTTGTGGACTTCAACTCCCAGAATTCCCCAGCCAGCATGGCTGGCTGAGCATGGCTGGCTGAGGAATTCTGGGAGTTGAAGTCCACAAGTCTCAAAGTTGCCTAGTTTGGAGACCTCTGCTCCACGCAATCGGAATTGATTGCATCCCGATCAATTCTCCCTCTTGCAACATTTTATTTTCCTCCTTTTGGGGGAATCGCTACTTCGCAGCTCGGATTAAGCAGCGGCTCAGGCGGATCGGGTGCATCTCTACAGCGGACCCCGATCTCCCTCTTACCCGATCCCACAACCACAGCCCAAGAGCGGGCGCTCACTCCCCACCTTCCCTGCCCCCTCTTACTTTTGGTGGAAAGGAGCGGTTCCAGCTCCAGGATCAGATCCAAGCCCAATCCTTCTGGAGGGGATCGCGGTTAGCCTTGCTGTCGGCTCTCTGCTTGGCTGGCTCGCTTCCTTTCCTAGCTTTGCCCCACTCGCCCGCGTGCAACCCCCACAGACCCGTCCAACGAAAACCTGCTTCTTCTGGATCACTTTCCCGTTCGCACGAATGCAGAAAAACCGCCTCTGGTGCATTGCATGCTGGGAATTGTAGGCAGAGCGATTCCACCCAGTGACCGAGGCTGTTTTTCCTCCCACCCACTCACCCACCCACTCACTCACCCCTTTGCGAATAGAAACAGCGCCTCTTGTGCAAGGATGACACTCGTGTGAGCCATAGGCAACAACTACGATTTTTTTCCTTTGTCCACAAGTCTCAAAGTTGCCAAGTTTGGAGATTCCTGCCTTAAAGTAACACCCAAAGGAAAAAAAGATTGAATTCCTTCAATCTATGGCAGGGGTCTTCAAACTTGACAGCTTTAAGACTTGTGGAGGTTGTCATCTTAACAGAATAGCAAAATAACAGAGTTGGAAGGGAACTTGGAGGTCTTCTAGTCCAACCCCCTGCTCAAGTAGTCGACCTTATAACATTCCAGAAAAGTGGTTGTCCAAACTCTTCTTAAAAACCTCCAATGTTGGAGCATTTACAACTTCTGGAGGCAAGTCGTTCCACTGATTAATTGGTCTCACTGTCAAGAAATTTCCCCTTAGTTCTAAGTTCCTTCTCTCCTTGGTTAGTTTCCACCCATTGCTTCTTGTCCACCGTTCTAGTTCTTTGGAGAATCGGTTAAGCCCATCTTCTTTGTGGCAGCCCCTTAGTCCCAAAGGTGCTTTTTTTTCAAGAGGCAACTGGACTTCCTGTTTTTTCTTTGAAGACATTTCGCTTCTCATTCAAGAAGCTTCTTCAACTCTGACTTGAAGAAGCTTTCCAGTCAGAGCTGAAGAAGTTTCTTGGCCGAGAAGCAAAATGTCTTCAAAGAAAAAAAATCAGAAAGTCTAGTTGCCTCTTGAAAAAAGCACCTTTGGGACAACCATGGCCTGGATGTCTTCATAGACAAGCAGCCCCTTAGATTCTCTCCACCCCACTTTTCCTCTGGTAGCGTGGTGCTGAATCAAACTCTTGCAGAAGTTGGTTTAGTTTAGTTTAGTTTAGTTTATTGTCATTGCACCTCATATAACAAAATCAAACACCATCTTCAGTGCACATTGAAAATAAAACACAAACACACACCCTTCGCCCTCCACACACTGAACCGAAAACCCCCGACAGCATCAACACTGCATTATATAGCAGAATTCAAAAGAGTTACTGCCCTGGGATGGAAGCTGTTTTTCAGCCTATTTGTCCATGTTTTTATTGTCCTGTACCACCTGCCAGGTGGTAATAGTTTTTTTTAAAAAAAAGGGGTTCCCAGGATGAGATGGATTTTTGAGAATGTTTGGAACTTTCTTAAGGCAGCGGGAGCTATAAAGCTCTTCCAAAGCGGGGAGAGGGCAACCCATGATCCTCTGGGCAATGACGTTAACCCTCTGGAGTGCTTTCCTATCTGCCCCTGTGCAATTGGCAAGCCATACAGAGGTGCAGTAAGTGAAGATACTCTCTATGGTGCTGCGGTAGAAAGTCACCAGCAGTTTTTGATTCAGTTGTTGTTTCCTGAGAAGTCTCAGGTAGTATAATCTCTGCTGGTCATATTGCATTGGGATTTGGGAACCCTTCAGAGTGCCACTAGAGATTGGGCTTTGTGTATTTTTAAAACTACCAGGATGAACAACTTCTTCAAAGCTTCGATTCAGCACCACGACATCGATACCTGGAGGGGGAAGGGACAATTTCCTTAAAAAGAAAAAAAAACCAGACTTTAGCTCCCATTTTTTAGCTCCCATAGCATCATCCTTGCACAAGAGGCGCTGTTTCCATTCGCAAAAGTCCCTCTCTTCTCAGTCTCTGTCTTGCAGCTGATTGAAAAAACTTTCCTTTTTTCTTTTTTAACCGAAAGTCTCCCGGAAGACGTCAAGATACAGCTTCTGCACTAAAACGTCTGGTGGATTTTGCTCGCTTAGATCTCAGCTCAACTCAGGTCAAGTTTTCCTTCTGGTCCCTCTCACCACACAAGTGGTGCCAAGGTAAAAACATCAACACAAGATTGGTAACCAACAAGGACTGTAGTACAGAAGTCTCCAAACTTGGCGTCTTGAAAGCTGGCTGGGGAATTCTGGGTGTTGAAGTCCACAAGTCTTCAAGACGCCAAGTTTGGGGACCCCTGCTAAAATATGTTTGCAAAAAAATATGACTAGCAGTCACTTGCAATCTCTTGACATTTTGCAGCCTCTGAACGTTTTTTTTTAAAAACCCAAAACCCGATGAGGTTGCACAGGTTGGATCTGGAATGCCCGTGTAGTTTTGTAGAATTGCTCAGCCCTGCTGAAAACATGCGGTTCTTTGCATCGATTTTATTCACTTTAATAATAACTGCTTCGATCTGTATTCCCATACTATATTTCCTGAGTTAAACTCGCAGCTTTTTAAAAGGCTGGCCCAGAGCATGGCGGGACGTGTAGTTTGTACGCCTTCCTTTGAAGGCGGCGCACGGCACGCAATCCTTTCTGGGAATTGTAGTCGTGGAACCTGCTCTGTCATGGCCGGGGCTGGGGAAAGGGAGGCGCTGTTTTACCCTACATCCTTTGCGCGCAGGGACCGCCTTTCCCCCCTCCCGTTGCTAAGCGACCGTAAAGGCGGTAAGTTTATCCTGTGGTGAGCGGGAAGAACTTGGGGGGTTGTCGAGGGTGAGAGTTGTGGGGATTTGAGTCTGAGGCGAGAAGGGCTGGGGAGTTACCCCCGACGGCGGTGTTACTGCACCGAATCTGGGGTGGCTCGTAAACCCTTTCCTGGGCAGGAAGGACGACACTTCCTATGCTCCCCATCCGCCTGGGAATGATGGCTTGGGAAGTTCCCGAGTTGAGGGAAGCTGCGGGAATACGACCATTGTTGTGGGGAAAAAAATGGGCGGCAGGAATATTTATTTTTTATCCTGACTTTAAACCACTCGAGGCCAAGAGCATGTCTAATACTCCTTCCCTCTCCTATTCCCCCCCGCGCCCCCAACAACAGCTTTGTGAGGGGAGTTGTATTGAAAGAATCACTGTCATGCCTTAAGTGGGACTCGAACTCAACACCCTGGGTTCCTAACCTGGTGCCTTAATCACTAGACTAGACCATGGTTGTCTAACCTTTTTGCTTGTCTGGGCTGCATCGAGTGAAGAGGAATTGTTTCGGGCTGCATATAACATATATAATAATGTATATAAACAACAAACTTCATTTATTTTTTAAATTAAGTTTCCTGCTTGAGCAGGGGTTGGACTAGAAGACCTCCAAGGTCACTTCCAACTCTGTTATTGTGGAGCTGCATTACTAGCTGTCCAGGGCTACAGTGGGCTGCAGGTTGGACATGCCTACACTAGACCAAAGTGGCTCCATGTAGGTTTGTTCAGTATCACGAGTTACACATAAAAAAGGTGGGATAAAAACATCATTATAATCCTGCCTGCTTAAGGTTGAATTTGGTTAGGTTTTATCCAGAGAATAAACCCCATTAAAGGGACTTGAGCCTTGCTTCAGGACTTGGCTGGGCAGGAAATATGCATGAGCCATGATTCAGAATCTGCCTCTGATCTTGAATCTGTTGCTTCAGAATGGTCAGCCTTTGGATCAGCAAGCCAGGATTCAATTGAGGCTGACCAGCCACAGGCGTCTCCTATTCAGCTGGTGCAGTCAGAGGAAGGAGGCACAACTCCCAGGTCTAGATCAGAGGTGGTATTCAGCAGGTCCTGACCAGTTCTGGAGAACTGGAAGAGGAAATTTTGAGTAGTTAGGAGAACTGGCAAATACCACCTCTGACTGCCCCTGCCCCCATCTATTCTCTGTCTCCTATGGAGTCCCAGCTGATTGGCTGGATCTCCTTTGGTTGCCCTGCACAGGAGAACGGAGCTGGAAAGCAGGTTAGTGGGGTGGGGAGGGAATGGGAATTTTGCAGTAACCTTCCCCTGCCACGCCCACCAAGCAATGCCATGCCCACTAAGCCACGCCCACAGAACCTATAGTAAAAAAATTTGAATCCCACTACTGGTCTAGATGCCTACAGAAGTGAGCAGAGCAACCTTCTTTCAATGAGATTCCTCACTAGACAAAGGTGAAAAAGTACGAGTCATTGCAGCCAGCTGTCAGCAGATAGATTTAGGACAGGTAGTTGCTTTTCTTGATATGTTGATACATTAGTAACCCAGTTGTTAAAGTACATCTGGCTTCCCCATTGACTTTGCTTGTTGGAAGGTTGCAAAAGGGGATTACATGACCCCGGACACAGTAATGGTCATAAATACAAACCAGTTTTGATGACGTGACGGTGGGGATGCTGCAAAGGTCATAACTCTGAAAAATGGTCATAAGTCACATTTTTCAGTGCTGTTGTAACTTTGAACGGTCGCTAAACAAACTTGTACGTCGAGGACTACCTGTATTTATACATGCAAGTAATGCAGGGTTCAGTTGCTTTGGAGATTAGCTTGGACTAGAGATAATCTCTGAACTGGATATCCAGTAGAAGGTATTCTGATGTTACATGCATAATACAAATTATATAAAGTTTGTTTCATTCCCATCATGGCTCAAATGTCATGCAGTATATGCATGGGATGTCTTGCTCTTTGCCTCCCCTTGCAGATGCTCTGAAATCACACTGTGCTAATTACAATGTTGTTTATATTCCAATGGGCCTGCATATGACAACTGTCTTCAAGCTTATCTTTTTGCAACAGTAGTTCAATTTTGCATTCAGACAGCTGTCACTTGGACATTTAGTAATAATTCTGAACCTTTTTGGACATTTGGCCTTTTAAAAGGTCAGGTAGATGAAGTGGAAACTCAGAGGCTGTATTTCTTAGTACAAATTGCTAATTGAAGCCATCTTGGAAGTACTGTAGTCATATTCTACTGGTAAATTGGAGTTATTCCCCCCCCCAACCCAGGCTATTTAATTTACAAATATATGACCCAAGAAGAGTACTTTTGAGACTTTACTTGCTAGGCTGGGCTTAGTCCCCCCCTTCTCAATTTGTCTCATCATTTCGGGAAATACACAAATGCCTCTTTCATCAATATAACAGCTTTAAATGAGCCTAGTGGATTTAGATTTTATATGATGTCTTATATAACTGCTTTTGTATCTGCTGCATCATTAATGCTAATTTATTAGGATGAATACTTTGGACTATAATAAACAAGTCTTGGGTTTATTGAAATGGAAATCCAGCTTGCATGTCTTTGAAGCATCCAAGTAACCATTTGGCTTTCAAGTGGAAGAAAGCAGCATAACATCTCCTTGATTAATTAAGCTTGTCTATAAAATTGAAAAATTCAAGCAGATTCAGTGCTACTCATACATTTAATTGTCAAGGGAATTTTAAAATTCTGATAGCACTATTTTTTTTTTTGAAAATGACTTTTTATACTTGTATGTTTATAAACATAATGGTTCCTCTTTCCCTAATTTGTTTAACATAATTTCATGTTGCTGTTAGGTGATTATAACTTGTGCTGATGTGTAAGGACTAAAACATTTAAATACTCATAATGCAGCTCATGATACAACTATGGAGGTGTTTCAGGAATAAAATGCTTGGGTAACCTTCCCTAAATCTGCAACCAATTAATGTAACCACTAGAAATGAACACAAAAAGTAATTGTCTGGTTAAGAGGAACAATGATCCTTACAGAGAACTTAAAAAGCAAGTTATTACCTAGGTCTTGCATAAAGTGACAGTAGGATAGTTAATCTGGAAGATACAGATACAGATAATCAGAGTTGGAATGGACCTTGTAGGTCATCTAATCCAATCCGCCCCACCCTGCCTAAGCAGGATATTCCATATCTTATCACTATGGTTAAATATGATTAATTTAAGGAAAAGATTGGTGTAGATTGGATTTCACACAATGGAGTATTGAATTTGGCTACTGGTTTGAATAGAGTGTACTGCTGTGTTTATAAGCATTTACTTCCTAGAACTAGAATGATCACACGAGGAGAAATCAGACCAAAGGATTTTTTTCTGTTCCATAAATGCTGATAATTGGAATTTCTGGCACCAAAAAGGAGAAGCCAAAAAACAAAGCAACAAAACAGATGACCATGTCAAGGGAAGGGTTGTTTTAGCCTGAGCAGGTGCCATGAAATAAACCACAAGCTATTACTTTAAGTCCCATTTGGATTGAAGAGTTTTTCCTCTTTGTGCCACCATATTAAAATGCAAAGCCAGTCTGCTTTGAGTGCCAAGGCACAGAGGAATTCTTTAAACCTGCCAACCTAAAGACACCACTTTGAAACCCAGCGTAAAAAAAGTGAGGCAGTCCAAAGTCTTTAGCAACACATGACAAGGTCCATGTTTTTCTACAATTCTGTCAATTGGGTAAAAATAATAGGCAGCTCTCAAGAAATACAAGATGAGTGATAGGTTTGGAAAGGAAGTGAGGCTGCCACCCTTAGTTCATCAAGCCTGAGACTGCAATGCCAGTATTGCCTGTGCAAATGATGAATTTTCCATTTCCATCTTCCAGAGTTGGAGTGGGCAGGTCAGTGGCCTGTTTTTCAAAGAATATGTCATACGTATCAGCTCTGCTTTTTTCACATTGAAAAGCCTATGGGAATTCCTGCACTCATGCTGTGTTTAATATTGTACTTGCTTTTATTCTCCAGCTTTGATGTGCATTAGCACTGTGCAGATGCCCTTGTGCCTGGTTCGTTCATCAGTATTTGATCCAGACAAGAATTGGCACTAAACAGTAGCAGTGGCAGAAATGATGCAAGAAAATGTGTGTGTTTTGTAGAGTGATCTTGGAGGAGTTTGTAGCTGGGGAATTGTGTAATTTCTGCTGTCTTCACGGATGTTAATCTTGCTGAATTCACATGTCTGGCACATTTTTTAAAAAAATCGTACGGAGAACGTATTGAAAATCCAATTGCATTTCTCCAGAGACCTTTAGGAGCTTAGAAGGATTTGTGTTCCTCTGTCCTCTAAGTTGGGAGAAAACAGGCAATGCCTTTATCTAGCAAGGAATAAGGAGAAACTTCCTAACAGTGAGGACAATTAACTAGTGGAACAGCTTGCCTTTAGAAGTTGTGGTTTGCTTCATCACTGGAGGTTTTCAAGAAGAGACTGGAGAGACACTTTCCTGAAATGGTATAAGACAGAGGTCTTCAAACTTGAGAGCTTTAAGACTTGTGGACTTCAACTCCCAGAATTCTCCTCCAGTCACGTTAGCTCAGGAATTCTGGGAGTTGAAGTCCACAAGTCTTAAACTTGCCAAGTTTGAAGGACCTTGGTATAGGGTCTCTTGCTTGAGCAGGGGGTTGGATTAGAAGACTTCCAAGGCCCTTTCCAGCTCTATTCTAATTGAATTAAGTAGCTTAAAGCTTGCTTGTCTTCTGCTAAACATGTAGAGAGAAAGTAGAGAACAAAGGCATTGCTGGGCAGCCCTTTTACTCTTTCCTCCAAGGGGAGACAGGTAGGTGTGAGGCAGGATGTATCATCAGAGGCACAAATCAGTCCAAAGGATCTAATAATTGCTCCAGCATGGCTTGGTTTCCTATACAGAAGGCAATTTCTACCCACCCCTACAATCACAGGCTGCTATAGTGTCAGATGCAAGAAACAACCTTCTAATCAGCAAAAGTCAACTGCTGTGATCAGCCATCTTGGAACAGTTGGTGCATAAAGATTTGGTAGGAAAGAACTGGATCCTGCTGGTAGCTTCATTAGGAAGGGAATTCCTCTCTTCCATGCTGAGATTGTATAAGCTAAGATTTCCTGTCGGTATGCAGTATGGGTAATTGGGAACCACTGTTTATCTACTGGCATGCCACTGCCATTAATTCTTGCAATACAACTTCCTGTCTGCAGTCAACAGGACAGCCTACTCCTCTGAGCCTTGAGGGGAATATTTCCTGCCCTCACTCTGGACCATTCTCATCCCTCACGATTCTTAAGCCATATTAGGGATCCTGACTAGCAAAGCCGTGGCTTGCCTTACTCTGTCAAAAGCTGCTGGCTTTCCGTCTCTAGGACCAGCATTGGAGCTGGGTTAAGAAAACCACATTGGGATGCTAGACTAGGAACTACGCCACCTTTGATCACTTGGACTCATACAGTTTCTCTGTATGAGCACAGGATTCTGTGCTGTTCGTTGCATCATGCTGTTCACTGTGCTGGGCTATAGTAGGGTCAGTGAATGAGGTGCATTCATGGAAGATGGAAAAAAAAAAAAGGACAAAAGCCTGTTGCCTTGGCAACCGCATATGAGGGGGGCGGCATAGCACCATGGAAATTTCCTTCCTAACTGCCCAAGAGGTGGCTGCAAAGAATTCCTTGCTTGGAAGCTCAGGGAAGTTAGAAACCGGAAAGACTGTTGAGCAGCAAGACAGCTGATGGGAACAAGCTGGGATTCCAATAGTTTTGGAACTGCATTGGATTTCAAGTATGGGTTGAGCTAACAAGCAAATTCCTTTGAATGTGGATCGGTCTCTGGACAACTGTGGTTGACCTGCATGCTGAATACTCATGTGCAGCTCCGGAGCACAGAGTGGGCTTCAAAGCATGGCAGCTCTGGAGGGGGTATTTAACATTTTTCCAAGGCTGGGGGAGCTTGAAAGCAAAATGCCCCCAACATGGCTTATATCTTTTGCCCCCTGATGATGGTGTCTGCTCAATTGTGTCGATTCTCAGTGACTCCATGGACCAGGCTCTAGGGCTGATTTTCTGTTTATTTTCTGTTTATTTATTCCACTTACAGCCACCTATATTTACAGGCTGTGAACAATAAATAATTTATTAAGTGCTTTCACCAAGGTATGGTACAAATGAGAATGGCACAGTAATTACAATGAATTTAATAAAGTTTAGTCATGACCTAATAGTCAAGTCAGTAAGCAGCTGTTAACCAATAAGACAAAACAGACACCACTATGCATAATTGCATATTGGGATTCAGGATGGTAGGATGGTGAGATTCCTAGGAAGCTTCTCATGGGGCAAACCTATCAAATGTCCTTAATTTGAACAAGACTGCTGCATCATTTGCGGCTTAGCAAATTTGTAGCCTTGGGATATTTGTGCTGGCATAATTTAAAGGTTGGCTTTGAAAGGATTATTAATTTGCAATACATGGAGTGTTTCTGTTTACTTAAGTCTCCCACCCCACACCGTACCCCATTTCTAAGGATCGAAGGTCTTGTGTCTTGGCATTTTCTTTTACTGATTTCACACATTGTAAGTTGGTATTTTAAACAGAGTTTGATGAATAAGTGGTCATGGACATGTATAATGCTAAGCCATAAATAGTCATGTTGAGGCTTCTTTGATATATGACTTCATCATCTGTGCTTTACAATTTATTTAGGTTAGCTTTTAATCCATTCATATGTATTCTTTAAATTATGGGGTTTGATCTGAAGAGCATGTGTGTGTGTATGTGTGTGTATATATATATATATTTGTTTTCTGAGGTTCTCGCGGGTATTTGTATGTGGATTTTTGGTTATTCGGGTTTTCTCCTGTGTAAGATTGGAAGTATCTAGGCAACGTTTCAATGAAGTCTCATTCATCATCTTCAGGCTAGTGTCTTCGGCTCTGTGCTTCTCATTCTGAGCTTCTCACTCTTCTCACTCTGAAGCACAGAGCTGAAGACACTAGCCTGAAGATGATGAATGAGACTTCATCGAAACGTTACCTAGATACTTCCACTCTTACGTGGGAGAAAACCCGAATAATCAAAGATCCATATATATATATATATATATATATATACACATACTGAAATGGCTGTGAAAGTCTGACTCACAGACGAACACAATACAGAAGCCTGATGATCAAGATGGGGCCGAGATGGTGGTTTGGAGAGAGCACTGAAAGCAGAAACTTTATAGCATTTATATTGTCTTTTCCCCCCTTATAACAATGGTAAGAATCCTGCAGGAGAGACTGCAAGACCTGGGTCAGCCTTGCTCTCATAAAAAGTGCAGGACGAACGGGTACTGTGTTGCCATCATTGGCATCTTCAAAGAAAAATATTTTTTTTTAAAAAATGTGTCATTTCCTCTAACGTCGATGGTTCTTAGCAAAACAAAAGAGTCTGCATCTTTGTATTAAGCATCTTCTTTATCATCTTTACCAAAACCTAACCAAAGAGAAATTGATAATTCACAAAAGCCAAAACTAGGCAAAATAATTAAATTGTCTGATGCCTTAAAAGTATTATTTATGGATCCTGTTCTGTTTGTTTATTCATAGAACACACTTTGGAATACCTGACATCATTTTCATGGGGAGAGCAGGCAAATATATTTCCAGCATGATTTAAACCAGCTCTCTGCAAACATCGTGGTGGAGAATAATGGATTCTAGGTACAAGAGTGGGCACCTACTTTTTGTCTTGGAATATTGTGGCAAAAATGAATAGAATAAGTATAACAAGTTCAGTTATCTGCATCTAAGAAACGAAGTGATACTATAATATGGCCTTCTCTGTAAATCCTACTACTGTACACAGATTGAAGCAATAGAGTTCTGGGTATACCAGAGAAATGTAATTTTGCAGGTTTCTGCTGTTAAAAATTTTTATATATTGGAAACAACAAGGCGAAGACATTTCTAAATCTTTCACTGTATGCCATGTTGCTAAATGCACCGAGGACTGGAACAACTCTGAATTATATCACTTCATTCTGGCAGCCTCATTTCCTGTAGTGTGTAAAGTACAGCTATAGATATGTTGGAGTTCATCCACAATCCATCTAATCCAGACAGAACCTTATGAAAGCAGGGCACAGATGTGCTTGGATCCACTCATTCAGCTTTCCCAGAGATTGTCACTGAGTGGCACACTATGATGTGACCACTGCCATTGACACATTTATTTTTGGCAACATTGTCTAGTCTCCTTTGGAGAAGCTAAGTGTTTTTCCTGTTAACAGAGAAAGAAACAAAAGTTAGGGATTAAAAATGGAAATTTTAATGCTCTTAGAAACCTAAACAACAATATATAAACCCTCTCTATTTAATAATGCATCCTAGAGAAAGGTTTAGAGAGATCCTTCTCATCTGGTTTTCTAAATATGTGCGTTTTTAACACTGGGCCCTCTAAATTTCATTTGTCTAGTGCACCCACAGTTCTGCCATTTCAATCTGTGCAATATGTAATTCAATTTCACCCAAAGGTCCATGTTATCATGTCCACACTATTCTTTTTTCTCCTATATTCCAAAAAGTTAGGTTTCTTCCCGCCCCCAATGGTTGTGATAAATGTAGACACTTTTCTAATTGACATTTCTTGTTTACTCACAGTCTAGCTATATTCTCCACTCTTGGGAGCCCCTTTTTGGAGGCATCTAGTTCTCGAAGCCATTATCATCCCTCCCAGGCCCAGCCGTTGAGGCAGAAGAAGCAACAGACGGTGAGAAGAGGATAAAGCCATGCCATGTGGTCCCTAAGGAAAAGCAAACAGCAGCTGAAAGCAGACTGTTCTTTTGGATCTCCGGTGATCCATCCTTATGGAATTGGATGATTAAGAATTGGGAATCTAGCTTTTAGCAATGCAGACTTTTCTCCCTTTTTTTCTCTGATCTGAAGGCTGGAACAGAATAGCCACCTTCCTGCAGGAGTTAGACATTCGAAGAGCTGATGGGCATAGCCTTTTCCTAGAGAAAGCAGGTTGAAATCAACCCAGCCACAAATTTCTTCTTGAGCCAGTCATCTAGCCTTCTTTCCAGAAATATAACGATAAAGTAGATGTCTGAAAGCACAAAGCTATAGCTGACATTGCTAAAGATTTCATTTACAGGAATCTGTGATGTATAATGCCTCATGAAACGAAACTGATCTCTGAAGTTTGGGTCTCTGATGTCCATGCCAAGGGTGGTCATGTCTTCTTTATTTTTTAACTTCTTAGGTTCTGAGCCCGTCTCGTTTGCAGCGTAGGGATTGCTCTGCTCTTTCTGAGGAGCCAGAACCATTGAGTGCTTCATACCCACATTTACTGCCCGATTCCAGCTCCTATGAGGGGAGGCCCCCTAAGTCGAATTCCACAAGCCCCTTCAATGAGTCATGGCCCTCAACTGAACGCAGCTCTTCCTCCCTGACTCCAGAAGGAAAAAAGGATCTTCCAGCACAGCAGTCATCAAAGGCTGAGACCCTGGATGCACCAAAGCTCCCAGATTCTGCCTCAGACAGTGAATCCATTATTGCCAAGTGAGTCTGGTTATAAGAGTCACCTTTGAAATGGCAGATGAAGCTAAGGAACACATGAATGGGCTTTGTAGATGAACATTGAATGATGGCCTTGGTTGCTTTTCTATTGACCTTTTCCCATTAGAGTCCTGATTTCAGGTCCACTTGAAGATGATGATTGCCTACTGGTCAAACTTCCTTTTCTTTCCTTTGGCAGGTACATTGAGAGGTTTCGCTACGGGAAGCCCACTGATCGTAAAGAGCGCGTGGCATCTAGTGGCGGTTCAACTGAGTTCTGGTGGCTTAGCCACTCATTTCTCCCAGATGGAGAAAACTCTAAGAAGGAAGCGTCACTATCTTCAGGTACTTACATCTAAAAGAAGAATAGAAATTTGGCTAGGTTCATGCATTGGACTGAGTCATTGTTTATCTTACCATGATTTATTTGGTGCAGTGGCTGAGTTCATATCACTTTTCTATGCCAAAATAACCAACCACATTGTGACTGGAACACAATGTGTAAATATAGTTCTTAGAGACACGGAGCTTTTATCAGACCAAGGCAAAGTCTGAGTTCTCTTGTGGAAATAAAGTTGCATTAAGCATAGGGATGGTGGCAATAGATTGGAAGAACTTTTCATTTGGAAGTTTGTAAATATGTCTCATATTTACATCAATAGGCAATATCAATAGGCACACGGGCATGTTATCCTTGGGCGGCCTCTACTTGCCAGTTCCCGGTTGGGAGACATGAAGTATTGTTAGCAATTCTTAGCAAGTGGAGATAATGAACAGCCTTGTCAAGAGGACAACAAGTATTGCATTGTCTTCATCTGCTTTGTAACTATCAGGGATGTGGTATAAGGGTTTTTAAAAAAATAAAAGCAATAGTGAAGGGATCCTGAGAATGGCCAAGCCTTGGATAATGGTCTTGGTTCCTAAATGTTTTGTGCATCCCTAGCATTTCCTGCAAGTGGTTTTGTAGACTTGCTGGGAAGGCGTGTAGGTGATAACTGTGGTTCAGAGGGAACTCTGCAGCTCCATGGAGATACATCGGATGCAAATATCAAGAATTTCCTAACCCATTGAAGCATCCTGTGATTTGGGGTCTGTTTTGTCCTTGTATGTAAAATATTTTGAAAAGTTATTCCTTTAGAAAGATGATTGCGTTATATAAAGCCTCCACTCTTAATGGAGATGTCTCTTTGCAGATAACAGCCAATGTGAAGTGAGGTCATCTCTTTTCAGTCCTATCCTGACTCAAACTGCCTTGGTGAGTAACAAGATATTCTCCTAGACAAAGAGGCAGAAAGTAACACAACTCTGATGGCTTCTTTCTTTTCTGTTTCCCAGCTCATGGGTAATCTTGGGCCCAGAGAACTGAGAAAGCTGCAGAATGTGCCCATCTAAGTGGCCCTGAGCTTTTTTAAGGGAGGCCAGAACAGAATTGCAGTAGATACATAGGAAGGTCATTTAATGAAATGTGGCTGCATAGGCTTTGTCAAATACTGTACATACTCGGAGTAATTGCTCTGCTTTAGGTAGAGAAAAATGTAAGATGTGTTACAGTGTTTCTCAGTTAGTAGATTTCTTGAGTTTGATTCCCCCCAGTCACTTCCTTTTCTTTTACTGAGGACTCAAGAAACTTGAGAAATTCTGAATTTCCAGAGGAGGGAAATCTTGCTTTAAAAATATTCCATGGTCACATTGCATAGTAATGACTTCATCTTTCCCCCCCCCCAAAACTTACATGTTTTGCATTGGTGTGCATTTCTAGAGGTGTTGAAAATTCCACTCTTCTCCATCTGGCAGAATCTTGGCATCCTTTCCCCCATAGCATTTTCCCTCTTTACACTTTCTTTATATGCTCTTTGCAGGGAGAAATGCAAGCTGCTTCTGCATTTGACGCTGAGACAGTGAGCCTGCAGGAAAGAGCAGCTAGAGTCCTAAGCAGAAGGTACTGACATATATTTTGTCCGTCACCCAATAGACCAATGCCATTTCCCAGGTCTGTCCCTCTGTTTGGGGTCTCAGCCAACTGATATTCCCCCCGCACCCCCCAAAAGAACTATACTTCCTTTCTAATAAGATGCCTTTCTCAATCTGTCTTCTGCTTATAGCATCTCACCACTGAGTAGTTTCAGGACTGTAAGCTCTGGAGGGCTTGATTCTACTACTACGTCCACCAACCCAAATAGCACCCCAGACTTGCCTCAACACGCTCTACAGCACTCTGCAGCACACCAGGTCAAAGGTAGGGAGACATCTGTGATCTAGAATGATTTCCTCCCCCAGCGGTACGGTATTTATAAATTTGATCTAAGTGAAAGAAATGGCTACTGAGAGTGAAAGGGGAATGGCAGAACCCCTGTTCAGTCAGAAAAGATAATCTATGTAAGTTTATTTATGAAAATTAATCTGTTACGGAGAAAAAAATGGGGGACGCAGATAAAAGATGGGGGGATTCAGGGCCTGGAAACCTTTAAACTGAGAAGAATTTGAATGTGGTCATTGATAACAAGTTGAACTTGAAACAGCTGCTGGAAGAGGTATTGCATTTCTGGGCTGCGTTAGAAACAGCATATCTGAGATCTCAGAATAATTATTCCTTTCTACTTGGCTCTGGTGAAACTACACCTTGTAGAGTTGTATCTGATTCTGGGTCCACCTTTCCAGGAGATGTTGCTAGGTTAGGCAGCGTTCACAAGGCGGAAGTGACTTAATAACATGTCTGGTCAAGATAGGCTGAAGGAACTTGGCATGTTCAAACCCAAGGGGAGGTATAATAGCCATATTCAGGTGCATAAAGAGAAGTTGTAGGGAAGATGATCGAGAATCATATTCCATGTCTATAAAAATAGGAGCAGAAATAAAAGGACACAAATTTCAGTTACCACAATTTTGCTTAAATATAAGGAAAAATTCCTGATGATAAGATCTGTACAACAGTGGGACAGTCCACCTATAGAGGCTGTGTATTTATCATCTCTGAAGTTCATTACGAAGAACCATTTCTCTTGCTTGGTTTCCCTGAACTTTGTTAGACTAGAAGAATCCATTGGCCCCTTTTAATTCTACAGTTGTATGAGATGTTCATGAACCACTCGCATAGCTCTTTTGCAGTGATGACTTTCAATTCATAACAATATCTTTTTTGTGTGTGTGTGTGTTCCAGAAAGCTTAGTTCTTCCTTATCATACCACTCCAACTTCTATAGCCCACCCTTTAAAACCAGAAGATGACATCCTATTCCAGTGGCGCCTGAGGCGGAAGATGGAGGAAGCAAGCAAAGCCGTTGCTGCAATGTCTCCTGAAATTTGGAGGAATCCGTGCTTCCAACCAACCTGCGCCTCTGGAAAAGTAAGGATTTGAAATCCGTTAGTGGAATAAGTGTAGATTTGGAATTGAGATGATCCAATGAAGAGATGCTTTCTTTCTTGTGACTGTTTCATTCCACTGAACTGAAGATTTTGAATTGACTGCTGTACAAGCATTTGCAAAAGAAACATTTTCATAAAATGCCTATTTCTGCAAACCACATACATGCATCCACCTCCACATATACTCTTCAGCCCAAGAATGTTTTATTTTCATGAATGTTTTAGCAAGCAGCTGAGGTTACGTTTTATCTGAAAGTCACCAGCAGAATTTAGCCTTGTGTTGCACGTCAAGAAAATTGACAGGGCAAATACAGAATGCCCCGTTAAGGGAAAGAACATAGTGTTATGGTTCCTGATAACTAATATTTTTTATTCCTCCTTGCAGATGGAAAGACAAGTTCTGAAGTCAACTGAGCCAACCCCTCAGAGGGACATAGACCAAAAAGTGTTGTCAACCTCTGAGCCCCACCTAGATATGAAATATACCCAGAGCCAGTACCATCCTTGCTCCTGTGCAGGCATGCCGAGGAATGGAATCACTTCTAGCCAGCGTGTTGAAACCCTTCCCCCCAATAATGGGATAATGGTAACTGGAGGCCCTGAATGCAGAGATGAGCCAATTGTGAAGGATCCAACCCCACAAAAAGATCATGTCCCTGATTACCTGGAAACTTTTCCTTCAAGATCTGCAAAAGTGAATGAGTCTTTGGGCCAGACAACTTCACGTCATGTTCAACAGGCAGCTCCATCTGGCCAGGGAATGCACCTGGAACTCAGCAGAAGACCAGGGCTACGCAGAGTCAAGCAGAGTCAAGCAAAACACATTCCAGACCCCAGACAGTCAACAGGCAGCCCCACCAAGCATTCAGTTCAACATGTACTATCGGAGGTACAATCCCTAATCCACCCACCTGCCTGATCGTTATCACAGAACAGTTCAGTGGCAATAGCAATAGCGTTTGGATTTATATACCACCCCCATAGTTCTTCATAGCACTCTCTGTGTGGTTTACAATATCAGCCAATTGCTTCCAACAGTTTGACTCCTCATTTGACCGACCTTGGAAGGATGGAAGGCTGAGTCAACCTTGAGGCGGTTAGGATCGAACTCCTGGTTGCGGGCAGAGTTTGCCTGCAATGCAGCATTCTAACCACTGCGCCACCTTCTAAATAGAGATGCAGTGCTTCAGATTCAAAAGATGTTTTGGAATATACAGGCCTTCCTGAAGTGCTACATATAAGTTTTTAAAACAGCCGTGTCTTCCTGGGATCATCAGGATTGCCAACTAAATACTGAATTGTAAAGGTCCCATGTCATTGGATTTTCTTTTGGGAACAATGATTTAAGATTATGTTCCAACGAAAGATGTTATTGCCCCTCTTCTCCAATCTTGGGACCTTAAATTCATTAGATTTCACCCAGTGTACGACACAAGAGCACTGGTTACTGGTCTAGCTGGTCTCTTGGCCTGATCCCACAGAAACACTGTTGTTTATCTTTGAAAGAAAGGCACAGGATTCATAAGAGCACTAAGCAGGTCGGCTTTAGCCTCTTTCATGTCTACTTTCTTACTAAGGTCCTGAGAACAGAAGGCAGTTTGAACGGGCTCTCTTTTCTCTCTCTTGCCCAGGTAGTTGCTGAAAGGCTTTTCTCCCCACCTGAATCTCCAGCTCTTCCCCGGGACAAACCAAAGAGAAGCTCAAGGACTTTGGGTCCAGAGGAGTCTATTCCAAAGAATGTTGCCCCTCCCTCCCATCCCCAACTCCTGAACATGGCTGCTCAACTGCTGGAAGAGGCTGAAGGTAGTAGAATCCACGGGGACAGGACAGGGGGCTTGAATCTCACAGAGATCTCCATCACAACAGCAATTTCGAGAAGAGGGATTACACTGCATTTTGCTGTGTATACCTAAGCGCAAAGTTATTCTTCCCACTTGAGTTTTTTCATGAAACTGGATGTGGGTGAAGATCATAAGCCCCTTGCTGGCTGTCCCTGGGCATGGGGGCTAAAGTGTGATCCCTCTGCAGTGCTTCTCTTGGGCAAAGGGTGAATTTAATTTGAACTCCACAACTTAAGTTAATCATACTTGGAAAGAAATAAGGATCTAGTTGGAGATGTGATGACGAACACACGAAAGAGGCATGATACAAACAAACTGTGTGTCATGTTGTGTAGCTGTAGCACGTAAGTTTTGTTTTCCTGGCTTGCTCTGCATCTGACTGCATTACTAGCTGGCATAGCCTTGACCCAAGCAGGAAGCAGTTGAAAGCTCCAATCGTGGTGGCTGGATGCTGCTGCATGGTTATTTTAATAGGAACCCTTTCAGCATGTTTTGTTCCCTTGCTATCCAGCGCAGATGGGAGCAGAGCCAAAGGCACCGGTCAAGTTCAATTAAGAAAGGTTTGTGAGATCTGGACAGTGAAAGGGGGAAGGGGAGAGAAGGAAGTCAAGATGAAGACTGCAGCAGTTGAAGAGCTGTGTATTTGTGAGGGGGTGAAAAAAAGAGATCCTAAGAATGGGCTTAAAGGATACAACAGGAACAGAAATATGGCTTGGCTTTAATGGGGACAATTAGTGGTGGAATTTAACAGAAATAAAAGAAATGGTTAAATAATAGAGATGCTATTTTTCTTTTGTGTAGACTCAGATGGCTTGGAATTTGAAGATGACCCTCTGTTACAAGTGTTGAGAGGTCAGAGGGAATCATTGCGCAACGAGCTTCGGTAAGTAGCCTTCACCAAATGCTTGTCAGCCCTCTCAGCTTGACACTCTCATTGCAAAGGTGACTTCTTCAGAGGTGCTTCTAGCAACTATTTAGTCATTAAATTGAATCTGCCTCTCCTTAGTTTGATAAGACCTTCTAATATTGTAACACACAGTGTTCATTATCCATTCCTCTCAAGTGCTTTTCTGGGTATAGACAGGAAGGTGTGTATTTAGTCCTGGAAAAGCTGCAAGAAACATCTTACAGGACTGAGTGTAGAATTCAGCTTGATCATCTGACTGTAGTTGGGTTTTTTGGTAGTGCTGTTTAAGATTCAAATTCCTAGGGCTCCTGTATAAAATGGAAAGCATGCGCTGAGTGCCAGAATACAGTATTTAAAAATACAGTTTTAAATGCCAGCTTATTTTTAAAAGATTCAGTAAAGTTTGTCATCTTGCTTGTTCTGGAAAAGCAGAACAAATTTTGCAAAGCATGTGCAACATATGCAGTTGTCTAATGTACATGTATCTCTTGCTTTAGCTTTGTTGGTTTTTCTCTAGAACTCAGGGTGGGAATGTTCATTGCTTTCTTGTGGGTGCCGTTGCATTGCTCCCTGCTTCTCAACCGTGGTTCCACTCTATCTATCGGATTCTGCAGGCCATTGTTCTCTGCTATTAACTCTGGCTTCATGTTTTATGTTGCTCTGGTGCCCTCTGGCCCTGAAAATGGCATGCATTTACGTTTCATTTTCTTGCAGAGCTGTGGATTTCCAGATCACTCAGCTGGAAAGTGACTCCTTTGATCAGGGCGTCTCTCACCGATGACCACCTCCTGTGCTCTCTTTGTTGAACCTTGGGTGGTTTAAGGTCCCTCCCTCAAGGCATTGCTCAAGCCCAGCATTATCAGGCACTTCAGGATGAATTCAGTCAAAGGGTTTTGAAGGTGCTTTTTATTTATTATCACCTCTAGTGGTTTTTGACGTCTGCCTGCCCTTAGCAGGCCAACCTTTTCCTAGAAGATATCTGGGATTGCAGAATAGCCAAACAATGATGTGTAGGGATGCCTCTACTTTATATTCGGTGTGCTGTTTCCATGGTTTCGGTGTATATTTCACATTGCATTTAAAATAAATGTGTATTTTTGGATCAAAACAAATTGTGATAATTTGCAGTGTACTCTATCCAGATACAATGTGTCTAATGAAAAATGGATCAATGGAATCCAAACTCATTTGTCTCAGAGAAATGGGAATGAATATTTCCTTGTGCAAAGAACAAAGGGGACCTTTTGAGGAAGGGGAGAAAAGAGTATTTGTTTTGGAACAGAAAAGAAGGCTAAAGATCTCACCCTCCAACCCAAATTAAGTTTAGCTTGTCCCTTTTTTTTATTCCACCTTTTCAGTTGATAGTCCAACTATCAAAATATTTTCAAAAAATCCATAAAACCCATATGACATCTTTTAACAAAACAATTAGATCTGCAGGGAAACCGATATGGGATCAAAAACAGCACCAGAATTCAAGCTGGAGAAGACAGGAAAATAAGCAGATGAACAGAATCTACAAAGGAAAATAAATACAGGCCAGCTTCAGTCTGAGAAAGATGTCTCACAGTTATGGGTCTTTTAGTTACAGGGTCATGATTCTTGCCTGCCTAACTTATTTTATATATAAAGAAATTGTTAATTGTCTTGAACGTTGGGTAAGAAAAAAAGTTCCAACGTGTAGGTTCAAGACAGTCAGATTCCTAGATTCTTTTGCAGCTACTGATTTACCGAACATACCTTACTCAACAGCATGTAAATTAACTTCAGTTGCATTCAAGTGTGAACTGCTTGTATTGTTTTTCTAGACTTTCTCCTTTTTTAGTTTACCCAACTGTCCTCACACAATTTTTTAAAAGTTGTTTTATTGCAAATACACCCACTTTAAAGAGTGGGATCTCTGTTTGGGGATTATGTCAGCAGTAAAAAAGTGACTTACAACTATAACAATACTTCTCTCCAATACAGGTAGTCCTCGACTTTACAACAGTTCCCTTAGTGGCCTTTTGAAGTTATAACATCAAAAAAGTAACATTTTTCACACTTACAACCAACATCATCCTTTGATTTTGTGAGGAAGTTAGATCTCTCAATGCTTCTAGACTATGTTGCATTCCTGCAAAAGGATCCCTTCAGTATCAAGTAGATTTGGAAAGGAAGGAAGGAACGGGCTGAAAGATGAGTTTCAGCTGTGCCCTGTTTCATTTTGTGTGTGTGTGTTGTGTGTACAAAGTTCAGGCTACTCACATCATCATCTTCCCTTCTGTTCACTCATGTCTGATTTTCGAAGACTGCCTGGATAAGTCCCTGCCATTTTCTTGGCAAGGTTTTTCAGAAGTGGTTGGCCATTGTTCCTTCCTAGGGCTGAGAGAAAGTGAAGGTCACCCACTTCGTGCCCAATCACCCACAATGCACCAAATACCAATTTATAGAATCCAGCGCTACAGGATGATTTACAGACCAGGACCTTCAGAAAGTAACATTCGTGCTACTCTTGGTGAGAGTAAATGACCACATTGTCCTTTTTGCAAACCAAGCACTTTTGTCACCGGATACAGAAAATCTGGAAAAATAGCTTTGATTGGAAAAATTGATTGACCAGAGAAGAGCATTAAAAGAACCTAGAAAAGGCTAGGATGGTTCCAGTGCATTAGCCTCAGCAACCGAGAGCCACGCATGTGTATCCCACGGATAAAATTCTGGGAGAGCATTTTTGATGATTCAGAGAATATAAATAACAGGGTAAGACAGACCCGAGACAGCAAGAAATTCTGTATGGTTCCTTGGGATGGAGGTTGGGGGCCATTTCTCAGCAGAACTTGGGTGCTGATAATTTCCTGAGTGTAATGCTGGGGTACAAATCAAGCCTAATTTTGTTGGAATAAAAAGGTAGATAAAAAAACAATATAGGAGAGAGAGATGAATGGGGATTCCAGGATGGGACAGGTGGGTCCTTGGCTTACAACCATTCATTTAGTGACTGTTCTAAATGACAACTGCACTTATGACCGTTTTTCATACTTATGACCATTGCAGCTTCCCCATGGTCATGCGATCAAAATTCAGGCACTTGGCAACTGACTCATATTTATGACGTTTGCAGTGTCCTGGGCTGATGTGGTCACTTTTTCGGACCTTCGGACAAGCAAAGTCAACGAGGAAGCCCGATTCACTTAATAATCATGTTACTAATTCAACCAATGCAACGATTCCCTTTAACAACTGCGGCAAGAAATGGAGCAAAACTCACTTAAATGTCTTGCTTAGCAACAGAAATGTTGCACTCAATTGTGGCCATAAGTCAAGGACTTACCTGTACCGATAGAAGAGAATATTTGTTGCCCAAGGTTGATCTGTGGGGTCCTTGGTGCTCTGTGAGCTTGGTGGTTTTTCTTGCACGCACATTTCATTTGCAATGTTCATTTGCAATTATCAGCGCTAGTAGTGCTGCTCCCTTCCAGCACTGATGAGGTTACCTGTTATTTTGCACTGACTGCATCAGAAACAATGGGAGAGGTTGCTGATTAATAGGGCTTCCTCAGTGGATTCCTGAATTGTCAGCACTGATCTCAGCTGACCTCCCTGAGTGACCTGGGAGGATCCACGCTTCAGATGATACAGCTGGGGCCCGTATTGAGAAATAACTTACTCCATTAGATACTGGAATCTCACTATGTCGTCTACCTTGGCTTGATCTCCTTAGGATGACAGAGCCATGTCAGCTTTTGTAAGGGCAGGATTGCACCAATGCACAAAACATTCCTTCATGGATATTAAAGATTGGGAAAACTATCATCTGAGCATCTGTAAGAATGATGGTCCTTCTGGCCTTTATAGGATAATTTTTGATGTGTATGAAAGAAGGCAGGAGACGGGCTTTGGGTTCAAATCGGCAGTGTCAGCCTTCAATATTTTCTCTCTTTGTGTCTTTCGGCTGTCATAATTAACAGGGGGAAGAGGGTGGATATGGTTATGGGAAGTGAGCTGGAGGTGTTACAAACCAGAACTGTATAAGCTGGGAGGGAGTAGATTCTTGCTTAGGCTTCTATCTTATGCTGTGTGCAGCTGCAACTCTTTATCAAAATATGTCAAGGTCAATGGACAGAGGCCTCATCACCACCTGGAGATGCCCACATGATGATATACAGAACTTTTAATTGGATGAGCCAATTGAAGTATTGGGGGTGGGAACGTTGTCATCACTTTGTATATGTGATTTACGCGCTCATTTTCTCAGATTCAGAATTCTTTTGTTGCTACCACTTGATTTCCAGCAAAAGATATCTTTTCTCTAATTAATGGAGTCTAAGTATTTCTTTCTTGGATTTTGCATGGAGCACCAGCTGACAGGCAGCTTGATCCCAGTTAGCTTGTTCTCTCCTGTTCCTTCAGTAGTTAGGAAGCAACAGTTTTTCAATCTTGCTTTCCTCCCACTCCCTTCCTGAATTCCAGAGGTGATGGACTTTGTTCCCCGTAATCCCTAACTAGCCACTAGGCTTTTGGGAGTTAGTGCCCATCACATCTGGAGAGTGACCTTTGTGCGTGAGAGGGGCGAGGGCTTCTCTGCCTCTTCAATACCTCTGATTTATTATGTCTTATTCCTGGGGGGTTGTCAGCAACCCGCAGCTTTGGAGCTGCATGCGAGTCTTTGGGCCCTCTGCTGTGGCTCCCTGTTGGCTGCCCCTGCCCCTTACTCTCCCCTCCCAGTCACTCCTCGCCTGGCCCGAGAAAGTAAAAAACACAAATAAGAGGAAGGGACACCCGGAGCCCTAAAACCTGGGTAGGCGTAGCAGGGGTGGGCGAGTCATGTGACTGGTGGGAGTGACATTGAGTTGGCCACACCCACCCAGGTTTTGAGACTCCTGGTGTTTTCGGTGGGAAACGGGTCCAAATGGCTCTTTGAGTATTTAAGGTTGCCGACCCCCTGTTCCTGGGTAATCATCCAGGCTTGGTTTTGTTTGTGGACCTACGAACGTAAAGATTTTGGAAGCAGGGGTAGGTGTGGATAATTGGGGTGGGGGGAACACAACCTATTCCAAATGGGACCTGACTCCATCCAGGTGACAACCCTTCTCTGGAGCAACACAAGTGCTTTCAACTCTTTTCTCATTCAGCCACAACCAGCCGTAGAGTAGAGTAGAGTAGAGTAGAGTAGAGTAGAGTAGAGTAGAGTAGAGTAGAGTAGAGTAGAGTAGAGTAGAGTAGAATACAATAGAATAGAATACAATAGAACAGAACAGAACAGAACAGAAAATATGGAATGGAATGGAATAGAACAGAATAGAACAGACTAGAACAGAACAGAACAGAAAATATGGAATAGAATGGAATGGAATAGAATAGAATAGAAAATATGGAATAGAATAGAATAGAATAGAATAGAATAGAATAGAATAGAATTCTTTATTAGCCAAGTGTGATTGGACACACAAGGAAACATAAAGAAAAAATAAAACACATTCATCCAGAATCATAAGGTACAACACTTAGTGATAGTCGTAGGTTACTAAATAAGCAATCAAATCATGCTAGGGAGCAAATAAAACAATATAAATTGTAAAGATGCAAGCAACACGGTTGTAGTCCTACGTGGTGACTACATGAAAAAAAAGAAAAGAAAGAAAATATAAGAAGAGGGAGGTGGCTGGTTTATACAAGGACCGGGGAATGTGGGGGAAAGAATAAATATTGGTGGTTTTTTTTTGAATGTGCTAAAAAGGAGGAGGGACGTGAAGTCTCCCCAGGCGCCGGGTTTCTACAGGGCAGGAGGGCGGCGGCGGCAGCAGCGCGAATGAACTGGATGGAGGACCTGGCAAATATCGGGGTCTCCAGGAAGGGGGGGGGAGGCAATCGGAGAAAGCGGGGAGAAAGGGCTCCAGGTTCCTTCTGTCTGTGTGTGTGTGTGTGTGTGTGTGTCGTGAGATACAGAGTTGCCGGCTGCGCTAACAGAAGCCCCTTTGTGCAGCTCCTTCGCCGGGTGCCCTTTTTGTGTTTATATTTTATATACATCTATCCATAGATTTATATTGATATTTTGCATTGAAAAGCAAGGCGGGGGGGCGGGGAGAGAAGGAACTATCCGCTTCCCCACCGCCACCTTCCCGGCCTCGCCGCCGCCGCCGCCGCCGCCTTCTCGTGGCCTCGGCTCGTATTCCCTTTTGTTGCAAGCAAGCGATCGATTCCCCGCTACTACCACTACTCCTCCGCCGCCGCTGCCTGCCTCCTCCTCCTCCTCCTCCTCCGCTCTTTTCTCCAAAGGCTGAACCCGCCCCCGCAGCCAGCCAGCCAGCCAGCCAGCGAGAAAGCGAAGGCAAGGAGCGAGCGAAGAAGGCACGAGCGCGCCATCCCACGCCACCTCGCCTCCGCTCGCCCGGCTGCTGCCTGGCCTCAAGGGCCGGCTGGAGACCCAGGGAGGAGGAGGAGGAGGAGGAGGACGGGCCAGCATCCGAGGGGCCGGGCCGGAGCGGATCGGGCGTCGGCGGCGTCGGGCGGCTGCGCTGCGCCCTCCCCTATTGTCTCCGCTCCGGCTCGGGACTGGCTCGGGCGGCCGTCGGCGCGGCACAGCGGGCTCGAGGCGCCATGGTGGTGAGTGAAGGCTCGGGGTGGGCAGGGCAGGAGCGGGGTCTGTCCGTCCGCCCGGCTGTCTGGCTGGGGAGGGGGCGACGGCGGAGGGCTGGGCAAGCCCGGCTCTCCCGCTGCCGCGACACGATGCACCTGTTACCATCGGAACCCAGAAGGGGCGCCCCGCGCGACCCAGCCCCGCCGCGACGCGACGCGCTGACTCGGCTCGCCGACTCTCGCGCGTGGTTGCATAAGCGGCCAGAGATGAAAGTCTCCGCGAACCTCAACCTCAGACCCTGCCTCCTCCGGACCCCCCCACTCCCCGCTCAGGTCAGGAGTCCGGGTGGGGGCGGCTCATTCCGAGGGGATCCCCCCCATCCCGTCCCCGAATCGCCCCTTTGCCCAATGCCTTTCCTCTCCCCAGCTCCAGGGAACCAGGCATAAGGGAAAAGTCTTTGAACTCATTAAGATCTGGGCAGTGCCGACGGTTTGGATGTCCTCAGGAGACCCCCCCCAACCAGGTTCAAATGGCTCTGCCCAGGGAACACTTTATTTTTTTATTATTAAAATAAAAAAGGTCCCTCAGAAACATCTCCAAGCCTTCCTTACCTTGGCTATCTTAAACGTTAGATCGGATCTGCATCTGGTAAATATTAGGTTGGAGCCACATATTCCCCCATTACCTTTCTCCACTTTACATAAGCTCAGTTCTTGGGAAGCTGTTACCATGAGTTCCCTGGCCTGGTCAGCTGGATTTGCACTCTTAAGAAGCAAGAAAGGCAGAAATAGGCCATTCATTAAGAGGAGGAATGGAAATGTCAATGATGCCAAGTGGAATATTATCCTATTTTCTGGCTGGACACTTTCTTCCACTGTGTTATCTTCAAAACCAACAGGCAAAGTTTCCTGATATTTGGGGTTTAATAGAAACATCTAATACAAAAGGCATTTCTTTCCATCTAGCTTAACCCAGTCAGATCCAAAGGCCTCATTTTTGTTATCTTCCCATTCTGGTGCACCACCTCCTATCATCCACAGCAGTGGTAATGGTTTATGAGAGCTGGAATGTAATACTTCAAGAAACCCAGCATAATTCTGGCTCACATATCCTATTCAGTGCTATTTTGCTTTAGCTATGGTTGTTGAATAAGCCTCAGTATCTTCAAGCTATGGGCTAAAGACATAAACCATGATTTGTAAACATCAGTAGCTGGATATATGTAACCTACATCAAGCTGGTCATATAATGGTTTTAGACTTAGAGTGATAGATGAATCTATTCATTCGTATCTCATTCTATGTATACTTTGGCTGAGTGGACAGGAATAATGCTTTTTTTTTTTTTTAATCTGTCCAAAAAGAGTAAAACATGGCTTAGGATGGGCTTGGTTTCACAGGCTGTCCTCCTGCTATTCAACTATTCAACTAATCAAACAGGTTTTGCAGATTTTTTTGAAACAGATCCAAAAATCTGTAAAGCTTTTTTTCCCCACCAGCTATGACGCATGTATATACCATAAGGAAGGGTCATTTTCTTGGATTGTTTTCAGAACTGTCCACCCTCGTAACTACCTAGCTTTATTCTTTTGAGCAGAAGAATATTCTCAGCTATGCTTCCTATGTTGTCCCAGTGCCATCCCCCGCTTGTCCTACTCTTCCTTCCTATCCCCTTAGAGATAATGTTTCCCCCTTCCACCGCATAAATGTGAACCCACATAAAAAGGTTAATAAGTCCTGTTTCATATTTATTCTAAAACAGGAACAACATCCTCTATCCCTACATATATATGCACAGTGAACATGCAAATGTAAGATGAATAAACAAATCCTTGCTTAAGATCTAGGTCAGTGTTTCTCATTCTTGGCAACTTGAAAATGCGTGGACTTCAACTCCCAGAATTCCCCAGCCAGCATAGTGAGAATTCTGGGTGTTGAAATCCACACATCTTCAAACTGTTGAGTGTTTGGTGTTAAGAAACACTGGTCTAAGCACAGAACACAATGGCAATCAGGTTCAATGATGACTGGGATTATTCCTGGAAGAGCCTTATCATTGAGTAGATTGAGATGGGCAGTGCCTTGGATAGCAGCTCATCCCCAACTCATTATATGTGGACGCACCTGTATTCCTTATGTTGGAGCCAAGCAACCAAACCCATGTTCACTAAGTTAACATTAATCTCACCTTCCAACACCCCCCCACCCCCATGTAATGGACAATTTTGGCCTACTGCCATTAAAGTAAGAGCCATTGGCCAGTAAAGTCAGTAAGAAACAAGTAAGCCAATGGGCCATCACTAGAGAGATGGGCACCACAAAAATCTAATCAACAAACAAACAAACTTGGCTACAAGGTAAGCAAGCTCTTCTTGGTTAACCTTGGCTGTTGTAGTTACCCGTTGCATGCCGTATTCTGACAACCAATGCTGCTCAAATCCTGACCTGAACTATTAGGATAGAAAAAAAAAGTGCCTCTTATTTTATCATTGTTCAGTGTCCCATTTTGCTTTTCTAGAAATGTGTACCTGATAGCTACATCTATTTGAAATGACAGGGTTTTTTTTAGATAGTGTAGAAAGACCATAAATACTGTCTTTCCCAACTGTGAGAGACAGAGAAAGATACACAAATGATAAATCTTGCACTGCTTTTTAAGAAATCTTGGTTGAAAAATTCTTAGTTTGGGTGAAAAGGTGATGATCATATTGGAATATCGTTGTATGTTGCCCACTTGAGAGGAAGTTAATCCAGTACTAATGATAGAAGGGAATATTTGTAATTTGGGTTGAACTTGTGATGTTCTTGGTGCTCTCTGAGCCTGTGGGTTTTTTTTTCCAGACATTTCATTACCAAACTAGGTAACATCATCAGTGCAACGTTAGTAACCTACTACTCTTCACTCCTCTCTCTCTCTCTCTCTCTCTCTCTCTCTCTCTCTCCCCACAATTGTTGCCATTCTTCACGCTTGTGTTAAGCTCTACTATAGTGGAATATTTTTTATTTTGCTTTCATAAAGATTGGTCCTTTGGGAATTGACTAGAATTGGGCAACTTACACATTTGAGGACAGCTTAACCATTCACTCAACTGATTGACTTAGATGGAGAACTAAAGTTTACCTGCCAAAATACGTTCTAAATCAAGGGTCTTCAAACTTGACATGTTTAAGACTTGTGAACTTCAACTCCCAGAATTCCTGAGTTAACGTGACTGGTAGAGGAATTCTGGGAATTGAAGTCCCTATTCTAAATAAATGCAGAGTTTGGAAAAGAAAGGAGCCCTGGGTACTTTAAATGATTTCAAAGACATTTGAGTGTAGAGTGAGTTTTTGCAAAGACTTTATGAAATGCTTTAAAAAAAAATGACACCTGTTATGGAGAATATTCAGAATGTGATGAATGTTGACAATCCCAGTTGATTCTTCTACATACAGTAAAAACAGCCTCAGCTACACATATCATATGTGAAGATTGACAATCTTCTATAGCTTTCCAGATAACAATTTTATTGCCAGCTTCAGCTAAGACTTGACTTACTTTAACCTGGTTTCTAGTTGATGGAAGAAACCAGGTGTTGAATGTTACGTATAATCAGTTTTTAGCTTTTCACAATCTGTAATGAAAAGCGCCATGTGGGTTTGAGATATTGCTTTAGAAAATTGATGATGGAGCAAGATTAGATATTAAATGCCGAACAAGTCAGAGAGGTACTTTCCGTGGAAACGCACACAGTAGGGAAAAACAATTTTAGGAAGAAAAGATTGCTTTTTTGAAGATCGATAGTGGCCTTGCTTATCAGTTTGGGGCATAATTTTATAGGTAGCAGCAAATAAAAGGAAGTCATCATCATGGGATATGCAACAGTGGCATTTAAAAGGCAGTTTCTTTTTCAATATCTACTCCAGATTTCCAAATGGTACACAACATTTGTTGCAATGCCTGAGGAAATAAGATTAGTGTTAGAGTTTTCTTGTATCAACATGGTTTGTAAAGAACGAAGCCAAAGAAACACAAGAGTGTTGATCAATGGTATTTATTAGCAAAAAGGTTGAGAATGTAAATCCAACATCAAAATAGAGTTCCAGCAAGAATTCTGTTTTCAGATTTTATATATATATACTGTATTTTTGATGTATAAGAGTTGAGTCTTTAGGAAAGGTGGTGAAATCATGCATCTGTTCTATATCACTAGACATTATAACAATTTGCTTATTATGCTTATGAGTTGACTTTAAGTACAAATCAGGATTTTGTAAATGGAAACCCTCTGATTCATTTAAGAACCTTAAATGAATTGAACTGAATTAGCATTAATGTATTGGTGTGACTCAGTTTACAGAGATTTGGGCTCAATTGCTCATTGGTTATATCACACTTACTGGGTGATCTTGGCCGGAGAGCATATCTCAGCATATTTCCATGCTCTGTAAATGTATTTGTTTATTTTCTGTTTATTATCTTGTAAAATGTGTGAGCAAGATACCAACATTCCCCAGTTCAATTTTCAGCAGATCCTATGGAAATGTGATTACGATTTAAAAGTCTTCTCAAATTTTCTACCTTGCTCTTCGATCCCAGTAGATTCTGAGCATGGCTTATGAGGCAAATTAAATTAGAGTAAATAATTTTTTTAAATGACTGTAAAGAAGTAATTAGTTGACAGAGAAAATCCAATTTTTTTTACCTGTTGCTCTAAAGATGCCAAACAGCATCAGGTAGATTTGAAGATAGAATTCCAGACCTGGCTAATTCCTTCCAAACAACCCTACACATACACTAGATTCATACATCATAACTAAATTTTAATGTGAATTTTGTGGTTCTGACTTAAGGTAGATACTTAACGTGTAGTGTGGCTTATAAACAATGGGGTCTATAAACCAATTGCAGTTGTTCAATAAACTATGTGTAGCAACTCTCTTCTTTTTTTCTCTTGGGGGGGCCCAGATGGACTTTTGCCTGCTTGGTTGGAAACTTCTTTTCCCTTCAAGTCAGTGGTGTGTTTCAAATATTTTTTAACCACCGGTTCGGTGTGTGTGGCTTGGTGGGTGCACTTTGCGCATGCACACACACTTCGTGCACACACATGCACCAAATGTGCACTTTGCGCATGCACAGAGGTGTTTTGAGTCACCTCCTGCAATCCTGCACTCTCCCTGACGCTTCAGCAGTGCCGCGTGGCAATTGCTGCCCTGCGCAAAGCAACTGCGCTTCAAAAGCAGGACATAAAGGTTAGTATGGGAGCCCAGGCGGGCGGTGGGGCCCAACAGCAGAGCGTCTTAGAGAATCGGTTTGGTCAATGCTGCTCATCACCGCAACCGGCTTGGCCGAACTGGGCCGAACCGGTAGAATACCACCACTGTTTCAAGTTCCATTCTCTTTATCAACTAACAGGGCCTTATAGATACCTCGGTCTAGGCATTTAGCGCTAAATTTGGAGGATGGTTTTTGTTCTCTGACCACACTCCTAGGAAAGGAAAATTAAGGGGAGAAGAGGAAAAATTATTCAATTACATTGCAGGTTCTTTTCATAACAATAACATTGAACAGCTTAATTAATAGTGTCCCACTGAAAGTTTCAAAGCCACTTTGAGTCAGAAACCCTACACCATCCAGCAGGTCTGCTGGCTCATATCATGGCCTCCAGAGTAGTGGATATTTTGTCTCACTTTTGGAGAAGGTCTCCACCCAAAAACAATTCCTTGTGCTCCTTCTTCACTCAGGTGATTCTCTCCAATAGAAATAAATGTGCAGGATAGATACTAATTCTTATCTCTTCTAGTCCTGGCCTTTTAGAGCAATCTTCTTTCAGCTTGATCCTGTCAGGTGTTTCGAGTCATAATTCTTACGTATCACCTACCCAAATTGGCCATGATGTGAGTTGTAACTCAATATATCTTGAGAATGCTCAGGAAAAGAAGGTTTAAGGTTGGAAGATCAAAACCAGCTCCTGTATGACATGAAGATCACGCAGATTTTGGATTTCTGCTTAAACATCCAAAAGGTTTAAGAGCCAGATGGTGGCCTCAGAAAGCATTCTGTTTCTCCAGAAATGCGTAGTAAATATAACACAGGAGATGACATCACCACACTTCACCACAGACCAACTAACAGCCTGGAAGGAGGAGCTGGGGAATGGCAAAACCAATACACATGTGATTTTGCAACCTATGATTTTGAAAGAGAAAAAAAAGGAAGTGTTGGTGGCGTGAAGCTTGCACAGCGACCTGTCAATTTCCGCCTATACTGTGGCTTACATTAACAACAATATAGTTTTTGTGTCGTGAAAGGAATGGCTCTGCTCAGCTTTGATCCCACTTTAAACAGAGGGCTTTCTTCAGTTATTAACACTTTAGCAGTTCATTAGATTCGACAAAGTGCGAATGAGATGTGGAGATGGTGAGAAACTTGGAGAAAAGCTCTATAAGGAAGAATGGGAGGGTAGAGTTAAGCATCAATTTGATAGATGATTTCAAATTTTTCAGATTTTTCAAATTTCAAGCCAGCATGGAATTCTGGGAGTCCACATGTCTTAAAGTTGCCAACGTTGAGAAACACCGTTTTACAAGGCAGTAGACTAATAGAATAATAGAATGGTAGTTGGAAGGGACCTTGGAGATCTTCTAGTCCAACTCCCCTGCTCAAGCAAAAATCCCTAGAACATTTTGGTCAAATGGTTGTCCAATCTCTTCTTAAAAACCTCCAGTGTTGGAGGAGCACCCACAACTTTTGAAGACAAGACTCACCTCGAGAATCTCAAAGCAGGAATTCCAGAAGTTGGATTTTAAAGGAGTAGATCTCCTGAAGGACTAGATTACCTTTCAACTCTTCAAGGCCAATTGTGAGCTCATCCATAGTACCATTGGAATCAAAATAGCAATAGCACTTAGACTTATATATCGCTTTACAGTGCTTTACAGCCCTCTCTAAGTGGTTTACAGAGTCGGCCTATTGCCCCCAATAATCTGACTCCACATTTTACCCACCTCGGAAGGATGGAAGGCTGAGTCAACCTTGAGCCTGGTGAGAATCGAACTGCCAAATTGCAGTTCGGCAGTCAGCAGAAGGAGCCTGCAGTACTGCACTCTAACCACTGTGCCACCGAGGCTTTTGCTAAAATGATACTCTTGTAGTATTGCACTCCTCTTGCTGGTTCTCTTCCATTTATAGTTTATTGGAGGATACCTATATATCTTCTCTTATGCTATGCAGAAGTCAGTAAGTAAATCAGCTACCGCAATTATTGGATTATTGGACCTACACTGGGAAGTGCCAGCATTGGGAATCACCTTTGAGTTGCCAAGCTCATTGGACCACCCTCTTTGGGAGCCACCCTCTTTCCTTCAGCATCACCTACCTCACAGGGTTCTTACAAGGACAAAAGGAGGAGTATCCATATTTTTATGCCATTGAGTTATTTGGAGGATGGTTGAGATAACAGTGACGATAATAATTTTAGTAGTTAGCTTTCAATGGAGGTATATTCTGCTAATTAAATATACATTCTTGTCTGGTCAGAAACACTTAAATTGGACGCTGTGCCACACAGCGTAAACATTTTTTGCTGTAATACATTTATTCTTCAAGGTGTTAAAATACTATGTTTCCCCCCAAATAAGACTCTGTCTTATATTTTTTTTGCCACCAAAAAAGGCATCAGGTCTTATTTTCAGGGATGTCAGCCACTGACTAACCTCACTTGCACGCGTCGCCCCTGGCCTCCTTTTCACTGTCAGAGGCCTTCAGAAACGTCTTCTGCAGCCAGAAAGTCTTACCTAAAGACCCCTGTGGCCAATAACAGAGCTCCAGATCAATCTGGAGCTTTGTTATCAGCTACAGAGGCCTTCAGGAAAGCCTTGCTGGCTGCAGAAGAAATGGGCTGTCAAGGCAGGTGTCAGGGTGTGCGAAGCCTGGCTACAACTGTCCAAAGGTAAGTAGTAGGGCAGCTCCATCCACGCCCCCATCCCCAGCTTAATTTTTACCCCTGCTCTGGTGTGGGCGGGATCTTAATTAGGGCTTATATTGGCGGTAGGGCTTATATTGGGCACACATATAAAAAATCAAGTTAGGACTTACTTTCAAGGGAGGTAATATTTTCGGGGAAACAGGGTAACCTTTGCCCGTTTGCAACAGTATATGACCAGAGATATCTAGAATGATAACGCCTTTTCCTTGATCTTTCTCGAAGCAGATTTGAACATTACAAAAAATCTCAACAGGACATGATTTACTTGCTTTTGATATAGGATGGCAAAAATTGGAATTGGGTTATTACATTTTTGGAGGCTATTTGGAAGAGAAAGAGAGAGAGAGAGAGAGAGAGAGAGAGAGAGAGAGAGGATGTGTCAGATAAATGCATTTCTTCCTGTGCAGCTACTCAAGAATTTCTGGAACATATTTGAGGAGTGGAGCAGGGGAAAGGGGGGGAAGGGAAGAAAAGGAAATTCTGTTGCATAAGCGGAAGTCCACTCACACCACATCTGATAACAATCCCTGGGATTATCTTCTTGAGCCCCCATGAAATTTCTCTGACAGCTATTTCTTCTCTTGGGTGCAGAGTGGAAATTGAGCGAAGACAAGTGACCTCAGGAGAACATTTGTGAATCACGCAGCATGTGATAAGTTAAATTTGTGCATGCTTTTTCTTGTTTCTAACCATGCAGGCTCGGAGCACAGACAGCATTGATGCAACAGGCGAGGGACAAGTCCGTACTTTGGGCAACGCTACCAGTAACCTCAAAGGAAAACCAATCAAGAGGTAACTCGGAGGCAGAGGAAGTGCTGGGGAGCATGGGCTTGTGATGTGCGAGCAGGCTTTGAGTTTTGTCAGCTCCTCCCAGATGGAGGGCATTTAACATATAATCTGCATTTTTTTTCTCTTTGCTACAGTATTTTATTTGCCACAGTAGAAAGAAAAATAGAAGTAGCCAAATTTAGAAGGGTTCTAAATTTAGTTTAGCTTAGTTTAGTTTAGTTTCTTGTTATGCACCTCATACAATGAAATTAAATGCCATCTTCAGTATACATTATACATAAAAAACAACACATTCTTCACATTCTGTACAATTGAACTGAAAACCCCTGATATTGCATTAATATTGCACTATACAGTAGAATTCAGTATAGTTATTGCTGTGGGATAGAAACTGTTTTTCAGCCTATTTGTCCTTGTTTTTATTATCCTGTACCGTCTGCCAGATGGTAATAGTTCAGAAAAAGGGTTCCCAGGATGAGATGGATCTTTGAGAATGTTTTGAACTTTCTTAAGGCAGTGGGAGCTATAAAGCTCTTCCAAAGAGGGGAGAGGACAACCAATGATCCTCTGGGCAATGACGTTAACCCTCTGGAGTGCTGTCCTATCTGCAATTGGCAAACCATACACAGGTGCAGTAAGTTGAAATACTCTCTATGGTGCAGCAGTAGAAGGTCACCAGCAGTTTTCCATTCAGTTGTTGTTTCTTGAAAAGTCTCAGGTAGTAAAATCTCTAGTATAATAAAGGAAGGATGCAACCTTGCTGATACATGGGTGTGTCTTTGTAACCGCATAATAAAGTCTGAAAGCATCTTGATGATGATGAAGGCTTCTCCAGGCATCCAGCAGTCTCAAACTTGGGGCCTGCCACATGTCTTGGGACTTTTTTCAGAATTCCTAGCCAGCATGTGAGGACTTCTGGGTCTTGCCTCATCTGGAGGTTCCAGGTGGCAGAAGATTGGTCCACATCAAGCAGTGGAATTAAAATGGAGATAAATACAAAGCAATTAAGGATTGGAGAGGCTCAAGAGTTCACAGTAAGGCTGGGCTTAGAGTGATTGCTTTTAATATTTTCCCAAAAGTAGAGATGGAGAGTTCATGCTTCCTAGAAACCCTAACCAGCATGAAGGAGGCTGGTCATAATGGTTTGGCTTCCTGATGAAATTGAAGTTTGGAATTTTCAATTTCCTTGATTCATTTCCAGGGTCTTTTTTTCTTGCTTCGCAGGCTTTCTATCACACGAGGCCATTTCCCCAAGCTGACTGAATGTGCCCATTTCCACTATGAGGCCGTGGACTTTGGACACATCCAGGTGTGTGAATACAATCCCTCCCCTCTTCTTTTCCCAAGGACATGAATATTCCTTGGAGCTCGGATGTCTTTGACAAACAGGGCATTTAGTGGGTAGATGTAAATGATGTTAAAATTGAAATATATCCTATAACTGTTTTTTGTTTGCTCTTTCCAGCTTCAGTTTGCACCTGATCAAAATGAAAACCTCAACAATTTGGAAGAGGGAAGCCTTTTATTCCCTGTTCAGGTTACCTGTCAGGTGAGAGATGACAACGGTTGGCAAAACCTGTTGAGTTAGTTTCTTAGTGTTACACTCTTTTCTCATCTAATGTAGGGTTTTTGAGTGATTAGTTGCTGCTAATCCAAGAAAGAAAGATTAGACATATAATTAACTACTGTGCAAATTACCGAAACTCTGCTACAGATATAAGGCCTGGACCAGTGTAAAGCTATTTATTTATTTGTGAGGTTACTAGGCCACTGTTTTTATAGCAGATCAAAGCTGTGTGCAAAGTGCTCCTCCCTCTTATTTTTCTTCAACCATTTGTTCACCATAACATATCTACGAGATACGTTCAGCTGAGAGAGAATGCCTAGCTCAAAAGGCAACTGGACTTTGTTTTTGCTTGAAGAAGTTTCGCTTCTCATCCAAGAAGCTTCTTCAGTTCTGTCAGTCAGAATTGAAGAAGCTTCTTGGATGAGAAGCGGAACGCCTTCAAGGAAAAACAATGTCAAGTTGCCCCTTGAAAAGGCACCTTTGGGATAACCATGACCTGGATGACTGAGAATGTCCATAGACATTTGACTAATTCAACGTTTCTATGGCTGAAGGTAGACTCAAGCCTGGGACTCACAATCTGTAATCATCTACCATTGCATTTATACATGTTGGGTTTGACATACAAACAGGCATAGTGTTGGTAGGCTTCAGTCTCATTGATGAAGCCCCTTCCAACATTTCCTTACTTTATTCTAGGGGAAAAGCTGGCAGGTACATCGCAGCTATGAGGAATTCCGCACCTTGGATGCTCACCTCCATTGCTGTATCTTTGACCGGCGTTTCTCTCAGCTTCCTGAATTGCCTCCCCTCAGCCATGTGCAAGCTCATCCTGAGGTGACTGGGAATTATTTTACAGTTTGTGTATGTGGGTGGGAACACTTTCTGTGTCCAGCTAATACTTCCCAATCCTTGGGTTGACCTTTGTGTTCAGCAAAGATGAAGGTTGCTCAACATCTTTAGGTCTGTTGCTGTCATGCCCCTGGTGGAGACTGACTCTGAGGGAAAAGAGGAACAGGCGACACAGGGAGTGGAAGTGTGGCTTCAGAGGTTGTGGAGGAGGCTGGGGAAGGGCAGAGGCTGGCTAAGCAGTCAGAGGAGAGGACCCAAGCCCATCCCCTATCCATCCTAGGGCACGCAGGGAGGAGAGGATAAGGGAGAGACGTGGTCTCCTTGGGAGGAGAGGGCCTTGATCCTCTTCAGGGGCTGCAGCTGTGACAACTGAATAAGTGTATTGGCAAATGTATTGGAAACAAAGCATGTAAATATCTCTAGTTTACAGTTCCTCTCTGAGTTTGGCGTCCTTCCCAGCGTGTGTTATCTTGTATGATGAATAGTGGAAGAATAGTCAGAGTGGTCTCCTATTACACTAAGAGCGTCAACTTTTCTGTCAAAATTTTGGAGGGAAAAACCTCACCTGGAATATGGGAATGGGTTGTAGCGTAGAAGTTACATAAATGGCAGCCAGAACATCCTTGACGTTGTCATTTGAGAGGTTCAAATGGAAGGTCATTTGAAAGCCATCTACAAGATTCCCTGGAACATTGTTTCTCAACTTCAGGAATATTAAGATGTATGGATTTCAATTCCCAGAACCTCTTGCACTGCATGCTTTCTGAGGAATTCTGGGAATGGAAGTCCTCTCTTTTTAAAGTTGCTGATCTTGAGAAATACTGCTCTAGAAAATAGTTGCTATTCAGAGTAAGACATTCCTGGATAAGATGATCTGCCATGAAGAATTTTTTCCCAGTGGGGAAATTTCCCAACCTCTCTCCCAAGCTGTTGTTGGTTCTTCTGGAAACTTGAATTTAGAAAAGACTTCAGCTATTTATATTGTTTACTAGCTCGATACCCGTGCTTTGCTACGAACTATGTGGTCGGGCTTAGTTTTGGGGGAGGAAAATAAGGGGAAAATTTCTGCCTCTGCCCACCAGCATCTATCAGTATTCATCTGGCTAGCGTCCTGCCAGTGTGTGAGAGAGTTGAGGGCTGTTTGGAAACTGAAACAATATTTTCTGTGTGAGCAAGAAGGAGACAGCAAGGAGCCTGGACGTGGCTTAGCTCAACTATACTGTACTAAAGCTGCTTGGTGCTGTGAAACCAAAACTGAAGCTCCTCTCCTTTGCTTGTGTTTTGCATTTGGAACAGATTTCTTTCCAGGTGGGGAGGGGGAGTAGAACTCCTTAGCATCAGACCGGGTTAATAATAATATATGAAATACTAATGCTCTGATGGTCATTTCGAAAAATCCTTTCTTAGTGAGCACTTAGAAGCGAAATTACATGCCAAATTTCAAGTTTGTAGGCATTATGGTTCTGGAGATTTTATGATGATGCCTGAGTGGTATTTCACTTTTACATATAGAGAGATTTCTCTCCCTTACAGCTCCTGGTGCCCATGCTTTCACAATATCTTGAGAAGCTTTCTGCTATTGTGGATAGCAATATCAATTGCAGCCCAGTTCTCACCTGGATGGAGGTGAGAGCATCTTTTGTTGACTAGGGGGAGGATGAAGCGGGGAGAGAGAGATAGAAAACATGGCAACTTAATTATTTTATTAAACTTATATGGTTACCCAGTTCTATAGCGAGTGTGATAGTAACTTCATCTAAGTGATTGGTGCCAGAGTTCTCAGAGGAGATTGAGTTTGTGGTTAGGTAGAAATGCCAAGGAATCAGAAAGCTTATTTTCTCCCCTGCTTTTTCATAAACCACATTCCCACCCCTTAGCAGTAAGCTGCTAAAATTTGCTAGAATAATTTTGGGCGATCACAACCTCCTCACTCCAAAAGATGACAAGGCCCTTATTTGATCTGCAACTTTTTCATCCTTAACGTAAAGCATATCTAACGGCTGATCATCCTTTGTCCAATTCATAAACAAATTTGTCTAATGTCTGTTCTTCTCTCTGCTCAAATGACATTTTGTCATTTGACTAGATCAGGGGACCCCAAACTTGGCAACTTTAAGACTTGTGGACTTCAACTCCCAGAATTCCATGCTGGCTGGAGAATTCTAGGAGTTGAAGTCCACAACTCTTAAAAGTTGCCAAATTTGGAGACCTCTGGACTAAATAAGCACATACATATGATTCTGTTTGAGAAGCTGCAGTTGGCCCTCTGCTTACAACCATAATAGAGCCCAGAATTATGGATGTAAGCCCTGCCACTGTTAAGCAGGTCATACAATCCAATTTTATGACTTTTTTGTGGCAATCATTCAGAGAACCCACTGCAAAACAATGCTGTAAATCGTGGCCACGTGACCGTGGAACACTGCAACGGGCTGTAAATACAGACCAGTTGCCAAATGCCCAAAATGCAATCAAATGACCACAAAGGGGACCTGGTCATTGTCGCTTCTAATCTGATTAAAAGTGTCTTCTTTGCAGTCCATCATAACTTTGAATGGTCAACTAAGCAAGTGGTACTTAAACGAGGCCTACCTGACATCACAGCTTTTACTTATACTGTCTGGGAACGATGTAAGAAGTTTTTCAATGCATCTGTTGAGCACCAGATTATAGAAGGTGCTTTTATGTATGAAAAGCATTGTGGGAAAACTAAATGAGGGCATCATTGCCATCCTGTAGATGGGAACATATTTTCAGGGATAGCATACATTCCCCCCAGGGGTGGGATCTGACCAGGATAACAACCGGTTTGGGAAGTGCACACATGCACGTCAAATGCTCTGCAAGCGCATGCTCATTACCAGCTCCGGCAAGCATTTACCTTCTTCAGCTGATGAGCTGCGCTGCGCAAAGCAGCTGAGGAGGAAAACGCAGCACTAAAGGACAGCCTAGAACCCAGGCGGGCAGGAGGGTCAAACAACAGACCAAAAGCTCGTCCCAGCGAACAGGTTCACAGTGAGCTGCACTTCAGAGCAACCGGTTCTATAGAACCAGACTGAACCGGTAGGATCCCACCCCTGATTCTCCCCAAGTTGAGCTGAACTCCTATTTTGAAAAGTAAAGTTGTCCTGCCGGAAAATAGACGACAATCCTATACTTATTCTACAACCCAATTTTAGAGGCCTGGAATCCAAAGGACGATCCAAAGCTGAATCCCGTTAAGTTGCCACCTTCCGGTTGTTTCATTTCAGATTGATAATCACGGCAATCGACTCTTGGTGAATGAAGAAGCTTCTATCAATGTTCCTGCCATTGCAGCTGCTCATGTGGTTAAACGTTACACAGCACAGGCCTGCGATGAGCTCTCTTTCGAGGTGAGCCCTTCCACCAACACAACTCACCTGACTTCCAACAGCCGATCTTTGTAGGCTCATGGCTCTCTAAGCTTGTTAGGCAAACTACAGCTCCATCTCTATTCCTTGATAAAAAGCCATTTGGACATCCGTTTTCTGTTCTTTAGCAAGAAGAAAGCAACACTCTAGTTCAGGGGTCGGCAGCCCGTGTCTCTAGAGCCGCATGTGGCTCTTTCGTCCCTCAGCTGTGGCTCCTGTTGTCTGTCAGCTCCACAATTGATAGGGCTTTTGGTTAGGACAAGTAGAGGAAAAAGGACACCATGGCAGGAGGAGACTCTATGATGGGAGAACCGGACTTCCGGTCGGCTCCAGAATGGAATGGGGGACTTCTGGTTAGGACCTTTGTGGCTCTTTGAGTGTTTAAGGTTGCCGACCCCTGCTCTAGTGCAATGTTTATCAACCTTAGCAGTTTTAAGATATGTGAACTTCAACTCCAAGAATTCCCCAGCCAGCCTCAGTCCTCAACTTAAGACCATAATTGAGCCTGAAATTATGGTTGTAAGTCATTGGAGTCACTCAGCGGGTCACCACATAACCGGACCTGATTTTATTAATTTTTTTCAAGTTGTTAATTGAATGCTGTGATTTTTAAGCCAATCCATCTTACTCAATGGGTTTTTTTGCCAGAAACTGGAAGTAAATGCCAGTCACTGGCAAAAATAAAACAAAACATCAAAAATATGTGACTGTGGAAACTGCTAGTGGCCATAAAGGTGAACTGGTTGCCTAGTGCCCAAAAATGCAATTACATAACCACAGTGGATGTTTGGTTGTTGTAACTTCAAAATCAGGGTTGTGAGTAGCTTTTGGCTGGTCCTTTGTAACTTCAAATGGTCATTAAGTAAATCACTGGTCTATCTGTAGATTATTTTTCTTATTTGATGGGTTGGCAGTAAACTGGAATCCATCTGCATGATGTTGAATCTCTCGGCATGGTATATATCAGTGGTGGCTAATCTTTTGGGGCTCCTGTGCCAAAAATTGTGCATGTGCTTGCACTCGCGTGCCAGCACCCAGAAAGCAATGCGCCCCCCCCACGCCCACTACACATGCACACGTAACCCCCACTCACTCACCCCATCCCTCCTTACCTGCACTGCGCCTCACAGCTGATTTTTGGCTGGTTTGAGGCCTTTTTGGCTTTCCCAAAGGCTTGAGGAAGGCTTCTGCAGGCCGAAAACTAGCCCCGTTTCGTCACTTCAGGTATTTTTGAAAAAACAGGAAGTGACAAAACGGGGCTAGTTTTCAGCCTGTAGAAGCCTTCCTCAAGCCTTTGGGAGGCTGAAAAAGGCCTCAAGCTGGCCTAAAATCAGCTGTGAGGCACGTGCATGCCCAGGGAGGTAAGTTTGCCTGCAGCTCTGTGCCAGCACAAATGACTCTGCGTGCCACCTGTGGCACGTGTGCCATAGGTTCGCCATAATGGGTATATATAATCCTTTTTTAAAAAAAAATAATCTGTTTATCGTAGGTTGGAGACATAATTTCCGTGATTGACATGCCCCCCAAGGAGGACAGGAGCTGGTGGCGTGGGAAGCATGGATTCCAGGTTAGACTTGAGCAAAGCGGCTGTGTAAATGAAGTTGGGATGTTCGACCACCATTGGTGCCTTTCACATACACTTGGGCTTAAATGGTGCTCCCCAACACAGTTAACTTCCAGGGTTATGGATTTTGGGCACTGAATTCTGCAGCCAACATTGGATAAGAACTGTCATGTTCACATTTTATCTGAAAAAAATAGATAAGGGGTCATACATAGGGCAATTATGACAGATAATCAGCAGGATTCTGAACCCTTTCTCCTACCCATCACTTTCCCTTGGATATTTCTCCTGATTGCTGTTATTTGAATTCCTTTGGGAGGAAGGAATAAGTGGGATCATTTGATAACTGTTGTCTAAAATATTTCAGCACAAATGAAACTGTTTTTTTTTTGAAAGCACAATTAACTCCCTTCGCAGTTTTAGCACTGTGCTATTTCCCCAGTCTTTTAATTAATGCTGATTAATTTAATCTTCAGCCTCTTAGTTAATGTGAAACATGTTTTAGTCTCCTTTAAAAACAATCATCACCATCATTTAACGACCCCACAATCCCTCGTGGGAGGTGGAGTCTGGGCAACTGAATGGAGCTAGCAGAGTGTTTTAATGGCCGGATGCCCTTTCTGTTGCCATTGTGGAGTTTTGTTCAGCAGATAGATTCTCAGTGTGCCCAGAGAGAGAAAGATCTGCCTCTACCTAGGATCGAACTCACAGCCTCCTGATTGTGAGGTGAGAACTCCACCTCTAGGCTACCACACCACTCTTCTACTTTAAAAGCTATGATTAAATTAATTATTAAGCGGTATTGAAAAAAGCGTTGATCAGTGCATAATCAATACAGTATATTTTTAATATAGGATCTGGCTGGATTTGTTCCTGTGGAATGAGTGTAAATAGGGACAGAATGAGTTATATAGGTAATCCTTAACTTATGACTACAATTGAGACTGGAATTTACATTACCAAGGGTGCTGCTGTTAAGTGAATCCTGCCCAATTTTACAACCTTTTTTTAACCATTGGTTGGTAAATGAATCAAGGTGCTTGATAAATAAGTCTGGCTTCTTCCATTGACGTTGTTTGTCGGAAGCTCCCAGGTATTCTGACGAAAACCTTGTTCCAAGTCAACAAACACTAAACAGAGATAAAAGCAAAGCCTTTTAATGCTTCTCTGCGAATTCTGTTAATTCACGGTTAAAAACTAATTGTCTCTGATAAGAACGAGCCTTGCCAAGGTTGTGCAAGGCTGCCAAAAGCACTAGATTAAGTTGCCAAGAAATATTCCAAACACAAAGAGTCTCCAAACACCAACCAAGATACTCCGAACTTCCACAAGGCTTGAAGTGCAAGAACTTCTTTGCTTTCTGCAAAGAACTCCAGTTTCTCAGCTGGCTTTTATCCCTTAAGGGAGGGGCCATTACCTTGCAGCCTTACTCCTGAGTCACCTGTGCTGCTGCAGCTGCTCTTTCCTTCGAGCAACCCTGCGCGCACATGCCCTGGGCCCAGGCTCCTCAGGGGCCTTTTCATCACTGCTGCCAGGCTCCACAGTCTCCTAAGGCAGCACTCCACTCCCTGATGGTCCTGGCCCCATCCCTGCATCACACACAGGCCCCTCATCTGAGTCCTCACTCTCTGAGACCACACCTGCTGCCGGTGAACCACAACACTAGGAAGGTTTTAAATGGCAACCACGTGTCTTATGACACTGCGACCATCATAAATACATGCCAGTTGCCAAGCACCTGAATTGTGGGTGTGTGACTGTGGGGATCCAGTGGGTCTCAAGGGTGAGAACTGATAGTCAGTCACACTTTATTGGGCAGTTGTAAGTTTGAACAATCATTAAACGAATAGCTAAGGGTTGAGGACTTCCTGCAATGGTGGGACTTTGTACCTGGAAGGATTTTGTATTTTTTTTTCCCCAGGTGGGTTTCTTTCCCAGCGAATGTGTGGAACTATTCTCAGAACGTCCCAGCCCAGGAGTCAAACCAGGTGAGTGCCTCCTTGTGCGTTGGACTTCCTTGAATCAAGCTAAGGCAAGGATCTCCAAACTTAGCAACTTCAAGACTTGTGGACTTCAGCTCCAAGCATCGCTGGCTGGGGAATTTTGGGAGTTGAAGTCCACAAGTCTTAAAAGTTGCCAAGTTTGAAGGCCCCTGAGCTAAGAGAATGAACTAAATGGCCTACAGTCCCTTTTCATCCTCCTGTCTAGCAACGGAGTAATTTGTAGTTGGTCCTTGATGAAGCAAATAACCATATGGAGAACACTACATAAAGCAGTAGCCATTGTAGAAATGTTCCCCCCTGGCGTGATCAGTGATCTAGTTTGAGGTGGTGGAAAGATCTGCAGAAGAACATAGGATCCTGGAATTCAAGAGTCTATAAGTGGTCATTTAGATCATGAAGACTAACATTATATTTGTAACATATAGCTTTGTGTTATATATTAATGTAATAAGTGTGAAATTATTATACATAATTTGAGAGATGTCAGATTGAGTGAACACTGTCTTGCTCACATTGCAATAAGCGGAATGTTTGGTATTATTGTATTTGTATGAATTTGTTTAATAAAGTATTTTTCTAATTAAAAAAAAAAGATCATGAAGACATACCCTTTGATTCAGTGATGGGATTAAAAAATTTTTACTACTGGTTCTGTGGGCGTGGCTTGGTGGGTGTGGCTTGGTGGGCACGGCAGGAAAAGGATACTATAAAATCTCCATTCCCTCCCCACTCCTGGGGGAAGATTCTTGCAAAATCCCCATTCCCTCCCAACCCCACTAACCTGCTTTCCAGCTCTGTTCTCCTGTGCAGGGCAACCAAAGAAGACCCAGCCAATCAGCTGGGATTTGGGAGGCGGAGAATAGATGGGGCGGGCCAGTCAGAGGTGGTATTTGCCGTTCTCCAAACTACTCAAAATTTCCACTACCGGTTCTCCAGAACTGGTCAGAACCTAGAATACCCACCTCTGATCCCTTCCTCACCCCACTAACCTACTTTCCAGCTCCGTCTCTCCTGTGCAGGGCAACTAAAGAAGACCCAGCCAATCAGCTGGGATTTGGGAGGCGGAGAATAGATGGGGGAGGGGCCAGTCAGAGGTGGTATTTGCTGGTTCTCTGAACTACTCAAAATTTCCCCTACCAGTTCTCCAGAACTGGTCAGAACCTGCTGAATACCCACCCACTTCTGCTCTGATTAGTGTTTATGGAGATTCTCGGTCATCCAGGTCATGCTTTCTTGGTTTTCTTATCCTCTTCCCCCCAACTTGGTGATGTGATTTTTTTTTTCATCTCTCTGAATTTTTGAAACTTTCTTTGTGTCTCCCTGTGTAGATGCAGAGGGGACAAGCTGTGTCCTTCCCAGGACTCATGGCCTCCTGTCCCCGACCTCAGGTAAATTAGACCCTAAATGAAATAAGGGGAGCTAATTATCATCAGGGAGGAAAGCTGATTGAAAAAGTTTACCTCCCTGCTCCTAAGCTCAATTCCCCTCCATCCTTATTTCTCCTTCTCTTCCAGTGTCTAAGAAACATGGCAAGCTCATTGGGTTCCTTCGTACTTTCATGAAGTCTAGGCCCAGCAAACAGCGCCTGAAGCAGCGGGGGATCCTGAGGGAGAGGGTCTTTGGCTGTGATTTAGGTGAACACCTCAAAAACTCAGGCAGTGATGGTAAGTTGGCTCTTCCGTAGTACAGGGAGAGTCTGCTACTAAATTTTATTTTTCATTGCCTGAAATGAGCCTTGGTGGCGCAGTGGTTAGAATGCGGTACTGCAAGCTACTTCTGCTGCCTTGCCGGCTGCCTGCATTTGGCAGTTCGAATCTCACCAGGCTCCAGGTTGACTCAGCCTTCCATCCTTCCGAGGTGGATAAAATGAGGACTCAGATTGCTGGGGGCAATAGGCTGACTCTGTAAACCGCTTAGAGAGGGCTGTCAAGTACTATAAATCGGTATATAAGTCTAAGTGCCACTGCTGTTGCCTACTTCCAAGGAGATGTAGTTTCCTGCCTCACCCCACCCCATCCTATCCTCATTCATAATCACAAAATTATGGCAGTACTAGCTTGATACCCATGCTTCGCTACGGAACTATGTGGTGGGGCTTAGTTTTGGGGGAGGAAAATAAGGGGGGGAAAATCCTCCCTCTGCCTACCAGCATCCATCGGTATTCATCTGGCTACCGTCCTGTCAGGGTGTGAGAGAGTTGAGGCTGTTAGGAAACTGAAACAGTATTTGGGGTGTGAGCAAGAAGGAGACAGCAAGGAGCCTGGGTGTGGCTTAGCTCAACTGTTCTATTTTTATTTTATTTTTTATTTATTTATTTGTCAAACATGTATTGGATAACAGAAATATAAACATGATTATTAATATATGCAATGGATACAAATAAACAGGAAACATTAGGACAGGAACGGTAGGCATGTTGGTGCACTTATGTCCGCCCCTTACAGACCTCTTAGGAATGGGGTGAGGTCAACACTAGACAGTTTAAGGTTAAAATTTTGGGGGTTTGGGGAAGAAATCACAGAGTCAGGTAGAGTATTCCAGGCATTGGCCATTCTGTTGCTGAAATCGTACTTCCTGCAATTTAGTTTGGTGCAGTTTACCTTGAGTTTGTATCTATTGTGTGCGCTTGTATTGTTGTGGTTAAAGCTGAAGTAGCCATTACAAATTAAATAAATTTTTCTGGTTCGGTGGAGAGCAGTTTTTCCATGGACCGGGAGCAGGGATCATTTTGCGCACTGCCTAAATCCTGTGCATGCGCAAATCGCTTGCTTACATGGCCTGGTTCCTGACAAGCTGCAGACTGATGCTGCTTTGTGGACCAGGGGTTGGGGGCCCCTGCCCTACAGGATGATTACAACTCTAGAGGGGACCCCTGTCTTAACTAGGATGGTTACAAATCTAGAGGCTGCATCCATACCCCATGCTTGGCTACTTTTCACATTGGTTCGTGTTATTTTGTGACTTGGTATATGTTGCATGAATGCAGTCTGTTGAAGTTCATTAATAGTTCAATGTATTGTGAAAATCCAGGGGACCAACTAATTATCAAGACCATGTGTGTATGTGTGTTGTCTCCTCCTCCTCCTCCTCCTCCTCCTCTTCCTCTTCCTCTCAACAACACCATCATCATCCTGAGTCAATCCATTGCAGAATGAAACCCTCCTCACAGAATGGTAGTTAGAAGTGTGTGGGTGTATGATTAAACATTTTGAAACATGTCCATGGATGCGCACATTCTCTCCCTCTCCAACCCCCTGTCATATTCCCAAGTGATGTAATCTCATCAGGAAATATTAGTCCTGCCTGTTTTTTTCCTAAGAATTATGAAGACAATGTACATGTTTTTACTATGTCAGTGCCCCAGGTATTACGTTCTTGTTCCGATTTCATCGAAAAACACGGCATCGTGGATGGCATTTACCGTCTCTCCGGTGTTTCCTCCAACATCCAACGTTTGCGGTGAGTGTAGACCATGGGAGGAACCATAGAGAGAAATTGTAAAAAGTATGGCAGAGAATAAGTAACAATGCATATGGGATGGGCAAATTTGCCTATGCATACCCGCCTCTTTTGTGGTGTAGTAAAGTCCCACCCATGTTTTGTGGTATACATAAATTAAATGTGAGTGGGTATCTTACCACATAGAGTACATCAGAGGTGAATAGCCTGAGATCTACTTTGTGGCTCCTCTCCAACCAGAATATCTGAAACTTACTCATCTGTGGCAAAGTCCAAGAAAAATGGTCACATGTATTCTCAGATAAGATTCGCCATCTTTTTCCTTCCAAAACTCAGGAAAAGCTAGTTTTTTTAGTCTCGTGGTAAAGGTGTTGGCCTAAGAACCAGGAGACAGTGACTTCTAGTCTCATTTAGGCATGAAAGCTGGCAGGGTGACTATGGCCAATCACCAGGAGACTTTGATGTCTAGTCCCACCTTAGTCATGAAAGCTGGTTGGATGAACCTTGGGCCAATCACCAGGATACGGTGAGTTCTAGTCCCACTTTAGGCATGAAAGCTGGTTGGATAACTTTGAGCCAATCACCGGGATATGATGAATTCTAGTTCCACTTTAGGCATGAAAGCTGGCTGGGTGACTTTGGGACAGTCATTCTCTCTCAGCCCAAATCATCTCACAGGGCTGTTGTTATGGGGAAAATAGGAGGAGGAAGGAATATGAGGTATATTCACCACCTTCAGTTATTCATAAAAATAATAAAGGCAGGATAAAAATCAAATAAATAACAGCTTGAAAAATCCTCATAGCATAGACCATGATCCCACCTGCTTTGCATCATTGAGCTGCCTACCAAAATAGTTTCTACCAAAATAGTGTCTCCACTGGAGCCCTCACAATGTGACAACGTATGTGACAATCATATGTGACAATAAGCCCATGCAGCCTGTCCTGATGAATTTTCTTTGTCTCTGTCTCAGGCATGAATTCGATAGTGAGAGGGTACCTGAGCTCTCCAAAGATGTTTACTTGCAAGACATCCATTCGGTCAGCTCTCTCTGCAAGCTCTACTTCCGGGAATTACCGAACCCTTTGCTCACCTATCAGCTCTACAACAAATTTGCAGTAGGTTTAAAAAAAAAAAACATTAGAGGAGATTCCCTTTCTTGTAGCTCTCGCCTCCAGTCAGCTGTGCCTTAGCATCTCGCTCTCCTTTGTGCTCAGTTGAGGGGAAACTGCTTCCTTATTGCACTGAGTTTCATGTGCCTTTCGTTGTGGGTTAAGTTGTGCGAAAATATGTCTTTTCTTTTCAATAGAGGAATATTTTGCATGTGCCTTTGAGTTTACTTACTCAGTTTAGAAGATCTCCTTATTGTAATTTTTTGATTTTCTTTCTTTCTTTCTTTCTTTCTTTCTTTCTTTCTTTCTTTCTTTCTTTCTTTCTTTCTTTCTTTCTTTCTTTCTTTCTTTCTTTCTTTCTTTCTTTCTTCTTCTTCTTCTTCTTTCTTTTCTTCTTTTCATCTTCTCCTCTCTCCTCCTCCTCCTCCTCCTCCTCCTCCTCCTCCTCCTCCTCCTCCTCCTCCTCCTTCCGGTCCGTCCATCCATCCATCCATCCATCCATCCATCCATCCATCCATCCTATATTCCTCTAAAAGAATTGGTAACAATAGACACCTTTGTTAAAAGCTACCCAAATGATGAGGAGAAATGCAAGATGGGTACAGGTGAACTCTCCTTAGTGACATCATCTTGGGGCCACAAACTGAAAAGTTACATTCCTTTACCAACAAGGGAACCCAGAGCAAGGCGCAAATTAAATTGGTTAACACCACCTTAATATGAATCCGCATTTAATGTTAATAAGACAGCCCCCCTCACTACTCAAGTTCACTTTTATTACCTACAGTATCTTAGGGCACCTGTCTTTTCTTCACACCTTCTAGTGACTCCTGTATGCACCTACTGGAGATGCAAAGTTGGCACCATGAACTCAACAACCTTCTGACTTGCACACCCTTTTCCTAGGCAGAACAGTGGAAGTGGGAGTTGTAGAACAAAGAGACAGAGAGGGAGGAGGTGGAAGAGTACAGTTACATTGCCCTCCCACGGTTGTGCTGCCCACATAATAAGCAGCAATTTCTCCTACTCTATTATTCTTTTGTATTACCCGCTCTTTGTGTGGTGCTATTTTAAGCTGAGTTAACTGCAACTACCCTCCCCTTTTCCTTTCCTCCCCCCACCCCATTCCTTTCCATTCTCTTTGAACTGTATTTGTTTTACTTTGGTGGCATTTCTTATTCAGAACAGGCCATCTCGCAAAACTCAGAAATTCAATTTTATTGCTCAAGGATAGTCTTTGGACCACCTGCTCTTTCTCCTCATGTTTCAGATCCCTTTTCCGAACTTTTCACTTTAATTGAAACAAAGCAAACATTATTCTCCATTCATGGCTCCATTAAACATAGCAGCTGGAAGTTACACCCGGGAAGAACCTTAGTCTGGCTTTAGGGAAGAGTGAAGACTCTTGAGTTGGACTAAATTCTTTGTGAATCCATAGATGTGTCCATATTGATTTCCTTAACCATAGTTAGAGTTGGAAAAGAGTTGCCATTTTGTTCTTCTGGATAGTTTCTGACTGCGCCATCCAGGTTTTAATCCTGGTAATTTTGGGTAGCCTCCAGCCAACTGTGGTCCAACTTTGCTTAGCATTGAGGGATCAGTCATGGTTTGCTTAATACTGCCCCCTGCTGTTGACAATCAGGCTTTCATCCTATTAAGGCCAACGGGACAAATAATGCAATACAGGTAGTCCTCAATGTACGACTACATTTGAGCCGAAAAATTTATGTTGCCATATGAGAAGTTTGTTAAGTGAGATTTGCCCCATTTTACGACTTTTCTTGCCACATTTGTTAAGCAGTCATTAAGTTAGTAACCAAGGTCGGCAGTTCGGCAGTTCCAATCCCTAGCGCCATGTAACGGAGTGAGCTCCCGTTACTTGTCCCAGCTTCTGCCAACCTAGCAGTTTGAAAGCACGTAAAAAATGCAAGTAGAAAAATAGGGACCCCTTTGGTAGGAAGGTAACAGCGTTCTGTGAGCCTTCAGGGTTTAGTCATGCCGGCCACATGACCACGGAGACGTCTTCGGACAGCGCTGGCTCTTCGGCTTTGCAACGGAGATGAGCACCGCCCCCTAGAGCTGGAAACGATTAGCATGTATGTGGGAGGGGAATCTTTCCCCTTTTCTTTTACTGACTCTGGTGACTTTGGTTTCCCCGTTGACTTTGCTTGCCAGAAGGTTGCAAAAGGAGATCACATGACCCCGGACATTGCAACCGTGATAAATATGAGTCAGTTGCCAAGCATCCAAATGTAAATCACGTGACCCTGGAGATGCTGCAATGGACATAAGTGTGAACAATGGTCATCAGTCACTGTTTTCAGATAATCTGAATTGGATGAAAGACAATATAAAAAGGCCAGAAATAAAAAGAGCCTGTAAATGACAGTTATGACAATGCCAGAAATAAAAAAGAGCCCATAAATATGTTGATACTGACACGCCTCCTTCAATTCTCTTTTTCTTCTATCCCTCCCCTTCTTATAGGACGCTGTCTCAGTTTCTGGGAATGAAGAGCGCTTAGTGAGGGTGCATGATGTCATCCAACAATTACCTCCACCGCACTACCGGTAGGTATTGTTGGGGGACGCGGATTCATGTCTAGAGAACGGGATAAAATGGTTTGGGGAGGTGTTGGATGGGGAGAAGCTGCTGAAGAGGGCTCAGTGTGTTGAAAGAGACTCTCCCTGTAGCAGCTTCTTCTCTGTCCCAACAGGACTCTGGAATTCCTGCTACGGCATCTGGCACGCATGGCTATGCACAGTCAAAACACCAGCATGCACATCCGCAACTTAGCCATCGTTTGGGCACCCAACCTGCTGCGGTGAGACGCCCAGACCAATGGCCCTGCCCTGGCGCTCCCTCTGCGACTCTGCCTTGCACCATCTCTACTGGCCTCTGCGCTGTTCTCCAAATCCTTTTTTTGAGTCACCAGCCATTCTTCCCTACGCTAACCCTTACCATCAATGCTAACACGATAACGTGTAGCTCGGCCTTTCTTCTGCCGGAGAGAAGAAGCCAGCTCCATCTTGAATGCCCCTTGGGTGTCTCTGCTTCGTTCCCACCATCCGGGTGGGACCTTGAACTGAAGGGATGGTGATGGAATTGAAATTTGGCCCGCAGCCATTTTGGAAGACATGATAGCGGTGTTCCAATACGTTCCAGTATCTCAGGGGATGCCACAAAGAAGAGGGAGAAGCTATTCTCCAAGGCACCTGAGGGCAGGACAAGAAGCAATGGGTGGAAACTAACCAAGGAGAGAAGCAACCTAGAACTAAGGGGGAATTTCCTGACAGTTACAACCTAATCAGTGGAACTACTTGCCTCCAGAAGTTGTAATGCTCCTAACACTGGAAGTTTTTAATAAGAGATTGGATAACCATTTGTCTGAAGTAGTGTAGGGGGTTGGACTAGAAGGCCTCCAAGGTCCCTTCCAACTCTGTTATTCTATTCTATTCTATTCTATTCTATTCTATTCTATTCTATTCTATTCTATTCTATATTCCATTCCATTCCATATTTTCTCTTCTCTTCTCTTCTCTTCTCTTCTCTTCTCTTCTCTTCTCTTCTCTTCTCTTCTCTTCTCTTCTCTTCTGAGACCTTTTAAGCAGGCTTCAAAGCATCTTCTATTCTGTCCTGCATCTGGACGGTTGAAAATCAACTGAGGGGACTCCTGCCATTTTAAAAACGTGTTTGATTTATAATAAGCTTAGGGTGGCTTAAAAAAAAACAACCCAGCATCCACCCCCACCCAAACTTGAAAAAATGTTTCAGAAAACCTTGGTTTCCCTGATTTCTGTAACGTGATCCTAACCACATTATTATCATTTGCTGCTTCCCCTGTAACATTGATCACTCTCCCCAAACGTTGTCTGTTCTAACGGATCTGAAACACTGCTTTGGCTTTTACAAGCATTTCCTTTTCCCCATCTGCCTGCCTTATTCTGCCCTACCGTTTTTACCCATAATGCCCCTTCATTTTCTCATCATCCCTCATGGTGTACTGCTCCGTCTGCACCCATGAGGGCCTTCAGTCATGATGCTTTTTTGGATTTGGGCTGCCCTTTCTGCTGTTGTAGGGCTAATGTTGTATCCCCTTTATACCATAAACATGGCTTCCTGAGCTTTGACTGTCACGTTTTTCTTATCTGGGTCTTTCTGTTGTCGGATGGGGGCTAATCACCCGTTCCCCTTTTAATGCCAGGTCGATGGCTCTGGAGTCAGTCGCACAGTGTGGAGCCGATGCCTTTCAGGAAGTCCGAGTTCAGTCGCTTGTGGTCGAATTCCTCCTCACCAATGTTCAGGTTCTCTTCAGCGACACCTTCACCTCCATTGGCAAGGACAGCACAGGTACCTCAAGAAACAGCGAAGGCTTCCACAGTTGCTTAGAACTCTTCATGTATTAACTGCAGCTAGAGGATAAGTATTTGCTCAAAATTGGAAAAAGTGAAAAGATTCCAATAGAAGGGAGAATGTGGTCAAGAAAATATTAGAAAGTGCAGAAATGAACAGATTAACAATGACAATTAAAGAAAAAAAGAACAAGCTGAATATTACACGATACGGGGATTATTTTGTCAATGGTTGGAAAATAAAGATGGAAGTTAGAAATTGAATAAAAGAATATAGAGGAGAAGGAAGCAAAAAGAGGATGGTCATTATGATAAGATATATCATGTGTTAGGTTAAAATAAGAATGTAATCATTGTTATGGTAAGAAATTTGTATTAATTAGAAATATTGTTGCACAAGATATTTGTACCCAGATGACACACTGTTTAAATGAAAGATGGAATGTTTGTACAAATAATATATACCAGTAGTGCTAACGTTTTTGGTCTCCTGTGCCAAAAATTATGAGTGCACGTGTGTGCCAGCACCCAGGAGGTGATGTGTCCCCCCCCCCATGCCCCCTTACCTACACTGTGCCTCACAGCTGATTTTCTGCTGGTTTGAGGCCTTTTTCGGCCTCCCAGAGGCTTTAGAAAGGCTTCTGCAGGGTTTTCAGGCTGAAAACTAGGCCCGTTTCGTCATTTCCGGTATTTTTGGAAAAACAGGAAATGATGAAACGGGCCTAGTTTTTGGCCTGAAAAGCCTGCAGAAGCCTTCCTAAAGCCTCTGGGAGGCCCAAAAAAGGCCTCAAATCGGCCAAAATCAACTGTGAGGCGCGTGCATGCGCAGCAAGGTAAGTTTGTCTGCAGCTCGCATGCCAGCACAAATGATCTTGAGCTTTGTGAAGGGTTTTCAAATGATCTTCCACTTAAACTTCCAAATGACAATACTAAGGATGTACTGGCTGCAATTCATGCAGCTTCTAAGCTGCAACCTACGATTAAACAAATGCATCTGGTCCAGGGTTGAGTCATGTGTTAGTCTTCATTCTCCTTGTAGGAGGATTTTTTAAAATCAGCAGGTGAATAATCATTCCTGTGGGTTTCGCTTTTCTGTTTTTAAACTCACGAAACATTTAAAAAATACTTGGCAAATTATTCATTTTTTTTAAAGGGAGGGAGAGGAGTGTGTTAGTGACGGCTCATGATCCAGGCAATCATTTCCAAAATGGACTTTCCATCATCCCAATCAAAACATGGATCAGGCAGTCCTTGATTTATAATCCTTGATTTTGTCCCATAAAATGGGACAAAATTCACTCAACAACCAATTGAGCCCAAAATTTCTGTTAAGCGAAACCATTGTTAAGTGAGTTCTGAACTCATTTTACAACCTTTCTTGCCACAGTTGGTAAGGGAACCACTGCAGTGGATAAGCTAGTAACCCGGTTGTTAAACGAATCTGGCCTTCCCCATTGTCTTTGCTCGTCAGAAGGTCACAAAAGGGGATCTTGGGACACAGCAGTGGTCATAAGTATGAACCCGTTGCCGAGCCTCTGAATTTTGATCACATGATCATGGGGGGGATGCTACAAAGTTTCTAACTCTGAAAAATGGGCATAAGTTACTTTCTTCGATGCCGTTGTAACTTGGAACGGTCACTAAATCAACTTGTTGAAAGTCGAGGAATAACTGAGCTAAACTGCAGAGCTGAGGAATCCTTGCCTCTGAAATAGAATAAACAAACATCGCGTGATGTCTCTCTTGGGACGTTCCAGCCCAATTCTGATGGTGCACCATGATTTTTTTACATCGCTATACTATTCTCTGTCTCCTCTAACAGGGCGTTGCTTCCTTTCTCGACCCAAGTCCCAGTTGGTCAGCTGCCCTTCCACCCGCTTGTTATCTCTTGAAGAAGCCCAAGCACGCACCCAGGCCCTCTGCAAGATCACCAAGCTGGAAGCCAGACGTGGATCTCCAGATCCACAGGATCAAGGGAAGCTCTCTGCTGTTTTGGGATCACCTAATACCAGGTAAGTGCTGTATCCATGGGCTGAGGCAGAAGTGGGGGGAACGATGGCCCTTTTATGACTTGTGGACTTCAACTCCCAGAATTCCTGAGCCGGCACCTGGCTCAGGAATTCTGGGAGTTGAAGTCCATAAGTCATAAAGGAGCCATAGTTCCTCACCCCTGATCTAGATACTAGGAGCTGGAGAAGATTTTAAAGATCAAAGTCCAATTGAAACTAGAGATGCTTCTTTGGAGACTAATGAATAGGCAGCTAGAAAAATGAATGGAACTTTGTTCTTGTCTATGACAACTGCAGTGAAGTTATTGTATCCTCCAAAGTGGGGAAGTTTGACCACAGTAGAGGAATAGTTGGTGAAGATGATGGAGGTTGCAGAGATGGTTCAATTGACATCTTTGATTAGAGAAAGAACAATATGTATATTTATGGCTGACTGGAAGCCCTTTATAGACTTTTTTGCATGAAACAGGAAAAATGTACTTATGATTTGTGGTTTTGATGGTTAGAAAATATATATATATATATATATATAACAGAAAAAGTGAGTTAAGAATAAGAGATAATTTTATAATCAGAACTTACTGTATGTTTGCTGTAAAGAAAATTGGAAGCCTTTTTCTATTGTTATGTTTTTTTCTTTTTCTTCCTTTGTTTTCCTCATGTCTCTATTAGGTTGTTACTTTTTAATATGCTCTTTGCAACTTGTAATAAAAATTATATTAAAATGCAGATACTAGGCACTGGGATCTAATTACAGTCAATTTATTAATATTTGCTGTTGAAAGACTACGGTGATTTAGGGACACAGTTCTCATGTTTTCATGAAAGACCATTATCAGATTGTTATACATGCAATGAATGGATAATACATATAGCTCTCGACTTGCAAACAGTTCATTTAGTGACTGTTTGAACAACACTGAAAAAAATAATTTATGACTGTTTTGCACACTTAACGACCATTGCAGCATCCCCATGGTTATGTGATCAAACTTCAGATGCTTGGTAACGTGACTCATATTTATGATGGTTGCAGTATCCCAAAGTCACGTGGATCCCTTCTGATGACTTTCTGACAAGCAAAATCAGTTGGGAATTCACTTAACAACCGTATTGTTAATTTATCAGCTGCAGTTTAACAGCTTAACAATTGTGTCAAGAAAGATCGTAAAATGGAATAAAACTCATTTAACCAATGTCTCACTTAGCAACTGGAATTTGGAGCTCAATTGTGGTCATAAGTCAAGGACTACCTATACTGGGGATCCTTTCCTCCCTCCCTCACCAAGAACCACAGTGAAAAATTCCAGCCCTTTCTGGGAATTAGCAGTCAACTTCAGTTGTCTGATTGGGAACGGTTTAGTTGTTGGGGCTGATTGTTGTAAGACAGGGGTGTCAAACTCAAGGTCCGGGGCCTGGATTTGGCCTGCAAGATGCTTACATCTGACCCACAATGCTGCCCTTGTGGAAATAGCAAAGGACCGGCACACGATGCCTCTGCCAGCGAGGGCCAGCAACAGCCCTCCCAAGCTCCGTTTTTGCTGGCAGAGGGTTGCAGGAGGCTGACACAGCCGAAAACAGAGCTTGGGAGTCCGTTTTCAGTGACAGAGTGCTTGGACCACCACAGGTGCCCCTGACATGAGTGATGTTGAGCTGGCCATGCCCACACGGGCCAGGGCCACCCCGGGCCCACAAGGTAAAATACAACCCCGATGAAATGAAATCGAGTTGCACATCCCTACTCTAAGTTGACCTCTCACTTTGTAGGCAAAAGACAGAAAACAATGGGAAGCTGCGGAAGATATCGGGACCTAGTTGGAAGACGTTCTTTGCCATCGGCAAGGCCCCCGTTCCGTTCCGCAAAAAATCACATCGATTGGGAGAACTTTTTGGGCTTGGAGAATCTTTACCAGGTAGGAAAACTACTTTATGCGCTATTTTTTAAAAATCCTCTTAACATCACAAGCTCATACATCTTTTTAGCCTACTAAGTGTGGCTGAACTACGACTCCCAGAATCCCTGTCAATGAACTACGACTCCCAGAATCCCTGTCAATGGCTAATGGTAAGGAATGCTGGGACTCGCAGTTAAGCCTTGGGTGGGGGAGGGGAGACCATGTGCTTTTTACCCTCTGGTTAAACATTTACTCAAATTACAATCATTTATTTAGTGACCATTCTAAGTTACGATGACACTGAAAAAAGTGACTTATGACCAGTTTTTCTACACCTACGATCATTGCAGCATCCCCATGTCATTTAATCACAATTCAGGCGGTTTGACGATTGTCTCGTATTTATGATGGTTGTAGTGGCCTGAGTCACATGATCACCTTTTGCGACTGCTTGACACTCAAAGTCAATGTGGAAGCCAGCTTCACTTAACAACTGTGTTACTTAACAGCTGTGGCCAAAAAGGTCATAAAATGGGACAAAATTCACTCAACAACTGTCTCCCTTAGCAAAAGAAATTTGGGGTTCAATTGTGGTCATACGTTGAGGACCGTCTGATGCTCAATGCTAGGATTTCACCATAAGCTAGACTAAACAAGGTGTAAGGCCTAGACTCTCTCTCCCCTTCATACGATAAGAATGAACTTTTGTAAACTGGGTATTTCAGAAGGAATTCTTTATTGAAAAGGAAGTTATCCAGGTGATAGTCAAAGCAGGGTCTAATATGCCTCCAGCATAGATAAAGGGAGTAAGAAGCCCTCCCCTTAGTCTGAGGTGGATTTTGTCAATAGGAAGAAGTAACAATTAATTCCCCCCTCCTTTTTTTTCTGGGAACATAGTTGAGAAAGCATTTCTCGGGAAGTTTCTTTCAGAGCTGGAATTTTTATGGCCCCTTCTCCTCTTGCTATCTCTCTAAGAGGTGACAAGTCTCTAGGCATCTGGGCTCCAGTCCCCCAGTTGCATATCGCGTGCAAGTTATACAGATTCAATACAAGAATTAAGATATTCAGGTTACATCAAAAAGGATTATTTGTATCAACCTTCCCCACCTCACCTTCTTTTTCCATTGAAGAATGGCAGCTACACGGATCTGACACAAGGATAAAATGGACTTGGCTTGTTTGTGGCTCAGTGTGTTGTGAAAATAGAATAGAATTAACAGAATTGGAAGGGACCTTGGAGGTCTTGTAGTCCAACCCCCTGCCTAGGCAGGAAGCCCTACATCACTTCAGACAAATGGTTATCCAACATCTTTTTGAAAACTTCCAGGGTTGGAGCATTTACAACTTCTGGAGGCAAGCTGTTCAACTGATCAATTGTTCTAACTATCAGGAAATTTCTCCTTAGTTCTAGGTTGCTCGTCTCCTTGATTATTTTATTTATTTATTTGATTTGTCAATCACTTACAAAATAATAGGTATAAGTATAAACATGAGTAAGAATACAGGAAATACATGGGGACAATAGGACAGGGACGGTCGGCAGGATTATGCACTTATGCCACGCCCCTTACAGACCTCTTAGGAATGAGGTGAGGCCAATAGTGGATAATTAAGTTGTTCACTTTTTAAAAAACCTTAGAAACCTCAATTCCAAGAAGATTTATCTGTTTGGACATGGCATATTGTTTGAATACAGCATTCCTGTTTTTTTTTTTAACCTGTGGGTTTCACGCATTGTGTCAATTTAGTCATTGTGACAGAGTTTTGATATGAGCAGAATGCAAGGGAACCAGATAAGCAGTATATCCCGTTATCTTTTCCTGGATATTAAACGGGCAAGGTTTTTGTTCCATGGATTCAAGGTCAAGGAGAGATTGCAAACTTCTGGCCTTTTTTAGAGGGATAACCCTCACCTGTTTCTTTGTCCTCTTTCTCTGCAGGGAGCCGTGGTGAGACGGTCACCTTGCGATCTGCCAAAAGTGAAGAATCTTTAACATCCCAGGCTAGTCTAACAGGTAATGGCCCCTTTTGTCTGTTGAACCCCTGTGATTTTGCTCTTATCAAAATGGATTGCATGAACTTAAGGTGACCCTCACAGAATATTTCTTCAAAGCACTTGTTTCCCAAGTGTAGCAACTTCTAGGGCTTCGGTTCCCAGCGTTTCATAGCCAGCGAGGTCATTGCTGATAGTTCCAGGAGTGGATGTCCTGTTAAGCTGGAACTTCTCAAGGCTGAGAAAGCTGCTTTAGGACAACTGCAGCTTTTCTGAATCAGGAGCTGGTTTCATCCCTCAAGCAATGTGAATATCGATCTGTAGGACATTTTCTCACTGCTCTCAATTGCTGGGTTTGGCATTAAACCAGTTGTGTAAGAAACTAGGAGCATTTTGTCTGTTGAGTGTCCCCAGAGTGATGACCTTCACCTGCGGTCAAAACCAGGGGCTGATCATTTTCTGATTTGAATGGCAGCTGCTCTCCAGGTGTTATGTTACCTGATCATGTTAGGCATTAGCCTTAAAACCCTCTGAATGTGAAGGATGTTCTTTGTTGAGTTACAACTCCTGCAGTGGGAATACAGATGCCACCATCTTTTTCTGAAGCTCCTATAGAATAGGATAGGATAGAGAACAGAGTAGAGAATAAAGTAGAATAGAATGATAGAGTAAAATAGAACAATAGAATAGAATAATAGAATTAGAATTGGAATAGAATAGGAATAGAATAATAGAGTAAAATAATAGAATAGAATAGAATAGAATAGAATAGAATAGAATAGAAATAGAATAATGGAGTAGAATAGAATAATAGAGTAAAATAATAGAATTAAAATAGAATAGGAATAGATATTATTCTATTCCTATTCTAATTTTAATTCTAATAGAATAAAATAATAGAGTAGAATTAGAATAGAATAGAATAGGAACAGAATAATGGAGTAGAATAGAATAATAGAGTAAAATAATAGAGTAGAATAGAATGATAGAGTATAATAGAATAGTATAATAGAGTAGAATTAGAATAGAATAGAATAGAAATAGAATAATGGAGTAGAATAGAATAATAGAGTAAAATAATAGAATTAGAATAGAATAGGAATAGATATTATTCTATTCCTATTCTAATTCTAATAGTAGAGTAAAATAATAGAGTAGAATTAGAATAGAATAGAATAGAATAGAATAAGAATAGAATAATAGAGTACAATAATAGAGTAGAATAGAATAATATAAAGTTGAATAATAGAATTACGATAGGATGGGATAAGATAGGATAGAATAGAATAGGATAAAATAGAGCTGGAAGAGACCTTGGAGGTCTTCTAGTCCACCCCCCTGCTCAAGCAGGACAACCTATACCATTTCAGGTAAGCGAATGCAAGTAGTTAGGCAAAATTGGGTCCGTACAAGCCACTCCTCCTTCAGAGCAGAAATATTCTTCTTCACAGTGTTGACTCTTGGAATCTCTAGCCTGTTGAATAAACAGATTGGAGAACTTCGATCCATGTCATTTCTTTCCTTTTGGGTCTTGGCCCTTAGGTCTCCCCAAATTGCGTTCCCTGAGACGCCCACATTCCAGCAGTGATGCTTTCCCTACCCTCAAACAATGCCACTCGTGTTCTTCTCTGGGTTCTTCTGTGTCTGGCCACGGTGAAGGCTTGGCCACTGGGACAGACGATGTGGCCTCCCGTCGGCGTTCCTCTTGGCTGGAAGGGGACTCGGAGCTGGACTCGGAATTGGAATTGAGTCCTCCTGGCCTTCGTGGGCTGGACTTTGACCCGCTAACGTACCAGTGTAGCCCTCCTGTGCCACAGCCATCCCTCTCGGACGACTCCAGCTCAGGGAGTCCTGTTGCGGCTCTCTCGCCCTGCTCACATCCCAACGTCAGCCAAGATGCATCAGAAACGTTGTCTGTTTCCTTGCCCGACAAAGTGCTGGAAATGTTTTCTGGTGGGGAGTCCAGAGGGCTGAGCTCCCCTCCTCATATGATCTCCATGCTCCTGAGTACGGCAGGTGGACAACTCAGCAACACTTGTGAACGTGAAGTCCATGGCAAGATTTGTCAAGCCCAGGATCGTTTGTCTCCACCCAGTAAGTACTTTTTGACGCTCTTCCCCGTTATTGCCGCCAGTGCTCTGCTGAACACAAAGAGTGGGTAGAATAAAACATAGCCTCTGCCTGTAGGCAGACTAGAAGGGACGCGGTGGCTCAGTGGCTAAGACGCTGAGCTTGTCAATCAAAAAGGTCGGCAGTTCGGCGGTTCAAATCCCTAGCGCTGCGTAACGGAGTGAGCTCCTGTTACTTGTCCCCGTTTCTGCCAACCTAGCAGTTCGAAAGCACATAAAAAATGCAAGTAGAAAAATAGGGACCACTTTGGTGGGAAGGTAACAGCATTCTATGCACCTTCTGCGTTTAGTCATGCTGGCCACATGACCACAGAGACGTCTTCGGACAGCACTGGCTCTTCGGCTTTGTAACGGAGATGAGCACCACCCCCTAGAGTCGGAAATGACTAGCATAGATGTGCGAGGGGAACCTTTACCTATAGGCAGACTGCAGTTCCCCAAAGGTTTGTTTTCTCATCCCCAAAGTGTCAGTGAAAAAAAAACATCTTTTGAAATGAACACACTGTCAGGGTTCCAAGTAACGCCCCCAGCCAAGTAAGACTCTGAGGCAGGCAATTCCTCAAAGCTACATTTTATTAGAGATGTCATATTGGCACACCTAGGAAAACCCGAATCTGAAAGTCCCCCCGGATTTTCCCCACCCAAAAGAAAGTTGAAGTCCCTTCCCCTGCATCCACAGTCCAGTGATGGGATTCAAAATTTTTTTTACTACTGGTTCTGTGGGAGTGGGCATAGTGGGCATGGTGTGGTTTGGTGGATGTGGCTTGCTGGGCGTGGCAGGGGAAGGATACTGTAAAATCCCCACTCCCTCCCCACTCCTGGGGGAAGGTTACTGCAAAATCCCATTCCCTAACCTGCTTTCCAGCTCTGGTTTCCTGTGCAACCAAAGAAGACCCAGCTGATCAGCTGGGACACAGTGGGAGGCAGAGAAGAGATGTGGGCAGGGCCACTCAGAGGTGGGATTTGCCGGTTCTCCGAACTACTCAAAATTTCCGCTACCGGTTCTCCAGAACTGGTCAGAACCTGCTGAATACCCACCTCTGCAGCATGTCCATCACATGGTCCAATCAATCCAAAGTCCCAACTGGAGATACTTCCCAGTCATGCTTCTCCAGGTGCAGGCTGAACATCTTTGATTCTCAGAGAAAGGGATGTTGTTTGGGCTGTCTCTACCCGCACGAAGCAACCCCCTCCCAGTATGCCACAGCATGTCTATGCACTAAATATGGCAGCCCTGAAGATCCAAAGATCCAAAACCGGTGGTATTCTACCGGTTCAGCCGGGTTCTGGTGTACTATGCTGCCTGGAGAATTCTGGGAGTTGAGGTCCACAGGCCTTAAAGTTGCCAAGTTTGGAGACCTCTGCACTATGTAACCCCTTTCTCCTAGTCATCAATATCTTCCCAAATTCTAGTTTGCTATTTTCAGGATGCCCTGTAGGGACGGGGATTTCTATGGCTTCAAGATTTTGCTGAATTGCAACACCCAGCAGTTTGTTGGTGAGGGCTGCTGGGAATGTAACACCTGGAGGGTCATCATTTCCCCAATTCTGATGAAGTTCCCAGCATTCCAACCCTAGATTAATAATACTTTATTAAGTAATTTTTTTTAAAAAAACTTTATTATTACTTTATTAAGTAATAAAAAAGTATGACATCTGGAGGGCCATTGTTTTCCCAACTCCGATGAAGCTCCCTGCCTTCCAGTCTAGTTTAATAATATTTATTAAGTAATTAATATAAAAAAAACTGGATTAAGCTTGAACTGAGTTCTTCTTCCTGCAAAGTTGGTGTTCCCATTTCCTAATGCAAGGGGGTGCGATGGCTAGCAGTTAAAGATGCTGAGCTTGTCAGCTGGAAAGCTTATTAGCTTGAAATCTGACAGCCCAGTTAAGAGACCTGGACGGGGTTGGAAAACCATAAAATGCATGTGTTAACAGCAGCAAGAATTGTCTTTACACAACAATGGAAAAAAGGAAGAGATCCCTGCAGATGAAAGTGTAATAATAAAAAAAAATAGAATGCGCAGAGGTGGATAGACTAATACTAAAAATAAAGGAGAAGGAAGAATACTTCTTAACATGCGACTTGCTTTACCAATGGTTAGTTAACAGAAACAGAAGTTAGAAACTTAAAGATTTAAGAGAATGATTAACTGTACAGTGAAGGTTTATTAGTATGGACAAGCAAATATTATTATTACTATGTGACTATTATCAATGATATGAATATTATTGTTATTACTACTATTATTACTTTTCAAAACTAACTATTCAGACAATGCTGTTCATGTAGATATTGAGTTTTTAAGTTTACTAAAGGAAAATGTATTTTATATATATATATATACAGTATATATATGTGTGTGTATGTGTATGTGTATGTGTATGTGATGTATGTGATGTATGTATGTATGTATGTATGTATGTATTGTGATTGGAAGGATCGGTCCTGTTAGGAGTTTTGAATCTGATGACTGTTAGATCGTGGATTGACGTCAGAACCAGGAAACGTTAATCTGAAGGGCAAGCCAGTTAATTAGCACGTTGCCTTAATGGGTATAAAAGGACACAGCTGAGCTGGTGCCTTTTGCCAGAAACAAAATGACTATTTTGAATGAGGACGTTACTGCAAAGAGATCTCTGTTTGTCTGAATTTTGAAGGGAAGTCCTAACAGTTTCTGCCAGACGTTATCTTGTTATTTTCCTTCAGTTTGATTTGATTGTGAAATGGCTGCTTTGTGTTTGTTCGTTTGAATTTCCAAGAGGAGACATAACATGTATGTATGTATGTGAAAGAAGAAACAGACATCCTGCAATCTCCGGAACTTAAAATTACATTTAATGTACTTATTAAGCTTTCGTCAGCCTCTGCTGACATCATCAGAGTATTAAGCTACCATTACAGAGATCTCTGCCTTTATATATCATTAGCCCTTGTACATGTGATAAGCCCTTCCAACCGCCTCCCATCAGTAAATAGCTCTGTTTTTGCTTCCATCATGTTGGTCAAAGGAGGCTTATCTCTTGTTGTTACTTCCTCCTGTGTCCGACCCAACCTGGAATGCTTATCTTTAGAAGGTAGTGTTGACCTGCCAGCTATTGCAATTTGGTGCTTTGCTTGTGACCTTGTGGTTGGCCTGGCTGGTTTTCATTATGCCTGTCTGTTATAACTTGAGGTAGTTCTGCCAAGCTCCTCTGAATTTGGACAGGCCTGGCTGTGCCATAAAATAAACTTTAATACTTAAAAGTAGCCAAGGTTATATATATATATAAAATGAAAACATGCAAACGCGAGTAGATCAACAAGTAATTTTTTCTAATGGAATCCTTAAGCTGCTCTGCTTTCTTTCTTTTCCCAATTCAGGTCCGAAGTCTGAAGCCGCTCCCGTGTCTCCCGGTGCTTTGTCCCTGCTGCGGCATATCCCACCGCCTCCTCCACCCAAGAACCCGGCTCGCCTGATGGCGCTGGCGCTGGCTGAGAGTGCGCACCAGGCAGCCTTGCAGCAAAAGCGGCAGGCCAGCCTGAAGCAGAGGGAACCCCGGACGCATTTCCGGCGCTCTCTGTCGCTGGAGTGCAAGGCAGGCGAGCTGACGAGCGGCGCCCAAGCGCTCTACTCCATGGTGCGCCCCAGCCCCAAGGCGCCTGGCCTCTCCCCTCTCCAGGCACAGGCCAGGGGTAGGAGCATCGGCAGCCAAAGCCGCAACCTGAAGGGAGGCAGCCAGGTGAGGGATCAGCTCACAAAGAGCTGGGACAGAGCTGGGATAACTTTGCCATTAGGCCGGGTGCAGATTTTGGAATATTTCTAGAAGGATTTCCCTCCCCCACACCCTACCCTGGTTATTCTTTGCTGCGATTTCTCCACTGTGTTGCGATCCAAGATAAAGAGTATGATAGAGTCCCGACTCGTCCTGAGCTTCCTCGCGATCAAGAGGGAAACCCCTGCTGGCTTTATCTGGCCAACTGATGGAGATTTTAGCTAGAGGAGGAGGATGGGGTGGAGCAGGCGGTAGAACGAGAAAGGGGGAGGAGGGAGGGACGAGGGCGGGAGGGGTTGGCCTGCTTGTGCTCACGTGGCGCTTGACATGCCTTCTTGCTGCTCATTCAGTTTGCCTTGTTTCTCTGCAGGTGCCTCTCAGCCAATCTTCTCCCTTGGGTAGCTCGGATTCCTTTTCCCCTTTCAGGAGGGTCCTCGCTGAGCTAGACCAAAGAGACCCCCCCTTCTCAGACCCCTACCACCTGTCCTCCCTGTCTCCTGCCTACGGTTTGCATCCCCCACCTCCTCCCCTGTCGGCCCCCTACCCGACTTTCCGCCAGCCTCAAGACGCCTTTCCTTCCTCCAGCCCTTCCGCTGCCCCACCTAAGCCTCCGCCCCCTCCCCACTTTCCCATCATGACGGGTCACTTGCCCCTCAAAACGAGGTCCTCCACTTTTCAGCCCTGCCTCACAGACCACCCTCTCCGGCCTCACAGCCACTTCCCAGTCTCCTCTCGACCAGGGGTCAATGGGAGCCCCCCTTCTCAGCTGGAGCACGAGAACCTCTATTATGAGATTGTGGGGGAGCCTCCTGCCTATCCTGGCCTGGCCCGCCCCTGGCCCTCTTACCCACCCCCCGAGTACCTGGCCACTTTCAATGCCTCCTACGGGGTCTTTGAGAGGCCCTGGCGCCAGGCCCATCTCCCTCCGGCTGCCTCCTCTCTTCAGCCCGTCTTAAAGAACTCCCAGCTGCAAATCCAGTCGATGCCTCCTGCAGTCACCCGCCAGGAGCCCATCTACGTCAACGTGCCCTTCCCTGAGCCCTCCTTCGTCAGCCCCACGCCGTCCCCTCCCCCCGAAGCAGCCCATCCCCGCAGTCATTCTGACCCGGGAGCTCCTCAGGCGTTGCCCCAGCCCAGCAGGCCTCCCCTGCCTCAGAAGCAGAAGCTGGCATGGGGCTACACACCCTCAGGGCAACACCGCCAACTGATGGACGTTTTGCCTTGCAGTCGTGCCGTGTGGCAGTTCTACCGCCCACCCTCTGCGTGTTGGGGACACCCCTCTTACGGTCCGGAACCCATTATCACCTACGATGGTCCCGCCCCCCGCTCGGGGAGCCAGGCCTCAGCTCCCTTGCAGAAGCTGGATGAGTCTTCCCCACAGTATGGCAATGTGGAAAGGAGAGAGGGCCCTCCATCCGGGTGCTACCTTGGACCCAGCTGGACAGTGTACGCTGAGGGCCAGACGCACAGCTACTGCTGAAGGACAGGCGGTGACCAGATGCGCAGTTTGGATCCTCGGGGCTGGGCTCCGGGTTTTCCTGCCCTCTTCCTTGCCAGTATTCATGGGATCACACAGTACGGATTGTTGTGAAAGAAATAAAAGACTTCGGAAGGACCTATCCGACTAGGTTACTCTGAGGTCACGTCTTTGGGCTCCCACATTGGGCAATTGTGTCTGCCACCTTTGGAGGACCTCCTTGTGGTTTGAAGAGCACATGATTCTTTCAAGGCAGGAGGTTTCTCTCCAGAAAATCAGCATGGATACCACACAGAAGAATTTAGCATGGACACCGTACCGAAGAACATTTGACGGCATCATTTCAGTCTGTGGGGTACCAGAATGCCTCCGCCAGTTCCATCGTGTGTGTCCCATCTTCCAGTTTCGGTTATGCCCCACGTTGCTTTGTTCCATCTTGCCCTCTTTCCCAACTACGGACTTCTAACCCCAGAGGAGAGTGTTTGGTTTCAATGGGATGACTGCAGCCGATTCCTTCCGGATTACATCACCTCGACCACTTTGGCAACCTGAGTCACAATAGGATGCTTGGGATCCATCCAGGGCTGCTATAACTGTGCTCATGTCGTGCGCTGAACAGACACAGAGAGGCGCTGTGGACCACGTTTTGCTCACTGCTGGGGAAGACTGCAGGCTTTGGAAGGGAGAGAGAGAGCCATTAACAACTACCCCGAATCTTTGTTCCTCTTCTTTTCCAGCATTCAAACCAAAATAGTTCTAACTTGTAATAAGCATCCCTTTTAACCCAATTAAAATATTAACCACCTTCCCCTGCTGGTTTTCCCTGAGATTAAGCCAATTCCTGGAAGAAAGCCATCCCCTGGGCTGGGACATAGATGTCCAAGGAAATACCGTATAAGATGCCACCAAGGAAGACAGGCGGCCACTCCTGCAACCTCCTCTTACAAGAGCCCACACTCTTTGCAGCTAGTCCGAGTGGCATGTTGAGAAAAAGCTAGGGGGAGCATGTTGGTCTCGTGCATTTCTGTATTTATTTAGGATTTTGGAATGTGTGTGTGTGTGTGTGTGTGTGTGTGTTTTACAAAAGAACTGGGAGTGAGGGGCAAGGGGGGAGAGGAGGAGAAGCATACGGTGTGTGCCTAGCATGGGAGGGCTCATGTGTGACTAAGTTGCAGGCTTGAGGGTTGCTTGGGTTCATGTCTACTTGATATGTGCATTCGTGTCTGGAGTTGGCGCATGTGTGAGTGCGTGTGTCTGTAAAAGTGTTTGTGCATGTTCCACAAGACAGTATTTTAGATATACTGGGTAGGAGGAAGGGAGAGAGGCATTTATGCCTTCTTCCTCTTGAGGACCAGTTCCACTTTGGGCCAGTTTCTCAATTTTGGCCATTTTAAGGGGTTTAAGATACATATGATGATTGGGGAATGCTGGGAGTTGAAGTCCACATGTCTTAAAAGTAGCCAAGGCTGAGAAACACTAGGGAAAGATGAAAATCCCCCTCCCTCCCTCCAGCATCCCCCTCCCCAAAGCACTTTTCTAGGCTCCTTTTCAAATTATTATATTGTCAGATTTCATTTTTTTTAAAAAAAGAAGAGGGGGTGTAAGGGATGAGGAAACAGAACAAGCAACAATGGTAATGCATCACGGAGAAGGAAGACCTATATATATTTTTCCTGAATGCAGTCCAAATTTTAATTCAAGCACTTTGGGATCTTATTGCTTTCAGAGAGAGCCAAGCACAAGTTTTAAGCTTCTTTCCCCATGAAATCCATAGCCGGCTCCTGGGCACGCTTGCTTGGAAGTCAACCCCACAAAGGAATGCAAGACTGGATTTGTGCACAACAAGATGACAGCCTTAATTGTGTTATTTTGAAGCCTCCGTGGGATCTGTTTTTGGGGTAGGTGGGTGGGTAAAGGGGTTGAATTCCTCCAGAGTATGGGATCTGGGATCTTGGCCACCCCAGCTGGCTGGCACACTTGGGTAGCAAGATCTAGAGGTCCTCACTAGAGACCTTCCCGGCTTGTCAAGAACTTGATTCATCTCTACATCAGAAGGATATGCAATTGAGTCCAACATCTTCAACTCCTCCCATAAAACAGCTTTCGGCGTAGAATGTCTCAACCTGCGCTAAGAGTTTTCGATCTGGGATTGATTCCCTCCTCGTCATACCGATCGGTTCCACATCTGGGTTTTAACACAGAAATTGCACTAACTTTACCACTTTTTTTTGTAACAAAACAAAACGAAGCAAAAACGCCACCATGGTTAAAAACTTCCCAGTTGTCCCACATTCTCAATAGCTTGTTATATTCCTTGTTTCTCCAGGAACTTAAAAACATTGGAGAACTGTTCCTCTTCTGGGTTTTGCAAAGACATACCTGGGGTGGGGCAAAAAAGGGGCTTAATGATCCATGAATGAAAATAATGTTGGAACTTGATCCATGGTGTTGGTTGTGTCGGGCTGGGGAGACAGAGCAACCTTGGGAATGGTTAACTATCGTTAGTTCTACGTAGGTTGAGTGTCCAAGATCTGGAGAGCACCTAGGTTCACAAGTAAATGCTGGCCACGCTAAATGAACCTTGAAATTACCTGAAAATAGATTTGTACAAGCTTCTACTATGTACAACGTAATGATTATGGGTGTGCAAAAGTGATTGCCAAGCACTTTTCTTTCATGAATTTCTAGCACTTGGCTGGGCAGTGACTATTTCCACCCGAATATCACCAAACGTTGGATATTTATAAGATTGTTCTATCAACACTTATTTGACCAGGGAGATTGGGATGCTCATTGCAGTTCCGACATTATGTGTGACTGGATTTGAAGCAAAAGTGCAGCTTGAATGCTTTTGACTATAAAGGTAGTCCTCGACTTGCAACCATGATCGGAACCAGAGTTTTGGCTGCTCATGATGTGGTTGTTAAGCAAACCACTATGTGATCGGACCCAAATGAGCTACCATTTCTAACTATGGTTGTTGAGCAAATCAGAAATCATTATGTGAATCACTCAGTCAGGACCTAGCTGGGAAGGTTAGGGTTAAAATTGCGATCGCCTGACTACAGGATGCTGTAACCATTGTAAACGTTGAGCCGGTTGCCAAGCAACCAAACCACAACCACAATCCTGGTGCAATTATTGCAGGGAGGATGTACAGGTAGTCCTTGACTTACAACAGTTCATTCAGTGACCGTCCAAAGTTACAACAGCACTGAAAAAAGCGATGTGCGGCCATTTTTCACATGACTGTTAATTTGAGGCCTTCAACTAGGCAGAGGCCTACACCAACTTTAAGGCCTAGTTGTCTTGTTCTCACAGTGGCTTGGCAACTGACTCATATTTATGACGGTGGCAATGTCCCTGGGGGTGGGCATGTGATCCCCTTTTTGTGACTTTCTGGCGAGCAGAGCCAATGGGGAAGCCCAATTCACTTAAGAACCCCGTTACTAAATTAACCAGAGAAGCCATTTGCTTAACAAAGGTGGCAAGAAAGGTGGTAAAACGGACCAAAATTCATTTAAGCACGGGCCTGTTTCTGATAGCAGAAACAGGCTCAATTATGGTCATAAGATGAGGAATGATTGTAACTTTTAAGAATGGGTCATGTCAGTTTTGTGACATGTCCCTTGTAACTTTAAACCAGGGGTCCCCAAACTTGGCAACTTTAAGACTTGTGGACTTCAATTCCCAGAATTCCTCCGCCAGCTATTGAAGTCCACAAGTCTTAAAGTTGCCAAGTTTGGAGACCTCTGCTTTAAAGCATCCGCTAAACGAATGGCTGTAAGCCAAGGACTACGTGTAAAAGCAAGGTGCGGCTCCAGAAGACCTCTTGACCTGGGAATCTGAACAGAACTGGTTCCATGCTGATCCAATTCTCCCCACCCCCCTGGCTGTTTAGCTCTGTCTCTAACCCATCCCACAAAATTGGAATGGTAGATTTTTGAGATGGAAGAATGGGGGCATCCCTGCACCCATCCTGCCGTTGACTTTTGAATCCACTCTCGACTTCGGCAGGTGGTGATGCATGTTCTTAACCACATTTGTCCCGTCTGCAATTTATGCAGGAGTACCAAACCCATCGCATCCGCAGCTGTAGTTATGTGGCCACGGCTGCCCCTCTCGCGCACCGTGGCTTTCCTGCCACCTTATTCTGCCACATGTGGGCCAGCCACGGCTTTACAGCACCTGCTCTTTCCTTTGTGTGATGCCTCCACGAGAGAGGCAGTACTTCAAAAGGGAAGACGACCATCCCGTATTCTCCACCCCACCCCCCCAATTCTGTGAAGCGATCACTGCCATACTGGCCTGTCTATATGTGCCTGTGTTTTTAACCGCCCATGTTTCCTTGTTGCCTCTGATGTGCTGCAGTTCTTTTTTTTTTTGGATATAAGTTGACTTCCCTTTTTTTCTGGGATTCTTGTACTAAATGGCTTAATTCAAACCAATTAACAAATAAAGGCAAACTGGCAAGCTTGGGTCTGTGGTCTCACTGTTTGCAAGATGTGAAACGGGACAAAAATTTATTTATACATCGTATTTAAAAATGGCCAACAGGAACCGTTTGGTTCCTCATTTTAGTATTTGCAGTGAGAAATTCTTGGATCACACATCTGTTTAGGAGTTGAGCCATTTGATCTGAATACAGCAGAGATTAGTTGCTATTCTGGAGTAGGCATACTAGCCTGGAAGCTAAACTATGTTATCTTTCTAGCGAGTGCTAAGAAACTACTAGTTATAAAATCCTTGTGTGTCCAATCACACTTGGCTAATAAAGGACATTTCTATTTCTATTCTATTCCTATTCCTATTCTATTCTGTTCTATTCTATTCTATATTCTCTTATTCTGTTCTAGATTCTATTCTATTTTCTCTCCTCTCCTAGGTTATATATTCTCTTATTCTATTCTAGATTCTCTTCTCTTCTAGATTCTCTATTCTATTCTATTCTCTCTTCTATTTTACTCTCTTCTATATTCTCTTCTCTTCTTATTCTATTTTATATTTTATATTCTCCTGTTCTATATTCTCTTATTCTATTCTATTCTATTCTATTCTATTCTATTCTATTCTATTCTATTCTATTCTATTCTATTCTATTCTATTCTATTCTATTCTATTCTATATTCTATATTCTATATTCCCTTATTTTATTCTATATTCTATTCTGTATTCTGTATTCTAATTCTTTTCTTCTGTGCAAGTCATGTGTCCTCTAAAGCTTAAATGTTTTGATGGGACTTTTCTACACACTCGGCTACTCAATCAGTAACACCAATGAGTTTTAGCCACAGTTAAAAGGACAGAAAGTCAGATGGGCAGATGGAGACAGACTAATGGATAGATGGATTAGAACAGGACAGAAAGTTGGACAGACTGATGGATGAACAGATGGACAGACAGGACAGAAGGATGGATGGACTGATCCACCTTGAGCACCAGCGTGACCTCTCCTTGCCAATCTGTTCCAATTTGTTTTGACTGGGACTGGACTCTTCCCAGTACAGTATTGGGAATTATCCAGCATATGAAAAATGCTTCATGGTCTGAGTAATTTTCTAGGTCAATGCAGGGTGGGTTTTCATGCCATTTAAACCTTTGTAAATGCCACTGGCTTAGTTTCTGTATACATAGAGAGAGGGGTGGAGAAGGAAAGAGAGAGAGAGAGAGATTATAGGATTTTGCTCTTTATTAGTGCGATCCTATTTTTAGAAACCCAAATTGAATTGTCAGATTGAGTTGATTTGGACCCCTCGGACGTTCTCGGTGAATACACAACAGCTTGGTCGCAGATCAAGTTCCTTACAGAATTTCACGAAGAATTTTTTTTTAAAAAAATCTCTCATGCCTATCGAATAACATTTACTATACGATTTGTTTTGTTTTTTTAAAAAGGTTTTATTAAAGTAGTTGGCATGATTTTTCCAGAGATGCCCAATAACTTCTACACCCAAAGAAACCTTGGGCAATAGTCATGCCTTAGAAAACATGTTATAGTACAGAGGGAATCCATGGAGATTTTCTCCTCCCCCTCAAGGAAGGGCTTCATCCCTTTGTCCTTCTTCTTCCTCTTCTTAGGAAAAATTACACTTATTTGGCTGGAATTGTTCACATTGCGGTGTAATGGTATATAGCCAGAAGAACAACAGGACACTGTGGAAAAACAACAATAATCCTTTTTTACTGCAAGCCCGTATTTAATTTTTTTGTAACGGCAGTCCGTTTTCTCATCCTGAGTACTTCAAGATGAATTATATAATCTGCCCCACCACCACCTCTTCTTCAATTTTATCCTCACACACTCATGCAGCATAAGGACCGGAAGGAACTGTAGAGATTAACCAATCCAATCCCTTGCCAAGAGTAAGAAACCACAAGCTAATTAAAGTTGGTTTGGAAATGGAAAACACCAATTAGCAATAGCCCTTAGACTTATAGCACTTTATAATGCTTTACAGCCCTCTCTAAACGGTTTACAGAATCAGTCTATGGCCCCAACAATCTGGCTCCTCATTTTGCCCACCTCGGAAGGATGGAAGGCTAAGTCAACCTTGAGCCCTATTAAGATCAAACTCCTGGCAGTCAGTAGAATTAGCCTGCAATATTGCATTCTAACCACAGCACTATAGCTTCCTTTCTTTGCCTCATTTTCCTTCCTTCCTTCCTTCCTTCCTTCCTTCCTTCCTTCCTCCCTCCCTCCCTCCCTCCCTCGCAATCACACTTAGACTTATATACCACTTCACAGTGCTTTACAGCCCTCTCTAAGCGGTTTACAGAGTCAGACTATTGCCCCACAACCATCTGGGCCACGCCCAGCACCTAAGCTACGCCCACAGAACTGGTTGTTAAAATTTTTTGAATCTCACCCCTGCTAGCACATATGTGTGAGGGGGGAACCTTTACCTTTAGATAGAGTGGAGTACATTCAGGATAAGCTTCATGGAAACTTCAGACAAATGGTCACTCAATTATCAAGCTACAACCTTTCCTCAATCTCTGAGTTCTTAAGCCATCGCTCCTACAGTTCCCACCAGATAATTTTGGAATTGCAGCCCCAACACATCCAAACAAGCCTTTCTGCTAGGACTTACTGTGAGCATAAGAATGGCAAAACCAAACCAGGAAACGCCCCAGGCATAGCTCTGTACTGCATGCTTAATGTGTTCAAAGCAGCCCTGAGAAGGAAAGAACATACCAGTGAGGTTGCCTTGAAGGGGAAGCTGCCAACGGTACCAATATCCCCAAGAAAGTAAAAATGGCAGGTAAACATCAGTACAAAGATGGAAGAGCTTGGTACCTTAGTGTGGATGTAATCAATGTGCCCCAATCTGCAACCTTCCTCATTGACGATGATAAAGTTTCGATCACGTTTGCAGCAGTAAAATGGCCAAGGTGCCACTGCTTCAGAGAATCTGCTTCGAAAGACCGAGGTATAGTTTACCCAGTCCAAGGGATCATTGGCACCACAGCATTTTTGCTAAAAGTGAACCGGGGGAAAAAAAAAGATCAAACACAGTATTTATTGCGAAGAGCCACATTATAAAGGACATTTGGCTGCCTTTTGGGGTATTACTTTCTCTTGACTAGGCCTTCTGCCACCCAACTCTTCTGTTTAGAAAGTTAAGACTGATTTGAGTTATTTTGAATTTCACATCTTTGAAGCTTATCAGTTTTTGCAAGGAACTGAGAGCTGATGAGAACTATTCTTCTTCTTCTTCTGGCTAGTAGTTGAGCCTAGTTATTGCTCCATACCTAATACTGCCTTTCAGTTTCACTCCAATCTTTTCCCTATCTTCAAAGTTCCCAATCACTAAATGTCTACGGAGTTGTCCAGGTCCAGGTTGTCCCAAAGGTGCTTTTTCAAGAGGCAAGTGGACTTTCTTGGTTTTTCTTTGAAGACATTTCTCTTCTCAAAGAAGCTTCTTCAGAGCTTCAAACGTCTTCAAAGAAAAACCAGAGAGTTCAGCTCTCAGTCACTAGCATTTTGACTCGGCTTGGCAGAAAAGTTGCATTGCATTCACAGTCCCTACATGTATACATTCTGGAGCTATGTCTGGGTGAAGGACACAAGGCAAGGGCGTTCTCACAGGCTGGACAATGATATGTACCTCCATCATGAAACGGTCCCACATCCGGGTGAGTTCCCGGCCTTGGGGTGTATCAGATGTATAGAAGCCCAGCATCTGCTTGGTTACCAGTTTGGAATTTGATACTACCTGGGGTAGGGAAGAAGGAGAGAATGTTGGTCAGCTACATTCCCCAAGCCCAGGTACACAAACATTTCACTTCCAAAGTTTCAGCTTACATAAAAATATGCAAACAGATTTCTACATTTCCAAATACATTTCTTTCTGCACAGCAATTCTGAGTTTTCTTTTTAAAGGGAAAACAAACTCCATTCAAAAAAGAGAAGAAAGGCCCAAATGTTTCTAGATTGTCTTGGTCTTTTAGAATGAGGCAAAATGATCCCCCCACCTCCATAAATCAGTTAGTACTATCTTATGCCAATTCAGCAACAGAAGTGAAAGCTGTATGAATTGAACTGATGTGAATTGTAGGGTCAAAGGATCCATATTCTTATAATAAGCAATTATGGCCTTTTCTTGTCTATTTGTGAACAGAAATGTATAAGCTTTCTCCAAGCTTTGGTTATCATGAAAGTTTTTGAAGAGCCAACAGTTCAAAGAAATCCACCAATTATATACTATTCCCATATTATAAACTATACAAGCCTACCAAGTTGATCAGAATAATGGGGCTGACAAAAGACACAAATGAAGCTTCATTCAAATTTCCAGACTGAATTATGTTTTGGATGGATCATTCACCATGATATAAGCAGACATTGGGAAAGACTGTGTACTTCTGTCCAAGTGGAGTGAGCCAAAACCTTGCTTTTAGAAGACCAACCTGGGAAGAATTTGCACCCTGTACTTACATAATCACGATGTGTGTAGGAGCTGATGCAAGAGGCACATTCAAATAAGTAGACAACCAGGATCAGTACCAGGTACTGAAAAATAAGAAAATAGAGAATAAGATTCAATTTGAAGAAAAAAAAAAATACATACTTGGAGACATTTTCCCCCAGGATATTCACCATGGATTAGAGATAATTAATTAGAGATAATTCTACCATTGGGCAGAAGACATCAAAGCATAGCCAGCCGGACAAACAGGTTTAAAAACAGCTTCTACTCATGGCTGTCAGACTCTTAAACACAATCACAATCACTCCACATACATAAGGAAACTTATGATTAGTCTTTTCCCCCGCAATTACTTGTATAGAGATTATTCTCTATACTATTTATGTAGTTTTGTATTTTCTGTTATGGATCGTACCAGAGAGGCTAAACCAATTTCATTGTATATATGATGTACAATGTCAATACTATATTAATAATTATTGTATCCTTTGATTTGTTGATAACGCAGGTGTTTGTTGCTATTGCTGATGATGTGCCATGCTCTAGTTGGACATGATGATGGCATGACTTTCAAAGAGGGATAAGCAAATCCATTAGAAGAGATTTTGATGAATGTTCATTATTTACACCATTTTAACTGATGGAGACAGTATGTGCATTCCATTTGCTGGAGAGGAACAGCTAAGACCGAAATGTACTGGATTACAAGCTAAATTGCTAATGTGCTTTTGGTGTTTTTGCTCTGATCAGGTATTGAATTTATGTTTACCAACAAAGAAATAAAGGGTAATAAAAGTAAACATAAATTCGACACAAAAAATTGTCGTGAAAGTTGGCTGCCTGCGGAGGCTCCTGGATTGGGGCTGAAAGGCGAAAGCGGAAGCAGTATGCTCCGTCCCATAATTGGGTAGACCAGGTTGCCCCGATAGACCCGTCTACCAGAAAAAACTCTCTGATCAGATAGATTCTTAGAAAAATACAAATACTTTTTTTGACTAGAGACAACAATGGAATCACAAACCAGGAGCTATACAATTCTATATTCCAAGTCATTTCTACTTTGTCTTGGTTAGCTTCACTTGCACTGACCTTCATCTCTTCCCGTAGAAAAGAGAAAGCACTACAGATAGTCCTTACTTAACAACCATTCATTTGAAGCTACAATGGCATTGAAAAAAGTGATTTATGCCTGTTTGTCACATGATCATTGCAGCAGTCCCATGGTCAGGTGATCAAAAATCAGGTGCTTAGCAATTTTCATGTATTTATGACAGTTGAACTTTCCCAGGGTCATATGATCACCCTTTGTAAACTTCCCAGCTGGCTTAACAGATAACAGATCATCAGAGTTGGAAGGGATCTTAGAGGTCATCTAGTCCAACCCCCTGCCCAAGCGGGAGACCCTACACCATTTCTGACAAATGGCAGTCCAATCTCTTCTTGAAGGTCTCGAGTGATGGCGTTCCCACAACTTCCAAGGGCAACTTCTGTTCCATTGGTTGATTGTTCTCACTGTCAGAAAGTTCCTCCTTATTTCCAGGTTAAATCTCTCCTTGATCAGTTTCCATCCACTGTTCCTTGTCTGGCCTTCGGGTGCTTTCGAAAATAGCTTGACCCCCTCCTCTCTGTGGCAGCCCCTCAAATATTGGAAGACTGCTATCATGTCTCCCCTGGTCCTTCACTAGATTAGCCAAGCCCAGTTCCTATAACCGTTCTTCGTATGCTTTGGTCTCCAGTCCCCTCATCATCCTGGTTACTCTTTTCTGTACTTTTTCTAGAGTCTCAACATCATTTTTATAGTGTGGTGACCAAAACTGGATGCAGGACTCTAGGTGTGGTCTTTATAGGCTTTATAGAGTGGTATTAGTTCCTCACTTGATCTCGATTATATCCTTCTGTTGATGTAATTTAGGATTGCATTAACTTTTTGGGCTGCCACCGCACACTGCTGGCTCATATTTAGCTGGTTGTCCACTAAGAGTCCAAGATCTCTCTCACAGTTACTGCTATTGAGCCTGGTTTCACTCAGTCAATTATATGTGCACTTTTGATTTTGCCTTGCCTAAGTGTAGGACTTTACTTTTCTCTACACTGAATTTCACACTTCTCTACACTTAATGACATTGTGACTCATTTAACAACCACAGTGATTCACTGAACAACTGCAGCAAAAGTCGTGCATGGGGCAAAACTTACAACTCCCTTGCTCAGTCATGAAAATGTTGGACTCAATTATCACGGTAAGTCAAGGACTACTTGTATTGACCTGGCTTTTTCCCATCGCTAGCCAGAGTTAAGTTGAGAAAACGTAGAGTTTAGAGAAGTCTGATTCTTCTTGTTACTGTACTCACCAACAACACCATGAGGCGGTTGTTTTTCACAAGGCTGATGATGCCAAAGACGCAAACGCAGAAGAAGCAAAACCCAGTGAAAATGGAGATCCAGGCGCCTGCGTAGACATCATCTTTGCCAGAGACCCCCAAGATGGGGTAAACTTTATAGGGATCAGCTGTTACCCAAATTGACTCAGCACAAAGTGCCAGCCCTGCAAGCTGTAGAAACAGAGGAAGGTTGTTAGCCACCAAACTACCAGAAATCAAACCAGATTCTTTGTTATTGAGCATGTCCAAGGGGAGTGATTTTAGTTCAGCTTCCTTTTGTAATTTCTCGGTGCTATACCTACACCTTTTCAGGGTTCTGTGCAATTTTTTTTTTTGGGGGGGGGGGCTCAAATTGTGCATCTTGCATGTTATATGAACCCCACCATGGTGGTTAAATGGGAATGTGGCCAATGATGATTCATTCAACAAAATACAGTGAACGATGGTCAACAGACAACGTTCCAAAGACATTTTTAAAAATCAGAAACATGACCTAGGTCATTCTATTCCCCATTTTATTTTTCAGATCCCCAAGTCAAACCCAGGAATTTTCCCATTGCTGAGAGACATTACGGTATTGCTTGTAGGTCTCTTACCATAATAATAATATTGCCCATCACTATTAGTCCCACAACAAAGGGAGATATCTTTCCTTCCATGTTTTCCAGGAATGGCTTCTTGGATACCAGTCCTCAAATTCTGCAGAAGGGAAGCAAACAAACAAACATAATGATTTGCTATGTAAAGGGGGAAAAAAAAATCATTGCTTTTCTCAATTCTTTCGCCTTCTTTGGAGTAAAGGGCATTTGCACAAGCCAGCTTCTTTAATACCTTCCACATCTGCACTTAATAAAATGTTAATATGCTCTGGTTTGCCAGTTAGCTAACAAGTTTGCCAGTTAGCTAACAAGCTATTTGTGTCCAGGTGTTCCATGGCATGTACATCTGTATATATGTTGATACATACAGTTTTTTGTGTTTTCTGCGGTACACCAGATAGCACTGCTGATATGCTTAGCTACTTTTTGAAAACATGTATTTTAAGCCAGCAACTTCCTAAATACTCCCAGTCTTTGTATTGCTTTAAATGCTTCAAAGTTTGCACAAGTGAGAAGTGTAAGGAGGAGGCAGCGTGCAAAGTAAAAAGAAGGTATTTTGAAAATGCATTTGTCCCCAGGCCAACAGGTGCATTGACGTAACTACTCTTTCTGCTTTTGACCTGTCCAAAAGATTCTTGAAAGATGGAAGGAATTAATATTGAACGCTTGGAGAAAAAAGACCTGCAACAATATATTGTATCTTATCTGACCTGCAGAATGAACCTGCAAGCAATTTAGGGAATCCAGTCCCCAGATTTTCAAGGAAAGTTCTGCTTCCCAGTTCTGAAGCCTAGAGGAATATCTTCCATATGGTCCAAAGATGGACAAGGCTGGTGTTGACATTCAGGTTCCAGAAGTCCTCACTAGTGACTGAGTTAGCTGACACCTGGAATGCTAGAGATATTTATGGTCCAAATCATTCATGATAAAGAGCAATCAACATATTTAGTGCTAAGTGAGTTGAGAGAAGGAGAAGGAGCAGTAAAAGCAGAAGGGAGAAGAGGAGGAAGGGAGAAGAAGGAGAAGAAGGAGAAGGAGATGGAGGAGAAGGAGGAAAAGGAAAAAGAGAAGAAGGAGAAAGAGCAAGTGCAGGAGGAGGAGAAGCTTCAGAAAAGATAGAATTCAGAAGAGGAACTAGTCTGCCCCATGGGTGTCCAACCTTTCGGCATGCCTAGGCCACACTGAATGAAGAGGAATTGTCTTGGTCCATAAATAAAATGTATAATACACTTAATATAAGGATGTCACATAATGTTAACAATTTTACAATCTTGTGAGGCCACATTACTAGGGCCTAGTGCAGCCCATGTTTGATTCTGCACAGCCCTTTTGCTTTCCAAACTGAAATTATGAATTAAAATATTTTTCAATTTCTTTGCGCCTTGGTCGGAATAAAACAAGGGACAGATGGAAAGAATATCAAACAACTGAAACTCTACTGGGAAAATATCTCTGATCAGGGAGTGACTCTCCCTGAGCTCTGATTCTTGAATCCACAAAGGGCAGGTTTAACTTGTCAGGTTGGACATAAGGCTGGGGAGACAGCATAGCAGAGATTCCTGGATGTCCACATTGCACCAGTCAGGACAGCTCTGCAAGGAAGGAGCTAGTCTTCTACAAATTTAAACCAGTCCTGCCTGGTATGCTTTGCCTCACCTTTCTGAGAAAATACCAAGTTTTCTCTCAGGAGGTGAGCACCTGCCTATCTACTGATCAGAGTCTGAGAGGAATGAATGTGGTGTTGGAAGAAATAATCCTTCTGGGTTCAGTTCCAAGTGGGGAAAAAGCACTGGAATCATGGAAATTGCTTGGAAAGAAGGTTTAATGGTGGACAGGACCACATGCCTTGGAGCTCTTGGGCAAAGAAAAGGGAAGAGATGCTGAGAGCCCCTGGGTTTTATGCCTTTTCTGGGCCTTGAACTTCCTGGGGCGCAGGAAGAGTATTCTGATTGGTTGCTGTCAGAGGTCACAGCGAGCTTTGTAGGTTGTCTGTGTGCTAAGTTTGGTGGAAACTCGGTGGGTGGTGCAATGAAGGGCAATGAAATGGCTCTGCCTCAAGGAGGTAGATCTTTGTTATGTAGAATAGACTGATCCAGGGCTTAATGGCCTATTAACAAAAGAGGTGGGGGTGAGTTTCTGCCTCTCTGAGTCTACTTCTCTTTTAGGGGAAATATTCTGCCTTTTTAATTTTTCCTAGAATATTTCATTTCTCTAGGAGAGGGGTGGGTGCTAACTTCCTACAGTGGATTTAGAAATCCAACTCTCTTCCTTATTAGTGTTTTCCCAAACAGGAATTGGCTTTGGAAGCCAATCAGCAAAGAGCACTGTGAATAGCTGCAGTTGCTTTATAGGATACATATCATATCAATTCCGATGGGTAATTTTCAGCATGTATTACTGGAATCATTTATTTTGCTAAATTAATAGGCCACTGATGTTGCAAACAGCTTAAGTGGTGTAAGCCACACCTTTGCAAATTGAATTAAATGCAATATAATAAAAAAAGAGGTAGTTCTTGACGTATCACCACCTCTGAGTCCAGAATTTCTGTTGCTAAGGAGACATTCATGAAATGAATTTTGCCCCATTTTACTACCGTTGCTGCAATAGTTGTAAGTGTGAAAAGCGGTCATAAGTCACTTTTTTTTCAGTGTCATTGTAACTTTGAATGGTCACTAAATGAACTGTTCTAACTTGAGGACTACCTGTATAATAAAAGATGCGTTTATAGCACTGGGCCCATGACTCAATTCAATTAAAGTTAAACAGAAACCCCCTACTGCTAACAAGATATGAATATTATTGGGTTAACACACCACCCTGTATCATTCAAAAGATTTCTACCTTGCTGTTTCAATGTGTGTGCTTTGTTCAAGGCCGATTACAACAGTAAAAATTATTATTAAAAAGAAAAATCTCATCTGAGTTTACACGATCCTTGCTTTAAGATCAGATCCATCCAGAGCTGGTATTCAGCAGGTTCTGACTAGTTCTGGAGAACCGGTAGCGGAAATTTTGAGTAGTTTGGAGAACCGGCAAATGCCACCTCTGACTGGCCCCACCCCCATCTATTCTCTGCCTTCCATTGAGTCCCAGCTGATCGGCTGGGTCTTCTTTGGTTGCCCTGCACAGGAGAAGGGAGCTGGAAAGTAGGTTAGTGGGGTGGGGAAGGAATGGGGATTTTTCAGTAACCTTCCCCCAGAAGTGGGGAGGGAATGGAGATTTTACAATATCCTTCCACTGCCACACCCACCACACTATGCCCACCAATCCACGCCCACAGAACCGGTAGTAAAAAATTTTGAATTCTACCACTGGATCCGTCTTCTAGGCAATGGTGGTTCCTCCCCTCCCCTTTTTTTGGCAATGGTACAAAAGTAGCTTTCTTCGGTCTTCTTCCAGGATGTTTTGATTTCCTGACCTAGTTTATCTCTCCAGGAATTTGCAAAGCCTGACTCTGTTTCATTTCAGAGTTCAGGGACAATTAATCAAGCATATCCAATTACCAAAAATTAGAACATGGTACTGAGTTTAAAATACTTAAAAGGCAAGGAACAAAAATTCATTTTTGTTTACATACAAGCCATGTATGTAAAATTCATTTCTAAAAATGCAAAGGAGAGTTCCAAAAACACCTTAAAATGGGCAAAAAGCAAACAATAACAATTTCTTAAAAAATAAAATAAAATTATTGTCCATGGAGTCAATGGTGTATTAAAAAAAAAAAAAGGAATGTCTGAAGCCACCGGGGCGAAAATCAACAGAGAGAACATCAACTTGGCCTTCTGAATTCAAGTTTAGGTGAAGCGACTGAGAAGGCCGCTAGCCATCTTGAATATTATATATTGGAAAGGTAAGAGGATAAAACTGGGGAAGGAGCTAATAATGCGTATCTTGATAAAATCAGCCCAAGATATTTTGTTGCTTAGAGCAAAGGATACCATCCCATCCTGATTCCGATTTCAAAGCAGCAAAGGAGCTCAAACATCAACGCCTTTCCCTGGGGCATCACCTTAATGGGAGGGCCATCCCTCCAGAGAGATGGGTATGGAGGGGTGGTAACAGTTCAAATTCTGACAGCTTCTCCTGGTTTGAACAGCTGCCAGACTAGATAATGAACCTTGTTGGTAGTGATGTTGTTCTTGTCTGAGGAATTAACAAGAACGTAAGACCACATCTAGAATGCTGCATCGAGTTTTGGTCGCCACATTCCCAAAAAAGATGTTGAGACTTTGGAAAAAGGGCAGAGAAGAGCAACTAAGATAATTAAAGGCCTGAAGACTACAGCCTATGAAGAATGGTTGCAGGTTTTGGGTATGGCTAGTCTGGAGAAAAGAAGGACTAGGGGTGATATGATAGCAGCCTTCCAGTATTTGAGGGGTTGCCACAAAGAAGAGGAAGTCAACTTATTTTCCAAAACACCAGAAGGCAGGACAAGAAACAATGGATAGAAACTAATCAAGGAGAGAAGCAACCTAGAGTTAAGGAGAAAGTTCCTAACAGTGAGGAAAATGAACCAGTGGAATTGCGTGCCTTCCAAAGTTGTGGGTGCTTCATCACTGGGAATTTTAAAGAAGAGACTGGACAAGCACTTGTCTGAAATGATATAGGCCAGGGTCTTCTGCTGGAGCAGAGAGTTGGACTAGAAGACTTCCAAAAAATTCCAGCTCTATTCTTAATTAAAAGTTTCCGTAGAAACAGGAAAAACCAGACATTTGACTGCTGAATCAAGGCTATGCACGCCTGAGTTTGAAGGACCAATATCCTCAAAACACTGGCCATTCTTTTTATCATTAGAATCAGTTTTAATAGAAATGTATGAAATTAGCTCAATCTGGCATAGTTGAATCATTCTTTTCCTGTTAAATTAGGTATTTCTAATTTATGAGCACAGTGGCGTAGTGGTTAGAGTGCAGTACTGCAGGCTATTTCTGCTGACTGCCAGCTGCCTGCAATTTGGCAGTTCAAATCCCACCAGGCTCAAGGTTGACTCAGCCTTCCATCCTTCCGAGGTGGGTAAAATGAGGACCCAAATTGTTGGGGGCAATATACTGACTCTGTGAACCACTTAGAGAGGGCTGTAAAGCATGGAGAAATGGTATATAAGTCTATTCTAAAAATAAAAGAAAAAACAGTGGGACCAAAAATAATGTTAAGGAACAGAAGATCCTTCTCTCTGAAGTTGAAGCATTCTGATTTATTTCTTTTTGGACATCTTTCCACTGATTTGGATTGTAAATAAAAAAATATTACAATAAGAACATAGTCCCTACAAAATACAGAAGAACACCCCAGCAAAGCCAAGGCTCAGAGTCGAGAGGAAGAAAAAAAACCCAATTCCACAAATACAAAGGGTAAATCAATTTTTTGTCAGCACAACAGAAGAAGTGAATCTTTTGAGTTATCTCTTGGATGCTGTTTTAGAGAATATCCTTCATCCCATTTTGTCGGCTTAACTTCTAAATCCAGGGATTTTTCAGAGAAAATGCCAACAAAGAAACACTCCAAGAGAATTTAGCTGGAACAGCCCCAAACAAGCATCCTCCAGCATTTCCCTTTTTTAGTTTTGCCAAATGGGAAGGCTGGTCTTGATATCATGCCCAGTAGAGCTCACTCCCAGTTAATTGTTGCTTTAGCACACATTTTAAAGTGGGGAGTGGGTTGGTAATAAAAAGACTCAGTAACAGCTTTAGGGATACCGAGTCATGGAAAGAAGACTCAAGCTGTGTCCTTCGCTGAAACTTCCTGTAGTTCATGACCAATAAATCATCGTTGAAAGGAATACAAGAACAATTGTAAACAACCCGCAGATATCTTTCTCATAATAGCAGCGGAATTCAGAGTAACTGTTAAACCTTCCTCATTACAGATCTTCTCTTTAAGATTCTAACCTGACCCATTTCTCCTTTTAAACAAATAATACTTGGAATGCTCACCTCTTCCCCCATTTTTAATACTGTAAGCCTTCTAACTATGACAGTCACATCATAGGAGACAATCTGCTCTTCCGCTAGATTACAGCAGCCCCTGGCCTTCCGATTTCTGATAAAAATTCATGCATAGATATCTGCACTTGGATATCCAGGTTGCTACAAGGCACGATTCATTCATTTATTTTTAACTACTGTATTTGCATTTCAATAATGTATTCTGGATGCTCAAGGGTCCATTAATAAACAGAACACATTTGTTGACATACATTTTGCTAAGAGAGTGAACAAGTAAGGACTTGAACCTGTATTGCTTTCTAGTCCCAATATTTTAATCACAGTATCGTATTGGGTTGCATATTGTTTCACAGGAAGCAATGGATAATTGATTCTGCATCCCGGTTAAACTTGGGAGACTTCAAGATTTTAATACCCATCATCCACTGAGATTTTTGGAAACCCCAAATCTTCTATCTAGGTGGTGGTGGCCCTTCACAAATATCCATGATTCAATCCATCCAACAAAGTTTTGGGATATACTGAACTATATGGGTTAGATCTGTATAATGTGCTAGGCTTGTTGAGGCTGTGACAATTCAACAAAAAGACATATTTTCCAGCTATCCATGCTATTAATATATTATTAATCAACACAGATTGTAAACATCCCCTGTGGGAACTGGTAGAACATCCAAGGCACAAGGCATAATAAGTCTGGAGTTTATAAATGCACTAAAAGATGACGATGAGATCATTTTTATCACAAACATCTAAAGTCCCCAAAGCTTTCACTGCAATGAACTCATTAGACTTTGAGATGGCATTAAGACTGGAGTTGACTTTGGCTACAGCTGATTATTTTGGTTATGTTTCAGGAAGAACATCACAATTAAGAACTTCAGTGAAGTACAGCTCCAATTCTACTTTTCGAATCTAGTATTTACAGTATTAGAGTAAGATTTGAAGCAATAGGTTTGAAGGACAACAATTGCTCCCTCAACCATCTTGAAGAAGATCCCACCTTACCAGTGCCACTTACCTGTTAGATGTATACCAGCCAACTCTAACCTGTTCTGCAAGATACAATTGTCTCAGCATTGGCCTTTATATATTTATGAAGGAAGTGGGAGCAAAAGGGTCAAGGAACTGGACTGGATTTTCTGGCTCAGAAGCTAGGTGGACCAGCAACCAAGATTGTTGTCCTCTTGTTTTTGCCTATTCAGTTATTCCTGCCCCACCCAGGAATAGCTGTCTGATTGACTGTCCACTATCATTTCCAGCATAGGGAGATTCAATAGAAGAGAAAGAATGATCCCTTAAAGAATTTTTAGAGGTCTACAAGGCAGATAGATAAGAAAACAGGCTCATTTCGTACATTATGTTAAGAATTTGCATGGTTTGCAGAGTTGCAAACTATTTAACTACAGTTTAATCTAGTGTATTATGCAAACCCATTGTGTGCATTTGATTTATGATGTATTTGCTGTGGAACTTTCCAAACCAGTTAATTAAAACATAGTTCAGTTAACCAAGGCTAAATGTGTGATACCAAAATAAAGTATTTTTCTTTGATTTAAAGACAAATTTTGAGCCAGGTTATTGTGGTTTGTGAAGCAATACTATAATTTATGGTTTAGCAATATGTGTAAACTTAGTTTCTAAGGTTTGCTTGAAAATGGGATTAAACAATAGCTTGGCATAAGGATTGTGCGAGTCAAATTAAAAGCCTGGGCAAGAATTGTAAGAGATAATTAATAGCTAGATAGAAAATGGTTGACAAGAAATGCAACAAGTTAGATTTGCTAGCTAATATTTCCTTATCTTTCTCTAATTTGCATTATTAGTTTTCATAGTTTCAAAGGAAAAGCTCTCAAAAGGAAGTTTATTAATCTCTTTTCCATTCTTAGAAATCTTTTCAAGCATTTCTCTTAGGAAGAGATGCTGTAAGTTGTAGACCAGCAACAACATCTGTACAGCTGTTGGTTTCCTTCCTTTAAAAAGTGAGGCAGTTAGTTATTTTTAATCAATATATAACTATATTTGCAAATTTCAGTTTTTTAATATGTGGCAATGATAGGTAATATGCTATTTTTTTTCCATTTTTGCTATATCTCAAGTTACTTTTTTAAATGTGGAAAGACAGCTAAACATATGCTGTTAAAAATCCAAATGCATAGTTTTATTATGTATTAACCGTATTTTTATACTGTATCATCAACCTCTGGGCAACATATAAGAACAAGTTCTTTATATAATAAATATAAAGTCTCCACCAGCACTAAGTAAACCAACTTCTTCTGCATAGTGACATTATCCTACTGTCCCTCTGTGAGGCAATTTAAGAACTATTTAAAAAAGGACCTTTGAGGCAGTGAGCTGAGAGTGGGAATTCTTCAAACATAATTTAATATTCATCAACTCAAAATTCCTTCCAGGTTTTTTGGCGAACAGCTGAATTTTTACATTGAGTTGGAACAATCTATTGAGATTCTAGCTGTGAAGATATTTCATAGCGAAATAATGTGCTCCTCTCACGAGATTAACATTTAATTTATTTACAGTATTTATTTCCTGTCTTTTTTAGAAGGAAAAATTAAAGTAATAAAACTCAGACTCACTTTAAAGTGAATAGATTTATTGGGGAAAAAAATAAGGATCTCATGTGTAAGAGGCGGAAATATAGTCAATAACCTCAGACAAGACTATTTTTCTTCCCTTTAATTTATTCAAGAATTAGAGCTAGTAAAATATAAAGAGGAGTAGACCTATAGGAATCAAGACTTTAAAGCAGGTGTGTCCATCCTTGGCAGCTTTAAAATCTGTGGACTTCAGCTCCCAGAATTCCCCATACTGACTAGGAAATTCTGGGAGTTGAAGTCCACATGCCTTAAAGTTGTCTTGATATCATTGAGGTGAACTTCTCACATGTTCCAACAATTTGGAAAACACTAGGTTGAAAAAGGCTATCTTGGAGAAACAGATCTTTCATAATTTTATCTAATAGATTAAGATTGAGAAACAGTGTAATAGACCGTCTTGGTTTCTCAGTATATTTAGCTTGCCCATCCCCAGAAACACATATAGAGTTTTGCCAGTCTTAGTGTGACGTGTTTGTCCAGACATACCCCAGTCACTTCTCGGCAAACAGGCTTTTCTTGCCTGTGGATGAATCATCAGGCATATGATGCAAAAGTTTGTATGTTCCCTATCATTTAGAAAAATCTGTTTTTACAAATATTGGCAGGAATTACTTTTATAGAGTGATACGATCAAGTTAGTAGACTGCCTTGGAGAATCCCAGGTTCAATCCACTTCATTCATAATTTTTATATATAGTATATATACAACATGCAAAGGTCAAGCTAACCAAACTATGTTAAAGTTTTAGCAGGTTCATGAACAGATCTGGTCTCTGGATTAGGATGCTGTATGTGAATGACAGATAATTTAGACAATCGTGATTAAACCAACTCTATTTTAGCTTTTGGATGGAGTCAGTCAGTCATTGGCTTTAAGAACTCAAACTTGATCAATGTATTTCAGAAGCAGCGATTCTGATTAGATCCTTGGCTCTGGGAAGTAGTATGGTTACATATATTTAGAACAGAACTGTAATTGCATTTATGAGCAACCATTTTGAAGTGCAGTTTCTGTTTAACCATAAGGGCCACTATTGGCACCTGTTATTTTGGAACATTCCCCATGCTTTCTGGCATGATATATGGTTAACATCTTGGGACTTCCTTTCATATTTTCTCCACCCATGCACTCTGTGCACAGCCAAGCAACTGTGCCTAGCCGCCATTTCTGTTTCCCACAATCTCTCAAGAATAGGACTTTCTCAGATGAATTAAAATGGCGGACAGACTCAACTACTCAGCACAATTGTTTTTTTCCAGTGGACAAATGGCTCCAACAGAAAGGCTTGGGCTAAGTGGCAAGGACCTATTATGAAAATGGTTCTGGGTTAATTGGTTAAACAGCACAGTGTTCTTCAGCCTTGACCACTTTAAGATAGGTGGACTTCAACTCCCAAAATTGCCCAGCCAGCAAACACTGTTCTATAGATTAAGAAGCTCATTGCAACCTAAGGAGAGGTATTGAGGTCTCTGATTTAACCCCAATATCCAATGCCAAGGTTTTTTGGGGGGTGGGGGTGGGGGTGGGGTAGCAACCATTTAGAATAAACCATACCTTTATTTGAAGAGCTGGACTTTTATAAAATCAGCTCTGTTTTTTTTTTAACCTAGAATCCTCTCAGAGATCTTGCATAGATGTGTCACACAGCTAGACTATGATCCCATTGGGCATCACTTTCCTTGGCAGGAACATGTTCCTTTTTCTAGTGTCTTTTGAAAAATGCAGGGATTTGCTATTTTTTTAATGTCCAGCATTTGGAGTTGAACATATGACCTACCTTCATCAACTAGTATGTCCCACATGATTTTAAAAGCACTAATTGTATGATACTTGACATGGATTGGTGTATCATACATCATGATTGGATGTTAATGGTATCAAAGCTTAAAGGCTGCTCAAGATGATGTCTAGAATATAATATAACAGAGATATGCTAATTTCAATTTCACGACATTTTAGTCATCTCTTTAGAGATCTTCCCTCATCTCAGGTTTGGCCAAACTATACATTGGCATAGGTTCCAAATTAGGTTTGCAAAAACTCTGCTTTGGTTATGGCAATCAGTTTACACTAATGAATAAGGGTGAAAGGAAAACCAGAGAACTGTGAAGCAGGCTAAGGAAATAGGAATGTAAATGTCTAAAGAATAGGAAGTTGCAAAACAGTTTTCTCAATTTTTCCTGGGGCTGACATACTCCTATGGAAAAAAACCCCTTGCAAATCTGGCAATCAATCAGTGAAAAAATGTGCGCCATTTCATGTCTTTTCTCCGGGTACATCCGTTTTAAACTTTTCTTTTCCCAAACATCCATGATTTTTGCTGCAAAATCATCCAAACAAGTTTATTTGTCTGTTTTCTCTTAATAATGTATGCAGGTTTTCCTCAATGAAGGGGATCATTACATCTATACAGGAAAGCTAAATTGTGTGAGTGCAAAAGCTTTAAATCAGGGGTGTCAAAGTTGATTCCATTAAGGGCCCCATCAGGGTACTGTTTGACCTTGGGGGGCTCAGGGGTGTGTGTGGCCAGTTCAACATCACTTGTGTTGGGGGCACCTGTGAAAAAGGGTCATAAGTCACTTTTTTCAGTGCCATTGTAACTTTGAATGGTCACTCCACACAAGCAAAGTACCAGCAAAGGAGGGGAAAGAAACTCCAGAGAAGTTCCAGAGACCGGAAGTCTAGTCCTGCCAAGAATGTAATAAGGGTCAATGGAGAGGCAGTTTCTGTAAGCAACACCAGAATGTTTCCTTCCTGCCTTCCTTACAGGATTAGGCCAGGAATTTCTTCTAACAACCGGTTCTCTGAACTGCTTAGAATGTTAACAACCGGTTCTAGCGAATAGGTGCGAACTAGTAGAATCCCACCTGTTTATCAGGCTTGGAGAGTGGCTAGGCCGATATCTTTCAGATGCCACAATATGGCAAGAATCCAGGAATGAACTAATTGTCTCCTGCAAAACCCCAGTCCCCTTTCACTCTTCTTTTGTTCCCTATGGGAGGGGCCATTCATTGTCCACCTGTGGCTTTACTCCCAAGTCCCTTAGTTGTTCCCTTCGTCTGACAACTCTGCACGTGCACATACTGGAAACAGACTCCAGTTGTTCTTCTGCCTCATTGATGGCCGACTCTGAAGGCAGCTGATAACTGTCAGACGGCCCTGACCCCATCTCTGCCTCTGACACAGAGCACTCGCCAGAGCCTACTCCAGACTCCAGGACTGGCCCATGTTCCTCCCCAACCTCCTCACTGTCCGAACCTACTGCCAAATCCGCTGGCCACTGACGGGCTACAACACAACCCTTTGCCAGTAAAAATGGAACTCGGAGGGCCGTGGCAGCCTTTCCAATTCTCTGTTTTTGCTGACAGAGGCACTGCGGGATGGTCCTTTGCTGTTTCCAGGGCAGCTCTGCAGGCCAGATCTAAGCACCCCATGAGCCGCATCTGGGCCTCGGGTCTTGTGTTTGATACCCCTGTTTTAAATGGATCAGGTTTCCTTAAAAGTCATGGCAGCCACGTACTGCTTAGGTAGAAAGAGGCCCCAAATGTGGGAACTTAGTTGGTCTTCTAAAGTTCTCCTTTAAACTTCTTCTGCATCCTTCTCGCAAGTAGACAACAGAACAACAGAATTGGAAGGGACCTTGGAGGTCTTCTAGTCCAACCCCCTGCTTAGGCAGGAAACCACACACTACTTCAGACAAATGATTGTCCAATCTCTTCTTAAAAACCTCCAGTGTTGGAGCATTCACAACTTCTGGAGGCAAGTTGTTCCACTAATCACTTGTTCTGTCAGAAAATTTCTCCTTAGTTCTAAGTTGCTTCTCTCCTTGATTAGTTTCCACCCATGGCTTCTTGTCCTGCCCTCAGGTGCTTTGGAGAATAGCTTGACAAACATCTCCCTCTCTCCAATCAATTTATTTCCAATTCCCAGCCACCTCCAGCCCCCCAATTATTGAAAAGTCCAGGTCCAGCGCCATCTTAGAGAAGTGACAATATTTTATTAGTTTGGTGGGAGGGCTGGCAGTTGAATTCCATCTCCTGCCTTGTCTTTCCGACGTCGCTTTTTGATTTCAAAAAACCTCAGCTTAAAAACGAACAAGATCTAAACGGTAAACAGTACAGGGCATGACAAGGTAACTATGAAACACAGAAGAGGACATTCAAGGCAGAAATCTTGACATACTTTTTTCCTCAAAGTTGGAGGAGGCCGGTGGTGAGAGGTGAGGCCCTCTCACACCTGCAGATTTTTTTTGAGTCTGGAAATAACTTTTTCCACTGTGTGAAAATGAAAAAAAAAAAGAACGGATCCCTTTTATCTCTCCGGCGTGGTTCTTAGCCCAGTGACTTCTCTGCCTGCCTGTCCCAAACTAATTTTCCCAGCCTCACCAAAGAGGCCGTTATGTTCGCATTTGCTGAACGTAGTTAAGCATAGGTTTTATCATCATCTGTTAGGGATGCTTCAGTGTGAGTTTTCTATGCACAGCAGCAGGTTTGAATGGTCCTTTCTCAATTTTTGATGGTTCTCCAATTTGGCCATCCTCTAGATGTGTGGATTTCAACTTCCCAGAGTTGGCAGCAATGTTGGCTAGGGGAATCTGGGGCACCCAGATTGGAGAAGGCTGGATTATGGCTTAAGGGGAACCGAGATAAAAGCATCTCTAAGGTTGCCTCTTCTAAGTGATCTCAGGAACCCTTGGTAGGAAAGGTATCTTCCTTGGTCCAACACCCCCCCTCCCCCATGGCAAAATGGTTCAATCCAAACAAGGCAGCGATAGGACAATTACTCCACACCATTCTGTCTAGTAGCTGCCAGGAATTACAGATCATTTAGCAGAGATGGCACCAGAGATGGTCCAATTGGCCCCCTACCTCCTTCTATTTGGGATTGCTGAGATGGTTGATCTCAGAAGATACTTTTGCAAAGTGATCAAGACATGTGGCAAAATTGCTACTGGAAGAAAAACTTCCCGGTGTAAGAAACAAAGCAACAACAAACAAGCATATATGCTTATGAGCTTAGCCCTATAATGGGACTTAACATTACTGGGCTGGGAGAAGGATCAGCCTTATGGGCTGTGCTCACACAAGAAGCTTAATTTTGTTCCTGAATTAACCTGGGTTTTTTTTGGGGCCTGCGCAAATCACCTACCGTAAAATGATGAGTCACACAACTTGTTAAGCTACCAAAAAGAAATATAAACCAACAACTTAAATTCCGCTTAGCATATTGTATGAATTCAGCTGCTGTGAGGTTTGTAAACTGGACTGGTTAACTGTGATGGTGTGTGAACATAGCCAAAATCTGTTTCAGCAAACCTGCTTTTATGCTTTACATAGTACGAGAAGGGAAGTGGAAGGAACAGCTGTGTCTGTGTAGAAAAAGAGCTTCAATCTTTGTGTCTTCCCTCTCCAAACTAGTCAAGTAAAGTGCTGATGGATGCTATCTTATCCCAATCTACTCAGCCTTTAGCTGGCTTTCCAATAAATTAGGTGCAAGGAGTGAAGCGTTCAGTGTAGTAAAGAAGCAGAAGATAAACAGAGATAGAAAAAGGCAAGCAAGTGAAAATGGGAATTGGGTTCTAGGCCAGAGGCAAGCTAGATTAGCAATGGGCGATTTTAGCATGCTATGGGAACCCTTGTCTTACAGGTATGCTGGAAGTGTTCCATTTTTCAACAAAACCCTGCAAAGTGAAGTCACAAATGTGTGCCATGGAATATGTAGGGTTTTCTGCTTTGTGGAAAACCACGTAATCAGTGTCTCTAGGGGCTTGGTGGTGATACGTTTTTTGTGGGGATACTGAGTTTATGGGCTGTCCTTGTAACATGAGGTTTGGCTTCAGGTAAGTTAGGAAGATGCACGTGTGAAAGTCACACAATGAGTACTGATTACTGATTGGAACATATAGGTTTTAAGAGTGTATGATGTGACGTTTGGTGCCCCCATAAATTGCATGATGATTCTGTAGATTCAACTGTTTCTCTCCACAACATGCAGTTTACCCATTGGGATGAGTTGGCTTAAAATACAAGAGTTGAAACCTGATGCTGGCAGCTTGGTGGGAATGCCTCAGTTCACACAACATGCCGAACTAGATGATTGAATTAACCGACGTGGTGGGTTTCCACAGTACATCAAACCAGAAAACTCACCAAATCGGATGTGTTTGCCCAACATGCTAAGCCATTTAAAGAAACACAACGCAAGATTAAAATGAACCGAGCCGAGTGCTTCAGCAAAGGTAGCCCCTAGGTTTGTAAGAAAGCTGGTTAAAGCATGTTGTGTGAACGCAACCATGGTGCACGTGTGTTGCGATAGGCATTTAGACCTTGAGAAGTGAAATTGAAGAAGTGGAAGAAATGACAAGTAGTAGCAGTAGCTAGAAAGCCCAGAAAGTATGAAGCAGGATGGCAAATGGAAGAACAAAAAGAAGGCGGATGAGGGGTTAGGAGCGAAGCTCAGACGGGGCACGGAAAAGGAGAAGGACTCTGAGTGGAAAACACTCCTCTCCCATTCTACATGCCAACCCCTCCATCCACATGGTCATGCCCACCACCCTGGTCATGCCACAAGCCCCATCCCCAAGGAACTCAGTTCATCTCTTCAAAGAATTTGTACGTGGGGTTTTCATAGCCATGGTTTTGCATTTTGTTCAACTGCCGCTCCTCCGGGCTAACCATGGGGTCCACCTGCCAGAAGGGGAACAAAGAAAGGAGAAGAGAGCTAATTAAAGTCAAGCAATGGGTCTCCATTGAGTTTCTAACCAACATGTCTGGAGCTTGGAATGTGGATCAGTAGAGTTCTTAAGGATACGGATTGAATGGATTACTTTCTTTGGCCAAGGAATTTGTCTCCTGTGCAAAAGCTCTCAGTGTATGTGCAAAGCAGTAGAATAATGATATCATCCTCATCCTCATTATCCTCATATGGAGGGGTGCGGTGGCCTAGAGGTGGAGCACTTGCCTCACAATCAGGAGGCTGTGAGTTCAATCCTAGGTAGAGGCAGATATTTTCTCTCTCTGGGCACACTGAGAATTTATCTGCTGCACAAAACTCCACACTGGCAACCGGAAGGGCATCTGGTAAATAAAACACTCTGTGAGCTCCATTTAGTTGCCCAGACTCCATCCCGCAAGGGATTATGGGGTCATTAAAAGATGATGATGATGATTATCATATGCTAGTATCATCTGCCAGGCACAAACAACCAGATCCACATGCGTAGGCTTCAAACCAATTACTTTATTATATTCTGCCTATAATACAGGAATCTCCCCAGACTGCCAGCTGCCACTGGAAGTCACTTCTGGATCTCTTACACCTATGTGAAAATTGGAGGCTAATTCCTCACTTGAGACCTCCATGCTGCCTGGCTGTTTCCCAAGACCATCCCAGTCGATGTCCCTGATTCACAAAAATGCTTTTCATTGGGTCCTGTCCAAACTTGCATTCGTTTCTTGTTGATATCATTTAATGGAATCTCTTCTCCTGCGTCTCTGCAGAACAATGCACCAAGAAGAAAGCTACCATAGCCGCAGCTCCAGGGCAGAGGTGGGTATTCAGCAGGTTCTGACCAGTTCTAGAGAACCGATAGCGGAAATTTTGAGTAGTTCGGAGAAGTGGCAAATACCGCCTCAGACTGGAGATTTTACAGTATCCTTCTCCTGCCATGCCTACCAAGCCACGCCCACAGAACCGGTAGTAGAAAAAATTTGAATCCCACCACTGCTCGAGCAGCTGCTGGGGGTTTGCAGGGGTTTGGGAGAGCCCCTAGCTAAGATTCTGCGCAGTTCCCAAATCCCACTCCTGGCTGGCCCCTCCCACCCCGCCCCGCCCCCTCCCAGGAGTCCCCAGACGGCCTGTTTTGGATGCAGATAAGTGCGGGGTGTTCACGGAGGTTTGGGAGGATAAAAAACGGGCCTCCCAGAAGTTCGGGCAGGCCCAAAATGGGCCCGTTTCCAGCTTCTAGAGAGCCTTCGGAGCCTGGGGAAGCCGTTTTTGCCCTCCTGGATGCTTGAGGAAAGCCTCCGGAGCCCGGGGCAGAACACCCTCCCCTCCTGTGATGCAGGAGGCCAACTAGGCCACGCCCATCTAGCAACCGGGCAGAGAACCCATTGCTACAATTTTTGAAGCTCATCCCTTCACAGCTCTAAGGAAGCCACCATGTGCTTTCTATCTCTACAAGGCTTCAGAGCAGCGGACAATGCTCTCCTCCATACAACACTGCTCCCATATAGATAAACAGAGTGGGGAAAACCTAGTGTGGGCGAAAGCATTGAAAAACTTTCATGAAGTCTCGAATTCTCCTCAAAACCTGCAAATTGGCCTGGACCCCCCAAAAGCAGATAGCTTATTTTTCCCAACGGTACCTCAACAATGCCGTGACTGATGGTCCCATATGGCTTTCGGCGAACCATCAGGAGGCTGATGATAATCACCATGGCAACAGCCACTGCTACGATGAGGAGGCCAATCAGGGCTCCTCGGTTGATGGTTACCAAGGTGTCAGGCTCCTGTAGAAAAACAGAATCAGTGTGATTTCAGGACAATCTTCCTGTTTGCTAAAGAAGACACCTTAGATATCTACAATGGTGAAGGACGATGGAAGGAAATACTTCCTTAAAAGAACAGACTTTTGATAAAAGACACATATGTGGTAGAATAGAATAGAATAACAGAGTTGGTAGGGACCTTGGAGGTCTTCTAGTCTAACCCCCTGCTTAGGTAGGAAACCCTACACCACTTCAGACAAAAGGTTGTCCAACATCTTCTTAAAAGCCTCCAGTGTTGGATCATTCCCAACTTCTGGAGGTAAGCTGTTCCACTGATTAATTGTTCTCACTATCAGGAAATTCTGCCTTAGTCCTAGGTTGCTTCTCTCCTTGATAAGTTTCCACCCATTGCTTCTTGTCCTGCCCTCAGGTGCTTTGGAGAATAGCTTGGCTCCCTCTTCTTTGTGGCAGTCCCTGAGATATTGAAAGGCTGCGATCATGTCTCCCCTAGTCCTTCTTTTCATTAAGCTAGACATGGCCAGTTCCTGCAACTGTTCTTTATATGTTTTAGCCTCCAGCCCTCTAATCATCTTTGTTGCTCTTCTCTGCACTCTTTCTAGAGCCTCAACATCTTTTTTACATCGTGGCGACCAAAACTGAATGCAGTATTCCAAGTGTGGTCTTATCCTGAGGCATTATAAAATGGTATTAACACTTCACATGATCTTGATTCTATCCCTCTCTTTATGCAGCCTAGGCCTGTATTGGCTTTTGTGGCAGCTGCTGTACACTGCTGGCTCCTAACGGATGGTAACGGATGCTCTCCCTGTTTGATGTAGCTGAGACCACCAGAGATACAGAAATTTGAGTTCAAAACCCAATGCAGAGGTTAAAGATTTTCTAAATTAGGGGTGTCAGCCCTGCTGGCTGGGGAGTTCTGGGAGTTGAAGTCCACAAGTCTTAACGTTGCCAAGGTTGGACACCTCTAGTCTAAACCATGACGTGCAACTTTGAACATCCCTCTAAGTCCCTCTAGATGTCTAAACATCTGCAATGAAATACATTTGGCAGATAATTCAACTTTTCCCCCTCCTAAAATTTGCCTTGGTAACAAAATATTGCTTTTGGAGCATAGGGTGGGGGTGCAATGGGGTGGGGTGACCTAGTCCTATAATATTACGGGAAGATGTCTGGATCCCTTGAAAGAAATAAAAGAACAGATGTGCTTATGGCTAGAATGTTCGATCAAAGAGCTACAAAGGCTGATTTAGTGACAAATTGGGTTATCCGACGCTCAAAGTTGCCACAAAGTGACCCTGTGTTTAAGTGAAAAGTTCTGTAAAAAAAACACCCTTTTTTCTTCAGGATGAAGACCAACTGTTATGTATAAGTTGGGTTGACAAAATCAGAAACGAGGAGGTGATAAGCTGCCTGGGAAAGCCCAAGAGAAATCATCAAAACCATAAACAAGCGAAAATTAGAATATTTCGGACATGGGATGCGACACCTGGAAAAATACGGCATCCTTTACTTAATCCTCCAGGGAAAGATTGAAGGGAAACAAGGTCCAGGCAGAAGAAGAACATCAGGGCTTCAAAATCTAAGGTTTGGACAAAACTCAACAGCACTTTTTTTGTGCGGCTGTTGATAAAAGTAGGATCGCCAACATGATTGCCAACGTCCAATGACGGATATGGTACAAGAAGAAGAAAGAAACCAACTCCATTTCAATGGCTCTACCATAATTTTCTGCTTAAACCCAGAGTTTAGAACCAGAATATCAAGTCAGAGCCATCTTTCTGCCATACCAATTTATTAATAACTGATGGAAGGGAATTATTCATCCACGCTTGCCAGGAACACAGGCGGTCCTCGATTTGCAACTGTTTGTTTAGTGAATTCGCTTGAAGTTACAACTGCACCGAAAAAAAGTGACTTTTGACCATTTTTCACACTTACAACCATTGCAACATCCCCATGATCATGTGATCAAAAGTTGGATGCTTGGTAACTGGCATGTACTTATGACAGTTGCAGAGTCCCAGGGTCATGTGATCACCTTTTGTAAACTTCTGACAATTGAAGTCGACGGGAAAGCCGGATTCGCTTAACAACCACACTGCTAACTTAACTGCAGTGCTTCACTTAACAACAATGGCAAGAAAGGTTGTAAAATGAGGCAAAACTCACTTTACAGCTGTTAGCAATGTAAATTTTGGGCTCAACTGGCCATAAGTCACCAGTACCACATATGGCTTGGGGAAAATCCTTCTTTCTGCCGTGCCTATTGAACATCTTAGAGGGTCTCTATTTTGCTCACTAATTCACACCCAAAAAAGTGTCACCGGCTAGAGGTCTGTCCAAAAAACAACCACACAACATTTTAAATGCCCAATTTTGTCAATTTTTTTCCTGCTCGCTCCTGAATTATTATTTTTTCATCTGGTGGTATTAAAATTGCATGCATGTGAATTGTTATTAAAAACTGCCTGGAGGAACTCAATGAAATTGTATACGTGTGCTTAAATGAAAAAAAAAAAAACCAAAAACCCAGAAACTGGTTTTATATTGGGTGGAGGCCACAGGCTGAGATTGCACTTAATCTTCGGGGAGACGGGGTGTGGGGAATTTCCTTCAACTGCCACTTCAAACTTCCAGGAGTTCTATAATTTTGGTTTTGGGTGGTCTGATTTGCTTCTAAACTTGGCATGGCTCAACCACTGCCAATGAAGCCTAGAATAGAATAGAATAGAATGGAATGGAATAGAATAGAATGGAATGGAATGGAATGGAATCACAGAGTTGGAAGGGACCTTGGAGGTCTTCTAGACCAACCCCCTGCTTAGGCAGGAAACCCTACACCACTTCAGACAAATGGTCATCCAACATCTTTTTAAAAAACTTCCAGTGTTGGGAACATTTACAATTTCTGGAGGCAGGTTGTTCCACTGATTAATTGTTCTAACTGTCAGGAAGTTTCTCCTTAGTTCTAAGTTGCTTCTCTCCTTGATTAGGTTCCACCCATGGCTTCTTGTCCTGCCCTCAGGAGCTTTGGAGAATAACTTGAGTCCCTCTTCTTTTTGGCAGCCCCTGAGATATTGGAACATATTGGAACACTGCTATCATGTCTTCCAAAATGGCTGCTGGTTCCCTTCAGCTCGGGTGTCAGCAACCCGCGGCTCTGGAGCTGCATGAGGCTCTTTGGGCCCTCTGCTGCCGCTCCCTGTTGGGTGATCCCACTATTGGCTGGCCCAGCCCCTCGCCCTCCCCTCTCAGTCATTCCTCCCCTGGCCTGAGAAGGAAAAACACAAAAAACAGAAATGAGAGGGTGGGTGAGAAGAAGAGAGACCCATTTCCCATAGAAAACATTAGGAGCCACAAAACTTGGCTAGACATGGCTGGGGTGTATGTCGTGTGACTGGGTGGGAGTGGCATTGAGTTGGCCACACCCACCCAGGTTTTGAGGCTCCTGGTGTTGTCTTTTCTATGGGGAACAGGTCCATATTAGGCTCCAGTTCCCTAATCATCTTTGTTGCTTTTCTCTGCACTCTTTCTAGGGTCTCAACATCTTGGTGACCAAAACGGAATGCAGTATTCCAAGCGTGGCCTTACCAAGGCCTTATAAAGCGGTATTAACACTTCATGTGACAAGTCTAGTAACAAGACTGGCATTTCCATCAAGGCTAGAGAAGAAGGGAGGAAAAGTTACAAACTGGGAGTCTTCAATCCAGTAACTTCCAGATATCCCAACCTCATCACCTCAGTCCCAAAGGTACTTTTTCAGGTGGCCACTGGACTTCCTTGGTTTTTTTTCTTTTGAAGACGTTTCGCTTTTCATCCAAGAAGCTTCTTCAGATGAGAAGCGAAATGCCTTCAAAAGAAAAAAAAAAACAAGAGAGTCCAGTGGCCTCCTGAAAAAGCACCTTTGGGACAACCATGACCTGGATGATGACTGAGAATCTCTACAGAATCATAATCTCAACCAACATGGTCACCGCCTGTGGGGACCAGGAGCCGAAGTCTAGGAAAGTACGAGGTACAGAATGCTTTAGAGTAGGGGTGGGCTTCAAAAATTATAGCAACGGGTTCTCTGCCTGGTTTCTGGGTGGGCGTGGCCACCATGGGTGTGGCCTAGTGAGCCTCCTGCACCATGGTTTTTGCCCTCCCTGGACTCCGGAGGCTTTCCTCAAGCTTCCGGGAAGGTGAAAATGGCGTCCCCAGCCTCTCTGGAAGCCAGAAATGAACATGTTTCCAGCCTTCTTAAACTTCTGGAAAAATTCCTGAACTTTTCACCCTCCCTGAGCCTCCGTGCATTTACCTGCATCCAAAACGGGCCGTGTGGGGACTCTGGGGAGGGGAGGGGAGGGTTGGGCGGGGCCAGACAGGAGTGGGATTTGTGGGGTTCTCCAAACTGCACAGAATCTTAGTGAGGAGGGGCTCTCTCGAACCCCCAGCAGCCCAGCCCTGCTTAAGAGGCTTTGGAGAATCCTTAAAGATTAATCATCAGGGGATGGAGTAAATTACACCAAACCAGAGTTTATCAACCTTGGCAAGGCAATTCTTCTTAGGCTGTGGTTCTATGGATGCTGTGGTTCTATGGATGCTTTAACGTTCTCCAAGACCCAAACCACTTATTTTGCTCCGAAGATCCCAATTCTACAATGAGTTAAACAGAAACGGGATATTTCAGCCTTACTGCACCTTGAGCTATAGATTCACCTGGCTTTGATCTGTAATCCTTGATAGTTACAGAGTTACAGTTCAATATTGAATACTTCATTCATCGATATTGAATTGCTTTATAAAACCCTAATAAGGCCATATCAATTTTGGTCACCATAGTACAAAAAAGTTGTTGAGACTTTGGAAGAAGTGCAGAGAAGAGCAGCTAAGATGATCAAAGGCCTGGAGACTAAAACATAGGAAGAACGGTTGAAGGATTTGGGTTTGGCTAATCTAAAGAAAAGAAGAATTAGGTGGTGAGATGATAGCAATATTCCAGTATTTGAGGTGCTGCCACAGAGAAGAGGGGGGTCAAATTATTCTACAAAGCACCAGAGGGCAGGACAAGAAACAATGGTTGGAAACTGATCAAAGAGAGAAGCAACGTGGAATTAAGGAGACGCTTCCTGACAGGGAGGACAATTAACCAGGGGAACAGCTTTGCCTTCAGAAATCGTGGGCGCTCCATCTCTGGAGGTTTTTTTAGAAGAGACTAGACAGTCACTTATCTGAAATGGTACAGGTTCTCCTGCTTAAGCAGGGGGCTGGACTAGAAGACCTCCAAGGTCCCTTCCAGATCTATTCTACTCTTCTATTCTATTATTATCTTATAAATGTTTACACTGGTAAGTTTCCATCAATATGGAGACATTGCTACTTTACATTTAATTTTACATTTAATAAATTTAATAAATGTTTTACATTTAATAAATTTAATTTTACATTTAATTTTGATTTAGCTTTGCCTCACATATATTCTGTTCCTCAACCAACTGAATTCTGAAATGACTACTAAGGGTTGCTTGCTTGCTACTTCAGTTCTCACCTGTGACAAGAACTTATGATTTATTCATAAAGCTGAGATCGGGATAAAGCCCGAGGAATCTGCGCACAAAAGGCACTGCTTATTTTTAAGGAGAAAGGGATTAGCAACTGTTACAACAAGCATCGCCAAGTAAAGGAGTAACTGAAGTAAGCTTTTGATCCCTGAAGCATTTGTTAAATATTCACAGCAGATAGAGAACTGGGTTTCTTCTTACGCCCCAGGACACTGTTACAAACAATCTGCCTTCATCTGTTCAGTTGTGTACGATTTTCAGAGACTTTAGAGATTACAAATAATGCTTACATTAATATTTCCACTTGAGGCATCTGTAATTCAGATGTAAAATGCTGCGTGGGTCTGAAGGCCTATCGGAGTTCTGAAAACAGTGTTTTTCATGCCAATTTGTTGTATTTGGCATTTTAGCTTGCTGTTGAAAACAACCTCCAATTTCACAAACACTCACCAAAGTAGCAAAGGTTGGAGTTTGTTGTCATCTCTCTGGATTTTGCAGAGAACAAAGCTGTGATTACAAGCTTCTAATGTTTGTTTTTCATAGACGCAAGAGGTTTCTACCTCTTATTTCTTCTCTCAATTCCCTATCATCCTTACGGGTCCACAAATCAGAAGAATTACTTATTCTTCTGACACAATTAAAAGAAAATCATAAGAAATGAAGTGGAATGGGATATGAAGCAGAGATGAGCTCAGGCATGGAAAGAATAATGATTAAAAAAAAAAGATGAAATCTCCCTAGGATAAATTTTCTTTTGGAGGGAATTTTAAGATGCAAACGAGTTTTCTCTGCTTCCGGCTGAATAATACAACGCCAATGATTATTGTGGGGAAAAGAAGCTGAATTAACAATCAACCACCAGAAGACAGAGGCCAAGTATAAACAGTTTTATGTTACAACAGATGTACGCAGGGCACAAAATCAACTGACAAGAATGGGGACCTGGAATTAAGCATGCAACTGAGGGAAAAGTGAAGATGTTAGACAAAGCACATATAACAATTTGATGAGGCAAAGATCTCTTTTTCCCCCCCATAGTTTTTAATCCCAGGTGAAGGAAAGATGATCTGTTCAGAACATGATTTCAAGAATCCCTGGTAAATAAGAGGCAATTATGAAAAGGCAAAGGAGCAGCAGGATGTATTTATTTCCTTGGGTTCAAATGAATAACTCCCTTGACATCCATGGGAAAGGCCCATGGCTTTCTATAGGAATGAGCCATATTTTGTCACTACCGCCTGGCCTATGTGTCTATAGCATGTCTAGTCTAGAGAAAAGAAGGACTAGGGGTGACACGATAGCAATGCTCAAATATTAGGGGCTGCCTCAAAAAAGAGGTCAACCTATTCTCCAAAGCACCAGAAGGCAAGACAAAAAAATAATGGATGGGAATTAACCAAGAAGAGGACTAGCCGAGAACTGAGGAGAAATTTCCTCAGGGAGGAAAAGGAACCAATGGAACAGCTTGCCTTCAGAAGTTGTGAATGCTCCATCATTGAGGGCTTTGAAGAAGAGACTGGACAGCCACTTGTCTGGATTGGTATAGGGCAGGGGTCGGCAACTTTAAACACTCAAAGAGCCACAAAGATCCTAACTGGAAGCCCCCCATTCAATTCTGGAGCTGTCCAGACTCTATGGCGATTCCCCCACCATAGAGTCTCCTCCTAGTGGGGTGTCCTTTTTCCTCTACCTGTCCTGTCCTAACCAAAAGCCCTATCAATTGTGGAGCTGACCCATAGGGAGCCGCAGCAGAGGGATAAAAGAGCCACATGCGGCTCCAGAGCTGCAGCTTGCTGACCTCTGGTATAGGGTCTCCTACTCAAACAGGGAGCTGGATTAGAAGACCTCTAAACACCCTTCCGTTATTCTGTTATTCTATTTACATTTTCAGTATCATAAGATGGAGGGCCACCCACAACTATTGACGGAGGTCAAGATATCCGTCAAAGACAAAATACAACTATATTTTCTCTAGTTTTAGAAAGAGTATCTTTTTCAATTTCAGTTGATGAAAACAAAACACAATCATGCTTCTACTGGATGACTTTCTTCTGAACACTGGCCATTATCAGAGCAAGGATGTGATGTTAAATAAGCATTTGATCGGTTTCCATCTGGCTTTTTCTTTATTCTCAGGCTTTCCCCAAAACTGCTCCTGCTTCTTCTGCTCCTGTAATTAATTTAAAACTGACTTTGTCATTTGATTGATTACAACCTCTCCAAACCTCATGCCCTCCAGACATTTGGGTCTTCAGCTTCACAAAACCGAGAGGACTGGGAATTTTCTAGGCTCTGGATGTTCCGCATTGCTGGAGGGCACCAAAGCTGGGGAAGCCTGATTTAATATATTTGCGTGCTGCTTTGAGAAGGCTCCAACTGTGCATATGGATAGGAAAATCTATTTTCTCTGCATTTTGCAACTCAGCTTTGAATAGCCTTGAAGCTTTTCCTTTATCCTGGAGCTATTAACTCCCCAGTTATACTTTCTATAATGGCTGAGCAAGCTGGATTTTGAAGCCGTGTATATATATTCGCTAGATTTAAGCACCACCTTTCTACTGTAAGCACTCAAGATAATTAAAACTGACGGCTTCAAACTGCTCCTGTTTACTTCCAATTCAGCCAAGTGTACTGTAGAGCTTGACACGAAAGTCACAAATATTTGCAGCTCCCAACACCTACAATAGTTGTTTCGATGTAAAACAAATTATAAATCATCCATTAAGATATATGCAAAAAACAACAACAACCTGTGCACAAAAATATAGCCACAGCTTGACAAATTTGATCTTGCTTGACTTCTTCTAAGACAGTTTTAAAGAAAACATTGGAGTGACTAAATAGAATTTTAAAAATGTGCCCCTTAGGGAAAAAAAATTAAAGCTATTGCCCATGTGGGGAAAATCCTCAAAAAATTGAAATACTATCAGTTGAAACATAATAAAATGTCTAATAAGGTTGGGCCAAGAAAGAAGAAAGAAAATATAATCTAGATAAGAGGTATAAAAGCCAAGGAGAAGAATGTTAAAAGGATTGCATTAGAAGCAGGAAGTCTGCCAGACATAATGGTTTGGGTCATTAGATGTAAAAAGAGCACTTAGGGAAGAGAGAAATATTATTGAGAAGTTAAATGACTGCTTTGCATCTGCCCAAGACAAAGGCAAGGTTGGCAAAATAGATCCAAATTATTTTTCACCAAGGCAATAAATCTGAAGAAGTGACACAAACTGAATCATCTTTAGAGGACACCTTAGAACAAACAGATAGATTAAACTCATAAATCACCGGCAGCAGATGGAATTCTCCCAAGAGTCCTGAAATAACACATAATATGAGCTCGCTGTAACAATAACACCCAATTCAAGAAAAGCGATTGTGCCTTCTGTCTGAGAAAAGGAAGAAGAAGAAAAAAAAACCCGCCCCAAACCCTACATCTCAGAATTATTACACGGTTGAACAGGGATCGCACAAGAACCTGCCAAAGAGATGCTAGGCACTGCCATTCAATCAATTTTCATGGAGAGAAAGAGAGAGAGAGAGAGAGAGAGAGAAGAAGAAGATCTGAAATTAGCTAATTCCCAGTCAAAAGCTGGTGATGTCAAATATCTGTTTGGCTTGTTAACTCTGCAAAGATCCTTTTGGCATTTTCCAAGCTTCCTTAAACCCACCTTGCCAAAAAAAACAAAACAAAAACCCCAACACAACCTGCCCTCTAAATGGTATACCTTTGAAAACCCCAGGCACTTGAAACCAATGTCATTGATGAAGACTGGCAGTGATGGGACTGACTACGTGATCTCTCTCATCTGTATAGGATGCTACTATGAACATTGACGCAGCCCCAAACGAAAAGGAAATAATGCGTGTAACTAGGGGCCAAGAGGGACTAAGCTGAGGCCTGGTTATCTAAGATATACAGATGTAAGCAAAGCAGTTTCTTCAAGTTGTAGCCAGGTCTTTTTCAAGGCAAGCTAGATTCCTGCAGATTTCATGGACATGTCTGTATAGTTCTGTACAGTTCATCAACAGCACTGATGATGTTACCTAGTTTGGCAATGAAACATCTGCAAGGAAACCACCAAGCTCAGAGAGCATCAAGAACCACACAGTTCAATCGTAAGCTACAAATATTCTCTCCTATCCTATCTATCTCTTGACCAGGGGTCTCCAACCTTGGCCACTTTAAGATTTATGGACTTCAATTCCCAGAGCTTTGCTGGCTAGGGAATTCTGGGAGTTGAAGTCCACCAGTCTTTAAGTAGCCAAGGTTGGAGACCCCTGCTCTTGACAACAATATAGAAGGATGTTTTCTCAATCCTCAGGTTGGTCTACAGCGATGGTATTTTCTGGTGATCTCCACCCAAGTATGAACCAGATTTCATTCCAATTAGTTTCCAAGATCAGCTAGGACTGCTGAGATCGGGGGTGTCAAACTTAAGGCTCATGGGCTGCATCTGGCCTGCAGGGTGCTTAGAGCTGGTCCACAGAGCCACCCTGGAAACAGCGAAGGACCAGCTTGCGGTGCCTCTGCCAGTGAAAACAGAGCGCAGGAGGGCCGCGCATGGACCTCCGTTTTCAGCCATGACAGCCTCCTGCAGCCCTCTGCCAATGAAAATGGAGCTTGGGAAGGCCATACAAGCTGGCCACGCCCCCTGGCCATGCCCCCTGCTCCCCCAGGTCAAGCAACCCTGATGTGGCCCTCAAGGAAATTGAGTTTGACACCCCTGGCTTAGATGCTCAGATGCTCCAGTCAAACTAACATTTACAGGTTTATGGTGAAGTCTAATCAGATGTGAACGCATGTGTGACATATGTCTCCATACAGAATTATTCCCGGAATGGAAATTCTGAATCTAAACACCCTCTTTTTCCTCCATAATGTGAGGATAATGTTTGTGTAGATCAGCCAAACCAACTACATTGGCTGGGGAATTCTGAGAATTAAAGTCCACAGGTCTTAAATAGCACTAGCATGTAGACTTATATACTGCTTTACAGTGCTTTACAGCCCCCAGCAATGTTGGGTCCTCATTTTACCCACCTCGGAAGGATGGAAGGCTGTGTCAACCTTGAGCCTGGTGAGATTCGAACTGCCAAATTGCAGGCAGCTGGCAGTCAGCAGAAGTAGACTGCAGTACTGCACTCTAACCACTGCGCCACAGAGGCTCTTAAAGATACCAAGCCTGGGAAACTCTAGCGTAGATGATATATTGTTAAAAGTGGCCAGAATATATGAAACTTCCTTACAGAACTAGTGAAAGGAGCACTGTAGCCAACCTTCTGACTTAGTTCTCGCCATTTTTGATCATTAGTGCATTCTCTTGTTCTTTTGGGTGGTTGCGTATCTTGGGCCCAATAGATGAGGACAACCACGCAGGCAGGATAAGACAAACACAGAAGAGGTGAACCTACTCAAGGATGGGGGTTCATTTGCAGGGTGGCTCATTCAGTATTTAAATTAAAAAAAAAAATTAAAACAAACACAGACCCACCAAGTGTCCCGTACTTAAAAGTTTTACCCCACTTTTACACACAATGAACTGGAGAAACCAGAGTTTTGCCTATTATCTTTTCTGTTTTAACTTTTTTTTTTTAAGGTTTCTATATGAAGAGCACTTCACACAATTCTCTGGACCAAGTGGGATGTCAAGTTTTCCATGGTTACATCAAGGTGGGGCTTTGCACTAAAACCAATGAAAGAAGCCCAGCACTTATTTGTCTCTTGCTTCCAAAAGATTAAAGGATTTTTTTTTTAAAAAACCCTGCCATTGCCAAAGTTGGATCCTAGTATAGATTGGACCCCATGTCACCTGTGTTTTTATATAGTTTTTAAAGGCTATGTATTAAACCAGGGATGAGCAATATAACGCTGCCACTGAAATTTAGCAGGGAACCATTGTTATATCTAGTCTGGTTCTTGGTTTGAAGAAGACTTTTGAGAGAATAACCGTGCTGGAAGGGAACCTTGGAGGTCTTCTAGTCCAACCCCAAGCAGAAAACCCTAAATTGTTTCAGACAAATGGTTATCTAATCTCTTAAAAACTTCCAGTGTTGGAGCATTTACAACTTTTGGAGGCAAGTCGTTTCACTGATTAACGGTTCTAACTGTCAGGAAATTTCTCCTTAGTTCGAAATTGCTTCTCTCCTTGATTAGTTTCCATTCCATCCATTGCTTCTTGTTCTGCCCTCCAGTGCTTTGGAGAATAGTTTGACTCCCTCTTCTTTGTGGCAGCCCCTGAGATATTAGAACACTGCTATCATGTCACCCCTAGTCCTTCTTTTCATTAGACTAGACATACCCAAGTCCTGCAACTGTTCTTTATATGTTTTAGCCTTCAGCCTCTAATCTTTTTTGTTGCTTCTTTTCTGCACTCTTTCTAGAGCCTCAAAATCGTTTTTATATTGTGGGGACCAAAACTTGATGCAATAGTCCAAGAGTGGTCTTACCAGGGCATTTATAAATTGGTACTACCTCTATATCCGTACTTTGCTACGAAACTCTGTGACCGGGCTTAGTTTTTGGGGACGAAAATAAGGAAAAAAAATTGTGCCTCTGCCTACCAGCATCCATCGGTATTCATCTGGATAGTGTTCTATCATTGTGAGAGTTGAGGGCTGTTTGGAAACTGAAACATGGAAACTGAAACAGTATTTGCTCTATGAGCAAGAAGGAGACAGCAAGGAGCCTGGGGGTGGCTTAGCTCAACGGTTCTGTGCTAAAGCTGGTTGCTGCTGTGAAACTAAAAGCGAAACTATAACTCTTCTCCTCTCCTTGTGTTTTGCAATTGGAACAGATTTCTTTTCAGGTGGGGAGGGGGAGTAGAACTTCTTAGCATCAGGGCATGTTAATAATAATAAAAAATACTAATGATCTGATGGTCATTTTGAAAAATCCTTTCTTAGTGAGCACCTAGAAGCCAAGAAGAACATATGTGCCAAATTTCAAATTTGTAGGCTTTACGTTTCTGGAGATTTTGTGATGATGCGTGAGTGGTATTTCGCTTTTATATACTGTATATAGATTAACACTTCATGGAATCTTGATTCTCTCTTTCTATTAATGCAACCTAGAACTGTGTTGGCCTTTTTTTGGCAGGGTAGACATGACTCACAAGGAAGATTAGGGGAGCTGAAACCCACTTGATAGGTGGAAGGGGATGTGCCTTGAAAGCTACTTACCAGTTCATCCCGTTGTATTTCTTGGGACTTGTACACCATGCCTTTGACATCTGAGGCAGACACATTGACCTATGGGATGGATGGGGGGGGGGATGGTTTTTGATTTAAGTCATACAGTCCCAGGGGTGCAAAGCTGGATGGGTAATCCAGCAACATTTTCTTCCTCTTAGTGCAAAATCATTCCAGTCACACGAGACAATCGCAATCTCATTCCTTTACAGAGTACATAGCTCCTTTACTCCAATATCTAACCTAAATTGAGATGCATTTTCCCTTTTTCAAGGTGGAACATGGGGAAACATGGCCCGGTCTTCCACCTAATGGGATAATGGCAATGCATCAACCTTCACAAGACAACAATTATTCTTTTGAAAGCGCTTGCAGCTCAAACGTCGCCTTGGACATAGCAAAGTGAATACATGGAAAAGAGATGGACTCAGTACGTATCACTGCATTTTAAAAAATAACGTGCCAGGCTTTAAACTACCACATTAGCAATGGACAATCCTGAATAAGAGTTGCACCTCACATGGCATCTGTTGGGAGCCCATGTATAAATGGGGCATATTATCCTCCCCTCAGTGTGACTGTGGGGTCTCATGTCAAACTGTAGATCCACATTGTGATCAGCTGTAAGCTGAGGGCATCTATTAACCCAGTAGCTATGCTTCAATGGTTAGATGGCCTAGACATTGGTATTTGAAGATTGATCATTTTAACATTTATATTTTATTGTGTTTTTACTAATCTAGATGAAATGTGAATATGTATTGCTAATCCATGTATGATATGCCATATGCTAAATAAACAAATCAACTGCATATAAGAAGCCCGTTGCCATTTTTCCAGGTTGAATCAATCGCCCAAAATATTGGGGTTTTTTTTCCCCCACTTGTGGCTTTAAGATGTGTGAGAATTCCCCAGCCAGCATGCTTCAGCCAGTTAAGGGACCATACATCTTAAAGTCACCGAGGTTGAGAAACACTGACCTAGAACATCAAATGATAAAGAGAATCAGTAGTCTCTGGCCTCCAATTTCAAGCAAAGTGGATGGAGCCGTCTCCTAATCTGACCTCTTTCTGTGTGATGTCATGAGATTAACCTTCAATATTAAGTAATCAGCTTAAAATCAAAAACCTCTATTATGCAACAAATAATTTGATGTTACATAAACATTCACTGCCTTTGAATAATATACTGCATCACGATTCGTAACAACGTAATAAAAAGGAGGGGGTAAAACCCCCACAAGAGATGGAAATCACAAATATTGCTCTGAATTACTCAGGACAAAGTAAGGGTTTTTTTAAAACACAGCTCCATCAATTTTGCTTGACACTAGTGTCCGAAGTCTATATATGTGGGTGTATACATAATTTTATTATTCATGTATTTATTTATATTTTTGTCATGTTTATATGGTGCATAGTGGAGGTGATGACCCTTTGACAGCTATAGGCAACGAAATTTCAATCTAATGCATAATTTTGTATTTATTTTGTCATGGTTTATGTAATGTATATCTTCAAGGTTGAGAAGCATTGTCCTAAAACAGGGGTCGCCAACCTTTTGGACTTCTGGGACCACCAAACTCATAATTTTAAATCCCGCGGACTAGAGACCCTGGGAAAATCCCCCCAAAAAAGTCTGCAGGAAAATTCCCCACCCTGTTTTCCTACCGATTGATCATTCTTTATTTGGGATCACAGGATATTGTCTCCAGCTCCGTTCTCAGGGAGAGAGAGAGAGAGAGAGAGACTTTTGGCTTTATGCAAGGAAAGCAGCAGAAGTCTTTCTTTCTCTCCCCCAAACTCTGCGCAGCCTCTTGGAGCAGGAGGCCTTGCAGGGTCCCAAAGACTTATTTCTGGCAGACTTTGGGGCTCAGAAAGAAAGACGTTTGCTGCTTTCCTTGCGTGCAGCCAAAAGCAGAAGAAGAAAGAAGCGGAAAGAAGCAGCCCGGTGGCCAGGCAAGGCACGTGGGGCGCATGGGGCAAATTTACCCCCACCCTTTCCTCTTTCCCCTCACTACCTCGTGGTGTTCGCAATGCAAGCGACACAAGCCTTGTGTTCCCACGGGCCATGTGGGCGGCGCAGCCTTGTGTTCCCGCTCAGCCTGGATTAATTGCTTTGGGGGTGACATTTCTCTGCGGACCACCAATTTTCTTGCAGACTACCAGTGCTTCCCGGCCCACCGGTTGGTGACCACTGTCCTAGAGGACCTCTCTCCATTTTAATTGTAATAAACAGCAATAAAAGGGGCCAGAAGGTCTCCTCTGCACCTACCTTATGTTCATACTCATACAGCAGGGCTTTGTCACTAGTTGGATAGTCGTATTCTGCCAGCCCTGAAGCTGAAGAGAAGAGATTCGGGTGAGGGTTAGAGGAACAAAGGCCTCGGTTGGTAACAATCCACACACCCATTTCCTTTGGTCTCAGTCATTGCTACTAAAGCCTACAGAGAAGGACTCCACGAAGATTTAGAGCTGAGAACTTACCTTTCTTGTCGGCTGAGTCAGAATCTGCCCATTCCACACACAGCATCAGAAGGAGAGGAGGAGGAGGAGGAGAGCATGGCAGAAAGGAAAAAGAGAACAGAGAAAGAAAGATAATTTTGAGAAGAAGAGGCGAAAGACACACAACACGATGCTGAGGCCGGGAGACAAAACCGCAGGAGCAGAAAGAAGGGGCACGCTTTTCCTCGTTTCTTTTCCAACAAGTTGGTGGGAAAAAAAAGAATGTTTGCTTAAAACAATTCACTTAACTAGCTACTGAGTTGACTCGTTTTCTAATTTTATAAAATACCTTGAGCCAAAATCTAATACAGGTAGTCCTCAGGTTGTGATGGAATTTGGGATGGGGATTTCCATCGGTAAATAATGCAGTCATAAAGCAGGACGTCATGTACTCACATCGCTTAGGGACAGCAACCCTGGCAGTCCCAGTTGTAATCCACGGAAAGGGGTCATTAAAAGAGGACCTCATGTGACTGAGTCCTGGGTGGTGTGGTGGCCCAGAGGTAGAGCTCTTACCTCACAATCAGGAGGTTGTGAGTTCGATCCTAGGTAGAGGCAGATATTTCTCTCTCTGGGCATGTTGAGATTATGTCTGCTGGATATAACTCCTCACTAGAGACAAGAAGAGCATCTGGCCAGTAAACACTCAACTCCATTCAGTTGCCCCATCCCCACCCCACAAGGGATTATGGGGTCATTAAAAGATGATGATGATGATGTGACTGAGTCCTAGGCAAGCAGGCTGGCAAGGGCCATGGGTGGGCTCTGAGCGTGAGTGGGCTCAACTCTAGAGGAGGCTGTGGGCAGGCACTACGAAGTGCAAGTGAGCAGGGATGTTACAGAACATAAGATTTCTGGCATCTTGTACTCCATAACGGGGCTCCTTGGGAGAAAATGCAGCAGGAGCATCTTATGGGATCTATTTATTACGTTCCCTGTTACTTGTGAGAAGCTGGCAGACTAGATCATCAGTGGCGATCCTATGACCACACATACCCTCCTATCGTAATTGTGAGCTGAGCACCTGGATCTTGATCACAAGGGTGCTGCTACAGAACCAGTCATAAGTCTCCTTTGTTCAATGCTGGCATAATTTGAATGGTCACAGAATGCGTCATTGTAACCTGAGGGTACTACCTGTAAAAGGATTTGGATTCACACAATACTCTGAGTTTAACAAACAAAACAATCGAGGTTCAAAGTATGCATGTTTTGCATGTAGGGTGAATGCAGGGGTGCGCTGCTGGGGGCTCACAGGGGCTCGGGAGACCCCCTAGCTAAGACTCTGTGGGGCTCCAAGAGCTCCCAATAACCTCAGAAAGACAAGCAGCAAGGGAAAGCTCTTAATAGACTTAATTGAACTTCTGGGCATTCAGCCAAGAGCATTTCACACCTCGTAAAAGTGTTGCAAGCTAGATAAACAATCCACTCAGTGTTTGCAAGGGAGAGCCATTGAAAAAATCAGATAACATAGCCACTAGCCTCCGAGGGGATGAATTCCCAAATAATAAGAATCACGTAACTCACCAGAAACTTCACTAAGACTCCAAGATTCCTCTCACAGTCACTGCTATTAAGCTGGTTTCACCCAGTCTTTTATTTAAGTATTAAATGCACGAAATAGTAAACAACTTTTTGGTATATTACCTTTTTTTAGGTAATTAGGGCAAAGAAGCGACATTGAGTTGGCCACACCCACCCAGTCCCATGACCACCCAGCCACACCCACCCAGCCAATCATTATGGCGGAGAGCCCCTTGCTAAAAAAATTTGAAGCCCACCCCCGGGGTGAATGCAACTCCTACATTTGCTTTTCATACACAAAGGCACCTTCTACAATCTGGTGCTCAAACAGATGCATTGAAAAACTTCTTACATCATTCCCAGACAGCGTAAGTAAAGGCTGTGATGTCAAGTAGGCCTCGTTTTAAGTACCACTTGCTTAGTTGACCATTCAAAGTTATGATGGACCGCAAAGAAGACACTTATGACCCCGATGCACATGCGCGCGCTTCCCCAAACCGGTTGTTATACCAGTTGGATCCCACCGTTGCATTTCTAGGTGGGCTTTCTCTTTCTACTTTCCTGACCCTTGGCAAAGACTTGAGAAAGCAGTGAGGAGCAACTTATCCGACCCACCTTCTCCATCACGGGTCTCCGCAGCTAGATCCTCCCCACTGTCCATGGGCAAGAACTCTTCAGTGGTGCGGGTCTCGGAGATGGAGGTAGTAAGCAGGTCATTGGTGGACACCCGTTCGGATCGCAGGAGCTCCTCTAGAAGTTAGAGAAATGGGAAGTAGATTGTTTGGAGCCCTATCTTGAGAGTTTTGAGACTCTACCTCGCCTGCTACAAGATGTCCCAATTTGTTTTGTTTTTTTTGCAAAGGTTTTATTTCAAGAGATGCTCAGATTCGTTCATTCTTTTATAAGAGAATTTCCCTTCTGAGAAAAATCTAGCCCTTCACCCGTAGGACAGATGCACTTTGCAGATAAACAACTGGGCTAAACCGAGGTATTTTACAATTGAAGAAGAAATAGCAATTCCAGGCCTTTTGGGAAGCACTCAAGGTGTATAAAAATGCTAAATTCAGCCTAAACATCTGGATGACCTGTGTGATCCACCTATCATTTCCCTTTATACAGATCCTTTTTCTCATACTAGGTCATTCTACAGTATCCATGGGGATTCTCCATCATCCAGATCTTGGTTGCCCCCAAAAGTGCTTTCCCAAAAGGCAACTGACTTCCTTGTTTTTTTTTTTCTCCCTTGAAAACATTTTGCTTCTCATCCAAGAAGCTTCTTTAGTTCTTCAGTTCATAACAGTAAAATCTGGGCCGTTCTACAGTGCCTCTTCCTTCCTCTGGATACATATAAAAGTATTTCGAAAATGACTCACCCTGGGTAGTAGAAATGATACTATGAGAATATCAACTTAAGTAACCAATCAAACTAAGTACTGAAGTATCTGCTGTTGGTATAGTACAGGGGTCAGCAACTTAAACACTCAAAGAGCCATTTTGACCCATTTCCCACACTAGGAAACGTGTCTCCTGGGAGCCACAAAGGTCCTAACTGGAAACCCCCCATTCAATACTGGTGCCGACTGGACGTCCACTTCCCCCACCATAGAGTCCCCTCCTAGCTTGGCATCCTTTTTTCCTTTACCTAGGGCTTTACTGAAAGCTCTATCAATTGTACAGCTGACCGGAAAACCCACCCCTTGCCATAGAATTTCCTCCTGGCATTCTGTGCTTTTCCCTTCCCTAACCGGAAGCTCCTTTCACAATTGCAGTGCCGACTGGCGACAGGGAGCTGGAGCAGAGGGATGAAAGAACTGCATATGGCTCCAGAGCTGTGGGTTGCAGATCCCTGGTATAGTACTTAAGAGCAGGCTGACTAGTCTACAAGCAATAGGGCGAGTGAAGAATGGAAGACTTAATTTAAGAGTTGAGAAGGGATGATATTTGGGATATATGAAGGATCTGACCCATGTACCTATATCTCCTCGGAGCTCCTGAGTTAGCTGGGGATTCTTGTACAGCAACGCAAGACTTTGGTTCATCCGTTCCTCAATGACATGGAGATGAGTATACACCTGGGAAAACACACAATAACGGAAAATGGTTCCTTCTAGAACAGTGTTTCTCAACCTTGGCCACTTGAATATATGTGGACTTCAACTCACAGACTTCCCCAGCCAGCATGAAACATGTTAATTGCAAAGACGCAAGATGGCGGCCATAGGCAGATGAAAACCATACCTGGAACTTCATTTGTTCGGCCTTTTCGGGGTCAGCCGCTGCCACGTGCTGGTAATGGCGGAGAGTATGGCGCTGATCTTTCTGTTCGGCCCGTACGTATCTCTTCAGAGCTGCCAGGATGCGATCAGGCTGTGTCAAAAGAGGAGTGTGGCCTAAATTAGTTGAATCTTGGTTGATTGTCTACCGTTCCTTGCCCGATTCTCAATACACGTAGAACCTCTGGTTACGAATGCTTCCGACCATGACCAAATCGGGTTCCGACCAAAAAATTCACAAAATTTTTGAAACTGGTCACGAGCGCATACTCAGGTGGTGATCAAACATGACCCCTGACCCAGAAATTCCTGCAGACGAAACATTAGAAGACGAAGAAATCGCCGAAGTTATGGAACAAATTATGGTCGTGATCAGAAGTTCTACTGTAGTTGGCCTTTGAGCAGATGGATTCTCTTACTGGCCTCTCTTGGTTTCCTCCTTTTTCAGGCACAGGTAAATACAGGTGGAAGCACAACCAAAAACCAATCTTTGGTTGGTTTTGAAAAAGCTAAACAGAATATGTGACTTGGAAGGGCTGTGCACTAGATTGGAAAGCTGAAAAAGACTGGGGAAAGAAGGCAGTGGTAACCCTCTGTCGTATTGCCATCCTGGAGAGAACCTGGATGGACAACATGGATCATGGACATCTATGTGCCCATCAGGAGCTTAACAAAAGTGATGGGAGACTAGACTTTGCATGATGTTGACAGGATATGTTTACTGTATATCAGACATTAATACAATTGAGCGAGTCCAGAAGTATTTCATGAGAAGAGTATTACACTCCTCTGCTCACAACAGAATACCCTATATCACCAGGCTTGAAATTTTGGGCTTGGACAACCTTGAACTATGCCACCTACGGTTGGACTTAAGCGTCGAACACAAAATTATCTGCTACAATGCCCTACCAGTCAATGACTACTTCAGCTTCAACCGCAACAATACAAGAGCACACAACAGATACAAACTCAATGCAAACTGCTCCAAACTTGATTGCAGAAAGTACAACTTCAGCAACAGAGTGGTCAATGCCTGGAATGCACTACCTGACTCTGTTGTTACGTCCTCTAACCCTCCACTCCTTTAACCTCACACTATCCACTATTGACCTCACCCCATTCCCAGGAGGTCTGTAAGAGGCGTGCATAAGTGCACCACCATGCCTAGCGTCCCTGTCCTAATGTCCCCATTTAATCGTACCTATTTCGGGTATTCTTACTCATGTTTATACTTATACCTATTATCTTGAAAGTGATTGACAAATCAAATAAATAAAAATAAATAAATAAATAAGTGGGGCCACAAGAAAAGGAAAAATTGTGAGTGCTTTCCATATGGACCCGGATATATTTAACATGGTAGGATCCCCATTTTGGTATTCTGTATTCTGGCTGAGGATTTCAGGAGCTGGAATGTAGCGTATTGCCATAAGTTGTTCATACAAGGGAACAGATAATTTCTAACTAACGCCACATGCACAATGGGTGTTATCTCACTTTCCTGCTCCATATTTCTGCTCCTTGCCACTTTCAGGGCATTATAGGGTGGTGACACCACTAACTGCTTCTTCACTGCATGACCACACTTCACATTAGGGGTCCCCAATCTCTGGTCCGTGGCCTGGTACTGGTCCGTGGCCCATTGGGAACCGGTCTGTGCAAGAAGTGGCCGAGTGTGCAAGCATGCAAAGTTGCATTTGCATCAACGGTGTGTGCACGAAACCATCCGCTCCCCCTCCCTGCTGTCGCTGGTGGTCCGCAGAGCTGGGAAGGTTGGAAAATACTTCTTTACCTGATCTTGAACTCTATTGCTTAAATAATGTTTCTCTCTTGCGCCACTTGCATGCAAGAAACAGAAAGCCAGGGAAAAGAATCTTTCTCTTCTATACACTTGCTGTTGTGGCCCGCCAGTGGCCAGCAGAATTGGCAGCAGATTCAGACGGTGAGGGGGTTGGGGAGGAACTTGGGCCAGTCCTGGAGTCTCGGGAAGGCTCTGACAAGGGCTCTGCATCGGAGGCAGAGATGGGGCCAGGGCCACCTGACAGTTATCAGCTGCCTTCGGAGTCAGACATCAGTGGGGAAGAAGAACAGTTGCAGCCTGTTCCCAGTGTGCGCATGCACAGAGCTGCCAGGAGAAGGGAACAGCTAAGGAACAAGGGTCAATTCGGGAGTAAAGCTACAGGTGGATGGTGAATGGCCCCTCCCGTAGGGAATAAAGAGGAGCGAAAAGGGAGTGGTGTTTGCAGGAGGCAATTAGTTCAATTCATTAGGGTGAAGATCTGTTCCTGACTCCTTGCCAACTATTGTCTGCTACAGAGTGGCACTTGAAAGATATCGGCCTGGCAGCTCTCCAAGCCTGATAAAGGTCTGTAGATGTGAAATCTCTTAAAAGACTGTTGGCTGGGACTTTGCGGGAGAGGAATTCACTTTAAACTAAATAAAAGGGGTTTTATCGGGAAGAGGAGTCGGTTTTGTGCTTTTGGGAAGCCTAGGTCAGAACACTTGCTCTGGTGTGAATAGGTGTTGTCCCAAGATCACCGTCTACTTTGTTTGCAATCCACATGCAGGATCTGCTTCTCATTCTCTCAGCTCAGCTTACGTACAAATCACGCATTCTGTTCTCCAAGCTAACATTTGCCTTCCTCTACCCTTTGAACTACCTGGGCATGGTCGTTCTGTACAGCAGTCAAGTAGTTCTCCAGTGCCGCCCGACGGTTATCATTCAGCTGTGCTACCACCCGGGCCAGATGGGTCTCCACCAGCCGCTGGCGTTCTCCAGCCACCTGCTCTTCCAGTGTCTGGAGGACAGATTGGAAGTGCTAGAAAGCAAGAAGAAGAGAGAAGCCATTCAGAATATTTCAGAAGAAGTGTTAGAAGGGACCTTGGAGGTCTTCTAGTCCAACCCCCTGCCTAGGTAGGAAACCATACGTCAGACAAATATAGATAGATACACTAGATATGTGTTGATGTATATAAAGAAAAAAATGTATAGAATAAGATTTATACGATATATATATATTTGTCGATGCCATTGTACTTTTAAAAACATGAATGAGATTTGTATTGGTGGAAAAACACAATAAAAATCTATTTTAAAAAAAGGTAGGTGAACATGGACCTGGGAAAAACTTTGGGTGAAAGACTCTGGAAGCTTTATTACAGCAAAATATAAAATTATGTTCCTGGAGCAGACATATACAGACTCCCTTTTTCCTCCCTAAGGGCCAGGATAGTTCAGTAGCAAAGCGACAGCATCGGATTCCTTGAAACGCAATAAAATTAGCATTAAAGGCTTAAAATTACTCAAGCCACCTATAGAGACAATGAAATGCAAACACAACAAAGCATTCCATGCAGAGCTTATTCTCCTAGAAGCAGATGTTTAAGTTAACTCGAATGTGTTTAGAGGGTTTATATCCTGGCTGTTAAATAAAAAGCCAGGATGGCTTAAAATACTTTGTCAAAAGGACAATTAAACGATTGCCACACATTTTAACAACTCTACTGTATGAAAAAATGGTAGATTCCAAAAATTTTGAAAGAGCAGCATGAACACCTCAGCTTTTTAAGATACCTAAGTTTAAGGTTTTTAAGAAGTGAACCAAAAATCATCAGGGGAGGTTGCGAGACCAATTTCTATAAGGGAGGTTACTCCAAGATATTTGGAGTATAATTTATTACAAATTACTCTTTTTTTTAAAAAAAAAATCAATGTTTAGAAACTGGCAGCTATCAATGGATGTACGCTAAAGACAAGCTACAACATCTGCTCGCAGACAGGCCAAAAGAAACAGATACGAAGCCATGGGGTTGATTCAACTTCTGTTTTTGGTAAAAACATGTTTGGGCTTTCTCTCAGAGTAGAACCCATTCAAGTTGTTTTCGAATAATAATAATAAAAAAAGAATGCAACTATTATAAACACAGAATAGAATCAAACAACAGATAGAGAAAACAGAAGGGCCTTGTCATTCCAGCTCAGCTAAACCGTTTAAAACAAGCCATTGAAACTAACTTGAATTGTAAACCCTACAAAACCCGAAACAGCATCCATGGAAATTGAAAGCTAATTCTAACACCTGAATGGAAAGGACAAACGGTATTGCCCTGGGTCAAGAAACCCCACAAGTGAAGGATCTGCTGGTCCATCTACTAGTTCACCTAATCTTGACATGGATTTAATTTTTTTAAAATGTCGTTATTAAATTCCCCAAACAAACATTAAAATACAAAGGGATGGGAGTCCAATGAGATGGTTGGCCAATCTCACCTCGTTGAGTGCTTGCCGGTCTGTTTTCGGCAAGTTTTTGGCTTCGTTGTCAGCTTCAGCCCATTCCTTCATCACCTATGAAATCATAACAAAAGGACAGTGGTGTTATCCATACAAGGGTTTTCTGCTGTAGAAACTGGTTCTGGAGAAGCAGTTTCTGTTATCTGTGGAGATTCTCAATCATCCAGGCCATAGTTGTCTCAAAGTTGCTTTTCCTCCTTGAGGAAGAGGAAGGAAACATTTCGCTCCTCATCCAAGAAGCTTCATCACAGGATGGCCATACTGACTATCCTTCTATCCCTCTACCATTGAGCCATTGTCTCTAACCATTAAGCATAGTCTATGGAGTCATCCAGGTCATGGTTGTCCCAGAGGTGCTCTTTTCAAGAGGGAGATGGACTTTCTGGTTTTTCTTTGAAGACATTTTGCTTCTCATCCAAGAAGCTTCTTCAGCTCCCACCATCTAGTCAAGATAGTGCCTCTTGAAAAAAAGGACCTTTGGGACATTGAACATGGTCTTCTCCTTGCTGCAGGTTGAAAGGGAGGAAGGAAGGAAGGAAAGAAAGAAAAAAGAAAAAAAAAGAAGAAAGGGAAGAAGTCCAGAAATACTTCACAAGAAGAGTTCTCCACTCCTCTACTCGTTGCAGAATACCTTATGCCACCAGACTTGAAATTCTCGACCTAAGAAACCTTGAATTACGCCGTCCTCGGTCTGATCTAAGTATGGTATATAAAATCATACATTGCAATGACTTACCTGTCAATGAATACTTCAGCTTCAACCATAACAACACAAGAGCAAACAATAGATACAAACTCAAGGTTAACCGCACCAAACTTGATTGCAGGAAATACGACTTCAGCAACAGAGTGGTCAATGTCTGGAATACTCTCTACCTGACTCCGTGGTTTCTTCCCCAAATCCCAAAAACTTTAACCTTAGACTGTCTACTATTGACCTTACCCCTTTCCTAAAAGGTCTGTAGGGGGTGTGCATAAGAGCAGCAGCATGCCTACTGTCCCTGTCCTATTGTTTCTTTATTTTTCTTATATGTACCCATTTCACGTATTCATAACTATGTATATACTTATACCTATTATCTTGTAAGCTATTGACAAATCAAATCAAATAAATAAATAAATAAAAGAGAAAGAAGGAAGGAAGGAAGGAAGGAAGGAAGGAAGGAAGGAAAGAAAGAAAGAAAGAAAGAAAGAAAGAAAGAAAGAAAGAAAGAAAGAAAGAAAGAAAGAAAGAAAGAAAGAAAGAAAGAAAGACTTAGACATGGCTCCTACAAATCAGTATGATTTATATTGCACATCCATCATTTCTAACAGGATTAGATCGTCTCCATCATTGTAGGGGTGCAATCTGTCAAGAGAAATCCTCTGATGGCCCCATGGGTGTGTCTGAACTCATCAAACGGAACCATACAATGAAAGCTTGCATATCTGCAAGCTGAGCAAATCCTCTTTCCTGTCTGTCCAGCCATTACCTCATTGATCTGTTTCATGCGCCGCTCCTCCAGGTCCATCTTGGCTCGCAGGAAGTTGGCGTGTTCATTCCCATCTCCAGGCATTTCAAAATAAACATCTACCCCGTCCGTTGGGCGAGGGGTTGGGGTCACTGTATAGACAGCAATCGTGTTAGACAAGACCAGGCCTTCTTACCTGTCTTAAAGCAAAGATAACGTAAGCTGTTGCCTTTGAACTGTTTTGAACAAGAACTTCCAGTTCCAGGCAGCAGGGCACATGGAAAAGATTATATAAAAGCTGTGATGGCACCATGGTTAGAATGCGGTATTGCCGGCTAATTTTGCCAACTGCCAGAAGTTCGATACTCACTGGCTCAAGATGGACTCAGCTTTCTGTCCTTCCAAGGACATGCAAAACGAGAACCCAGACTGTTGGGGGCAATATGCTGACTCTGTAAACCGCTTAGAGCAGGGGTGTCAAACTCAAGGCCCGTGGGCTGCATCTGAGCCACGATGTGGTCAGATCCAGCCCACAGGGCCGTCCTGGAAAATGTAAGGGGCCAGCCCATGTCGCTTTGGTCCAGTCTATCCAATGCAAAGAGGAAACATCGGTCCAGCGTGGCTTTGGCCCAGTCTACCCAATGCAAAGAGGAAACATGCCAGCAGTTCGGGGAGTGGCATCAAGTTGGCCATGCCCACCCAGTTGGCCACACTCACCAGTTGGCCACACCCACCTGCCCCCCCACAAGTTCAACCACGGTCCTTATGTGGCCCTCAAAGAAATGGAGTTTGACATCCCTGGCTTAGAGAGTGCTGTAAAGCAGTGTCCCCCAATGGAGCTCATCTCTGTTACAAAGCCAAAGAACGAGCCTTGTCCGAAGACGTCTCCTTGGTCATGTGGCCAGCATGACTCAACGCCGAAGGTACACAGAATGCTGTTACCTTCCCACCAAAGGTGGTCCCTATTTTTCCACTTGCATTTTTGACATGCTTTCGAACTGCTAGGTTGGCAGAAGCTGGGACAAGTAACGGGAGCTCACACCGTTACGTGGCGCTAGGGATTCGAACTGCTGACCTTTCTGATCGACAAGCTCAGCGTCTAAGCCATTGAGCCACCACGTCCCTGTACATTGCTACATACCAGGGCTCAATTGCTACATACCAGGGCTCAATTACTGGGTGAATCCAGTCTCAAAAGGTGGACTTATCTAAAAAGGGATCCTAGGAATGCAGAGAATGTAAACACTCATCCATTGTTGACGGACATGATTAGGACTAGGGATATAAGAGACAATCCAATTTCTCCTTGAGAGAGGGCGGCACCGCAAGAGTTAGCGAAAGGCTTGAGATCTGGCTCGGTGTAATTATGACAGGATTCTCTCCCTTGCTCAGAGATTCAACTGCAATCCCTACTCTTCCTGGAATATAATTAAGATTCAATTACTCTCCTCCGTGGGTCCCAATTTCTGCGGCAGCCTAACATCGATGGATTTGCATCCCAAAGCAGATGCAATTGCTTCCCCTGTTAAAATATGCCTGACCCTGCAGAAGTCACCCATCTCGAATATTTAAAACCATCCATGCATGCAAATCTATTTGGGCGCATGGCGTCCCGCAGTGATTTGGTTGAGGACAGAAAGAAGCAGGCGAGCCCCCTTGAGGCTTTGATTCTAAGCATCCTCTACCCTTTAGTGTCAGGGAGAGCTAGGTTCAGCGCTGTCTCCAAAACAGACTTCCCATTGTGAAGAGGAGGAGGTGATGCGCACTCAGAGAAACAGCTGAGCAGCTGAGCATTTCCTGCTTTCTCAACCTAGTAGTAGCTGGCATCTTGCCCCTCTACTTTCTGTGCCCCAGAGGTCCCTATTTTGCAACAATGGTGGGATTCAAAACTTTTTACCACCGGTTCCGTGGGCATGGCTTGGTGCGTGTGGTGTGGCTTGGTGGGCGTAGCTTGGTAGGCATGGCAGGGGAAGGATACTGCAAAATCCCCATTCCCTACCCACCCCACTAACCACTAACTCTGTTCTCCTGTGCTGGTCAACCAAAGAAGACCCAGCCGATCAGCTGAGACTCAATGGGAGGCACAGAATAGATAGGGGCGGGGCCAGTCAGAGGTGGGATTTGCCAGTTCTCTGAACTACTCAAAATTTCCACTACCGGTTCTCCAGAACTGGTCAGAACCTGCTGAATACCACCTCTGGCCTATATTCCTCTTTCTTTTGATCTGTCTTTGAGCAATGATTTTTACCATGGCTGCCAATGAGAGTGTATTCCATTTAAGCCGGAGTTTTTTCTCCTAGAAATAATAATACCAGAAGGACTTAATTTATCTAATAGTACATGTGTTGATGGCGGCTAGAATAATATATGTGCAATACTGGAAGAAGGAAAGCATACCGCCAGAAACAGAGATAAAAAGGAAAATTATGGCCTGTGCAGAATTAAAATTAGAATTAAAAAACAAGGGGGAATCTGAGTAGCCAGTGGTCAACTAGTTGTAGTTACTTCCCCAAACCCCAAAAACTTTAACCTTAGACTGTCTACTATTGACCTCACCCCTTTCCTAAGAGGTCTCTAGGGGGCGTGCATAAGCGCACCAACGTGCCTACCGTCCCTGTCCTATTGTCTCTTTTATTTTTCTTTTATTTTTCTTATATGTACCCATTTCATGTATTCATAACTATGTATACACTTATACTTATTATCTTGTAAACAATTGACAAATCAAATAAATGAATAAATAAACTATGAAATGTGGAATAAATTCTATCAGTGGTTGCATAGAAGAAGGCATGGTCAGAACATAAGTACCTATGATGATTAGAATAATTAGTAAACCATGTATCAAACAAGAGGATTGTAAATGGTGAAGTAACATTTATATATGTACTGTATAACAATTGTAACACCAGAACGGCTGCACTGTGTTGTATTCTTATAATTAAAATAAAATAAATACATACAAAAAACAACAACACCAGTCTTCATAAGGTGGCCTTTTTTTCTTCTTCTAGATGCACAAGTAGTCCTCTACTTACAACCACACATGAGCCCAAAATTTCTGTTGCTAAGCAAGACATGTAACAGATTAAAAGAGTTGGAAGGGACCTTGTCGGTCATCCAGTCCAACCCTTCCAACCCCGCCGTCCAAGCTAAGTGGGTTTCGCCCCATGTGATGACATTTCTTGCCACAGTTGGTTCACTGAATCACCGCCGTTGTTAAGTTAGCAACAGGATTGTTTCTGCCCTCACTGACTTTGATTGTCAGAAGGCCACAAAAGGTGATAACTCAATCCTGGGATATACATAGCAGTTTCTCAACATCTGAATCTTCACTGCGTGACCATGGGAAAGCTGCCATGGTCATAAGCGTGAAAAAACGGCCATAAGCCCCCTATTTCCAGTGATGTTGTAACTTCAACTGGTCACTAAATATTGGACTACCTGCAATCCGCAGATTTGTAATCGTTGCCTATGGCAGGGGTGTCAACTCGATTTCAAAGAGGGCCACCTCAGGGTTGTGTTTGACCTGGGGGGGGGGCTGGAGGGGGGGGGCTGGAGTGGGTGTGGCCAGGGTGGGTGTGGCCAACTCAACGTCACTCGTGTCGGGGGCACCTGTGGTGGCCAGAGCTCTCTGCCAGCAAAAAAGGACTCCTGAGCTCTGTTTTCGGCTGTGTCAGCCTCCTGCAACCCTCTGCCAGCGAAAACGGAGCTCGGGAGGATGGCCCTCCTGAGCTCCGTTTTCCCTGGCAGAGGCACCACAGGCCAGTCCCTTCCTGGTGAAAACTGCCTCCCTCAGGCCCGTTTCCGGACTTCTAGAAGGCCCATTTCCCCCCCTCCCTGAGCCTCTGTGTAGTCCCTGTATTTACCTCACATCCAAAATGGGCCGTGTAGAGACTCCTCGGAGGGGCAGGGCGTGGTGGGAGGGGTGGGGAGGGGCATGGTGTGATGGGAGGGGCCAGCCAGGGGTGGGATTTAGCAGTTCGCCGAACCAGACGTAACGTTAGTTACAGGTCCGCCTGAACCCGGGCGAATCCGTAGCAGCCCAACCCTGGGTCATGGTTGAGATGGTAAGGAAGAGCAAGAAAGAACACGGAGCTTGGAAGGTGCTCTATGAGGTTGACTCTTAAGATGGGTCTTTGCCTCCACTGCTTACCTTTGACATCTTCTTCTGTGGTCTGAGTCGTAGTGGTGATGGTGGTTTGGGTGATGCTGTCATCGTAGTAACCTGGTTCCACATAATAGTCATCCCAGGCAGCACGGAAACGGTTAGAGTCAGGAGAACTCTCTCCAGGAATCTCTTCCTCTTCTTCCTCTTCCTCCTCCTCCTCCTCTTCTTCCTCCTCCTCCTCCACCTCCTCTTCCTCTTCTTCATCCATATTTCTGTCTTCCTCCAATTCTAAACTTTCTTCCTCTATTGGAATACGCCCTGTTGGTACTTTGTTGCTGGAAAAAAAAGACCCATCGAGTGAAGATCACAAACAAATCCATCATGCAAGAAGATGCATTTGAGGAGCAGGGGAAAGCCACTAGGGAGACTTTTCCCCATGAGAAAAGGAAAATATTCCTATTCAACTACATAATCCTGTATGAGCAATGTCTTCAATTTTGTGCTATTTTTTTTTTTGGTCTTTTAATGATGCTGTAATCCCTTACATTGGGCTAAAGTCGAGGCAACTGAATGGAGCTAAATGTTTACTGGCCGGATGCCCTTCCTGTTGCCAATGCGGAGTTGTTTTTTTTCCAGCAGATATATTTTCATTGTGCCCAGAGAGAGAAATATCTGTTGCTATCTAGGATCAAACTCACAGTCTCACAGGTCGTGAGGCGAGAGCTCCACCTCTAGGCCACTGCACCAGTCTTCAATTTTGCGCTAATAAAGCAATCAATTGTATATATGTGTGTGTGTGTGCGTGTGTGTGTGTGTGTGTGTGTGTGTATATATATATATATATATATATATATATATATATATATATATATATATATATATATACACACATACATACATACATACATACATACATACACCAGTGGCGGTATTCAGCCGGTTCGCACCAGATCGAGCAAACTGGTAGCAAGAATTTGGCGTGGGTTGCCGAACTGGTAGTAACTTCTGGCTGGCCACGCCCCCAATCTGGTCGCCTTCCCACCCGATGCTTGCTTACCCGCTCGCCTGACATTTGCCTAAGGTATTTCTTTTTTCCTCCCTCTTCCAACAATCAGCTGTGCATAGATCAGCTGCGCCAGGATTCCCTGCTGAGGCCCAGGAAGGCAAAAAATGGAAGGAGGAGCTCAGGCCCCCTCCTCCATTTTTTGCCTTCCAGAGCCCCAGAAAAGCCTTGGGGAGCAAAAACGCCCCCTCTCCTAGAGGCTCCTCTGAGGCTAGGAAGCTCCCAAAAATGGGTGGGAGCGGCAAAAAGGCAAAAAAAAAAAAAAGCCACACCCACCCAGTCACATGGCCACGCCTACCAAGCCACACGCCCACAGAACCGGTAGTAAAAAATTTTCAAATCCCACCACTGATACGTACACACATATATCTAAACATTTCCTTGCAGATTTCCCCTATAAGAGCCAGATCCAGGAACATTCTAAATGAAATCAGTTTTGCAAGGGGTAAAATTTGGTCTCCAATGGAATCCTAACCGCCTTCCTATGCAGCTGGATCTGCTCAAACTCATCGTCTCACCTGCGCAGGGCTTCTTCCCTTAAATGGGCAACCACCGGGGGGCCCTCCGTAGCTTGCTCCACCCTGATGGCTGGCGGGCGTGAAGGGCAGCACACATATTCCACACCTCGGAAGCGGTCAGCTCCACAAGGCAGTAACATGCCGTAGCTGTGTAGCTCAAGATGTTCACCACTGCAGGCCTGAAAGGTGGATATGAACAAGGTTAAAATGCTGCGATGCAACAGCCCGAGACTGGTTCACACGATACGGTGAACCTGCCTAGAGTGCCAGGTAAACCTAGGCCATACAGTTGAGTTTTATCATGTGAACTCAGATAACATGAAAAGAGTATCCTTCACTTAACACAGTGCATGCTGAGAAAACTTGTCAAGCCTTACTTACTAGGTAGAGCAGACTGGAGATGTGGCCAGATGAGCTAATTCTACTTTACTGTGAAGTTATATTAACAGCATCTATCTGAAAATACTATTCTACCCCCATCTTGTTGGTTTATTTCTTTTTATTTTAAGGACTCTGTAATCTTTTGCATTGGGGTGGAGTGGGGATGACTTAATGGAACTGAGCCTACATGGAGTTTGCAGCAGAGATTTTATCTTTGGGGCCGGAAATATAAATATCTGACACTACCTAGGATCAAACTCACAGTCTCCACCTCTAGGCCACCATGCCATTCCTAACCCTTTACAGACTGAGAAACTAGGGAGGGTCTTCTTTGAGCCTCTTTATCTGCCTGTTATGCAGCTGTGGGCTATGCCGTCTCTTATCTGGCTTTTCCCTAGGTAGCATCTCTGGATCCAGTCTCCCAAGGTGTTTCCTACATACCATTACAAAACCTGCTTGGATGAGGCAATCATACTATAGCTTAACCACAGCTATGTTTAACTGCAACTAAGAATGATTTGATCTAAGTTAACACTAAGTTAGGAGATGGCTTAATTCAGACAACCAGACTCAAGTAGAAATGCTTGGTAAGAAGCCCACAGTTACTCACCTCTTTAGCCACACTATGCCAATACAAGTAGGTCTCACAGGAGTCCATTTTCTCTTGGTGTAGGAATTTGCACTTGTCTGGTACAAGAAGTGCTTCGCTCACAAACTCGCCCACTGGGGAAAGAGAACAACAAGTAGGTTTATCACTTTGCCCTATCAAGGAGTAATGATGAAAGAAAGTTATTATAGTTAATATGTACAAGTAAAGGCTAGAAGTTAAGATTAGCATTATATACTGTATGTTTAAAAAGTAAAAAAATAAGAGATGACGGGATAGAAGGTTTACTGAGAGAGATAAGTAAATACTGCTATTATTATGTGATCACTATTAATGTTATGAATATTATTGCTATTATTATTACTATTATTTCTCCAAACTAATTGTACCCAGACAACATGCTGTTCATGATCAATCAATCAATCTCTATAAAAGCAAAATACCACTCACTCATCATCACAAAATCTCCAGAACCTTAAAGCCTACAAACTCAAAATTTGGCATGCATGTTCCTCTTAGCTTCTAGGTGCTCACTAAGAAAGGATTTTTCAAAATGTCCATCAGAGCATTAGTATTTCGTATATTATTATTAACACCCTCTGATGCTAAAGAGTTCTACTCCCCCTCCCCACCCGAAAAGAAATCTCTTCCAAATGCAAAACACAAGCAGAGGAGTTTCAGTTTTACTTTCACAACAGCAACCAGCTTTAGTACAACTCCAAGATAGGTGAAATAATGTTAAACTACAGAGATAGACAATTTGGGGTCTTCTACACCAAAGTTTAGATGGCAAGCAACTCCTACGTTGGATAACCATTTGTCTGAAGTGGTGTAGGGTTACCTGCCTAGGCAGAGGGTTGGACTAGAAGACCTCCAAGGTCCCTTCCAACTCTGTTATTCTATTCTATTCTAATTCCTTTGTCACTGGTCATTCTACTGTATCCCACAGATATTGAGGCTCTGAACTATTGAAGGATTTCAGGTGGCTTTGCTAATTATAATGCAATAAACATTTAGAAAATAAAATAATGCTATCACAGCACTTTCTCCTGGAAAAGAATGACACAGGAGTTTTGTCCACAATCAATTTCTGCACCAACAGCAGCTTCTTCATTTCTGCTCAAAAATAAAGTTCCACTGAATTGGTCTAAGCGCATGTAACTTCCATTTCCACTAAATCAGAGCTAAGTGTATACCGTAATCAGAGGTGGTATTCAGCAGGTTCTGACCAGTTCTGGAGAACTGGTACCAGAAATTTTTTAATTTTTTTTATTAAACAAACAAACACAAAAACAAAAAGAAACATTAAAAACAATGAACATGGTACAATCCTCCTAACCCACATAGTTGTCTTACATTGCTAAATCACATATAAAAATAGTGCATGTTTACATTCTATATACATAGTATATAATATATACATAAATTTAATCATTTCTTATTATCTTGATCCTATCTCTTTTCTAACCAACCATAAAACTTATCCAATACTTTCATCCTTATTTTTTAAATTTTTTTGTCAATTTGCCCATTTCTGCACATATCCAGATTTTCCGAATTATTTCTATTTCACTTGGAGTTTCTTTACATTTAGAAATTTTGAGTAGTTCGGAGAACCGGCCAATACCACCTCTGACTGGCCCCGCCCCCATCTATTCTCTGCCGCTTGAGTCCCAACTGGTTGGCTGGTCTTCTTTTGTTGCCCTGAATAGGAGAACGGAGCTGGAAAGCAGGTTAGTGGGGTGGGGAAGGAATGGGGATTTTACAGTAACCTTCCCCTGCCATGCCCACCAAGCCAGACCATGCGCACCAAGCCATGCCCACAGAACAAGTATTAAATTTTTTTGAAGAGATGTAACCCGGGATCAAGCAGCTTTCAGAAAAGATGTTTTATGTTTTTATGTTTTATGTTTGTGCATTGTCTTTGAAAATTAATAACATTTGTTAAAAAAAAAATTTTTTTTTGAATCCTACCACTGACCATAACTTTCTAGCATGAGTCAGCATCAGTGTTTCTCAATTCAGCGGCTTTCGGATGGATGGATTTCAGATGTGTGGATTTCAACATGCTGGCTGGGGAATTCTGGGAGTTGAAGTCCATCCAGGGTGAGAAACACTGGCCTACCCTACACGTTTTTAATCTTTCTTCGGCCCTCACCTGCCAAAAGGCTCCCGAAGGAGTGGGGAGGGGCCTTGCGTTTATCAGTAGCAAGACATTCCTTGCCTTCTAGCTGGTGCTTTCAAAGGCACAACCTCCCAAGGCAGCAGAAGGGACATAGAAAAATGACAACAACAACACATTATTTCATTCCCAATTTTAAAGCCAGTCCTTATCATCCCCAACTGGAAATGCAAACAGGTCGAGCAGCTGCTGGACTCTGTGCTTACCAAGACACTGGTAGGGTACCACAATGTGCATCTGGCCTTTGCATGATGAACGTCCCTTCTTGCACCACTTGTCTATGGTAACTGGCTGCGTACCTTCCACAGCATTCGTGATCTGAAGCTCTGGGTATACCTGCAGGGCAAACGGTTGTTAGTAGGACATCAAAGAGAGGGGACACTTGAAAGCAGCGGTGGGATTCTACCAGTTTGGACAGGTTCTACAGAACCGGTTGTTGTGATACTGCGCAGTTTGGAGAACTGGCCAATCGTGCCCCTGGCTGGCCCCACCCCTCTCCACCTGCCCCTCCCCTCCCCTCCCCACCCAGTCAGTCCTTATCGTGCATGCGCGACATCGCTGACTGCGTTTTGTATTCTTTTCCCCCCTCCAGACAATCAGCTGTTCCGATGATCAGCTGTGCCGGGATCCCCCTCGCTGTCTTACTGCTTCGTCCCCTTTTGCCTCCTGGACTTTAGAAAAGTCTGCGGGGGGGGGGCATTTTTGCTCTCAGGAAGCTTCCCTCAGGCCCAGGAAGCAAAAAGGGGTGCACAGCCGCCCCGCCACCGTGCTCTGTTTTTTGCCTTCCTGGGCCCCAGGGAAGCTTTCTGGGAGCAAAAACAGCCCCCAGGAGGCTTCCCTGAGGCCCAGGAGACCCCCCACCCCCCAAAAAAAACCCTGGAGGAGGGGGTGCTGCCAAAAAAAAAAAAAAAAGGAGTGATGCCCACTCAGTGGTTAGAGTGTGGTACTGCAGGCTATTTCTGCTGACTGCCGGCTGCCTGCAATTTGGCAGTTCGAATCTCACCAGGCTCAAGGTTGACTCAGCCTTCCAGCCTTCTGAGGTGGGTCAAATGAGGACCCAGATTGTTGTTGGAGGCAATAGGCTGACTCTGTAAACCGCCTAGAGAGGGCTGTAAAGCCCTGTGAAGCGGTACATAAGTCTAAGGGCTATTGCTATTAATACCTGGAGCAAGGAAGGTTGTAAAATGGGACAAAACTCACAACTAACTTAGCCACGAAAATTTGGGGCTCAATTGTCAAAAAAACTACCTGTACTAGAAAAATGAGCTCAATGGGGGGAGTACATTTTTATTTATTTATTTACTTACTTATTTTGTCAAAAGCTTATAATACAATAGAAAGAAGAATAAACATAAGTTTAAATATAAGAAATAGGAACTAATAATTGAGGACAATAGGACAGGGACGGTAGGTGCCATTGTGCACTTATGCACGCTTATGCATATTTATGACTCTCTCTCTCTCTGTGTGTGTGTGTGTGTGTGCACATGCTGGTGTGTATACCTCCTGGCAGTAGCTCCGGATCTCCTCAGTGGTACGAAAGCAAGTCCGGGTGCCGATGGCATCAGGCTCCCAGTGGCCTGTCTGGACGTTGAGATGGAGGACCAGTTTCCCACAAAACATGGCCACTTGGGGGGTCCCCAGGGAGGGCCCAAGGGCTGCTCCCATCCCCTGAAAGCGCAAAAAGAAGGGGCGGGGGAGGGAAGATTAGTCAACATGTCTGGCCAAAAACGCCCAAGCGGATGCTCTAGGCCTGCATTGTGACTGCGATAGGACGGCAGCCAAGGTGACACCCAAAGGGCATCGTCTGTCACGCAAGGCTCTGCCACTTCAGCAAATTCCATCACCCCCCGCCGCTCCTTTATTTTATTTTATCTTTTTTTTTTAACCTCCTCTTTTCCCACCCCTCCCATCTTTGTTTGCACCATCTTTCTTTCCGGCTTCTCCTCCTCCTCCAGCAACCACCAGGATGTTGTTGCTGTGGTAACCGCTCCCAATGGAGTTGCCAGATCTTCTCTGTTGCCATGGAGACCAGCTCCCAGATGGAAATTAATACTGCATCACCAGCCCCTTCCCTCTCTGCTGTTTCTCTTCACAGGGTCCAAACCCCCCTCCCGCCCCACAATTGACAGGTTTTCCTTCTCCACCTCCGCCTCCTTCTTTCTTCCTCACCTCACCTTTCTTCCTCTCCCTCTCTCTGCTCCTTCTTCAGCAAGGCACCCCCTTCCTCTTATTTGCCCCTCCAGCCACAGCTGCTTGCAGCATCTCAGTACCGATGTTGGGGACCACCTCTCAGAAAGAGGCCACAGCTTGGCCAATTTGGGCTGGATTTGGTTGGACCTTTGGTCCTGTACCTGAGTTAGCGAAACGCAAGGGCTGCATTCCCACAAGATGCTATTCCCTTGGCACGTCGCCTTCTCTGGCAAGACTATCGAAACCTAATTTATCTTAGCCTCGTGGGTTGGGCAAAATGAAGGGTAGCAAAAGCTGGCGAGGTCCTTGTTCTTCTCAGTTCTAGCTGTTCCTCCTTCTCACAGGAATCTGAGCTTCAACATCAAAGCTGCTTCCATGACTGCATCCTACGTACCAAAGCAAGAAACAAGCCTCCATTCCAATAAAGAACAGTTGTAGCTCCAGATTGACGTGAGGGCTCCTTGGTGCCCACTAAGATTGCTTGTTTTCTTGCAGACCTTTCATTACCCTAACTAGGTAGCATCATCAGTGCTAGAAGTGGGTGGGGATTGTGGAATGGAGAAGGAGGAAGAGGAGGGGAGGAAGAGGAGCGGGAGGAAGAGGACTGTGGGGTCTTTGGTGCCCACTGAGCTTGCTTGTTTTCTTGCAGACCTTTCATTACCCTAACTAGTAGCATCTTCAGTGCTAGAAGGGGATGGGGATTGTGGAGTGGAGAAGGAGGAAGAGGAGGGGGAGGAAGAGGAGGGGGAGGAAGAGGACTGTGGGGGCCTTGGTGCCCACTGAGCTTGCTTGTTTTCATGCAGACCTTTCATTACCCTAACTAGTAGCATCTTCAGTGCTAGTAAGGAGTGCCCTTTGACAGCTACTGACACAGACCTCAAGCATCCATTCACACAACCTCACCAGCGAGCTAGCTGAATCAGAAAAAGCTCGGGACCCAAAATACTGGACGCAGTCAAAGAGAGAGGCTGGCTGTGGGTTGGAAAAGGCCGTGAATTGCAGAGTCTTGGAAGAGGCAGGGAAAATGCTTTGGTTTTTTTTTAAGGATGAGAATGCTTGAGAAGAATCCTGAGGTTTATCCCCACAAAAAGGGGATTTGGAGGGTTGCAGATGACCAGAAAGAAGAGGCAGCGAGGTAGCTGCCAATTTCTCTTTCCTGCCCTGCCACTCCCACCTTTGGACTGAATTCCACCCAGTGCATCAATTTCTCTTTTCTGGAAAGCCACAATTTAATTTAAAAATCGGGAAATACCCCCTCTCCCTGCCCCCCCCCTGTTGTCCATCCCTAAAACAGAGGTGGGACGCATACAAGGGAGAAGCAAGTGGCCTGCATATCCAGGCTAGGAGAATTAGTTCGAAGCTGGCTTTTTTTTTTCCTGGGGAGGGGCAGGATGGAGGAAAAAAGAGGGCGGGGTCCACCTAATGGATTTAAAAAAAAAAAAACGGAGGGGCAAAAGAGAAATCAGGCCTGGATTAAGCTAGATCTCCTGGCTAAGCCTACGCTTTAAGTGATTAAGCAGCTGCCGCTGCAGTTTGATGGAAGGCTGACCACTGGACTCTACATCAAATGCAGGGTTGGGGAAGGGAGGGAGGGAGGGAGAGAAAGAGGAAGAGAAAAGAAAAGAGTGGAGTGGATTTCCAATTGAGGGTCTGCCAGCCTGCCAGCCTGCCTGCCTGCCTGCCTGAGCTGTCTCTGTAAATAACCCAGGGACGGCACTGCAGGAAGGTGGATGCTGGCTCGGGTGGGAAGTGGTTAATGGAGATAGGATTAATAAATGAGCTTTAATCCCTGCCTCTGTTCCCCACCCCCCACATGCCCAACCTGGCATTGGGTGAGCTGAGCTGGTCTCCCCCTTCTTCTTTGCCTTTTGCAGCAGGGGAAAGGGCAGGCTTCCAAAGGGGTGGCAGGAAGAGGAAGCTTTCAAAAGGAATTTAAAAAGCCTCTGAAAAGGTTTTTTCCCCCCCCCACCCATCCTTCCCCACCCCCTGCCCCACTCCTCCGCGTGCCCATTGGGTCCTGTTTTCTCTGGGCTCTCCCATTCCGCTCTCTTCCCTTTCTCCCACCGATGGAAGGCCAGGTGTCTGGTTTTAGATGACCAGGCAAAGATGGCGAAGGCTGGGCTTCTGGCCAACCCAGCAGCAGGGCAGGTGTGCCTGTGTGTGTGTGTGTGAGAGAGAGAGATAAAAAGAAGACCGCCCTCCCGTGGGCCTGAAGAATTGGGAAGGGGTGAGCGGAAGGAAGGCGAGGTGGGTTGCCGGTCCTTTGGCCCACCGAAGGAGCAGGGGAAACGATGAAGTCCCTTGCGATTGGATGATGTCCCTTTTGGCAGCGGTGGGAGAATTTTCCCAACCTTTTCCAGGGCTGTGGCCTTTAAGGGAGCTTCTTCCCTCCTCCCTCTCCGTCTCTGTTAGAAGTCAGGGGGAAACATGGACGGAAAAGGGCCTGGGCTGAAGGCTGGGGAAGAAGTGACCACACAAGGTGGACGCTCTCTTCCAACCTCTATGTAGCAGGAGGATCTCTTCTCCGGCCTCTTTTGGAGAAGAATGAAAGAAATTCCTCCCACTCTGCAAAGCCAGATCTGGGGAATGTTAGCATCATCCAGCTAGATTAGAAGATGCTTCAAAGGTCCCTCCAGAGGCTTTAAAGGCCATCTAGTCTCACCCCAACCCCCATTGCCGCTGCACTAGAAATTGTCCCTCCTCCCGGCCTTTTAAAGTACTTCAAGCTATAGTCCAATTATGAAAGTAAAAATCACGTGATCGCATTTATTTTGGGGCTTCCCTTTTATTGTCCCCCCTCCTTTTTTTAAGGATTGGATGGAGAGGCGGTTTTAGCTGTTGCCTGTAACCTCCTAAGGGAAACAAAGGTGAAGTCACAGGCCTTCTTAAACACTTGTAAATCAAACAGGGACACGTAAGGGCGGCCTGGGGGTTGTAGGTGCAGCCTCGGTTGACTTTGTCTCCTCCAAGAGGGAAAAGGTTGGGTTGGAATCTCTTGGAGAGCTGCCCAATGAAAAGATGACAAAAATTGTGTGGCTGGAGGAGGACAAGAATTGTGTGGTTTTTGAACACCGTTGCATTCTCAACCAACCCTGCCTGTGCCTTTGATGGGCATGCACACAAATCACAGCCCTTTCACTAACAGGGTGCATGCATCGTGGTTTAGCAAAGCTTCCCCCAAAGCACAGTTTATTCACCCAAGCTGCAACTGCCTGGGTTCACACATACCGTGAAACCAGAAAGCACAGCTTATACACAACCAAGATGGAGTTCCGTTGACGTGCAATATCACACCAAAACGAAGCAAACCATCTTATGGCTAATCGTGGTGTATAAACCTAATTTTGGAGCCCCCACCCCATCCTCTGGAACCATTGATTCCACTGATGAAGAAGAGACAGACTATGCCAACGTTAAATGTTCCTCCTTTAGGATTCTGTTCAGCTATGCCCCCTTCCAACATACTTCTCCCCATACAGGCATTTTCTGTCACTCTTCACTGAGCTTTTTCAGCCATTTCCCATATACTACCTTTCCTTCCTTCCTTCCTTCCTTCCTTCCTTCCTTCCTTCCTTCCTTCCTTCCTGCCTGCCTGCCTCCCTCTCCCCTTTCCTTCCTTTTCTTTTTCCTCCCTCCCTCCTTCTTTTCTTCCTTCCTTTTCTCTTTTCATTCCTTCCTTCCTCCCTCCCTCCCTCCTTCCTTCCTTCCTTCCTTCCTCCCTCCCTCCCTCCCTCTCCCCTTTCCTTCCTTTTCTTTTTCCTCCCTCCCTCCTTCTTTTCTTCCTTCCTTTTCTCTTTTCCTTCCTTCCTTCCTTCCTCCCTCCCTCTTTTCCTTCCTTTCTTCCTTCCTTCCCTTCCTTCCTTCCTCCCTCCCTCTTTTCCTTCCTTCCTTCCTTCCTTCCTTCCTTCCTTCCTTCCTTCCTTCCTCTTTTCCTTCCTTTCTTCCTTCCTTCCTTCCTTCCTTCCTTCCTCCCTCCCTCCCTCCTTCCTTCCTTCCTTCCTTCCTCCCTCCCTCCTTCTTTTCTTCCTTCCTTTTCTTTTCCTTCCTTCCTTCCTTCCTCCCTCCCTCTTTTCCTTCCTTTCTTCCTTCCTTCCTTCCTTCCTTCCTCCCTCCCTCTTTTCCTTCCTTCCTTCCTTCCTTCCTTCCTTCCTTCCTTCCTTCCTTCCTTCCTTCCTCCCTCCCTCCCTCCTTCCTTCCTTCCTTCCTCCCTCCCTCCCTCCCTCTCCCTTTCCTTCCTTTTCTTTTTCCTCCCTCCCTCCTTCTTTTCTTCCTTCCTTTTCTCTTTCCTTCCTTCCTTCCTTCCTCCCTCCCTCTTTTCCTTTCTTCCTTCCTTCCTTCCTTCCTCCCTCTTTTCCTTCCTTCCTTCCTTCCTTCCTTCCTTCCTTCCTTCCTTCCTTCCTTCCTTCCTTCCTTCCTTCCTTCCTTTCTTTTTCTTTATTTCTTTTTCTTTCCTCCCTCCCTCCCTCCTCCTTCCTTCCCCCTCCTTTTTCCTTCTTTTCTTCCTGCCTGCTTGCCTTCCTACTTGCCAACTCTTCAGATCTCCAGTGGTACCAGTCTCCTAGGAGTGGACCACATCATTTCGGATACCTGAAAACCAGTCCAGGTGCAGTGGGATGGCTAGACTGAGACTCTTCCTAACCTCGTGGCTTTTCCTATTGGCGGAATGCACTGACAACCTGCCTTTTTGTGGGATTGAAAGAAACTGTGGCAGGTGTTGCTAACCACAAAGGAAGCAGCATTTAGTTCCAGAACGCTGAGCCATAAGAAGTGGGAGAGGAAGGCTCACTTACGCCTCACTCGAGAAACATGTTTGCAACTCGGTTATTGTTCAACCCAGATTTTCTATAGTTCCCTCTAGGCAATTTTGCAGGAGAAATTCCACCTCGTAGCCAGGTTCCCCCAGATCCCCTAGGATGCCAACACAGTTTTGCAAGAGAGCGAAGCCCGCTTCCTCACAAAAGGGGGGAAAAAAAACCACAACCTTCTCCCCATCAATAAAATTCAAATGTATAAAACCAAGGCATTAACCCTTCGGTGCAGAATTTGATGATCATATCCTTTGATGGAGAGAGAAAGCTGCCTTCATATCATGGGCCAGGTAGCCTTGAAAGGCTGGCAGATCCTCTCATTCTTGCTTGAAGGGCCCCCTTCCCACATTTCTGAATGAGGCCTTTTAATGATCCCAGCTTGGGGAGGATTGGCTGGTCCTATCACGCAGGGCTGGGGGGCGGGGAGAGAAGGGGCTGCACTAGGGCCAATGTCACACACAGTCTGCAATATTTGCGATGGAAAACTGCTGATGCCACTGCCTCTTATTAAAACTGGAATATGTATAGGGCGTCTCCAGATTTTGGAGCAGATGGGCTAAAATGAGATGCATTTAACCAATGATTCCAAAAGGATTCTGCTTTAAGGATATACTATTATTGGATGGATTTATGATGATGAAATGAATGTTATAACTTAAATTAAATTAAAATGGGGAATAGCTCGCATAAAATGATGGAAAATAGTAATAGTCAAATAAATGATTAATAATGATTTTATATATATATATATTTATATGGTATTCAGCTTTATTCAGTTATTTTCCCACATCATTATAGTTGTGCTTTTAAAAGCACAATTATAATGATGTGGGAAAATACCCGAACAAAGCTGAATACCATACATGTAAGTACCCATGAAAACTTAAGAATATATATATATATTTGTAGATTTTCACGGGTACAGGTATGTAGGTCTAAGTGTGTTCGGGTCTTTTCCCGTGTAAGATTAAGAGTATCTTGGCAACGTTTCGGCTAGTGGGACCTCGCTGAAACGTCGCCAAGATACTCTTAATCTTACACGGGAAAAGACCCGAACACACCTAGCCCATGTATGTATGTATGTATGTATGTATGTATGTATGTATATGTGCATTAGATTGATAATATGAGAATTTATACAAACTATAAGCGAAGACTATGGAGATGAAGCACAAAAGACTTATACCAACTGACACACTGTATGTAATTGAAAGATGGTTTTATGTTTTGTTTGTGTAAGTTTGTCTAAAAAAAAAAATCTTAAAAAAAACCCCACACAAATGGATTCTGCTTCAATACGTTCAAATGCTGATAACGCCATGGAAGGAATAAACGACGCGGGAGACCCTATACAAGCTCATTTACCTCCCTGCAAACATCGAGCCAGGATTTTCTGGGTTGTTCCCCAATGAGAATGGCAGGCCTGTGAGCCCATTTGGCAGGATTTGAGCACATCAGGCAGAGTATCCACTAGGCAGTCAGACAGCGGAGACCCATCCTTTGGCTTGAGGTCATCTAGTCTCATCTCAAAGCCATCTGATGGCTATTTGCCCCCTATAAGTAGGGTAGCATCTCCTTCCCTCGACCAGACTATGGGGAAGCTATGGCTCTCTGGCCATCTTTGCTTGAGTGCATCTGTTTTTTCAAAGAGCCCGTCCCAGACCGAGACACAGCAAGATTCTCCGTGTTGGACGATCTGGGCCAATGTTGGCTCCCCGTACTTATCCCTCCGTGAAGATGGAGGGATTTGCAAAAAGATTGCGGGTTTCCTCGCAACCGCCTACCCAGCCAACAGTAAGTCTACGGGGCTCATTTGTAGCAATAAACCTCCAGCGGATGTGACTTGGAAACCTGCCACCAGCTTATGAAATGAGAAGGTGGCCATTGGCTCCGAAATGCTGATCACAGTCGCCTAGTCTTGAGGACAAGGTTGCAATGCCTTTTTTTTTTTTTTTGGGAGGAAGTGATTTGATTAAGGACAGGGCACCAGCCAGGGCCAGATCACTTCCCACTTTGAAGCATCTGGTTGGATGGTCCTTCACCTACCACAAATTCTAGCCAAGAAAAAAAAAATATCACACAAAGCCAAGGGCAGCTTTTTCTTAAGCTTTGCTGCCGGGCAAAGCTACATTCTGCTCCAGCAGGGGGGTTGGACTGATGACCTTCCGAGGTCCCTTCCAACTCTGTTATTCTATGATGAGGCACCTTTCCCACGGCCACAAAGGCCCACCCCCACCCCCCACCCCCGTTACCAGACCCCGGTCTACCGGTGGCCTTTCCCAACCGGGCGCCCACCGGATTCGAGGGTTGGGGATGACAGACGGTGGAGTCCCCACCCAGCTGGAGGGCAGCGGGGCGTGGAAGGCAGACGGGCGCTTTCCTCTATCCACCTTCCCCCCCCCCACGCCCCCCCAAGCCCCATCCTCCTGGGATTTCCCGGCAAGCGCTTCCTTTTCTCGCCCAATGCCTTGGAAAGAGCCGAGACGGGGAAGGGTCTCCGAGCAGATCTCCGCCGTGACCTTGGGCTGCAGCCCCTTCTCCTTCTTCCCAACCCCACCTTGCGCACCGATGGTTCCCCCCCCCCGCCCCCGTCCCCACCGAGCCGCCGCCTCCCCCACCCTCACGCGCAACGGGCGGCGCTGCTGCTGCTGCTGCGGTCCAGGCACCCTGGGCTGCTCGAACCGCCCCACCTCCGCGCCGGGGCTCACCTGGGTGTTGGCTGCGGCTCCCGGTCCGGGGAAAGAGCCCAGCACGAGCAGGGGCGCCAGGAGCCATCGCGCCGCAACCGCCCAAGCAGCCGCATTAGCAGCAGCCGCCCAGCCAGCCGAGGCGCATCCCGTCGAGCCAGGAGCCATGGCTCTCGCCCCCCGTCCGCTCTCGCTCGGCCGAGGGGCTCGGGCTTCTTCGTGTCCCCCCTGCTCCGGGGTAAAAGACGGCGCGCGCGGGTGGCCCGATCCCCTCGCTCGGCTTGGGCTCCTCCTTGGAGCGGGAGAGGCGGCCGCAAGGCAAAAGAGAGAGGCGGCTGCAAATGGAGGCGGCTGCTCTCCGGGGCTGCGCTGCGCTAAGTCAGGAGCGCCGCCGCCGCCGCCGCCGCTGCTGCTGTTGGGCTGCTGCTGCCAGCTGGGCTGTGTGACAGGAGGAGCTGGCCCCGCCGCCCGCCGCTGCTTCTGCTGCTGCTGCCACCGATCGCCTGCCCCGCTGCTGCGGCTGCAGCCTCTGGCCGGCCCCTCCCCGCTTCGCCTCCTGCCTGGCCCCGCCCGCTCTGCCTGCAGCCACGGAACCGCCCAGGAGGGAGGGGACCGCCGGAGCCGCCGCCGCCGCCGCCACCGGGAGGCGGAGCGCGCGAGGGCGGAGCGCGGCTGGAGATGCGGAGACCGTCGGGACGCGCTGCTCCCGGGTCGGGAGGGAGACCGAGGCGGGGAGCTCCTTTCGGACAGTTCCTCCCCTCCCCTCCCCGCCCCCAGGCGGCCAGGCAGGGACTCTCCGCCACGGCGGGGAAAGGCGCCGCCTTTTCTGCCGGTTACCGAGGGCGAGGGAACCTCCGCTGGACCGCGCGGGGCTGGGACAGAGCCGAGGGGCGGCTTTGGCGTGGTTCTCTTTAGCAAAGCTAAATGCGGGGAGGGGGGTTGTAGATAGATCAGCCCTCCCCCCCTCCCCATCCCAGGGCTGGATCGGGCCAGCCGGAGAGAACTCTGGTTTTCCAGTTTTCCTCCCCCCCTCCCCTCCCCAGGGAACACTATTAAAGTTTTTTAATAAAAAAGATTTTTTAAAGAAAATGACGGAAGTAATGCTTAGTAAAGAAAGCAGAAAAGAGAAGGGGAAAAGCAAAGCTAAAAATACAAAAGAAATGGGAGAAAATAGAAAGAAGTGCTTTCCGATTTTCTTTACAAGTAATAATAAGTGTAGGATAGGATAGAATAGAATAGAAAGCAGAATAGAATAGAATAGAATAGAATAGAATAGAATAGAATAGAATAGAATAGAATAGAATGCAAATAGAATAGAATAGAATAGAATAGAATAGAATAGAATGCAGAATAGAATAGAATAGCATGCAGAATAGAATAGAATAGAATGCAGAATAGAATAGAATGCAGAATAGAATAGAATAGCATGCAGAATAGAATGGACTATGCAATACAATGCAATACAATATATATATACACACTACAGAGTATGTAAATATACTTTAGTTACAGCATGACTTTCATTTTTTTCTACAATCCATTTCTATAAACCATCATCAAAACCATATACCCAAAGTTCAACCCCACCCCCCCTGTTTCATGCAAAATGTTTGTAAGGGGATTTCCAGTCAGCCATAAAGTCAGATAATGCCTGTTCTTTGATCAAAGACGTAAATTTGGCCAAAACTCGTGTAGAGTAGCAAAAGAGGTGAAGGGGGAGGTGGCTGTTATGTTGTGGGTGGGTGGGTGGGGGGAGATGCCTTTCCTAACAGCCTCCCCATCAAAGTGTTGCCACCTTTGAATCCATCTCTGCGGGGCCAAGGAAAAAATGACTTCAATCGCTAGGAAGTGGAAGTGACTGTAAGGCTTAATCTTGTTTTTCCTCTGTCTTAAAGCGGATTATTCACCAGGTGTGAACACTGGAATGGAACGTTTTCTAATGGGTCTTCCGATGGGATCTGGGCTGATCTCCCCTCTTCCTGGTTTTCTGACGGATTTTTTTGGCCCATTGGTGCAGACTGGCACCCTCTTCCTTCTAAGGGACGCACAAGATTTAGACTCTTCCAATAAAAATAAAAATAAAAAAAAGAGCAGCCCAAATTCTGGTGTCAGTCTGGGTAGTTCGTTTAGCGACTGTTCAAAGTTACAATGGCATTGAAAAAAGAGACTTGCAACTGGTCCTCGCGCTTACAACCATCCCAGCATGCCCAGGTCACATGGCCAAATTGCACACTGTATATATTTAGGATGGTTGCACCATCTCGATTCATGTACAGTCATACCTGAGTATTTGACTGCTTCAAAACTCGTTGAATTTGGTACTTCCCGCCTTTTGAAGCAAAAAACTTGTCCCAGTATTCATCTTTCTCCTGGTACTCATTGCACAAGGTAGAATTTCGACTTTTAATGACCCCACAATCCCTTGCAGGGTGGAGGCTGAGCAACTGAATGGAGCCAAGTGTTTACTGGCCGGGTGCCCTTCCTGTCACCAATGCGGAGTTTCGTTCAGCAGATATATTCTCATGGTGCCCAGAGAGAGAAATATCTGCCTCTACCTACCCAGGATTGAACTCGCAGCCGCCTGATTGTGAGGCGAGAGCTCCACCTCTAGGCGCTCTGCACAAGGTAGAACTTGCTGGCGCCAAAATAAAGAGTCACATTGTGGCTTGCTTGATACCCATTGTCATGCCTCCCAGAACAAATCCCGGATAAGTACCAAGGTATTCCTGTAATCATCTTTTGTGGCCTTCCCAGCCAACTTCTCACAAGTCAATGGGGAAAGCTGGATTCACTTCACAATCCCACAATTCACTTTACACCGCGGTGATTCACATAACAACCACGGCGCAAAAGGTTGTAAGATCGGGCACGAAATACTTAACCGCCTTGATTAGCATTGGACATTCTGGATCTAATTATGATCATAAGCCGAGAACTATCTGTAGTTTAATTTCCAAGTCCTGGGCCGTAATTAATTCACATCTAATTGGAGATACATCCTGTGTCCTTGGAGCTTCTCTTGATATCTGAGCATCGTGCGAGAAGACAGACGCTGGGAACCAACTGTCAGAGAACAATGTTGGTTCTTTTTCCCAGAGATGATAATATACTTGCCAAATGTTTCTTGCCTCATATAGATTTTTTAGTTAAATTTCAGATACCACCTCTACTTCCAATAATGCTTGGGTTCAAAGGCATTTTGGAAAATAAAATAGTTTAGGTTAAAATCCAGGCTTCTTTTACGTTTTGGAACCTAGGTGTTTCCTAATTATTTCCTGCATTATTGATAAAAATAATAAAGGCATGATACAAATAATAAATAAATAATAAACAAACAAAATGTAAACATGTTTTCTTTATTTCCCCCCCCCTCTTCTCTCATACACTACGGTACTACGCAAAAAGTTTTTGTTTGGGATTTGCTAAACGAGAACGGTGTGTTATGGAGGACTGCAGTCAATTATATATGCATTTCTCTTTGGAAAGGATCCAGACAGTTCAGCTGGGTGGCACAGGATAGCAAAATTAGAGGATCACACAGTGCAGCAGGACTTTCCAGTCTGTGTTGGCTTCCAAACTGGTTCCATCTTTATTTCAGTTTCTCTGTTAGGCATCTGTTTGAACCTTAAGATTGCTTTTCTTGAGTGCCATTGCTAGTTGAGGCCTATGCATTTTGAAGGTGGCTAGAGACAAAGTTTTTTTTTTTTTTAGGAGATATAATATTTCTGTTAAGACCCAGTTTGGTATAGCGGTTAAAGCATCAGCAGAGAAACCGGGAGCCTGTGAGTTCTAGTCCTGCTTTAGCCACAAAGCCAGCTGGGTGACTTTGGGCCAGTCACCTTCTCTCGGCCCTAGGAAGGAGGCAACGGCAAACCACTTCTAAAAGATCTTGCTAGGAAAACTGCAGGGGCTTTGTCCAGCCAATCTCCAAGAATCAGACATGTTTTAATGGGAAAAAAAACCTTCTGGAAGTGTGTCAAGGCCCGGTTGTTTTCCAGGCATTGGGACTGGTGGGAAATTGAATCCAATATATGTGTAGCTTGGTATGGGATTATTAATGGTACCTTGGCTGAGCTGATGGTTCTAATCCTGTGGGGGATCTGCTTAATTTTTCGAATCTATATATATAAAAGCAAAATACCACTCACTCATCATCACAAAATCTCCAGAACTGTAAAGCCTACAAACTTCGAAATTTGGCACATACGTTCCTCTTGGCTTCTAGGTACTCACAAGAAAGGATTTTTCAAAATGACCATCAGAGCATTAGTATTTCCTATATTATTATTAACACGCTTTGATGCTAATGAATTCTACTCCCTTTCCCCATCTGAAAAGAAATCTCTTCCAAATGCAAAACACAAGCAGAGGAGAGGAGTTCTGGTTTCAGTTTCAGTGCACCAAATAGCTTTAGTACAGAACAGTTGAACTAAGCCACACCCAGGCTCCTTGCTTTCTCCTTGCTCACACAGCAAATACTGTTACAGTTTCCAAACAGCCCTCAACTCTCTCACACACTGACAGGATGCTAGCCAGATGAATACCGATGGATGCTGGTAGGCAGAGGCAGAATTGCCCCCTGCTTATTTTCCTCCCCCAAAACTAAGCCCAACCACATAGGTCTGTAGCAAAGCACGGGCATCGAGCTAGTATATTTATAAAGGTTGCTTGTTAGCTGCTCAAGGTGATATGGGCAGTCACATAAATCTAAATAAAGGAAGGAATTTGCTTTTCAGCATTGAAGATCAAGATTAAGAAGGCTTCAGATGGGTTATTGGGAAGTGTATAGTCGGTTTCCTGCCTATGTCCCATTGAGGGAAAGTGCCATTTTAACGCTTTTTTAGACTTTGGGCATTGCTGTTTGCTTGTTTTATTTTGAGGCTTTTTGAACTCATTTAGTATGTTTGGGCTCATTTTGTGTTTGTGTGTATAATGCATTTTGTTTGCTTCAGAGGGCTCCGAGCAGGGAATGTATTGTCAGTTGGGCTGTTAACAAACAAACACACAATAAATGGCGGCGTGATACGTTTTGCAAATAAGGACGTGAAAACCAACAGACTGAAAGTTGACCCAGAGTACAAATCCTCTTAAACAACAAAATTATCCAGCTTGCAGCTTAAATATTAACAGCACAGGAAATGTAGATTCAAAAGCCAACTAGCTTCATCCCTCCACTTCATTGCTTGAGTACACCGCTCCGATCCACCGTATGAACAAATTATCCTAACGCCAGAATGCAGCTGATGGAAGACGGAAGGAAAAGATACCACCTGACTGTTCCCCCAGCAGAAGCTATGGGGTTTTCTTATTTTATTTTATTTATTTATTTATTTGATTTGTCAATCGCTTACAAGATAATAGATATAAGTATAAACATGAGTAAGAATACAGGCAATAGGTACGAATAAACGGGGACAATAGGTCAGGGACGGGAGGCATGATGGTGCACTTATGCACGCCCCTTACTTAGGAATCTTAGGAATGGGGTGAGGTCAATAGTGGTTAGTTTGAGGTTAAAGGAGTGGGGGTTAGCGGATGTAACAACAGAGTCAGGTAGTGCATTCCAGGCATTGACCACTCTGTTGCTGAAGTCGTACCTTCTGCAATCCAGTTTGAACCGGTTTACATTGAGTTTGTACCTGTTGTGTGCTCTTGTATTGTTGTGGTTGAAGCTGAAGTAGTCATTGACTTGGTAGGACATTGTAGCAGATAATTTTGTGTGCTACACTTAGGTCCAACCGTAGGCAGCATGGTTCAAGGTTGTCCAAGCCCAAAATCTCAAACCTGGTGATATAGGGTATTCTGTTGTGAGCAAAGTCTTCCTTGCTGGACTACAATTTCCAGCAATCCGAGCTTCAATGGTTAGGAAAGCGAGGGTTTCTGGGAACAGGGCTCCCCACGGTACTGGCCCATGGCCTGCTAGGGACTGGGCTGCACAGCTGGAGGGTGAGTGATGGACAAGCAAAACTGCACACGCACAGGATTTTAGGTTGTGCACTCCTCTTAGCTCCGGTCCACAGAAAAATTGTCTTCCATGAAACTGATCCCTGATGCCCAAAAGGTTGGGAACCGCTATCTGGGGGCCATAATTTGACATCTTTTCAAAATTTACAGCTTTCCTACCAATGTCACCATCTTGGTATGAAACAAAATTGGCTTGGTTGGATTTCCACAATACTTTATTTTAAACCCAGGCTTAAAAAAAAATACACATTAATGTTCACATCCAAACAAGCCATTCATTACCTTCTTTTAATGACCCCATAATCCCTTTCGGGGGTGGAGTCTGGGCAACTGAATGAAGCTGAGTGTTTACTGGCCGGATGCCCTTCCTGTTGCCAATGCAGAGTTATATTCAGCAGATATATTCTCATTGTGCCCAGAGAGAGAAAAATCTGCCTCTGCCTAGGATCAAACTCACAAGCCTCCCAATTGTGAAGCGAGAGCTCCAACTCTAGGCCACTGAACCACTCCAAGCCACTTGGCAACTGGCATGTATTTACGATGGTTGTGGCATCTTTGGGTCATACGATCGTGACCTTCCCAGTCGTCTTCCGATAAGCAGAGTCAGTGGGGGAGGCCACATGGTTCACTTAACAGCAGTGATTCACCCAACAACGGCTTTGCTTAGAGCCTTGGTGGTGCAGTAGTTAGAATGCAGTATTGCAGGCTGACTCTGCCCACTGCCAGCAGTTTGATTTTCATCTGGGCTCCAGGTTGACTCAGCCTTCCATCCTTCCAAGGTGATTAAAATAAGGACACAGATTGTTGGGGGCAATAGGCTGACTCTGTAAATTGCTTAGAGAGGGCTGCAAAGCACTATAAAGCGGTATAGAAGTCTAAGTGCTATTTCTATTGTATCCAGTTTTGGTCACCATGATATAAATGCTATTGATAGTTCCTTCCTTCCTTCCTTCCTTCCTTCCTTCCTTCCTTCCTTCCTTCCTTCCTTCCTTCCTTCCTTCCTTCCTATTGGAATGCAGTATTGCAGGCTGACTTTGCCAGCAGTTCGATCCTGATCGGTTCAGGATTTCAAGCCATGGATCGCTTTTCTAGCTTTCCCCCCCCGGGAGTGTGCAAGAATGTTGCCCTCTATCTCTTAGCTAGCGATATACGGTAACTGTGCCTGTCGCATGGCTCCCCCATCCCCAAATCTACATACATTCCCAAGTTTCAGGCAGGTTACCAAGCAGATGGTGAGATGCTTCCACTGAAACTACTGTACTATTGATCATCTTTGAGAAGGGGGAGGGGCCTGTGGATATTACCACAGAATCCAGGCAATTTATTCTCCCCTTAAAGAGACAATCCTGGTTACCAAAGCAATTTCTCTGCCTGCAAGAATCTTAACCTTCCATGGAGGATGCAGAGGCCGCCAAATTTGCTTACTGCAAATAGAGCATCTGCTATCTGGAGCGGACACAGCTGTGCTGTAAAACTGCAGCCAGCCACTAGATGCCAGCAAAGAGAAGCCTATATGGCTCAAATGTGGCCACTTTATGTATGGACTTAGAACTTCCACAGAATTCCACAGTTAGGTGGGTTGGAATCGAAATCCACACAACTTAAACGTTGCTGAGAAACGTTGCTGTATAAAATATGCCAATTGTATTGTTCAGACTGGGGAAGGGGAAAGGCTCTCAACGGTTGGATAGGGGTGTGTGGCATGCATGCACATACACAACCCACAATTTGCTCATCCTAACTTTGCCCCAAGGGACACCCACCAAATTGCAACTTGCAGTTGCTCTTAGGTTGCACACTCCAAAGAGAGAAGGCAGGGAAGACAATCCTTCCATACGTATGGACTCTTGATCTCTAGATCTCTGTGGATCCCTGATCACTAGCCCTCTATGGACCCCTGATCTCTAGATCTCTGTGGACCCCTGATCTCTACATCACTGTGGACCCCTGATCTCTAGATCTCTGTGGACTCCTGATCAGACGACTCCTCATATCTAGATCTCTGTGGACCCCTGATCTCTAGATCCCTGCAACCTTATTGTGAGCACTGGGCTGCTTAGAATGCTGCATCCAGTCTTTGAATCCAGTGAAAACCTGATCCAATGGCTGACCTCATTCTCCAGAGGCCTGCCGGTTACTCCTGCAGCCCTGCTGATAGATTGATCTTTCTTTTTTTTAAATCAATCCTCCTCATTGGTGATTCCCTATTGGCAATGACTTAATCGTGCATGACGTTGCTCCACTCGGCTGAATTAAGTCACCGTCTGCAGCTGTTGAGGGAGAAGTCCTGTAGGGCTGGAATTATTCGACCCGCCATGCAGCATTTGTAGCAGCACGGAGCAGGAAAACCTATTGTTTCCATCGAGTGGATTCGAGCCCAGGGAAGGGAGTGCGGGCACCCAAAGAGAAGAAGAATAAAAATGGTGAATGCGTCAAAGGAAGGGGATGCGGAAGGAATCTTCATGGATTCCTCCCGTGTGGAAATTTAGGAATCTAGCCCCCCTCCCCGCTCCAGTTTGGAGATATTAAAGTAAAAAAAGGCTAAATCCTGGGCTTATGACCACAATGGAGCCCAGAATTTAAGTTGCTAAGTGGGAAATTTGTGAAATGACTGTTGTCCCAGTTTTGGGACTTTGATTCCCACATTTGTTACGTGAATCACCAGGAGGAAAAAGCTCACGATCCATATGTTCAAGGCTAGGCTATAGTCAGCCTTTGGTTGCCAAGAAAAAATAGTACTGCATATTTGACTTTCTTGATAGCAAGGCAATTTATCCAACTGTCTCCGTTTGTGAAGCTTCTGCCTTACTGGATTCAAGATTGCGTTTCTGGGGATCAGAGATTTATTGCTTTTTCTGGTGAAGCATAACATCTGATACTTTTCTTGAAAACAACAGAACAATGTCTTTGTTTGTTTTCCAACTAACCAGCCTGGACTACAAGCCTAGCATTTCTTAGTGGTCTCCCATTCAACAACTAACCATGTTGGAGCCTGTTTAGCTATGTCAGCCAATGCCATCTGGGTCCTCAAAACTTAATCCACAGTCCAACCTCAAGCATGGAAGAGAATGATCTGATGTGGCTCAACGGTGCGTCTCCAAATTAAAAACAGAGCAGGCTGTAATCTATATAATAAATAAGGTTTAATAATCCAAACTGTTGGTAAATTTAGGGTTTGTCTGCTTTTTTCAGACAAAAAAACGTTTGTAAATTAAGTGAATTCACTAGTGGGTCTGTTCTGAAGGAATTAGTTTAAGCTGGGGTGGGCAGTTATAATGCCTTTACGACCTGTGGACTTCAACTCCCAGAATTCTTGAGCCAGGCACACGTAAAGTTAATTGCCCACCCCTGGTTTAAGATGATCAATGTATCACTGAAATGATTAAAGCACAAGCTCTATTTAACACCATTGAACAGCTTTATACTAGTACATAGTCCATTGTGTTATTGGAAAATCATTTGTCCTGTCTTGTACGTTTTAAAGCACATATGAAAACGTGTACATTGCCACTTGTAGACTGTCAGATTTATTCATGCTGTGCATTTTGTTTTCCTAGTGTGCATCGATATATACAAGACAGATAATCTAGTTCTGACTTTCTGGGTTTATATAACCTGTTCACTTTCAGTTGCATCCGGGATATTTCTCTTGGCAGTTTTACCTTCAATTGGGTTATTTTTTATTTTCACTAGAAGGCCAACTCTTACACACGTAATTTTTTTGAGGCCCACAGTTTATCATAGTAATGAATGGAGTTTGAAGCAAAAATGGGCAGAGACATCCATCACTCTTTCTTTCTTTCTTTCTTTCTTTCTTTCTTTCTTTCTTTCTTTCTTTCTTTCTTTCTTTCTTTCTTTCTTTCTTTCTTTCTTTTCTTTCTTTCTTTCTGTTTCTTTCTCTTTTTCTTTCTTTCTTTCCTTTCTTTCTTTCCTTCCTTTCCTTTCTTTCTTTCTTCTCTTTTTCTTCCTTCCTTCCTTTCCTTTTTTCTTTTTTTTTCTTTCATCTTTTTTCTTTCTTTCACCTTTCTTTTTCTTTCTTTCTCTCTTCCTTTCCTTTCCTACTTCCCTTTCTTTTTTCTTTCTTTTTTTTCTTCCTTCCTTCCTCTTTCTTTCCTTTCCTTTTTTCTTTCACCTTTCTTTCTCTCTCTCTCCCTTTCCTTTCCTACTTCCTTTTCTCTTCTCCTCTCTCCTTCCTCCTTCCTCCTTTCTCCCTTTGATTCTCTTTCTTCTGCCCTTCAACTCACATCTCAGAATTAACTTGCTCTCCGAATTGAGGACTTGCAAAGAGATTTGCAATGAGACTGAAAATCAACTGTCCCTTTGTGTGTGGCAACCCATTGTCATTTATGTCTTTGTCCCCAAAGGCATCATGGGAAGCATTCACAAGCTCTTGCTATGCAGCCGTGATGAAAAATAATATATTTGGCTAACAACAACAATAACAAGATCACAATGAAGCCATTTAGATCATTTAAGCGTGGCTGATTATGCTGGTGAGAAGCAGAGAGAGTCAGCAATACCTCATTCTCCCTTCTATTTTTCCCCCCAGGCATTAAGATAGTGTGACATCAGCCCCATCTGCTATTAAAAGCAGTAGCACATCAGAATTGCTGTGAAATATGTGCACATGTACTGAGAGATCCTAAGAAGAATACAAACCATGTAGCAATGTATATTGCTGAATGATATAATTTATTTTGCTTTCCTGGTATATAATAGAAAAAACATTGTCTGCCTCATATATTAAGGGTGTTGTCCGGATATACTAAGAATTCACTTCCCAGAATTCTTGGCTTGGAATTTTGGGAACTGAAGTCCTAAAACATCTAAAACGTCATAAAGCTCCACCTTTCTCCAAAAATGAGGAAACTCAGGAATGACATAACCTTTGAATGAGATTAGATAACCCATGCCCCAAAGGATCATTGTTTCAGAGGCATTTCCTTATTCAAACAGAGAAAGAAAATGACCAAGGTCGCCCCAAAAAGCAGCGGGAGCAGAACTGACTTCCAACTTCCTGCCAGCTTTCCCATTAAGCTTACTTGTAGGAATCTGGCAGGGAGCCTTGGAAACTTTCCTTGCTTCCTCCCTCCCTCCCCTCCTCTTTCCAGCAGATAGGTAAGTGGCTGCTGTTGGCTAGGGAGGCAGCAAGGGATTGCTAGACTGGCTGGGAAACTGTCATGGAACATTGAAAATTAAGATTACGTGAATGCGGTAGCAGTCCAGCAGGTCAGTTGGTAGCACTACTATTGAATCAACCATAACATTCTCAAATGTCACTCCCTTGGGAATCCTAGATTTTGGACACATTCTTTATGTTAGCCCTTTTCAGGTATGTTGTTACAAAAATTGTTGCCTATGAGAAACAGTTTTGACCAGTTAAAAGGTTATGACAATAAGAGTTGTAGTAGTACAGTGATACCTCGGTACTCAACCGCTTCAAAACTTGCCCAATTTGGTACTTTAATTTTTTTTTAAATCATCCTGGTCTGCCTAAATATGGGGCTTCTGCTTTTGCCTTTCAGTCCCGATCCAGGAGCCGTCACAGGCAATTGCTTTCGCAACAAACTATGTTTGTGTTAAATTTATATTTACCGACCAAGAAATAAAAGAAGACTAGTATAGATCTATTTCAAGCTATTTAGCTCTTATCAGCTAGCCATACCCTTCTGGGACTCGAACCTGGGCTGCTTCCATATTAGGTAAATGTATTAACCTCTAAGCCCCAGGCTCTCCTAGCATTGTCAGCTATACCAGGGGAGAGATTGTTTTTTTTTTTTTTTAATCAGGGCAACCTGGTCTGTCCAAATATGGGACGGAGCATACTGCTTCCATTTTGGTACTTGATTGTTCCAGTACTCGGTGTTTGTTTAGTACCTGATGAGCTTCAATAGGAAGGAGACGGGAAGCCACCCATGTTGGGAAGATAAACATATACTAAGGTACCACTTGTGCATGCTTCGCACTTTTAGAAGCTATTCGAGTAATAGGGGAAAAATACAGCCTTTATAAGTGGCAAGTGCCGATATGGTAGCTCTGAAATTTCCCACTTTCAGAATCGGGATTGGTTGGACGATATTCTAAGTGAAGACGACCCTGGATTCCTCTGACCGTTGTTGCCAGATATGCTTCCTAACAAGTCATGCGCTCAACCTTTGGTTTGCTGAACAAACCACAGTGCCCTGCCGCTTCCCAACAAGAAGCCATCAATGTAATTGAGAAACTGTGTTGGTGGCGCATCATGCTGAGCAATATGCAAATGCATCACATTGCAATTCATCAGGACTTGGATCCATCACAACCTGCCGAGTTTAAGGTGCAGGTGTCCTCCCTACTCCACGATTTTAAACGGACGAGAGTTTGAAGCCAAAACCTTAAGGCATGCAAAGCCTGTGTGACCCACAGGAGCTGCGATCTCTGGCCAAAGGAAATTCCTGCCGCTCAGGAAGGAAGGTCAAGGTATATATTTGGCAGACAAAAGGAAAATGTACAGGTTAGAAATAATGTTTTTTTTGTTCCAAGAAAAATTCAAGCGGCACGAGACTGCCCTCTTGTGGAAGACCATGGATATATACCATTCACATTTCAGGGTTGGGGCAGGGGGCGTTTAGAATGCAAAACAAACAGGGCAATGTATACAGTAGCATCCAAAGAAGATCTGCCTTTCAGTTTTAAAAGTTAAGATTCTAGTCCTCATGCACTGCAAAGGTGATTCTGAAAAGTACAGGTAGACCTTGACTTGCAGCCATTTGCTCAAAGGCGGTTCGAAGTTATGATGGTCTCAGAAAAAGCGTTTTTATTATAACCCATGTTGGAAGTTATGACGGTTGCATTTATCGTGATCTGTAACCTCCCCAGCTGGCTTCGAAACAAGTAAAGTCCATTAGATTTGCTTAATGGCTGCGTGATTTGCTTAACTAAGACGAGGTTCACATTAAAGACCCTGGTAAAAACGTTTGTAAAATTGGGTGCGGTCACACACGATGACCCATTTAAAGCAACCACATCACTTAGCGACCCAAATTCTGCTACCAATTGTGGCTGTAACTTGAGGACTACCTGTAACGGGTAATAGACCATCAGAAACGCCAAAAGCCCAAGATAGGAGAGCAGAAGCTACAAGTGTTTTGTCCTTTACAAGAGCCACAGTGGCAAGAATACAGTACTGCAGGCTACTTCTGCTGACTGCCGGCTGCCTGTAATTTGGCAATTTGAATCTCACCAGGCTCAAGGTTGACTCAGCCTTCTATCCTTCTGAGGTCCCAGTGAGGACAGTGAAGACCCAGATTGTTGGGGTCCCTAGGCTGACTCTGTAAACCGCTTAGAGAGGGCTGAAAAGCACTGTAAAGTGTTATATAAGTCTAAGTGCTATTGCTATTGCTACATCAGAAATGGCTGGGAAAAATGTAAAACGGTCTCCATAATTCATATAATCTAAACCCATTTAAGAATTCAGTTCTTGGAGAAGAATCCAAATGAATTTTCATTTTTCTCTTTCTTTTCTAACAGCACAGAGGTACCTGTTAGCTGTCTATGACCATCTAGGCTATAATGGGGACATATGGTGTGATACCTGCGTAAAACATCACATGGGAGAAGCGGAGAACAAACAGCATCGGACTGTACTGTCTGTCATCACAAAAGGCAGCTTCCAATTTTCTAAAATTAACCCCCTTTGAAGTGTTCGCCGTTTCTTGGCTGCAGTGCTACCAAATGAACAAAGAGAGAAATAATCCAGCCTCACTCTTATCTCATGTTTTTTTAAAAATTAAATATAAATATTTCAAGTGTCCATACATTTCTCCCTCTTCACCTCTGAAGCACCACAGGCTCTAGCAGGCATGGCTCCAAATGGCCTCTCAGGGATCTGGCTTGAAAAATGCAAAAAAAGAAGAAGGAAAAAAGGAACAAAAAAGTAAACCAAACTCCGTTGGTTCCGAAGACACGAAAGCAACAATGTCCTCCCCTTGGAAATGCCCTACAGGAGCATAAAAATACACTTAAGGCAAAAAGGGGGGGCGGAAAAGGAAAGGAAAAAGGAGGAATAACTTAACTCTAAAGAAAACCGACAGCTTTATCCATCCCCCATAGATGCACAAACAAGATCAATAGATCTTGCCCGTTGCTGGCTTCTTGCTCTCTTCCATGCTCTGCTTTTCTGTTCTTTTTTCCCCTTAAATTAGATTTTATTCCGACAGTTTGGTTTTATTTTGTCAGTTCCTTTCAGGTTTTCTCTTGGCATTCGTGGTTAAACACCACCGCCACCTGCTGGCGAGTCTCAGGTGCTGCAAGGGCTTGGAAATAGCACACCTTTCCCTCCCCTTAAAACATGGCACTGCCATTACCTAAGAAAGAGGAAAGAATTTAGTTGCCTTTTTATCCATCCAGGGAGTCCACCCCCTGCTTGCTAAAGAGAGGGAAGATGGGAGTTATTTAAACCAGGGTTTCTTAACCTCAGCCACTTTTTAAGGCGTTGTGGACTTCACCTCCCAGAGTTCCTCCGGCCGCTTTGCTGGTGGGAGAATTCTGGGAGTTGAAGTCCACACACATACACCCCTTAACATCGCTGAGGTGTGAGAAACACGGATGTAAACCACAGCATCGAGCCAGGAAAATGAAAATACAAGCACTAGTGCCCATGCGTAAAGATTTCCCAGAATCATGCGACTGCAGGAAAGGGGGAAGGGGGAGCCAAGGTGGCGCATCAGTCAGTCTCACTCTGCTGAGGCAGCTCGATCACCAATGGATTTGTAAGCTACACTTATGGCTGATCTCCCATGAAAGCTTGGCCACCATGTGAAATCTGGATTCTTACAGACTGAGTCACCCCACCCCCCAAATAAGGTCAGGTCCAGACCCAAAGGGGGGATCACAGCGCATCCCAGGTCCGCTTTTGTGTCCTGACCCAAAGAAAGTCTGTCTATCGATTGTTTCACAGTTCTAGGTTCCGGTCGGAAGAAGGCAAGAAGGAGGTCGGCCATCTTGGTTGCCGGTGTGGCCTTCCCACTCCCCAGGCCAGTCCCCTGTTGAGGTCCCCAGTGGGCGAGGCGAGTTTGGGGCCCTCAGGAAGAGATTTGAGGTCCTCCAGACTGTCCCCACTGGAACCGGTTTCCCCCACCCGAAGTGAGTGTCCACTTCCGTTTTTTTCTTCACTAAAGGAGTCCGGAAGGGGTGGGGCTCCGTCATACGTGGGTCTGCATGCGCTGTTGAGCAGGGCGCCCATAGTCAGACTGCTGAGACAAGGAAGTGTAGGAGAAACGGGAGCAGCCCGAAGCCTTGCTGGCTTGGTCGGACTGCTCGTAACCGCTCTCAGCTTTCTCGTAGCTGCTCGGCTTGACGTAGCTGGTGAACGCCCGGCTGTAGGGAGCGGTGAGGTATGTCGCCCCGCTGTATATGTTCTCTGGAGGGAAAAGCCGCTCGTGGGTGGTGTCGTAGGCTGAGCGGGAACTGGGGGTGCCCAAGGTGTAGCGGTGGGTGTAGTCAAAGAGTTTTGGTTGCACCGGCCCCGCGGAAGGGTACAGGGATGTTGGCCCAAACAAAGGCCGGGGGGCTGGCGTGTATTCTGAAAAGCTGCTCCCCAAGCAGGGCTCCTCGTGGGCACGCACCTTGTAGTAGCCATTGGTGGGGTCCTGCGGGGGAAAAAGAAGGTCATGACATTAGAGGTGGACACAGCTCAGTTTTAGGTTGCCAGCCAGAAGCAGTGCCATTTTCTTAGGATACAGATAATCAGAGTTGGAAGGGACCTTGTAGGTCATCTAATCCAACCCGCCACTTAAGCAGGAGACCTTACACCCAGGGATGGGATTCTACCAATTCGCACCTATTCGCTAGAACCGGTTGTTAACATTCTAAGCAATTCAGAGAACCGGTTGTTAGAAGAAATTACTGGCCTAATCCTGTAAAGAAGGCAGGAAGGAAACATTCTGGAGTTGCTTACAGAAACTGCCTCTCCGTTAACCCTCATTACATTCCTGGCAGGACTAGATTTCCTGTCTCAGGAACGTCTTTGGAGTTATTTTCCCCTCCTTTGCTGGTACTTTGCTTGTGTGGAGTGACCATTCAAAGTTACAATGGCACTGACAAAAGTGACTTATGACTATTTTTCACACTTACGACTGTTGCAGCATCCCCATAGTCATGAGAGGCCAGGCGAGGAGATGCGTGCCTCGATGTGAGTGATATTGAGTTGGCCACATCCAACCAATAACAGGACCACCAAGCCACGCCCACCACCTAAGCTACGCCCACAGAACTGGTTGTTAAAAAATTTGAATCCCACCCCTGGCTATTTCCGTGACAGTGAACCTATGGCATGCGTGCTGGAAGTGGCATGCAGAGCCATTTCTGCTGGCGCATGGGAGGTTGGCCGGAACAGACCCACAGCGCATGTGGGCGCGCACCCTCCACCAGCCGTGCATACGCAGGAGGGGCAGGGGGTGCACGCAGGAGTCATGCATCAAGTGCAGAGGCGTGCGGTATGTGCGCAGGTGGTGGTGGGGTGTCACACATGCATTGCATTATGGGTGCAGGCACATGTGCGTGGACTTTCGGCACACGACAAGAAAAAGGACAGCCATCACTGCCCTACACCATTTCTGACAAATGGCAGTCCAATCTCTTCTTGAAAGTCTCAGTGATGTATTTCTTAGGATACAGTAGTACTGCAGAACAGTTTTCCATGCTTAAGAACTATCGTTCGCAGGTGAACCTAAATCTCATCTGTCGTAGGAATCTTCTCCCGCACAAAGTTAACCGCACCAAACTTGATTGCAGGAAATATGACTTTAGCAACAGAGTGGTCAATGTCTGGAATACTCTACCTGACTCTGCGGTTTCTTTCCCAAACCCCCAAAACTTTAACCTTAGACTGTCTACTATTGACCTCACCCCCTTCCTAAGAGGCCTGTAGGGGGCGTGCATAAGCGCACCAACGTGCCTACCGTCCCTGTCCTATTGTTTCTTTTTTTATTTTTCTTATACATATCCATTTCATGTATTCATAACTATGTTTATACTTATACCTGTTAACTTGTAAGCAATTGACAAAAATAAATAAATGAAATCAAACTTCCTTTCTACCTCATTTGTTTATTCATTGCGGATGCTTCCATTCCCTCTAAGAGCCTACTGGTGAAGGCCTTCTCCTGTTCCTCTCCACCAACACATTGTGGGAAGGAAGATGGCTTGAAAGAGAGCGAGTGGTCTACACTTCCCCAGGTAGACCCAGAACCAGGGAGGGGGGAACCTGAAGGCAAATTCCTCTGCAACCACATTGGCTCAGACAGATATGTGGGAAAATCCCACACAGCAACCTCAGCCGAGCTCACCTTCAGCTCCTGACTCCCTTCGTCATCCTCCAGGATTTCACTGTGTTCAGTGTGCGATGTGGCTGGAGACTCGCTGCTTGTAGCCTGGAGGCAGAGGAAGGGGGAAAGGTGAGCAATTGGTATCCAAGAGGGCTTTGCACAGCTTGGGGGCCCAGAATTGAAACTGCCCACCTGGCGTAGGACCTTAAAGTAGAATGGAGCAATAATGCTAGTGTATGGGAGGGAGGGGGACAAGAAGAAGAAGGAGGAGGAGGAGGAGGAGGAGAAGGAAAAGAAAGAGGAGAAGGAGGAAGTGGAGGAGGAGGAGGAGGAAGAGGAGGAGGAGGAGGAGGAGAAGAGGAGAAGGAGAAGGAAGAGGAGGAGAAGGAGGAAGAGGAGAAGGAAGAGGAGGAGAAGGAGGAGGAGGAGGAGGAGAAGGAGGAGAAGAAAGAGGAGAAGGAGGAAGAGGAGGAGGAGAAGGAGGAAGAGGAGGAGGAGGAGAAGAGGAGGAGAAGGAGAAGGAAGAGGAAGAGAAGGAAGAAGAGGAGAAGGAAGAGGAGGAGAAGGAGGAGGAGGAGGAGGAGAAGGAGGAAGAGGAGAAGGAGGAGGAGAAGAAGGAATAAAGGCAAATTTAAAACAATAACACCTCACTTGGTGGTTGCCAGACCACTGGGAGCTGCCACTCAAAACTGTGGGCCTGAATATGAGCTAAACATGGACAGGGAAATTTAGATGTCACAAAACAAGAACTTGGAGGCCACGTGGATCTTCCTGGTGGCCCATTCTATGTTCTGGGAGTGTCAGGTTCCCCCAGGGTCCAAAAAGGCATGTGGAGTTTCTTCTCAGTAATTTTTTAAATTGTTCCTCACTTATAGACAGAATTTTTGCCAAACTAAATTGTTTGCATATCAGGGGTGGGCAATTATATTTTCCCAAGGGGCTACATGTAAAACTGGGATTGTTATAGAGGACTGGATCAACAGGGCAGCTGCCAAGGGCTGAACAGGGACAGCCAAAGGGCTGGTTATGGCCCGTGGGCCCCACATACAGCACTCTGGGAATGGCTAGTGAGAAACCTTCTTAACTCTCTTCCTCTCAACCAAATTTTCCATGCTTTGTTTTCCCTTTGGCCTTTGGAATGCAGCCCCGCCCTCCTGGGAATCCAGACTACATTCCACCACAGAGGCCAAGTGAGATATGACACCTGCGTTTATGCCACACCCTCAAATGGAGTGGCTGCATTTCTATGACATGCTAGATTTGATCAGTTTTAATCTAAATTATTTTGGGGTTGTGGGGAAGGTAGCGTGTTGTGTGAATGATGGCCATTTAATCAAGTAGAGTACAAAGAATTGAAATGAGATTTATTCACCAACCAGACTGAGTGGGCAGCCAATAAACATTAGACTGTTTTTGTTCAATGCAACTCACTCCTTTTATTTCAGATTCAAATTCATGTGCCAGTATCAGGGCTAAAATAATGGCTAAAAAGCATGCTAGGTGGCTAAAACAGTGGCCTCTATGGCAAAGGAAGCTATGGGATGAACAAGCTGAAGGTTTGTGGGGGACCTTATAATTTTTAATCGGTGCATGGGGATTTCCTCAATACACACTGAGCATGGAAGGAATCCATGAATGGAGGAGACAGCAAAAAACAGGGGTACGGCGACTTCCGGTTTGAGCTACTTCGGCAACAGACAGAAGCCTCGTCTCTGCAAGGTTTCGATCCGTGCTCGCCGCTGGAGCACCCCGAGCCGGCTGGTTTCAGGGCTAAGCCACCCCGTAGAGGAGGTGAAGAAGGGGGAGACTGCCTGCAGGGTTGAGGAGAGCCGCATCTCTCCTCCCCAGTTGGCCATTACTCCCTTTCCCGAAGGCGGTTGTAGCGGTGGTCAGAAATGGCCACCACAAAGAAGAACTCGACCGGAAAAGAATGTGCAGGAGGAAGATAAGAAGAGAAAGTTTTGGTTGACCAGGTCAAACAGCAAAAGCAACCAATAAGGTACCCTGGAATTGAAACTATTAAAAAACAACAACAATAACATTGCTCCCTAAGAAGATTTTTAAGCTGCGAAGGAGAGAGAAAAGGGAAAAGATTTGGTTTTTTTTTCTCCTTTTCCTATACTGACAGCTAAGAGACTTAAGCAAGAAATTGGAAAAAAAATCCACTTTGACATTAATAGGCATTTAATGCTGAAAAACAAACAAACAAACAGGGGTACGGCATGATTTTCTAGCCGGCTAATCAGTGTTTCACAATCTTGGCCACTTTAAGAAACACGGACTTCCCATGCTAACTGGGGAATTCTGGGAGTTGAAATCCATATTTATTAAATATGGTCCACATTATTTTCGAGGTCAAAAAACACTAAGCTGGGTCCAGGGCCAATGAACTGGAGTATCCTAGAAAAACGTAAACAGTCTGGCTGGAACTTTGCAGAGCAGATGGGAAAAGAGTATTATTGACTGGGGAGGAAAAAACAGCCGCCGGGATCGGTAACTGGGAAGTGATGTTCCTGGAAAATAATAGAACTCTTTGCCTCAAGCATTTGGAGAGCTGCGTGTTATTCTGCCACATTTAGCCACAGCTCCTTCTCTGCCCCCACCGCCAAGTGCGTAATTTTGAATTCTGCATATGCCTCGTTTGCTTGTGGCTACAATGAAAAAAAAAGATAAGTGCTCTCTCTCTTTCTATTCCCCCCAAAGCAGGCAGGGTTGGCTAGCTGGGACTGGATGCTAGCGTTGTGGTTTGCCGGCAGCAGGTGCATCTGCTGGCTGAGGAGATGGCTGAGGAGAGCGAGGACTCAGATGAAGGGCCAGGACCATCAGGGAATGGACTGCTGCCTTCAGAGATTGTGGGAGCTGGCAGCAGTGATGAGGAGGTTCCCGAGGAGCCTGTGCCAAGTGCACGTGTACGAAGGACTACTCGGAGGAAAGAACAATTACAGCAGCACAGGCGACTCAGGAGTAAGGCTGCAAGGTAATGGCCCCTCCCTCCAGAGGATAAAAGCCAGGTTTGGAAAAGCGTTCTTTGCAGATAGCAAAGAAGCTCTGAAACTCAATTGGTGGACATCTTAGTTCATGTTTGGAGAATTCTGTAAATTAGTTCTTATCTCTGGGTTTTTGGCAGCCTTGACAAACAACTTGGCAAGGCTCTTTCTTGCCGGAGATAATTGCTGGAAAGCAGCCTTTTATCTGTAAAGGAACAGCATTCATGATTAAACCTTGATAGGTGGGGGCTGCTGCCTTTGTCTGTGTTTGCTCTCTGGGAACCCGTTTGGGTCAGGGCCGTTGCAGAAACAGGGACTTGACAGAACCAGAGAACCTCGTGAGTGCCCATCTCTGCTTACCATGGGTTCCTTGGCGTCATCTTCCACCTCGCTGGGCCTGCTGGGGCTGCTCTCGCTTGTGGTGATCTGCACGAGGATATCGGCCTTAGACAGCTGCGTCCCTCGCTTGGCTGTGGAAGAGACAGACAGGGGAGATGCGGAGGTCAGACCATGCTCCCTGACACTTAGGAAGTTACTCTTAAGGACAATGGTTTTATTTTATTTTTCATTCATTTATTTATTTATTTATATTTATTTATTTTATCAAGCATGTTTTAAGATAACAGATATAATTGGAAACATGATTAAGAGTACATGAAATGAGTATGGATAAAAGGGCAAATGTGATGACTCGGAGTGTAACACAAACATAACAAAATCCAAAATGTAAATAAATGTCCTTTAATGCCTCCAACTTGGCCCCACTGTTCAATAATTCTCAGTTGGAGATAAAACGTACTCAAAAATAGTCTTCAAAAGAGAGCAATACAGTCCGAACTTAATGAGCAGATAGAGGTGAAATAAAAAACCAAAACAAACTACAATGACAAAATTTCGGACCAGGATAAGTATTTACCAAATTCAAATAGTCTGTTGGAAAGACACGAACCAAGATAACTTCAGCCCAGAATAACACACGCTTTGCTTCTGGCAACACTATGTTTTAACCGTCTCTCTTACATACTATTCTCCCCAGCTGCAACCAATGAGGAGGATCATGGCCGCTTCCTCTCTCATAAGCCAAGTTGTTTCCTTCTCCGTTCCTCCCTGCATGTTCTAGGAACCCCTGGCATTGGGCAGAATTAGCCTGCAGTATTGCATTCTAACCACTGCACCAACATGACTCGTGAAAGATGAAGAGGTGGTGGCACAATGGTTAGAATGCAATACTGCAGACTAATTCTGCCCAATGCCAGGGGTTCGATCCTGACCGGCTCAAGGTTGACTCGGCCTTCCAACTTTCCGAGGTTGGTAAATCTGAGGACCCAGATTGTTGGGGGAAATATGTCGACTCTATAATCTGCTCAGGGAGTGTTGTAAAACACTCTGGGGTAGTATATAAGTCTAAGGGCTATTGCTAGGGGCTGTGGTACATGAGTCTAAAAGAAGTTCACTATTCCGAAGTGCTCATTAAATCAGAGTGTACGTCACCCCAATGATTTACATTGTTTGCATGATGATGCTACTAGGCAAACCTTGCCCATTATGTCAGCTGCCTAATGAGATCATTGTTCCAATAATGGAAATGAGATCATTGGCTCCATGGCATCAGGAGGCCAATGACAAAGATGTTGTCATTATACAGAGGACACGAGCTGCTTTGGGAAGTGCGTTCCTTGTACACAGGATGAAGTTGTATCAAGGACTGATCAACTGAGATTTTCTCCCCCTTCTACAGCAGGGGTGTCAAACTCAATTTCATTGAAGGCCACATTAGGGTTGTGTTTGACCTTGCGGGGGCGCTGGGTGGGTGTGGCCAGGGTGGGTGTGGCCAGCTCAATGTCACTCATGTTAGGGGCACCTGTGGTGGCCCGAGTGCTCTTCCAGTGAAAACAGGCTCCCAAGCTCCGGTCCTCCGTGGGCCGGTCCTTTGCTGTTTCTAAGGGGGCCCTGCAGGCCAGATCTGAGTAACAATAACAATAGCACTTAGACTTATATACCACTTTACAGTGCTTTACAGCCCTCTCTAAGTGGTATACAGAATCAGCCTATGGCCCCCAACAATCTGGGTCCTCATTTTACCCACCTCGGAAGGATGGAAGGCTGAGTCAACCTTAGGCCTGTTGGGATTTGATCTGCCAAATTGCAGTAGAAGTAGCTTACAGTACTGCACTCTAACCACTGCGCCACTGAGGCTCACCGGATCCGGCCCCTGGGCCTTGAATTTGACACCCTTGTTCTACAGCGAAGCCAAAAAAGGTCCTACTCAGGGCTCCACCCCATGCTTTCCTATCTCACGGGGCTACTCAAGGTGGCCCTGACAATCACTGTTGAATGCCATTGTGTTCCTGGAGAGGATTTGGCTCAGCTCCGTGTTTCTGCATGTTGGCGGCTGAATTTTGGGAGTTGAAGTCCAACCATACATCTTAAAAGTTGCTAAGGCTAAGAAGCACTGGCTTAGCCTTTGGGGCTTTGACTCAAGTAAGGACTGCAAAGTCCAGGGAGTGAAGAAGGGGAAGGAGTGAGAGAAAGTTGCAGAAATCCTCACCTTTTCCGCAGCGCTTACGTCGATAGCAGAGAGAGACGAAGACCACTAAGAGCAAGAGAGCCACAACGCCCGAGGCAGCCAAAGCACCCAACATCAGGACAGACAGGACCTCTTGGTAGGAAAAAAAAACATGGCTTGGGTTAGTTTCATTTCTGGACTACTATGATCTTCTCCACCGCTGGTGGGTTTCCGAATTTTTTCCTGCTGGTTCTATAAGCGATTCTATGCACGTTCGCGTCAGAGTCAGGGGTGGTATTTGCTGGTTCTCCGAACTAGTCAAAATTTTTGCTACCGGTACGCTAGAACCGGTCCGAACCGCCTGAATACCACCTCTGTTCTCCTCCCGCTTGGAGACTCCAGGTTGGAGAAAGCTACTCTATTCTTAGAAGCTTTCCTCATTTTTTTTTTCTCCTGCTTCCAAAGGCTTTAAACAAACCGGCAAAGATTCTTTTGAATGCGGTAATGAATTTGCAGCGTTTTGGTTTGTAGGGAGAAAACAGCAGCATCAAGGTGTTAATCTGGTTGTTAAATTAACTCTTTTTGGGGGGAGCCAAAGCGCAAGACACCGAACCAGCCCAAGGGTCTGGGTTGGCACAGGATGCTAATCAAGATAGATGCTGCATCTGGCAGATGTTTTATCTAAGTTGGGTAAAAAAAACATCTTTCAGGAGGAGGAGATTCAAATTAGGAAGGGATGATCACCTGCATCTGATGAAGAGAACCACTCAACACTTACCCTTCCTTTTAATAAAAATCTATGAGTCTCAAAAGGTGTTGCGACTGGACTCTTACTGAAATTTCACTACATTGATATTTTAATGCATTGCTCTATCGTTTCTAAAATACACTGAACTCCAAATGATCTCTTCATTCCTTTCCTCCCTTGTCCCCTCCTTCTGTTTCCTTCCTTCCTTCCACCCTCCATTCCTTATCTTTCCTTCTTTCTTTCCTTCCTTCTTTCCTCTCTCCTTCTGTTTCCTTCCTTCCTTCCACCCTCCATTCCTTATCTTTCCTTCTTTCTTTCCTTCCTTCTTTCCTCTCTCCTTCTGTTTCCTTCTTTCCGTCCTCCCTCCCTACCTCCCACCATTCCTTCTTTATCTATCTATCTATCTATCTATCTATCTATCTATCTATCTATCTTTCTTTCTTTCTTTCTTTCTTTCTTTCTTTCTTTTTCTTTCTTTCTTTCTTTCTTTCTTTTTCTTTCTTTCTTTCTTTCTTTCTTTCTTTCTTTCTTTCTTTCTTTCTTTCTTTCTTTCTTTCTTCCCTCCCTCATCTTCTTTCTTTCCTTCCTTTTCCTCCCTCCCTCCTTTTATTTCTTTCCGCCCTCCTTACCTCCCTGTCCTTACTTCATTATCCCCTTCCCTTATCTTAACTTCTTTCCTTCTTTCCTTCTTTCCTTCCTCAACCACCCACCCACCCAAATCTCAGTTTGCAACTCTGGTTGGCTAACATCTGGTTAAAACAAATAAGAACAAATAACCTCAAATTAAAACAACAATAATCAAAGTACATCTGAGGCCAAAGACAGTCTGAATCCTTTCAGATGGGGCTCTCATCTACAACATCCTGGCTCAGGGTCTGGGGGAAAAGCCAGGCTTTCACAGCCTTATTAAAGACCCAAAGAACCTCAGCAGGAATGCTGATCCACGCAGCAGGTACAGCAACAAGGAAAGCAGTCTCATCAAATGTCATGTGGTGATATTCTACTGGTTTGGCCTGGTTCGGCCGAACCTGTAGCGCCGAGGATCATCTGTGAGCGAACTGGTTTGCTCCGATGATCAGCTGCTGATCTGACCTTTTTTTCCTGGTTTTGAAGCTCAGCTGCTTCACACGGCACAGCAGATTGGTGCGTGTCAGCTGTTGAACACACAGGGAGAGTGCAGGATTGAGGAGAAGGTCAGTAGCAAACCCTCTGCGTGCGTGCAAAGCGCATGTACAAAGCGCGCCCACCAAGCCACCCCCACAGAACCGGTACTAAAAAATGTGTATCCCGCCACTGTATTCTACCAAACGATCTCCGAGCATTGCCCATCCTTTGACTGATTGGCGATAAGTGGTCCTGCCAATAATCATGTTCTGTGCCATGAAGATGGACTGTGTGTTGCAGGAACCCAGCCAACGAGCTACAACCACAGGCTACTGAGTCCAGACAGCCATGAATGACCAAGCTTAGCCCAGCGAAAGGAGAAGACGCACCTTGTCGGCGTAAGCTGACTGCCACGGAGCGGGCGCCAAAGCGGTTCCACGCCGTGCAGTTGTAGGGCACTGCGAAGTCGTCGTCATGGGTTGGGTCGATCAGCAGAGCTGAGAGCACCCCTTGCTCAGTCACTACGGTGTCCACTGTGAAACGGTCCAGGGAGCCAGTGTCCAGCATCCGTTCGCCCCACGCCCAGGCCTGATGCAGAAGAGAAAGGTGAGACCAAGTGACACCGGGGAGAAAACTCCAGGTAGTCCTCGACTTACGACCACAAGTGAGGTCCCCAAAATTCTCTTGGTAAGTGAGATATTTGTTAAGCGAGTTTTGCCCCATTTTACAACCTTCCCTGCCTCGGTTGTTAAGTGAATTACTGCGGTTGATAAGTTAACAACCTGATTGTGAAGTGAATCTGGCTTCCCCCGTTGACTTCACTCATCAGAAAGTCGCAAAAGGTCACGTGACCTCAGGGCAAAGCAACCGTCATAAATATGAACCCGTGGACAAGCACCTGAATTTTAATCACGTGACCATGGGGATGCTGCAGGGGACGTAAGTATGAGAAACAATCATAAGTCACTTTTTTCAGTGCCGTTGCAACTTGGAACGGTCATTAAATGAATGGCTGGGAGCCGAGGACTACCTGTACAAGTAAGACTCGACTTACAACAGTTCATTTAGTGACCATTCAAAGTTAAAACAGCACTGAAAAAAGTCACTTAGGACCATTTTTCACACTTACGACCACTGCATACCTCTGGCCACATGATCAAAATTCGGACATTTGGCAGCTAGTTCATATTTATGGTGGCTGCAGTGTCTGGTACGATCCCCTTTTGAGACCTGGAGAGCAAAGTCAATGGGGAAGCCAAATTCACTTCACAACCATGTTGTCAACTCATAAAATACGGTCTTTTTAGAGTTGCCAACAGAAAGGGAGGGGGGAGCAGTGCGGCAGCTTGCAAACCGAAAGTGCATTCTATAAATGTTTTCAAAGATCGTAACTAGGTGACTGAAGTTTCTGCCGCGCAAAATTCAAACTGGAGAACATGATTGATGACTCTTGGCTATGGATGTGTCCCATTGGAGAATATGAATTACGATACACTCAGGGGGTGGGGGAAAACCAGGGTCAAGGGTGACAATGAATTATGTATTTCAGAGTCAGCTACACCCAGGCAGTGCCGGCATGTTAACTCTCAATAAATCCTTTTTAAGTTTTGGAAGTTTGGCTCGAGACTCATGATTTAAATGGAGTTTAACGGCTGGAATCCTGACACGTGTTATTAATTTAACGCTACGTTTAGCAACCGTGGCAAGAAAGGCTGTAAAACGGGGCAAAACTCACTTAATGAATCTCTCACTTAGCAACATAAATTTGGGGCTCCATTGTGGTCGTAAGCTGTGGACTACCTGTGTACACAGAGAGCATCTAGGTAGAAGCTGCCACTTGGACGTCCTTTTTACAAAAATAAACCTCTTGGCTGATTTTTTTTCACTCACGGCTCACACTGAATTTATTTTATTTGTTTGTTTGTCAAACATGTACAAGATAACAAGTATAAATGTGAACATAAACAAGAACAAAGGAATTAAATACAGGTAAATGGGGACAGTAAGACAGGAGCGGTAAGCAGGCTGGTACGCTTATGCACGCCCCCTTTAAGGACCTCTGAGGAATGGGGTGAGGTCCATGGTAGACAGTTTGACATTGAAGCTGTGAGGGGTTGAGGCTGTAACAATGGAGTTGGGTAAAGCATTTTTCTAAGTGGTGATTGCGCATCACCAGCTCATCAAAGCTGTTTATTACCTGTATACATTTGCTAATCTCATTTGTCTTTTCTTTTTGCAGGCTAATGGAAGGGGGAGAAAAAAAACCTCACTGGGATTTGAAAATGAAGCCACCTGGGAAAGTGATTTGGAGATGCAAGTTCTGTTTGGGTTTATTTTTTGCTATTTGGTATGGAGAGAGCAAAGCCAGCTCACTTCCCCCTCTCCCCCTCCCCCTCCCATGGATTCCACTTCTATTTTAAAAATTCTTTTTAGCCTGGAGTTGTATTAGTGGCTGGCTGGTGATATGGGTTTTTTTTCAGAGAGAGGAAGAGAGAGAGAAAAGAAAAGAAAATGCACGGAGAGAGAAAAATGTGAACAGCGGAGAACAGTGCTATCGTGAGCTGCATCAGGGACTTCCGGCTGCGTCGGCTACTTAGAAAACCGAGCACACGAAGAAGCAGCACCAGCCAGCAATATGCTGTCTCATCTACTTGTTCAGGGAGAAATCAAAGGCAGAAAAAGGCTGTGTTCCCTGCAGTTGAGAGCATCGGCGTTCTGGGCCACAGGAATCTGGATTCGGTGACCTGTATGTGATCTGCAGATAAAACAGGTTTGCCCAGACAGCTGGCTTTCAGTTTTGCAAAATTCATCCTGCTTTGGCTTGGCAGCTGAAGAAAATGCTGATGGGTTGAGTTCCTGCACTGAGACCTAAATGTCTGGTCGTGGTTGTCTCAAAGGTGCTTTTTTTTCCCCAAGGGGCAACTGGACTTTCTGGGTTGTTGTTTTTTTCCTCTGAAGATGTTTTGCTTCTAATCCAAGAAGCTTCTTCGGCTCTGACTGGATGGTGGTGGGGAACGGAAGGATTTATATTCCTTGAGGACAGTTGGCTATTTGCATTCTTTTTAGAGAGTCATTGAGGCCACTTGGAGGTTTATCTGTGTCCTGAGGGTCACAGTGCAAATGGGTGTGGAGAATAGGTTGGCACTACTCAGGTGACCCTGAGGACACAGATAAACCTCCAAGTGGCCTCAATGACTCTCTGAAACAGGGGTGTCAAACAGCCTGTGGGCCAGATGCATCATGCGCTGGCTACGCCCACCCCCCGTTTTAGCGAAGGGGAAAAGAGTCACAATACATCACGTGATGACTGGCGCTGTGAGTTTGACACCGCAGCTCTAAAAAGAATGCGAACAACCAGCGATCCGCAAGGAATATAAATCCTTCTATTCCCCACCACCCCCAGTCAGAGCTGTAAGAAGCTTCTTGGATGAGAAGCGAAACATCTTCAAAGAGTGGTGTCATCTTCCCACCAAAGGGGTACCTATTTATCTACTCTCATTTGCATGCTTCCCTAGTTCCCTTGCAGCTAAAGGGAAGGAGGATGGGAGGAGGCCCATTCAGAGTTGCAAGATTCTGTTCCTTAACCCTTCTAATCGAAATAGTTTTAGCAGTTATAACTTTGGTATTCAACTTCTGCAGGGCTGGCAAATTCTGGATAGGTAACACAGAGACTGGAGCGCAGGTTAGGATTCATTTGGCTTATCAAAGCGGGCCCTGATCTGATGCAGTTGGACACCCTGGGCTCCCTCTCTCCGGCTGGACAATGCTAGTTTGCATCCTCAAACGAAGCCCTGCATTGTGTAATTGTGGTCTGCAGCTTTTCTGGTGTTGATTCTTTTGGCGCTCCCCAAGGCCCTTCCCTACAGTAATTTAATGGTCTTGCATAGCTTTGATTTTTTTTGGAGAAGAGCAATAACAAGACTGCACATCGCTGCACATCTACACCCAGCGAAGTCTCCACGGAGACAAGCAGGTAAGCCTGAGTATTTTTGCAGCCTAAGCCTGCTGGGCTTTGGGGGGAGATGAGAAATTGGATTTTAGACTTATTGTTTCATTAATAATTCCACTCCAGCCTTCTTGCTGTTTTTAACTGTTTGTACACCTATCAATTACACTTAAAAAAAAAAAAGGTGGCGCTTCATTGTTTGCCAGTGGCCTGGAGGCTCTCTCTCACACGACAAGGATATGAATGGGCAGGGGGAGAAATACAGTTGCCATAGTTTTCCTGGTCAGCCAGGCAGAAGCTGGAGCAGCCATGCAAATGAGCTCACGGCTTATATGTAATAGATCCTCCTTTTAGAAATCCCTGGGGGCTAAATGTCCTTTCATCTGGTTTAGCTGAAGATCTGCCCACATTGTCCGAATCTACCAGTTTAGGCTGGTACGATACGAAGATCTGAATCCCTGTTGGGCCTTAATGTCAGGGCCTTTTTGGTGTTGGCCCCTCATCTTCTGCAGTAATGTACCCTGTTTCCTCAAAAACATGACCTACCTTGAAAGTAAGCCCTACCTTGATTTTTTTACACATGTGCCCAACATAAGACCTACCCTCAAAATAAGCCCTAATTAGGATCCCGCCCACTCCAGAGTGCACTGGTAAAAATTAAGCTAGGTGGGGATGGAGCAGCCCTACTACTTATCTTTGGACAGTTGTAGCCAGGCCTCGCACACCCCGACACCTGCCATGCTGGCCCATTTCTTCTGCAGCCGGCAAAGCTTTCCTGAAGGCCTCTGTAGCTGATAAGAAAGCTCCAGATCAATCCAGAGCTCGGTTATCAGTTGCAGAGGCCTTCAGGAAAGCCTTGCCAGCTGCAGAAGAAGTTCCCGAAGGCCTCTGACAGCAAAAAGGAGGCTGGGGGTGACGTGCTTAAGTGAGGTTAGTGGATGACATCCCCCGAAAATAAGACCTGGTACCTTTTCTGGTGGCAGAAAACATATAAGACAGGGTCTTATTTTCAGAGAAACACAGTACTTTGCTGATGGCCCCACCAAGGTTAGCCATCCAAAGAGTTCTGAAGGAAAACTATGGGTAGTCCTTGACTTACAACAGTTCACTTAGTGATCGAAGTTACAATGGTGCTGAAAAAAAGTGACTTATGACTATTTTCCACACTTCCAACTGTTGCAGCATCCCCACATGATTTACATTGGGATGTTTGAAAAGGGACTCGCATTTATGACAGTTGCAGGTCATGTGGCAAGGTCATGTGGCATCATTCTGACCAGCAAAGTCAATGGGGAAGCTAGAATCACTTAACAACTGGGTTACTAACTTAACAATCACAACAATTCACTTAACAACCGTGGCCAGAAAGGTCGTATAATGGGGCAAAACTCACTGAACAAATGTCTCACTTAACGACATAAATTTGGGGCTCCATTGTGGTCCATGGAGGGCCACAAAAGTTGAGGACTACCTGTGCAATGTTGTATTTTAATTTAGTTTCAAATAAAAGGAAATAAAAACATCATTAAAAAGAGAGTACAGGTTGTCCTTATGACCCAGAATTGTGGCGGCGAGTTTTTGCCCGATTTTATGACCACTTTTTGCCAGAGTTGTTAAGTGAACTACTGCAATTGTTAAAAAGATTCATACACTCGTTAAGTGAATCTTGCTCCTCCTGTTTACTTTGCTTGTTAGAAATTGATTGGGAAGGTGAAAAAGTGGAGATCACATGACTCCAGGATCAGTGGTGGTATTCAGCAGGTTCTGACCTGTTCTGGAGAACCAGTAGTGGAAATTTTGAGTAGTTCAGAGAACCAGCAAATCCCACCTCTGACTGGCCCCGCCCCCATCTATTCTCTGCCTCCCATTGAGTCCCAGCTTATTGGCTGCGTCTTCTTTAGTTGCCCTGCACAGGAGAACGGAGCTGCAAAGCAGGTTAGTGGGGTGGGGAGGAAACGGGGATTTTACAGTATCCTTCCCCTGCCACGCCCACCAAGCCACGCCCACCAAGCCACGCCCACAGAACCGGTAGTAAAAATTTTTTGAATCCCACCACTGCCCAGGATGTTGCAATAGTCATAAATACAGGACAGTTTGCAATGTCCGCTACAAAGCACCCAAATTTTGATCACATGACCATACTGGACCATATTGCAAGTTATAAGTCACTTTTTCCAGTGACTTTGTAACTTCGAGCAGTTGCTAAATAGTTTGTAAGTCAAGAATCTTATCTGCATCTTATTTATGTTATCGTTGGATTATTTATTTTGGCGCTGATGTTGCTTGCCTTGATCTGTTCTTTTACATGGCTAATGAATCCGAGCTTCCTTTTTGACATAGGTATTGGTCATTGAACTTTTTAAATTGTTGGGTATTATTCTGAAGCAACTTTTTTCCGCTGGCTCTCAAATGCTCTCGGGGAAATTCTTTCCAGGCCAGTTCGTCCATCAAACAACTGTATTTATAACTTGTCTTTTATATTTTAAAATACCTTAAAGATGGCTTTGATCTTGGCTAGGAAATTCATCAAGCTAAGGAAGGAGCCAGCTTTGCGATATTATATACAGTGTGCCTTCAAAACTAGAAATCTGTGTACACTTAAAGAACTGCCATTTCCTTGGGCGCTGAATTCTAAGCTTGCATGGCAAATTGGGAAAAAAATCTTGCCCTCTCCCCTTTTATTTTTATTGTATAAAATACAAAAAAAAGAAAAGAAAATAGGAATTTAAGGGAAGGAAGGAAGGGGAAGGGGAAAAAGGTGTGTGAAATACAATGAAGAAGAGAAAAAGAAAGAAAGAAAAGGGAGCATTGACTTGCAACTCCTCCTAGCCCAGTACAAGATAAACACACTTCAACCTCAACTTTTTGCTCTGACATATTAACACATAACTAGCCATTTCTATAACACCAAATCTTTCTGATCAACACAACCCAAATCAGAGTTTCATTTTTTATTCTTCACAAGCAGAAATTCCAGAAGTGGTATCTAAATAAGAACATATTTTCCTCTTTAGATAAAGTATTCAGTTTAACCATCCCTGCTTGCTATGGAAATAGGATGTATTTCTATTGGTACCTAGTAATCTTTGTGAACTGTCACACCATTTTTATTTACAAATGTTTATTGTATTCTTACTAATTGGGCAAAGATCTAATGAAAGGCCAATGGAAGGTCATTAAAAGATTGTAATACTTACGATCCGGTCCGGCCGTGGCACGCTTTCCACCAAACATTCCAGACGGGCCTTGGCTCCCACTGCGGTCTGCTGGCTTGATTCAGCACTGATAATGGGTGGACCTGGAAACAAAGGCCCAACCTGAGCAAATTAGAGGTTTTGGATCAGGGGTGCGATTCAATTTTGGAGCGATTCAACCAGTGTTAACAAAAGGTTCAGTGAGCCAAACATGTGCTTCATGCGCGCACAGTGTTTGCTACTGACCTTCTCTAGCAATCTCTGTGTGTTAAACAGCTGACATGCGGCAATCCATTGTGCCGTTCGAATCAGCTGAGCTGGAAAATCAGGATATAAAACACAGACTAGAGCTGCAGTGGGCTGGTGGACCCAACAGCTGATTGTCGGAGTGAACCAGTTTGCTCACAGCTGGTCCTCGGAGCTACCGGTTCACCTGAACCAGGCCGAACCGGTAGAATCCCACCCCTGTTTTGGAGTCCTCGGCGCTCTCTGAGCCTGGTTGTTTAGTTCTAGACATTTCATTATGAAACTACTGTAGATAATTAACATCAGTGTCTTGTGAGTGTGGGGTTTGCTCCCTCTTTATATAAAGTAGCTTGTCCTGTCAATGTTTCTGGGAGCTTTATCCTTGGTAGTTCCTTGATTAGGTATTGTTTTCTGCTTGATTGTTTATCTGGTGTCAACTGTTGGATGGAATCCTGTCTTTTTGTTTAATTGGTAGCTTTTAAATTGTCTCTTTTAACTTTGATTTATCTCTATGTGTTTATTGATGGCTGATTTGTCTGAATAGCAATAGCACTTAGACTTATATGCCACTTCACAGTGCTTTACTGTCCTCTCTAAGTGGTTTACACAGTCAGCCTGTTGCTCCTCATTTTATCAACCTTGGAAGATGGAAGGCTGAGTCAACCTTGAGCCTGGTGAGATTTGAACTGCCAAATTGCAGGCAGCCGGCAGTCAGCAGAAGTAGCCTGCAGTACTGTACTCTAACCACTGTGCCACTGTGAATGCCAAGCTTTCAGGAATTCCTTAGCATTTTTGGACTTGATTTGGTCTTGGATGCTCAGTTTCTCAGTTGAAACTATGGTTGAGCCTATAGACAGGTGTTGTGAGATTTAGGTGTTTTCATCGTGCCTTCTAACTACTCGTTGGTGTTCATGAAAGTGGCTTCTGCCTGCCTGTCCTACATGGTGGTTTGTTAACACTCCTTAACACTGTATCTCATACATACAATGTTATACATAAATATGTTGAATATTTACCATGCATCTACAATATAGATGGTTGTGTGTTGCAAACTCTTGCATACTCAAAGAGCACCAAAGACTGAGCTGCGTGTATTCTCTTTTATTGGAAATTAGAAGTTGTAACCTCTTAGCTCCTCATTGAAAAGCTCCTTAAGAGCTGGCTGTGGTCTTAGGCCTGGGGGTCCCCAGACAACTGGAGACTGGCTTAGGTGGCTCCACTGACAAGGTTGCCATCTTTATCCTCTCTCACCTGGGGGTTTGTATTTCTAACTCTTATTATTTGTAATATGGATTAACATTTTTGCCAAATTTGCTCTTTATAATCTGAGTGCTGTTCACTGCTCAGATTCACCAACAGTGAGACGGAAGGCTACATAAACTTGAACGAATGAATTGAATTTGAGAGGGAATCATGATTTGACTACCGTGGGATTAGTGGTGGGATTCAAAAAAATTTTTACTACTGGTTCTGTGGACGTGGCCTGGTTTGGTGGTTGGCCTGGTGGGTGTGACAGAAGGAGGATACTGCAAAATCCCATTCCCTCCCCACCCCACTAACCTGCTTTCCAGCTCCGTTCTCCTGCGCAGAGCAACCAAAGAAGACCCAGCTGATCAGCTGGGACTCAATGGGAGGCAGAGAATAGATGGGGGCGGAGCCAGTCAGGTGGTATTTGCCAGTTCTCCAAACTACTTAAAATTTCTGCTACCGGTTCTCTAGAACTGGTCAGAACCGGCTGAATACCGCCTCTGAATGGGATGGTTTCAATAAATGAGGGGGGAAAAGTCCTACTTTCCTCTTAGCAATTCCTCCCCCCTCCCCAATTTGGGAAATGGTTTGCACCATCTCCACCCTTTGCCAGATTTGCTCTTCCAAGCCTTGAACCCTCACCATTCACAGCCAGGGTCACTTCTTTCTCGGCCACTCCAATGCGAGGCACGATGGCTTTGCACACGTACACCCCGGCATCCTCTTGTGTCACTGCCTTGAGATGCAGTGTGTTGCCGTTACTCAGCACCTGTTGGTACAAGTTGGAAGGAACGAGTTGGAAGGAGTTGGAAGGAGTCTGATAGCATCTTTTCCCACTTTTTACTAAAAGGTGTAAGATTTCAGGAGCTGCAATCTCCCTTCATCAATTGCATGGCATCTTTTGACTAAATTTGTAAGTTGGAAGAGGTGCTACCACACCTCTCTTGATTTGGGGCTACTGCTGATTAACATGACATTTCTCTTACAATGTCGCCTAGGAAAGCAATGAGGGATCGGTGGGAACAGACCTTTTGTTAGTGATGGGCCCAGTTTTGGTACTGTTTACCAGTTGCAAAGATAGAAATCAGGGCCAGACGTAGACCTGGGGAGGTCTAATACATGGGAAGAGGTAGAGCAGTATTTTACAATCTTGGCCACTTTAACTCACTTTAACTTTGACTTCAACTCCCAGAACTGCAGCTGGTTGTGGAATTCTGGAAATTGAAGTTCATGCCTCTTAAAGTGGCCAAATTGAGAAACATTGCTGTAGAGAAATATTTGACTTTCTTTCTTTTTCCTTTCCTTTGCTTCTTCTCACCCAAGAATCTTCTTCAGTACTGACTGAAGTTCTTTAGTTTAGCCCAGAACTGAAGAAACTTCTTGGGTGAGAAGTCTTCAAGGAAAAACAAAGGAAGTACAACTGTCTCTTGAAAAAGCACCTTTGGGTCTATCCCTGAGTGTTTCTCAACCATAGTGTTTTACAATCTTGGCCACTTTAAGATGTGTCGACTTCAACTCCCAAAATTACAGCTGGTTGTGGGATTCTGGGAATTGAAGTCCATGCCTGTTAAAGTGGCCAAATAGAGAAACGCCGATGCAGAGCAATATTTGGCAAGTGCTAAGAAGAAGGCTGTGGAATAGCTGAACTTGGCAAGAATGTCATTAGGATGTATAACAGGTCTGTGATGGGTTGGGGATGAGCTTTCTTTGAAGAGCAAGGCCGATGCTGCAGAAACCAAATATATTTTAATCATTGATGAGATTGTGATGATCCGTAGTCTCTCAAAATAACCCAAAACCCAAAAAATATATTAACATCCAGTAAGGCCTTCAACTTAACTTCACTGTTTTATTAGACACAGTTTAAAGTCACAAAAGTAAATAATGAGGCAAACAGAAAACCAAAACAAACCGCATTGATGAGAGTTCCGAAGCAAGCCAAGATAACTAATCATAAACTCCAGGAAAATAACCGAGAAAAGTCCATGGAAAGAACGCCAGCAAAGATAAACCTCTTTCAAGGTGAAGTCTAAATTGACTCCTGCAAATTCTAACTGTGCAGTTGCAAACTTATATAGCTCCCACCCGCAAGCCATGAGGAGGATCATGGTAATCTCCTCTTGAGTAGACCTCACTTTTCCCTGATCCTCTCCTCCCTGCCTGAACTAGGACGGATAGGGGATGGGCCTGGATTCTCCTCTGACTGCTCAGCTGGCCTCTTCCCTTCCCCAGCCTCCTCCACCACCTCTGGAGCCACACTCCCACTCCCTGTTGGCTGTTCCTCCTCTTCCTCAGAGTCGGTCTCCACCAGGGGCATGACACGGATGTACTACAGAGGAGACCTTAACTGATGAAGACTGTCTCATATGACATTGTAAGAGATCTGGCTTAATTTACGATGCCCAGAAATCAGGGGTCTGGTAGCATCTTTTCTGATGAAGGCATGTGATTGGAAGGCATCAACGTTCTCACCTCATCAGACACAACTCACGAAGGCTGACGCGGTTTAATCCAATATATTTGTCAGAAAAGATGCTATACCGGACTCTTCCTATTAAAGTTGTAACCATAATAAATGAAAAACCATCTTAAATTTTGAGAGGCCCCTTTAGGCTGTGGAGATCCATGTTGCTTGGCTGATGCCTGGTGAGTTTGGCTCTAGGGCTAAAACTTTGGTGAAAGTCTCTCATTCTAATCTCTTGTCTACCTTCTGATGTTGAGCTTGTGCTCACTATTAAAATAGGAGAGAAAAATGGAAACTGACGGTCAAAGCTGAACTCACCACAGTGGATCCTTTCTTTGTCCAGGCCAAGGTTAGAGGTGGGTTCCCAGTCCAGGTGCAGGTGAAAGAGGCATCTGAGCCGATGTCCACCGTCAGGGGCTTAGGCTGTGAGACAAGGTGAGGCCCAACTATAGGAGTAAAAAAAGACAAAAGAGTTAGTTGAGCATCAATGACAACAGCCAAGAAGTTGGTAGAAGCCTCAGGATTCCACTTCATAGTCTATCTCTTATCTCTTGGTCTGAGTGTCTATGGAGATTCTCAGTCATCAGGTCATGGTTGTCCCAAAAGTGCTTTTTCAAGAGGCAACTGGACTTTCTTTGCTTTGCTTCTCACCCAAGAATCTTCTTCAGCACTGACTGAAGTTCTTTAGTTCAGCCCAGAACTGAAGAAGCTTCTTGGGTGAGAAGTCTTCAAGGAAAAAGCAAAGAAGTCGAACTGCCTCTTGAAAAATCACCTTTGGGTCTCTCTCTGAGTGTTTCTCAACCTCAACAACTTTAAGATGTGATGACTTCAACCTCCCCAAATGGCCCATCCAGTTTTGTATCCCTGGCTTACCTATAGAAATTACAGGTTTAGTCTCCAGGGAAATAGCAATAGCACTTAGACTTCTATACCGCTTCTTATAGCCCTCTCCAAGGGGTTTAAAGAGTCAGCCTATTGCCCCCAACAATCTGGGTCCTCATTTTACGGAACTTGGAAGGATGGAAGGCTGAGTCAATCTTGAGCCTGGTGAGAATTGAACTGCCAAATTGCAGTCAGCTGGCAGTCAGCAGAAGTAGCCTGCAGTACTGCATTCTAACCACTGCGCCATCACAGCTCATAAATGCTAGGGGGGAAAAATGCTTGCTGACCCCCCCCCAACCTCTTCCCTAATTCCTTTTTGAAAGTTTTGACTTACAGTGGACGTCCACCAGAGTGCTAACATTGGTGCTGCCCACAGCGTTGGACACTTCACACGACACGGGCTCTGTGAAGAAAGACTGGTCAACTGTGGCTTCGTAGCTGTCACCGTTGGCCTCTGGGATGGGGACACCTCCTTTAGCCCACCTGTCAAGGGAGATACGGACTTAGGAGATCTTGACTCAACATGTTAAACTCTTAAATCTGGGTTCGGGTCATGGGCAGTGGAATGAGGCTGTGAGAATAACTTGGGAGTAGGAGGAAGAGCTGCAGACTAGTCAAGGGTCTGACAAGAGATGTTTGAGTCCACCAAAGAATGGAGGTCGAGAAAGCATCTCAGAAGGGATTCTCTTTTGTTCTATGGAAAGTCAGGGTAAGGGCGGGGAGACGTATTTTTAGATTTGCAAGTTCTCTTACTATAACCTTACAATAATGGTAGTGTTGGTATTTGTGTTTTTGATTTCATGTCTGGACTACCACAACAGGCTGATAGAAGTGTCCAAATAAATAAATCACAGTCTGGCTTAACATTGTGACCTGGTTCATCCTCCATGTTACAACATTGGCGGAGTAGATTCTTGCAACCACAACCAACACAGCCAACTAATATTACTCTACTTTTGTGAGTTCCTACTCACAAATATTACTCTACTCTAATATTACTCTACTTTTGTGAGTTTTGTGAGTTCCTACTTTTCATAGGAACTCGGTTGCCTGGTTGTCATTGCCTCCACATTAGAACCTGTCACCCTTCCACCCAAAATGTTAATGTGCTTTCCGGCTACTGAAAGTGTGCCCATTCCTGTTGTAGAAGAAAAAGCAGTGACCTTTTAAATTTACTCAAGAGATCAGTAAAGGTGTGAGAGCAAGGAGAAGTTACTCCTTTTCTCTCATGATACTAGAAGCCAAAATCCATAATGAAGCTGAGCAGACATGTTTAGAGCAGACAAATAGAGAATTTTTTTCATGCGGTGCCCTGGGGAACTTCCTGCCACAAGAATGGATGATGGTTACCAAATTAAGATGGCTTAAAAATTGGACTACAGAAAATCAGCGGAAGGTATCAATGATTACTAATCATTTGGATTATGAACCCTCACTAGATTCAGTGACCATACACTTTTGAAAACTAGAGAATACAAGTGGGAAGTAGTGTAACTTTTGAACTGATCCATGTTAGCTAATTCTTACACATCAGCAGGACAAGTAGAGATAGTCCTTGGTTACCAACTGTTTGTTCAGTGATTTAAGTGCTTGGCAACCAGCACATTTATTAGCTACACCACCCCATGGTCACATGATCACCATTTGTGCCCTTCCCAGCCAGCTTCTGACAAGTACATTCAATGGGGAAGCCAGTGGGAAGTCACGAGTCACAGCCACATGACATCATGCTAAATGACTGCGGGGAGTTTGCTTGCTGACGGGAGCTGGAACTGACAATCCTAAATCCGGTGAAGTCACCTGACATTTCATTTAACAACTACGTCACTTAGCGATAAAAGAGTTGCCGACCCCAATGGAGGTCAGTAAGCAAGGACTTCCATCTGAATAACTGAGCGGGCAATCCTCCACGTTGCCATTAGAGGGCACTTCAACCCCACAATTGCTCCATTTGAACTCTGCAGCTTCTTCAGATTCTCTCTAATTCCTTACCGGTAACCTGTCACTTCAGGATTGGAAGTTGCGGTACAGAGGAAGCTCACTTTGCCGCCTTCAGGCACAGTTTGTGGCTGTACAGACAGGATCACAATGGGTGGATCTGTAAGGAGAAGAAGAAGGACGGGGGGAAAAAAAAATCCCAATTGTTTTATTTCTCCATTGTACAATTTTTCCACAAGACAATACTATGCACATAGTTTTGTACACAGTACAATACAGCGACCCAAAGATCATTAGCATCACAATTCTCTCACACCCTAGTCTTCATCAAGCAAGTTCGGGAAACCAATTCTGCAAAAAAAGTGGGAGAATTATTATGGGGTGTGGTGTCTAGTTCTGCCAGCAGCGACTTAGCTCCCTGTTGTGGTTAGCCGGCAGCAGGTGCAGACGGCTGAGGAGAGCGAGGACTCAGATGAAGGGCCAGGACTATTAGGGAGTGGACTGCTGCCTTCAGAGATTGTGGGGGCTGGCAGCAGCGATGAGGAGGTTCCCGAGGAGCCTGTGCCAAGTGTGCGTGCATGCAGGGTTGCTTGCAGGAAAGAGCAGCTGCGACAGCATGGGTGATTTGGCAGTAAGGCTGCAAGGTAATGTGGCCCCTCCTTCAAGAAGATAAAAAGCCAGCTGTGAAGCGAATGTTCTTTGCAGGAAGCAAAGACGTTTTGAAACTCCAGCCTCATGGACATTGCAGTATTTTAGTTGGTATTTGAAGACTCTTGCTGTAAAATATTTCTAGGTAACCTTATCTGTGATTCTTGGCAGCCTCACACAGTTTTGATGAGGCTCGTGCTTATCAAGGTTAATTAGTTTGCAGCAGCCTTTAACCGGGGGATTCGTAAGAATCATTAAAAGGTTTCTGTTCCCTTTGGTTCGTGTTTGTTTTATTGGACAAGGGTTTGGGTCAGAACACTCCCTTGCGTCTGTTTGTGGATCTAGTTGGATCCCTTGCTCTCTGTCTTGTGAGTTAACTGCTCCATCTAAGTAGAGTTAGACCTTCTCAGGGGCTACCCCAAAACCAGGGAGCCACAATCCCAGTTGCTTGCTGTGCTTCAGGTTTCCTGGGCTTCTCTCAAGGATCAGGTACCTGACTTTCAGTCCCAGCTGCCGTAAAATACAGTATTTGCCTCCAACTTAATTGTTTGACTGGGCTTCTTCCTGCTTCTTCGGGGCTTCTAATAACAGCCTTAGAATGCTGAGGTCAGCTCCTATAAGCAGCTCATATGTATAAAAGTGCACAGAGTCCTAAAATTGGAAGAAATTACTTTTAACCTTCAGGTCCACAGTTCAGTGGAGGAATCCAAATTAAAGCATTCAGACCAATGGCTGTCCTTCTCTGCTTGGACATTTCTGACAAAGGTCAGCTTATTCCATCCTCAGATCACTGACTCCATTACTGAGCGGCCCGTGCAGCTCAGAAAGGTTTTCCTAACATTCCATCATTCAAATTATTATTTTTTTTTCTGTCCTGCTCAACATCTCAGGCTTTCTTTCTGGTATCTGAAGAATGCTATTGTGTGGGTGTCCTCTCTTCTCAAAGTTAAACATTCTCAATGTCTTCTTCACTTGAAGAGTTTCCAGGTCTTTAATGGTAAAAGAATGTCTCCCTTCACAAAGCGAATTATAATCTGGGAATTCATCTGGGTACGTCACCTCTCAGATGACCTTAGCCCAGATCTTGGATTGATACCTTTGATGTTTTGTGAGCGGTAGAGGGGAACAATACTTTGTGAAGATTTCCTGCGGTAACTGTGTGGGGGTGGAGGGAGGGGCAGGACACGAATGTAATCAATGCATCCATGGCTGGGGATTAGCTCAGCTATCTTGAGCTAATCATTAAATTACGAGGCTGACTCTGTAAACCGCTTAGAGAGGACTGCAAAGCATTGCGAGGCAGTATATAAGTCTAAGTGCTCTTGCTATTAAGAGTCCTTCCAAACTCAATGGTCTACCTGACCATTTCTTGGCCACAAAGCCAAGCGCAGGGGTCTCTCACTCATCCCTCCATTCATCCCGTCCTCCTAAGAACTGAGAAGCCTTGGATACTTACACTGAACGTTAAGGGTGACCGAGGTCTGCTTGCCAGCAGGGGCTGCCGGGTTGCTGACACGACAGGTGAAGGTGCTGCCCATGTCTCGGCTGCTTGGTATTAAGAGGAAGGTGCTGACAGCCACTTCCCGCTTGCCATCATCCATCAGGGACTGCAGGAGAACAAAGAAGACGCATTTAGAGCAGAGGTGGGTATTCAGCCCGTTCTGACCAGTTCTGGAGATCCAGTAGTGGAAATTTTGAGTAGTTCGGAGAACTGGCAAATCCCACCTCTGACTGGCCCCGCCCCCATCTATTCTCCGCCTCCCAAGTCCCAGCTGATTGGCTGGCTCTCCTTTGGTTGCCCTGCACAGGAGAACGGAGCTGGAAAGCAGGTTAGTGGGGTGGGGAGGGAATGGGGATTTTACAGTATCCTTCCCCTGCCACGCCCAACAAGCCATGCCCACCAAGTCACACCACACCCACAGAACCGGTAGTAAATTTTTTTGAATCCCACCACTGTTTATAGCCAAACTTCTAGTGACTCTAGGAAGACCGGGCCAGAAGTTATAGACCTAGAATGCCATGGATTGCTCACAATTGGTTTGGATATGGGCCTTTTCCCCTATCCCTCTCTTTGTTACATACAAGTCTACATCATACATTTTTGACACTTCACCTTAACCTGCCCATTGGTCAATATCATAGAATTATAGAGTTGGATGAAATCTTGGAGGCCTTCTAGTCCAAATCCCTGTACAAGACAGAGGTCCATAGATTCCCACCCCCCAAATAGTTATCCTAAACTTTTCTTGAAAACCTCCGGTGATGCAGCATCTGCAATTCCAGGAGGCAAACTCTTCCACTGCTTGTCTATGAAGGTTACCAATCATCCAAGTCAGGGTTGTCCCAAAGGTGCTTTTTTCCAAAACGTTTTGCTTCTCATCCAAGAAGCTTCTTCAGACCTCCGAATGAGATGATGAGAAGTGAAACATTTTCAAAGGAAAAAAAAAAAACCCAAGACAAGTCCAATGTCAACTCATAAAACATTTTGTGTACAGCGTTTTATAATTGTCAACAAAAAGAAGGGGAGTGTTTCAAAGAGCAGGCAGCAGTGTGGAATCGAAAGTACATTCCATTCATATTTTCTTCAGAGACTGATTAGATGACTGAAGCTTCTGCTGGGCAAAAATCTAATTGGAGAGCATGATTGAGGACTCTTGGCTATGGCCATGTTTTGTTGGATGATACACCCAGAAGGGTGGGGCGGAAAAGCAGGATCAAGGGTGACAGTGAATTACGTATCTCAGAGTCGGCTATGCCCAGGCTTATGCCGGCATGTTAATTTCTAATAAATCCTTTCAAGTTTTGGGAGTGTGGCTCGAGGCTCATCATTTAATTGGAGTAACTGCCGGAATCCTGACATCCAGTTGCCTTTTGGAAAAAGCACCTTTGGGTCTTCCACTGTTTAATCATTCTCAGTGCTACGAAATCCCACCTTACTTCCAGATTGGATCTCCCTCTGACATTGCCCAATGGGCAATTCTGACAACTAGCGATTGAAAACCGTCAGGCTGAGCTTACCCCAAAACTTGAAAACCCCCATTCCCAGGTCGCTGCCGCACTCGGTGGGAACCAAAGCTCAACTCACTGACGCACCTTGGAGTAAACAGCTGATTCTTGTCGCTGCCCATCACGATACCAGGTGATTTCAGCTGCTGGCTTGGCTCCAGATGCGCGGCATGAAAGGTTGTAGGGGATGTTGGATATGACATGGACAATGGGGCCACTGTGAATCTCAGGGTCATTGGGAGGGACTGCAAGAACACAGGCAGAGAGGTATGGTTGGTTACCATGTCTTGGAAAGAGGCTATAGACAACCAGGCCTGGGAACGACCAACTGTTGGCACTACAAAATTCCTTCACTAATAGAAGATAATACTTATAGCTTGGGGTTGAACCGTGGAGTCCTTGGTACTCTCTAAACATCTTGCAGAAGTTTCATTATCCAGCTCGGGAACATCTTATTGCACTGAAAGTTAACACCAACAACTTGGATGATGTTACCTAGTTGGGTAATGGAATGTCTGCAAGGAAACAACCAAGTCAGACAGCACCAATATCTCCACAATTCATTCACTTTTGCTCATTCTGTCTCTTGGTCTGATTTCTACGGGCTCTCTACTATCCCCACTGGCTTATAATTCAATCTTCACTGCTCGGAAAAACGTAGAAAACAAGGCTTATGCTAAACCAGAATAGGTAAGCTTGATAGCCCCTTTGCAAGGCCCCCGTATCTGTGGGTGAAATGACTACCTTTCTGCAACAATGCTTTTAAAAATATGGGTGGAGAAGAAATGGGAGCAAGAGACCCGCAGAGACAACCTGGTCCATTTTCTACGCTTGCCATAATGGAGAATGGTATGTAACCCAGGATTGAACCCTTGAGCTCTGAGCCTGCTTCTCTGCCTGCAAATATTTCATTGCCAGGTTTAATATCCTCCTCAATGCAGGTTAGTTTGCTGGCTTCATGTTCTTATGCATCAATGAGCCAGCAAACTTTGTTCTCCCTGCCCTCCGCTAATGATATTACCTCATTTATATTGTAAGAACACATGCGGACATGCAACAAAATATCTAATGTGCAATATTATATGAAATAAACAATAACACAGGTTAGTCCACATTTAGTAATTGCCCTGTTTAGCCATCATTTGCAGTTATGATGGTGGTAAAAAGGTAACTATACAACCAATCCTTGCATTTATGACTTGCAACCTTCGCAGGTCTGTAAAGCAAAGGAAAGCTGAAAGAAGTTTGTTAGCATAGTAACCTAGTGACAGCTTTGCTTAACACCCAAGTTGCTGGTCCCAATTGCGGTCGCTAAACAAGAACTACCGGTATCTGTAGTGAGAAGAGTTATACCATTTTAAATTTTAGCAAATATCTTTAATATCTGGCAAATAATTTTTTATTTCATGGACCTCTGAGAGAATCTTGTGGGATCCCCAGGGATCCCCAGATCACACTTTCTGTCCTTTACAAACTTTCTAAGTTATCTTCCTCAGTGGACATGACTTCAAGCTTTAACATGGGCATGGGCCAGCTTTCCCCAGAAGCCATCATGAGTCTGCAGGAGTGATTTTACATAACGAACCATATCCACTTCTTCATAGTCCAATTTAGGCTTTCATGATACTCTCATGGAAAGATCAACCAGTGTCAAACTCGACTTCATTGAAGGCCGCATCAGGGTTGTGTTTGACCTTGGGTGGTGGGTGGGGGTGTGGCCAGGGTGGGCATGGCACAGCACTTGTGGTAGGGGGCACCTGTGGTGGCGTGAGCACTCTGCCAGCAAAAATGGGCTCCCAAGCTCTGTTTTCGGCTGGGAGGGCCTCCTGCATCCCTCTGCCAGCGAAAACGGAGCTCAGGAGGGCCACTCTGTTTTCACTGGCAGAGGCACTGAGGGCTGGTCCTTCGTTGTTTCCAGGGCAGCCCCACAGGCCAGATCTAAACACACTGTGAGACGGATCCAGCCCCCGGGCGTTGAGTTTGACACCCCTGAACCAGAAGAATCTCTTGATGTGTATTAGCTGGGGTAGCTGTTCAGGAGACCACAAATTGGGATTTTGAAAAACTGGGATCGTCTCACCAACAAAAACAGGAAGGTAGAAGGAAACTCACTAAGTACAGTAAGTTTAGCTCGCTGGGAGCGCAGCGCTGCTTGTGTGGCTTGGCACTCATAAACAGCATCGTCGTCGAGTTCAGCATAGTCGATGCGTAAGTTGTGTTGACCGGCAGAGGCATCTCCTACAATTGAATAGCGGGACCAACCTGTGGAGAAAGCCATAGGGTAAGATATCAGCCTTTTACCAGGTAGGCCAGATAGGAAACATGACCAGATAAGCTAACTCTACTTTATTGTAAAGTTAAATTAATAGAATCTTGCAAGTCTGAAAATAGGCATCTCCCACCATTATTTTTTGCAGCCCAAGAACAATCAACCCATGGAACAGCGGTTGCAGGAGCTTCATCATTGGAAGCTTTCAAGAAGGGACTGGACTGCCATCTGTCAGAAATGGTGTAGGTCTGCTTGAGTGGGGGGTTGGGCTAGATGACCTACTAGGTCCCTTCCAACTCTGTTAATCTGTATCTGTAACTTAGGGGTGGTCTCTTCTGAGTCTCTTGCTATGTCCACTATACAGCTGTGGGCTCTGCTCCCTCTTACCCAATCATTCCCTAGGCAGGCTCTCTTTGCCTGGTCTCTCAAGGTCTTTCTCACATACCATTACTGTCAGCCTTCAAGATTTTCTTCCTTTGCTTTGCATCTTTCGGCTGTCATAAGTAACGGGGGCAGGAGCGGGGACATGGTTATGGGAAGCGAGCTGGAGGTGTTACAAAACAGAACTGTATAAGTTGGGGGGGGGAAGATTCTTGCTTAGGCTTTTATCCTATGCTATGTGCAGCCGCAACTCTTGAATGAAACCAGGATTGAAAAATTCAGTTCTGTGTCACTCAGGATGAGATTGAATTAGGATCAACACCTTTGGCAGTTTGTGGTAAGCCAGTATTTCTCCCAATAAGATCATGCCCAGAAGATCATTGGTTGCCCTCTCCCCTCTTTGGAAGAGCTTTATAACTCCTGCTGCTTTAAGAAAGTTCAAAACATTCTCAAAGATCCACCTCATCCTGAGCACCCTTTTTTTTCTGAACCATATAGCGGACGATACAGGATACAAGGACAAATAGGCTGAAAAACAGCTTCTATCCCAGGGCAGTAACTCTACAGAATTCTACTGTATAGTGCAATATTCATGCAATATCAGGGGTTTTCAATTCAATGTGTGGAGTGTGAAGGATGTGTGTTTGTGTTTATTTTCATAGTAGTAAATTGTACACTGAAGATGGTATTTAATTTCATTGTATGAGGTGCGATGACTATAAAGTAAAGTAAAGTAAAGTAAAGTAGAGTAGAGTAGAGTAGAGTAGAGTAGAGTAGAGTAGAGTAGAGTAGAGTAGAGTAGAGTAGAGTAAAGTAAAGTAAAGTAAAGTAAAGTAAAGTAAAGTAAAGTAAAGTAAAGTAAAGTAAAGTAAAGTAAATTAGGCTTTCTCCAACCATCTACCATGTCTCCCTTAATAGGGTCATGATAGACTTACCGGGTAGGTCTCTCTCTCCCCCTAAGGCCAACCCATCCTTGGTCCACTGAACCATGCCACGGTAGCCCATGATCACGCATGCTAATGTCACCGATTGACCGGACACGATCACTTGATCCATAGGCTGCTGAAAGAAATAGGCGGCCAACCCTGCGAAAACAAAACGAAGATTTAAAGTCAGACAGTTTAGTGATCCTAATGAAGAAATCAGGACTTTTTGGCTGGAGCTTCAGAGGAGATACGCTTGAACCGATTTGCTGAATTCAGACTGATTGTCTGCCAAGAGCAGCATTTCGCTTCTGCCAGTGGCCCATTTATCTTGGAAAGTTTACAAGAATGGAGAAAATACAGGCTTATCCAATGCTGCCTTCAGGGCCTGCTACTAGTGGTGTACCACTTCTATACATGGAAGATCGGCATCGCTATTTTATCTAAAAGCAAGTTTTTCCCCCACCTGTAAGGTGTTTTTTTGTGATTAGCGGTTCTAAATTAGTACATCTTCTTTAAGGTAAAATGATGGCCACCTGTAACACGAATCAGGCCAATCCACCCTATCTGAAAAGCTGCAGTGTTGGCAGACATCAATAAGAGGAAATTTTCTATGCTCCTATCAATATGTTAATGGGATATTTGCTTTGCATGCAAAGCATTTCAGGTGAGCTCCACTCCAGTCCAGTAAGACTAAAAATGATCTTCATTTGGAATTTAACCAGAGGTATTTCGTGGCATGGGAGTGGCATCTGATCATGCCCTTGCCAAGGATCTGTCAGACCGCACTTGTAATTTCTCTCAAGTGGGTCCTGGAGATCTTGCACTTTCATAGTTGTGAGGAGACCAGGCAGTGGTGTGAGTGAGTAGAGATTATCCGTTGCACAATCAACTTGTCAGCACTCTGGTGCCACCCTGGTTTTCCACTGCAGTCCAAGCGAAGGCGCCAAAAGAGAATTCCACCAATGGGCAAGGCTGGGCTGTTAGGGACTCACAGGGGTTCAGGAGGGCCCCTCGCTAAGCTTCTGTGCAGTTTGGAGAACCCCAAATCCACTCCTGTCTGGCCCCGCCCACCCCTCCCCTCCCTCCCAGGAGTCCCCACGCGGCCCATTTTGGATGCAGGTAAGTGCAGGGCCCATGCAGACTTGGGGAGGGTGAAAAACGGGCCTCCCAGAAGTTCAGGAAGGCCAGAAACGGGCCTGTTTCCGGCTTCCAGAAAGCCTCCAGAGTCCGGGGAGGTTGTTTTTGCCCTCCTGGAGGCTTGAGAAAAGCCTCGGGAGCCTGGGGAGGGCAAAAACGCCCTGCCCCTGCTGCGGTGCAGGAGGCCGACTAGGCCACACCCACCCTGGCCACGCCCACCCAGCAACCGGGCAGAGAACCCTCTGCCAATGGGCCTTTTAGCTATCGGGATGTAGAGCAGGCAAGCACAGCCCAGCGCCCCCTCCCTCCCCCCTGCAACTCGCAGCAGCACTCACGAACCCTGCCTGGGCAACCAGTAAGAAACGCCAAGCATAGGATGTAAGGTAATAAAACGGAGACTCCTTTTTCCTTTTGGTAGAATAAAAAAATAAAAATCTTCCCGTTAGCAGAGCCTATGTTTTGCCGCCACCCGCCGCCCAGTAATGATCCGATTGTGTTTCTTGCCTATTCCCGGTGTAATTTCTCTTCCAGTGGCCGAGCCATTTTCCGTTGCAATTCAAAGCCTGCCTACTCCGAAACAATTCCTACTGAATTAATTCAACGGGGCTTACTCTCTAGAGTAAGGGCTGCATTCTCCCCTCTCTTTTGTGAGAGCTGAAAAAGGCAAACATGTGGAGGAGAAGAAAAGGGAGATAGAGCGTGCCTTCTTATTCTTATTAATGTTATTATTACTTTAAAAGATGACACTGTTGCCCCTCAGGTTCCTGGCGCAACCTTATCTCTCCACACAGATGCTCAGGTGCAGCCTGTGAGTTTTTTTCTTCGGCCCAGGAAAGTTCTGCTGGACTCCACAGTACTCCTACGAAACCACTTTCTTTCCTGCCTTTCCTGCGTCGCTCTTGGCAAATGCGTTTAAAAGGTAGCTCAGAGTTGGCAGGCATCCAGGACTGTACACAGACAGAAGTGTGCACCCCAATGGACCATCGGACGACTGGAATCCTAGACCTCAAGATTCTTCTTTCCACTTAAATGAAGGCAGGAGCGGGAAGTCAACACGGATCCTGGTGACACGCGTGTGACTAGATGGGTAGATCCCGTTGATCTTATTACATTAGCTGTACTTTTGAATTCCATTCTTTAATGAAAGAGGGAAATGGATTTATAAAAGGACCCAACAAAAAAAAAGAGCGAGAAAAGAGAGAGACTTTAGAACAGGGGTGTCCAACCTTGGCAACTTTAAGACTTGTGGACTTCAACTCCCAGAATTCCTCAGCCAGCTGGCTGAGGAATTCTGGGAGTTGAAGTCCACAAGTCTTAAAGTTGCCAAGGTTGGACACCCCTGCTTTAGAACGAGCGCAGGGAAGACCAGCAAAAGATAATTAGGGTGCTGGAGGCTAAAACGTAGGAACTGGGCCTGTCTAGTCTAATGAAGAGAAGGACTGGAGTGACATGATAAGAGTTTTCCAATATTTGAGGGGTTGTCACCAAGAAGGGGACAGCCTATTTTCCAAAGGACCTGGGGGCATGGACAAGACGTAACGGATGGAAAAAGAGAGATCCAACCTAGAACGAAGGGGAAATTTCTTGACAGTGAGAACAATTAGGGCAGGAGTCCCCAAACTTGGCAACTTTAAGACTTGTGGACTTCAACTCCCAGAATTGGACTAGATGACCTCCAAGGACTAGGGCTAGGTTGGACTAGATGACCTCCAAGGTCCCTTCCAACTCTGTTATTCTATGATCTATATAGGTTCTTTGTTACCTTGAGGGTAAACAATGTTCCCACGCAGATGTCCTCCAGGGACGTAGTTTTGCAAATCCCATTAGGTTGAGTTGTGTTAGGGAAAAATGAGAATTGTAGTCCAATATACCCAGAAGATTTAAGTTAGGGTATCATTTCCTATCTGAAATAAATCCAGTTACCCATGAAAAGCTGTTTGCCCTTGACAAATCTACTCTCTGCTCCTTCTGACCACCAGGAAGCTGTTAAGATTCAAGGAGTTGAAGAGAACCTGTTTTGGTGCATAGATCCCTCCAATGTAAATCCTGCTTAACTGCAATCCAATAAGGGTTGGCCTTTTTGTTCTATTGTTAAGAAGTTTACTTACTCCACCAGGATCTGAATAGTGGGATAATCCCTTCAAGAGGGTCAAGAAGATTGAGGCACAGAATCAGCTCATGACAAAGGCCTGGATGGCAGTCAGGCAGGCAGAATAACCCACTTCTCTTGGGCTTTTAGTTGCCCCAGAGAGACAAGACCAAGTCCAGCTGATCAACCTTCTGAGAAACATTGAAGTGAACTCTGCTTGTGACCGGTATGAATCCTATCATGAGCATCAAGAAACACAGAAACGGTCTGGTTATTGCAAGTGGTGTTGAGAACCACTTCGGGTCTCTGAACTGTGGGTGCAATTTAAGTGGAGTGGGGAAATGGAGACTTTAGAACAGGGGTGGCTGATCGGAGCCATGAGGGCTGCAATGTGGCTTTCAGAACCACATTTGGATGGCACCTGGTTCCAGTGGGTTAATGGAACAGGAGTCCATAACAAATCATATTGACGAACGTAATTGATTTGCTTTAATTCACTGTAAATCGAATCACGTCGAACTAAGTTTCTAGGCCAAACCAGCCACTCCTGTGACACCACTCCAAAAAGAAGTACTGTTTCAGCCTATATTGTGCATCCCTTTGACTAACAGAGATGGCAATCGGCTACTCCAGGTAGGAAGAACTGTTCCTGAGTTCCAAGGGCCTCTGATCTTTCCTGATGCTGTCTGGGGGGGGGTCACCTGTTCTCTTCAAGCTTGGACCCAGTGACAAAAACCCAGAGATGGATCAGCAGTTCCATCTTCCTTGATGTTTCCTCTAGGCAAGGATGTCCTTTGGGGACCAGATAGAGATGGGAAGAAAGAAGCGGTGGCAAACACAGTACCGTTGGGACCATTTTGTCAAAGGTTCTCCTAAGATGTGAGTCAACAGTGTTCCTAGCTAATTTGTCTACATTTCTCTCGTTTGCAAATACACGCACAGACACTCTTTGTGACCAACCAAAGGAAGCATTGACTCCAGAGATGGTATGCAGCAGGTTCTGACTAGTTTGGAGAACCGGCAAATCCCACCTCTGACTGGCCCCACCCCCATCTCTTCTCCGCCTCCCGAATCCCAGCTGATCGGCTGGGTCTTCTTTGGTTGCCCTGCACAGGAGAACGGAGCTGGAAAGCAGGTTTAGTGGGGCGGGGAAGGAATGGGATTTTGCACTAACCTTCCCCCAGGAGTGGGGAGGGAATGGAGATCTTACAGTATCCTTCCCCTGCCACGTCCATCAAGCCACACCACGTCCAGCAAACCATGCCCACAGAACTGGTAGTAAAATTTTTTTTGAATGCCACTGAGTATTCCACTCAGGTTTTCATCTGGAGACCCTCAAGAGCATTCTACCACTCACAAGAACAGCACATACAGCAGTGTTACTTAAAAGCTGCAGGTCAGCTCACCACCTACCTATGACCCTAGAAGCCAATCTTTGCTCCAGGAACTTCATGGTGGTTACTATAGAGAAGTTACTGTCTTCCAATTCTGGCCAATGCAACTCCGATGTATGAGATCAGAAACAGTGCCAGCAAGAGCCACCGCAAACAGCAGAAGACAAATGGAAGATGCATGGCCATGGAAGGGGATTGCACTGGCAGCTCCTGAAAAGTAGGGGTGCAGTGGCTGAAAGACTAGGCAAGTAGGGTTGGGGTCAGGGGTGGGATTCTACCAGTTCGCATCTATTAGCTAGACCGGTTGTTAACATTCTAAGCGGTTTGGAGAACCGGTTGTTAGAAGAAATTACTGGTCTAATCCTGTAAGGAAGGCAGGAAGGAAACATTCTGGTGTTGCTTACAGAAACTGCCTCTCCATTGACTCTTATTACATTCTTGGCAGGACTAGACTTCCTGCCTCTGGAACTTCTCTTGAGTTTTTTCCCCCTCCTTTGCTGATACTTTGTTTGTGTGGAGTGACCGTTCGAAATTACAATGGCACTGAAAAAAGTGATTTATGACCATTTTTCATATTTACAACTGTTGCAACATCCCCAGAGTCATGAGAGGCCAGGCGAGGAGATGTGTGCCTCCATGTGAGTGATGTTGAGTTGGCCACACATGACCACCAAGCCATGTCCACCCAGTCGCATGACCACCAAGCTACGCGCCCACCACCTAAGCCACGCCCACAGAACCGGTTGTTAACAATTTTGAATCCCACCCCTGGTCGGGGTGGAAAGAGGGATGATTGAACTCTTTCTTTCTAACCACCGTACATTTGTTTCTCTCTTCAGAGCTGAAATGGACAAGGAAAAGTGGAGTCTTTCAAGTGACTCCAAGCCTTTGAAAGACACTCCACTGTTCCAACTCAAAAATAATGATGACAGCCTGTCACTCACAGGATGAACAGCTGAATAATTATGTGAGCTTGGGATGGGGTGGGGGTATGCATGCGTGTGTGTATATGTCACATTCTCCAGAGCAGTGTCTGCTCTGTTTTGCAAATTGAGGAAAGTGAGATGTTTTGATGTTTCAATTATTGTTGTGTTTCACCTTCTCCTAGGAACCATTAGGAACACATCTGAGGAGTGTTTTAAATCATGGAACGAACATCCCACGAAGGACCTCCAGTCCCGAGCACAAAGCCATATTTGGGCCTACACATCTCTGAGGCTGGTGAGAAGTGAGCAGATCTGGGTTCTGTTGACAGCTTGGGAAGGCAGGACTCCCAAGAAGTGTCTGGATATAATGACTTATCAGGAGAACAGGAATAGACTGTGAGAAGAGGCAGAAACGGCTATCATCTATGTTGAGCAGGTTCTGTTGGTATGAGAATCAGCTGCCTGCACGAGACAAGATGAGAAACAAAGGCATCTCAGATTAATTCAAGAGGTGGGCAGTCCCCACACGCCTGAAATAGATGGGGGGCTTTGATCAATGAACCCAGATCAACAGGAGGCACTAAGAATGCAGATATCAAGACAGATGTAAGAGGCAGCCAAATACTTCAGCATTGCAATCCTATAACAAAAAACTTAATCTAGTTTTTGAATTAACTTTTTGGGGGGTGATTTGTGCAAGGGTAAATGTTCCCCTTGCACATATGTGCTAGTTGTTTCCGGCTCTAGGGGGTGGTGCTGATCTCCATTACAAAGCCGAAGAGCCAGCTCTACCGAAGACGTCTCCGTGGTCATGTGGCCGGCATGACTAAATGCTGAAGGCGCATGCAACGCTGTTACCTTCCCACAAAATTGGTCCCTTTTTTTCTACTTGCATTTTTACATGCTTTTGAACTTTGGCAGAAGCTGGGACAAGCAACGGGAGAGCGCACTCCGTTACGCGGTACTAGGGATTCGAACCGCCAACCTTTCTGATTGACCAGCTCAGCGCCTTAGCCACTGAGCCACCGCGTCCCTTTTGTGCAGTGTATTGGCTTGTAAATTAGCGGTCTGGGCTCAGGCAACATGGCAAGCCATAAGAAACCTAACCAAGATTGCCACCAATCCAGCTTAGCATTTGGCATGAATGGAGCCACCAGATATGGAAATGGGTAAACCACGTCGCGCGAAACCATCTAAGGGTGTGGTGGGCCCTCTCCTCTTTATATGCTATAGTGCAAGAGCTGCTATTTTAAACCACAACAGGCAAGAGTCTCTTGCCACTGGCCATGCTGCCTGAAGTTGATAGGGATATAAATCCAAAAACATCTGGAAGGCATTTGGTGTTGCTTTTGCAGAGAAAGAAGCAATGGCCCAATGGTTACTGCAATGGAGGCCTGCTGAGAACCGAGTATTCCCCGTTCCAAAACACTTATACTCCCCTCCATTGGTTCTCTCCCTCCCTTCCTCCCCACATCACATCCCTCAGGCTGTAGGACGCCCTTGCCTCGTATTTCCATGCTTCACAGCAAATCCTTTTTGAAGCGGCACAGAGGCTAAAATGAACCGCTGAATTTCTGCCTGGTAATAGGCGTAAAATCTGCAGTCCATTGTGCCAAAACTGCAGGGGGAAAGTGGGAGGGGGGGGGAATGAAAGCACACATAACTCTTGTCCACCCCACGGAACTAGGGCGGCATCCGAGGAGAGGCGGGTCATTCTTCCACCCAGGCAAAAGTTAGCCCAGAGGGTTCACCTTTGGGAATTAATTAGAATGGAGAGCGAATGATATTGTGGCCTGCCAAAGGAAGCGAATTCTCTACCTCAGCCATTTCTGGATCATCCCTCGTTGCTGGAAAAAAAAAGCAGGACATCTACTTCTCCTCCTCAATCTTTAAAAGTGTGAATGTGCAAAAAAAAAAGTCCACCCAGGATCTTTTATGTGGTCGGTATACACATTTCTCTCTCTCCCTCCTGCCCATCTCGCTCCTTCCATCTCTGCTATGGCTCTGCAGTCACAAAACTGATTCCCTGCCAGGCAACCTAATTAAGGAAAAAAAATTCCCGTGATGAAGATCGGGGGTGGGGTGTGTGTGTGGGGGGGGGGGAAGGAGTTTGAGGCCAAGCTGCATTTTGTAAAAAAAAAATGACTAAAAGAAAAGAAAAGGAAGAACAATAGGAGCCGTCCATCAGTGGCAAAAAAGGAAGAAAAAAGTGGGTGTGGATGCAAGGATATGTCATGCCCGAATAAATAAATCAATGCTTATCATCAGATCTCCATCTTTTTGAATGGTTACGAGACCAATAGGAATATCGGTCTATTGCTTCCGACATTCATTCAAGAAAAAAGTCAGCTAGGACTTTCCAGGTGTTTCATGAACATCTTTTAGGAGAATTGGACTCTGGCTGGTGGGAATCTTCTTAGTCACAAGGAACACCTCTTCCAGCACGGAGAAGGAGAATAAAGATCTCCTCACCCATTCAAACTCATCAACCATTTCATGGATTCTTGGAAAAACCATCTCTTGACTTGGGGTTGAGCAGTGTCTTTTTCTCTGCTGGACCAGAACGCCCCCTCGCAAGTGAGCTTCTGGGCTTTGCAGAACTGCGGTTTTGAGCTGAATCACCAAACTGGAGATTTGGATTCTCTTTTGTCCAGAAATTCTTCCAGAAGTGAGCCAGGAAGGAGAAGAAAGATGACAAGGGAGCCAGGAAGGAGAAGAAAGATGACAAGGGAGCCATAAGAAAGAGAGAGAGAGAGAGAGAGAGAGTGGCCATATTGTCACTTTGTAAGCTGGGAGGGAGAATTGCCAGAGCTGGCAGCTTGAGAGGGCCTGGGTTGGGGGGCTGGATAATAGACCCTTTGTATCAAGGGCTCATTCAATTGCCATCAGTTCCGCCAGCCCTCCTGTCTGGTTGACATACCTCTCCCACTCGGTCTCTCTGCCGCTACTTCTGACCCACACATGCCCCTCGCCTGGGCAACCACCCCTCTGCATCCTTTTGTTTCCATCTGTAAGTTGGAAATGTTCCACCAAGCGACGGAGAAGGGAATCTGGGCTTCGAAGAATATTCTGGGGGAACGTTAACGGGGCCCTTTTCAGCTCCCGCTGCCAATTTGCAGATAGTAGTTTATCGTGAAAAGGCCCCATAAAAATGCTGCGTATAAGATTTAGATAGAATACATACATGAAGGTAGTAGTCTTTGACTTATGACCAGTTGGGATGAGAACTTCCAGCATTATGCAATGTGGTCAGTGAGCCATGCTTGATTTTACAGCAGTATTTTTTTTTTTTTGCTGTGGTCATTAATAGCAATAGCACTTAAGACTTATATACCACTTTATAGCCCTCTCTAAGCAGTTGACAGAGTCAGCCTATTGCCAAACGCCAGAATTTTAATGATGTTATCATGATGCTTCAACAGTCATAAGTGCAAGGATCGGTCATAAGTCACCTTTTTCAGTGCTGCCATAACTTCAGATGGTTGTTAAACAAAGGTTTTTTTAAAAAAGTTGAGGACTATTTTGCGTCTAATATAGTGTAGATTTGATGTTCTCCTGGTGGAATCCATTAGTGCAAAATAAGACCTATTTTATTATCACTTCAGTGGTTGCTTGTACGCTTCTGGGGACAATTCAAAGTGTTGGTTATTGTTAGGAATCTGTCCAATTAGTTCACAATTATTCCACCTATCTTGTCATGCCACCTATAGATAATCATGTTCAATAACTAGACACAAGGGCAGTTTTTCTCCAAATGCCATCACTCTGCTAAACAACTAATTCCCACAACACAAACTATTTACAAAGATTGTATTACTATTCTTCTTCTCATCCTTCCTATTACCTATCTCCTCCCACTTATGACTATAATCTTACTGCTTGCACCTTTACAATTTATATTGTTTTATTTAGCTTCCTAGTATGATTTGATTCAGTGGTGGGATTCAATTTTTTTTACTACCGGTTCTGTGGGCGTGGCTTGGTGGGCGTGGCAGGGGAAGGGTACTGGCTTCCCCGTTGACTTTGCTCGTCAGAAGTTCGCAAAAAGGAGCCACATGACCTTGGGACACTGCAAAACCATCATAAATATGAGTCGGTTGCCAAACGGCTGAATTTTGATCATGTGACTACGAGGAGGCTGCAACGATCGTGTGAAAACTAGCCCTAAACTCACTTTTTTCTGTTGCTGTCGTAATTCTGAACGGTCGCTAAATGAATCGTTGCTAAGTCGAGGACTCCCTGTATGTTTAAAATTGAGAGGAGGGGATAAATACATTCCTCATATAGTTTTATGAACTGACCAATCTGGGTGTGGGAAGATGCGAGGATAGTTCCCTCTTCTCCCCAATTCTCCTTTCGGCTCTTATGGGAGATCAACTGGATCTCCTTCAAGCCAGAGGTGGGTATTCAGCAGGTTCTGACCCGTTCTGGAGAATCGGTAGCGGAAATTTTGAGTAGTTTGGAGAAGCGGCAAATTCCACCTCTGACTGGCCCCGCCCCCATCTATTCTCTGCCTCCCATTGAGTCCCAGCTGATTGGCTGGGTCTCCTTTGGTGGCCCTGCACAGGAGAACGGAGCTGGAAAGCAGGTTAGTGGGGTGGGAGGGAATGTGGATTTTGCAGTATCCTTCCCCTGCCATGCCCACCAAGCCACGCTCACAGAACCAGTAGTAAAAAATTTTGAATCCCACCGCTGCTCCAAGCCCTTCACCATCAGATTTGGTGGGAAAAAGCCAATATGGGCCTTTTCGTCATGGCACTGAAACGTACCAAACTTGACCGCAAGGACACACCTTTGCTATTTATGAGTCCTTTGTGCTGACAGGCTTTGCAGACCCCTGCAGTATATGTTGCCATAGCTTCCTGGCATCAGCTCAGACCTGAAATTAGGTCATTCCCAGAAGCCAACAGATGTTAATTTTGTGCATTTGTCCCCGTAAAGCTGGCTACTTCTCCTCTTTCCCCTCTGCCCTGAGTTACATGGCCTATGAAAATCCTCTAAGCACTTATGTCCAGCCCCTTTGTCCAGCTGTTTAGATCAAGCATGGTTTCTATCAAAATACCAACAATATATTAGTTTATGCCTCCAAAACGGAGTGAAGCAGATATCTATGCAATACCCTGGCATACTTCTAGATGCGTTGGGACTGCAACTCCAGGTGTCTCTCCGCCAACGTGGTGTTGGCATGGTGGAAGGGAACATAAAGTTTCACAATAAACAATTTACAAAGTCTACATTATTATTATTACTATTAATCTTCTCATCACTCCTTATCACCCATCCCCTCCCACTTGTGACTGTATGACTGTAACTTTGTCGCTTGTATCCTTACGACTTATATGGACTGTTTCCTAGTATGATTTGATTGCTTATTGTACCCTATGACTATCATTAAGTGTCGCACCTTATGATTCTCGACTCTTGACAAATGTATCTTTTCTTCTATGTATAGTGAGAGTATTTCCACCAAGACAAATTGCTTATGTGTCTAATAACATTTGGCCAATAAAGAATTCTATTCTAAATAATAATAATAATAATAATAATAATAATAATAATAATAATAATAACAAACAACAACAACAACAACAACAACAACAATAATTTAGAGCAACTACAGGAACGACAAATGGCAGGAGGGATTTCAGATTCCTGTTAGGATCTCCCTTGTCTTGGATTCCTCACAAACTCATGAGGATAATTGCTTGTTTTATTGTAATGTCATCTTCAATACAACTAAAAGTCACCTTCAATACAACCTTCTATTTTAAAGACTAACCAAGTCCAGTTGAATCATAGAGAATTATCAGGATGGAGAACAGGGAGTAGATAGGCACTGACCATTAAGCTGTTAGTAACCAGGTAGTGGAGTTAGCAACTACAAGTCCCTTGTTCACAGTTTTTTCCATGGTAGCAATGAATTTTGGATATTTCTATTGAAACACTAGTATTTTCTTAAGGAGATATAGGCACGCACAAATTATATTACTTTCTGAAAATTCCATGCAGATTTGCAAATGTTCTGTAGCAAGATGTAAATAATCGATCTCTTAGCATGGTTAGGTTTAAATCCGCATTATGAAGCCCATTCCCACCTTCTCAGACTTAAAGAGGCAAGCATAGCTCTCATCATCAGCATCTGGTCTCCAGCAGCTGCATTTGAATTTTGGTCTAGGATGGTGTTTCTCAACCCCAGCAACTTTCAGACATATAGATTTCAACTCCCAGAATTCCCCTATGTTGGCTGGGGAATTCTGGGAATTGGAGTCCACACCTCTGAAAGCTGCTGCAGTTCAGAAACGCTGATCTAGCATTCCTAGCATTTCCGGCAAAACTTTAAAACATTGCTCTGGAAAATAGCATATGGCAGAATTTTCCCTCTTCTCAAATCTTCCCCAAATGTCCATGAAATTTAACCTCAAACAAAAGCACTAACAAATGCCAAAGTTGCATTTGTTAATTTCCCATCTTTCATTTTTCTTTCTTTATTTTAAAAAAAATTACCGAGTCGTATTCTTGGTTCCTGCCCAAACTACCAGTTCTGCCTTTTATGTAGGTCACTGATTGGTGATGTCCCAATTCGTAACATGTAGCAATAGCACTTAGTCTTATATGCTGCTTCACAGCCCTCTCTAAACAGTTTACAGAGTCAGTCTCTTGCCCCACAACAATCTGGGTCCTCATTTTACCCATCACAGAAGGATGGAAGGCTGAGTCAACCTTGAGCCTCTCAGGATCAAACTCTTGGCTGTTGGCAGAGTTAGTTGTGTGGTCCTCCTGAGCTCTGTTTCGCTGGCAGAGGACAGCAGGAGGCCATCGCAGCCAAAACGGAGCCTAGATGAGTGACATCGAACTGGCCACACTCATCCTAGCTATGCCCCTTGCCCCCCACCAAGGTCAAACACAACCGATTCAGTGGTTAGAGTGCAGTAGATTCGAACTGCCAAATTCCAGGTAGCTGGCAGTCAGCAGAAGTAGCCGGCAGTACTCTACTCTAACCACTGCGCCACCACGGCTCTTATATCCATGAGCTCTGCTCCACAAGTCTCACATTTCAATGTCAGAGGCACAACAACCTTATCGTTGAGGAATGGGGACTGAGGGACCTTTTCCCCCTTTAAAAAGTGATTTCTTTAGATCCTAACAAGACCTATCCCACTTATAGGCAGAGCCAAAACCAACGGTAGGTTAGGCCATTTCAGTCTCCTGCCATTATACCTCTAATTAGCATTCAAATCAAACCACAGGTAGAGGAAGCATACTTAACCATCTATCTCTCTACCACTTGATTTCACATCAGGATTGTGTTTGACTGGGGGGGGGGAGAGGGGGGACATGGCTAGTTCGATGTCACTCATCGAGGCTCCGTTTTAGCTGCGACGGCCTCCTGCTGTCCTCTGCCAGCGAAAATGGAGCTTGGGAGGGCCATGCACAGCTTCCCCAAGCTCCGTTTTCACTGGCAGAGGGTTGCAGGAGGCCGTCACAGCCCAAAACAGATCTTGGGAGAGCCGCACGCAGCCCTCCCAAACTCCCTTTTTGCTGGCAGAGGCATCACAGGCTGTTTCCAGGGCAGGCTCACAGCCCAGATCTTAAGCACCTTGCGGCAGGGGTGGGATTCAAATTTCTTAACAACTGGTTCTGTGGGCACGGCCTAATTTGTGGGTGTGGCTTGGTAGTCATGTGACAGGGTGGGTGTGGCTTGCTGACTGGGGGTGACTTGGTGGTTACGTGACTGGCTGGGCGTGGCTTGTATGTAAATATTGTAAATATTTATGTAAATATTGAAAATGGTATTCAGCTTTGTTCGGGCATTTTCCCACATCATTCTAGTTGTGCTTTTAAAGTTGTAGCAACTTTTCGGCAGAATCTCATCTGCCATCATCAGGCTTCTGTATTGTGTTTGTCTGCGAGTCAGACTTTCACAGACATTCACAGACGAACACAATACAGAAGCCTGATGATGGCAGATGAGATTCTGTCGAAACGTTGCTACAACTTTAAAAGCACAACTATAATGATGTGGGCAAATACCCGAACAAAGCTGAATACCATACATGTAAGTACCCGCAAAAACTTAAGAAAACATGCATACATACATATATATATAATATTATATTATATAATATATAATATATATAAGGAACAATTTTTATCCAAAATCAGGCAAAGCAGATTGAGTTGCTTGCAGAACCACAGATTCACTCAGAGATCTACCTTTCTGCAATCTGCTGCCTGAGTCTGCACTGAAAAATAGAAGCTTCAGTCCTAAGGAAGGTTCAGCTCTGCTCTCAGGCCACTTCTCCCCCACCCCCAAACTCCCTGAATACCACCCCTGACTGGGCCTCAGGGAAGCCTCCTGGGTGAAGGCAAAGCAGTACAACAGTGATTTAGCTTAGCTAGAAAGCAGAAATCGGACAGGAGGGGATGGGAGGGGCCAGCTAGTGGCACGATTTGCCGGTTCTCCGAATTGCACAGAATCGTAACAACTGGCTCAACAGACCTGGTCCGAACTGGTAGAATCCCACCCCTGCCTTGCGGGCCAGATTCGGTCCCTGGGCCTTGAGTTCGACCCCCGTGCTCTATCACCTGCTTGCTCTTTCTATTGTGCGGAGTTCCATTCATTACCGAGTACAATTTCTGGTCCTCTAAGGCTACCAGGCACGCAGTACTGATTTTGCGAGCTTCTGCAAAAATCCTGATTCCCAATCTGAACATTCGGCCAAGACATCAAACCCCATACTCTGTGGAATGGCACCCAAGCTCTGGAATCATCAATGCCATCCATGCACAAGGCAACCATCGTGCCCTATCTTTAAAAATGACAAGTTACAACTGTTTCTTTACAACCAAGACACTGAAAAGGTGACTTTACGATGGGCCCGCACACTTAAACAACTGCTGCGGTATCTCTAGAGTTGCGTGATCAAAATCTAGGTGCTTGGAACCGATGTGTATTTACGCTAGTTGCAATGTGTTCTGGGGAGTTCACGTGATCCTCATTTTATGGCCTCCCCAGCTGACTTCCTTGAGCAAAGTGGAAGCCAGTTTCACTTAACGACTATGTGATTCATTTGCAGTGATTCGCTTCATGTCTATGGCGAAAAAGGCGATAAAAATCACTTCAAATTACTGCCTGGCTTAGCAACGGAAATTCTGGCTTCTATGGTAGCCACAAGTCGAGGACTTGCTATAAATGCAACTGTCCTAGTAATATCCCTTTCTTTGTCCTGGACCTGCCTGTTTTTTTGAACTCGATGTTTCTCAACTTTGACAACTCTCAGATGCTGACAACTCCCAGAATTCCCTAGCCAGCTCTGGGAGTTGGTCCACATATCTTAAAGCTGACAAGGTTGTGAGGCACTGCTCTAAAATAATGGGTTGCCCCGGGATAAACCATGTCTTAGGAGCAAGAGTCTCCCCTTATGTCAAATGCTGTCATTAATCCAGTCTGTGTTTATTGGGCCGGACCGGGCTTTTATCCGTCAAACAGATTTCTACAGGTATGTCTGATAAAATCTCTGGATTTGGAAAACAAGGGGAGCTCTGAGGAGAGAGACCCAACCTTTTGAATCCTTCACTCCCTGTGAAATTATGTGCAGCAATCATCCAATCTTTTGGGCTCCTGCCAATCGATCTAGCAGCTATTAAGCATATAATAATTGCAGTTTTTGAAGTCTTCGGCATCTCCACCCCACCCCCCACCTCCCCTCCTCTTGGGAAAATTCAATCTTTCTGTTTCCTGCAACAATTTTACTTGGTAATAATCAATGGCTAGCTTAAAGCATCTCACCAGACGTGTTTAAAAATCAATCCAAATGTTTACCGCCGCAGGAAATTAAGGGGACAGACAATTACTTTGTGACAGAGAACGAGGCTTGGAAAATACACATGCACACACAGCCTCCGAAATAAAGGCTTTATTTGGTCCAGCAGCAACACCTGCTTTATATAGTGTAAATGGACTTAGAACAGCTCCACTTTTCCAGAGAGGAGACAGGTGCTCTCTATTTCCACCCCAAGACTTAACAGTTCATTAGCTTGGGCATCGGTTCCTCTCTGCCGTAATGCCGCACTTCCCGTGCCAGCTGCAGCGATGAAACAAGATCTGAGGATACACACCCAGCTCTGCAACCCAAGTCACCTAAAAAAAAAAGGGGTTTGAGAAGGGCATGCCAGGAAAATCTTGGGGTGAGTGGGAGAAACTCTAACCAGCTACCCTTTGGCCTCTAGCCTAAGGTCAGCTTCTATAGGCCATCCCCTTCTATGGCACCTGCAAACTGTATTCTCAGATCAACATGTTTATGTGGGGACAGATTTTATAATGCTCCCTCTCCAAAGCACTTATATACCAACGTGGAAAGAATGATAGATTTGTTTTTCTTTTTAAAAAGCCAGGGATTATATCATATTTATCATTGTGGCTTGAAAATCGAAGGGACTGCTTTCGATAAAACTCAGTAGCAACATGATTGCCAAGGTCTGATGATGGATATGGCAGAAGGAGGAGGAGGAAGAGGAGGAGGAGGAAAAGAAGGAGGAGGATGAAGAGGAGAAGGAAGAGGAGGAGAAGGAGGAGGAGGAGGAGAAGAAGGAGGAGGAGGAGGAGGAGGAAAAGGAGAAGGAGGAGGAAGAGGAGAAGGAAGAGGAGGAGAAGGAGGAGGAGAAGAAGAAGGAGGAGGAGGAAGAGGAGAAGAGATTATAGGTAGTCCTCAACTTAAAACTGTTCATTTAACAACCGTTCAAAGTTTCAGTAGCATTGAAATAAATGTAATCCTCACATTTACAACCGTTGTAGCATCCCCACAGCCACACAATCAAAATTTAGGGTCACTTCCTGGGATCACCTGATCATCATTTGCGACCTTCAGAGTTGATTTAAAATAAGCAAAGTCAACCGGCAAGGCTGGATTTACTTAAGGACTTCAGTTAACTGCAACAATTCACTTAACAACTGCGGTACCAAAGGTCATAAAATCAGTTGCGACTCATTTACCACCACCCTGCTTAGCAAGAGAAAATCTGGCCCTAATCATGGCTGTAAGTCAAGAACCTCCTGTATTTCCAATTCGCGTTTGGAAGTCAGAGCATTATCTTTTGAACCTCAACTTATAAGCAGTTGGGTGATTTCTAGCTTGCTGTTGTAAGAAGCAAAGAGCTGCTGTAGCCCAGGGGTGTCAAACTGGATTTCTCTGAGGGCCGGATCAGCATTGTAGCTCTCCGTGGGCCGGCCGGAGGGAGAGATGGGACAGATACCTCCTGTAGCACTTTGCTGCAGGGGTGGGATGCTACCGGTTTGGACCGGTTCAGGCGCACCGGTAGCTCCCAAGAGCAGCTGTCATTGAACCAGTTCGGTCTGACTTGCTCCGAAGATCTTCAGTTGGGCCCTCCCACCCGCCTGTGGCTCCTATGTCCTTTTTATCCTCCCAACGGTTCGGCACAGCAGAGCGGATTGCCCTGCTAATCAGCTGAGAGGTGCAGGGGTTTTACTTTAATCTTAGGACACGCACACACGCACGCACGCGCAGCAAAGCGTGCAATTACTGAGCTGGTTGTTATATGCCGGTAGGAGGCCACATGCAGACGCCCAAGTCCCGTTTTGGCTGCCAGAGGCATCACAGGCCAGTCCTTTGCTATTTCCCCCGGACCAAATTTAAGCATCCCATGGTCAGATGTGGCCCATGGGCCTAGTTTCACACCCCTGCTGTAGTAGGCTGTGTGAACTTGGTGACTGCTTTCAGGCATAATATGATGTGTTTAGGTATAGCATGTTATACAGGGGTGGGATTCAAATTTTTTAACAACCGGTTCTGTGGGTGTGGCTTAGGTGGTGGGCGTGGTTTGAGGATCATGTGACTGGGTGGACATGGCTTGGTGGTCATGTTATTGGCTGGGCACGGCCAACTCAATATCACTCACATCGAGGCATGCATCTCCTCGCCTGGCCTCTCATGACGGTGGGGATGCTGCAACAGTCATAAGTGTGAAAAACGGTCATAAGTCACTTGTTTCAGTGCCACTGTAACTTTGAATGGTCACTCCACACAAGCAAAGTACCAGCAAAGGAGGGGAAAAAAACTCCAGAGAAGTTCCAGAGACAGGAAGTCTAGTCCTGCCAAGAATGTAATAAGGGTTAATGAAGAGGCAGTTTCTGTAAGCAACACCAGAATGTTTCCTTCCTGCCTTCCTTACAGGATTATGCCAAGAATTTCTTCTAACAACTGGTTCTCCGAACTGCTTAGAATGTTAACAACAGGTTTTAGCAAATAGGTACAAACTGGTGAATCCCACCCTTGGTGTTATATGAATATGGTAATTATACAGTCTTACTCCAAATTTAGGGTTATGCGTGCTCTTAGTGTATCTGTACTGTCAAATTCTGGATGACTACTATAAAGCCACAATTTTAACTCTATTTTTTTTTGCTGTCACTTAATGACTATTTGGATTTTTCCATCCTCACTTTGATAGCACTGTGTGAGCTCAACCGTTCAGTTTCCCTTATTTCACAAGTTTGCCAATAACAAAGAGTGACAACAAACCTGTGGGCTCCACTTTGGGCAACTATTATCTCGGAGTCCCTAACCAGAGCTAGTTTTAAAGAAGGCCTTGGATCTGGGAGAAGTACAGATGCAATAGGGAACAAGGTTATCTCAAAGGACACCCTTAATTCAAGAAGTTGCTTTGAGTGCAAGAATTGAAAGTCAGTGCCATGTAATGGCCAGAGTACCAAGGTAATTTCTACACTACGGATTTAAAGCATTTTTTTTTTCAAATTTCCCTGTCATTACTCTGCCAAACTAAGCAGTAAATGTGGACAGCTTCTGTATCGCTTCAACAATACTTGGGTGATGCAACGAAGATACTCTAAAAAGGTATTGTAGAAGTGACCTCGGACTATGCGACAATGAGGAAGTGTTAATTTAGCCTTGGGAGCATTGAATCGGCCACCATCTTTCTGCCTCACCAGTTTGTGGTGACCATGAAAGAGGGGTGGGTGAGAGGAACCACATCAGGGGTGGTATTCTACCGGTTTGGCCTGGTTTGGTCGAACCGGTAGCTCAGACGATCATTTGTGAGCTAACTGGTTCTCTCCAATGATCAGCTGCTGGGCCGTTTAACACACAGGAAGAGTTCAGGATTACAGGAGAACGACAATAGGAAACCCTCTGTGCACGCACGCAAAGTGGGCCCACCAAGCCACGCCCACCGAACCAGTGGTAAAACAATTTGAATCCCACCACTGAAGCACATTTAGGTGAAGAAAAGATAGGATCCCCAAATTTAGAGATCAATAAACTGATCCACTCTTGAACCGCTTTCTTTCTTTCTTTCTAGCTTATTTTCATCGCCTCAGCCTAATTTATAGGAGGGGGTGCTGTCTGTTGTGACAGTTGTTAAACTGTCGGCAGTAAGAATTCCCGTGATGATCTGCGATCTGTTCTGCAAGCCACATGGAGGTCTAACAATAGAGCTTGATCTACCTTCTGGCTATCCCTGGTGAAGATAATCTTGAACTTCCTGGAGAAAGGCAAGGGCATAAAATGTAATTAATAAGTACTCTTGGTTTCAGGGGGAAAAAAGCAGCGGGCTGGATAAGATGAAGCTAATTTGTTCTGATCCAGCAGGGGCCTTTTGTCCATCGATTTCCAACTCGATTCATTAGAAACATCTCTTGCAACAGGATTCCAATACTTCTGGCAGGGTATCTAAAGGACGATCTATGGAACCCTCTCACTAAATCTCCCCCGGCCCCCCGATATCTGGAGATCCCAACTCCCAGAGAGAATGTCACCCTAACATTGTTGATGGGAACTTGGGAAGACGTTGGCCCCCATGCCATCTCCTTAGTGGGAGTCAAAGGGACCCAGGGACCTTCCAGGAACCCCCATGCAACCTCTCTCCGCCATGGCTGTGCCAGCTTAGGAGGCTGGGAGCGGATGCAGTGCCACCTCCGGGAACCATGAATTTCTCATTCTCAAAGCTGAGGCGGGCCATGCTGGTTGAATAGCTTCTCTCTGCCATTCAATGATTTGTTATTTGGTTCAGATGAAATGATGCTCTCTCTCTCTCTCTCTCTCTCTGTGTGTGTGTGTGTGTTTTGTGTGTGTGTGTGCAGGGGAAACAATGCGCCCATCATCCCAATGTCAGCTTCCAGAGAGGTGTTAACAAGATCACCTTTGAGTTACTGCTATGCTTAGGGCTTATTTTTAGTTCATTGGTTGCACCGATGATCATTTTTTGTCAGCTCTTCCTACAAGGAGCCTTTTGCAGGGGGTGGGGGGGGGGTTGTCCCCTTTCCTTTCTCCATCATCCCTGGTGTTGCTGGCCAGCTCTCCCCTCCCTTCCCTTCCCTTCCCCTTCCCCCTCCCCAGCCTGTGTCAGTGATAGGCAATGGGGAAGAGTCATTTGCATAGCTTAATACAGGCAAGGCAGGGCATTAGTATTCACATAAATGCACTCCTTGCAACTTTGCCAACTTGAGATCACTGCAAATTTGAGTGGATTTCCACTGAGACAACAGAAGGCACATCCCTTAGGCCAGCTTTTGCTCTTGCCAAATTTCAGTCACACAGCATCTCAATGAGATGGCTGCATTTAAAATTATTTGTATATATGTATCTATAAAGAGAGAGAGAGACACACACACAGAGAGAATAATCCTTTCCTATCATTTGTAAAGCTGGCTGGATTTTACCAGGAAAAATGAGGGGGGGGGTGCGGGGAGGAGAAAGGGGTTGTTTTGCTTTATTTATCTCTCTATCTATCATGGTCTACATTGAGCAAACTAAAGCAAGTGGGGGAGGTCAGCCTACAGGATGGAGGGGGGGGTGGGAATAGGAATGGCTCGACAACAAAACAGTCAGTGTATTTATTTTGTCTTTCTGCCACATGAACAGATTGTGGGGCATCATAGGCACCAGCCCAGGGGTGTCCGTGAGGAGAAGGAAAACGTGCCAAGATGACAAGGCCCAATCCATGCTACCAAAAAGCACCATTCCTTTTCTTCACGTCTACCTAACACAGGCTAAAGCTTTGATGACATTGTGGGGCGGTTTGCCGTTTGGCTTTTTTGGCTCCCTTTCCTGCGACACCCCTGTGCGAGATCCTTTGCAGAGAAGAACTGAGGAGAACTTGAAGATATTTTGTGTGGGGGGTGGGTGGGTGGGAGGGTAAGGACGTGTAGGGGGTAAAATAAAACAGAGAAGGAGAGGAACCAACGTGCCTGATTCTAGGTTACCCAAAGAGTTGAGCTTTTGTGAAATAGCTTTGGGTCCATGCTGCAATTTCATTCGGTCAGGTGAAGATGAAACTCCACCGCTGCATCCTAATCGTGGATGGGTAGGTTTCAAAGGAAATGTGTTATAAGTCTCCCTTGGAATGCATGCAGATGTCCTACTACGTCATTACTCTCTACCTTGGCACCATGAGAGATACTCTGACCTACTACTAGGACCATCTCTGATTCAGTGGCCAAAGTAACCCTAAGCCCGCAGTTCCGCAGATCAACCTTTCCTAACCTGTTTTCTCCAAGCCTTGATATTGTCGAGATTCGAGTTATGAGAATTCCCAAGCTTTGGAATTGCAAACCCCGGCACTTCTGGAGGGCAGCAGAGAAATCCTGGGACACGCCCCACCACCGAATAAGCCTTACTGAAACCTATCCAAACTTCTGAGTAAATAAGTATTTTATCTATCTATCTATATATCTCAGGATGAGATAGGGAAAATATAGCTGACAATGTGGCTTAATTAAAACCATTACGCTAATTTACAGATCGTTTTAATCACAGCTTTTTTTCAGACGAACTCGGCTGAGTCTACTTATAACGCATTAAGTCATGAACTGTGGCTCCAGCCACACCACATGCTAAGACAAGACCAATCAAATGAAATAATTACTGGTTGTTGAGGCCTTCTGGGTAGAATGCAGGCATATCCCTCTACATGTGTGGAGCTAAGAAGATCCTTCAAGGCCAACCAAGAATAACCTACTAGGTCATATTCTCCCTGCTTTAGAATATTTTCCGAATCTTTGCCAAACGGACAAGAGAACCAAGTATACCAGTGCCACGCTCACACCATAGGATATGCCAGGTACATTAAAAACAGGGGGTGCTGTATTTGCACAATGCCCCAAACTTAAGATTTGTTTACTTGTTGGTGTTGATTAGCTTAGTGTGATACACGAACACAGTTTAGATGACCGTTCAACTTATTCTCCAAATTCAGAAAATGGATTAACCCAGTAATTAGATTTAATGTGTCATGTGAACTCGGTATGTTCCTTGCGGGGGGGGGAGAGGGGGCTGTGTGTCAAGCTGGCAAGAAAAGTCTGAAGAACACCACTGGAGAAGAACAACAGGCGGTCAAGTGAATCTCACGGCACAGATTCAATTGGCAGGTGATTCCCAGCGACCAAAGTAGACCACTTCCTTCATTAGTGGCCTTTGCGGTCTCCTGCCAAACCCGAAAGTGAACTCTGGAAAACGGGTAAGGTAAACATCATCACCAGCATGTGCTTAACAACCAAAGGAGGGTGCCATTTACTAGGCAGGCTTTTTGGAGGACACAGACCTCTTTGCGGGTCCAAAAAGCACACATCCAACTGCGTAATAATCCACTTTGTAAGTGCAGAACTTGGAAGAGGTGACACCCTTTGGAAATCAGCCTCCATTCCTCCCTTCTCTCCCCCCCCCCCAAAAAAATCAGGGCCCTGTTAGGCTACCCTATTCCGGAGGCTGCCTCTAGTTGTTGCTCCAGAGATATTATCATTAAAGAATCGTCCCCTCCCTTGGCTGCTTCTCCCTCCCCTTGTTCCAGCGGGTCGCAGGCACCCCAGGATAAGAGAGCACCACGGCCACTCAGCAAGCATTAGTGTTACTGCAAAGGAACTTGTAGCCACAGGGCAGCCACAGCAAGCCAGGCGTGTAAGTGTGAACTCTGTCCTCCTTTCCCCACACATCCTGACCCCCCCCTTAACTCTTTCCGGGGTGGGGTGGGGGTGTCATTTTTCTACACTCCCATCTCTGTCACTAAGGCATCTGACAGCAGAGTTACCGGGGTACCCAGCCTAGGGAAAAAGGAAAAACGACGGGGTTCAGTTTTTCTCCCCTCCGTGCCGCTTGCTTTCTCTGTCCTGCTTAAAAGGGCTGCTGCGCCTTTAAGAGTTGCAGTCCGCATGACAGGGAGAAGTTTAGCAGGTGCACCTTTGGTGGTGGCTGCACTGCGACTGGACAAGCCCCTTTTTGGAGGTCTCTCTTCTCCTCCGAGGAGGGATCACTCCCCCACCCACCCGGCTCCTCCCTGGGCTCCTCTGCCAGGCTGACCCTGCGGGGTGGGGGTGGGGGCAGCCTTGGCATGCACGCCGGCTGCAAGCAAGGGGAGAAGGCAGCCTTGTCTGTATAGGAGAGAGAAGGCAGCTCTCTGACCCCCCCCCACCCATCCGCCAGGCCCCTTGGGCTGCAGTTCAGAGTCACTATTGTTCTCTCTTAACCCAGTTGCAATCAAGGGGACAGGCGGAGGTTTGCAACAGAGCTTCCCAAAATGAGCACATTGTGGGTCAGTAGCCCCCAAAAAAGGGGGCCGAGAACCTATTTTGCATCCTCCTCTACAGCCAGAGGAGAGCAACTCAGGCAGGATTCTGCTCCCGTGTTGCACAGGCATCCATCCAGCCCACCTACGGGACTCATCCCATGTCAAGGCAGACCAACGAGAGCGGCATTGGCATATGGAGGGAGGCTGCCTGCCTCCCCCCTCCTCTCCCCCCTCCTCTCCCCATGGCTCTGGGTTCGGATCAGCTGAAGAATATATAAAGAGTATGGCCTCTGGGCATGTGCAGAGTGCACTTCGCCCCCCCACGGATGGTGCAATGGCAAACAAAGGGCTAATTTTTCAAGGGTCGGAAGGGGAGGCTGATAGGATTGCTAAGAACATTGCCCCCCCCCTCCCCCCCCGGGGATTCCCAGGCTGGAGGCAACCTGGACTGGGAGGTTTGTGTGTGTGTGTGTGTGGGGGGGGGGGGAACGGGTCTGTATCCCAACACATGGGGGGGGGCACAAGGTTGGAGAAGGCTGCTCTACACCTTGATGCCCTGGTTTGGGTGTGGGGGTGTGTGTGTGTGGGGGTGTTTAAGGCCTTTGAAGCAGAGTGTGCTTGGGGGGGGGGTGGCAAGAGAGAGAAAGAGTTATGGGACCCGTAGCTCAATGTCAACATCTTCCCTTCCAGGAAAGAGTGAGGCTTCATCGGGCTCTCTCAGAGGAGCCCCCACCACCACCACCACTTCCTCCTCCCCGCCCCATCTGCAGATTTCTAAGGGGGAAAAGAGCCTGGCAAGCGATTCAAACGGCCCCGGAATGACAACGCGGTGTGTGTGGGGGGGGGGGGAACCCCAAACTACAGATGGGGTGGGGGCTGGCAAAGAGGCGGCTGGGGAAGGGCGCGCCGGAGCTGCGACTGCCTTCGAGGTAGCGTCTTCAAGGTTAACCGCGAGGGGGAGTCCATCCGAGAGAGGGAGGGAGAGGGAGGGAGGGAGGCCACGAGCTCAACCCTGACCCATGCACGCCCCCCTCCCCACCCCAAGACTTTCCCCTCTCCCCCCGGCTAAACTGAGTTAGACCCCCGCCTCAGTCTCCTCTTCACCTGCAGAGCTTTTGCAGGAGGCGAATTCTGCGCGCCCCCTCCCCTTCTCTTACCCCAAGCCCCTCTTCTGCGGAGATGAAACTCCCATCTACGAGGGTGGGTGGGGAGTAGAGGGGGGGGTGGAGGGTTGGGTGGGGGTGGGAGAAGGGAAAGAAGACCTCCTTTCTCCGGGCTGCGGGAGGAAAGAGAGAAAAAAAAACCACAGCTCCTCTCTCTTGCAGTGGCTGGCGCGGAAAGCCCACCGCGTCCTCCTCCCTCCTTCCACGCTCGCGAGGGAGGGAAGCACGCCGTACCTCGAGCGAGTTTTTTTTTCCCTCAAGGTCACCCGTACAGTACATGCATACTCAAGGCTGGCAGGCGTAATTTGGGATGGAACACCCCCCCCCCCATTCTCCTACCCAATCCCCACCCCCTCGGTCGGTCCATCCCTCCCTCCCTCCCTCCCCAAAGGAAGGATGCCAGGATGCTCCTGACTCCCCGATTCCGCCCCCCCCACCACACTTTGGCTCTAACCACTGGACCGCACCGTTCGGGAGCCTTAGCCACAACAATTTTCCTTTGGGAGGTTCTCTCTCTTGAGCCCACCCCCCCCCCCTTCCTCTCCCTTGCAGCGGACCCTCCCCTGCGATCCTCCCCCCCCACCCCCACTTTAAAGTCCTTGCAACCGAGCCATTAAAAAAAAACTAAAAAAAACAACTATTCCTTTCCTAGAACAACTTGCACCGTGCTAGGTACTTTCAGGTAACCAACAGGACGCAGGAACGAATCGCGGGAGGAAGAGGAGGAGGTGGTTTGTGGGGGGGGTCTCCGCCCTGGCTCCTAACCCCCGAAGGGAGGGGGTTGTCGTCCCCACCCACTCTTCCCGCTCCCTCCCCCCCCCGAGGAACTTCTCGGCTCGCCCCAAAGCAACAAGAAGCCCGAGCAACAGCCCGTACGGTACCTGCGTGCGCTAAGTAGCTCAGGGCGACGGTCCAAGGAAGCCAAATCGCCGGCTTCATGATGCGGGGGGACGGAGGGAGGGAGGAAGCGGGTTAAGGGCGCCGGTCGGTGAGGGCGTGTGTTGCGGGCTGGGACGGGGGGCTCGCTGCGGGAGCCCTTCCTCCGCTTTCCCCGGCCGCCTTCGCCCTGCTTCCCCAAAGGTTGGCTTCCAAAGTCCTCTGCCCGGCGGGGCTGGGTTGTTGGAGGGGGTTGGTGGTGGTTGCCCCCCCCCTCCAAACAGTCCTTTGCAAGTCCCAATGCGAAGATCCCGCTTCTGTACTCTTGACCTTGAAGTCCGGGCTGGTGGGAAAAGCCCAAAGTGAAGCGCAGCTCAACCGAGGGCAGCAGCAGCAGAAAAAAAAAAAAAAGGAAAAAAGGGAAGAAAAAAAAGACACCCCGGCAAAAAAATAAAAAAGGTGTGTGTGTGTGGGGGGTTTGAAAGCGGCCGAGAGTCCCAAAGAACCAACCTCCGGGCTGGGCACCTCCTTTCCCCCCTCCCCGATGCCCGGGACCCTCCAAGCGGCTCCCCAGCTACTTGGCACAACTGTCGCCCTCCACCTCCAGGGAGCTCGTGCTCATTCAGCAGGGCAGAGGGTGACCACGCCCATCCCGGCTCCGGATTGGCTGCTCGGGAGGCTGCACTCATTGCGGGCTGCGAGAGGAGGCGGGGGGGGGGGAGGGGAAGAGGGGCGGGGGTTGGGGTGGGGGGCGCTGAATCGCACGCTCGCAAACCTCGAAAGCCGCCGGCCAGCGGGGGCTACCCGCGGCCGGAGCGGCTCGTCCGCTTCTCCGCTTTCTTTCGCCCAGGCTAGAATCCGTGGAGGGAAGGGGCTGTGTGAAGAAAGAAGCACTCGTCGCTTGCAGAAGAGCGTGCGTGGTGGGGTTGGGTGTGCGCTCGCAAGGCTGTTGGGGCGGGGTGGGCGGGGTGGGGTGGGAGGTAGACCGCCGGGGTTCAGTGGCCGTGTCCCTTTTGGGCCCGCCAATTCGCTTCCTTAAAACGGTCCGGTTTGCAAAACGCCAAACTTAATCCCGGGCCGGTCCATCATCCCCCTAAAACCAGCACGAGGTTGCAACCTTCGGGGCAGAGGGGCGGGGCGCTGCTGTGGATCGCGATTCGCTAGTTAATTTGCTCCGGCTTTTGAGCAGGGGGTTGGACTAGATGACCTCTAGGGCCCCTGGGATTCTATGTTCTAATAGGAAAGAAAGGAAGGAAGGAAAAAAAGAATCAGGAAAGGTGGCATCTTTAGGATCTGCAATCATGAGTGGCTAAGCGCCCTAGGGGGACTTTTATGAATGGGGAAGAAATAAGGGGGAGGGGCTTTTGCTGCTTGCCCTCAGCCTGCCGGATCTCTTGGAAGGGGGGGTGGGGGGTGAAAGTTGGCCCAAATCCTATAATGCCCCGTTGACCGGACATTCCGCCTTTCCACCTCGCTACCTTTTTCCACTTGCTTCTGCCTCAATGGCTCTTTTGTTGAAACCCGCTGTGTGTGTGTCTCTCCCCCCCCCCCCGCCCCCCCAACCTCCAGGCTTCCGCTTCTACCGTAGTTTCTAGCGCCGGACTCCTGCGCGCTGCAAAATGTGGAAGTTGCATTATTTATTTGGGGCACTGGAGCTGGGAGACTCTTCTTGACCCGCTTCGCAGGGAAAGAAGAGCAAGAAAAAGAATATATATATATATATTTCTCCCTAAGCTCCGGGAAGAATCGGGCTGCATCACAACTTGATGCAACCACCACAATCCCACTCAGCAGCAAGGCGCTTTCTTGACCGTGGGAGGAGGGGTGGTTGCTTGCTTCCCCATTTGCATGCATCTGATTTTGCACCTCCTTTACTTCGGTATCCTGTGAGAAGCTAAATTACCTGCAGAGCCAGTTCGCATTGCTACCTTGGTTGCCTAATTAATACAAATATGCGCATCTCCTCTTTGAATCGCTTAAGGATGGAGAAGTCAGTGTCAACAAGGTGCAGTTGTCTTCTGAGGGAATGTTTTTTGGGGACTTTGGGGCAGCTCTTGGATCTCCTGGTGGCTCTCCTTTCAAGTATTAGATTGGATTCCCCTTAACTTTTCAAGATCAGTCAAGGTCAAGGCTCAAGATTTTAACCTCTCTCCCACCTGTGGTTTTATTTCTCCTCACGTACCCAGTGAATTCATACAGCAACTGCAATCTATTCCTGATCTCTGGGGATTTGAGAAAGGAGCATTCTGGGAGGAGAGCCATGTGATCTCTAAACCGGATATATTTAGGGCTTTAAAGCAGTGGTCGCCACTGGTGGTCTGCGAGAAAAATTTGGTGGTCTGTAGAGAAATGTCCCCCCACCCAAAAGCACTCCCCCCAAAGCAATTAATCCAGGCTGTGCGGGAACTCAAGGCTGCGCTGCCCACATGGCCTGCCCCCTGCCGGGCCCCACCTTCGGCCGAGCGCAAACCTTACCTTGAGTAGAGCCACATGAGCCGGAACTGGAAGGTAAGACCAATGGCAGGGGAGGAAAATCCGCCTCGGGGTGGCTTGCTGACATTGGTGGGAATGTCCATCCCATATTCCAGAGCTGCAGGAGTCACAGGACTGGCCCTTTGGTCATCCCGGAGCAGCTCCTCCAGTCCATGGCAGGCTTGTGCACCCAGGTGGAGGAGCAGCTGCTCTGGGATGACCAAAGGGCCTGTCCTGTGGCTACTGCAGCTCTGGAATATGGGGACTGACTTTCCCACCAATATCAGCAAGCCACCGTCCGTCAAAATTCATATTAGTGGTCCAGCTCTGGAATATGGGACCGACTTTCCCACCAACATCAGCAAGCCACCGTCAGTCAAAATTCATATTAGTGGTCCGCGGGATTTAAAATTATGAGTTTGGTGGTCCCTGAGGTCCAAAAGGTTGGAGATCCCTGCTTTAAAGTGTTCAGAGCAGTTCATACACCTTATCCTAGTCATCCTTTTGGGTGTGTGTGTGGATACTATAAGTTTATACCCATATTACAGGCAGGGATGAGGAAAAACTGAGGCCAGGAACTCCCTTCATATGTGGAGTTACAGATGTGCTCTGGTGGTGAAAGGATTCTATTTTTATTCCTGGACTTCATCTGAGATTGGACACTGGGGCTTGCCTGCTGATTCCTGGTAAGCTGTATGAAGTATTTTCTATAATGAAAATGCAGCGAAGCGAAGAGTGGCTCAGAAAAAGGAGAAAGTCATACTTTTCTGGGAAAAAAAATGACGGTTATTCTTTATTTTTTTGGCATTTCCTGTGCCTGGAATTTGAACAGAGAGCCTATCTAATGATCATATTTCTTCGATCTTAAAATAGCTCTGCTTTTTGCCTGCACCAGAAGCATTCTCACATGCACGAGGGCAAACCACGTGGGACGTTTTTTTTCAGACCTTGCTTCTGTCGGAAATGGATGGATCTACATCTGTTGAGGGTTTGGGCTGATTGGTGGGAGCTCTTGGCTTGGGACGGGGGACCTGGGCACGCAAAAGGGAAAAAAGGCTGTTCGTGTCAGCCCAGAGACATGCTTTGCAAGGCCAGTCCGGTTGCCCAAGCTGGCAACTTCCTTCAACGATTTCCTTCTTTGGGAAGGCATGTTATACACTCCTCGCTGTCTGCTCCCTGTTCCTATTTCCTCACTCCCCATCGGTTGCTTTCCTGGTTAGGCACTGCATTAGGGATTAGCATGCAGGAATGTGGGATTAGCATCCTGCATACATCCCCGATTCTAAATTAGGTTCACACTGTGTCTGGGGTTGGATTTCCCAGATTTCCCTCAACCGATTACCTGCTTTCCCAGGAAAGAGGAAGGCTGGTGCAGAGACTGGTCTTGGGGGGGGGGGGAATCTCTGGAGGGTTTTAGGCCAGGGCAGCCCCCACCCCCACCCACCTGTCCTCCCCTTTCTGTCTTCAATGCTTTTCTGTTCTAACAGCACCAAATCGAAGCTGCCCCTCAGCTGACCTGCTTCCTGGTTCCCGGTAGGATGACCTTCTGAAACACCAAGCCGAAATGCTGTGGGGCTCCAGAGGCCCCCCCAGTTCTTTTCTTACCATACGCCTTTCCCACTAGCATCTGTTCCCAATTATTTCTTGGAAGTGTGTACACTAAGCAGCTGAGGGGTGTGTGTCGGTGTGTCTATGTGTGAGGCTGATGTAGGGAGACACTTTCCCCCTCCGGTGTGTTACAATAATTGCATTGAGTCCTGTGCCCCTCGACTTTTTGGGGTCTCTTCAGGATGGCCCAGCAGACTTTCCTAGACCTCCAGACCCGTCTTAAATGTCACCGTCTTAAACAGCTTGCATCAATGGGACCCAGATCTTCTCTCTAGTCCAGAGGTCTCCAAACTTGGCGACTTTAAGACCTGTGGACTTCAACTCCCTGATTATTTAGTCCATAATCAAACTGACTTGAGTGTCTAGCCCTGTGCTTCTCAACCGTGGCTTCTTGAAGATGTGTGGACTTCAACTCCCAGAATTCCCCAGCCGGCACGGCCTTAAATCCTTAGTCTCTCAGAATGCAGGAGAGTTTTTAATCTCCTCTCTGGCAAATGCAGTTCTGCTAGAAGCAGTCTGGTATAGTGGTTAAGGAACTGGTCTAGAAACCAGGAAACTCTTGAGTTCTAGTCCTGCTTTAGGCATGAAAGCCAGTGGGGTGACTGGACCAAATCACCAGACCTTTGAGTTCTAGTTTCGCCTCAGGCATGAAAGCTGGCTGCACGATTAGACCAATCACCAGGAGACAGTGAGTTCTAGTCCTGCCTTAGGCATGAAGCTTAGCTGGGTGACCTTGGGCTATCATTCTTCCTCAGCTCAACCTACCTCTCAGGGTTTTGGGGAAAAAGAAGAGGATGAAGGAGTATCTTGTATGTTCACCACCTTGACTTATGGAGTAATAAAGGCAGAATTAAAAAATAAATACAATTTCTCCTTGCCAAGGGCCACTGGGAACCAGATGCCATGGGAATTAGTCCATGCCACAAGTCCTCGAAATAGATCGCAGATTGCTGATGAACGGGTGGGAGGAAGACATTGAAAGGGATTGCTGCCACTTTGTTTTCCTTTTGTGCGCTGGAGAGTAAACTGACCAGCAATATTGGCTGAAAGCTCCAACATCTTTACCTCTTAAATCGCCCACCTGTGTTAGCTTGCCTCTGACTGAGCAGTATTTACATACAAGCCATTGACAGATGGCAGGTAAAGTGGGCCACACACACCACTGCGGGTCCTATATTTATAAATGGGTGCGTGTGTGTTTGTAAATGCAGGATTCTTCTTTTCTATTTATTTTTTTATGTATGTAAGAAAGAATTCAAAGTGAGCATTGCAGCTGGCTTGGGAGTGGCAGTAGTGAGGAAGCTTCAAGACATGAAACAAAATAGACACCAGATCCAGCCCAAGAGGTTTGAAAAGAATATTCTGAAGATTTAGAGAATAAAGTTTGCGTGCGTGCATGCAAGAGGGCACTGGCATGTGCATTGAGCAGGCAGGGTTGTACTCTGCCAGACCTGGAGCATGAATGACAGGCAAGGAATGGAATGTGGATTCAAGCCTTTATTGAAGATGGTATTGCTTGTCTGGCAACTTCCAGGTAGGAGGACTTCGGCTCCCAGAATTCTCAGCAATAACCAGGCTGGTTGTTAAATCACGCACGAATCAATGACTGTCTCACCTACCAAAAGAAGTTTTGGTCCCAATTGAGATTATAAGTTGAGGACTCCCTGTAGAAAAAGAAAACTGCCAAGGAACAGCTGAAAGTTAATTTAGGAGTATCTCCATTATGCCTGGCATGGTTGGCCCAGAAAGCAGGACTTCTGTTTTCACAAATCTTTTGCTTCTTAGAAGTGCCGAAGAAGTGCTAGTAACAAGTGTTGAGCCATATGCAGGCATACCAGCGGCATGGTTTTTCTAATTTCTAATATTGCTCCAACAGACAAGTGAAAAAGTTGTGGCATATGAAAATAAACAAAATATGTGATTTATAGCAATAGCACTTAGACGTATGTACCACTTCATAGTGCTTTACAGCCCTCTCTAAGCGGTTTAAAGAGTCAGCCTATGGGCCCTTAACAATCTGGGCGCCTCTTTTACTGACCCCAGAAGGATGGAAGGCTGAGTCAAGCCTGAGCTGGTCAGGATCGAACTGGCAGGGGGCAGAGTCAGCCTGCAATACTGCATTCTAACCACTGTGCCACCACAGCTCCTATATTTGTAGTCTTCTAGTAAAGAGGTAGGTAATATTTAGGGGTAGGTAATATTTTTGGGGGGTGGGGTGGGGCAGGGTCTGGACATTCTGATAGCATGTGGAGGATGTGCTCACCAAATGGTGAACATCACAGAACTATCTATTTTCAGAAGGCAAAAAGACGGGAGTTTTTCCCCAATCACGTCTGCTATTCAGGATCCTGCATGCATTCATACACCCTATCTGGTAGGGCAAGGAAAGATATCCTGGGTGTTAAGGTGTTGTCCGTAAACACACCAATAAATCCCTCATGCTGTTTATTTCTGCCTAGTAGATGAAGAAGTGACTTTAGGCATTATTTTGCCCTAAGTTCATGATGGACGACGGTTGAAAAATAAAGACATCCCATTATGAAATATTTGCTCAGTGCCTATTTTGCCTACTGCCATTCACTCCTTTCCAGAAATACAGGTAATCCTTGATTTACGACATTAAGCCTGGAATTATAGTTGTAAGTCATTACAGTTGTAAATCAAGGCATCACTTGACCAAACCCATTTTTTTGGACATTTTTTGCAGCATGGTTATTAAGTGAATCAATTTCCCCAAGGGGTGTTTTTTTTTTTTTGCTAATGTAAATGAGTAAATGCTGGAAACAGGCAAAAAAATATGTTGCAGTCATATGTTGAGTTGCTGCAAATGGCCAAAAAAGGTGATCCAGTTGCCAGGTGCCCAAAATCCAATCACATAACTGCAGATGGGTGTCTGCTCAGCCACCATAACTTTGAAAATAGGTTGTGAGTAACTTTTGGGGGTTTATTATAACTTGAAGGATTGGTCGTAAGTCAAGGATTACTTGTAATATAAATATAAACAAGTACACTTTGCTTCTGAATCTACTTTGACAAAGAATTGAATCTTCCTGCCTATTTTAAAGACATACACACCTAATTTTTCTGGTTTACAGTATGGAAACAGTGGAGAACCTGTCCAGTATTTCACAGTTGGGAAAAAAAAATAACAATTATATTTGCCTTTTCTATTGAGCTTATTTCCAAGCCAAGCATCCGATTGACCTTTCATCTTCCCCTTTCTTTGTATTGGCTGCATGTTCCATTTATTTAAACCAGCGTTTCTCAAATGTAGCAATTCTAAGATGAGTGGACTTCAGCTCCCAGAGGATCCCTGACCAGCATGATCCTGGGGAATTCTGGGAGTTGAAGTCCACACATCTTAAAAATGGCCAGGTTTGAGAAATGCTGATTTTTAAGGGCTGCAGTACTTTGTAAGTCGTTCCTACATTGCCTTTGGAGGCAGTGTGTCTTCATAAATGTATTTGTTTCCTTTGAAAAGGAAAACCAGCCACAGGAGTTCTTCCAGACTCTTTAACAAGTGATTCCATTCACACAATGCACTTTACCGGGTCAGTTACTAATCCGGCAGCTGCATTTATGCACCACGTCAAGTTGAATCTCATAATAGATGTGGGTATATTTATAGTGACAGCCAGAGCCATGCATCAATGTTCAGCTTCTGGGGAGGTAGCTGTGTGCATAGCTGTGTGCACCCAAGCAAGGTGTATTTGCAGGTGTCCATCCACCGAAGGGCATAAACCAGAAAGCCAGAAATTTAATCTCTATATATTCCCTAAAGGACAGGACCGAATCCATATGAATGGCAATGCACCTGGGTACATATTGATATTTTAGCAAAAGCATTGCCCACTTTGTTTTCCCACGGCTCTGTTGCTTTCAAGGGGAAGTCATTTGATTCCCTTCACTTTTGATGTCTGACTTGCCTTGTCCCTTGGCTTGGCTCTGAAGAAAATTCTTGAGTTGTTACACCCCCGCCCCCCAATCAGGACAGTAAGGGAAGATCTTGCACCTGGTCAGCGGAGGCAGTTGGGGCCTCCCTTCCCCAGGTGCTTGGATTCCCAAGCCTCCCCCAAAACCTTCTGCCTGTAGGACCAGCTCCCACCTCCCCAGGCCTTTGATATTCCCATTCCAGCCACCCCGTCTGATGGCTGTAGTGGCTGTTTGATGGCAGCTGGACTGCGGAGCATTCGGCCTGGGTTCTGGTGGGAACTCAGCCACATGTTGCCAAGGCTGGCTAGAAGCACGATACAGCTCCCAGCCTTCTTTCCTCCTCCTCTGACGGGTTGCAAAGAGGAGGGTGGAGTTTGGGCCTTTTCACGCACCCCTTTTGTGGTTTTGTCTCTTTCCCCCCCACCCTCCCTCTTTCCCTCCATCCTGCATTCTCTCAATAGAAGCCCAGCAGGAGAGAGCAGGCTTGGGCACAGCCTTGCCACGGGTTGGCCTGGGAATTCCAACAGATTTTTCAGATGGCTTTTTTTTTTTTAATTGCTGGGCTCCCTTCTTACCAAATAGAATTCTTTATTGGCCACGTGTGATTGGACACACAAGGAATTTGTCTTGGTGCAAATGCTCTCATTGTACATAAAAGTTACATTCATCAAGAGTCAAGAATCATCAGGTACAACACTTAATAGTAGTCATAGGGTACAATAAGCAATCAGATCATACTAGGAAACAGTCAATATAAATCGTAAGGATACAAGTGACAAAGTTAGTCATACGGTCACAAGTGGGAAGGGAATGGGTGATAAGGAGTGATGAGAAGATTAACAGTAATAGTAGTGCAGACTTTGTAAATAGTTGGAGCGTGTTGAGGGAATTATTTGTTTAGCAGAGTGATGGCGTTCGGGAAAAAACCCTGTCCTTGTGTCGAGTTGTTCTGATCTGCAGTGCTCTATAGTGTTGTTTTGAGGGTAGGAGTTGAAATAGTTTAGGTCCAGGATATGAGGGGTCTGTAGCAGAGGTGGTATTCAATAGGTTTTGACCAGTTCTGGAGAACCAGTAGCAGAAATTTTGAGTTGTTCGGAGAACCAGCAAATCCCACCTCTGACTGGCCCCGCCCCCATCTATTCTCTGCCTCCCGAGTTCCAGCTGATCGGCTGTGAATTCTTTTGTTGCTCTGCACAGGAGAACGGAGCTGGAAAGCAGGTTAGTGGGGTGGAGAGGAAATGGGATTTTGCAATAACCTTTCCCCAGGAGTGGGGAGGGAAGGGAGATTTTACAGTATCCTTCTGCTGCCACGCCCACCAAGCGACGCCCACAGAACCGGTAGTAAATTTTTTTGAATCCCACTACTTGGTGTGCAGATATTTCTACAGCCCTCTTTTTGACTCGTGCAGTATACAGGTCCTCGATGGAAGGCAGGTTGGTAGCGATTGTTTTTTCTGCAGTCCTAATTATTCTTTGAAGTCTGTGTCTGTCTTGCTGGGCTGCAGCCAACAAACGGTGCAACAAGAGCAGAAAGGGGCGCAGTGAGTAGTTTTGGGGAAGTGGGTGTTGTTGTTTTTTTGGTTAAAATCAAGGTTTCTTGGAATGGGGATGGATGAGAAATCCAGCTCTAGTTCCACTAGGAACACCTGGACTTAAGTCAGATTGAGGCTGGGGTCTTTGCGCTGCCCCTCAACACTCCCAGTTTGGCTACTCCAAATAACTATATAGTGAGAAAGAGACGAGGGAGGCACGGTCTGGGAAAATGGAAGAGCCTTTTTGCCGATTCCCCCGGGGACTGAGAAGAATGTGTGGTCTGCAGAAGGAGTGGCTCAGAATATTATTATGAATATGATTAATTATTTATGTCCCAGGGACACGTCCTTCCCGCAAAGCCCGGAGGGGTTTATAAGTGAACAAGAAAAACTTCCAGAAATCAAGAGATTTATGATCCAGAGAAGATTGTTCTCAACTACTCCTGTGTCAACAAGTTGCTGTGGTTTTCCCCAAAGGATGAATCAAACCCTGTCCAGCCAACCAAGTAGTGTTTTTTTTTTTAAATTTTTTATAGCTGCTTGATGGTTTTTAAGATGGGAAAGTGAAAGGCTAGGCCAGACACAGTATGTGGTCGAGTCTTTTCCTCTTTTGCCAATTCCATCTGGCCAAGAAACATAACTGAGGAGACTTAAATGCCGTGAGATCTTAGCCATACGATGAACGGTTGCAGGAACTGGGCATGGCTAGTCTAGTGAAGAGAAGGACCAGGGGAGACAGGATAGCAGTCTTCCAATATTTGAGGGGCTGCCACAGAGAAGAGGGGAGTGTCAAGCTATTTTCCAAAGCACCCGGAGGCCACACAAAGAATAATGGATGGGAACTGATCAAGGAGAGATTCAACATGGAAATGAGGAGAAACTTTCTGACAGCGAGAAGTCCATCCCATGTGCATAACTGCGAGGGATTGTAGTCCAAAACATCTGGAGATGATCAAGTTAACTAGCTTTCTATATACGTTGAGTTATACTGTTTTCAAAGCCATATGCTAAATGAATGAATGAATGAATGAATGGATAGGATAGAATAGGGTTGGATCCTGGAATAAATATATTTTAAGGTATCTCAATAATGGCAAACCTTTTGGACTTGGCGAGTTACAAATTAGGAAAATGCCTCACTTGATTCTATTGGCGTGCCCACCCCTCAAACAAAAAATAATTCTCTGTCTCTCCCACATCTGGACCGCCTGAACAGCTGCACTGTTGCTGCACTGAAGGAGAGGCCTTGCCTTCAGCCCTGGTGTTACTGCTTCCAATCACGAAGGCCACCTCGTGCCCTTCCCCAAGGTGCATGGGCTTTGGGGAAGGGCACGATTGTTAGTACTCTCCAGGAGCTCCTCTATGCTCAAGAGGTGGGCTGCTGGGGGGTCTGCAGGGGTTCGGGAGAGCTCCTAGCTAAGATTCTGTGCAGTTTGGAGAACCCCTCCCCACAATTCCCACTCCTGGCTGGCTCTGCCCACCCAGCCCTGAGCCTCCCAGAAGTCCCCACGTGGCCTGTTTGGATGCAGGTAAGCGCAGGGTGCGTGTGGAGGCTCAGGAAGGGTGAAAAACGGGTGTCCTGGAACTTCGGGAAAGCTGGAAATGGGCCTGTTTCCAGCTTCCAGGGGCCTCTGGAGCCTGGGGAGGCCATTTTTGCCCTCCTGGAGGCTCAAGGAAAGCATCCAGAGCCCAGGGAGGGCAAAAGCACACATACACCTGGTGGTGCAGGAGGATGACTAGGCCACGCCCACCATGGCCACGCCCACCAGCAACCGGGCAGAGAACCCTTTGCAAAATGTTTTGAAGCCCACCCCTGTCTAGGCTACCTACCTTAAGGTGGTTTGTCTTGCTGTGGACAGAACCCTGCTGCATCCCACCCAGGATGCTATGAGGTGCTACGAGGCCTTTGCTCTTGAAGCAGCTTCAGCTAATGGTTTTCCATGGCCTGAAAACCACACATCATAGATGTGATTTTTCGACATTGTTTTGTGGTAGTCATTAAGCAAACCACAGTAGTTAAGCAATTCAATATTCCCCAGCAGTGGGTTTTTTTTTGGCCGGAAACCAGAAGTAAACACTGGAAACTGGCAATATTTTTTTTTTTGTACATTGTAGTCACCTGATTGCAGTGCTGCAAACGACAGCTGAGATGATTGCCAAGCATCCAAAAGGTGACCATCGGCCATTGTAAGTTCAAAAACAGTCCGTAAGTAGCTTTTGCGGGTTTGCCGAAACTTCAGATGGTCATTGAGGAACCAGTTGTAAATTGAGGACTACCTGTACATAAGTAATCTGGCTGGTGCATTTACAAATTTGGGAGATTCACACCACGCATTGAACTATTTCTTAACCAAAGGGTTCGATTCCTACTATGGACAAAAATGGTTGCAGAATTTGATGGATGAAATGGCAAAATTGACCCACTTTGATTATAGAAAAGAACATAAGTGCTTTTGTTTCCACATGAACTTCATGCTTGATGTGGAGAAGAATGAAAATTTGACTTTCACTGATGAGACTGATAGATCTTTATAGAAATGGCTTGTTCATATTATTTTGAAAAACAAGAAGCGGTGATTTGACGTTAATGCCTTATTTTACTGTAACAGTCGGAAGTCAATTCTTTTCCCCCCCTTTTCTTATCTTTCCTCACTTCTTTTTCCCCTTTTCCACCCCACGGCTCTTCTATTTATTTTGTGTTTCATAATACTTTATAACTCAATAAAAATGTTAATGGATACAAAAACTATTATTTAACCAAACAGGATGGTTTTTCTTATCCACTAAGCTACAAAGCAAACCAAAGCACCTTAACCAAGTTTAAAATAAATGAAGTAAGCATGGTTAGGCTGCTGTGTAGGCATGGCCACGGTCTCTTCTTCGTACCGTCACAATAACTTGCTGGGCTAAGTTAAGATAGACCGCTAGTAGTTGGCCTAACATAGACCAGAGAGGTTCTGGGCTGTGTGGAGATACAAACCTAAGTCTTGCTATATGTCATGCCCCTGTCAGAGTCTGAATCCGAGGAGGAAGACGAACAGCTGACGTAGTGGGAGTGTGGCTCTGTTGGCTATGGAGAAAACTGGGGAAGGGCAAAGTCCAGCTGGGCAGAGCAGGGAAGAGGAAGAACAAGAGAGAGGGAGTTCAGAAGAAGACCCAGGCCCATCCCCTCTTCATCCTAGGGCACGCAGGGAGGAACGGAGAAGAGAGCAATGTGGGTTGCGTGGCTTACGGGGGAGGAAAGGGACCCGATTCCCTTCATTAGCCACAGTTGGGAAGAGAGTTTAAAATAAATGCATGCTGAGTGCAGCAGCTTCTGGGAGCAAATGTCAGTTTATCTTGTGTTGACTTTGATTTTCGGTGTTCCTGGTGTCTTCCCAACTGTGTTGAGTTATTGCCATTCCTTCACATCTGGAATTCTTGTTCCTGCCCTGCCAGACTAATTACCTCACTTTGCCTTGATTGGACTTATAGTTACAGTTTTTGTTGACCACGTTTTGGACTTGATTCTCAGCAACCAAAGGCTGTTCCTGGGAGAGTTTTTCTCTAGCCAGAAGGTAACCAGGACATTGGGGGCAAAGTTGGAACTAATAAAGGGACCAGGGGTGGGATTCAACCGGTGTTATTACCGGTTTGGTACTTATATTTTGCGCGCGCATGCTGTGCAAAGCAGCTGAGGTTGGAAAAGCAGGAAATAAAGGACAGGTAAGAGCCCAGGTGGGAGGGTGGGCCAAACAGCAGCAAACACAGAACCGGTTCTATGTCTGCTGCTCTATGTCTGCAAAGCTACCGGTTCTATGGAGCCAGGCAGAACCGGTAGCATCCCACCCCTGAAAGGGACTCCTACTGATTATTTAACTGTGCTGCCTTTGTGCCACACTCCCGGGTCATCGCACTATATTTCGTCTAATGCTCAACTGCAATAGCATAAAAACAATGTTGCAGTCTGGGCTGAGCCTTCATAAAAATTATTCCGTGGTTTTAAGCCATGCTGAGCCTTGGCACATGTACAAATGATCTTCCTAAATTGGATTTGAAGCCTCTCTAGCCATCATTACACATAGGATCACTCTGTTTCTTTTTTTAAAAAAAAAATGGTGCATTTTTTAAAAAAAATATCTTTAAATACATGCACAACTCTTTCAACACTCCTGAGAGACTGTGATGGAGTCACACCTTAAGAGTCAAAAACGGAGAGGCAGTTATCAATCGTGCCTACTGTCCCTGTCCTATTGTTTTTTATTTTTCTTATAAGTATCTATCTCATGTATTCAAAACTATATTTATTCTTATACCTGTATCTTGTAAGCGATTGACAAATCAAATAAAATGTAAATGTAAAAAAAAAAAAAATGTGTCCCAGATAATTTGAGTCCCAGTATTTTCCAGTTCTCCAAACTATTCAAAATTTCCTCCACCAATTCTCCAGAAATGGTCAGAACCTGCTGAATACCACCTCTGAGCCCTGCCTATGTCTCATCTCCTGGGCAATGTTCACAACTTCATGAAAGCTGACACTATGGTTATGTTTTAAACGGTTAGAAGAAAAGAAGAGCCCAGCTGGTTTTGCAAGCAGAGCTAAAGCCAACATTTTCAGAAATCAGCCTCCGGTTTCTGAGTTAAGCTAATCTTGTTTGCTTTGCTTTGCTTTGAGCCTGGAAATTCCAACCCACCCTCTCTGACCTTTTATCACTCGCCTCTCACTTCTCACAAGCCCATGCAACAGACTCATTCTGGTGAGTCAATTGTTTGAAGTTTGATAATCCCCCCACCACCACCTGATCTTCAAAATGTGTCGAAACAATTGACAATGGTGGAATTCTTACTTTGCTTCCCTTCAGTTTTGATCTGAGGGAGCGGGAATCTGTTGCAGAGAAGATCATCCTAGTTAGTCATGTTGACCTTGAGAAAACTCAAGATAATAATTCCAAAAGGCAATACCTTATTTTTTTTAAAAAAAAAGGTTGAACGTTGGAAGGCTTATAAAACGTATCTGAGTCAGGCTACACAATACATATACAGATTAACAGAGGTAGAAGGAAACTTGTAGGTCATCTAGTCCAACCCCCAGCCCAAGCAGGAGACCCTACAGCAGTGGTGGCTAACCTTTTGGGGCTCCTGTGCCAAACATTGTGTGTGCGTGCCAGCATCCAGAAGGCAATGTGCCCCCCCCACCCCCTGCGCATGTGCACGCGATCCCCCTCTGCCGTTTCCTTACCTGCACTGCACCTCCCAGCTGATTTTTGGCCCGTTTGAGGCCTTTTTTGGTCTCCCAGTGGCTTGAGGAAAGCTTCTGCATGCTTTGCAGGCTGAAAAATGGGCCCGTTTCATCACTTCCGGTATTTTTGGAAATACAGGAAGTGACAAAATGGGCCTATTTTTCAGCCTGCAAAGGCTTTCCTCAAGCCTCTAGGAGGCCGAAAAAGGCCTCAAACAGGCTGGAAATCAACTGGGAGGCACGCACATGCACAATGAGGTAAGTCTGTCTGCGGCTCGCGTGCCAGCACAGATGGCTCTGAGTGCCACCTGTGGCATGCATGCCATAGGTTCGCCATCATGGCCCTACACCATTTTTAACAGATGGCAGTCCAGTCTTGAAAGCCTCCAGCGATGAAGCTCCCGCAGCTTCCGAAGGCAACTTCTGTTCCATGGGTTGGTTGTTCTCACAAGTCTAGGTTGGCATGGGGAGTAGAAACCCCAGCAAGGTTAAGTCCAGATCAAACTGGTACTCCAGGCTCCATGTTGCTGCCCCTTTTAGAGCGGTAATCTTGCATTTCAGGACAGTTGAAAACAGAAACGAAGGGGGGGGGAGGGGGGATTTTGTAGCATTTGTGCTGATTGCAGTGTTGCGTGTAGTGAGAGAGAGATCCTAAGGCATCTTTTTCTCCTTTGCCAAATCTTTGAAGCTGGAACTCTCTCTACTCTTATTTAAAAAGATTGAACAGAGACCAACAAATGTTGCACTTCCACTGAAGCGAAGCCTGTCCCGTGCGCTGCCCCCAGCCAACCGCCTCACTATTTTTTATTTTTTTTAAAGGCCAATTCAAAAGTAGGTGAATGTCAGCCATGGAGTGGAAGCAACGCAACGGTAAAACCCAGTGTAAGAGGGTAATTATGCACCGTGCATATATTTAGCAGGGAAAGCATGTAAAGTGACAGCATGAATAGGGGAATTCACACATTGCCAAATTAATATGCACAGCTTTCGCTTTTTAAGTGATGTTGGAATAGACACAAGCAAATAATGACAATGTCAATCATGGATTTTGTAAGCTGACTGGTCTACATGTTCTTCCTTTCCGAGAAGTAGGTCTTTGGCCTGGTAACTCATGAAATGTACGTGTCAGCAAGCAAGAACATAGCATGTGTGCCAGATAAAACTGTAGAGAACATCCAATTATATTCTGGAATGTCATCGAGTGATTGTCCAAATTTACTGGGTGGTATCATCATCATCATCATCATCATTTATTACTGTTAATTGGTAATGGTTGCACCATCTGTTTTCATGCTTTTATTCTAGATTTTTTACTCTGCAGTGTTAAATTGTTGATGGCACATGTTTGATTATTGCAAACTGGTGGTGAGATTGCATTTTGGCTAAGTACTAAAGACAAAAGAAGGAACGGAGGGAGGGAAAGGGGAGGGGAGTGGCAGGGGGGAGAAGGAAGGAAGGAACAAAGGAAAGGAGGAGTGAAGGGAAGGCAGGGAGGGAGGGGGAGAGAGAGGGAGGAAGGAAGGAAGGGAAGGAGGAAGGAAGGAAAGAAGGGAGGGAGGAATGACAGGTAGGGAGGAGGAATGAATGAATGACATAAGGAAGGAAGGAGAAGAGAAGGAGGAAGGGAGGGAGGGAGGAAGGAATGAAGGGAAGGAGGAAGAAAGGAAAGAAGGAAGGGAGGGTGGGTGGGTGGGAAGGGAGGAAGGAAGGGAGGAAGGAAAGGGAAGGGAAGGAGGAAGGAAGGAAAGAAGGGAGGGAGGAACAGGTAGGGAGGAGGAATGAATGAATGACATAAGGAAGTAAGGAGAAGAGAAGGAAGGAAGGGAGGGAGGAAGGAATGAAGGGAAGGAGGAAGAAAGGAAAGAAGGAAGGGAGGGTGGGAAGGAGGAAGGAAGGAAAGAAGGAGGGAGGAGGACAGGTGGGAGGAGGAATGAATGAATGACATAGGAAGGAGAAGAGAAGGAGGAAGGGAGGGAAGGAGGAAGGAATGAAGGGAAGGAGGAAGAAAGGAAAGAAGGAAGGGAGGGTGGGAAGGGGAAGGAAGGAAGGAAGGGAAGGGAGGAGGAAGGAAGGATAGAAGGAAGGGATGAAGGAAGGGAGGGGAAGGAGGGAGGAATGAATGATGAAACAAAGGAAGGAAAGAATGAAGGAAGGAAAGAAAGGGAGGAAAAGAAAGAGAGGGCAGGAGGGGACATCAGTTCCATCCTAAATTCCTGGTAATTTTTGCACATTCTCCACATTTTGGTGTGAAAATCAACATTTACTTTTCACAACCCAAAAGCAACATAGTATGAAAAGTGCTCATCTAGAGTGCCATGAGCTCGTAATACAGTAATTTGCCTTGTATGAAAAACCAAGCATGGGACAATAACATTATCCAAAGTTCGAACGTTGGGCAGGGAAATCACAGGATCCAAGGAGGTGCAGAACAAGCCAGTGAGCTGATGAAGGAATGGCATCACTGTCACTTCAATGGAGTGCAGGTGTTAAGTTGCGACTGCCCACCTTCACCTGCCAGCTTTGTACAAAGCTCAGTGGAATTGTAGGGTGAGCTCATGGAAGGAAGCAGGTAAAACCAAGGCATTAATTATCTCCGGTGGGATATAATCTTAGTGCCATGAATGAAGTTGAAGTTCTGGGCCGGACGGCAGTTGTAGAAGGAAGAGAGAAAGCACGAGCAATGGAAAAATAAACAGCATGTTAACGAATTGCTAATTAAAGCTCAATTTTCCAGACAATAATAACTTGCGCACCTCATGGGATAGAAGATTTTCCATTGCAAAGGATGCTATTGTGCTTCTTGCAGGCGTGTTGAATAGACTGGCTGCTCAAACTTCACACAATTAAACGTTCCCTGGATGTGACTAGCGGTAGTCCTTGACTTATGACCACAATGGAGCCCTGAAATTTCTGTTGCTAAGCGGAACGTTTGTTAAGTGAATTTTGCCCCATTTTGCAACCCTTTCTTCTACGGTTGTTAAGTGAATCTGACCTCCCTATTGACTTCGCTGGTCAGAAAATCGCAAAAGATGATCCCATGATCCAGGGACACTACAACCGTCATAAATATGAGTCAGTGGCCAAGCGTCTGAATTTTGATCAGGCTGCAACGGTTGTGTGAAAAACGGTCGTAAGTCCCTTCGTCACTTCAAACGGTCACTAAACAAGCTGTTGGAAGTCGAGGACTACCTCTAGTTTGGTCACCAATACATTCTAAGTAGCCCAGGCCGCCCAGACATGCGAAATCTTCCGGTCTCATTTGTTCATTCATTTCTTTAATCTTTTAATTAGGAGGAATGTCGATTGAGGATTTGAAAAGATATCAGGGAAGAGAAAGGGGAAGTCGGTCTAATTAAACAAGGATAAAGAACACAGCAACGATGAGCTGCTTCAGTGACAGATGCACGCGTGTGTTAAACGGCTAAAAAACATGGTAAGGAACATCCATCAAAGGCGCTCCTGTGATTGAATGATCATAAATGATTTTATGTTGTCAAATGCTTGACATTTCCCATAGTTTCTGGCATAAGGGGTGAAGAAGATCATTCAGCAGGTGCTGAGGATTGAAACAACAGGGAGCAAATCTGTGGCAATGGCAAATGGGAAGCAACCTGGTGGGGTTTTTTTGGTTTTTCAGCAGCATGATTTTGGGTTACTTCTGCCAAAATAGATTTGGAATGGAAATGGGAGACATGTCAACCCTCAAATTTCCACAGGGTCCCTACCCAGAAGTGTGATGAAATCATGCCAGTGGAATGCGTCCTCTTTGTTTCTGGATTTTGGTGGGGTGGGATTTTAAACATCTGGGCGTTGGTGAAAAATCTTCCTAAGTCCATTCCCAGTCTTCAAAAAACCACCATATTTATATATTTATGTTATTTATAAAACCGCACACAAAAAATCTAGAAATTTGGCCTCTTTCTGGTGCTCCTTCCTCCTTTCTTCTGGGTTAGCTCCAATCAGTTTTAGTAGAGGAAGAGGTCAAGTTAGATCCTGCTGATGGAATAGAGTAGAGTAGAGTAGAATAGAGTAGAGAAGAATATAATAGAATAACAGAGTTGGAAGGGACTTCGTAGGTCATCTAGTCCAACCCCCTGCCCAAGCAGGAGACCCTACACCATTTCTGATAGATGGCAGTCCAGTCTCTTCTTGAAAGCCTCCAGGGATGAAGCTCCCACAACTTCTGAAGGCAAGCTGTTCCTTTGGTTGATTGTTCCCTCTGTCAGAAAATTTCTCCTTATTTCTAGATTGAATCTCTCCTTGATCAGTTTCCATTCATTATTATTCCAGTCCCCTAATCATCTTTGCTACTATTCTCTGGATTCTTTCTAGAGTCTAAACAATTTTTTATAGTGTGGTGTGTTTGACCAAAACTGGATGCAGTATTCTAAGTGTGTTTTTTACTCAGGCTTTACAGAGTGGTATTAGTACCTCCCTTGATCTTGACTGTATCCTTTTGTTAATGCAATTTAGGATTGCACTGGCTTTTTGGGCTGCCGCTGCACACTGCTGGCTTAATTGATTGTCCACCAAGACTCTCACAGTTACTGCTATTAAGCCAGAAATTTTTGGGTTCGGTTATAGTTGTCAGTCAAGGATTACCTATAATGCAGCACCATAGGCTGGTCAAAACATTTGGCTGCGTGATCAAGTCTTGTGTGTTCCTCAAATGACCAACTGAGAAGATCAATAGGTTAGGTCCAGGACTCTGTCATCTCCCTCAACTTGCTTGAAGATTTGTCTTTGAAAGGTCCTCAGAACAAGGCATTGTGAGCAAAGCCTCACCACAATTTAAAATAGGAGTTGGGTAGCAATGGCTGCTACAGCTAGGGTAGCTATCTCTTTCTGGTGACCCAAGTTGCTTGCTAATTACAATATCTCATCCAAGATGCAACAAATCCTAAACTGGGCAAAATATTGTGGAATCTCTCTCTCTCTCTCTCTCTCTCTCTCTCTCTCTCTCTCTCTCTCTCTCACACACACACACACACACACACACACACACACCCTATCAGGATTTTTCTAATGCTTCCTGACCTGTTATAAGAAGCACAAATAGCCAACAAAGATGGCCTACTGATAGGACTGTTCCTACTCACACATCAGAAGACATTTTTCAAAGTGAGGAAAGGGTGCAGATTGATGAATTTAATTCAGTGCAGGCCACTCTGTTGCCAGATCCATTCCTGAAAGGATTGTTCGGGAGCAGAAAAAAACTGTATGTGACACTGATTTGGACAAGGCCACTTATTTTATATGTCTCAGCATGCTTTCCATTCATGCCAGGCGGAATCATTCTCTTGCATTCTGCCCTCCACTCCCCGAATGTTCTCATGTGAAGAAAGCAAATTGCTTTCCAAAAAATTTCTTTGGGAAAAGGGAGGTGGAATGCGGTGCTTACATACTAAACAGGTGGCTCAAGAGTGTGTGGGGATGTCCTGCTTTTTTCACAGCAGCCTTGTTTTCTTCCTACGCTTCTGGAGAAGAAACTTTCAAGAAGTATGGATTTCAACTCCCATAATTCTTCAGTCAGCTGTACTGGCTGGGGAATTCTGGGAGTTGAGATCCATACCTCTTAACAGTTGCTAAAGTTCAGAAACACTTGTTCTAGATTGTGGAAGATAGGGAGGATAATGACTTAGTAACGACTTTTCTCTGGGTCACATGATCAGAACATGGGAAGGATACGTAGGATGGAGTTGTGAGCTTAATTCAAAATGGCTGTCCAAGTAGGGATGCCCTGGGAGGATTTCAGCTGTGAGAATTCTGGTCCATTTCCCAATTCTGTGATTCTTCTGCTGCCTTCTTCCTGTACACCACATTGGGTCTTGTTCTGTTTAGTCTGAAGAATGGTAGTCTTCTGATGGATAGGTGGGCCAACAGGGAATTAGACAGGCCTTGGTCCTTCAATATTGCTTCATTCCAAGTTTCAATTGACTTAAAGAAAAAAAAGGAGAAGGAGTCATAGAAAGAGAAGAAGGAGGAAAAAATGAAGGAGAAAAAAGGAGTACTGTAGAAGGAGAATAAGAAGGAGAAGCAGAAAGAGGAGAAGGAAGAGGGGGAGGAGAAAGAGACACAAATGTTATGCTAACGCCGAAGAAGGAGGAAAAAAAAAGGAGAAGGAGAAGAAGGGAGAACTGTAGAAGGAGAATAAGAAAGAGAAGCAGAAGGAGAGGAAGGAAGAGGAGGAGGAAGAGGAGGAGAAAGAGAAAGAGACATAACTGTTATGATATGAATTTTACCTCACCTGCTTTAAACTTATTAATTATGCACAACCAAGGCATAATTACTGCCTCCTAACCAGTTCCAGGTTCTTAGACAATTCAATTAAACAAGATTATACGTAAAAAGAAAATGGAATCTGCTCGCTTTCAGATAAAGTAGGATCAAAAACACCACTCAAAGAAAGAGGAAAGGAATTTCTCAATCCTTCTGAGAAAGAATAGACAAAGGCACGCTATTGTCGGAAGAGAAAGAAACCGTAGGGCACGCACACACACACACACACACACACACACACCAGGCCTCTGCTCCGGCATCCAGGTGGCTTATTCCCTCCTCGTGCACTTTGCTGGTGGCCTGCTCCCTGTCGAATGCCTCCGTAGGAGGATGACAGCTGGCGTGATGGACGGGGTGTCCGCCTGGCTCCCCCATCTGCTTCCCATGCGGGAACAGCCTGGCTGAGAACGGTCCTCACTGTGGGGGGAAACGGGCAACAGCACTGCTCCAGATGGGACATCTCCTCCTCCGTGGGCCTCGCAGCCATCGCTGCTGGCGATAACCAACAAATGCTCTGTCCTACACATTGGCCACAAAAATCAGAACACTAAATACAAACTGGGCGGATACGACCTCGTAGACGACACTCACCCTGTCAAGGACCTTGGGGTACTCATTTCAAAAGATCTAAGCCCCAGAGCTCACTGTAACAGCATTGCCAAAAAGGCATCAGGCTGAAAAACAGCTTCTATCCCCGGACACTACTGTATAGTGCTGTGTTGGTGCGGTGTCAGGGTTTTTCAATTCAGTGTGTGGAGTGTGAAGGATGTGTGTTCGTGTTTATTTTCATGGTCATGATGTGCACTGAAGATGGTGTTTGATTTCGTTGTACGAGGTGCAATGACAATAAAGTAAAGTGAACTAAACTAAACCGAACTAAATTAAACTAAATTAAGAGTTGTTAACCTAATTTTGCGAAGCTTCTTCTCCGGTAACACTGTACTGCAAACCAAGGCATACAAAACCTTTGCCAGACCAATTCTCGAATACAGCTTATCTGCCTGCAATCCACACTGTATAACGGACATTAATACAATTGAGCGAGTCCAGAGATATTTCACGAGAAGAGAACTCCACTCCTCTGCTCGCAGTAGAATACCTTGTGCTACCAGGCTTGAAATTTTGGACCTGGACAACCTAGAACTATGCCACCTATGCCACCAGTTTAGTACACAAAATTGTCTGCTACAATGTCCTACCTGTCAATGACTACTTCAGCTTCAACCGCAATAACACACGGGCAAACAATAAAAACAAACTCGTTTTAGTCTCCAGTCCCCTAACCAGGATGATTAGGGGACTGGAGACTAAAACGTATGAAGAACGGTTACAGGAACTGGGCATGGCTAGTCTGGTGAAGAGAAGGACCAGGGGAGACATGATAGCAGTCTTCCAATATTTGAGGGGCTGCCACAGAGAGGAGGAAGGGGTCAAGCCATTTTCTAAAGCACCCGACGGCCAGACAAGTAATAATGGATGGAAACTGATCAAGGAGAGATTTAACCTGGAAATAAGGAGAAACTTTCTGACAGTGAGAACAATCAACCCATGGAACAGAAGTTTGCCTTTGGAAGTTGTGGGAGCTTCATCCCTGGAGGCTTTCAAGAAGGGATGGGACTGCCATCTGTCAGAAATGGTGTAGGGTCTCCCACTTGGGCAGGGGGTTGGCATCCCCTCAAATATTGGAACATGGCTATCATGTCTCCCCTGGTCCATCTCTTCACTAGACTAGCCACGCCCAGTTCCTGCAACCGTTCATCATATGTTTTAGCCTCCAATCCCCTAATCATCCTGGTTGCTCTTCTCTGCACTCTTTCTAGAGTCTCAACCTCTTTTTTTCTAGCGTGGTGACCAAAACTGGGTGGACTACTCTAGGTCTGGTCTTACCATAGGTCATAAAATGGGGCAAATGTCTCACTTAGCGACAGAAATGTTGGCTCAATTGTGGCCATAAATTGAGGGCTACCTGTATTAGAAGGCTGAACACCAGGATGGGAAGAGGGTGCAGATTGGTGTTGGTGGGGCAAGAACTTCCAGGTTGATTCTCTTACTGTCATGGAAGGACAGAAGAGAAAACTAGGGAAAAGTTTCTGACATACCTGCAAAAGGCCACTCCACCCAGTGACGGATGGCTCTCCAGCTTATTGTCATGGCCCTGTTGGAATCTGATTCTGAGGGGGAGGTTGAACAGATAACACGGAGCGGGAGTGTGGCTCCGGTGGCTGTGGAGGAAACTGGGGAAGGGCACAGTCCGGCTGGGCATTCAGAGGAAGACCCAAGCCCACCCCCTCTTCATCCTAGGGCATGCAGGGAGGTTGGATAAGGGAGCAACATGGGTTACGGAGGAAAATAAGGCCCTGATTCCCTTCATTGGCTGCAGCTGGGAAAACAGGAATAATAAAGGGCGTTTGTGCACAGCACCTTGCTGGAAGCAAAGCGTCCATTATCTTTGTTTGTCACTCTTATCTGGGTTCTGGTGTCCTTCCAACTGTGTGCGTTTCATTATCTTTTGGAAGTCTGCAATTCCTTATCCTGCCCTGTCTTGTTAATTGCTGCAGCATGGTTTGTGTTGTTTTTTATTTATAATTTGGATGAACTTTGGGTTCGGACCGAATTTCTTCCGTTTAAAAACTGTTCTTGGGAGAGTTTTTTTCTCCAGCCGATGATAACTGGACATGGGGGCCAAGTTGGAGGAATTAACGGGACTTTACCTACTTTTGCGACTTTGTTGCTTCTGTGCCATGCCCCGAGTCATCACACTTACTCTGGGTGAGTAAGAGAGTGAGCCGGGATGATTTTTTTCCCCCCTTTTTCTTTATCTCTTTCCCCAACTTTCCCTTTCTTTTCAATTTACAGCCCAACCTTTTGGTTCAAGTGGACCCCGAGGGCAGCTTTGCAATCATCTTTATGGTTATTGTTATAGCTGCACATAAGGCAATGCAGGATGCCGTGGGATACGAAAGTGACAGGCGATTGCTTATGCTTTACCATACGGAGAAAAAGCAAGACCTCCCCCTTCCTCCCCCCAGACACTCACACCCAATTAAGACGGGACTATCTATATCGTAAAACGGATGTAAAAAAACGACAGTAATATATCGCCAGGTGTTAAAACGAGGAGGGTTAAGGAGAAAAATAGACATTGCACAAGAGAGAGTGGGCAAGAATCAGGCAAAGGTGTCCCGGCAAGGTCCAGGTGACATTTTGGCTGTGCCCCACCTACCAGGCTCCTTCTCTTCAAGGAACCTCATCATGCCTTGTTTCATTGGGGTTTCCAGCAGGGATGGGATTCAATTTTTTTTTTTTTACTACTGGTTCTGTGGGCGTGGTTTGGTGGGCGTGGCGTGGCTTAGTAGGTGTGGCAGGGGATGGCTACTGCAAAATCCCCATTCCCTCCCCATCCCACTAACCAGCTTTCCAGCTCCGTTCTCCTGTGCAGGGCAACCAAAGAAGACCCAGCCGATCAGCTGGGACTTGAGAGGTGGAGAATAGATGGGGGCGAGGCCAGTCAGAGGTGGCATTTGCCGGTTCTCCGAACTACTCAAAATGTCTGCTACCAGTTCTCCAGAACTGGTCAGAACCTGCTGAATACCACCTCTGGTGTCCAGGGATTCACAGCTTGCATGCTACCCTGATTACTTGATAGATTCTCTGTCCAACTTGGGTTAAGTCAGGAGTTTGGGGTGGGGTGGGAGAAAGTGATCAAGCAGAGAAGAATAGGATCTGGTTCAGAGCATGTCTAGATCTCATCTGGTCTTTAGAATTGACTCCGATCGTCCTCAGCAGAATTGAGCCGGTTTGTTCCAGCACGATGTTTGTCTACCTGAGAACCTGAGGGATAGGACAAGAAGTGCTGGGTGGAAAGTAATCAAGGAGAGAAGCAACCTAGAACTAAGGAGACATTTCTTGACAGTGAGAACAATTCATCAGTGGAACTGCTTGCCTCCAGAAGTTGTGAATGTACATGTATATGTATGTATGTGTATATACACTGGAAGTTTTAACAAAGATGTTGGATAACCATTTGTCTGAAGTGGTGTAGGGCTCCCTGCCTAAGCAGGGGGATGGACTAGAACAGGGCTCACCAACCTTTTGGACCTCAGGGACCACCAAACTCATAATTTTAAATCCCGTGGACCAGAGACTTTGGGAAAATCCCCAAAAAAGTCTGCAGGAAAATTCCCCTATCCCATTTTCCTACCGATTGATCATTCTTTATTTGGGATTGCAGGATACTGTCTCCAGCTCCGTTCTCAGGGGGAGAGAGAGAGAGAGAGAGACAGAGACAGAGACAGAGACAGAGAGAGAGAGACAGAGAGAGAGAGACAGAGAGAGAGAAACTTTTGGCTTCATGCAAGGAAAGCAGCAGAAGCAGCAGAAGTCTTTCTTTCTCTCCCCCAAACTCCGCCAGAAATGAGTCTTTGTGAGACTTATCGTGCTGGCAAAGTCTCTTGGAGCAGGATGCCTTCCAGGATCCCAAAGACTCATTTCTGGTGGAGTTTGGGGGAGAGAAAGAAAGACTTTTGCTGCTTTCCTTGCGTGCAGCCAACAGCAGAAGAAAGAAGCGGAAAGAAGCAGCCCAGTAGCCAGGCCAGGCACATGGGGCGCGTGGGACAAGTTCCTCCCTCTGGCCTTTCCCCCCTCCCCTCACTACCTTGTGTTGTTTGCAAGTGACGCAAACCTTGTGTTTCTGCAGCCCATGTGGGCGGCACAGCCTTGTGTTCCCCGCACAGTCTGGATTAATTGCTTTGGGAGTGACATTTCTCTGCGGATCACCAAATTTTTCTCAGGGACCACCAGTGGTCCCCAGCCCACTGGTTGGGACCACTGGACTAGATGACCTGCAAGGTCCCTTCCAACTATTCTATTCTATTCTATTCTATTCTATTCTATTCTATTCTATTCTATTCTATTCTATTCTATTCTATTCTATTCCATTCCATTCCATTCCATTCCATTCTATTCACCTTGGAACTTTAAGATGTGTGGATTCAACTCCTTAGCCCTCAAATGGCCATGGTTGAGAAACACTGGTTTAATGATTAAAAAACTGGATTAGAAACCAGGAAACTGTGAACCCCAATCCTTCCTTAGGCATGGAAACTGTCTGAGTGATTCTGGGACAATCCTTCCATCTCTGCCCAGCCCACCTCACAGGGTTGTTGTTGGGAAAATACGAGGCAGGATCTACCCGAGGTTTTACAAAGTAAAGTTGGGATAGTAATAAAATAAATAAACTAAGTTACTTTGGGCATCAGTCAAGAGACTGATTGTTTGTTGTTCGTGACATGTTTAACCAGGACTCTTACAAACCCAGGGGTTGGGCTCACACAATGTGCTACACTAGGTTTAGTTTTAACTTTGGTTTTTTTTTAAAAAAAATTGTATATATGCTGGCCATGCAGTTAGCTGAAAGTACCATGTCTCATTCAACCCAGAAAAAGGAGTGCCACAAGTTAATGGTATTAAGGGAGAAACATTTCATAGTTATAGACTACGTGTCACTCAAAAGGTGATATTCAGTATGCTCTGAAGAATTTTTGGATCCCCCTTTTTAAAACTAAAATTAGGCAATGCCATAAAAAGTGAAACTAAATCTTTTCTCTTGCATCATTTTTTTTTATTAAAAACCCCTCCGCCTTAACAAAAAATGGGTTTTCCCTGAAATTACAACTTATTTCATTAAGATTTTTTTTTAACATGTATAGAATTTGAGGACAAAATTTAACCATGTAAAACCTTGCCATCGTTTTGATGTGGTAACTTGACAATTTCACTGTTTTTCATTCTTAAGTATACACCAAATCCAATTTGTCAAACCCGAGTATTTTTTTAAGGTTTACATTAAAATGTGCATGTATTTTGCTGCCCATCGCAAAATTTGCTTGCAGCTTTGCAGAACATTCATTTTTTGCAAACAGTTCTTTCTAATATAACAAATATTACATTATTTTCATGAATATATGCATTTCTGTACAGATCTTTTCCCATTAAACTTTTCAAGTAATTCTTGGCAAACTGCATTGCAACATTTGGGAAAGTATGAATTTCAAATAGCTAAGTTTTGATTCATGTATTTGTTTAAAAAAATGGGAAATTAATTTTGCAGTCAAATGCAAACCTCTCTGGCCTTTGTATAAATTGACTACTAGTCCTGATGTTGAGCAGTGGTGATCTACAGAGGGAGATAGCACTTCATAGGATTAGTACAGGAGAAGCAAGCTCCATTCACGGTTGTTTAGTGAAATCTTTCTTTTTTCCTTTCTTTCTCTTTCTTCCTCCCTCCCTCCCTCCTTCCCTATCCTCTGTCTCTTTATTTTCCTCCCTCCATCCTTCCTTCCCCCTCTCTTTCTTTTCCTTCCTTTCTTCTTTCCCTCTCTCTCCTTTTCCTTCCTTCCTTCCCTCTCTCTCTCTTTTCATTCCTTCCTTCCCCCTTTCTTTTTTCCTTCCTTCTCTCCCTTACTCTTTTTCTTTTCTTTTTCCTTCCTTCCTTCCTTCCTTCCTTCCTTCCTTCCTTCCTTCCTTCCTTCCTTCCTTCCTTCCTTCCTTCCTTCCTTCCTTCTCTCTTTCTCACTCTTATCTCCCCTGTCTTTCTCTCTCTCCTTCTGTCTTTCTCTTCCCTCCTTCCTCCCTCTTTCCACTTTTGGACTGCAGCCCTACCCCAGCCTTCTAGGGTGCTGCATATAACTGGGACAGCTTGAGAGAAGGTGAGCTTTGAAGATGCTTTACACCCTAGAAAATGCACAGTTGGAAAAGAGAAGCAGAGGAGAATGGGCTGATTCAATTTAGAAAGGCAAAGGAAAGGCAGGAGGATGGTTGGCCAGCAGTCTTGCAATATTTTAAAGGAACGTCTGAAAGAAAGGCGAGAAATAGCTACTTTTATTTAGGACAAGTTCCCCATTTATGGGTAGGGATGTACAGAACTAAGCACACACCACACTTTTGAGTGGTTGCATGCTCTGTGTGTGTGTGTGTGTGTGTGTGTGTGTGTGTGTGTGTTCACCAAAATGGGTAGGTGCTGGATGAAGAAGTTGGCAGGGTCAGGGCGAAAGCAGATCTGGGTTTTAGTTGAGTTTTAATTACATTCAACCATATGGATGAAGAAAGAGAACACGATGAACTCTCGTATATTTAATCTCCACTCCTCCTTTTAAACCCACCCTCTGCAATTTGATGGTAAATTTTGAGTGTTATAGAAAACTTTGGTGGTCCACACGGCCTCATTGGAACTACAGAAAAGGTTTAGTAATCAGACGTATGGGTTTTGATTGATGTCAGCTTTAGTCAAGGATAGGGAGATTGTTCATGGTTGATCTTTACAACAGATAGTCAAGGATATCTCATTTGCAAGTACATAGTAACAGCAACATAACCATGAGTTGAGCCCACCCTTTACTGAATCGATAGAAACTCGTGATCATCAGGAATGAAATTTTAGTTCCTACGATTAGGGATGAGCTTCTGATATATGTATAAAAAAAAACAAAAAACCTAAACATGTGACTTGAGAATACTCTAATCATATGTCCTTTTGCAACAGGGGGGCTCTTTGCAAGATTGAGAGGAGGCGGAGGAAGAGGAAGACAACAAGGAATGCATTTTGGAGGCACAGTCGGAGATTACTGGAATGTCCTTGGAAATTTTCCAAGCTATTAGCAGAGATCGCTTGAGATGAATCTTTCCCGAGCAGTTACAAGGAGTTGAGCCTGGCTTGATGTTACTTAACCAAATACCCAGCTTATGAAACTTGCAATTTTACTAATGACTGACTGAATGAAAAAAAACAAAAAGGCTGATGCATGACCATTTCTGGGACGAAGGGAGTTACCCTGCGGAACAGACATTTCCAGCACGAGTTTCTTTCCAGATGTGAAATTCCAAAGACAAAATTCCCTAGTTGGCAACCGCTGAGGATTCCAAGAACTGAGATTCACATTATCTAGAGGACACCAACATTTGGGGAAGATACAAGAACGCCCAAGGGTGATGGAAGAGTAGAAGGGACCGGGATTGTAAAGTAGGCTGCGGGGACCCAAGAGAGAACATATTACTTACTACTATGAAATATTTGTGAAAAATAAGTTATGAAAATGCTTGAAGCTTGTAAAGGAAGGGGAAAAATCAATTGGAGTCTTAAATAGAGAATAATTGGAGCAAAGCATTGTAGGGCATATTGATTATGGATAGAAATAACATTCAGGAATGGAAGGAAGGAGGGAAGGAAAGAAAGAAAGAAAGAAAGAAAGAAAGAAAGAAAGAAAGAAAGAAAGAAAGAAAGAAAGAAAGAAAGGACAGAAAAGAAACACAGTTTGTATTATTGACTGTAATTTATCTTTCTCTTTCATTGTCATCCACAGGATTGTTGTGAGGATAAAATGGATTGTAAGAATCTTCTGCCACCATAAGGAGGCATGCATATTTAATAACGTTTAATAGCTAATGAGCAAAGGGAGGTTATGGAAATTCAAACAAGGAATAATATATAGTGGTGGAAGGAAAAACATTTGTTTACTTTCCCCTCCATTACATCCTTCATGATTCAAATGACTCTCCCCTCCACTTTTGTAATATATTTTAAAAATTAGACCTCTAATCTGTTTCCTCTAAGACCATGTCCTAAAGTTCCCCTTTCTACCCGCTACCATGAAAGACAAGACCAAGGCACACTTTTCCCCTAAAGGGCTCAGTCCAGGGATTGAGGCCAGAGTCAAACTCAAATGTTTGTCACCCAGGCATTTCCACTGGTTTAGAATGGTTTATAAAGTAATATCCAACATCTGCTTTTCAAAGAATTGTGTAGAAGGAGGGGTTGTAAGCCAGTGAAAGTTTTCCTTTGTGCGTTGTGATAAAATCCCATCTTTTTCACAGCAATTGAAGAACGAGGAATCTTGTTCAGGCCTCCCTCGCATTGACTCTCATTCTTCACATCTGCGCATGACCTTGACCTAACTAAGTCTTTGTTTCTTTCAGGTGCTTATGCTCTACTTGTTCAGAATAGCCTATACCTTAGGGATGGTTTTTTTTCCCCCTTGCTCAGGAGACTGTGAAGAGAAAACTGGGGTTTCCGTAGGGAGAACATTTGTGTTTTCAAAGTTCCCCCCCCCCGCCCCTGCCTGCTTTGGAATGCATCTGTTAAAAAAAAAAAACCAAACCTTTCTTTCTGCAGATATACACATTGTTGGCATTTGATGCATGAAACTTTAGTTGCTTCCTGTGCCCAAATGTTAGAGGAGAGCTGGATTCCTTTGGAATATTGATTTTGGTCAGGCTCAAATCCAGAGGTGAGCTGCACATACTGTAACAACCAGTTTGCCGGAAATGTGAGAATGCATGTGCATGCTCCCTTCGTGTGTGCACACACACTTTGCACATGCACCATCCTCACTTGTGTGCGGCTGCAAAAACACAGGGATTTCCTGTGTATGGCAGAGTGGGCAAGGTGCGGAAAGCAACTGGGCTGCGTGGGCAGGGCGAGCAAGCCAGATATATAGGATGGGATAGCACCGGGGCAGGTGGGTGGGCCCAGCCAGTGGTTGTAACTACTGCTATGGGTGAGCTGGTCTGAACTGGCAGCAGCCCACCTATTCTGACCCACGCCCTTTTCCAACAAATCAAACACAATTCAAATAGAAGAGAAACCTTGTAATGCTTTTGCAAAATAATTAGCTGTGATAAGCACAAACCTTGCCAAACTGTGCAAGACTTGCCAAAAGAGAACAGACAAGAAATAATTTGCAATACAAGAATCTTCAAATACCAACTCAGGATACTGGAATGTCCACGAGGCTGTAGTTTCAAAACGTCTTTGCCTTCTGCAAAGAAGGTCCAATTCACAGCTGGCTTTTATCTTCTTGAAGGAAGGGCCATTACTTTGCAGCCTTACTCCCGAGTCGCCCATGCTGTTGCAGCTGCTCTTTCCTGTGATCAATTCTGCACGCACGCGCACTTGGCACAGGCTCCTCGGGAACCTCCTTATCACTGCTGCCAGCCCACACAATCTCTGAAGGCATCAGTTCACTCCCTGATGGTCCTGGACCCTCTTCTGAGTCCTCGCTCTCCTCAGCCGTCTCCACCTGCTGCCAGCTAACCACAACACCACCACTGCTCAAATCCCCGTCAACCAAGTGGCGGTGTTCACACAACACATGGAACCTGATTTTCAAATAAACTCATTTTTGGGTTTGTATAATACACTGAACAACAAACAAGCCAACTATGCACTTGTTAGTGCACTGGGCAAACCTGCTAACTTGGATATGGGTGGAGAAAGAAACCACTGGGTCTGAATGCTGCATAGCAGCTTACTAATTACAAATGCAGGTTTTCTGAGACCTGGTAAAATATAGCTTTGGGTGTTGCTAGCCTGGGAACCTGTAACGCTGACTGGGAGAAGTTGTAAATTGCCTGAAGGATGGTTCTAGGTTCCATTCGCTGGCATACATGAACTTGAGATGAGGGGGGAGGAGGAGGAAGAGGTGGGAGGCAGGGAGGAGTAAAATGCAAATGTAACAATCAAGCTGGCCTCTGGTGACTTCACCGCCCCATTATACTGCTTTGTTGCCCACACAGGTAGTCCTGGACTTACAACCATTCATTCAGCGAGCATTTGACGTTGCAATGGCACTGAAAAAGTGACTTATGACCAGTCCTTGCACGTAGGTTTATTGCAGCATTGCCACGGTCGCATGATCAAAACTTGGGCATGTATATAGGCATGTAATTACAACGGTGGAAGCATCCTGGAGTTATGTGGTGGCACAGTGGTTAGAATGCAGTATTTCAGGCTAATTCCGCCGACTGCCAGCAGTTCGATTTTCACAGGCTCAAAGTTGGACTCAGTCTTCCATCCTTCTGAGGTCGGTAAAGCCAGGGCCCAGATTGTTGGGGGCAATAGGCTGACTTTGTAAACTGCTTTAGAGGGAGCTGTAAAAGCACAGTGAAGCGGTAGATAAGTCTTAAGTGCTATTGCTATGTGGTCACCGTTTGCGTTCTTCCCAGCTGGTTTCCGATAAGCAAAGCCAGTGGGATAAGCCTGGTTCACTTAATTGCTGGATGATTTGCTTAACCATGGTGGCAAAAAAGACTGAAAAATCAGATGCAATTCATTAAACAACCCCACTTTTTAGCAACATAAATTCTGTTCCCAACTGTGGTTGCAAATCAAGGATGACCTGAAGCATGGATGTGTTTTCTTTCAAGTTTTTTCCTTTTTCAGTTCCTCAACCCAACCTGCTGTCCTGAGATTTCTTAGTGATTTCCCATTCAAGCACTAACCTGGTCCAACCTTATTTAGCTCTTTTCCAGAGCAGCCAAGTTTCCAAGCATTACTACCCACTGGCAACTAAAATCCCCCCTGAGCTGAGCTCGGCTCTCAGCGACCAAGTCAACACATCAATCTAGTTTTCTATGCGGTACGATGATTGATCACTGCCTTGTTGTCACAGAATGTGGTTTTGAGTTCCCAGCCTTGCTCACAGCTCTGCCAGAGTGGATCCCACTTCGCCTTTTGAGGCCGAGGGATCTATTAATAGGAGACACAAACTGTGGCAAGCCCAAAGTGGAATGGGAGCGATCGATTTGTACAAAACAAGTGGATGTTTTTAAACACAAACGCTAGGCCAGGCTGCATCTTGACATCTCTAGGGAAGTAAAGTCGCCGTCAGACGTATGCGAGCAGATGCATATTTTCTTACATGTAAATTTGAGTATGTTCAAAGAAGCTTATTCCCAGGTAACTGTGACTGCAGAATGAGTTAATCAATGCAGAATAACTGACACTATCTGCTAATTCCACATGTGCAGCTCCTGATGCAAATGAGGGTCCCAATGAGTGTGATCCTGAATTTGCCTCCACCGGGCAGGACAGAAACATCACTGGTTGGTTCAACCAGATCCTCTTTCCAAATCCTAAGGATAAAGAGGTGAATTCACAGCAGGTAGGTTTAAATCTGTGACCTTCAGTAGTTTCCTCTTGAAAAACACAGCTTTTCCTAAGTAAAGACAGAATGCGCCAGCTGGTGAGTTATGCAGCACTTTTGGTCAGGTCATGAGGGGAAAAAAATAAATAAACCCAGGCATAGTTTTGATAGCTTTAAAAATTGAATATGGATCATTCCTGTTATCTGACAGGACTTTGCAGGGATTCATCCTGGTCCAACAGATAATTCTGAAATCAGTTTGCATTATGCACCGATTTAACTATTCCAAAGATTTTATAGTGTGGATCTCCTCCTCCTCCTCTTCCTCCTCCTTTTCTCTGTCTTTCTCTCTGTCTCTCTCTGTCTTTCCCACTCTTACCTTTCACAAACAACCAAAGAGGACAATAACTAAGGGCAATTTTTAAGTATTTCTATCTCTGGACAGTATTTGAGAGCCATTTTCTTCCACACGCAACCCCTCCTCCCTTTCCTCTTCAAATCTCTGGCAGTTGGTTTAATCTATAACCAAGTATGGGGCCTTCCCTTCGGGCTTTGTGCATCTCTACTGAGGCGAGAGGGTGCGTTCTTTTTCCATGGAGACCCAGTTCCCCCTCCCTTGAGGTCAGGGACCCATATTGTCCCTCTGTGTTTTGCTTCATTAAATCTTTATCGGAGTTCATTAAAAGTGTGGTTTGGACATTCCTGCATAGTCTATTAATCCTGCCTGATGCTCTTCCCCTCCCCCGCCCTCCCGATGGCCCCCACCGTGGGCACAAAAGAACCATCTGTTTCTGCCATGTTTATTCCCTCCTGACATGCTGGCAGGGTAGGGGGAAGGGATGCAGTCCCCACCCCTCCCTTCCCCCTTGGTCTCCATCAGGCTTTACCTCTCTGGGAAAGTCGGCTTTCATTCATTGGAAACATCCCCACACAGAAAAACCAAAAAAACGGTATGCAGGAATGTGCCCACCTGCTTGGCCCTTCCATTTTGTTTCTTTGGTTTTAGCTCCTTGTTTCTCCCTCTGGTCAGAAGCTTAGGGTTGTAGTAAGTTAGCACCCACCCCTCCTAGAAGAATGAAGTATTTTGAGAAATATTGTTTTTTTTAAAAAAAGACAGAATATTATATTTTCCCTCAAGGAGAAACATATTTCTAAAGACAGAAACTCAGAGCCTCAGTTCTCTGCCCCAAGTAGAAACTAAAAGGCCGGCTTTTAGAAATGCAGATTTGGTAATCCGTTCAAGACAGAGATAGGATTAGCCCTCAGCCACAATAGGAATTTCCCAACAAGCCCCTTCATTGCATCAGCACCTACAAAGTTTGCTATGAACCCTACAACAACCAATAGAATGCATGCCCTTGCACAGGAACAGGAAGCTCAAGGGCAAGACCCAAGAGAGGGTATAAATAACCCTCATTCTCAACTCCACGTGGTCAGCTGCCCAGGACCTCAAATGCACGTGGTCCCGTTCATCAATAAACCATCTTTCCAATCAGCCTCTATGTTTCCAGTGTCTTTCTCCCCACTTGGAACTGAACCAGATGGATATTTCTCCCAACAGGGTCATAGCTATAGAGACCAAAATTTCCTGGAAAAAATAAAGGACCTACTGGTAAAAGAGATAAAAACAAAAGATTAGAGTTGGTATTCAGCAGGTTCTGACCAGTTCTGGAGAACCAGTAGTGGAAATTTTGAGTAGTTCGGAGAACTGGAAAATCTCACCTCTGACTGGCCCCACCCCCGTCTATTCTCCACCTCCCTAGTTCCAGCTGATCGGCTGGGTTTTCTTTTGTTGCCCTGCACAGGAGAACGGAGCTGGAAAGCAGGTTAGTGGGGTGGGGAAGGAATAGGATTTTGCATTAATCTTCCCCTGCCATGCCCACCAAGCCACATCCACAGAGCCAGTAGTAAAATTTTTTGAATCCCACCAATGTGAAAGACATCCCTAAGGATTTTAGTTCTCGGATTACAACCATTTATTTAATGACTGATCGAAGTTACAGTGGTGCTGAAAGAAAGAGGTTTACAACCAGCTGCTCACACTTACAACTATTGCAGCATCCCCAAGGTCACGTGATGGAAGTTCAAACATTTGGCATTTATTTCCAATGTATATTTATGGCGGTTGCAGCAACCCTGGGTCATGTGATAACTATTTGTGACCTTCCCAGCTGGCATCCGACAAGCAAAATCGATGAGGGAAGCTGGATTTGTTTAACAACCATGTGATCCACTTAACAACGGTGCCAAAAAAGGTCGTAAAATTGGGCACAACTTGCTTAACAATGGCCTTGTTTAGTAACAGACATTCAGGTAACATTTTTTACTACGGGTTTGTCTGAACCGGGCCGAACCGGTAGAATACCACCACTGGAGTGCACCACGTTGGAGATGAATTCACTTGACCTAGTAAGTTTGATTTCACGTTAAACATGATTTTTGTGGCTTGGCAGAGAGCATCCAATATTCACTGGGTGAGTTTGTGGCTTAGTATTCTTGTTATTACATTTTATTCCACCTTTTTATGTATAACTCCCTTTCATACTTTACTTTTTGTCTCCTCTTCTCCCCACAACAAACTATCTTGGTGGTTTGTTGGACTGGACTGAGAGAAAAGGACTGGTCCCAAGTCCCCAGCCAGAGTTGATGAAGAAGAAGGCCCAGAACTCAATGCCTCCTGGTTTCTAGCCAGAAACTTCACCACTATACCAAAATGATAACAGCTTAACGGGCTATGCAAAATGCGAAAAATCAATTAATTGGATAACTTGGATTTGTGTATTGTGTGAATTCACCTGTTGTTCTGTTTAGTGGTGCAGATGACCTCTGTCATGGCACGGTGGTCTCAATAGCCTGACAAAACAATTTGTTAGGTCATCTATAGAAAATATTTGGTTTATTGCCCTCTTTTTTCTTTCTTTTCTTTTCTTGCTTTTTTTAACCATTGTTGGGGAAGGTAGCTTTTAAAAATTCGTTTCTTTTCTGCCTAGAAAAAGCACTAAGCGTCGCCATCTTGTTACAATATTGTGATTTAAAAGTGGCTTCTGTTTTATACATGCCGTCAAGAAATCACAGCTACATAAATATTGCTTTGATTCTATTCCAGTAAATTACTTCCCACTGAAATCAATGAGCCTTAAATTAAGTCATGATTGCCTTAGTTTCCCTGAGATCTTAGTTCAGCTGACATGGTTTGGATCGGACTCACAGTAAATATAAACAAGAATGCAATTTGTATTAGTATCATTATTAGAGCCTTTCCCCGCCACCCTGTTCTGGTTTCTTTCGACTGCATCATTTCTAGTTTGCATTGACTAGATGGCAGGATTAGCTTCTTCAGGATACATGTAAAAATAAGGATATATGGGCATGAGCGAAAGCACTTAAATTCCATGGGGTCTGAAAAATGGGCAAGGAACACATGAGTGAAAGTTCTCTTCTCCTTATGTGGTACCTGAAAACTGAATTTGGAATGCTGGAGACTTAGAACAACATAGAGATTATGGGGTCAGATAAAAAGTTGGAAAACATGGGTTCAAAATAATTCTGCTCCCAGCCATGAAACCTCAAGTAAATGACTTTGGGCCAGCCTTTTCTCTCAGCCCATCCTACATCACAAGGTTCTGAGGAGAAAATGGAGGAGAAAGTGCTGTGTATACAGGTAGTCCTCACTTTATGTTCATAACGAAGCCTGCCCCTCAGTGTTGGGATTCAAATATTTTTACTACCGGTTCTGTGGGCGTGGCTTGGTGGGTGTGGCAGGGGAAGGATACGGTAAAATCTCCAGTCAGGTAGTATTTGCCAGTTCTCCGAAGTATTCAAAATTTCCGCTACCGGTTCTCCAGAACTGGTCAGAACCTGCTGAATACCACCTCTGCTGCCCTTGCTGTTGTAAGTCGTGATGTTCATAAAGTGGGTCACACACATGACCAATCTCATTTTCTGACCTTTTTTACGGTGGTCATTAAATGGAAATGGCAGTCGTTCAGCAAACTAATTGTTCACTATCAACCGCTTTTGCCAAAAATCAGAAGGAAATGCAGGTTTTGGTCAAAACGTCATCAAACACGTCACATTGACTGTGGGATGTTGGAGACAGGTGTAAAAATGGCCTGGTTGCTAAGAACCTGAAATGGAGTCATGTGACTTGCAGGGATGTGTGTGCAGCTGTTAATACTTCAGAAGCAGAGGGTAAGTAACTCTGGGAAGGTCTGTTGTAACTTCGAATGGTCTCTAAGCGACCAGTCATAAGTTGAGGACTGTCTGTGGTGGTGTGTGGTTATAATGTAGTATTGCAGGCTGACTTTGCCCACAGCCAGCAGTTCAATCTTGACCAGCTCAAGGTGGGATCAGCCTTCCATTCTTTTGAGGTCGGTAAAAAGACGACCCAGATTGTCGGGGGCAATAATAAACCACATAGAGAGGGCTGTAAAATGATTGTAAAGCGGTATATAAGTCTAAATGCTATTGTTATTTGTACTGTTGAAGCCCCTGTTGGAAAGATGGCATATAAATACAGGTAGAACTCAACTTACAATCACAACTGAGCCCAAAAATGTATATTGTTAAGTGAGAAATTTGTTAAGTGAGTTTTGCCTCATTTTGTGACTTTTCTTGCGACATTCGTTAAGTGAATCACCGTTAAATTAGTATTATGTTGACTATCACTAAATGTGGCACCTAATGTTTTATGATGAATGTATTTTCACAATGTCTATGATAATGATCTATCTATCACTATTGTTGTATGCATGCTGAGAGCTTATGCACTGGAGACAAATTCCTTGTGCATCCGATGGCACTTGGCCAATAAAGAATTCTAATAATTCTGCGTGAAACTGGTTTCTCTATTGATTTTGCTTTTCAAAAGGTCACAAAAGGGGATTACATGATTCCTGAACACGGTATAAATATGAGTCAATTATCCAAATGTACATCCTGTGAGCTTGGGGAGGTCATAAGCGTGAAAAATGCTCAAATGTCACTATTTTCAGTGCCGTTTAGAGGTGGTTTTCAGCAGATTCTGACCAGTTCTGGAGAACTGGTAGCGGAAATGTTGAGTAGTTTGGAGAATCGGCAAATACCGCCTCTGACTGGTCCTGCCCCCATCTATTCTCCGCCTCCCGAGTCCCAGATGATTGGCTGGGTCTTCTTTTGTTGCCCTGCACAGGAGAAAGGAGCTGGAAAGCAGGTTAGTGGGGTGGGGAGGGAATGGAGATTTTACAGTATCCTTCCCCTGCCACACCCACCAAGAACTGGTAGTAAAAAAAATTTGAATCCCACCACTGGTGCTGTTGTAACTTTGAAAGGTCACTAAATGAACTTTTGTAAGCCGAGGACTATTTGTATTGTAAAAACTGAACAGAATCAACATGAGCAGGCCTGCCATGAATGATTTGAGAGGGATGCTATAGTTTGCTAGCAGAACATTCATTTTCTGGGCCAAAATGCCAATTTTGTTCCCTGCTGTCTCCCCCTCAAAACAGCGGGATACCCCTTAGAGCCTCTCAGAGCTCCTTTATTTCATTCCCCCCCTCTCCCCCCAAAAAAGCTTTAGGAGAGATGCAAACCCCCCTTCCTGAAATGGTTGCAGTTTTAATGTGACAGAAGGAGAAACGATTAAATATATCCATATGCAATTAATTTAATTCTAATTAAATTTAAATGAAAAGGAATCAAATTAGATCCTTACCCAGGCCCTTCGGTTCCAGTCGAAAGTGGGTCTCTGCGCTAAGCCATAACGCAGCAAATTGTGCAAACTCAGCTGTGGTGCTTTCAAACCATAGCTTACGGCTTAGCATAATTTGCACACCCAGCAGGGGGTGGCTTCTTCAACAAACCATGATTGAACCTGTTGTGGGAACCCAACACTAATCTTGAGCCTGGCATCCTTGCTTGTTTCTCCTCAATGTAAAATCAGAACTGGCTGTTTTTTGTTTTAAACTGCCCCATTACTTATTATCCTTGTTTGTGATAACAGATAATAAGAGTTGGAAGGGACCTTGTAGGTCATCTAGTCCAACCCCCTGCCCAAGCAGGAGATCCTACACCATTTCTGACAAATGGCAGTCCAATTTCTTCTTGAAAGTCTCAAGTGATGGTGCTCCCACAATTTCCGAGGGCAACTTCTGTTCCATTGGTTGATTGTTCTCCCTGTCAGAAAGTTTCTCCTTATTTCCAGGTTTAATCTCTCCTTGTTCAGTTTCCTTCCATTATTCTTTGTCTGGCCTTCGGGTGCTTCAGAAAATAGCTTGACCCCTTCCTCCTCTCTGTGACAGCCCCTCAAATATTGGAAGACTGCTATCATGTCTCTCCTGGTCCTTCTCTTCACCAGACTAGCCATGTCCAGTTCCTGTAATCGTTCTTCATATGCTTTAGCCTCCAGCCTCCTAATCATCCTGGTTGCTCTTCTCTGCACTCTTTCTAGAGTCTCAACATCTTTTTCATAGTGTGGGGATCAAAACTGCATGCAGTACTCTAGGTGTTGCCTTACTAAGGCTTTATAGAGTGGTATTAGTACCTCCCTTGATCTTGATTGAATCCCTCTGTTAATGCAACTTAGGAATGCATTAGCTTTTTTGGCTGCTGCTGCACACTGCTGGCTCATCTTTAGCTGGTTGTCCACTAAGACTCCAAGATCCCTCTCACAGTTACTGCTATTAAGCCTGGTTTCACCCAGTCAATATATGTACTTTTAGATTTTCTTGCCTAAGTGTAGGCCTAAGTGTAGCCTAACGATTTTTCCATCCTTATATTCATTTCAGCCTGTTTTATGGTAGCAGTGTTTTGGGTTTTTTTTAATTCAAAACGGGTCTAACTTCATGCAGACAGGTTGGATATGCCTCCATCGACAGGTAGTCCTCGACTTACGACGACCAATTGCTTCTGTTGCTAAGCGAGACATTTGTTAAGTGGGTTTCTTTTGTCCCATTTGATGACCTTTCTTGTCACACTGGTTAAGTGAATCCCCGCAGCTGTTAGTAAGTTAGTAATATGGTTGTTAAGTGAATCTGGCTTCCACATCGACTTTGCTTGTCAGAAGGTCGCAAAAGGGGATCGCATGAATCCCGGGACACTGCTGCAAGTGTCATAAATACGAGTCAGCTGCCAAGGATTTGAATTAGGATCATGTGACCATGGGGATGCTGCCAGGTCGTAATTTGAAAAATTGGAATAAGTCCCTTTTTTCTAGTGCTGTTGTAAGTTCGAACCGTCACTAAACAAACTGTTGTAAGTCAAGGACTATCTGTAGAAAGAGAAACTAATCCCTTGCGCAGCTCTCTGCTTGGCTAATTTTGCCAAATTTAAAACCCTATAAAATGGCATAGGGAATCTTAATCCAGATTATGTGGCCAGCAGAGGTGGCATTCAGCAGGTTCTGACCAGTTCTGGAGAATCGGTAGCGGAAATTTTGAGTAGTTCGGAGAACCAGCAAATACCGCCTCTGACTGGCCCCGCCCCCATCTCTTCTCTGCCTCCCATTGAGTCACAGCTGATTGGCTGGGTCTCCTTTGGTTGCCCTGCACAGGAGAACGGAGCTGGAAAGCAGGCTAGTGGGGTGGGGAGGGAATGGAGATTTTACAGTATCCTTCTCCCAGGAGTGGGGAGGGAATCTGTGGTGGGATTCAATTTTTTTTATTACCGGTTCTGTGGGCATGGCTTGTTGGGTGTGGCTTGCTGGGCGTGGCAGGGGAAGAATACTGCAAAATCTCCATTCCCTCCCCATTCCTGGGTGAAGGTTACCACAGGTTCTCCGAACTACTCAAAATTTCCGCTACTGGTTCTGCAGAACCGGTCAGAACCTGCTGAATACCACCTCTAATGGGAACAGAGATTTTACAGCATCCTTCCCCGCCATACCCCCAAGCCACGCCCACCAGGCCAAACCACACCCACCAAGCCACACCCATAGAACCAGTAGTAAAAAAATATTTGAATCTCACCACTGCTGTGTGGCCTGTGATTTCGTCCTTGTTCCATGGCCCTGAGGTAATATTTGCAAAACATGGCCAGTGGCTTTCCTGAGCAACAATCCTTTTTTGCATAGCCAACATTTTTGGCACCGTGTCTCTCGCCTTGATGGGGCCAGCTTCTTGAATTCAGACAGCAGAAATATGCTCCAGGGCTCCTACAGCCGTTCATTGACTTGTGTCCTGAATCCAGGAAGTCTTTAATGCTGATCTTAGCGAATAGGTAATCCCTTAGAATTGACTGGAAGTAAAAGACAACACATTTTATTGCTTGTTACATAAGCCTGGCTCTTTGGAAAGATTTTTCTGGCTCAAATAACACCACCATTTCTCCTCAGGAGAGAACGGGGGAAAAATAGGCTTGAATTGTGGGACTCTCCCCAATAGTCTCGTTTTGGGATTATCAAGGCCAGTATTTCTCAAAGTCAGCAACTTTAAGATAGGTGGACTCTTAGCTCCCAGAATTCCCCAGCATGCTGACTAGGGAATTCTGGGAGTTGGAGTTCACCCATCTTAAAATCACTGAGCCAGAACAACTCTGATCTACAGCTTTGGGGCACTGTTGATTCATATAATGTTGGCTGTTACACTGTTTCTCAACCTTGGCCAATTTTAAGATGTATAGACTTCAACTCCCAGAATTCCCCAGGCAGCATGCTGGCTAGGAAATTGTGGGAATTGGAGTCCACAAATGTTAAAACATGCCAAGTTTGAAAAAACGCTGGGCCAGATGACAACATTGTTATCTATAGTCACCCATTAGTTGTAGCATAAGGGAAAAATATTCTGAAATATGGCCTTTTGTCATAGAACATTTGACTGTTTTTAAATAGGGAAACCAAGCACAGTGCAGCTAGTCACTCAATGTGAGAAATTATAAGGCAAGTTTTGATGAGACAGGGAATGAGTTCAAAAGTACAGTAGCTTTCCATCCACTAAAAAGTAAGAAATTGGAGCAAAGTAACAAATGAAATCTGGCTATACCTCAGATTCAAATCTATGCATTCTTCCTCTTCCTCCTTTGCTAATCTTGCTCCATTTTGGGGGGTAAGTGTTCAGGACAACCTGTCTGGAGTTTCTTACTCCCACATCCCAGCATCCCAAAGGTGCTTTTTCAAGAGGCAACTGGACTTTCTTGATTTTTCTTTTGAAGGTGTTTTGCTTCTCATCCAAGAAGCTTCTTCAGCTCTGGCAGGAAAGGGCACCCCGAGGACACAGATATACCTCCAAGTGCTTCAATGACCCTCTAAAAGGATGCAAATGACCTGCTGTCTGCAAGGAATATAAACCCTTCCATTCCCCACTATCCTGCCAAAGCTGAAGAAGCTGCTTGGATGAGAAGCGAAATGTCTTCAAAAGAAAAAACAAGAAATTCCAGTTGCCTCCTGAAAAAAGCACCTTTGGGACAACCAGGACCCGTGGATGACCGAGAATCTCTACAGATTCCTACCAGTAGTTTCAAAACAGTCGTTGAAATTGGTTATTGCTTTCAAAAGAAACTTGTGATCCATTTTATAGCTCAAAACAAACTATTCCTTTATACATGGAAAACAAGTCTAGTCTTTGCATGGATGCCAAAAATCTAATTATAAAACTCAAACTGCAGTTGAAAAGACAGATACAAGAACAGCTCCCCCAACAAAAAACTAAATTAATTCGGAAGAAACCCCATTTTCCTCGGTGTTCTAGGTTAGGTATATCTACCAGATGTTAGATTATGGATCCCATCACCCTTAGCCAGTGCAGGGAGTGAGAGTTGTAGATCAACATATCTGAAAATGAAGGGTTTTTTTGATTGGAGACCCACTTTGGCAGATTTAGCTCACAAATCTCATTTTGTGCATTGAGTAAGCCACAATGGACTGGTTCATCTATGTTTCTCATTCACCCAGGATGTTTTCATGCCATGTAATTGTAAGTAACCGTGAAGTACTTAATAACTTCTCCCTAAAGCTTTTCTTAACTAAACAGGAGGGCAGAAACTTCTACCTGCCCTAATGTTTTTCACATACTTAGTGCAGTTATTTCAACTGACTTCAATTCCCACAATTCTTAGCCGGCTGAGAATCTTGTAAGTTCACTGCTTGTTAGCAGGTCTACATACTACTGGGAATAATCCTGCTGCTTTGAGAATGTACAATTAACAACTTTCCACAACACTCCGGATTAATCTCAGGAGTATTGTGGGAAATTAAGAGGGCAGTGAAACTCAGCACTTCTTCTATTACAGGTAAAGCTGGGGAAGTGGGCAATTAAAAGGAATCTCCATGTAAGTCAGAGGTATTTAACCTGTGGTCCAGAGGCAACATACAGCCCAGGACATCTAGTTAATGCAGCCCCACAAAATCATATACTTTTAACATTATTTATTCATAAGAGCGTTCAGTTTTGGTCATGAAAAAGATGTTGAGACTCTAGAAAAAGTGCAGAGAAAAGCAACCAAGATGATTAGGGTTCTGGAGGCTAAAACATATGAAGAATAGTTACGGGAACTGGGCTTGGCTAGTTTAATGAAAAGAAGGTCTAGGGGAGACATGATAGCAGTGTTCCAATATCTCAGGGGCTGCCACAAAGAAGAGGGAATATTCACCAAAGCACCAGAAGGCAGGACAAAAAGCAACGGATGGAAACCAATGAAGGAGAGAAGCAACTTAGAACTAAGGAGAAATTTCCTGACAGTTGGAGCAATTAACCAGTGGAGCAACTTGCCTCCAGAAGTTGTGAATGCTCCAACACTGTTTTTAAAAATATGTTGAATAAACCATTTGTCTGAAGTGGTGTAGGGTCTTCTTTGGTTGCCCTGCAGAGGAGAATGGAGCTGGAAAGCAGGTTAGTGGGCGGGGAGGGAATGGGGATTTTGCAGTATCCTTCCCCTTCCATGCCCACCAAGCTACACCACGCCCACAGAACCGGTAGTAAAAAATTTTAAATCCCACCACTGCGTGGCTCTTCTCGTCATAAATTGAGGACTTTTTGTAGCGTGAAACCTTTTCTTTGGCAGCCTCCTGTGCTATAGAGTTCCACCCTTCCTGAAAGCTTATCTGCTTTGTCTGGGCTGAAAGGAACCCTCAGTGGAAAGACCTCATGTTCAAAGGCACGTGCCCGCATTACCACGGAAATGATACTCCGGATGAAATCTTAAAAGGTCCTTATTAAAAGCAGGTCCGGGAATATGAGATGGAAATCTTTAGGAGTTCTGGTCTTAATTAACTCTGGGATGGGAAACCTGGGGGGGGGTCTTATGAAGCCCCCTGATAGACCTTTTGTTTGGTCCCCAGAACATCGCCTAACTTTGCTGCTCAATTTTTGTTTCTTTTCTGGGTGACGGCGAGATTGCTGTTTAGCACAAGCTGCACTGTTCATATCGTCACTGCAAGGTTTCTGGTAAGCTTTGCGCTTACTCATTCCCCAATGTAAAAAAATAAAAATAAAAATAAACTTGTTCTCCATCCAACAGGAAGAGCACAATGAGGATCATGTGTGCGTGGGAAGGACGGTCATTTGCTCCTGTAGCCTCTCATCTTGGCCGAGATCCCAGCAAATTTGAAGCTGGAACCCTTTCGCGGCTTTTTTTTCTTTTTTCTTTGGCCCCCAAACTTGGCAGATGCAAACTGTTGGCCCAGTTTTTGCCAAGGGTGGCTGAGTAGAGGGTTATGTTCTTCCCCAGTTAATCCTGTTATCTCGTTAAGAGCCCTTTAATGGACAAACTCCCCTTCCGTTAATTCGAAAAGGAGGAGAAGGAGAACAGGAGCAGCGTGTGCAAAAGAAGAGAGGACAACGTTCAACCGGCACAGACTGGTGCATTGTTTGAAGGGCCTGTTAGGGAGGGAGGGAGAAATGGATGTTCGGAGATGAGGGGGCAGAACAAATACAGGGCAAATACAGGGCAACTCCGGTGAGTGGCCAAACTTTCAACATTTGGGGAACCCTGATTGGAAAAAAAAAATTGCACGTGTTTTTGTGTGTATTTGAAGCATCCCCAAACAATTAGCACCCTGTTCCTGCGATAAGGATTTATGGGTTTGTGACTACAGCTCAGCTATTGATCTGGTTTCCCTTTAAGGCAAAACAGATGTTTTATTGCTTGCTTTTATAGATGTGGCTTTGACTATGGGAGGGAGGGAGGGAGAGAGAGAGAGAGAGAGAAAGATATGGACCAGAGTCATCTGGTTGCAACCTGAGTGGAATGTGACCTCCTGGCAAAACACGGACGCGCTGGTGCTTCGCGGCAATGCCCCATCTGTGACTGAGTGGGATTTTCACACAGTCAGGAAGCTTTTGACTGGCAAGGCTTTAAACCTCCTTTTCTTTGCGGATTAGACCCTCTGCGGCTTGCAAGGGCATATGCCACTCCATTATGCTCAGCGGGGCACATGCACAGCTGCCAGCAGGTTGGGCAGCCTGTTGCTTGCTTGCTCCTCTCTGCCGGGTGGTGCCTGGCACAGCGCAACCTCCACTCTGCAAGCAAAAGGCTGGATTTCTTTTCTCAGGCTGAGACCGAGAGGACGGCAGGTTCTCCTGGAGTAATGTGTATCTTTGCTCCAAATAGACGAAGCTTGGAAGTTCTGGTCCCCTTCAAATCCATATACACCCTCCCACCGAACCAAAGGACAGAATTGACTGGATGTGGACCTTCCAAGCGAGAAGGAAGGTGACTATTAAGAGAGATGAGCCTGCGAGGAGTCCCCTCCTCCAGAACATAGAATAACAGAGTTGGAAGGAACCAAGGAGATCATCTAGTCTAACCCCACCCCCCACCGCACAACCATCCAGACCACAGAACCACAGAGTTGGAAGGGATTGTGAAGGTCATTTAGTCCAACCCCCCCCACAGCCATTCCAGAACATAGAACCACAGAGTTGAAAGAGACCTTGGAGGTCATCTAGTCTAACCCCCTGCACAACCATCCAGAACATAGAATAACAGAGTTGGAAGGGGCCTTGGAGGTCATCTGATCTCATCTCCCCACAACCATCCAGAACACAGCGCAACACAGAGCAACAGAGTTGGAAGGGGCCCTGGAGGCCATCTAGTCTAGCCCCCTGCACAAGCAGGAGAGTCTGTACCCTTTCAGATGAGTGGCTGTTCAGAAGGATGGGAATATAAAATATTTCTGTGGCTGGAAACAGGGTTTTAAAATTCAGCTTCTAGCTGTTGGCAGAGGTTGCACTGATATGGTGATGCCTGTGGAGGAAAGGATTTGCAAGTTTAGGTCCTTTCTTGAGGTGTGGGGGTTGGAGGTGGAGACTGGGGGAGATTACAGTAAAAGGATCACCTAAATCGGATTGGAGAGTTAACACTCCCAGGCTGGGTTTACAACTCATGTTTGAGACAATTAAGTCAGTCAAATATATGACAATTGCTTTCGCAATGCATATAGTTCATTTTAAAATCATACCTGGCATACCGCATCCAGTTTTGGTCACGATATTACGAAAAGGATATTGAGACTCTAGAATGAAGGCAGAGAAGAGCAAGAAAGATGATTAGGGGACTGGAGGCAAAAACATATGAAGAAGGGTGAAGGAACCGGATATGTCTAGTCTAATGAAGAGAAAGACAAGGTGACACGATAGAAATCTTCCAAGATTTGAGGGGCTGCAACAAACATGAGCCAACCTACTCTCCAAAGCACCTGAAGGCAGGAGAAGAAGCAACAGATGGAAACCTATCAAAGACAGATCCAGTCTAGAACTAGAAATGATGAAGCAAGGATTATATTGGTACAGCATTGGAAAAATTGGAGAAATACCACTAGATGAAGAGATAATTAAGAAGATATTGGACTGTACCGAAATGGACAGACTTACATTGAAGATTAACTAGAAAGAAGATACTGAATACTATCCAACGTGGGATTTAGTTTATCAATGGCTGGAAGAAAGGGGGTAAAGATTAGGAGTATAATTTGTATTGTTAAGCATACAAATAACCCAGACCACATGATGTTTATTAAGCACTAATTAAATGTATTAGTAGAAAATTAATAAAACTTTATATTAAAAAAGAAGAGGTTGTGGGTGATCCACAGAGGTGATATTCAGCAGGTTCTGACCCGTTCTGGAGAATTGGTAGTGGAAATTTTGAGTAGTTTGGAGAAGCGGCAAACCCCACCTCTGACTGGTCCTTCCCCCATCTCTTCTCTGCCTCTGCTGATTGGCTGGGTCTCCTTTTGTTGCCATGCACAGGAGAATGGAGCTGGAAAGCAGGTTAGTGGGGTGGGGAGGGAATGTGGATTTTACAGTATCCTTCCCCTGCCATGCCCACCAAGCCACGCCCACAGACTCTGACTGGCCCCGCCCCCATCCATTATTTGCCTTCTGCGTCCCAGCTGATTGGCTGGGTCTCCTTTGATTGCCCTGCACAGGAGAACAGAGCTGCAAAGCAGGTTAGCGGGGTGGGGAGGGAATGGAGATTTTGCAGTATCCTTCCCTTGCCATGACCACCAAGCCACGTCCACGGAACCAGTAGTAAATTTTTTTGAATCCCACCACTGGTGCTCCATCACTGCAGGTTTTTAAGAAGATGTTAGACAGCCATTTCCCTGACGTGGCAAATAGTCTCCGGCTTGAGCGAGGGGTAGGACTAAAAAAGCCCGCTTCCAGCTTTGTTATTCTGTTCTTTTAATCTTGGTTATCCTCCTGGTCTGAGACCACAAAGAAAAGCCTTAACTGAACTGATCAGGTTAATATGATTGGTATGGTTTAGTGTGATTTGCAAACTAAGGCTGCTGGGTTAGTTTATCATTCAAGGAGTGTTTTCATACCACATTCTTAATGAGGTCAGTTGGATTCCACATCAGATGCATTTCATGCAACTTGCTAATATCGTAAAACTCTGTGGAGGCTTTTTGCAGCCTAGAATATTGTGCACAATCGGCTTGTTTACTTCCTCTATAATTCAGTATCTTGTGAACCCAGAAAATAGCTGTTAAAACCCACCCCTCTCCTAGGAAAATGAAATATTTTGGGATATACTGAAAAGGCAGAATATTTCCCCTAAAAAGAGAAGTAGAAACTCAGAAGCAGAAACTCAGCCTCTGCCCATCTTTGCCAATGGGCCATTACTCTGGCCTGGGCCAGCCTATTTTACATAACAAAGATCTATTCCAGGTAGACCTATAATAAGAATTGCCCAAAGCCCCTTCATTACATCATCATCCAGCAAGGCTCAACCAAGCCTGACACTCCCGACAGCCTACAGAGTTGCCCCTGCATGGCTCCATGGGAGTCTGACAAGCAATCAGAATACAAGGTCAAATTCATATTCCAACAGAGGGTATAAAACCCAGGCACTTTCAGCATCTCCGCCCTTCCTTCTTGGAGCTCCAAGCCATGTGGTCCTGTCCACCATTAAACCATCTTTCCAAGCAGTCACCATGTTTCCAGTGTCTTTCTTCCCCCCCTTGGAACTGAACCCAGAAGGATATTTCTTCCAACATAATTCAAAGTAAGCCTAATTCAAAGTAAGCCTGTAATGCAGACCAGCTCCCTGATGCTTCTTATTGCTGTCACAAGAAAAAAAAAATCTGCCAAAAATGTCCTGCCAAATTTCAATGATGCGTTTGAAATGGGAGGGTGAAGGTGGCCTGCGGTTACTCAAATCTGCAATAGGGTGTGGCAACATGCTTTTGGCAACAATGGGATAAAGCAAAGTTTCTTTATGTGTTGGTTTGAGTAAGGCTGGTGCTGAGAAGCCACCCTGTGACACCTATTGTAGAAAGTTAGCACCCACCCCTCTTCTAGAAGAATGAAATATTTTGAGAAATATTAAAAAGGCAGAACATTTTATTTCCCTGGATGAGAAATGGAGAAACATGCTCTTGGAAAGTAGCCCGCACCTTTCTTAATAGCCCCCAGCAGATATTTTGTGCCCTTTGAGAAACATTGGACCAGCCTATCTACAAAAGACCTCAAGATCCAGGATGATGGGATTAAGACATGACTCCTCAGGACATAACAGATAACAGATAATCAGAGTTGGAAGGGACCTTGTAGGTCATCTAGTCCAACCCCCCGCCCAAGCGGGAGACCCTACATCATTTCTGACAGATGGCAGTCCGATCTCTTCTTGAAGGTCTCAAGTGATGGTGCTCCCACAACTTCCGAGGGCAACTTCTGTTCCATGGGTTGATAGTTCTCACTGTCAGAAAGTTCCTCCTTATTTACAGATTAAATCTCTCCTTGTTCAGTTTCCATCCATTATTCCTTGTCTGGCCTACAGGCACTTTAGAAAATAGCTTGACCCCTTCCTCTCTGTGGCAGCCCCTCAAATATTGGAAGACAGCTATCATGTGTCCCTTGATCCTTCTTTTCACTAGACTAGCTAAGCCCAGTTCCTGTAACCGTTCTTCGTATGTTTTGGTCTCCAGTCCCCTAATCATCCTGGTTGCTCTTTTCTGTACTTTTTCTAGAATCTCAACATCTTTTTTATAATGTGGTGAACAAAACTGGATGCAGTACTCTAGTTGTGGTCTTACTGAGGCTTTATAGAGTGGTATTAGTACCTCCCTTGATCTTGATTGTATCCCTCTGTTAATACAATTTAGGATTGCATTAGCTTTTTTGGCTGGCTCCTATTTAGCTGGTTGTCCACTAAGTCTCCAAGATCCCTCTCACAGTTGCTGCTATTGAGCCTGATTGTTACTGCTATTAAGCCTGGTTAGGATTAACCTTAATAATAGGATTAACCTTCAACCATCCAGCAGCAGAGCTCATCACCTTGCACAATCTTCTGGGGACATTGCATCACCCTCCAGGCTTCAACCAAAGTTAGCTCAGACAACCTACAGAGCCAGCTATGACCTCTACAACAACCAATAGAATACACGTTCTTGCACAGGAAGTTCAAGTGCAAAGCCCAAGAGAAGATGTAAAAGCTCCACACACTCAACTCCGTATGGTCACCTACCCAGCATCGAAAGTGCTTGGTGGTTCTGCTTCCTCACTAAACCACCCACTCTTTCCCTCTCTCTCTCTCTCTTTTCCACCTCCAGTTCCAAGGACAGAAGACTAGCCATAGTTCTTATTACATCACCTTCCCTCAATTTCAGTTTGTTACTGTACATACAGAACACCCCCTCCACAACTCTGCAGAAGTAAAATTCCTCCAACTCATACAGTAGCCTGGTGTCTCACTGTCTTAAAAAAGCAGATTAAGCCGGGATTGCAATGTTCTGGTTGATTTGGTTGAATGTACAGTATATGGGCATGGCTGCCAAATCCACCATATTTTTCAGGAAGAAGCTGGAGAAGAATCCACCATGGCTCTAACTGATGAGCAGAGAGGGTTCAAATCAAATGCCGGCTCAGAGATGGGCATATATTCTATGTCAGTAGTCTGTAGAGATTCCCAGTCATCTAGGTCCTGGTTGTCCTAAAGGTGCTTTTTTCAGGAGGCAACTGGATTTTCTTATTTTTTCCTTCTGAAGACACTTTGCTTCTCATCCAAGAAGCTTCTTCAGCTCTCACAGGATGGTGGGGAATGGAAAGATTTACATTCCTTGCAGACAGCTGGTCATTTGCATCCTTTTAGAGAGCCATTGAGGCCACTTGGAGGTTTATCTGTGTCCTCGGGTCACCTTAGTGGTGCTCCTGGTTCCTGTAGTCTGCAATTCCACTACAGGAACTGGAAACACTACTCGGGTGACCCTGAGGATACAGATAAACCTCCCAAGTGCTTCAAGGACCCTTTCAAACAGGGCTGTCAAACTCCTAGCCCACGGGCCAGATGTGGCCACACCCACACCTGATTTAGCAAAGGGAAAAAAAAAACCCTGATACATCATGTGATGCCGCCATGATGACGTGTGTTTGACACCCCTGGCTAAAATGATGCAAATGACCAAGGAAGATAAATCCTTCCATTCCCCACTATCCTATCAGAGCTGAAGAAGCTTCTTGGATGAGAAGCGAAATGTCTTCAAAAGAAAAAAACAAGGAAGTCCAGTTGCCTCCTAAAAAAAGCTCCTTTGGGTTCTGAGGCACTATTTCTCAACAGCAGCAACTTTAAGATGTGTGGATGTCAACTCCCTAATTTCCCCAGCCAGTTATTCAGGCAGTTGATCTTAAAACTGACAAAATTGAGAAACATTGTTCTGTGGGATTAGGGAAAGTGAGTTTCCCCTCTAGTTGAATCCACATGGCATGCTTAACCTGGTTACTGAATTAACCTATTTTCTGAGTTCACATACTAAATCAAGTTTTGAGCTAACCAACAGGTTTGATTTGCAAGACATACTAAGTCCCACAAAAAATAATAATGCAAGCATGGTTAGGTCTAGCCAAAGTTGGTAAGCTGAACAGACTCAATTAAATGTGTTGTATAAACACAACTTCTCTCTTTTTTCTCTCCCAGGCTCCCTAGGAGGTTCTCAGAACAACCATGAGAAGCAAACTGTTTAGAAATAGAAATAGAAGAGTATATAGAAGTGCAGAAATTAATAATCACCCATTAATTCTGTGAAGAAACACCTGCTGTGGTATAAATTTTGTTTCATTGCATCCACTCAAGAAAATGAACAAGTAATCTGGATTTTTCCATCAAAAGTTTTCTTCTTGAATGACAGGAAGGAGCCGTTTCTGCTCTACAATCACATCTCTGTAAATCTGTGTGTGTGTGTGTGTGTGTGTGTTTTGTTTTAAGCAGAACGCAGCTTACCAACCATGGCAATGGCTCACTTGAGATTAATAAACTGCTGAGTTTTGGTGCTTGGTGGGACTGCAAAAACTGTAGCAGGGGATGGGGAGTAATTGTCAAGCATCTGGCAGACCACAAAACACAATTAAAAGCTTGGGTGTGCCTTGCTGGGTCAGAAATCTTTCACGTCTTTACAAGACCTGACCAAGAAACGGAGCCAGTATCATGGAATGTTGGGATCGCCAAGGTAACATTTATGGCTCCATTCATGGACCTTATTTACCATCATTGATTTAATTTTTTAAAAAGTCTAAAAGCACTCATACCTCTCTTAGGATGGGAGTACTGCTTTAGTTTCTCTGTTGAGCTACTTTTTTCCCGGTCTCCTAGAAACAAGAATCTTCTGGATCTGGTCACATCCATCAGATGTCTTTTGATTTGTCCACAACCCACATTCAGGAATCCAAATGTGCTTAGCGGGACATAGTGTGTCAGTCCTTCAAGAGAGACCGGATTAGGAAACCAATGCCGTGTAGGTCAGACTCAGGACTACATACTTTTATTGTAAAGTTATAGTAACAGAATCTTGCAAGTCTGGATGTGTTTCCCACTCTCTTCTTTTATCTTTGGGAGAACTAGCGGGAAGCTTATCTGAGATGTTTACTCACATTACATTCTTGGCCTGGGCTCAGACCCCTCTCATCTGCCCCTTGCAGATAATGTAGTGGCTCTTTTCCCATCCTTCAAGGCCATTCCCTCTGTCCTCTACTGACTGTGGGATTGACCAACCCGTCTTCCAACTTCTACTCACTCCCTGAGATTATCTGTTCTCAGCCAAGACTTGGCTGAATTCGCAAGGAGACTCTCAGCTAGTTAGGAATTTGGATTGCAGATTTGATCAAAGGCCAATCTGTGAACGAAGGGTTTTAAAACACAAAAATATGGTTTTATTTTAACTGTTTTTCCCATTCTATCCGCCCTTTCCCTTACCCTTCCCTCTCCTCCCTCATTTGCCCTTCTCTCTTTCCCTCTCGGCCTCTGCCAAGGCCTGTTTGCTTTCTCTTCTGTATATAATTTGTAGATGTGTTGTTTTTAATGGTAAGATTAATAAAGTTTTTCTAAAAAATAAAATAAAAAATCACGAAGGTCACTGAGACCATGCGATTGAAGCTCAGTTCTCTTTAAACATGCATCACAAATGAAAAAGGAGATGGGAATTTTGATTATATAGGCACGGCTGCCATCCTGACATTTTTGATCGACTTTTGAAAAGGCAAATAAAACAGATGATTGCCTTCTGTCTACACCTGGACTGGGATTTTCCTCTTGTCCCCATGGTGGTTTAAACCAGTGGTGGGATTCAAAATTTTTTACTAGCGGTTCTGTGGGTGAGGCTTGGTGAGCGTGGCAGGGGAAGGTTACTGCAAAATCCCCATTTCCCCCCCACCCCACCAACCTGCTTTCCAGCTCCATTCTCCTGTGCAGGGCAACAAAAGAAGACCCAGCCGATCAGCTGGGACTCGGGAGGCAGAGAATAAATGGGGCCAGGGCCAGTCACAGGTGGGATTTGCCGGCTCTCCAAACTACTCAAAATTTTCGCTACCAGTTCTCCAGAACTGGTCAGAACCTACTGAATGCTACCTCTGGTTTAAACCCATTGCTTTTTTCTTCACACCCTTCCGCCAAAAGAGTAAACTCTTTGCATATGTAGTGATAGCCTTGAAGTCAAAAGGTTGTTAAATGTTCTCATAATTGTTATTTGTGGCTTGGGAATGGCTGCTCTCAACTCTTTTCCTCCTAAGTTAGCCAACCTTTCAGGGATGTTGTGAGGATAAAATATTGGAAGTGGAGAACAGAGCCATATTATATATTGCCTTCTTTAAGCATTCTCTGTACCTTTTTATGGCTGGGGGCTTCCCTCTTGGTTAGCAAAAGAAATATGTGGAACAAGGAGGAGTGACTTTTAGAACTGGGTTTAATGAATGCATTTAACCTGGCTTCTGGATTAATCCATTGTCTGGATTTGAATGATACCCTGAAACATAAACTAGCCAAAGAATTTGGTTCATAGAACACACTAAATAAACCAAACAAGGCCAAAACAAATTGAGCTTACAATAGGATGAATGCCGCTGTTGGGTTTGCCACCGGTGCATTGATTGCAAGAGCAACCTTGGTGTAAAGTAAATGCAGGTCACATTTGGGTAGCTGGTAGGGGGAAGTCACACGGATCTTACACATTTTGGGGGAAAGCCAGGGCCAGGGTAGCTAAGATTAGATTATGTGCTTGAGCAAAGCTCAGGATTTTCTGACATTTGTTTCCCCCTGGATTTCTGGATGGGATAGGGTTTCTGGGTTTGGTTTTTTTTAAAAAAATGTCCTCTTTCTCTGAAACGATAACCATCAGTAGCAGGAAAATGGTTTAGCTCCTATTTGCTAAATATCCCTGGATACACCGCTTGAATTTCTCCCATATGATCTGCGAAGGGCTGTTGTTTCATTGCACATATTGGAAAGAGGAGTAAATCACAGCCCTTTACTTGAGAGACCGGAGTGGGAATAAAACTTTCCCCTTTGCTTGACACTGAGAGTGCCTGTGGGTTCTTGCAATAATAGATTGGCACTCTCCTACTGTCCTTTCGCGTCACAGTGACAGACAGTTTGCCAGAGCTGAATACAGATCCCAGCTTGCAAGCCAGCCAAGCTTATTTGAACGGAGTGGGATGGCTGGTGCACTCTGCTAAGGAGTATTAAAACAGGACAACTAGCCAGCTCTTCTCCTGCGTAAGATTCGCATGTGCTACCAACCAGATCATCTTTTAGCGCAGGCTTGGGTTGGAAACTGGCAGCCCACACAAGCCTCTCGCGGCTCTTAGGACTCCATGAAGCACCCTGCCCAGCAACCATGCTCTGGTTTGGCTTGAAATAAAGTTTTAGAGCAGCGGGAGCCATTCTGCGAATGGGAACGATAGCCTTGAGTGTCATGATTATTTTAATTCTTTTCTCCATGATTGTATTTTGAATGATTGAACGCCACCCACGGGCCAAATGAATAGGGGCGGCGTATAAATATGGTTAAATAACACACCAATAAATAGCAAGTGGGCAAGCAGCCAGCTTGGGAGGAATATGGGCATCCCAATTCTATTTTCACAGCATGGATGGAAGGTGGGTGCGTGTGTATAGACACACACATACACATATCGCCCCTACATAAAAAGAGAGGCTGAATTCACACCTTATTCTAAGCAAGTGATGACAAACCTACAAGACACACGTCAAATAGGACAAGCCACATTTTGGGTGACACTCCAGTATTCACCAACAACCCAACTATTTTCAAAAGCACGCGCTGTTCTCATGTAATTTTAGGAAGCTGTGCAAGAATGGGGTATACTCTAATGCAACCTTTGGAGCCTCTGAAAATCACATAAGACCATGCTGGTTTTTTGGATGCTACAGACGAGCATTTTCTGAACCCACTTCGAGAATGAAGGCCCCGTGTGACCTGGAGCACCTCAAGTAGGCTGCAAGGGCCTTTCCATAGGGAGAGAACATTGCCCGAAGGTGAGTGGGGTGTGGTAGATCTTGGAGAGGGGGCACAATGGCTCAGCGGTTAAAGATACTGAACTTGTCAGCTGCAGAGCTGTCATCCTGAGTTCAAGGCCTGAGCTTTGCGCAATGGGGGTGAGCTCCTGTTACTTGCCCCAGCTCCTGCCAATCTAGCAGTCCAAAAGCATGCAAATGCGAGTAGATAAATAGGTACCATTTCAGCGGGAAGGTAACAGCATTCCATGAGCACCATGCTGGTAGCACGACCACAGAAATTGTTTTCGGATAATGCTGGCTCCCTTGGCCAAGAAATGGAAATGAGTACTATGCCTAGAGTCAGACACACCTTTGACAGGGAAATCTTTACCTTTATTTTAGATCCTGGAGAGCGCTGCGCTATGGGGGCAATTGCCCTCTTCCTCAAAGCTTGCTTACCTTGGAGAACAGCGTGAGGCAACCTTTTTGAACAGCAGTAGTGGCACTAAGGCTGAATTCAAGGCCTAAGCCTTTCACCTCAGGCCCAGCCTTGGAACTGATGTTCAGGAATGCCTACATAGAAGATTGTTTCTTTTGTCTCGCCCCACTCTGTGTGTGTGTGTGTTGTGTGTACAATATGCAAGCAGAGTCAAATTAGGCATTATCCGAATTTTTGACACGCTGAGCCCAAGAGTTTTGTCTTCACTGTTCTAAACCGTTATGTAACAAGGTTGTAAAATCAGGCATGGTCACGTGATGCCTCATTAAACGACAGCACCACTTAGTGAATTCTGTTGATAACATTGGTGAAGGTACACAGGATCTCTTTCCTAGTCAAAAACATTTCTGAAGTTTAAAGCGGTAAGGTAATGTTTGGAAATACCACAGGCAGACACTTCCTTAATTCATGAAGTTATAAAGACGGGGGAGGAGATATAGCATTTGCAAGATTGTGCTATTACACAGTTTAGTCAATCTCAATAACAGTAGTTTTTTTTAGCCATCCTATGGAATTGATTTCCTGGTCTGGTCTACTTAAAGAGGCTGAGATACAGGGGCTTAAGGACATGCCCTCCGAGAACAGAGTGAAAGAATTTGAGATGTTCGGTCCGAAAGAAAGAAAACTTTAGGGAGAAATGGTAGCTGTATTCAGACCCCAGAAAAGGAAGCTACGGACCAGAGCATTTTGATGTGCTTCAGACATGCGTCATTTGTACTGCCTTATGAATAGCTCAGGAACCCCTATTTGTCTGGCGGAGAACATGTCCTGGGGTTGAATCCACTGCTGGAGGCCACCCACCAAGATTAATGTGCCTTCAGCAGGGTGCTAAATCTGTTGTATTTGGAGATACTTGGCGGAGCATTCCAAGATGACAAGCCAAAGGCCATGCTGTTACTCGTGTCCTGCAGGTCTGAAACGAAAGGTAGGGAGAGTGGGAGGATGGCCCCACATACATATTAATGAGATGCACTGCAGGATGACCTGGCTCGCGCTGGCTGTTTCCTGCAATCCATCCAGATCGCTATTAGGCGTGTGTGATTATGTCTGTACTGCAATGCAGATCGCTTACATTGGTGATGAAGCAGACCCACACACATCTTGTAGTAGCACACACCACACACACACATCTTGTAGTAGCACGGAAACTGATTGTGCAGGCAGTCCGCATCAGCGTGTGTCAAATGACAGGCCGTGGTGGATATGGGTGAAGCGGCGGCTTAAAGTTGCGGCAGGTTCCGCCAAGGAGAAGAGGAGAGTTTGTTGTTCTCAGACTCTGGGTCGTGATTGCAAATTCTAGATCAAAAGCACCTCATTTCTCACTTGGCGTTGAGAGCAGCGGTAGTGAGACCTTGGAAAGAGATTCATAGCGGCGCCTTCGTTGTTTCAGTGCCGACAACATTTGCTAGAACCAACCTTGCCCATGAAGCGGTCACACGTTCCACTTTGTCCCTTAGCCAGAGAGACTTTGCTAGAGTCCCCTTCTTGGTGCTTAGTGTGTGTGTATGTGTGTGTGTGTGAAGTGCTGCTGCCCTCTGCTGTCTACAACCTGCTTGCCTTCCGGGGTCTTGTGCATGTGGGTGTGTTTCCTGACAGCTTCACTAGGTATTAATTAACTCAACAAGGTCTTCCTTTCTCCAAGTTCTGCTATCACCTCCCATTTTGCAAATCCGAGGACATTCCTTTCAGTCTTACTTACCAGAGATAACAATCGGGCTAAAAAACAGCCACAAAGGAGCTCTGGGTGATTCAGAAGGTTTTAAAGATTAATATACAATTGAGACCAGAGCTTTTTAAAATGTTCCTGGGGACAAATAGTTGGGGAGGGGTGGGGGGGAATCCACTGATCTTTGTTTTTCTACATGGTACCTGCAGTGAGGTTATTTATTGTAGGCACAGAGATGGAAATACTGGTGTATTACCCACAATGGAGGAAGGGTTGGTGAAGGCGATGGAATTTGCTGAGGTGGCTAAATTGACTTGTTTGGTTAGCAAAAAGATGCTGTCTATAGTTACTGCAGACTGGAAACCCCTTGTGGACTTTTTTGGGTGTGAAACAGAAAAAATGAATATGATTTATGGCTTTGATGATTAGATAGGGTAGGTTATAGAAAGAAGAGAGTTGTAACCATAAAGTAAGGGTTAAATTTATAATTATCCTTATAGCTACTGCATACAAGATGGGAAGCTATTTTCTATTTGTTTTCTTTGCTATTTTTCTTCCCCCCCACCTTTCTTGAACTTTAGCTTCCTCTTTTATTTCATTTTCTCACTTTATATTGATTTGTATTAGTTTCGATCTCCCTTTTAAAAACAGCTTTAATTTATATTATATAGATAGATGATAGCTACACATACACACAAACAGAGAGAGACACACACAAAACTTATCTCTCTTCTTCTCAACAAGAAGAGCTAGTGTGGTTTAGTGGTTAAGGCACCAGGCCAGTGGTGGGATTCAGCATTTTTTTTACTACTGATTCTGTGGACCTGGCTTGGTGGGTGTGGCATGGCAGGAGAAAGTTACTGCAAAATCGCATTCCCTCCCCATCCCACTAAGCTGCTTTCCAGCTCCGTTCTCCTGTGCAGGGCAACCCAAAAAGACACAGCTGATCAGCTGGGACTCGAGAGACAGGGAATAGATGGGGTTGGCGAGGCCAGTCAGAGGTGGTATGTGGAGGTTCTCTGAACTACTCAAAATTTCTGCTACTGGTTCTTCAGAACTGGTCAGAACCAGGTGAATACCATCTCTGCACCAGGCTACAGACCAGGAGACTGAGTACTAGGTCCGCCTTAGACATGGAAAGCCAGCTGGGTGATTTTGGGCCAGTCTCTCTCTCTCTCTCTCTCTCAATCCCTCCCTCCCTCCCTCTAGCCAGTCAGTCAATTTCTGCCCCAAACAATGCAGCAAAACTCTGTTGATTTAAAAACAAAAAATAGATAAGAGCTTTGGGTGGTATATCAGCTGCATGGCCAGGAATTTCTATTAAAGGGTCACCAAAGAAAACTCGCAACTGTTTAGTGGGAAAATAACAGTGTGATTAGGTGTATACATCATGCTTAGTCATGATCTGTTAGACCTTGGCTTCCTAATTACTTCACAATTACCTAGCCTCATGCATCATGCTGAGCTTAGCACTGGGCTTGGCCAAACCCAGACAGAATATCTTATCATTTTTTTCCCCCTGCATAGAAAAACTGGGAAATTGTGTGTTCGTATTTTGATGATTTAATTTTGAATGCAAAGCAAATGGAGAAGGACTTTTGCAGAACCAAACGTTCCAATTGAAAGAAGCCTCCAAGGACACTCAAAAGAAAATAACAAAATAAAAATAATGTTGTCGATGATGATGATGCAGGAGGAAGAGGACGAGGAAATGTAGATAAAAAGAATCGGTTGACAGTTGTTCTATACTGAAGAGTTGCTATGATCAGTTCAAGATCTCCAGCCAAGAGAAAGTTTCTATCATGGTGTAGTAGGTGGATCTCTTATTTTTTATTTTTTAATTTCCTTACATTCTTGGAAGGCCTAGAAGTGGGAAGATCATATAACACAGTTATGTGGAGGAGGGACAGAACTGGAATGCCAGCCATCTCACTGACTTGGCAGTCCCACTTCTGGAGTGGCTGTGAACAATCAACCTGCGGCATCTAACACACTGAAGAAGGTAAGAATGAGGGAAAGATGAGCTGGTGCTTCCAGAGAACATCAGAAGAGTTACCTAAAAAGCCAATTTGTAGTTTTATTGGGCTTAAGTCAACGGGAGTTGCCTTGAGCTGGAGAAACGTCTTAATGGTGGTGGGAAATTTAGAAATGAATCTAACAGGCAAGGGATCTTCAGGAGAGACCAACCTCTCCCTTGCTGGGATCTTTAAGCAGAAATAGAAGTCAGGAAGGGGATCTTCTTCATTTCTTGTAGTAAGAAGACTCTCTCTGATCTGTTCTCCCCTTGATGTATAAATTTAGGTTCTCAAACTTTGCAGTAGCTTCATTTGTCCATATGAATTCTTCTTCACCTGGAAAGACACTTGTTGGAAGAAATGTCCTTCTGGGTTCAGTTCCAAATGGGGGAAACGACACTGGAAACATGGAGGCTGTTTGGAAAGATGCTTTAATGGTGGACAGGATCACATGCCTCAGAGGTCTTGGGCGAAGAGAGTCCCTGGGTTTTATGCCCTCTCTGGGCTTTGAACTTCCCGGGGCACAGGAAGAGTATTCTGATTGGTTGAGGTCAGTGGTCATAGCTAGCTTTGTAGGTTGTCTGTGTGCTAATTTTGGTTGAAACTTGGTGAGTGGTGCAATGATGGGCAATTGAACAGATCTGCCTGAAGGAGGCAGATCTTTGTTATGTAGAATAGACTGGCCCAGGCCTTAATGGCCCATTCACAACGGTGGATGGGGGCTGAGTTTCTGCCTTTTTCGTATATCCTAAAATATTTCATTTTTCTAGGGGAGGGGTGGGTTTTAACTTCCAACACTATGAAGAAACAGATTTGATATCTAAGATAGATCAGAAAGGTCGGATTCAGACCCACGACAGTTCCATGCCGCCCCCAAACCAGATTCCTTCTTAAATACCCATCGGGGGAAAGGTAGGAGTGTATTAAAATCTCCCCTGTTCGTAAGATTCCAGAGGGCCATTCTTGGAAAATCGGAGAAATATTAAAAAAAAACAAAACCCAATTTCTTCCTCACTTTAGTTGCTCTACAGATAGGTTTGCCTAGTTATGAAGAATTTTCAGCTGATGCGGCCAAATTTCTGGGGGTTGGTAGGGCAAGTCCTTGAAAGGCAGATGTTTGGGGCAGAGGTGGTATTCAGCAGGTTCTGACCAGTTCTGGAGAACCAGTAGCGGAAATGTGGAGTAGTTTGAAGAAGCAGCAAATACGACTTCTGACTGGCTCCACCAACCCCATCTATTCTCTGCCTCCCGAGTCCCAGCTGATCGGCTGGGTCTTCTTTGGTTGCCCTGCACAGGAGAATGGAGCTGGAAAGCAGGTTAGCGGGGTGGGAAGGGAATGGGGATTTTACAGTAACCTTCCACTACCATGCCCATCAAGCCACGCCCGCTAAGCCATGCCCACAGAACCGGTCGTAAAAAATTTTTGAATCCCACCACTGCTTTGGGGGAAAGCTAGACTAGATATTAAATGATTCTTTTCTTCTGATATTTTCCTCTTTTAAATTGTGTGTAGTCTTCTCCTTTGAGCTGTAACTCTAAGTTCCATCTGCTGAATCGGAGGCTGTGTGATAATGCAACACACTTAACCAGGTCAGCTACAAACCTTGCAGATGCAATTTTTCCTCCCTAGCTTGGGGCTAAATGAGAACCCACTGCACAGTTTTAAATATGGAGAGTTCAAGGGTAATTGTAGACCGAGCTGACTTTTCCTTTCTCATCAGCTTGTCTTCTGCTTCTGATAAATAATTATCCAGCGAAAATTAGCAGGTGAAGTGTTGATCCCTCCTCCCAGAATAAAAATAAGTAACAACCTACTGCACAGTTTTAAATAGAAGTAATAACCTGAAGTTAGCTCCATTGTGCTCAATAGGGCTTACTTTTTTCGTGTGTGTGTGTGCCTTTGACATTGCAGCTTGACTAACTAAGTCTCTGTGGATGAGATGGCTGAGACTCAAGAGCAGAGCGGGGGTGGAGGGATAGGAAGAGCTGACAACACAGTTCTTAAAACAGTGTAAAGATTCATTTGGTCTCTCCGATCTGGATAACAGGAACTTATAACAGATTCTAACCTTCTGCATTCCTTTTGGTTTACCTCCTTCCTCCTGCTTGGTGCACTTGCCATTTCTGAAAGAAACAAAGGAATAATTTGAGAATCGCAGCTCGTTGCTCTCTGGAAACCTGCAGTGGAAGTATCTGTCAATTTATTCAGATTTAATCAGATGCTTTTAAGGAGAAAGACAGACAGACAGACAGACAGACTCACTCCGGGAAGCCTATTTGCCTGCAATCTCAGAAATACCTGTTATTATTAATAACAATTACATCCGAAATAAATGGCGCAGAATCCCACCTTTCTGAATGATTTCTGCGGGATAATTACAAGGTGTTTTTAGACAACAAACTCAGCTGGGTTAGTTAAAGCAGCAGAGGTGGTATACAGCCAGTTTTGACAGGTTCTGGAGAACCAGTAGCGGAAATTTTGAGTAGTTCAGAGAACTGGTAAATACCATCTCTGGTTGGCCCTGCCCAGTGGTGGGATTCAAATTTTTTTACCACAGGTTCTGTGGCCGTGGTTTAGTGGGCGTGGTGTGGCTTGGTGGGCATGGCAGGGGAAGGATACTGCAAAATCCCCATTCCCTCCCCACCCCACTAACCTGCTTTCCAGCTCCATTCTCCTGTGCAGGGCAACCAAAGGACCCAGCCGATCAGCTGGGACTCAGGAGGCAGAGAATAGATGGGGCGGGGCTAGTCAGAGGAGGTGTTTGCCGGTTCTCCGAACTACTCAAAATGTCCGTTACCGGTTCTCCAGAACTGATCAGAACCTGCTGAATACCACCTCTGGCCCCGCCCCCATCTATTCTTTGCTTCCTGAGTCCCTACTGGGTCTTCTTTTGTTGCCCTGCACAGGAGAATGGAGCTGGAAAGCAGGTTAGTGGGGTGGGGAGGGAATGGGGATTTCATAGTATCCTTCCTCTGCGAACGCCTACCAAGCCATTCCGCACCCACCAAGCCACATCATGGCTACCAAGCCACAGAACTGGTAGTAAAATTTTTTGAATACCACCACTAATCCTCAGCCCAGACCCCAGGCCATGGATCAGCAGTGGTCCATGGCATACCAGAAACCAGGCCACATAAACAAGCAAAGCCCCATCTGTGGGATGCAGGCAGCACACAAAACCACACATCCCTGCAGATCGTGAAAAAACCCCACTCCATGGAACCGGTCTCTGGTGCCCCAAAAGGTTGAGGGCTACTGAATTAAAGACTTAGCCGCTTCATTCCCAGAAAAGGCTGAGCTTAGGGTTGACTTTGAGCAAAGGTCTTCAAACTTGGCAAGTTTAAGACTTGTGGACTTCAACTCCCAGAATTCCCGAGCTAACATGATTGGAGGAGGAATTCTGGGAGTTGAAGTCCAAAATTGTCTTAAAGCTGTCAAGTTTGAAGACCTCTGACTTGGAGGATCTCCCTGTGTCTCTGTCTGCATCTCACATATCATGTTATGTGAACACCAGCTAATCGTTTTTTTCAATATATTGCATGGATCTTGATACGGTAAGTATTTATTTTTGAACACAGAATGTGCCAACTGCTTTCATGTCCACTATTTGCTCAGTCAATTTGTGCCTGACAACTGTTTGCAGGATTGTTAACATCTGGTTTCTTGATCTCCAGATCATCAGCAAGTAGAAATGGCATATTGTGGCTTGCTTGTTCCCCTCAGCCTCTACTTTATTCTGGATGTGAACCAAGGTGAGAACATTCAGCAAAAAAAAAAAAAAAAACCCAGCAAAAGGCTGGGACACTATTCTATGTTTCGGTCCTGATAAGAGGCACAGAGGAAGCATTTATACCGGGCTATATATATAAAGATACAGATGTGGAAAATCCAGGCAGTGTGATATTTTCAGGTGGTTTGCTTTGCCTTCTTCCTAGGCTGAGAGAAAGAGGGACTGGCCCAAGATTACCAGCTGGTTTCGTGTCTAACGTAAAACTAGAACTCACTGTCTCCCGCTTAATCTAGTCCATTTCCTTTAATCACTACATCAAACTGGCTACCAGCGTGAGCGCTTATGGCAGATAATATTACTTAAAATGATAAACGTAGGAGCAAAATGTAAATTTGCATTGGGCAAGTGCATCTTGCCTGTCTCCAATTTTTTGATCTTTCTCCAGCAGATCAGATAGTAGCAGGGAGAAGTACGACACAGCTGACAGACCAAAGGAATAATGTTTGAATGTAGGGTTCCCCCGCTCCCCCTCTTCCAATTTTCTCCTTTCTCTTTAAGCAGACTTTCTCAGCTTTTCCAAATTAAACATTCTTACACAGTTTGTGTGGCGCTTGGAACAGGATAGGCTGGCTTTGAATGAGCAGCTCAGCTGCTGAATGTCAGGTTTCCAAGTGATGAAATCCATTTAAAAAGAAAAGAGCAAAGCCCATCTTCCAAGACAATTTCTTTTATTTAGGAAAGCATCAAATTGGCAAAGTCTGTTGTAATTCCGGATCTGACACAACCTGGAATTACACCACATAATATTGGAAGTTAGAAACAACCCCCAAAAGTCACATTCCCCAATAGAAGTAAATCAATGTTGCCTGGTGTCCTCAATCTCCACCTCCAGGTGTCAGCAGGGTCAGATTTTGTTCCCACGGGAAGAAGAACCACCTAGCCTAAACAACTCTCTTTATCTCCACTCCTCCCACCTTAGGAATGGGGCAAGCCCGAAACCCTTTCCCCCAACACCAGCAAAGAGAAAGGAAGAAATGGAATATATAATAAGGCTAAATAAAATGGCTACGCATATGTCAATTTCGAGCTTGACACTGAGATTCATCCATGTTTTTTGGGCCTGGTAGGTTGCCAAGCAGAGGTGCTTCAGCAGGTTTTCCGTGTGGAGCCAGAGAATGTCACCGTTCTGGAAGGGGACACAGCCCTGCTGACGTGTGAGGTGGAGAACCCTACTGGCATTGTGCAATGGGTGAAGGATGGGCTTTTATTGGGCCCCAACTGGACCATCCCTCGGTTCCCCCGTTACAGCATGGTGGGCGACACTAGCAAAGGTGAGATTTTGGAGAAATACAAATTGGCTTCAAACGAAAGTTCCAACTAGGCTGGAAAGTTCATGTAGTGCAGAGGTGGGTATTCAGCTGGTTCCGACCAGTTCTGGAGAACCAGTAGCGGAAATGTGGAGTAGTTCGAAGAACCGGTCAATACCACCTCTGACCGGCCCCACCCCCACCTACTCTCTGCCTCCCGAGTCCCAGCTGATTGGCTGGGTCTTCTTTGGTTGCCCTGCACAGGAGAATGGAGCTGGAAAGCAGGTCAGTGGGGTGGGGATTTTACAGTATATCCTTCCCCTGCCACGCCCACCAAGCCACACCCACCAAGCCATGCCCACAGAACCGGTAGTAATTTTTTTTGAATCCGACCACTGATGTAGTGTGCTGGAGCCTGGGCCCCCAAATTGGGACGTTGTTGTCTTTGCAGGCTAAACCAGATTGGAATCACAATCAGATGCGCCACTTATACTTGATTGTAAACCTACACTGAGAGAATTTTGAAAGCCTGAGAGTACAAATCTGCCCCCGCCCATCTGCTTTACCCTACGGTATACGGCAAAGGGGAAAAAAAAAAGAAAAGAAAAGGCGTTGACTTCTGACTCCTTTTGGTGTAGTAGAATCTATATATATAAAAAGGGAAATACCACTCACGCATCATCACAAAGTCTCCAGAACTGTAAAGCCTACAAACTTGAAATTTGGCACGTATGTTCCTCTTGGCTTCTAGGTGCTTGCTAAGAAAGGATTTTTCGAAATGATCATCAGAGCTTTAGTATTTCATGTATTATTATTAACACGCTCTGATGCTAAGGAGTTCTACTTTCCCTCCCCACCTGAAAAGAAATCTGTTTCAAATGCAAAACACAAGCAGAGGAGAAGAGTTTCAGTTTCAATTTCACAGCACCAAGCAGCTTTAGTACAGAACAGTTGAGCTAAGCCATGCCCAGGCTCCTTGCTGTCTCCCTCTTGCTCACACAGAAAATACTGTTTCGGTTTCCAAACAGCCCTCAACTTTCTCACACACTGACAGGATGCTAGCCAGATGAATACCGATGGAGGCTGGTAGGCAGAGGCAGAATTTTTTCCCCCTTATTTTCCTCCCCCAAAACTAAGCCCAACCACATAGTTTCATAGCGAAACACGGGTATTGAGCTAGTAAGATAATAATTTTACTTTTATATAATAATGTATACTAGCCATTTCTACAACAACAAACCTATCTCACTAGCAAAACCCAAAATTAAAGTTTCGTTTCCCCCCCCACCCCAAGCACAAAGTCCAAAAGCAGTTTCCAAGGAGAGACAAAATTAGTTGTGTTCTATTCTTTAATCAGAGCAGTCAATCTGGCCATCTTTGCTAATTCCATCAACTTTTGTAGTCATTCATCCATTGTAGGAAACAAAGTGTACTTCCACTTTGGGGCATAAAATAATCCCCACGAGGGAGAGTTCTTTTTGGGCCTCTTTTATTTTTATTTTTTTAATCCCTCAAACAAAAATTTGAACAAGCAAAATAAGAAAATTAAAATGCCATGGGGAGGATAGGCTTATCAGTGCAGCTACACACGCCCCCTTAGGCACCTATTAAATATAGAGTGACATGCACAGAAGTCAAATTAGAATGAAAACAAAGTTAATAGCTGAGATAAGTGAATCAGGTATTCCAGACTTTGACATCTCTGTTACAAATATTGATTTTTTTACAATCGAGTTTAGATCGGTTTACGTTAAGTTTAAAGCAATTGTTTGCATGTGTTACATTGATTAAACCTAAAAAAAAAAGCCATTTACAAGCATTATGTACAATAGTACCCACCCAATACCCAGCTGTGGGCTGTGCTGTCTCTTATCTGGCCATTTTCTCAGCACTCGGTCTCCTAATATGTTTCCTACATACCATCACTGATTGTTTTTAGCTGCTGTATCCTTTTATAGAGACGCGGTGGCTCAGTGGCTAAGACACTGAGCTTGTCAATCAGAAAGGTCATCAGTTTGGCGGTTTGAATCCCTAGCGCTGCATAACGGAGTGAGCTCCCATTACTTGTCCCAGCTTCTGCCAACATAGCAGTTCAAAAGCAGGTTAAAAAATGCAAGTCGAGAAATAGGGACCCCTTTGAGGGGGTCCATGTGCCTTCGGAGTTTAGTCATGCCGGCCACATGACCATGGAAACGTCTTTGGACAGCATGGCTCTTCGGCTTTGCAAAGAAGATGAGCACCGCCTCCTAGAGCCAGAAACGAGTAGCACGTATGTGCAAGGGGAACCTTTACCTTTATCCTTTTATATTTTGTGTTTCTTTTTTTTTTTAAGGTTCACTTTAGTATACATTTTTTATTTATTTTAAACTTGTGAACCTTTGAGCATGGATCCTATGGGATACACTTGAGATATTTTTTTACTTGACAATCGTTCCCAACCTTAATCCTGGAGGCCATTTATGACCTATCCAAAGCTTTGCTGAACCCCTCAGAGTCCTCTTAACCATTGCTTAATTGGGCCACCAACTGTGGCAGCAGTCATGAATAACTAAGTTCCGGGTAGGCGGCGGCGGCACCCCAATGCCATTAATCAAGGCAACCTAAAAAAAGAAAGCCATTCTGACTTTGTGCTTTACAGCCCGGCCGAGAGCTTTTCTCTCTCTCTCTAAGCAACACGCAAAACCGTTTGGGGATCCTCAGATTATATTACGCCAGAATAAAAACCTCATTGAGGAGTGCTTCTCTCAGATCATACTATTCCAGCTTTGATCAAGCACTTCCAGCCATTCCCTTGACTTCCTTGACTTTCCCTGCAGATAGCCTCGGCTTGAAAGCTCTTATAAAGCCATCTTTGCCCACCTTCCCATTACTTTGGCGAGAAAAAAAATTCAAAGAAGACAGATGGGAGAGTGAGAAAAGGTTGGGAAGGCTTTCCTAAGCTTTACTCAGAAGTTATGAACGCTGGAAAATAATTGCTCGATTTGCTTTTGAACTGAGCAAATGAGTCCCAGTAATGCAACCCCATTATTTCAGAGACACGACTTAATGTTCTCAGGCCCCCTACCCCCCATTGTAGATACGCTTCACCTCACTTACTTCACAGGAGGATGAGTTAGAAGTAAGTTGGCCTGTTGTGATTGGAGAGGAATCTGCCCCAAGGTTGTGTGGGCAAGAATTATGCTAGGGGTGTAACTCATGAGTAGAATTAATATGAACCAAAATGCACTTGTCTCTTTGCTTGTGTCTTGTTGCTTTAGGGATATATAACCTGCAAGTGATAAAGAGCCAATTGGAAGATGATGCCATGTATGAATGCCAGGTTGGACCCACAGAAAAAAGCACTGGCATAATTTCCAATAGGGTGCAACTGACAGTGCTTGGTAAGTATAGCTGGAGTCACACTGCCTTAGGAAGATCTCTGGAACTTAACTTTGATTATAGCAGGGGTGTCAAATTGGATTTCTTTGAGGGCCAGATCAGCATTACAGTTCTCCTTTGTGGGCCAGCGGAGGTGGGGGGACAGGGAGGGAGGGAGATGGGACAGATGCCTCCTGCAGCACCTTACTAGTCAAACTGGGGCACGTGGCAGCTCTGCGTGGCCTCCCTGCACCCTGTTTTCAGCCTGGACTGCAGCAGAGGCCTCCATACTGTTGTGGTCCACTAGTGGCCAGCAGAGCTGGCAGCAGATTCAGACAGTGAGGAGGTTGGGGAGGAACATGGACCGGTTCTGGAATCTGGGGAAGGCTCTGATGAGTGCTCTGCATCAGAGGCAGAGATGGAGCCAGGGCTGCCGGACAGTTATCAGCTGCCTTCGGAGTTGGAGATCAGTGGGGAACAAGAATAGTTGGAGCCTGCTCCCGATGTGCGCATGCACAGAGCTGCCAGGAGAAGGGAACAGCTAAGGAACAAGGGTCAACTCGGGAGTAAAGGCACAGGTGGACGGTGAATGGCCCCTCCCATAGGGAATAAAGAGGAGCGAAAGGGGAGTGGTGTTTGCAGGAGACAATAAGTTCATTTTAATTAGTGTGAAGTTTTGTTCGTGACTGTCAGAGACTCCTTGCCAAGTATTTTCTTGTACAGCATTGCACTTGTAAACTATTGGCCTGGCAGCTCTCCAAGCCTGATAAATCTGTGGTTGTAATTCACCCTTGAAAGATTGTTTGCCAGGACTTTGTTGGATGTGAATGATAGGAATTCACATTAACCTAATAAAAAGGGGTTTTGCAGACAAGGAGTCTGCTTTGTGATTTTGTGAAGCCTGGGTCAGAACACACGTGGCCCATTTTTGGCCGGCAGAATGCTACTGGAGGTTGAGGAGGCCAAAAACAGGCCACGTGGGGGCATCCTGAGGCCTCCATGTGGCCCATTTTGGCCAGCAGAGGCACCCTGGGATGCTCCTTTGCTATTTCCTGGCCAGTCCCGCAAGCCAGGTTTAAGTATCCCGTGGGCTGGATCCAGTCCACGGGCCTTGAGTTTGACACCCCTGGACATTTGGCCAATTTAAGAATCATTCAATGTCATGAGAAGATTGGCTAATTCACTGAGTGGATACGTCTGTGGAGCAGCCACAACCTTCAGAGGGCATCTAAGGGGCTTTGGTATCTTTGCTGTCCTATTTAAATTAGGACTAAGCAGAAATTTCTTGACAGCTAGAACAATTAATCAGTGGAACAACTTGTCTCCAGAAGTTGTGAATGCTGCAACATTGGAAGTTTTTAAAAAGTTGTTGGATAACAATTTGTCTGAAGTGGTGTAGAGTTTCTGCCTAAGCAGAGGGTTGGACTAGAAGACCTCCAAGGTTCCTTCCTTCTATTCTATTCTATTCTATTCTATTCTATTCTGTTCTGTTCTGTTCTGTTCTGTGCTGTGCTGTGCTGTGCTGTTCTGTTCTGTTCTATTCTATTCTATTCTATTCTATTCTATTCTATGCTATGCTATTCTATGCTATTCTATGCTATTCTATTCTATATTCTATTCTATATTCTAATCATTCTATTCTATTCTCTATTCTATTCTCTATTCTATTCTCTATTCTATTATATCTTCTCTTCTCTTCTCTTCTCTTCTCTTCTCTTCTCTTCTCTCCTCTCCTCTCCTCTCCTCTCCTCTCCTCTCTTCTCTTCTCTTCTCTTCTCTTCTCTTTTCTTCTCTTCTCTTCTCTTCTCTTCTCTTCTCTTCTCTTCTTACAGTGTCCTCTCCCAGGATTCAAGAGAAACCAGTTCAGCACAACAGATAGTTCAATATATCACCTTCTCCTTCTCAATATCCTCCAGAAAATATTCAAATCTTCTGCATCATTAATTGGAGGGATATTTTTAGAGGAGCAAAGGAGGTGGAGCTGAAAAAGCTCCACTCAGAACGAACAGTCAATAGTCTGCAGGCAATCTTTTATTTTTTTAAATTGCCCCGGAATCTACTAGGATGACATCACACACCCTTTTTGGGCAGGAGACAAGTAAAGTAGACATGTGAAATTTCTGATGGGCTTAGCACACCTGATTCACATTACGCTCACCTACCCTTTGGGTGGAACACATCCAAACATTACCTCATCGTTGGGCCTTTGCTGCCAAAAGAAGTGATTTAAAATGTGCAACCGCCACTGCCAAAAGGTTGCTTGTCTCTGTTTTAATATAATCTAACCTAACCTAGTTTAACCTTTATTAAGTCTTCTGTGTTTCTACAGGAAAGTGATTTGTAGGAATGCCCACAGAAATTGAACAGAAAATCCTTTTCTCCTTCAATCCAATCCAGCTAGAAACTTAAAAGGCTCTAGTTTCAACGATAGCATACAGGTAGCCTTCAGCCTTGCAACCATTCATTTAGCAGTTTGTTGTTGTTTTTAACTTTTTTATTATAGAATAAAATATGAAAATATGAAAGCAAATAATAGGACACAGTAGGGAGGAAGAGGGGGAAGAAAAAAATGTTTTTTTAAAGTTAAATTTTTTATTAAACAAACACACACACATACAAAAATACATTAAAAACATTGAACATGGTACAATCCTCCTAACCCACATCTTTGTCTTACATTGCTAAATCACATAGTAATAATACATGTTTACATAATGTATATATATGTTTTCTTAAGTTTTCGCGGGTATTTATATATATGGTATTCAGCTTTGTTCGGGTATTTTCCACATCATTATAGTTGTGCTTTTAAAGTTGTAGCAACGTTTCGGCAGAATCTCATCTGCCATCATCAGGCTTCTGTATAGTGTTCGTCTCTGAGTCAGACTTTCACAGCCGTTTCTGTTTTAAATTTAGTGCTAGCCTACTGCTGTGCCAGAATGGTTTTTTCTTCATTCTGATTGGTTGGGAGTCTTGGTCTGTGTTTATTGGTCTTGGAGTTTGCTGTGTTCTGCTTGATTGGTGTTTCTAATATCTTCTGTCTGCTTTGTAGCTTTTTTTTGTCTTGACTGGCTGGCAACATTGTGTTTCCTGTATTGGAGGCTTTTAGTGTGGCTTGGCTCTGAGTAAACGGACAGCTATCATTTATTAGGAAGCTAGGTTTCATTTGGGTGCCTGGTTGGGGTGTGTTTGAGATGGAGGTATTGGGGGAGGGGGTGTGTGTCTGTTTGTGCCCAGGTGTTTGCCTGGCTTGTGGTGTGGAGATTTTTGTTTGAGAGTGCAGGCTTCCAGATAATTGACAATCTGGTGGAGTCATCTCTTCATCAGACGAACACTATACAGAAGCCTGATGATGGCAGATGAGATTCTGCTGAAACGTTGCTACAACTTTGAAAGCACAACTAGAATGACGTGGGGGCAACAGGCTGACTCTGTAAACCACTTAGAAATTCCCCTCTCAATTATGGTCATAGGTCAAGGACTATCTGTACCATTTTAAAAAAATAATAATAAAACCAGAATTTTAAGACAATCACATACCAATCCTTCACTTTGCTTCTTTTCCTCACAGTTCTCCCCAAAAGCCCACTTTTTGTAGAGTACGAAGCTAACAGCCTGGTGACTTGGATAGCTGGCACGGAATACACCCTCTGCTGCCAAGTGAAGGATGCCCGACCACCAGCTGAGATTACCTTCTCCAAAGGTGAGCCCATCGCTTGAGCATCCCAGCCACCGTTTCCTTCCCCCGCCTTGCCTTTTTTGAATTCATGTCAGCGGCTACATAAATTCTTTCATAGCCGGCAGGAATTGCAGATCTTGCAAAAGTTACCAAACGTCAGTAAATTTTTCATGGGCGTTTTGTGCAAAACACAAGGGGACCTGCTGAGTTTGTGTGAGGTGAGAAGTTCAAGACAGATACAGCAACTCATAGTTACTTTGCAGAAACTGTTACTGGGGAAAGTCACACTGCAAGCCGTCCTTTGTGGATTCAAAGCCTGAGGTAACAATTTACACCAGGGGTGTTAAACTCCAGACCCGTGGGCCTGTTACGGACCTCACCTAGAAGTGCTTAGTTCTGGCCTTGGAAACAGCGAAGGACTGGCCCACGGCCCTCTCAAGCTCCATTTTCACTAGCAGAGGGTTGCCGGAGGCCATTGCAGGTGCCCCTGACACAAGTGATGTCGAGCTGGCCACACCCACCCTGGCCACACTCACTCTGCCCCCCCCCAAGGTCAAACACAACCCTGATGCGACCCTCAATAAAAAATCAAATTTGATACCCCTGATTTACATCATGGAAAAGGCCACCAATGAACCAACTGGAGATCTAATTTCACTGAATGTTGACATGGGACATTGCTCCTTAGACATCGCTATACTTTGTATTAGCAGAACACAAGCAGAAGGTGCTTCATTCTGAGAAGGCATGAGCAAAACAGCCCCTGGCAATGACTTTGCAAAACAATGCAACTTCTTGCTTCTACAGGTAACAGCCATTGGATTGCTTCTCTGACTTCCTCTTTCATCAGTTCCAGATGCTGGAGGAGGCATCCGGTCAGCTACTGGAAGCATTGAAAGAAAGTTCTGACTCTTCCAACAATTTGGAACTGCCTGTTGAGGCTCTGAGACAAGATAACTTATCTTGTTGAGGCAAACACATTGTGTCATGCCCCTGAATCCGAGGAGGAAGATGAACAACTGACAGGGAGTAGGAGTGTGGCTCCCTTGGCTATGGAGAAAACTGGGGAAGGGCAAAGTCCAGCTGGGCAGAGCAGGGAAGAGGTAGAACAAGGGAAAGGGAATTTAGAGGAAGACCCAGGCCCACCCCCTCTTCGTCCTAGGGCACGCAGGAAGGAACAGAGAAGAGAGCAATGTGGGTTGTGTGGCTTACGGGGGAGGAAAGGGCCCTGATTCCCTTCATTAGCCACATCTGGGAAGAGAGTTTAAAAGAGATGCATGCTGAATGTGGCCTCTGCTGGGAACAAACGTGAGTTTATCTTGTGTTGACTTCGGTTATCTGCATTTCTAGCATCCTCTCAACTGGGTTCCTTCACGTCTGGAATTCCTTCTCTTGTCCTGCCAGGCTAATTACCCCATTTTGCCTTGTTTGGACTTACAGTTACAGTTTTTGTTAACCTTGTTTGGACTTGATTCTCTGCAGCCAAAGGCTGTTCCTGGGAGAGTTTTTCTCCATCCAGAAGGTGACCAGGACATTGGGGGCAAAGTTGGAACTAATAAAGGGACTCCTACTGACTGTGTTGCCTTTGTGCCACACCCCGTCATCACACACTGCCTTTGTGCCCTTATGAGGAGACTTGCGTGGAAAATGCCTAACTGAGATGAAACAAAGCTGTCTTGCACAGGCCAAATAAACAGGCAAAGAAGGATTGTGAGGCAGAAGATATCTCACAAAGCAATGCAGGCAATTTACCCATGGCTGTCTTTTCAATTTGAGCTAACTCCATCTACAAATATTTTCAAGCCCTTCTCTTTCGCTCACATTCTGTGGCTCAGTTCATATAATATGTGGATTAGATTAAAATGAGGTTGGATGATTTGGGGTACAACATCTTCAGCTGAATAATTGAATACTAGATGAAGTAAAATCCAGTGCCTCACTGGATGTGTTAATAATGAAGCTACACTTTATTTCTTTTGGACATCAAATGGGTCATTGGGGAAGACTGATGCTTGCAAAAAAACTCAAAGGGAATTGAGAAAAGAGGCCAACAGGAAACAAGGTGACTATTTCTGATGATGCACGCAGGTGCTTACAAGACACAATAGTCAATCCTGGAGAAATAATTTCCATCAGGTCACAAAATGTTGGAAGTGACTAAGTGATTATATAACAAGTTGTGGGAACTCACTCGTTGTCTTAATATGTTATAGTAACATTGGACGTTCATGTGAAGCTGAAACATTTAATTGGGCATTGCATGTTATATGAATGTAACAATCCTGTTTTCGTAGCCCAAGTCTGATATTTAATATGTTACCTGGTTTCTCTATCCTTATCTTTAGAACTGGCAATAAGATGTTTCTGTGTAGAATTTTCAAGCCTTTTTGAATTCTTTCTTGGCAGATAAAATGACCATTCAGGAAATGGCTTGAATGACCTTCATATCAACTTCCTAAGAATTATACGAATTACATCTGGAGGGCACGGGCTTATAGAAACTGTAGCTACAAATCTGTAGTCTTTAATGTGTGTAATCTGGAATTTTACCTATTATTTTTAATCCAGCTGACAAAGAACTGGCAGATGTGACATCTACTATCATACCTGGGTCTGCACCCAAACTCTTCAGCACTGAGGCCACGTTGAGGTAATAAAGAGATGAATAAGGGTTCCAAGGAGATTGACAGCTCTTAGTTTTTCTTACCCAGTTGGTGATATTTCAAGTTTTTAACAACCAGAAGATATAAATTCGTATCTCATGTTTGCCATGAATTCCACGACAGGTCTTCATGAAAGCAGCCCTCAGTTGAAGCTTACTATTCTTTTGCAAAATGGAAAGAAGATGTTTAAAAGAAAAGGGTTGTCCAAAGAGACCAAGTCAGAATCCATCAGTTCAGGCCTCCTCTTGCAATACTAATGTGGAAAGCCTCCCCTGTGAGAAATTGTAGGTGACACTGGGACAGGATTGTAAAGGAAAGCAGAAATAAACTAACAGGAGATTTAAAAAATGAAGCCATTGGTGGTTTATCTCATTACAACTCAGTCCAGGTAGTGAGAAATCCAGGAAGAAGCAGCATTACAAATCATTCAAAACATTCTCCTTTAATTAACTCACTATAAATCAGGCCAGGAAATTCCAAAACCAGTGTTAGAAGAAATATCCATTTGTTCCACTTCCAAGCTGGGAGAAAAACGCTGGAAACCACATGGAGGCTGATTGGAAAGATGGTTTATTGAACAGAGCCACAAAGACAGTTCCGGGTCAGCTGAACAACTGGTTGAATGAGTGGATGGATCTTTATAGGTTTCCGTGACTTTGATGTTTGAACTGTTCTGGGGGTGGTGCAAGAAAGGGGCTTGTGTTCTGAAAGGGTGTTGGGCAATTCCTATTGTGGCTAAATGGCTTTCGTGATCCTGTGTTGGATCTTGGGTGAGGGGCTGCTCTCTAATCCTTACCATTCTGTCTTTCTTAGCTGTCAAACTTCGCTGCAAGGAGTTTCGAAATATCCTGTCTTGAGTGGGCTTCTGCTGGCAGTATTTGCTTTGCTTATGAATGGAGCCATCTAGATAGTTGGCTTCCTCTTTCAATAAGCTCTTTATCTCCTTAAGTGCTGGCATCTGCTGAGGGCTATTAAGAAAGACTTGAGGGGGGGCTGCTTTCTGTCTTTAAGAGCATGTTTCTCCATTTCTCTTTTAGGGAAATATAATATTTTTTTTAATATTTCCCAAAATATCTCATTCTTCTAGGAGGAGAGGTGAGGAGCTTCCCACACCAGTTTCCAAGATTCTGTGTTTACCTCTAATCTAGCACTAAAGATCCTTTACTGAAATCTGTGTAGGTCCTTGATTTTTCCCAGCATCAAGGGCTTTATACCACACAACCATTTTTTTTTTTAAATGTTTCCTTCCAGGTTCACCCCCCAGAGTTCAGACAACAAGGAACTGCTGACCTGCAAGGCTGCGAGCCCAGTGACTTTAACACCAGTCTTTGTCAGCTTCACCATGAACATCCTGTGTGAGTTGTTTGGAATGCTTTGTCAGGCATTTTATCCAGGATTAAGGAAGTGTCATCAAAATAACTGCACAAGTGCTCAAGGCAGCTCTTATTACAGTGTTAATAAAAAAACAAACACAAAAGGAAGAGGGCTGGGAAGAGAAGGAGGAGGAGGATGTAAGGAGGAGGCAGACAGGAGAGAAATTACTCTGAGTGGATGTAATGTAGAAGGGGATGAGTACCAGGAAAGTAAAGGAACCAGGAAATATAAGGAAAGTAAATGGATGAGATCAGCCAAGGAAATCACTGAGATTACATGAAGGGTGTTTTTGAGACCATTCTTAAAACAGCTGGCTGGGAAATTCTGGGAATTGACTTTCGCATATCTTAAACTTCCCAATGCTGAGAAACACCGTTCTAATGGATGAAAGGTTCCTCAACCTTGGAATACAGGTGAAGCTTTGGGAGGAAATTACAAGGTGCATCGCACACACCAGGCAAGATGCTAAGAACTTCCAAAGTTCAACCTTCCAGAGTCTAAAGTGCTAGTGGGTTCTTTCTCTCTCTCTTTTTTTTTTGATAGTCCCACCTCAGCTGCCTGTCATCACGGGCTACACTGGAGCAATTGTGAAAAACAAGGAATTGAAACTGACCTGCATTTCTACAAGTGGAAACCCTCTTGCTACACTGCAGTGGTTGAAGGTGAGCGGAAGAAGTTTAATAAAGTAGATGAGTTTGGGATTGATGGAGTGCTAGCTATGTGAATAAAATCCCCGGCTTGGAATTCTGGACTGAAACCCAGTAAGGGAGGGAATAATAATGACAGATATGGATTTTTTTCCCTTGGTGCGAGAATTTTGCTTTAGTGTGTTCGCCTCAGAGACATGCCTAAATTAGAATATTTTTATTTAAGGGATGCAATTACACTTATCAGTAATTGCATTCCTGAGTACATGGCTAGATTGGCACAAAATACTTAACTTGGTTGCTGAGTTAACCAGTATGGTTATTGTCTTGCAGCAATGGCATTCAAAGCTAGGATTAATCACCTACCTATAACTAGTCTACATATGGTTTAAACTGTTGTTCATTGTTTTCATAAGGCTTCCTTTGTAATGCCTCCAATTTACTGTTTTTTGACCCAATGACTGAGTGCATAAATTGTGTTTAACTTGTTTCATTGCCTTAGTCCATTTTGTGTTATTTGCATGTTGAATCCTACTAAGTTCATACAGTACATTTCTTCAGGTTCTCCCATTGTGCCAAACACTATCCAATAATAAAACTAATCTTAGCCTATTGTGAGAATGCAGCTGCTGCTAAGCCTTTAATTGATTCACTTAAATATGTCTTACAAACCTAGTTATTTGGGGCACATTTCATCCATGGGGAAATTCATCCAAGGAAGAATAATTCATGGGGAAGGGCATGTGCAGCTTGCTTAAACTGCTGAATGCCAGCATGAAGTCCTCAACTTCTGACTGGCTGCTTAATGAATATTCATTTATGCTCGGCCACACAAAAGGGGACTTATGATCCAAGTTTGAAGTTTTTGACATCTGGCCCGCCTACACCGTTGCAATCATTTGACCTCATTTGGGGTGATCAACAACCAATCTGACTTTTATGGCTGTTTGCAGCATCCTGGGATCATGTGACTGCAATTTATGATGTCTCTTCTGGAAACTGACATTTTTCTGGAAAAAAAAATGTCCCACAGGGAAAAATAGTTCAACTTAACGACCATGGTGTTTGCTTAACGGTTGCGGCATTCGCTTAAAGTCTGCTGCATAAAAAGGCTGTAAAATCAGTATACAGTCATCAGATGACCTTGTTTTATATCTCTCATGACTTATGGCTGAAATTGTGGGCTCAGTTACAGTTGTAAATGGAGGACGATCTGTAACACTAAAAGGGAAAGAGGCAAGCATCTTTTAGTAGAGAGAAGACAACATTATAGAGGAAGGACAAGCAAAGAAGGCAAGAGACTGATGGAGACGAGATTGCATCTGATATAGATACAGATTAAGAGAGTTGGAAGGGACCTTGTAGGTCATCTTCTCATCCAACCCCCTGCCCAAGCGGGAGACCCTACACCATTTCTGACAGATGGCAGTCCAGTCTCTTCCTGAAAGTCTCCAGTGATGAAGCTCCCACAACTTCCAAAGGCAACTTCTGTTCCATGGGTTGATTGTTCTCACTGTCAGAAAATTCCTCCTTATTTCCAGGTTGAATCTCCCCTTGTTCAGTTGCCATCCATTATTCCTTGTCTGGCCATTGGGTGCTTTAGAAAATAGTTTGACCCCCTCTTCTCTCTGTGTCAGCCCCTCAAATATTGGAAGACTGCTATCCTGTCTCCCCTGGTCCTTCTCTTCACTAGGCTAGCCAAGCCCACTTCCTGTAACCGTTCTGAACCTCCCCCAAAACTGTTGGGAGTGTAACTGCGTCCAGGGAATACACTTCCATATGTAGCGGACATGTTCATATGCTCAGAAGTCTTGGAAAAAGATCAAAAATTGGATTCTAAATATAATTAAACAAGAAGTAAAACTTGAACCCAAAACCTTTTTGCTGGGTATGATAGACTCAAAAATAGAAAAAAAATCTCAATATTTAATCTTGCATATGATAACGGCAGCCAGAATAAGTTATGCTCAAAATTGGAAACTGTCTATTGTCCCTTCAGAAGAGATGGTCATTAAAAAAATTCACGAGTGTGCAGAGATGGACAGCCTAACCAAATTACTAAAAAACAACAAAGATAGTGAATACTGCAAAGTTTGGAACTGTTGGTATGAATGGTTAAAGAAAAAGCAACATTTGACAACTGAATAAGTTATGAAACTATGAAGGACGTGCGTTTAATCATAAAGTATTCTGTGAAATTAAAACATTAAAAGACAAGGAAGGTATTGTAACAAGGTAGATCACGTCAATGTTATGGGGTAAAAGAAAAAAAGAAAAGAAAAATGTAACCAATGCTCAATACCTGCTGCAAAATGTATATATATATATATATATATATATATATATATATATATATATATATATATATATATATATATATATATATATATATATATGGTAAATATTTGTTTATATTTTTGTTTGTTTCTTTTTAAATGTTTTAAATATATGAAACTTAAATAAACTTTATTTTATTTAATAAAAAAAAGAAATACAAGGGAGGGAAAGAATAACGACTTTCACTTTCCTTGTCTTCTCCTTCTGTAGACTGTTGCATTTGCATATCATTAAAGAAAGAAAGAAATGCTACTTTGCATAACATTTACATGTGCAAATGTACAGAGATAAATTAATGTAAATAGAAGTCAACTTAGCTCCTGGTCGTGGGGGTGGAGAAACCCCACTGGCTGTTTCTGTTTGCTGACTGTGTATCAGCTACATTTGGTGAGATTGGACTAGACAGTTCGTCAAACAGAGGATGCTTTCATACTATTAATGGCCCCTTGTAAAGTCAGACCCACAAACCTCTAACATGTTACTTCTAGGCCAGGGGTGTCAAACTCAAGGCCCACTGGCCAGATCTGGCCTGTGGGATGCTTAGATCTGGCTCATGGGGCCGCCCTGGAAACCGAGAAGGACTGGCCCGTGGTGCCTCGGACAGTAAAAACATAGCTCAGGAAACTGCACGCAGCCCTCCTGAGCTCCGTTTTCATTGGCAGAGGGTTGCCGGAGGACGTCGCAGCTGGAAATGGAGCTCGGGAGCCCATTTTCACTAGCAGAGTGCTTGGGCCACCACAGGTACCCCCGACATGAGTGCCATCAAGTTGGCCATGCCCACCCCAGGCCCCTGAGGTGAAACACAACGCTGGTGTGGCCCTCGATGAAATGGAGTTTGACACCCCTGTTCTAGGCTCTTTGATGGGCCTGCCTCCATCCTTGAGGTTTCAGACCAGGGGTGGGATTCTACCGGTTTGACCCGGTTTGGCTGAACCGGTAGCTCCGAGGGTCATTTGTGAGCGAACCCATTCATTCCGACGATCAGCTGTTGGGCCTGCCCTTCCTCCCCGGCTCTATTCTGACCTTTATTTCCTGGTTTTCAAGCTCAGCTGCTTCATGCGGCACAGCGGATTGCCGCACGCCAGCTGTTTAACACGCAGGGAGATTGCAGGGTTGCAGGAGAAGCTCAGTAGCAAATCCTCTGCCCATGCTCATTTGTTACACTGGTTGAATCACACCCCTGTTTCAGACTCATGGTTGGGCATCTCAGGCTGATGGTCTTTTGCCTTTCAGAACAATGAAGTCATCTCCAGGAATTGGGAGACAGATGACACCAGCCAATTGTCCCGAAGTTCCTTGAGCCTGAAAATCACACCAGAAGACAACATGGCTGTAGTGAGCTGTCAGGCCTTGAACCAACTTTTATCTCTGCCCTTGCAGTCCAGCATTGTTCTGAGCGTAACCTGTGAGTTCCAACCAGCTTCTTTAGCAATGCTGTCCTTCGTCTCTCTACGCCTGTATTTAAGGCTTCTTCCCCAGTTAATTTCTACAGCGGATGTCTCCATTTCTCCTCCTGTTTCTCTATAGAAAAGGTGGCCCCTGGATGCATTAGGCAGTCTTATAACTGTGATTTTTTTTCTTCAAACAAGGAGATAGATTCACTCTAACGATGTGCCTCGGCCTCGTTGTGTTAAAAGCAATGGCTTTGTTCTTTTTGTAGGAAAGAAAGATAGACTGGGTATTGTGAAAATGTCCACCCTGTGATGGGGCGGGGGAGGGAGGGGAGAGAGTTGGGGTGTCTCTCCCATAACAACGGACCGCTTTCTTCTTTTCCCACCCTCCCGTATTTCTGAATGACAGTTCCCCCTGAGCAGGTGAAAATCATAGGCTCCAGCAGCACTGAAGAAAACCAAGAGATCTTTCTGACTTGCTCCACTTCCACAAGCAACCCACCAGTGATGCTACGCTGGTGGCTGGGATGGAGAGAGCTCAATGCTACCGAAACCACCATTTCAGAGGTAGGCAGGATCAAAAAACTGGAGGAAGATCATGAGGCAGGTGTAGTGATTCCCTTGGTAGATCTGACTCACTTGGAGATCGATTTTTTTCCTGGAGACTGGGGGTGTTCAAGGACAGTGTTGGCTCATTCTGTGACAAAACAAGGCCCTCAAACAACAGACCGGCTACATAGATATCTGTTTTTTTCCCCTCCTTCTTGGCAAATAGTAATCACGGAGTAAAGTTTGCTTTCCTCTTGCAGGCAGAGTATGGAGGAATGGTCGCTGTATCCAATCTGACATATATAGCATATCGAGAGGACAACAACCTTCCCCTGATCTGTGAGGCCTTCAATGAAGCTGTCATGTATACAACGAGTGCTTCGGTTACTCTCAGAGTAACATGTGAGGATGGGAACCAACAGGGTTAGGTTGTGTTTTAAGCCTCTCTTCTTCCTGCTAATTGTTTTTTTCTTTTCCTGTTTTTTTTTTTTAACCTCAGATCCACCTCAGAAAATCTGGCTTAATGTGCCACCACCAGAGACATATTTTCGAGCCGGCGCTGAAATCAAACTCATTTGTTTTGCCAGTGGTGGGAACCCTTTGCCTCGTCTTGATTGGTACAAGGTACCAAAGCACTTTAACCAGTGGTGGGATTCAAATTTTTTTAGTGCCGGTTCTGTGGGCATTCTTTGGGCGTGGATTGGTGGGCGTGGCATGGCTGGCATGGCAGGGGAAGGATACTGCAAAATCCCCATTCCCTCTCCACCCGACTAACCTGCTTTCCATCTCCGTTCTCCTGTGCAGGGCAACAAAAGAAGACCCAGCCAATCAGCTGGGACTCAATGGGAGGCAGAGAAAAGATGGGGGCAGGGCCAGTCAGAGGTGATATTTGCCGGTTCTCTGAACTATTCATAATTTCCACTAATTTCCACTATTGGTTCTCCAGAACTGGTCAGAACCTGCTGAATACCAGCTCTCATTTTAACTAACTGACTTTAATGAAGGTTCTCCTTCATGGTCCTTGAGACCACTGCAAGGGTTTTTTTTAGTGAAGATATCAAAATCCCCTTTCCCCTAGAAATAGCACTTAGACTTATACACTGCTTCACAGTGCTTTTACAGCCCACTCTAAGCGGTTTACAAAGTTAGCATATTGCCTCCAACAATCTGGGTCCTCTTTTTACTGACCTCGGAAGGTTGGGAAACTGAGTCAACCTTGAACGTGGTGAGATTCGAACTGCCAAATTGCAGGTAGATGACAGTCAGCGGAAGGAGCCTGCAGTACTGCATGCTAACCACTGCGCCACTTTGGCTCTTAACTTCTAGCTCAGGGGTGTCAAACTCGTGTCGTCATGGCGGTGTCACGTGATGTATCGGGACTTTTCCCCCCTCTGCTAAGCCAGGTATGGGCGTGGCCACTGTGTGAGGCACCTGGCCCGTGGCCTGTGAGTTTGACAGCCCTGTTCTAGCTTAACTGCTTATATATGCAAGAATGCAAGAATTCCTTGCATATATAAGCCCCTCTCTAAATTTCAGAGAGAAGATTTGGGCATTCTTACTTAAAACCTATCAAGATTTCAACTCAGGATAGCAAAACGAACCCTACAGTTTGGGGATCAGCTTTATCCATGATTTAAGCATGGCTTGATTTAGCATTAGCAATAGTTTACATCAGTGAATGCAAAAACGTTTGATGACAATTCACAAAACAAAAAGTTTATTCTGCTTCATGCTGTTGTTTCCAAATTCCATCCATATTAGCTACATCACCCCCCATTTTGCCAAAATAACTTACTTCTCTTTCCTGGAGAAACCACCTTTGCCAGGTGGACTATCTCTGGTTTTCAGACTGCATAATACTAAATGACTCTTTTTTTTTGCAAGCCGTGGTTTATAGTTTCTTCCATGGATTCTACCATAGTTTTTCAGCCTTGGCAACTTTAAGATACGTGGACTTCAACTCCCAGAATTCCCCAGCCAACATGCTGGAGTTGGAAGTCCACACATCTTAAAGTTGCCAAATTTGAAAAACACTGGTTTAGACCAATGAGCAATGAGCTTCTCTGTCTCATTTAACAAGTCATGCTTGAAGCAAACCGAGGCTTAAAGTGGTGTTTGTGTGCTGTTTCCATTCCAGAGTTGATTGGGTAATCCATCTCCTGTAAAGTACTCCAGATCAGACCCAGAATGACAATCATTGACCCACTTTTTACATTTCAGGTCAGCTCTAATCAGTCTAAGGCAAAGCTGTGTGCCTGATTTGGAAAAAAAAAAAAAGAAGAAGCCATGAATGAAAGTTGCAAACTTCCCTTTGCCTGGAGCTTATTTCCTATTATCAGCTCCTCCTGCAGGCATTTTTCTTTGAGCCAGACTTAGATTTTTAAAAAAAAAATGTAGCAGAAGAAAATACAGGTAGAGTCCTCTGCTTACAACCAGAATTGGAACTGGAACTTTGTTAAGTGGCTCATATCTGATTTCATGATTTTTTTTTAACCATGGTCATTGAATGAATTCAACTTTCTCTATTGACTTGGCTGGCCAGGAGCCTCCTGGGAAGGTCATAAATGTTGATCACATGACCCTGGAGTGCTGCAACTGTTGTAAATGCCTATCAACTGCCAAGCACCTAGATTTTGATAATGTGACCACGGTGATGGTCATAAGTCTGAGGTGCAGTCATAAATCACCTTTTTCAGCATCATCATAATTTTAAACAGTTGTTAAAGGGTCATAATATGAGAACTACCCATAAACTACATTGCAAAGAAAGGGTTCTGTAACTATTGTGTTCTGTAACAATTGTGAAAATATTTACAGACCCCTCACATCTCAGGCATAAATTGTTTCAACTCCTACCCTCAAAACGACGCTATAGAGCCCTGCACACCAGAACAACTGGACACAAGGACAGTTTTCCCCCGAATGCCATCACTCTGCTAAACAAATACTGTCAACTATTTACAAAGTCTGCACTACTATTACTATTAATCTGCTCATCATTCCTTATCACTCATCCCCTCCCATTTGTGACTACATGACTGTATAACTTTGTCGCTTGTATCCTTATGATCTATATTGACTGTTTCCTAGTATGATTTGATTGCTTTTTGTACCCTATGATTATTATTAAGTGTTGTACCTGATGATTCTTGACTCTTGATGAATGTAACTCTTTTATGTACACTGAGAGCATCTGCACCAAGACAAATTCCTTGTGTGTCCAATCACACTTGGCCAATAAAGAATTCTATTCTATTCTATCTATTCTATTCTATCTGGTCAGCCCTTCCCACCACCTACCATCTAAGCCAGAGATCTCCAAACTTGGCAACTTTAAGACTTGTGGACTTCAACTCCCAGAATTCTGAGAGGTGAAGTCTACAAATCAAAGTTGCCAAGTTTGGGAATCCCTGATATAAGCTTTATCCGTGATTTAAGCATGGCTTGATTTAGCAATAGCAAAAGCACTTACATACTGCTTTACAGCCCTTTCTAAGTGGTTTACAGAGTCAGTCTATGGCCCCCAACAATCTGGGTCCTCATTTTACCCACCTCGGAAGGATGGAAGGCTGAGTCAACCTTGAACCCAGGTGAGATTTGAACTGCCAAATTGTAGGCAGCCGGCAGTCAGCAGAAGTAGCCTGCAGTACTGCACTGTAACCACTACGCCACTGTGGCTCATTTAGGATTGGGGTTAAAGGTAGGGCCCACTGATCTACTGTATCTGAAGATATTGTTTGCTTTAGTATAGACAAAACAAACTTAGTTTTCCTAAACAGGCTTATTTTTATCATTTGTAGGTGACATGCACGCTTGCTGGAGGAGTTCGAATACAGCTGCAGCAATCTCAGCAGAGTGAACATTCGAAGCCTTGTCCTGGCAAACAAGTGAGTGAAAAATCCAAGGCTGGAAAACAAATGTGGCTTTGAATGGGGCCTCCTGTGTTCTGGTTGGTTGTTTGGTGGCGGTGGGGGAAATCAATGCTCCTCCTTGTTAGGAAACCTCCTTTGATTGTTTTCTGTGACGTCCCCCAACCCATCCATTTGCTTTGACCCCTTTGTGGTTGCCTTCAATCATGCAAAATTGGAATCTGACCGAGCACAGCATTCTCAAACGATTGATGGCCTTCCCGTTCTCTAACTGAGATTCTCATATCTCCACTGTCCCAAAATAAGTTTGGTTATGCACAGGGACTTCAACGAGAAGTCTGTTCTGAACCAGAGCTCTTAAATGGTCAGCTCCTGGAAATGATGTGACACGACACTGGATATATCGAGGAATATCCCTCTCCTCCTTTTCCAAGGCAGGCAGTAGAGTTTCTTCTTTGCCAGAGTTGATTTATGCGATCTGAGCCTACTGAGAGTCAGATTAACAGCGTTTTAACTGTTCCACTATGCTTACTATAATATGCGTTGCTTCCACAGGATATCAAGTTAGTGAGGGAAGGTACATCTTCGGCCTCATCTGGGACTGTTATTTCCAAGGAGTTAGTCTTGATTACGACTCCAAGTGACAACATGGCGACCTACCGTTGCAGTGCCACTGGTCCTCCCAGGACTCCTGCACTCACTGCATATACTAGTTTATTGGTCCAGTGTAAGTTAAAACTCAGCATACAATGTGCACATTCACAAACACACACACACACACACACACACACACACACACGCCCAGAATGGGAAGGGATAAAGGGGTGAGTGGAGAGACAGAGAGACAGAGAAAGATGGATAGATATAGAATACCTTTTAATATAGGAATTGTATTATTAAAGATTAGAAAAGAGAGTTAGAAATTAGAAATTGGGAAAATGTTATGCATACTGTCACACAATATAATTTACTCTAATTACTATGTATATATAAATGTTAGAAGTTGGAAGATTACTCAAAAGGTCATTAAGTGTTAAAATATTAAAAAGAACAAGAGATGATGGACAGAATACCTTTCAATATGGGATTTATTTCATTAAAAATTAGAAAACACGGGTAAAAATTAGAAATTGGGAAAATATTATTATGCATATTGTTATATAAATATAAATTACTACAATTACTAAGTATATGTAATTGTTAGAAGTTGGAAGAGTACTACTATGTATACTTAAATAGTATTATTATTGTTATAAGTATTGTGTATAAAGTAAATTAACCCAGACAATATACTGTTCACCAAGTAATCATGTATGTTAAAGAAAAAACCATAAATAAAAAAAATAAAAAAGAGAGACAGAGAAAGATGGACAGATAGGTCTGGAATTGTTGCTGCTCTCCAAGATTGGCTGTTTGCTTGCAGACGTTACCCAATGAGGTAACAGTGTGAATGTATGTGGGTCTTGCTGGCTGGGGAATTCTGGGGGTTGAAGTCCAGACATCTTTTCAAGTTTCCAAAATGGAACCAGCCTGCACTAGACAAAATTGGGGCTGGGTAATTTTTAGTACAATGTGTCGAGAAAACACATCAGGAGATGCAGATCCATCACAAGTCCAGAAAAAGCTGGCTGTTATGCATTGAAAGCTAGCACGTTATGGAGAATACTAAATGCGGGCATCTTTCTTCCTCCATGCTATCTAATAAAGGATAATATTTGTAGTTCTGGGTTGGAATGAGTTATGCTAGCACTGATGTTGTTACCTAATTCGGGTAATGAAATGTCTGCAAGAAAACAACAATGTTCAGAGAACACCTGGGGCCCCTCGATGCAAATCTTTTCACATACAAAATATCGATCGATTTAAACAAGCTGTACTGCATTTACTTTTCCCCTGAATGTTTTGTCTCCAAGAGTTGGGAAGGGCGCTGTAAGTGGAAAAATAGGAGCTGAATGTGAAACGGATGGGTAGGGGGTGACAATGCAAATCTGAAATATTGCTTCCTTCCCTAGTTCCACCTCTGCATGCCACCATTATAGCCACAGACAAAAAGGTGAGACGTGGCCAATCGGTGACGCTGACCTGCAAATCGGGCAGCAGCAACCCTCCTCCTCATCTCACCTGGCTCAAAGATGGAAAAAAGTGAGTAATTCTTCCAATGACCACCTTCCTCAAACTTCTCTGATTGTCTTTGTAGGTTTTGCCTCTTCCTGCCAAGACTGGCTTAAATAGCAATAGCACTTAGACATATATGCAGGGGTGGGATTCTACCAGTTCGCACCTATTCTCTAGAACCGGTTGTTAACATTCTAAGCAGTTTGGAGAACCATCTGTTAGAAGAAATTCCTGGCCTAATCCTGTAAGGAAGGCAGGAAGGAAACATTCTGGTGTTGCTTACAGAAACTGCCTCTCCGTTAACTCTTATTACATTCTTGGCAGGACTAGACTTCCTGTCTCTGGAACTTCTCTGGAGTTTTTTTTCCCCTCCTTTGCTGGTACTTTGTTTGTGTGGACTGACCATTAAAAAAAGTGACTTATGACCGTTTTTCACACTTACGACTTGCAGCACCCCCACAGTCACGAGAGGCCAGGCAAGGAGATGCATGCCTCGATGTGAGTGATGTTGAGTTGGCCACGCCCAGCCAGTAACATGACCACCAAGCCATGTCCACCCAGTCACATGACCACCAAGCCACGCCCACCAACTAAGCCACGCCCACAGAACTGGTTGTTAAAAGATTTGAATCCCACCCCTGCATATATGCCGCTTGCTTCACAGTGCTTTACAGCCCTCTCTAAGCAGTTAATAGAGTCAGTGTATTGCCCCCAACCATCTGGGTCCCCATTTTTGCGACCACAGAAGGATGACAGGCTGAGTCATCCTTGGACTGGTTAGACCAGGGGTGGGATTCTACCGGTTCTCCCCGGTTCGCTCGAACCAGTAGCTCTGAAGATCATCTGGGAGCTAACTGGTTCACTCCAACAATCTGCTGTTGGGCCCACCTGCCCACCCGGGCTCTCATACTGACCTTTCTTTCCTGCTTTTGAAGCGCAGCCTCTTTGCGTGGCACAGCAGATTGCCACATGTCAGCTGTTGAAGACACGAGGAGAGTGCAGGATTGCAGGAGATGACTAGGAAAGCCTCTGCACCTGCGCAAAGCGTGCGTTTGGCGTGCGCGCCTGTGCAAAGTGTGTGTGTGCATGCACAAAGTGCACCCACCAAGCCACGCCCACCAAACCGGTGGTAAACCACTTTGAAACCCACCACTGACCGGTCAGGATCAAACTCCTGGCAGTCGACAGAGTTAGCCTGCAATAGTGCATCCTAACTACTGTGCCACCACAGCTGTTAAATCACTCGGGCATAGTAGAGGAAGGTCATTCCTTCTGGGTTCTTCCAGTAGCATCAAGTCATCGGGTTTGGGGCTCTTTTCTGAAGCAATGTAATTATTGAATAGCCTGTGGAGCCCCAAGATTAATTTTGCATCTGGGGTTGTTTTCAGAAAGAAAAGGTCAGGAGGGTTGTTGTATATGGTGTGATGGAAGCTGTGCCTGCTTTTTTATGTGGGTTGTAGTTTCACCATCCCAATTGCCTCTTGACTTTCTTGACCATGTCCCACGGACACCCTTGGTTGCATCAAATCAAGAAACTGTCCTCTCGTATTAGGAGGAAAGTTGGTTTTAGGGGGAAAAGCTTTTTTTTTATTTTTACATTCCCTCCAGATTAAGTTTTGAGGACCCCTTAGATATGCCGGATGCTTCTTCAGTATGCCTCATGGCTGCCTGGTTTGAATCCATTGAGGTCATGCGTCTTTCCACAATGTCATCAGAACAACAAATCCGAGAAGAAGGAGAAGAAGATCATCTTTGTTGTACGGAAACATTCTTCAGCTGTCACTTTGTATTTCCACCCTTGTTCCTCAGTCCCGACCCATCACGCTTCTGACTTCCCCAGGCTTAGGCTGTAACAGTCAACAGAAGAACTGGACAGCTGAATCAGTCCCAGCCTTCATTCAGTCCTGCTTTCTGTTTCTGACAGCAGCATGATGCAGGCCTGTCAAAAAACTTGCAAGTGAGGCTATAAAGGCATCAGGTCTTGTCTCTTGTTTATCCCCGGCAGCTGAGCTGTGTCAGTAGATTGTCTCTGGATATAGAGCTTCATCTCTGGACTCTTGTCAGAAACATTAAGTTCGGCTGTGATAATCTTCATGCATTCTCGCCTTCAGGCTGGACGGCATCAATTTAGGGCAGAGGAAAGCAGAATATGGAGGTTTCTCTGCTTCAGAAAGAGTGACTCTGGTGGTATCATCTGCAGATCATGGGAAGAGGGTGGAATGCTATGCCTACAGCTCTGTTCTCTCCGAAGGTGTGAACACCTTCTACCAGCTTACGATCCTATGTAAGTATGGAAACATCCCTTGATTGCTGTTTATTTCTTGCTGGAAGTTCAGCTCTGAAAATAAAAGCTTTTTGTTCAATGGATTTGTTCAGCTGGCACAGAATCCAGCGGTGCAGGCAGTTCTGGGTGCTCCCAGAACAGCACATCTTACACCTCTGCTCCACTGCATCTGTCGCCAGTTTTCTTCTGGGTACAATGCAAGTAGTTGGTTGAAATCTTTAAAGCCCTTTGTGGCATGGGAGCGGGCTATCTGAGAGCGCCTCTCCTTAGTTACCCATCCCATTAGATCAGGCAGAGGAAGCATGCTGCGTGTACCATCAGAGGGGGACTTATATTTGGTGAGTCCCAGGAGACGTGTCTTTTCGACCATAGTGCCTGCCTTATGCAGCATTTCTCCCCTCCAAGGTTAAGTTAGTTCCATCCCTTCTGACATTCCAGAAATCCCTCCAGGTCTGGTTATGTTAGCCGGCCTGAGGCTCCCAAGGAACCAGAGGCAGGCTTAGATGGCGCCATTGCTGGGCAGAGGTGGTATTACAGCAGGTTCTGACCAGTTCTGGAGAACCAGTAGTGGAAATTTTGAGTAGTTCGAAGAACCGGTAGCAGAAATTTTGAATAGTTCGAAGAACTGGTAGTGGAAATTTTGAGTAGTTCAGAGAACCGGTAGCGGAAATTTTGAATAATTTGGAGAACTGGCAAATCCCACCTCTGACTAGCCCCACCCCATCTATTCTCTGTCTCCCATTGAGTCCCAGCTGATCAGCTGGGTCTTCTTTTGTTGCTCTGCACAAGAGAACGGAGCTGGAAAGCAGGTTAGCGGGGTGGGGAGGGAACGGGGATTTTGCAGTATCCTTCCCCTGACGTGCCCACCAAGCCACGTCCACCAAGCGATGCCCATAGAACCAGTAATAATTTTTTTTGAATCCCACCACTGTTGCCGGGGTTACCATTTTTTATCCTCTCTTTGCCTAGACTTTTGCCTACATTTTCATTTTTATAATCTTTCTCTTTTAATGTGGATTTTATATATTTTAAATACTTGTTTTTTATTTGTTTTATTCGATTGTTGTTTGCCTCCCTAGCGTCGCTTTCCGTGAGATAGGAGGCTATGCAAAAGCACATTGCACTCATCTCAGAAGCCCCGAAGCATTTCTTGGGTGGAAAGGATTAGCTGGTGACATCACTGTTGCCCAGGGGATGCCCAATTGGGGGCTCCTTTCATGTGCCTGGCAGGAGCAAAAGATGGGAGCTCAACCCCACACCACGTCAGCACTTGGGTCTCGAACGCGGGGTTGCTAACTTCCCCAACCCAGCATCCCAACCCCACAAGCCGCCGTTCTCCTGGATGCTATGCAAATTTGATGAATAAATAAGTTTTTATCAATCCTTCCCTACAGCTGATCTGAACAGGGTCCTGTTCAGGCAGATTAATATTCTTCGTGCTTCGATAATAGATCTTTAGTGTGTTCCTTTGGATCCTTTTATGAGCCAATTGGAAAGTAACTGGCATTTCTTATGTATATCTGAGATTCTATAAAACCAATCCCTGAATAGACCTGCAGGCTTCGCTGTGGACGATGACGTTGCCCTGCCTTAAAAATGATGCTTGATTGCTAGGATAATACATGGATGGAAATCTCCAGGAAACCCCAGAGTTACAGGCTGCGAAGGCTGTGAAGTTAAGAAAACATCCTGGAGGAAAGCAATGGAAGACCATTATCTTTTGTTGCTGAGATGACTTGAGCTTGACTTTGGTGGGCAGGAGAAGGGATGGTATTTTCCATACTTTGACAGATAGAGGCAAACAGGAAGTTCTCAATGTCAGGCTTCCAAGTAATAACTCCATATCAAGCAAAACACCAAGGCAGGTAGATTCCTCCAAGACTAGCTTTGTTGGAAATATCATATTGGTACAGATCTGGTGAAAACCGACTCTGAAAACTCCCGCGGGTTTTCACCTAATTAAAAGTTTTCCCACTTTCCCAAAACAATTAGTCACATGGTCCAATCATGGTGCAGTCTGGTTGCCAGGTGACATCACTCCGCCTTCCTCCGACCAGGTGTGAGAATGTCCTTGGTTCCCAAGGGAAAATATTTTGTTTTGGCTACAGGATCCCCTCTATCTCAAATCCCTCAGCTCCAGTGTGGCAACACTGAAGTGGTCAAAAATGGCTTCGGTCAGCTCAACTTCAGGGTTGACACTCAACACGACCGTTCATTAAGCAACAATTTGAAGTTCCGATGGCCCTGAAATAAAGTGACTTATGCCTGGTCCTTGCACTTACGACTGCTGCTGCATCCCTATAGTCATGTGATCGTGGTCCACATGCTTGGCAACCAGCTAGCAATTGTGATCAGTTGCCGTGCCCTGCACTCTTGTGATCGCCACTTGTGATCTTCCCTTCTGACAAGGAAGTCAAGGGGGGAAGCTGGCAGGAGATCGCAAGTTGCAGTCTCGCTTAACGACGACGCTACCTAACAGCACACATTTCCTGAACTTTATTGGTCACAAGTCGAAGACCACCTGTAGACCAATGAGCCAGAAAGGGGGAATTGTCTCAATTAGCTATCCTGGCTTTTTAAGCATCCGATGGGCCTGGCCTTCCAAAAAGGTGTGCCTTCATTTTTTTTCAACACAGTTCCTCCAGAGTTCTCCCCTGAGCAGACACACCTAGTGGAAGCTGTGGAACATGGGTCTGCCCAATTGCCCCTTCTGGTTTCTGCCTATCCTCCTGAGATTACCTATCGCTGGAGTTTCCTTGGAGAGATGATCTTAACAGGTGGGTCTGACACCTTAGGGTGAAAGCCAAAGAACCGAGAACTTCGGTAAGGTGAGAATCAGTGGATATCCTATACCTGTTGCAGTCTATAAAACAACCCAGCCCCACCCCCCATTTTCTACGTGCCTGCTCTTTGCTTTGTGCATGCTAATGCGCCTTTTAGTGTCCTACCTATTGGACTTTCTTGGGAGACCACGGAGGGAGAAGGAGACAATGGGAACAGGAACAAACGGGGAGAATAAGCTTTTAGTTCTGTTGAAGCCGGATTTTGATTTAGTTCCAGCAGGGTGGGAAGATGAAAGGTTTGTGTCAAGCATTTTGAAAGGATTGGAAGGAAAAGAAAAAGAATCGGGTGTTATAGGTGGAGCCATTAAAAGAGAGAGCCAGTGGGCCTTCAGACAGTCAAGATAAGTGGAGGACAGGAAGAAGGAAAGGGATCTACCGAGATAAATCAAGGTATGAAGGTAGAATATCCAGGAGGAGCCAAGATAATAGACTGATAGGACTGATAGCAGCCTTTGGAGGCTACAACTTTAAAAAAAAAACATGGCTGGGGGTAAATAACCAGAGAGAATAGGGAATAATCAAAATTTAGTTAAATATAATTTGTATGTGAAATGAACCATGATTATATACTACCCTAATTTGATGCAAGTGTGCTGTATTTAATATTTGCTCTTTCTGGTAGCCAGCATCTGATGGTGTCCTGAGGTGTCAATTTAGAGCATCTTTGCCATAAAGCATTGTAAATGCATTAAATGGCACTGTTGAATTATATTTACCGACAAAGAGAATCTAGTCTAGAACTGTTTCAAACTATTTAACTCTCATCAGCTAGCTATACTTTTCTGGGATGCTACTTGCATATTAAGTAGATGTATTAACCTCTAAGCCACAGGCTCTCCTTGCTTTGTTGGCTATACCAGGGCAAGGGGTGAAGTGTTTTTTATCCAATGAGACCAGTCTGTCAGGGCAACCTGGTCTACCCAAGCATGGGATAAAATAGTTTGTCACGAAAGTGGCTGCCTGCCAAAGCTCCTGGATTGGGGCTGAAAGGTGAAAGCAGAAGCAGTTTGCTCGGTCCCGTGTTTGGATAGACCAGGTTGCCCTGAAAGACTGGTCTTCACCAGAAAAAAAAAAAAAAAACACTTATGAAATGGCAGGTTTCTTATTCTTGGATTTTCTTTCTCCTGTCCCTTCCTGTGTCAAAGGTCTTCACATTTAGCGAAACGAAAAAATGGAGACTAGCGGTGTGTGAGCTATGCAGGATCCTGAACTTTAGAACCATTGGTGTGAGACATTTGAAGAATCAGAATCAGAATAGAGCTGGAAGGGACCTTGGAGGTCTTCTAGTCCAGCCCCTGCTCAAGCAGGAGATCCTATACCACTTCAGACAGGTCTTCTTAAAAACCTCCAATAATGAAGCAGCTACTCCATCGGAAGGCAAGCTGTTCCATTGGTTATTTGTTCTCACTGTTTGGAAGTGTCTCCTTCACTGCAGGATGGAATTAGGAATTAGGATGGGAGCCAACCTGATGCAGAAGAACCTTTGAACATTGAACCGTTGATCACAGTTGGCTGGACCCATGAAATCCCTCTCCCCTCCCTTGCCCTGGTGCTCCAAGTGCTTGTTTCTTTGTGTAACTTGACTTGTGATGGATTGTCTTCTGTCGTAGAGGGTTCCCCACGGTACCACTTACGGGATGGTGGATCTCTGGAGATCTGGAATGTGACTCGAGCCGATGCCGGCAAATACAGGATCTACTGTGAGAATGCAGAAGGACAAAATGAAACCACCATCGCTCTAAACGTGCGTTGTAAGTAACAGATTCGGAGGAATATTTTTCCCTGTCTTCACACTTCTGTAGAGAAGCAACGAAGAAAGGTTTGGTTTAATCCATCCTTTCCCAAGCTGGTTTCATCCAGATGTGTCCAGCCAACTTACATCAGGCCCAGCCATAATGGTTAGTGGCCGGGGATTATGGGAATTTTTCCCCAACATTTCTTGAATGACTCAGATTAAAGAAGGATGGAGGTTTTTTTCACCCCATGTCCTATTCAATTTTATTTTTTACAGTTTCTTCTAAGATGGTTTATTTCAAACTTGAGGGCCTCATCAGCATTGTGTTTGACCTTGGAGGGCTGGAGAGTGTAGCATGGCCATGGTGGGCGTGGCCATGGTGGGCGTGGCCATGGTGGCCACGACATGGGACTCATATGGGGGAACCTGTAATAGCCATATGCTAAGGCAGGACTTCCCTGAGTTCCTCATTCACTCTCGTTATAATCTTCCTTCCTTCCTTCCTTCCTTCCTTCCTTCCTTCCTTCCTTCCTCCCTCCCTCCCTCCCTCCCTCCCTCCCTCCCTCCTTCCTTCCTTCTCCTTTCTTCTTCCTTCCCATCTTCCCATTTTTCCTTTGCCCTTGCCTTTCTCCTTTCCTGTCCCTTCTTGCATGCTCAAATGCAAAAGGGGAAACATTTCTCCTTTTGTTTTCTGTTTATAGCTTGGGGGTCCCACACTTGCTCTATTTTTGCTGGCAGAGGCACCGCGGGCTGGTCCTTTTCCAGGCCGGTTCTGTGGGCGTGACTTGGTGGGCGTGGCAGGGGAAGGATATACTGCAAAATCCTCATTCCCTCCCCACCCCACTAACCTGCTTTCCAGCTCCGTTCTCCTGCGCAGGGCAACCAAAGGAGACCCAGCCAATCAGCTGGGACTCAGTGGGAGGCAGAGAAGAGATGGGGGCGGGGCCAGTCAGAGGTGGGATTTGCCGGTTCTCTGAACTACTCAAAATTTCCGCTACCGGTTCTCCAGAACTGGTCAGAACCTGCTGAATGCCACCTCTGTACGCACGTATGCGCGCACCTCCTGCCAAGCAGCCGGTCTTTGGGTCTCTGCTGCACATGTGCGAGGGGCAGGGCGCATGTGGGGTCTCACAGGCTTGCGTGGGGGTGGGGGCAGGGCCCACACACGAGGGGGTCATGTGCCCATGCATGAGGTGCAGGGCACACACTTGGGGGTATGGGGGAATCACCCATGCATGCATGGGGGGCACGGGAGGCCTCCCACGCATGCATGGGGTGGGGTCATCTGCGCATGTGTGTGGGGCATATGCAGGGGAACATGCATGCTTTGAGTACTTGGTGCTGAAAAGATTCGCCATAACGGGACTAGAAGTTCTCCAGGTTCCTCCCAACCCTGGGATGCTCTGGTTTACCACCATCCCATGTTAAGGCCAGTGCTAGGACACCATCTTTCTCCTTTCAGGTTTCTCAGGCGTTGGGTCTGATCTGTGCAACTTTGCTAAGTTAAACACAACCGGATGTGTTTGCTTAATCTGCATAATACATTAAGCATTATACTCACACAGCCGCCCCCCAGCCAAAACTAAAATTAATGGAGAGCTTAGCATGTTGTAGAAGTGCAGCTGTCAACGCAGCTTGAACCGATAACGGTATGAACAGAATTATGCCTTTTTTTTCCTCCCCTACAAACAGATTCGCCCTCCATCCGCAGCATTGCAGATCCAACTTACGTGGACCTGGGGGAGACCGCCGAAATTGTGTGCCAGGCTGATGCCAACCCTGTACCAAATTTCCAGTGGAGGTGGCTGGTAAAGTTGTAGGGCTAAGTCTGGAGAAAGCAAAGGGAAGGATTGGCATCGGTTTTGTGTGCTAACTCTATTGCGGTGCCAGCAGGAGAACGTTTCTTAGTCCAATTAAAACGGATGCAATGTGGCCATGTCAGGCGAGATTACCTTTTTTTTCCAACCTCCGTTACAACTTGATGGCTAATAATGGTTCTTTAATGGCCACTGACAAGTAGAAAATACTTCCTTTAAAGGCTTTGGTAATGTAGCTCCTAACAATCAGACATATTGCACGGACTGGGGTGCGTGGACATTAAAAACAAAAACAAAAAAACGTAAGAATGAGCTTTGCACTTAATGGGCTGGCAGGAATCTTGCATTACTCCAAGTTTATGAGGCTGTTTTGCAGGAGTTGATGCTTCTTCAGAGACTGACATTATGTGGTTGGTGGTTTGCTCCACTTTACTCGATACATATAAAGGTAAATAAGAGTTGGGGGATTTTTTTTTTCCAGCTCAAGAGGTTCTTGGTTTAATGTTCCAGGGGCTACGTGCCAGCGGTAAGTGGTGCCAAAGACAAGCGTAGGCAAAGGAAAGGAAAACCACACATATACAGCAGTGGTGGGATTCAGATTTTTTTTACTACCGGTTGTGTGGCTATGGCTTGGCGGACATGGCCTGTAAAATCTCGTTCCCACCCCACTCCAAGGGGAAGGTTACTGCAAAATCCCATTCCTCCCCACTCCACTAACCTGCTTTCCAGCTCCGTTTTCCTGTGCAGGGCAACCAAAGAAGGCCCAACCGATCAGCTGGGACTTGGGGGGCAGAGAATAGATGGGGGCGGGGCCAGTCAGAGGTGGAATTTGCTGGTTGTCCTAACTACTTAAAATTTCCACTACTGGTTCTCCAGAACTGGTCAGAACCTGCTGAATACCACCTCTGATATATAGGCAGATGTGAGATATGCTCTGTGTAGAAACCAGTGGGCTGGACTGAAGGATGGGAGTGGGGGGGCGGTAGATAATCTGTGAGAAACAGAGTTCTTAATTACAGGTAATCCTCGGTTTACAATCATTTACATACAATAAGAACCGTGGGGGTGCTGTGGTTAGAATGCAGTATTGCAGGCTAATTCTGACGACTGCCTGGAAGTTCAAATCTCACCAGGTTCAAGGTTGACTCGGCCTTCCATCCTTCCGAGGTGGGTAAAATGAGGACCCAGATTGTTGGTGGGCAATTAGGCTGACTCTGTAAACCACTTAGAGAGGGCTGGTGAGATTCAAACTGCCAAATTGCAGGCAGCAGAAGTAGCCTGCAGTACTGCACTCTAACCACTGCGCCACCGCAGCTCAATGGGAAAGGGTCTCCATCTGCTGGTTGCATGGTTTAATACAATCTTCCTGTTATTCTGGCCTCTTACGCAGGGCGATTTGGAGCGCAGCCTGGAAGATTTGGGTTTTAAACTATTGTCTGAAGGATTGGTAGGCACCCTGAGGGTCCAGGGAGCCCAACGAAACCATGCTGGGTTTTATGAGTGTCAAGTAGATAATGGCATCTCCCCAGCAGCCAAAAGCAGTGCTCGCTTGATTGTGCGATGTAAGTATTAACACCAGTCAACCTTTAATATGTCCTAGACTTAAAGACTCCGTTAAAATCCAATGTTTTACTTGTCATAATTGCTTATCACCCACCGCTGGAGTGTTTGTTTCTCTGAGTCCCTAGATGCCATCCTTTTCTTTGCTTTTCTTTTCAGCCAGCAGTTTACACATACAACCCAACTTTAACCACACCTCTCTCTTCTCTTCTAGACCCACCAGAAATCATTAAAGGCCCCGGGCAGAGGAAAGTGGCCGCTTCAGGTGATGGAAGAAGCCAAGCCGTGCTTCAGTGCAGCGCTCAGGGTGTGCCCAGCGTGCTCTTCAGCTGGGCCAAGAATGGGGTCTCCCTCGATCCCCAAAGTCCCAGGTGAGATTCCCCATCAGGAGGCGAAGTAGTAAAAATAATGAAGATAACAGATAACGGATGATCAGAGTTGGAAGGGACCTTGTAGGTCATCAAGTCCAACCCCGCTGCCCAAGCAGGAGACCCTACACCATTTCTGACAAATGGCAGTCTAGTTTCTTCTTGAAAGTCTCAGGTGATGATGCTCCCACAACTTCCAGGGGCAAACTGTTCCATTGGTTGATTGTTCTCACTGTCAGAACGTTTCTCCTTATTTCCTGATTAAATCTCTCCTTGTTCAGTTTCCATCCATTATTCCTTGTCTGGCCTACAGGTGCCTTGGAAAATAGCTTGACCCCTTCCTCCTCTCTGTGGCAGCCCCTCAAATATTGGAACACTGCTATCTTGTCTCCCCTGGTTCTTCTCTTCGCTAGACTAGCCATGCCCAGTTCAGTGGTGGTATTCATTTTTTTTTTACTACCAGTTAAATAGGTGTGGCTTGGTGGGCGTGGTGTGGCTTGATGGACATGGTGTGGCTTGGGCATGGCAGGGGAAGGATATTGTAAAATCCCCATTCCCTCCCCACCCCACTAACCTGCTTTCCAGCTCCGTTCTCCTGTGCAGGGCAACCAAAAAAGACCCAGCTGGGACTCGGGAGGCGGAGAATAGATGGGGTTGGCGGGGCCAGTCAGAGATGGGATTTGCTGGTTCTCTGAACTATTCAAAATTTCCTCTACCATTCTCCAGAACTGGTCAGAACCTGCTGAATGCCACCTCTGCCCCAGTTCCTGCAACCTTATCCATCATATGTTTTAGCCTCCAGTCCCCTAATCATCCTGGTTGCTCTTTTCTGCACTTTTTCTAGAGTCTCATCACCTTTTTTATAGTACGGTGACCTAAACTGGATGCAACATTCTCGGTTGAGTTTGACTTTGGATGACTGCACAGACACAATCACACAGGTTGTTCATGAACACAATGGGGACCAGAACTTCCATTGCTAAGTGAGGGGGCGTTGTTAAGTGAGACACGCCCAATTTTACAATATTTTTTTTGCCATGGTTGTTAAGTGAATCACTGCCATTGTTAAGGGAAGCATGAAATTAATGAATCTGGCTTCCCCCGATGCTTTGCTTGTCAGAAGCTGGCTGGGTAGGTTGCAAATGGCAACCACACGACCCCAGGACATTGCAACCATTGCAGATATATCTGGTTGCCAAGCGCCTGAATTTTAATCATGTGACCATGGCGATACGGCGCTGGTTGTAAGTGTGAGGACCGCTAATAAGCCATTGTTTTCCAGTTGCATCATAGCTTTGAACAGTCACTAAAGGAATGACTGTAAATCAAGAATTACCTCTACGTAAATAGTTTTTCCAGTTCAGACATGGTGCTCTGCTTTCCCACCAAGCCCTAATCAAGCATGACCCTGCTTAGCTTCTGAGCCCAAATTGCTCAAGTGCTACATACCTGTTGAGCATCATATGAGCCACGGTGGCGCAGTGGTTAGAGTGCAGTACTGCAGGCTGCTTCTGCTGCCTCTTGGCTACCTGCAATTTGGGAGTTTGAATCTCACCAGGCTCAAGGTCGACTCAGCCTTCCATCCTTCCGAGGTGGGGAAAATGAGCACCCAGATTGTTGCGGGAAATAGGATGACTCTGTAAAACCGCTTAGAGAAGGCTGTAAAAGCACTGTGAAGCGGTATAGAAGTTTAAGTGTGACTGCTAGGGAGGGAGCGGAGCAGAGGTGGTATTCAGCAGGTTCTGACCAGTTCTGGAGAACCGATAGTGGAAATTTTGAGTAGTTTAGAGAACCGGCAAATACCACCTCTGACTGGAGATTTTACAGCATCCTTCCCCTGCCACGCCCACCAAGCCACGCCCACAGAATCGGTAGTAATTTTTTTTTAATCCCACCACTGGAGGGGAGGGAGGCAGGGAAGGAAGGAAGGAAAGAAGGATGAGGAGAAGGAAGCAAGCTATAGTGCCGTGGTTAGAATGCGGTATTGCAAGCTAATTCTACCGACTGCCAGAATTTTGATCTTAATGGGGCTCTAGGTAGACTCAGCCTTCCATCCTTCCGAGGTGGGTAAAATGAAGGCCCAGATTGTTTGGGGGGCAATAAACTGACTCTGTAAACTGCTTAGAGGGGGCTGTAAAATTTACTGAGAAGCGGTATATAAGTCTGAGTGCTACTGCTATTAGCATCTAAGCGTTTTATTGAGGTCAACTTACATCCCCCAAAATCTTATCTCCTGGTCCCTTGTCAGCTTCATTTTGGCTGAAGCCCATAAGGCTCTGCAGGGGACAGAGCAAAGACGATCAACTATGTTGCCATGTCACAATGCAAACCACACAACCTACGCACTTGCATCCAACATTGGGATACAAGTGTGAAAGCCTCTCGTGATGCATGTTTATCATTTTGGGGGGAGGTCATGATTTGGGCACCAAATATCTGTGTTATTGTCTAATTTGCTTTTTATGACATTTCCGCAAGTCAAATATGTTTTGATTTCATTGAGGCTGTGAGGGCAGGAATTATATACATAAGGAAGCAACCCTGTAAATCTTTGCTGAATCCTCCTGTCTCTCACCATCAAATTATGTTTCCCTGCCTTGGAAAAAGGGCAGTGGAAGTTCACCGTTGCTTACAGACATTCCCAAATATTTGCACTCAGCTTGCAAAGGCTTAACTCCTTTTGGGGCAAATGGGGGTGGGGATGAGGATGAGGATTAAACATCTCACAGGAGTTGAATGCTTACAATATTCAGTTCAGTTCTAGTTGGAATTAAATTTGTAACTTAACAATTGTTCCAACGTGGCTGGGGGCCAACCTAAGCCAGCCGAAGTTTGATCATCAGTTTGGCACTCGTTTGGATTCAGTTTAGTTCCAGTTGAATTGGGGAAATGTTACAAATGCATTTTTATCTGCAAGAGAAGAATGGGGAATGGAATGAATCAATATGGTGAATTTGCTATGTTTAAGTGTCAGAAATCACGCATAAGAATAGATATGATACTGAAAAGATTCGTTTATTTTCTCCCAATCTCCCTCTCCTTCCCTCCCTCCCTTCTCTTCCCTTCTCTTTGCTGCTCTCCTCTCCTCCTCCTCTCCGTCTCCTTTCCTCTCTTCTCCTTCCCCTCCCTTTCCCTCCCCTCCCCTGTCCCTTATCCCTCTCGCTTCTCCTCTCCCCTCCCTCGCCTCTCCTCTCTTCTCTTCCCCTTCTCCTCTCCCTTCCCTTCCCTCCTCTCCTCCCCTTTCCCTCTCCCTCCCCTCTTATCCCTTATTCTCCCCTCCCCTCTTCCTTCCCTCTCCCTTCTCTTCTCCCTCTCCCTTCCCTCCTCTCCCTTCTCCTCTCCTCTCTTCCCCTCCCCTGGATTTCTCTTGTTTCTCAGTGTGTCTCTGCAATTTCATTTGTCAAATATTTAATGAGGACTGAGCTGCATCACTTTTATGAACATAATTCACGATATTATCTTTCCCCAGGTATAGTGTGGTCACAAGCTATGAGGATTCTTTACACACCAGCACCTTAACCATTGCCAATGTGAGCGCAATGCTTGACTATGCCATCTTCACCTGCACGGCCAACAACGATCTGGGCACAGATGCCTTTGACATCCAGCTACTTAGCACGAGTAAGGAACAGCTGGAACCTGGATGTCCATCTGGCGAAATTTGAAGATAAAAAAATAAATAACTCCTTGTATCATTTGAATTAACTTGCGCTACTTTGATCATTTCTTGCCAGGTCGTCCTGACCCACCAACAGAGTTCAAAGTTGTCAGTGTAGCTCATAATTGGTTGGCTTTGGAGTGGATCCCAGGTTTTGATGGAGGCCTGCAGCAAAGCTTTCGTGTCAGGTAGGTCTTATGGAGATAAAAGTCCCATCTGTCAACACAGGGAAAGGTACTTTAAATTAATGTAACTCTCATGGTTCCATATAGGAGTTCTTGGGAACAACTATCACCTGGCTAAGCTGTTGTTCTTAGGAACTCTGAGAAGTGCCAGGCTCAAAACAAAAAAAATGACGTATGGTGATTCTTCCGTTATGTGGTCCTGTCCATATGTGATTCTTCCATGTGGTGAATTCTTTGTTGTTTCCACACCTATAGACAGAATCTTGCCAGACTAAGCACTCTGCTATCTGCATCTACCATATACTCTGTGAACTGATAGGAATGGGCTTTCTTTGCCCTCTTTCTTGCACATATCAAAATATCAGGCTGAGTTTTCTCTTATTCCTCTGCGATGCACCCCCTTCCTCCTGGGAATGCAGCCTACTATATTCCGTCACACTTGGCATCTTTAAGAAGGGTGGACTTGAATTTTCAGAATTCTGGGAATTGAAGTCCACACACCTTAAAAGATACCGAGGTTGAGAAACACTGTCCTAGTGAGCAAGCCTTGCTATGTATTGTGGGTGAAATAAGTACATTCATATAATAACTCTGGAATGATTTCCTCCTGAGAGAGTTGTGTGACGGCAATAGCACTTAGGTTTGTATACCACTTTACAAGTGCTTTACAGCCCTCTCTAAGCGGTTTTCAGAGTCAGCCTATTGCCCCCAACAATTTTGGGTCCTCATTTTACCCACCTTGGAAGGATGGAAGGCTGAGTCAACCCTGAGCCTGGTGAGATTTGAACTGCCAAATTGCCGGCAGCCAGCAGGCAGCAGAAGTAGCCTGCAGTACTGCACTCTAACCACTGCGCCACCATGGCTCATCCCATCCTTGTACCATTCTAGAAGCCATTGAAGGTCTGTTTATTCTCCCAGGCCTAAGGATCACAAGACCATGAAACCTCCTTTCTCTTTTGTTCTATTTTTGTTTTGTTCCATTTTGGTTTAGCTTTGGTATCTTGGTCTTCCTGTCCATCATATGCATGGTTTTTTTTAGTTGTAATGCTACTGTTGGAAGAAATATCCTTCTGGGTTCAGTTCCAAGTGGGGAAAAAGATACTGGATTCATGGAAGTTGCTTGGAAACATGGTTTAATGGTGGACAGGATCACATGCCTTGGAGCTCCTGAGCGAAAGGGGAAGAGAAGAAATCCCTTGGTTTTATACCCTCCGTTGGGCCCCACCTTAGTGTTTCCTGTTCCTGTGTAAGAAATGTATCCCATTGGCTGTCAGACTCCCAGGGGTGGGGTCTTAGCTAACTTTGTAGACTTTGTTTGGATCACATGGCTTCACCTGAATGCTGGCTGATGCAACCTTGCCAGGCCATGTGGTGAGGTGGGCAGAGGCCTTTGTTATGTAGAATACTCTGGCTTAGGCCTTAATGGCCTGCCCGTTAACAAAGGTGGGGGTGAGCTTCTGCTTCTGAGGTGAGTTTCTGCTTCTGAGTTTCTACTTCTCTTTTTAGGGGAAATATCCCGCCTTTTTAATATTTCCTAGGATATTTCATTTTTCTAGGAGAGGGGTGGGTTTTAATTTCCAACACTACACAGTTGCTTCGGAGCTGGATGGCCTAGACGTGAAATATATAAAGACATACTGAAATGTCCTTGCTACCAAGTGACAAACGTAGATTAGATATTTAGGCGAAACCATTAGGGAAAAGCAGTTAGAAAAAGAGACAATGTCAGTGCAGAAACAGATGGAAGTTATTAATTTGAATCATCCACATTCAGAAATTATCCACGCTTCCAAGATAGACATGGATTAGGCAGGGTGGGCCCGATGCCCCTTCACACCACTCATTATGTATTTAATGAATTTGTTCTTCTCAGCAGCTTTTTATCTCCACTTGCTTTCACTCAGATATCATTGGCCAGGGGCTCCCAGCTTTCTCTACGTGGACGTCTTTCCACCGCAATCTCCAACTTTTACGCTGACTGGCCTGCAGCCAAACACTCCCTATAATGTCTCTGTCAATGCGCGCAATGCTCTTGGAGAGAGTGATTTTGCGGATGGGGGTGGAGGGCTGAGCATCAGCACAAAAGGTAAGGGATCTCAAGGTAGCCCAGACCAGAAGCTCAACAGTGAATACCAGCTCTGTCTTTACTGCAAGCTTATGTTGACGGAATCTTGCAAATCTGAAAAACGAGGGGAGGTTTCCTTTTGAAATGCTTTCCACAACCTCCCTCCTCCTGTGCAGTGATGGGGTTCCACATTTTTTAGTTTAATTTTAGTTTGGTTTACTTTATTGTCATTGCACTTCATACAATGAAATCAAACACCATCCTCAGTGCACACCATGACCGTGAAAATAAACACAAACACACCTCCTTCACACTCCACACATTGAATTGAAAACCACCAACGCTGCACTATACAGTAGAATTCAACAGAGCTACTACTTTGGGATAAAATCTATTTTCCAGCCTCTTTGTCCTTGTTTGTATTCTGTACCATCTGCCAGATGGTAATAGTTAAAAAAAAAAAAAAAAGGGTGCCCAGGATGAGATGCAACTTTGAGAATGTTTGAACTTTCTTAAGGCAGTGGGAGCTGCCAGTTTTCCTACCAGTTCTATGAGACCATGCTTTGCGCATGCATCTAACGTGCGCTTTGCGCATGCGCAGCAATGAAAAACCGCCCTCTGTGTGAGCACTGGTGAGGTGAGTGTTTTTTAGCTCAGCTGAGGTGCTGGACGAATCAGCTGAGCTAAAAAACAAGGGAATAAAGGACAGGAAAGGGCAGGGGCAGGGGGGTGGGGCCAGCCAGAGGTGGTATTTGCAAGTTCTCTAAACTACTCATAATTTCTGCTACCGGTACACCAGAACTGCCTGGTCTGCCTAGTCTGCAGCTCTTCTTCCTGACTTCCAAGGTCATCCACACATATCATTACAGGAACAAGAGCAGAGCCCACCAGAGGAGCATGTGGACATACTTATATTTTAAGGAGCCAAAAGGCAGTGATTGTATAGTAGACATAGTGCTGGGCATAGACCATAGAGATGAAGGTACGAAGCTGAATTGGATTGAATATTTTATTTGACTGTGTGTGATCAGACACACAAGGAATTTGCCTCTGGTACAGAAGCACTCGGTGTACTAGAAAGGCAACAAAGAAAATAATAACACCAATAAAAGGGGGACGTAAAGAAAATAATAAAAGGAATAAATAATAAGACTACAGCCACACTCTATTGGTTGATATACATACACATTAGACAGAACTTGTGAGAATTAGATGTTCGGTAGTATGATGGCACAAGGAAAAAAACATGCCTGTGTCTAGTTGTCTGGGAATGCAAGTTCTGTGAGCCCTGAATTTCACAAAATAGCAATAGCGTTTAGACTTATATACTTTACAGCACTCTCTGAGCGGTTAACAAATGTCAGCAAAATTGCCTCCAGCAATCTGGGTCCTCGTTGTACCAACATTGGAAGGATGGAAGGCTGACGACCTGAGCTGGTGAGGATTGAACTCCTGGCTGTGGACAGAGTTTGCTTGCAATGCTGCATTCTAACCACTGTGCCACCACAAGTGAGTTTGAGCCAGCTAGTCCCTTAGCTTAGCATACCTGGTTGTAAAGACAATAGAATAGAATTCTTTATGGAACAGAATAGAATTCTTTATTGGTCAAGTGTGATGTGACACACAAGGAATTTGTCTTTGGTGCATATGCTTTCAGTGTACATTAAAAAATACATTCGTCAAGAATCATAAGATACAACACTTAGTGATAGTCATAGGATGCTAAATAAATAATCAAATCATACTAGGAGACTAAATAAAACAATATAAATTGTAAAGATACAAGTAACAAGGTTAGAGATGTAAGTGGGAGGAGATAGGTAATAGGAATGATGAAAAGAATAATAGTAATACAGTCTTTGTAAATAGTTTGTGAGAATTATTTGTTTAGCAGAGTGATGGCATTTGGGAAAAAACTGTCCTTGTGTCTAGTTGTTCTGGTGTGCAGTGCTCTATATCATCATTTTGAGGTTAGAAGTCGAAACAAAGATAGAGGCAAATAAATATGCTACTCATATTTTTAAAAGAAGGAATACTTGAAGTGTAGAATAAATAAGGTAGAAAAACCATCTGTGGAATCATATCTGGATTAAACACAATACTCGGATAAAATAATCAGTGAGGTGGAGTGATGATAGTGTTGTTGTTGAACTGGTAGTAGAGAGGCCCAGTTTCTAGTCCATTCTCATCCACATAAGCTCCTTGGGTGATTTGGAACCAGTCTGTCCCTCTCAGCCCAACTCACCTTACAGGGTGGTTGTTGTGGGGGAAATAGGAGAAAGAAAGAGCCAACGTTTGGTCTAGTTTGGCTCCAAACTAGAAACAGGAGACAAGTGAGTTATAGTCCAGTTTTAGCCATGAAAGCCAGCTGGGTGACTTTGGGCAAGTCGTTCTCTCTCAGTCTCAATGTATTTTACCTCATAAGCATTGTTGTTGTGGGGAAAATAGGAGGAGGAGGACAGTGTGTTGTTGGATACAAACAAACAAACAAACAAAAAAGCAAATTAGATATGTTCTCTGCCTTGAGTTGTTTATAAAAAAAATAAAATAAAGGCAGGGTATAAATAAATTAATTAAAAAAAACAAGAGCCCATGTGGTGTAAAGGTGAAACCCTGGACCAGGAGTGTGGAAACATAGCTGTAGTTTACACTCAGTCATGGAAACTCACTGAGTAACTTGATCCATGGGCCAATCACGCTTCTCAGTTCTACTTATTTCACGGGGTTATTCTTGTAAAGAAGAGTAAGGACTAAGGAGGGAGGATTACATGGTTACACTGAGGAGGTGGTTATACAAACATGTTTTCACAATTCTGAAAAGTTCATGGGGGGAAAAAAATCCACATTGTTCAAGTAATTGGTGAATGTTCCTTGCACTTTCTGTTCATTTCCCCTAAAGGCACAAAATTCTGTTTATGCTTTCTGAGTCTTCCTATAAGGAAGTAAAAAAAGAGAAGCAAAACTAAAAAAAAAATGTACCAAGAAACGTGGCACTTTGGGCCCAATCTCTTTATCAGGCAACTTGTCAGCTATCCAATGCTATTAGAATTTGAATAACACACTGTTATAATTTTCCACATTTCTTTCCAGAGAGAATAGAAATACCAGTTGACCAGGAGCCAGAGATTCCCTTCTCATTCGAACCAGGTGGTCTGTTCTAGTTAAACCCTGCTTTCTTAAGATAAACTAGCTTGATACCCGTGCTTTGCTACGAAACTATGTGGTCGGGCTTAGTTTTTGGGGAGGAAAATAAGGGGAAAAAAATTCTGCCTCTGCCTATCAGCATCCATCGATATTCATCTGGCTAGCCTCCTATCAGTGTATGAGAGAGTTGAGGGCTGCTTGGAAACTGAAACATGGAAACTGAAACAGTATTTTCTGTGTGAGCAAGAAGGAGACAGCAAGGAGCCTGGGTGTGGCTTAGCTCAACTGTTCTGTACTAAAGCTGGCTGCTGCTGTGAAACTAAAACTGGAACTGGAATTCCTCTTCTCTGCTTTTGTTTTGCATTTGGAACAGATTTCTTTTCAGGTGGGGAGGGGGACTAGAACTCCTTAGCATCAGAGCATGTTAATAATAATATGTATGAAATACTAATGCTCTGATGATCATTTTGAAAAATCCTTTCTTAGTGAGCACTTAAAAGTCAAGAGGAACATATGTGCCAAATTTCAAGTTTGTTGGCTTTACAGTTCTGGAGATTTTGTGATGATGTGTGAGGGCTTTGGTATCTTGGTTCAGGTAGCTACTATCTTTTATTAATCCCCGCTATTAAATTAGAAAGGAGACTTTGGAGCTGTTGATGCTTCTTTCTATGCTGTGAATACTTGTTGATTTTGTATTGTCAAAAAATACCAAGGCTGCCCATGATACTCCATTTGATCAGCTGGGGACATTACTTATGGATGCCCACAATATTGTGAGTGATGTAATAAAAAACTAAATGTCAGAGTTCCAAGCAACACCCCCATAGCAAACAGAACTCCATGGCAGGTAAATTCCTCAAAGAACAATGTTATTGGAAATATCATATTGGCACAGACTGGTGAAAACCGACTCTGAATATTCCCGCAGTTTTCACCTAATTAAAAGTAAAAGTCTTTTCCCCCTTTCCCAATCAGTCACACGGTCCAATCAAGGTGTTGTCCGGTTGCCTGGCAACTTCACTCCTCCTTTCTCCAACTACCTGTGGAAATGTCCTTGGTTCTCAGGAGAAAGTATTTTGTTTTTGTTACAAACCTCAGCTATCTCATTTCCCCCCTCCCTATCCCTCAGCCCCAGTGTGGCAGCACTGAAGTCTCAGAAATGGCCTCGATCAGGTCAGCTTCAGGGTTGACATTAAAGTTTAAATTTAAGTTAAATTTGTATATGGGCAGTTACAGTAGCGGAATCCTGCCCTGGGCAGAAAGTTGGACGAGGTGATCTCCAAGGTCTCTTTCCATGCTGACACATTGCAATTCTATGGACAATAAGGAGTTGATGGGATGCGGTGGCCCAGTGGCTAAGACGCTGAGCTTGTCAAACAGAAAGGTTGGCAGTTCAGCGGTTCGAATCCCTAGCACCGTGTAACGGAGTGAGCTCCCGTTACTTGTCCCAAGCTTCTGCATGTAAAGATGCAAGTAGAAAAATAGGGACCACTTTGGTTCAGCGTCCTGTGAGCCTTCGGCGTTTAGTCCTGCCAGCCACATGACCACGGAGACGTCTTCGGACAGCGCTGGCT